>NC_050097.1:206691533-207941533 GCF_902167145.1 Zea mays
AAAAGTTTTTCTATTTTCCATGTCCAATCGCGGATCCCGGAATTTCTACAATAAATTAGATAGGTAGCTAAGCTAATCTAGTTCCCTATACACGAGTCTGTTGTCATTCTACTGCAATAGTTGTACTAGAATGATGAATACCTTGAGCAGGTAGAAATAGAAAGAATTTTGTTAAAAAGGAAAAGGGCTTTCTTTCCATTTCTAAAGGAAGAAAAGAAATATGCTAATTTGATTAATATTAGGAAATGAAATGAGTGAGTTTATGCTTCACTAATTGAATGATAAATGACTACAAGTGAAGGAGATAGACGGTTTAAACAAAAAAAGACCCAAAATTTCAAACACGTGTCTAGAATCACAGGAAAACTACAAACAAAAATAGTGAAAATTAGCTCGTTAGGAGCCCATCCAAGATTGTTGTAGACCCAACGAATTAGTAGTTCCCAACCGCGGGTAGAGTGAAATCCAACAAAAAAATCAGTAACTAAAAGAATAAAAAAAGCTTTTATTGAATCATTTAAGTTATAGAAAAATTCCTGAACCCAAGAATTCAAAATGACAAGTTCTTCTTTACCCAGAAAAAAAGAACCACTTAGAATAGCCAAACAGATTATATTTGTTGAGAAATGCAAAATGATATGGAGATGATCCTCATTATCTATTTTGGCCAATTGTATTATTTCCTTGTGTATTCCTATAGGAAGTTTTTGTACATGTGTCTTCGGTTTCTCTTTTATCATTTCGTCCAAGAGAAAAAGTTCCTCTAATTCTATGAATCCTTCTAGAATCCTTTTCTCTTGAATATCAGTTAAGAAAGTTTCGGATTGCCTGGTATTCCACCAATTCTTAATCCAAAGTTCCAGACATTTGTTAAAAGAGAAAGAGACTCCCCAGGGCAAAAGTACGATAAATACAAGATATAAGAAAGAAGGCAATGCTTTCTTTTTTTTCATTTTTGATCTGTAAGCTGAATATATATGATATTTCTTTTCTTTGAAGCAAAAATTCTATAACAAGGTTTGAGACCTTGTGTTTGTATCTATTTCTCTTTTTGTATACTAGTGGAATTTCATTGTATTGGGTTCTTTCTTAGATCTAAATGGAGTGGAATAGAGAAATAAAAAAAGGCCTTTCGTATAAAAATGGAAGAATAGTATGCCATATATCTCACTTGGACAAAACAAATTCGAAGCAATTTTCTCTTATCCTCGTTCCTTCCTTCCTTTACTTTAGATAAATACTCGAAAATCCCCTTACAATTGCAAAAAATTGCAATTGGTACTCAAAATACTTCAATTGGTACACGCAAGAAATAGGCCAATTCGGCAGCTTTTTGTTCAATTTCTCGTGGAGTAAAAAACTTCTCATCAGTACGAGTCAAGGGAATGACCCCCTGGCCCCGGATTTCCATATAAAGGATACGACGAGGATAAAGACCCTCTTTAACCTGAATTCTAATTGATTGGATATCCCGCACAAGGAATTGAAGGAAGATGCGACGTTTTATTCCAGGGAATCCCCAACGAAAAATGCACACTATTCCCTCTTTTCTATCGAATCGGTCATAACCACTGCCTACATTCCATAAAATAGTGCACCACAAATAGGAGCTAATGAATAGGCCCGCGATTCCGTAGAAAGACATCACGACCCCCTGTGGAAAAAAAAGAATTTGTTGAGATGGAAGTACAGATATCATATTCTTACCAAGATAACTGGAAGCCCCAACCGCTAAGAATCCTAATGAACCTAGAAAAAGAATACAGGCCCAGAAAAAATTACCTCTTTTTCGAGAACCTTTTAGAAGTTCTATCCATATGTGTTCTGATCGCCAATTCATATTAGATATACTAAATCCAGTAGCGGTCAATTGAAATTGAGAGAATAAGCTAAATGATTTTTACTTTACTTTTTTTGATTCTGAAATAGCCTTCAGTAGCTAGTACTCCTGTGAAATAATTGGTTAGATACATTGACTTTCTATTCAAAAAAAATTAGTGGATCCACTTAAAAAAAAACTCGCTATAGTCGGCTACGCATATGCATGCATTTATGCTCGTAGCTTATATCTGCATCCATAGACGTTTTTCATTTGTGTGTAGAAAGAGCTACATACCCTATCATATTATAGTACTTACACAAAAAAATATCTGTATTATGATCCTGGAAATACATTGAGAAAATTTGGCCCCGTCGTTTCTAGACAATCTTATTTTTCTGCACATAAAGAAATAAGGAAGTCATTGCAATTGCCGGAAATACTAAGCCTACTAAAGGTACGAAAATAGAGGGTAAGTTAAAATCTGTCATAGAATATGTGTCTCAATTCAAATTTACTATTTCTATCTATTCGAAATATATCTTAAGATTCTTATGATATAATTAAGTATATCTATTATAAGGAATATTGACTATTGTATTTTTTAGTTTACAAAATAAAGATTTTTTATAGATATAGAATAAAAAAGTATTCTATAAAATAAATGAATGGAATTGATAATAAGAAAATTGCAAAAAAGGGGAACTCAAAAGGGGAACTCATTAAAATAAAATATTTTATTTTTCTTTTCCCATTCTCATCGCCTTTCTATCCTTCTAATCGAACTTGAAATTGGATTCAAAAGAAAGCTATTGTGAAAATAAAAGAAATACCTCTTTCAGAATACCCTTTAATTTAAAAAGTAGAAGTGGAATAGAATACCCAGTTGAAGGGTAATGATCATACGTCTGTAATGCATTGTATGTCCCAGAATAGGTCCCATTCTTCTACCCTTTCCGGGTAGTCGATGGCTATTCACAGCTACTACCTTAACACCAAAGAAGAGTTCGACCCAATGCTTTATTTCTGTCTTAGTGAATCCCGATTCGACATTAAAAGTATATTGATTCTTTCCCAATAAACGAAGACTCTTTTCTGTAAATACTGCGTATTTGATTCCATTATCGTACGATAATACTATATTTTGATTTATATTTGTTTATTGTATTATACCTTTCTATATTCTAGATATATAGAATAGAAGAATCTCGATTTGTCAAGTCTCATGATCGTATCAAGATCTATTTCAATTCGGCTCAGTCTTTTTTTTTAGAAAAGATTGAGCCGAATTGAATTGCAATCAATTAGAGGAATAAAGAAGAATTACTGCATTTCTTAACTTATTTTTTCTCTTTCTATTTTGCTTTTTTTTATTTTATATGGTATCCATCGCTTTGAAACCATCAAATTTGATCTCCTTCCATATTTCACAAGCTGCGGCTAGTTCAGCACTCCATTTGCAAGCTGCTTTGATAATTTCATTACCTTCACGAGCAAGATCGCGCCCTTCGTTACGAGCTTGTACACAGGCTTCTAAAGCCACACGATTAGCTGCTGCACCAGGTGCATTTCCCCAAGGATGTCCTAAAGTTCCTCCACCAAATTGTAATACGGAATCATCTCCAAAGATTTCGGTCAGAGCTGGCATATGCCAAACATGAATACCCCCAGAAGCCACCGGTATAACACCTGGCATGGATACCCAGTCCTGAGTGAAAAAGATACCGCGAGAACGATCTTTTTCAATAAAATCATCGCGCAATAAATCAACAAAACCTAAAGTTATTTCGCGTTCCCCTTCTAACTTACCTACTACTGTACCGGAGTGGATATGATCTCCCCCCGACATACGCAATGCTTTAGCTAATACACGGAAATGCATACCATGATTTTTCTGTCTATCAATAACTGCATGCATTGCTCGGTGAATGTGAAGAAGTAGGCCGTTGTCGCGGCAATAATGAGACAAAGTAGTATTTGCGGTGAATCCTCCTGTTAAGTAGTCATGCATTACAATAGGAACCCCTAATTCCCTTGCAAATACAGCTCTCTTAATCATTTCTTCGCATGTACCTGCAGTCGCATTCAAGTAATGCCCCTTGATTTCACCAGTTTCGGCTTGTGCTTTATAAATTGCTTCGGCACAAAAGACAAAACGGTCTCTCCAGCGCATAAATGGTTGTGAGTTTACGTTTTCATCATCTTTGGTAAAATCAAGTCCACCGCGTAGACACTCATAACACGCTCTACCGTAATTTTTTGCGGATAATCCCAATTTTGGTTTAATAGTACATCCCAATAAAGGACGACCGTACTTGTTCAACTTATCCCTTTCAACTTGGATACCGTGAGGCGGACCTTGGAAAGTTTTTGAATAAGCAGGGGGAATTCGTAGATCCTCCAAACGTAGAGCGCGTAAGGCTTTGAAACCAAATACGTTACCCACAATGGAAGTAAACATGTTAGTAACAGAACCCTCTTCAAATAGGTCTAATGGATAAGCTACATAACAGATATATTGATCTGGGTCCCCAGGAACGGGCTCGATGTGATAGCATCGTCCTTTGTAACGATCAAGACTGGTAAGTCCATCAGTCCAAACAGTTGTCCATGTACCAGTAGAAGATTCCGCAGCTACTGCAGCTCCTGCTTCTTCAGGCGGAACCCCGAGCTGAGGAGTTACTCGGAATGCTGCCAAGATATCAGTATCCTTGGTTTCGTACTCCGGGGTGTAGTAAGTCAATTTATAATCCTTAACACCAGCTTTAAATCCAACACTTGCTTTAGTTTCTGTTTGTGGTGACATAAGTCCCTCCCTACAACTCATGAATTAAGAATTCTCACAACGACAGGGTCTACTCGATATGGATTAGGCGTAAATGAAACCTTTGCAAAAATCTAAAAAAAAAGATATTTAATTAATATCAACTCATTAAATAAAAAAAGGAGTATGCTTAAGTTAATGAATATGTTTCATTCATATATAATGTGTACACCCTGTGTACGTTCTATCCTATAGGAATTTTACTATAGGAATTCGATAGGAAGGAATTCGATAGGAATTGAGTTGTTGTTATGGTAAGTTAACACGGTTCGTTATTAAACCGTGGATTTGATTCACCAAATCCATCATTATTGTATACTCTTTGATAGATATAGCGCAACCCAAACCCTAATCTTTATTTTACAATTTTTAAAGTTCTTCCCCTTTGATATTTTGAATCTAAATACCTAAATACTAAGAAAATTCTCTGTTGACAGCAATCTATGCTTCACAGTAGTATATATTTTGTATATCGAAGTCCTAGATAGGAAAGTAGAGTAGGCACAGATCCTTCACAAAAGGCGAAATTTATATGAAAAAATGGATTGAACTTTCCAACGGATTCATTCCATAAGTAAACGATTGAATGGGATTCGCTTGGGCAACGAAATCAAGTGCGAGTCCCCTTTTCTTTTTTATTGAATTAACTAATTCATTTCCTTTTGACTTTTGGATTTTTGGATATTTTTTTTGATTTGGCATTATTCAACAAGAAAAAAAATTTCGACAAATTCCTTTTTTTTTGAAAATTATGTGATAATTATGAGAACCAATCCTACTACTTCGCGTCCCGGGATTTCCACAATTGAAGAAAAAAGCGTAGGGCGTATTGATCAAATTATTGGACCCGTGCTGGATATCACTTTTCCCCCGGGCAAGTTGCCTTATATTTATAATGCTTTGATAGTCAAGAGTCGAGACACTGCCGATAAGCAAATTAATGTGACTTGTGAGGTACAACAATTATTAGGAAATAATCGAGTTAGAGCTGTGGCTATGAGTGCTACAGAGGGGTTGATGAGAGGAATGGAAGTGATTGACACGGGAACTCCTCTCAGTGTTCCAGTCGGTGGAGCTACTCTCGGACGAATTTTTAACGTTCTTGGGGAGCCTATTGACAATTTGGGTCCTGTGGATACTAGTGCAACATTTCCTATTCATAGATCTGCGCCTGCCTTTATCGAGTTAGATACGAAATTATCTATCTTTGAAACAGGTATTAAGGTGGTCGATCTTTTAGCTCCCTATCGACGTGGAGGAAAAATCGGACTGTTTGGGGGGGCAGGAGTAGGTAAAACAGTACTCATCATGGAATTAATCAATAACATTGCTAAAGCTCATGGAGGCGTATCCGTATTTGGCGGAGTAGGGGAACGGACTCGTGAAGGAAATGATCTTTATATGGAAATGAAGGAATCCGGAGTAATTAATGAAAAAAATATTGAGGAATCAAAGGTAGCTCTAGTCTATGGCCAAATGAATGAACCGCCGGGAGCTCGTATGAGAGTTGGTTTAACTGCCCTAACTATGGCAGAATATTTCCGAGATGTTAATAAGCAAGACGTGCTTTTATTCATCGATAATATCTTTCGTTTTGTTCAAGCAGGATCGGAAGTATCCGCCTTATTAGGCAGAATGCCTTCCGCAGTGGGTTATCAACCTACCCTTAGTACAGAAATGGGTTCTTTGCAAGAAAGAATTACTTCTACCAAAAAGGGATCTATAACTTCGATCCAAGCAGTTTATGTACCTGCAGACGATTTGACCGACCCTGCTCCTGCCACAACATTTGCACATTTGGACGCTACTACCGTACTTTCCAGAGGATTAGCTTCCAAGGGTATTTATCCCGCAGTGGATCCTTTAGATTCAACCTCAACTATGTTACAGCCTCGGATTGTTGGCAACGAACATTATGAAACTGCGCAAAGAGTTAAGGAAACTTTACAACGTTACAAAGAACTTCAGGACATTATCGCAATTCTTGGATTGGATGAATTATCGGAGGAGGATCGTTTAACTGTAGCAAGAGCACGAAAAATCGAGCGGTTCTTATCACAACCGTTCTTTGTGGCAGAAGTTTTTACCGGTTCTCCAGGAAAGTATGTTGGTCTTGCAGAAACAATTAGGGGATTTCAACTAATCCTTTCCGGAGAATTAGACGGCCTACCCGAACAGGCTTTTTATTTAGTGGGGAACATCGATGAAGCTAGCACGAAAGCTATAAACTTAGAAGAGGAGAGCAAATTGAAGAAATGAAATTAAATCTTTATGTACTGACTCCTAAACGAATTATTTGGGATTGTGAAGTGAAAGAAATCATTTTATCTACTAATAGTGGCCAAATTGGTGTATTACCAAACCACGCCCCCATTAACACAGCTGTAGATATGGGTCCTTTGAGAATACGCCTCCTGAACGACCAATGGTTAACGGCGGTTCTGTGGAGTGGTTTTGCAAGAATAGTTAATAATGAGATCATCATTTTAGGAAATGAGAGAGACAAAAGAGAGGTCTTACAAGAAGGGGTAAACCCCTGCTATGCAGGACTCCCCAAAGGAACACACACACTTAGAAACTATTACATGATCATTACATTACATAATTTTCTCCGACCACACTGAGGACTACGACTAAGCGCAAGCTTCCAATATGTTTGGCTCCAGCTAGCACCCAGCACGCCAACTCATCTAAGAAACTTCTCTGCACCTTGCCGATGGAGGGAGAATCACCCTCAAAAACCACCCGGTTACGTTGCAGCCATAAACACCAAGCACCTAGAATAATGGCACTATTAAAGCCTTTCTTCTTGTCTTTATGCATTCGGTTGCAAACTCTTTTCCACCGGTCAGCAAAAGCGATATCCTTTACCCCAGGGGAGAGGTGACCAAGACCGAAAGGAGATAGGTGGTTGTACCAAAATTGCCGAGCAAAGACACACGTAGTCAAGAGATGTTGAACTGTTTCTTGCTCCTGGTCACAAAGAGGGCATGCTTCCGGATGTGGGAGGCCTCTTTTTGCCAAAGTATCAGATGTCCAACATTTATTCCTCATAGCCGCCATAGAAAGGTCTTACATTTAGGAGGGGCCCGACTTTTCCATAGCCTCTTCCATGGCTCAAAAGGGATGGATCCTTGTAGCAGGATTTAGATGAAAACCGACTAGAAGTCTCGTATTTCCACACATGCCGCTCATCATCCTGGGTCAACACAACCTCTCCCAAAGAATCACAGAGAAGAAGGTATTGTTGCATCCCTAGTAAAGAAAGGGGGAAATAATTGCCCTCACCCACAATCTGTTGTCAAGACCTTGTGCCACTGTTCTAGAGGAAAGGGTCTTCTTATCAACTTTAGCAGCCACCTCAGGAGCAATGTCCTGAATACAGCAGCCATTCAGCCATCTATCAGACAAGAACAGCATGTTGTTTCCGTTTCCCACAAAGGAGACAACCGAGCTAGCAAATAGCTGTTGAACCTGAGGTTGGATGGGAAGATCCAGTCCACTCCAAAGCCTATTCGGGTCTATTTTCTGCAGCCATAACCATTTCGTTTGTAGCGACCAACTCATATATTGCAGGTTTGGGATACCCAGGCCTCCAAATGTTAGCGGCCTAGTAACTTTGTCCCATGACACTAAATAGCTGCTCCCATTCACTTCTTTCCTTCCTTTCCAAAGAAACCCCTGTCGTAGCTTATCGATAGATTTGATCGAAACGATTTATTCTTGACAACTTCATGCTAGTCCAGTGGACAACCAGATTCTTACATTGTTAGAAGCAGGCTCGTATCCTTCTCAAGCTAGACATTTCAAAGGCTTTCGACTCGGTATCGTGGGCCTTCCTTATCGAGGTCTTGAAAAAACTTGGTTTTGGACAGATCTGGTGTGATATAATAAGCAGGCTGTTAGCTACCTCTTCTACCAAGATTTTACTGAATGGTCTACCCGGGGAATGTATTGGGCATCAACGAGGTCTGAGGCAGAGTGATCCTCTATCACCTATGTTGTTTATTCTTGTAATGGATGTCTTGAATCAGCTCGTGCAGCGAGCCTCTGAGGAAGGGCTTCTTCAACCTCTCTCTACAAGGAATATGCAGCACTATATCTCGCTGTACGCAGATGACGCAGTGTTATTTCTAAGCCCTACTGCCTCGGACATTAGTGTGGTTATGTATATTCTTCATCTTTTTGGTTCAGCTTCAGGTCTAAGGACTAATATCCAGAAGAGTAGTGGGTTCCCTATCTGTTGTGGGTAAGAGGTGAATTGCTTACATGACTTGCTGCCATGTAATATTTCAGATTTTCCCTGTAAGTACCTCGGTTTGCCTTTGTCTCCCAAGAAACTCACAAGGGACCAGGTCTAGGCCGTTGTTGATAGGGTGGCCAGCCTTCTGCCAGGATGGAAAGCTGAGCTCATGACCAAGGCTGGTAGAGCTATTCATGTGCAGTTCGTCATGACGGCAAAGATGATTTATGCAGCTTTGGCACTTGACCTTCCTGTCTGGGCCATCAAAGCAATTGATAAACAGAGGAAGGGCTTCCTCTGGAGGGACAGGAAAGAGTTCTGTGGTGGTCATTGCCTCCTGGCTTGGCCTAAGGTTACCCGTCCCAAGGAGCTGGGTGGTCTACTGGTCTTGGGATTAGTGATTTAAAGAACCTCGGTTGGGTTTTGGGGGCTCGTTGGCCATGGCTGCAGAAAACAGATCCCAGTAGGCCTTGGACGGACTTCCCCACACGTCTGTAAGGTGGTACAAAATCTGATTGTTGTAGTCGTTACTACTAAGCTCAGTGATGGAGCCAATACCCTTTTTTGGAAGGACAGATGGTTGGATGGGAGATGTATTAGGGACATAGCTCCTGCAATGTTTGACATGGTGCCCATGCGTCTTGCCAACAAACGGTTGGTCAAAGATGCTCTCCCTAATCTCCATTGGATCTCCGATATAAAAGGGGCAATTTCACTCAGAATCATTGCTGAATTCCTAGAACTTTGTGAAATGCTTGAGGCAGTTGTTCTTCAGCATGGAGTAAGGGATCGACAAATATGGAAATTCAGTGCTTCAGGAGATTATACAGCTAATTCTGCTTATAAAGCTCTCTTCCATGGTTCAGTTCAGTTTGAACCAGCAGAACGAGTGTGGAAATCTTGGGCTCCTAGGAAGTGCAAGTTCTTTATTTGGCTTGTGGAGCATAATAGGTGCTGGACAGCTGACAGGCTTAGAAAAAGAGGGCTAGACCGGCCAGAGCACTGCCCCTTGTGCGACCAAGAGGCTGAAACTATAAATCACTTGTTGGTCAAATGTGTTTTTGCCAAGCAGTTTTGGTTTGATTTCCTTAGTTCAGTGGGACAGCAGGAGCTGTGTCCAGCTCACGAGGATTCCTTCAAGTCATGGTGGAAGACTAGCAGCTCTCGAACATCTGATCTTCTGAGGAAGGGTTTCAATTCTCTAGTAATCCTAGGTGTTTGGACCATATGGAAGCATAGGAATAGATCTGTCTTTGATGGATGTAATCCTAGCTTGGTCACAACCCTTAGGGTGGCTAGGGAAGAGGCGGTGCTCTGGTCCTTGACTGGAGCCAAGGCCCTGTCTTTCCTCCAGGTCGAAGAGCTGCTGGCTTAAAACAGCATTGTGGGTCGTGTTTTCTCTGTGTTAGTCCGTGATCATTAGTCAGTTTCTAGTGTTGGGGTGTAATGTGTGTGATGTAATGGGGTTCTCTCCCCCTTTCTTCTTCTTTTAATGCAAAGATGCGCAGCTCTCCTGCGTATTCCAGAAAAATATTAGTTTCATTAAATTCTCCATAAAATTTGCCATGATAGTGCATTGATTTGATCTTGTACATGTCAGCATTGTTCTCAAAACTTGGTAAAATTAAGAGAAGTTTGACACATAGGACAAAGCTAAATGCACTACAATCTGGAAGGGGTGATAACTACCATGGTAGGTCTAACAGCATTACAAAGAAATGGATTTTCTACTTTCAAAACGAAGTTAATACATTCACAAATTCAATCAAATTCCTTAATAATGCAAAGCAAAGAAATTTCACAGTTGACTTGTCTCCTTGTATAAGTTGCTTAGCATAGAATCTGTAAAACTGCTGGAATGGTCGACAGAAGCACCCAAACAGTTTGCTATTCATTCACTTAGGGGCAATATATGGAGCGACAACTCCATGAAGCAGGGCAGTTTGGAAGTACTTGTCAACACAACCGATACTTACAGGCTTACAGCATCAGTGTTACCATCAGAGTCAATGATATATGCGTGTGTGCAACAAAAATGAAGGAAACCAGCTCGAATTGTAAGGTATGTCCAGGGCTCCAGGCAAAACATTCCTTCTGTAGCCCTCGAAGTAAATTTTTACTTGGGTTGTTAGGTAGAAGCTTGGCATAGTTACCTCCAGATGACATTTACAAGATCATCTTGACGAGCCTCTGGGCTTATCGCAGCATCATACTTCACAATGTTTCCATAGAATATTTTCTCTAGCTCCTTCATCCATTTTGTCAGAAGCAAGTTAACCTAGAATGCATGAACATTTTATATAAATCAATTTTCACAAGTGGTATAATGCATAAAAAGTAAAAATTCTCTGATAATTCAAGAGGAACTGAAGATATGGTTGAATAACACTCTGTCCATTATAAATATGCAATGTTTAAGATTATTTATTTTTGAACTAATTTGCTGGTTCTAAATGGCATATCACCCTTGATCAAAGGGGAACAGGAAGTGCTAAAAATATGAGAAGTTCAGCACTTCTGCTCTTGGTTTTGTACATGAAAATCATTTACATGGGGATCCTGGAAGGTACCTTGCTGCAGCCCAATGTGCAAGATCGTCATGTTTGGAGGTTTTCTAGTTCCGGTGATTATTCTTCAAAATCCGCTTACACTGCTATGTTCCATGGCTCGGTGTTTTTCAAGCAGGCTGATCGAATTTGGAAGACATGGGCCCCTAGCAAATGTCGGTTTTTTCTATGGCTTGTGGCTCACAACAAATGTTGGACAGCAGATAGATTGGCTAAAAGAGGATTGCCTCAGTCGCTTCTTTGCCCGCTCTGTGATCAACATGATGAGACTATTAACCATCTGCTGGTGGGCTGCTCCTTTGCGCGTCATTTCTGGTTTGAGTTGCTCAGGCCTTTTGGTTTGCAGGACTTCCTTCCAGGACAGGATATAGATGATTTTGATCACTGGTGGTGTTTCAATAGTGCTCGGCTGGGTGGGCTGAGTAAGAAGGGCTTTGACTCCTTGGTCGCTTTAGGCGCTTGGATGTTGTGGAAGCATAGAAATGGTGTTGTCTTCAATGGTTCCCATCCAAACTTGGTGGTGGCCGTTCGGCTGGCCAGGGAGGAAGCTTTCTTGTGGTCTTTGACTGGGGCTAAGGGTTTTTCTTACCTCCTAGCTCAAAGTCGGGTGGTTTAGTTTTCTGTTTTAGTGTTGGGGTGTCTGTCAGCTGACAAACGCTCTGTCACTGCCCCTGCTCCAGATGTTGTTTCTGGCTAGGTGGGGTTCGGTGTGTGTGTGTGTGTGTGTTGTACTGTCTGTTCGGGGTCTTTTCCCCTTTTCTTCTTAATACATTGACGCGCAGCTCTCCTGCGTGTTCGAGAAGAAAAAAATATCTGGTGCAACCGTGCAACAAAGACATAAACATAGAGGTGGGAGTGCCTTTTAAAAAAAATCAAAACAACCCTCCCTCCTCCCCCTAGATATTTTCAAAAAGGTCCTCCCACCTTTGCCTAGATATTTTAAAAAAAGGTCCTCCCACCTCCATATTTGTGTCTTGGTTGCACGGTTGCACCAGATATGTTCCCATTTACATGATGGAGGATTAATGTTAACAAGTTGGTCATTTCAGCAATGAGCATTCGAGTCAAGTAACCTGTAGGTGATTACTGTTCTGGTATCCCTATGCAATAGTATCCCAAGGCAAAATCAAGGGCATACATTGAAATCAGAACCCAAAAGAACTGCACAATTACTTCCACTGTGCAATATCCAAATTCTGGTGTTCAATTGTGGGCGTGTTTGGTTGCCTGCATCTGTGCGTGCTTGCATCGCGGGATGCAGGTAGCTGTTGTTTGGTTGCTGTGAGCCAGGCTCTGCGCGTGTGAGCTCTATGTTTGGTTGCCTGCATGCAGATTTGGACCTAGGCTCGCATGATCCTCAAAGCACCATGGGACAGGCTCTCCAGATACGAGCAGATTGGTCGCATCTTCAGAGCCAGGCTCCAACGGTCCCCAACCAAACACCTAACATGAAGCTTCTAATAACACGTTATGGCAGAGGTGTAGAATGATAAAGCATATTGCCAATGAACAGATAGTTCTTAAAGGCAAATAATGAAGGATTTGGTAAAGCATATTACCAATCAACAGATAGTTCTTGAAGGCAAATAATGAGGACTACATTCATTTGATCACGAATAAAGATGATAGCAATGTATATAGTAATCATATACAAATTTCTATAAAACAGCCAAACAGCTTACCCCAGCTTTAGAAACTCTGAGTTCTACATCGTGGTTGTACATTTCGTAGATGTACTGTCCGAACTTAACACCATCCTTCCCTTCTTCCTTCAAGCGGCGTAGAACAAGCCACATATGGAGAACAAGCAATGAAAATGTTGTCTTAAATGTTTTCTCCAACTGAAAAACTGCAAAGGTACATGTAAGATATTTCTGTCTCAATATATCATGATCATAAAAAGATAAAAGTTCAAAGAAATCAGTTAACAAAAGCTCAATCACCCTATCATGGTACTGATTTCTGCCTTAACAAATCACTCAACCTTTGCGCAAGCTACAAATTAATTCTTCACTACACCTACCAGCAACTTGTACACATACATCAAAGTAAGGATAAACATTCTCCTATGAGAAAATAAAATGTGTACCAGTAGCAACTGTGTATCTTTGTCAGGTGCCCTACAATAAAGCTACTAGTTTTTTGGGGGAGGGAGGAGCAGCCAGTAAACTTATGCCATACAAGCTCAGATTGTGCAATATGAATCAGCAGGTGCATCAAGTTATTGTTGCTAAAACTAATGTATATCAATTATCAACTATTCTTCTTAACAAATTTTAACCAACTATGCAACTTATAAAAAAATGAGTGCATATATTAGCATTAGAATAGAGCAAAATGGAAGACTGAGAAACAAACATCAAATGAAAAAAAACCAAGCAGATCCTGTAATAAGCAGGAAGTTTACCATCATAAATAGTAGGTGCATCAACTTGAGAAGTGATTCGATCATAAACAACATTTGCTCCTCTGATGGACTTGCTTTGCTTACTGTAGAACAACAACAATGTGAGTAGGAATCGCTTGATGCCCTTATATTGTGGATCCACTGCTCTATGAGGGGAGTCAGGTGGCAACGCTAATGAACAGGGCTTGGATAAGAACATAGACTTCAGTCTAATCTGTGAAATAGAAAAACAATCCATTAAGATGCAAGTATAGGAATTAAAAATAAATCACAGCTAAATGGTAATCAAAGCATCAGATCCTTATCAAAATGTGAGATACTTAGCTCCATAGAAAGTAGAGCATTGAGCAGCATTGACAAATGACAAATGACAAATGTGATGATGTACAAAAGAGCAATAACTTGTTTGACTACATATCCTCTTATTGCGTACAGATCACAAGGTGCAAACAGAGAACCCAAGTGGCGTGCGCGAGATGGGAGAGCGGCGGTACCTCGGGCCTCGGCCCAGCGGGCGGAGAGGAAGCGCCAGGGCCGGGCGACGTGGCCGTGGCGGCGGCAGCGGACTTGGCAAAGTTTCTCGTGAGGGTTTGGAGAGGAAGCGAAGGCGGCGAGGGAGCCTTCGCCAAGGCCCTGGAGAGGGCGCCGGCCTCCGCCGCAGAGTTGCGGGACGCGGCAGCTGCGGAGATGCTGTAGGCGGCGGCGCGCCACCGTGACATGGTCTCCTCCCGCTCGCGCTTGGCGTCTCGGCGGGCGGCGGCTGCAGGAGGGGACGGAAAAAGAAGATGCTGGCTCACCGCCCTGGTCCCTGGAGACCGTGGTCACGAGGCGCAGAGTCCACCAGCAGACGCGACGCGGCGCGCTTGGCTCACTGACTCGTAGGCCCTCGCGGCATCTCGTCCGCAGCCTCAGCCTGCGGCTGGACGTGGTCCACCTCGGTCCGTCCAAAGAGCGCCCGCAGTCGGAAGTCGGGAACGGGCTGGAATTGGACGTCTCCCAGTTCGCTAGGAGCGGACAAAATGACAAAATCCAAGGAGCGCCCGCCGATCAGCTTTATTTTCCTTCGCGGCCTCGCGGGGGCGAGAAATTTGACATTATGAAACACGACGGGTACGGCTTCGATAAAATGGAGGCCTAGAAGAAGGTTTTTCCGTTATGAAACAGCTGGACATAGCCAACACTCTGAAATGGACATGACTACTCCATTAACAGTTAACGACGATCTCATACTCACGCTGTCATTTTTCCGTTACCAGGAGAATATACGTGAGGCCTGCTGCTCGCTCTAGCTGCCGTCCACGCCCAACCAAACCCTAGCCGCCGCACTCTTGCCGCCGCACCCTAGCCGCCACACCAGAGCCGCCGCACTCAAAACCCCATGGATCGAACTCCTCCCGTCGTCGCTGTTGCAGAGGCTGTTGATTCTGCTCGTGCCGCAGTTGTTGCTGCGGCGGAGGCAAGATGTGCGACGGTGGTGGCTGAGAAGGAGGCACGAGCGGCGCTGCAATCTGCGACTATTGCCGCCGATAAGGTTCAACTAGCTGTCGAAGCTGTCAAGTATCGAAGCTTTGTTGAAGATAACTCCATGGTGACATCCTTGGTGACTGATTTTCTTTCTCCCTTCCTTTGCCGCGTGTGGAATAGGGTATGTTCTTCACAAGTATTTGAACTAGTTTTATTTGTGCAGGAACATGTTGATTTTAAGTATCACGTTAGCATCAAGAACTCACTTCGATATGCCATTCAAGAGATGAGGAGGCAATCTTCACTGTTACATACCATTAATGGGTTGTGTTGTAGTACTAGTATCCCAGAAGTTGAAGGGTGTAAGGTTGGAAAGCTTGCTGGCCATTTGAAGGATGTCTGCAAGAGCCTCGAGAAGACTTCAATTGTGTGTGAAGAAGATCTGTAAAATAAATGTCCTGGTTGGGACCTTGATCATCCCCCTTCAAATGTTGAAGACTACACCAACCCTTCTGATGTTGAGGACCCAATGGATGGATACGTGTCAGAAGATCCGGAGCTGTGGGAAATGGTGTTTGATGACATGCAGTGGGAGGAGAATAAAGTGGTTGTCTCTTTGGCCGAGCATTGTCGTATTATGGGCTACGACTATGACCAGATTTATGATCGTACTATTTGAGTTGTCAAGACTATTAGTATGTTTCTTCTGTGGTCCTTTAAGCAGATAGTCTGTTTCTTTTGTGGTCATGAGATGAACTTGTAACCAGTTATGCGGACTTTTGTGATGTCAAGACATTCTGTTTATGTCAAGACATAATGTTATGAACTTGTAATTTGTGAGGTGGTTGTGTTTCTGTAAGACTATCTATGTGCTTGTAACAGAATTTGTGTTTATGTGAGGTGATGTCAAGACATTCTGTTCACATTCTGTTTGTGCCATGATCGACATCAGCAATGTTGTGTTCGCATTATGTTTGTGCCCGGATTTTCAGTTAATGCAAGCAGTAGCATTTCTGTTCACATTTAGGTTCATTTCTGACAGTAGCCTAACTGTAGCGGGTTTAGCAAGCAGTTTTTAGTGAACCTAACTATAGCAGTTTTTAGCATTTCTGTTCACATCATTTTTGGGCACATTCAGGGCACTAACATCATTTCTGGGCACTCACATCATTTTTGGCAAGCAGCTTTTAGCAGAATTTTTGTTAACATTCAGGGCACTCACATCATTTCTGGGCACATTCAGGGCACTAACAGAATTTGAACAGCAGCTGATCATACTAATAGAAATTCTGGCAGTAGCTGATCATACTAGCAGTAGCATAATACACATAGAGTTTTTAGTCTGGGCACATTCAGAATTTCTGGGCACAAACAGAATTTCTAGGAGCACATACACACACTAACAGAATTTCTGGGAGCACATACATAGACAGCACGCTGCAATGTTTCTAGGACATCAAACACAGACAGCATGCTTCAGGTTTCTGGGACATCAAACACAGACAGGAACTTGTTTCCTTGTCGCAGCACGCTTCAAGTTTCTGGGACCAACTGTAGTTCTACTCCCTTGTCACAACACGCTTCAAGTTTTTCCTCGGAGTAATTTTCTTAACAAGCCACTTGACACTCCTGGGCGGAGAACTAGGAGGAGTTTCCACACGGACTAGTGCTGCATCAGTACTGACGTCTTCATGGCTATCATTGTCTATTACAACTGTTTCTGCATCCACAGTATGTGGTACAATAGTTGTTTCTTCGTTAGGAGCACTAGTTTGTGATGTAGAAGTCCGCAACTCTTTCGGGATCCAATTTTTCGCCATATTCTTTCTTGGCTTCCTCTTCCTACAAAGCAACAAAAAATTACTAATGAAGACAACCAATCAAATGGACAATAAAATAAAAAATAGAGTTATAACCTTTTCTTTGTTTCATTTAAAGGGCACTTATAACTGATTTTCCGATGACCTAGTTGACCACAGTTTGGGCAAGTGTATTGTCTTTTTATCTTTGTTGTGCCTTGAGCATTTTCTACGCCCTTTCGTTTTTTTCCACTACCACCCTCTAGACAACTCTTCATTCTGTTTTTCCTTTGTCGCCCAACCCTCTTTTCGCCATTGGCGCAAATACGTGTCAAAAGATCCGGAGCTGTGGGAAATGGTGTTTGATGACATGCAGTGGGAGGAGAATAAAGTGGTTGTCTCTTTGGCCGAGCATTGTCGTATTATGGTCTACGACTATGACCAGATTTATGATCGTACTATTTGAGTTGTCAAGACTATTAGTATGTTTCTTCTGTGGTCCTTTAAGCAGATAGTCTGTTTCTTTTGTGGTCATGAGATGAACTTGTAACCAGTTATGCAGACTTTTGTGATGTCAAGACATTCTGTTTATGTCAAGACATAATGTTATGAACTTGTAATTTGTGAGGTGGTTGTGTTTATGTAAGACTATCTATGTGCTTGTAACAGAATTTGTGTTTATGTGAGGTGATGTCAAGACATTCTGTTCACATTCTGTTTGTGCCCTGATCGACATCAGCAATGTTGTGTTCACATTATGTTTGTGCCCGGATTTTCAGTTAATGCAAGCAGTAGCATTTCTGTTCACATTCAGGTTCATTTCTGACAGTAGCCTAACTGTAGCGGGTTTAGCAAGCAGTTTTTAGTGAACCTAACTATAGCAGTTTTTAGCATTTCTGTTCACATCATTTTTGGGCACATTCAGGGCACTAACATCATTTCTGGGCACTCACATCATTTTTGGCAAGCAGCTTTTAGCAGAATTTTTGTTAACATTCAGGGCACTCACATCATTTCTGGGCACATTCAGGGCACTAACAGAATTTGAACAGCAGCTGATCATACTAATAGAAATTCTGGCAGTAGCTGATCATACTAGCAGTAGCATAATACACATAGAGTTTTTAGTCTGGGCACATTCAGAATTTCTGGGCACAAACATAATTTCTAGGAGCACATACACACACTAACAGAATTTCTGGGAGCACATACACACACTAACAGAATTTCTGGGAGCACATACACAGACAGCACGCTGCAATGTTTCTAGGACATCAAACACAGACAGCATGCTTCAGGTTTCTGGGACATCAAACACAGACAGGAACTTGTTTCCTTGTCGCAGCACGCTTCAAGTTTCTGGGACCAACTGTAGTTCTACTCCCTTGTCACAGCACGCTTCAAGTTTTTCCTCGGAGTAATTTTCTTAACAAGCCACTTGACACTCCTTGGCGGAGAACTAGGAGTTGTTTCCACACGGACTAGTGCTGCATCAGTACTGACGTCTTCATGGCTATCATTGTCTATTACAACTGTTTCTGCATCCACAGTATGTGGTACAATAGTTGTTTCTTCGTTAGGAGCACTAGTTTGTGATGTAGAAGTCCGCAACTCTTTCGGGATCCAATTTTTCGTCATATTCTTTCTTGGCTTCTTCTTCCTACAAAGCAACAAAAAATTACTAATGAAGACAACCAATCAAATGGACAATAAAATAAAATAAATAGAGTTATAACCTTTTCTTTGTTCCATTTAAAGGGCACTTATAACTGGTTTTCCGATGACCTAGTTGACCACAGTTTGGGCAAGTGTATTGTCTTTTTTATCTTTGTTGTGCCTTGAGCATTTTCTACGCCCTTTCGTTTTTTCCACTACCACCCTCTAGACAACTCTTCATTCTGTTTTTCCTTTGTCGCCCAACCCCTCTTTTCGCCATTGGCGCAAATACTTCATTTGAAAAATCCACCTTAGGCCAAAAAGAACGGTCACTAATTGGTGGAATCCTTCGCATGTAAGCTTTTCTAAACTTTTCAACAGAATAATAATCATCGACAAAGTACTCCATACCAACATTCCTTACATCCTGGGCAATAATCACTGCCAATCCATGCTGACAAGGTTTCCCTGTGTGCTGCCACTCTTCACAAGAACATTGTCTCGACTCTGCTTTCACTACATGTTTTGTCAAACAATTTGTACTATCTCTCACTTCTGCCAAGTAATTGTCGCTTTTGACAATTGTCAAATGACCCAACCCTCTAGTCTGAGCTTTCAATGTAGCCATAACAGAAGGCAATATCAAACCCTGCAGTCTTTCACCTATCCTTCTCTGCCTATGAAACAACTCCATGGTCATCTCCCTAATCTTATCAGCTAAGTCACAAACGGGTAGGTCCTTGTGATCCTTCACCTAGTTGTTAAAGACCTCAGCCATGTTGTTTGTTATGTAATCACATTTAATAGCTAGGTCGAAACCACTCCTGTACCAAAGGAATTTGTGATGTTGATCCAAATATTCAGCTATCTTTGGAACACTTCTTACTTGGCTGACATGGTGCTCAAACACTTCACTCCTATATGCCCTCGCAGCTGGATACATATGTTCAGAACCTGAGTAGCTTTTGACATAGTTGCCCATGAGATGTCGGAAGCACTCTCTCTTCTCAGCATGAGGGAAACAATGTGTCACTGCATGCATTAACCCTTTTTGAGCGTTCGAACAGATAGCCAGTACTTCAAGTTCGCCAATAGTCTTCTTCAATTGTGACATGAACCAAATCCAACTATCAACCGTCTCAAATTGGAAAAAACCAAATTCTAAAGGATACATCCAATTATGCCCATCCACACCAGTTGCTGAAGCAAGCTGCCCATTCCATCTACAGTTAAGTGCAGTCGAGCCAACACTTAGGTATGGTCTACAACCATCCCTAAAACCTGAGATGCACGGCCCTAGGGCACAAAAAACGATTGAAACAGTACTTCCTCCTTCCACTAGATGTGCAAGTATGCGAATCATGCAATACAACAACCTGCAAAATTGTCGAATTACAACTTCGAACACAAACAAAACCTAAATTCAAGACATACACATTGCTACAAATGTATGAATTAACATACCACAATGGTCGGTAATCCTTTCTTTTCCTCTCGTGCATAAATCCTCCAAGGGCAATCACCACCTTTACAATATCCGACGTATCTGGTAGTCGAAGTTACATCGATTCCAAGCTCGAACTCATGCTTTATGGCATATTGCCTCATAGCAATTTGAAATTCCTTCATGTTAGGAAACAAACTACCAGCTTGCATTGACGGATCATACATAACTGTCGGTACCCTGGATCAGGGGTACCCCTTACTACAGTATGAAGACACGGTGCCCATGCGACGATCTCTAGCCGCGCGGTGAACAGCACCTGACCCCACCACGTGGACGGCTCAAGGGGCGCCACGTGGCCAGAAAAGATGGTATATCCCGTGATGAAGTCAGTTGGACCGGACCTCCACGAGGAAGCGCCGGACCCTGTACGCACGACCCGGACCCCCGAGTACGGTACGGAACTCCCAAGTAGAGTGACAGGTCCCTTGGAGGGGGTCCGGGTCCCTCCGAATAAGGTCCGGGCCACCCATAACGAGCTCTCGGGACAAGGGATACCTTGGCCTATGCAAGGGTCCGGTACTGACACGTGTCCGGGCCTTATCCTGTGCGCTTGCGCTCCCCGCTCAGGCAGAGACTCGATGCTGCCACGTGGCTTGTTACCCGTGACATAAGCCAGCGGGTAGAGCCTGACGTAAGGCCTCTAGGCCGCGCGGTCTCTACATTTATTGCGGAGAGGACGCGCCGCCTGTCCACCCTGATGACAGGCGATGTGCCCCCTCAGCATTTAATGCGTCCTGTCCACTCCGCTGGCAGGCAGCGCCAGGGCAATCCTGCAGACGGCACTGAGAGCACCTAGAGGGGGGGGTGAATAGGTGATCCTGTGAAAACTTAAACTTATAGCCACAAAAACTTGTTAAGTGTTAGCACAATAATTGCCAAGTGGCTAGAGAGGAGTCACAACAAAACACAATACCACAAGAGATCAAACACAGAGATGACACAGTGGTTTATCCCGTGGTTTGGCCAAGACCAACGCTTGCCTACTCCACGTTGTGGCGTCCCAACGGACGAGGGTTGCAATCAACCCCTCTCAAGTGGTCCAAAGACCAACTTGAATACCACGGTGTTTTGCTTTGCCTTTCAATATCCCGTTTGCGAGGAATCTCCACAACTTGGAGCCTCTCGCCCTTACACTTAAGATTCACAAAGAAATACGGAATAAGGGAGAACTAGCAACGCACACAAGACTCAAAATCAGAGCAACAGCCCGCACACAAGTCGCAACAAGAGCTCGCAACACAACTCAATGAGTTCACAACTCAACAAGAGCTCTAGATGCTATCACAATGAACCAAATGCGTGGAATCGATGTCTTGGTGCTTAGGAATGTTGTAGGTATGCTTGGTGTACTCCTCCCTGCGCCTAGGGGTCCCTTTTATAGCCCCAAGGCAGCTAAGAGCCGTTGAGAACAAATCCAGAAGGCCATCCTTGCCTTCTGTCGTCGGGCGCACCGGACAGTCCGGTGCACACCGGACACTGTCCGGTGCCCGATTCCCTTCCTTAAATAGCGAAGCCGACCGTTGCAGATGCGGGAGCCGTTGGCGCACCGGACATGTCCGGTGCACACCGGACAGTCCGGTGCCCCCTTCCGACCGTTGGCTCGGCCACGTGTCCCGCGCAGATCGCGCGGCCGACCGTTGGCCCGGCCGACCGTTGGCTCACCGGACAGTCCGGTGCACACCGGACAGTCCGGTGAATTTTAGCCGTACATCGCCAGTCAATTCCCGAGAGCGGCCAGTTCGCCCGAGGCAGCCTGGTGCACCGGACACTGTCCGGTGCACCACCGGACAGTCCGGTGCCCCAGACCGAAACAGCCTTTTGGCTGTACACAGCCAACTCTCCTCTTTTCTTCTTCTTCCTGTTTCTGATACTTAGACAAGTATATTAGTACACAAAACCAATGTACTAAGACTTAGAAACATACCTTTGCTCTAGATTTGCACTTTGTTCATCCATGGGCATTGATTCACATTTAAGCACTTGTGTTGACACTCAATCACCAAAATACTTAGAAATGGCCCAAGGGCACATTTCCCTTTCAATCTCCCCCTTTTTGGTGAGTTATGCCAACACAACATAAAGCAACTAGAACAAGTGCAATATCACTTCAAATAAAAACTCAAATTTATTTTGATTCAATTTGGCATATATGGATCATCCTTTGCCACCACTTGGTTTGTTTTTGCAAATCAACCACAGAATCCTATCTCTAAGTCAAATCCACTTGTAGAGACATAAAGAGAGGTTTTCCAAAGAAAATTGATTCAAGATTCCAAAAACTCCCCCTTTTTCCCATAATCAACACTTCTCCCCACAAGAGGCCAACTTTTGACAAAAGAGACAATGCAAGAGTTTTGACAAACCAAAAGCTCTATCCTACTATTTTCAAAGTTTCTCAAGTGGTAGCTGATCCATTTATTGCTTTGGCCTTTATTTTCTCCCCCTTTGGCATCAAGCACCAAAACGGGATCAAACTTGGCCCTTTAACCCCATTGCCTCACCAAAATCTTCAATTAAGAGCAAATAGGCAATAAGAGTTTAAAGAT
Organism: Zea mays; assembly: GCF_902167145.1. Taxonomy (NCBI): domain Eukaryota; kingdom Viridiplantae; phylum Streptophyta; class Magnoliopsida; order Poales; family Poaceae; genus Zea; species Zea mays. Next base: position 206,714,366 of record NC_050097.1, read on the forward strand.
GAACTTGGAATAAGTTACCCTCTCATCGGAGTGCAGTGGAAGTCTTGCATGGTCCAAGTCCACCTTTTCCCTTTTAAATCTCCTTCGAGACTAAAACAAGCAAACTCAAGCATATGGTTAGTCTCAAAGGGTCAAGTTGTAACACATCTCCCCCTAAAACTGTGCATCACTTTGCAACGGACTTGTGAGGTCCAGGGAGTGTTTGTACAACTTGAGCACCACAATAAACAACAAAATGCAGAATGAACATGATCAAAAGCATAAACATATGTATGCTACATTTCAATCCAAGTTCCGTGAATCTAAGACATTTAGCTCACTACGCAACCTGCAAAAGGTCTTCTCATCTAGAGGCTTGGTAAAGATATCGGCTAGCTGGTTCTCGGTGCTAACATGAAACACTTCGATATCTCCCTTTTGCTGGTGGTCTCTCAAAAAGTGATGCCGGATGTCTATGTGCTTTGTGCGGCTGTGCTCAACAGGATTTTCCGCCATGCGGATAGCACTCTCATTATCACATAGGAGTGGGACTTTGCTCAGATTGTAGCCAAAGTCCCTGAGGGTTTGCCTCATCCAAAGCAGTTGCGCGCAACACTGTCCTGCGGCAACGTACTCGGCCTCAGCGGTGGATAGGGCAACGGAAGTTTGTTTCTTAGAGTTCCATGACACCAGGGACCTTCCTAAGAATTGGCACGTCCCCGATGTGCTCTTCCTATCGACCTTACATCCAGCATAGTCGGAGTCTGAGTATCCAACCAAGTCAAAGGTAGACCCCTTTGGATACTAGAGCCCGAAGCAGGGCGTAGCAACCAAATATCTAAGAATTCGCTTCACCGCCACTAAGTGACACTCCTTAGGATCGGATTGAAATCTAGCACACATGCATACGCTAAGCATAATATCCGGTCTACTAGCACATAAATAAAGTAAAGACCCTATCATTGACCGGTATGCTTTTTGATCAACGGACTTACCTCCTTTGTTGAGGTCGGTGTGTCCGTCGGTCCCCATCGGAGTCTTTGCGGGCTTGGCGTCCTTCATCCCAAACCGCTTTAGCATATCTTGCGTGTACTTCATTTGGGAGATGAAGGTGCCGTCCTTGAGTTGCTTCACTTGGAACCCAAGGAAGTAGTTCAACTCGCCCATCATTGACATCTCGAATTTCTGCGTCATTACCCTGCTAAACTCTTCACAAGACTTTTGGTTAGTAGAACCAAATATTATGTCATCGACATAAATTTGGCACACAAACAAATCACCATCACATGTCTTAGTGAACAGAGTTGGATCGGCTTTCCCAACCTTGAAAGCATTAGCAAGTAAAAAGTCTCTAAGGCATTCATACCATGCTCTTGGGGCTTGCTTAAGTCCATAGAGCGCCTTAGAGAGCTTACACACGTGGTCGGGGTACCGTTCATCCTCGAAGCCAGGGGGTTGCTCCACGTACACCTCCTCCTTGATTGGCCCGTTGAGGAAAGCGTTCTTCACATCCATTTGGAACAACCTGAAAGAATGGTGAGCGGCATATGCTAGCAGAATACGAATTGATTCTAGCCTAGCCACAGGAGCAAACGTCTCCTCAAAGTCCAAACCTGCGACTTGGGCATAACCTTTTGCCACAAGTCGAGCCTTGTTCCTCGTCACCACCCCGTGCTCGTCCTGTTTGTTGCGGAACACCCACTTGGTTCCCACAACATTTTGCTCGGGACGAGGCACCAGTGTCCAAACTTCATTGCGCTTGAAGTTGTTGAGTTCCTCCTGCATGGCCAATACCCAATCCGGATCTAGCAAGGCCTCCTCTACCCTGAAAGGCTCAATAGAAGAGACAAAGGAGTAATGCTCACAAAAATTAACTAATCGAGATCGAGTAGTTACTCCCTTGCTAATGTCACCCAAAATTTGGTCGATGGGATGATCCCTTTGAATCGTTGCTCGAACTTGGGTTGGAGGTGCCGGTTGCGCTTCTTCCTCCATTACGTGATCATCTTGTGCTCCCCCTTGATCGTACGCCTCCTTTTGATGAACCTGTTTATCGTCTTTAGATGGGGGATGCACCATTGTTGAGGAATAAGGTTGATCTCGTTCATCTTGTTCTTGTGGCCGCACTCCTCCAATTGCCATGGTTCGTATAGCGGCCGTCGGAACATCTTCTTCATCTACATCATCACAATCAACAACTTGCTCTCTTGGAGAGCCATTAGTCTCATCAAATACAACGTCGCTAGAGACTTCAACCAAACCCGATGATTTGTTGAAGACTCTATACGCCTTTGTATTTGAGTCATAACCTAACAAAAACCCTTCTACAGCTTTGGGAGCAAATTTAGAATTTCTACCTTTCTTCACTAGAATGTAGCACTTGCTCCCAAATACACGAAAGTAAGATACATTGGGTTTGTTACCGGTTAGTAGCTCATACGAAGTCTTCTTGAGGAGGCGATGAAGGTAGACCCTGTTGATGGCGTGGCAAGCCGTGTTCACGGCTTCCGACCAGAAGCACTCGGGGGTCTTGAATTCTCCAAGCATCGTCCTCGCCATATCGATTAGCGTCCTGTTCTTCCTCTCTACCACACCATTTTGCTGTGGTGTGTAGGGAGCGGAGAACTCGTGCTTGATCCCTTCCTCCTCAAGGAACTCCTCCACTTGAAGATTCTTGAACTCGGACCCGTTGTCGCTCCTTATCTTCTTCACCTTGAGCTCAAACTCATTTTGAGCTCTCCTTAGGAAGCGCTTGAGGGTCCCTTGGGTTTTAGACTTATCCTGCAAAAAGAACACCCAAGTGAAGCGGGAAAAGTCATCAACAATAACTAGACCATACTTACTTCCCCCTATGCTCAAATAGGCGACGGGTCCGAAGAGGTCCATATGCAGCAGCTCCAGGGGTCTTGAAGTGGTCATCACATTCTTGCTGTGATGCGCTCCTCCCACCTGTTTACCTGCTTGACAAGCTGCACAAGGTCTATCTTTTTCGAATTGTACGTTAGTCAAACCTATCACGTGTTCTCCCTTTAGAAGCTTGTGAAGGTTCTTCATCCCCACATGTGCTAAGCGGCGATGCCACAGCCAGCCCATGCTAGTCTTAGCAATTAAGCATGCATCTAGACCGGCCTCTTCTTTTGCAAAATCAACTAAGTAGAGCTTGCCGTCTAATACACCCTTAAAAGCTAGTGAACCATCACTTCTTCTAAAGACAGACACATCTACATTTGTAAATAGACAGTTATATCCCATATGACATAATTGACTAACAGATAGCAAATTATATCCAAGACTCTCCACTAAAAACACATTAGAGATAGAATGCTCATTGGAGATTGCAATTTTACCTAGCCCTTTTACCTTGCCTTGATTCCCATCACCAAATATAATTGAATCTTGGGAATCCTTATTCTTGACGTAGGAGGTGAACATCTTCTTCTCCCCCGTCATATGGTTTGTGCATCCGCTGTCGATAATCCAGCTTGAACCCCCGGATGCATAAACCTGCAAGGCAAATTTAGGCTTGGGACTTAGGTACCCAACTCTTGTTGGGTCCTACAAGGTTAGCACAAATATCCTTAGGGACCCAAATGCAAGTTTTGTCTCCCTTGCATCTTGCCCCTAATTTTCTAGCAATCACCTTTCTATCCTTTCTACAAATTGCAAAGGAAGCATTCAAAGCATGATATATTGTAGAAGGTTCATTTACTTTCCTAGGAACATTAACAACATTTCTCCTAGGCATATTATGAACATCATTTCTCCTACCAACATTTCTATCATGCACATAAGAAGAGCTAGAAGCAAACATTGCATGAGAATCAAAGACATTATATGCATTACAACTCCTATAAGCATTTCTAGGTTGTCTTATATCATAGTACATAAAGGCATGGTTCTTTTGCACACTACTAGCCATAGGGGCCTTCCCTTTCTCCTTGGCGGAGATGGGAGCCTTATGGCTTGTCAAGTTCTTGGCTTCCCTTTTGTAGCCAAGTCCATCCTTAATTGAGGGGTGTCTACCAATCGTGTAGGCATCCCTTGCAAATTTTAGCTTATCAAAATCATTCTTGCTAGTCTTAAGTTGAGCATTAAGACTAGCCAATTCATCATTAAGCTTGGAAATTGAAACTAGGTGTTCACTACAAGCATCAATGTCAAAATCTTTACACCTAGTACAAATTACAACATGTTCTACACAAGAATTAGATTTATTTGCTACTTCTAGTTTAGCATTTAAATCATTGTTGACACCTTCTAAAGTAGAAATGGTTTTATGACACGTAGATAATTCACTAGAAAGCACTTCATTTCTTTTAACTTCTAAAGCATGAGATTTTTGTGCCTCTACAAATTTGTCATGCTCTTCATATAAAAGATCCTCTTGTTTTTCTAAGAGTCTATCTTTTTCATTCAAGGCATCAATCAATTCATTAATTTTATCTACTTTAGTTCTATCCAATCCCTTGAACAAACTAGAGTAATCTATTTCATCATCACTAGACTCATCATCACTAGAAGAATCATAAGTGACATTGTTTTGATTACATACCTTCTTCTCCCTTGCCATAAGGCATGTGTGACGTTCGTTGGGGAAGAGGGATGACTTGTTGAAGGCAGTGGCGGCGAGTTCTTCATTGTCGGAGTCGGAGGAGGAGCAATCCGAATCCCACTCCTTTCCGATATGTGCCTCGCCCTTGGCCTTCCTGTAATGCTTCTTCTTTTCCCTCTTGCTCCCGTGTTCCTGGTCACTATCATTGTCGGGACAGTTAGCAATAAAATGACCAATCTTACCGCATTTGAAGCACGAGCGCTTCCCCTTGGTTTTGGTCTTGCTTGGCTGTCCCTTGCTTCCTTTAAGCGCCGTCTTGAAGCGCTTAATGATGAGGGCCATCTCCTCATTATTTAGCCCGGCCGCCTCAACTTGCGCCACCTTGCTCGGTAGCGCCTCCTTGCTCCTCGTTGCCTTGAGAGCAAGGGGTTGCGGCTCGTTGATCGGACCATTCAAGGCGTCGTCCACGTATCTTGCCTCCTTGATCATCATTCGCCCGCTAACGAATTTCCCAAGTACTTCTTCGGGCGACATCTTGGTGTACCTAGGATTTTCACGAATATTGTTCACCAAATGAGGATCAAAAACAGTAAAGGACCTTAGCATTAGGCGGACGACGTCGTGATCCGTCCATCGCGTGCTTCCGTAGCACCTTATTTTGTTGATAAGGGTCTTGAGCCGATTGTATGTTTGAGTTGGCTCCTCGCCCCTTATCATTGCGAACCGTCCAAGTTCGCCCTCCACCAACTCCATCTTGGTGAGTAAGGTGACATCATTCCCCTCATGAGAGATCTTGAGGGTGTCCCAGATCTGCTTGGCATTGTCCAAGCCGCTCACCTTATGGTACTCGTCCCTGCACAAAGAGGCTAGCAACACAGTAGTAGCTTGTGCATTTTTATGAATCTGTTCATTAATAAACATGGGACTATCCGTACTATCAAAGTGCATTCCACTTTCTACAATCTCCCATATGCTAGGATGGAGAGAGAACAAGTGACTACGCATTTTGTGACTCCAAAATCCGTAGTCCTCTCCATCAAAATGAGGAGGTTTACCAAGTGGAATAGATAATAAATGAGCATTAGTACTTTGAGGAATACGAGAGTAATCAAAAGAAAAGTTCGAATTAACCGGTTTCTTTCTCTCGTATTCGTTGTGGTCGTCGTCCTTTTGGGAGGAAGTAGACTCATCGATGTCGTAGTAGACGATCTCCTTGATGCGTCTTGTCTTCTTCTTCTTCCCATCTTTGCGTCTGTGGCCCGAGCCCGAGTCGTTGGACTTGTCATCCCTTGGCTCGTTGACGAAGGACTCCTTCTCCTTGTCGTTGATCACGATTCCCTTCCCTTTAGGATCCATCTCTTCGGGCGGTTAGTCCCTTTGTGAAGAGAACGGCTCCGATACCAATTGAGAGCACCTAGAGGGGGGGTGAATAGGTGATCCTGTGAAAACTTAAACTTATAGTCACAAAAACTTGTTAAGTGTTAGCACAATAATTGCCAAGTGGCTAGAGAGGAGTCACAACAAAACACAATACCACAAGAGATCAAACACAGAGATGACACAGTGGTTTATCCCGTGGTTCGGCCAAGACCAACGCTTGCCTACTCCACGGTGTGGCGTCCCAACGGACGAGGGTTGCAATCAACCCCTCTCAAGTGGTCCAAAGACCAACTTGAATACCACGGTGTTTTGCTTTGCCTTTCAATATCCCGTTTGCGAGGAATCTCCACAACTTGAAGCCTCTCGCCCTTACACTTAAGATTCACAAAGAAATACGGAATAAGGGAGAACTAGCAACGCACACAAGACTCAAAATCAGAGCAACAGCACGCACACAAGTCGCAACAAGAGCTCGCAACACAACTCAATGAGTTCACAACTCAACAAGAGCTCTAGATGCTATCACAATGAACCAAATGCGTGGAATCGATGTCTTGGTGCTTAGGAATGTTGTAGGTATGCTTGGTGTACTCCTCCCTGCGCCTAGGGGTCCCTTTTATAGCCCCAAGGCAGCTAAGAGCCGTTGAGAACAAATCCAGAAGGCCATCCTTGCCTTCTGTCGTCGGGCGCACCGGACAGTCCGGTGCACACCGGACACTGTCCGGTGCCCGATTCCCTTCCTTAAATAGCGAAGCCGACCGTTGCAGATGCGGGAGCCGTTGGCGCACCGGACATGTCCGGTGCACACCGGACAGTCCGATGCCCCCTTCCGACCGTTGGCTCGGCCACGTGTCCCGCGCAGATCGCGCGGCCGACCGTTGGCCCGGCCGACCGTTGGCTCACCGGACAGTCCGGTGCACACCGGACAGTCCGGTGAATTTTAGTCGTACATCGCCAGTCAATTCCCGAGAGCGGCCAGTTCGCCCGAGGCAGCCTGGTGCACCGGACACTGTCCGGTGCACCACCGGACAGTCCCACCGGACACTGTCCGGTGCACCACCGGACAGTCCGGTGCCCCAGACCGAAACAGCCTTTTGGCTGTACACAGCCAACTCTCCTCTTTTCTTCTTCTTCCTGTTTCTGATACTTAGACAAGTATATTAGTACACAAAACCAATGTACTAAGACTTAGAAACATACCTTTGCTCTAGATTTGCACTTTGTTCATCCATGGGCATTGATTCACATTTAAGCACTTGTGTTGACACTCAATCACCAAAATACTTAGAAATGGCCCAAGGGCACATTTCCCTTTCAGGCACACATGTCCAGTCCATTGTCAAACAGTGCGCCCGTGCTGCGCGGCGCACTGTGCTCATCATCCCTTATACAAGAAGCTTCCCCTACACGCCAATGCTACGCAGATCTCGGATGTCAGGGCGCAAGAAGATTGCTCCAGCAGCAAACATTAGTAGCTCCAAGTACTACATCCGTTATGTTCCTAGGCCCACATGTCGGGGCTCAGTACCCTTGTACATGCCCCCTTAGCTATAAAAGAGGAGGCATGCAACGTTACGAAAGAGGGCTCTTTTAGACCAAGCTTAGACTTAGACTCTCAGCTCTCAAGCTTCCATAGCAATCCAACACACAGTGGAGTAGGGTATTACGCTCCGGCGGCTCGAACCACTCTAAATCCCCACGTGTTCGTGTGCTCGGTGATCGCTTAGCAAGATAGGCAAAACACTTAAGCCCTTCCTCATCTTAGGATTTAGGGCGGGTGCATTCCGCCACCCGGCCGGAGAATTCCCTCTCTGACATTTGGCACGCCAGGTAGGGGGCTAGGCATTAGGTTTTTGCTTGTTTCCTCGCTCAGCATGATGTTGCAAATCGTGGAGCACCGCACCGAGACTTCAACGGATTTCCTGGTGGAGGAAGAAGTTGTTTCTTCCACGCCACAGGTTCCCAACCGCCTAGTGCCGGGCACTGCTGCTGTACACGCTGCACGGCAGCATACAACAGCGCAGACATCCCGGACTCCATCCAGGACGGCTCCGGGAGCATTGTCAGCAGCCAGGGAGTTGCTGCGTCGCCCTCCTAGCTCCACGGCCTCACCGAGGGCCATGAAGTAGTGGCGGGACGATGTCAACCGACTGCTCGGCATGGCACATTCTACCTCGACTCGATCGAGGCCACGGTCATCCTGGCGCCAACATGAGGCGTCAGTGTCTAAGCGCTCGCCCTCAGTGAGGGGCGCACAGACCAACGACCTCCGGGCAGAACTCAACCGCAGGCGTGCGGGAGAGGACACCCGGGTCTCTTTAGAGAGGGCACGAGAACGCCGCCAAAACATCGAGGGTCACAACCTCGATCAAGATTTCGCTGCGGTAGCACCGCAGGCCCCAATGGGCACCTGGTCCCAAGCGGGTGTCCCCTTGGCCGGCATAGGCTGCGCCGCTCTCGGGGATCATCTCTGTGCGGCGTCATGGTCGTCCAAGTTTCGGCCACACCTGCCGGAAAAGTACGACGGTACGTCAAACCCGTCGGAATTCCTGCAGGTGTACGTCACCGCTATCACAGCAGCAGGTGGGGAACACCGTTGTGATGGCGACATATTTTCATGTCGCCTTGTCTGGATCTGCCCGGACTTGGCTCATGAACCTCGCCCCAGGGTCAATCTACTCCTGGGAAGAGCTCTGCGCGCGGTTCGTTGCGAACTTCGCCAGCGCTTACCAGCAGCACGGTGTGGAGGCCCACCTCCACGCGGTAAGGCAAGAGCCCGGGGAGACTCTCCGGACATTCATCTCCCACTTCACCAAGGTGAGAGGTACTATACCTTGCATTTCCGATGCTTCCATTATCACGGCCTTCCGCTAGGGAGTACGTGATGAGAAAATGTTGGAGAAGTTGGCCACGCATGATGTGGAGACTGTCCCCACACTCTTCGCTCTGGCCAACAAATGCGCCAGAGCTGCCGAGGGCTGTGCATGGCACTCGGCCCCACAAACTGGGGCTGCCCAGTCGGGTGGCTCGGGTGCCGTCCCCCGGGACGGTAAGAAGAAAAAGAAGAAGTACCTCGACTACCAGAAGTCGTGGTCCACCGCTCTAGTCGTTGCAGCCGCGACCGGGGGCCAGGGCGACTGCAACAAATGCCCACGGCCGCAGAGGGGTAACAGCGGCTCATGCCCTGTGCACCCCAATGGTCGCCACAGCGCCGCGGAGTGTCACGAGATCATTGACCTCGCGAAACGCGTCAGCGAGCGGCGCGAGCAGTCTTCTAAGGACGGCTCCCCACCTCATCGCCGACCTGGCAAAGAAAAGGTCGACGACAGCGAGGTGGCCGCGGCTGAACGGGACCTCGGGTATCAGTCACCCGAGGGGGACCTGAAGGATGTCTTCGCCGGAGGCTCCTACTCCGGTGGGGACAACTAGATGGACCCCCAGAGGGACCCCGTGCTCCCTAGTCTACGGGGCCGAAGCCTGCCTTCCCCCGAAAACCCTTCTGGACTCCCCACGGGTCCAGGCTTCTGACAAGTCCATGCAGAAATGGCTATAACACGAGGACGAGGACTCCCTCATCAAACGCAAATGGGAACCCAGGGTTGGGACCTAGTCCTACGGCAAGTACCAAACCAAGAAGGGCTCTGCAACTCTCCCCCAACTGGGAAGGACCCTTCAAGGTGACGGGAATACGCCGACCCGGGGGTGACTATCTTGCTATGACTGAAGGAGTACCTCTTCCTGGCCACTGGAGCATCTCTGTAAGTTCTATCCATAGGAGCAAGTCTGAGGGGTCGAATTTTTCTCCCTTTTGTAACTAGGTAACACATACGTGTACGCCAACCTGGTGAGGTCCGCCCTCATAAGCCCGGCCTGTTGGTCTGCACCCATGCATGACAGGTTATAAAGAAAAGATTTACCCCCTTAGATGTGCCTCTATGATAGTTTTATCCTACTGCTCCATGGTCTTACCTTGCAGTTTTTCGGATGTTATTTACCTAACCTACCCGAATAGTTCCCTTTCCATCAGACATAATGACATCTGAATTGAACAGCCAGGCTTGCAGTTTAGGACCTCTCTGCGAAAGCAGGAGGGCCCGACAACCTGGGGACCGGTTCTAAAGAACGGGAGCCCATTCCATGGGGTAGTCCGGAGTCTGTGTGGCCGCTTAGCCTGGTCCCGTACCCAAAAGACTGCACACTCCACCACTCCGTGACAAGTACCCTAGTATTTGGAGCTATAAGTCCTGTGGGTCCGGCAACCCGGGGTCCAGAACTAGAGAATGAACACTTGTCTCCTGGGGTGGTCCGGAGCCCGTGTAGCCGCTCAGCCTAGTTCCGTACCGTGGGCCTGCACGCTCCACCACTCTGTGACGGGTGCCCTAGTATCTAGAACCACCATCCAGGGGTCCGGACGCACAACTTGGCCTCCCAGACTAGACCCTACAGGTCCCGAGCATGTATCAAAGGATGGCTAGTGTCAGATGGCGGGTCCTGTGGGTGTACTACTAATGCTCCCTAGCCGAAGCTGTGTGCAGGCCCAGGTCCCAGTCGAGGCTACCTCCTGGGGGCCATCGCCAACTCCTTCTTAGGTATGCTGGTCTGCAGCCTCGACAAATCGAGCCTACGTCCCAGGGGGGCAGGTACCAAGGAGGAATCGGTTACACCACACACAACAGGGACAAGTGGTACATAGATAAGTGCTAATAGTGCTTGATAAATAGTACTCAAAAGTACCTTACAAAAAGCAAAAGTATTACATTCGCCTTCAAGCAGAGTTCTAGCTCCATCTCTGCTCTACAGGTATGAACTACCTCCACACCAGTAGGGCCGCGTGGGTAGCTAGCTCCGAGCGGCTCACCAGCGGAGGCGACCACCTCTGCACCGACGGCAGCGACCACCTCTGCACCGACGGCTCGCCAGCGGCGACGACTACCTCAACTCCGAGCGGCTCACCAGCATAGGCAACCACCTCTGCAACGGGCAGCCTCCCCAGCGGTGGCGACCACCTTAGCATGCGCACCATGGCAAAGAGGTCCTCGCCTCCGTCCCCCTACGGGGTGAGGACAAGACCATCCAAGCCATGGAGCTGGGAGCACGGCGGAAGGCGGTGCTTGCGGTCTGGCCGGGACCGCGTAGCCGAAGTTCGCCTCCTTCACAAGGCTGGTGATCATCCTTTTCCTCCGAATGCTGGAGGAAGAGGCAGGCACCAGCCCATGTGGGAGGCGAAGCCGCAGCTCAGCTCGCTCCCCACCACCGCAAGGCTGATGAACATCCTTGAAGCCAAGCACCGGTGGAAGAGCGCCGCTCCCGCAAGACCACGCACCTCCAGCAGAGGGAAGACAAGACCGGTAGCACCGGCCCACTAGGGAGGACAAAAGGCATGAACTCTCTAGCGGCAAGCTCATCGGGTGGATGATGCCGGCGGAAATCCTTCCGCCGAGCGCCGGCGCATTCCATCCAAGCAGGCAGTATACCATTTCGAGCACTCACTCAGTCTGGGCACGCTCGAGATGAAGTCATAAGGCCATGGCAAACTACGGCAACACGAAGCAGAGACCTTGAAGGCAAAGGGGCGTAGAGAGCTCAGAGGCGAAAGGACGCCGCGAGTGGGAGAGAAGCAAGGCATGGCTGCTACTCGAGGGATGAACCCCTCTTTAAAGGCAGACTCCCCTGCTCCCGCCTCGAAGCGCCGCAAGAAGTCTCCCCTGATGCACACTGGGTATCAATCCCATGACACGGGGGCCCGGTCCCACTGGTCATACAGCTGGCATGCTGGCCTTCGAGTGCAAAGAAGGTGAACCGCCGCACAGGAAGCGTGCTATCGCCCCGTGGTAGTACGCCTCCTTCATCTTCGCTACGACCAACGGTCAAGAAGGCGAACCGCCGCACAAGGAGCATGCTACCGCCCCACGGTAGTGCGCCCCCTCGTCTTCGTGCAACTAGTGGTCCAACCTCTAGCATGGGGGCCTAGGCCCACATGTCATGCACCCGGCGCGCTGGTTTCTGGGTGCAGAGAAGTCACACCATCGCTCGCGCCAATACCGCGTCTCCTCAGGGTCATCGCAGAAGACTGAGAAGATAAATTTTCAAAACCAATGTAGTGACTCGAGGCACCCCGCGCATGGCCCAACAAAGACATTAAGTGCGGAGGTCACGGGCCAGTCAGCCGCGGAGACAGGTGTGGCAGTCGGCGTGACCATGGGCGGACCGGTAGTAATTGCATCAACGGGTGCGCAGGGCCAGCGAGCCAATCGCCAATCAAACTTTGGCCCCACCTACAGGCTCGTATCCTCCCCTGTGGCGGGCCTGGGGGCCACTGTCGGTACCCTGGATCAGGGGTACCCCTTAATACAGTGTGAAGACACGGTGCTCGTGCGGCGATCTCTAGCCGCGCGGTGAACAACACCTAACCCCACCACGTGGACGGCTCAAGGGGCGCCACGTGGCCAGAAAAGATGGTATATCCTGGGATGCAGTCAGTTGGACCGGACCTCCACGAGGAAGCGCCAGACCCTTGTACGCACGACCCGGACCCCCGAGTACGGTACGGAACTCCCAAGTAGAGTGCCGGGTCCCTTGGATGGGGTCTGGATCCCTCCGAATAAGGTCCGAGCCACCCATAATGAGCTCTCGGGACAAGGGATACCCTGGCCTATGCAAGGGTCTGGTACTGACACGTGTCCTGGCCTTATCCTGTGCGCTTGCGCTCCCCGCTCTGGCAGAGACCCGATGCTGCCACGTGGCTTGTTGCCCGTGACATAAGCCAGCGTGCAGAGCCTGACATAAGGCCTCTAGGACGCGCGGTCTCTGCATTTATTGCGGAGAGGACGCGCCGCCTGTCCACCCTGCTGACAGGCGATGTGCCCCCTCAGCATTTAATGTGTCCTGTCCACTCCGTTGGCAGGCAGCGCCAGGGCCATCCTATAGACGACACACCTGTCCAGTCCATTGTCAAACAGTGCGCCCGTGTTGCGCGGCGCATTGTGCTCATCATCCCTTATACAAGAAGCTTCCCCTGCACGCCGATGCTACGCAGATCTCGGATGTCAGGGCGCAAGAAGATTGCTCCAGCAGCAAACATTAGTAGCTCCAAGTAGTACATCCGTTATGTCTCTGGGCCCATATGTCGGGGCTTAGTACCCTTGTACATGCCCCCTTAGCTATAAAAGGGGAGGCATGCAACGTTACGAAGGAGGGCTCTTTTAGACCAAGCTTAGACTTAGACTATCAGCTCTCAAGCTTCCACAGCAATCCAACACACAGTGGAGTAGGGTATTACGCTCCGACGGCCCGAACCACTCTAAATCCTCGCGTGTTCGTGTGCTCGGTGATCGCTTAGCAAGATAGGCAAAACGCTTAAGCCCCTTCCTCATCTTAGGATTCACGGCGGGTGCATTCCACCACCCGGTCGAAGAATTCCCTCTCCGACAATAACCCTCTTCTCATTTGGCAGGTAGTGTCGGGTACCGTAACTAGGGGTACCCCCAATGCTCCTTAACCTGGCTGGAAAACATCCTCAAAACAGACCGTAAAGACCGGTAAGCGCGATTCAAAGTTGAAGCCTCAGGGACGCGATCTCGTCTCGCCCGAGCCCGGCCTCGGGAAATAACAGTAGTCCCAGACGGATTCACGCCTCGCCCGAGGGCCTCCTCAGGCAGTGGGCGCACCCTCGGCTCGCCCGAAGCCAAGCTCGGGCAAACTTTGTCGTGCAGCGACCTCGGCCAAATCGCCTTACCAACCAACCGTATCGCATGCGCATTTAATGCGGGAATCGCCTAACACCTTATCTTGACACACGCGCCTCAGTCGGCAAGGTCGAAGTGACCGCAGTCACTTCGCCTCTTTACTGATCGTTCTGACAGGAAAACAACACTATTCACCCCGTTCCGACTACTGTGCCAACCACCAGGGTAAAACTAACGATAGTAAGTCACGACCTCCCCCGAGTTCAGCCTCGGAAGCAACAGGGAGCTCCACCTCGCCCGACCTCAGGCCTCGGCCTCAGCCTCGGCCGCGGGAGAAGGTCTCCGCCTCGCCCGACCCCAGGCCTCGGCCTCAGCCTCGGCCTCGGGAGAAGGTCTCCGCCTCGCCCGACCCTGGGCCTTGGCCTCGGCCTCAGGAGGAGTCACATCCTCGCCCGACCTCAGCCCCGGCCTCAGGAGAAGTCTCCGCCTCACCCAACCTAGGCCTCGGACCGACTACGCCACTAGGGATACATCATTACCCTACCCCTAGCTAGCTGCCTCAGGCTACAAAGGAACAAGACCGGTGTCCCATCTAGATTACTCCGGTAACTGGTAATGATGGTTCCCTGCGGGCGTCCATGACGTCGGTAGTTCTCAACTCTCTACGAATGCAAAGAAACATCAGCAGGACCCCTGCCGCACCGCCAGCTACGCTTCTACAGGGCTCAAGTACTTCTCCGCCGGCCACGTTAGCACACAACTACACCCCCATTGTACAGCTGGACCATCTCCTTATATCTATAAAAGGGGATGCCTAGGGCCTTCCTGAAGGGGGGCGAAGTGGGAGAAACGCAGAGGAGGCTAACTTAGACAGCTCACCTCAGGGCCGGACCCTCTCCCTCTCTCTCTCGCGCGCGACGCTTGTAACCCCTACTACGAGCACCCCGACGCAAGATAATATAAGCCTCATCCTCCCTCTTGTGTTCCATCTTGCATCAACCCATCTGGGCAGGGACACACAACGACAAATTCACTGGTCGGTTGAGGGTCCTCGCGGGTCCAAAACACCGACAGCTGGCGCGCCAGGTAGGGGCCTGCTGCTTGTTGACAAATACTTTCCCGTTGAGTTCCAGATGGACAATCTTCAGCAGTCTCTTCAGCCAGGGACGGTGCTCCACTTTGGGAGTCTCGAGATCATGTCCCCCGACGGCAGCTACGACATGGTACTCCTCCCCTCGTAGCACGACAACAACGACGGTCGCCGGCTCGCCCAGCGGCGGCGAACTCGACGACGACATCTCCCCGCAGCAGAAGAGGAACATCCGGGTTTGCCCCACCACCCTCCTCGCCGGAGGAGGAGAAGACAGAGCAACCGTGGCCAGGCACGAGGCGGCACTTCGTCGGCTGTCGGACCAGAGCGAGCCGACGACGCCGGCACCCCTGCGGGGGACATGTCGGGTGTTGTCCTCGCACCTGAGACAACGACGGGTGTCGCTACCCAGCAACGTGTCAACCCCAAGCGGACTGATGACGTTGGCACCCTTGCGAGGGACTTGTCGGACATTAGTCTCGCACCTGAGATAACGACACACTCCATCCCCGATGCAACTTCACCACCGTCCATCAACCAGGAGGTACCATCTGTTTTCCATCCTGTTCCCTTTAGATTCAGCTTCGATCCACCAAGCGACCCCGCTTTGGTGAGCGCTTTCGCAGGGGCATATCCTGACCTTCCAGGGTACCATATGTGGTCAACTTGGGACCGACTGTTGGCCGTCTCAACCTCCAGACCCGCGGGTTCCGAGGAAGAAGACGACCCTGACTTCAGTTGGGATTTCTCCGGACTCCGTGATCCCAGTGCCATGCGAGACTTCATGTCCGCATGTGACTACTGCCTCTCCGGTTACTCTGACGATGACCATAGCCTTGGCGACGAGGGTCACGACCCAACTCGCGAGTGCTTTCACATCGATCAGGGGGATCACGACGAAGACGACCACCTCGGCATGCCTGAAAACGACGACGCCTGTGCGCCTGCGTCTCGCATTGAGATTCCGCGGGAGCTAGCTGTGGTCCGAGTCCCTGCGGGGGGTCAGGACACACAGCTCGAGCAACTCCGCGAGATACAGGCCAAGCTCGACGAAGAAACGGGGCGACTTGTGCAGCTCCGACAAAACATCGAGCAGGAGTGGGCAGGCCGGGCACTCGCCGGAGGAGTGCGTCATTGGGTCCGGGACGTCCAGCGCCGTATCATTGACGATGCCAGGGCAGGGCTGGCCCCGGCCTTCAGCAGGGCCGGCCAGAACCTAGCTGCAGCGGCGATGTTACTTCGAACAATGCCGAAGCCATCCACCACCGAGGGGCGACGTATCCAAGGCGAACTCAAGGATCTCCTGGAAGATACCGCAGTCCTGCGAGCCGAGAGCTCTGCCTCCCGAAGGCGAGGATGCCCCTCGGAGCATCGCGCAATGTCCCCCCGACGCATGCGGGAGGCCTCGGTCCACACCGAGCGCACAAGGGACGAGACGCCTGCAGCCCCGGACCGCCTCGGCAGCGAACAACACCGCCGCGACCGTCGAGTCTGCCTCGAGGAAAGGGTGCGCCGAGGCTACCATCCCAGGCGCGGAGGACGCTACGACAGTGAGGAGGATCGGAGCCCCTCACCCGAACCACCAGGTCCGCGAGTCTTCAGCTGGGCCATACGACGGGCACCGTTCCCGGCCCGGTTCCGAGCTTCGACCACCATTACCAAGTACTCAGGGGAGACGAGGCCGGAGTTGTGGCTTGCGGATTACCGGCTGGCGTGCCAGCTGGGAGGGACGGACGACGACAACCTCATCATCCGCAACCTCCCCCTTTTCCTCTCCGATGCTGCCCGGGCCTAGCTGGAGCATCTGCCTCCTGCGCAGATCTCCGACTGGGACGACCTGGTCAAGACTTTCGCTGGAAATTTCCAAGGTACGTACGTGCACCCTGGGAACTCGTGGGATCTCCGGAGCTGCCGCTAGCAGCCAGGGGAATCCCTGCAAGAGTACATCCGGCGGTTTTCCAAGCAGCGCACCGAGTTGCCCAACATCACCGACTCGGACATCATTGTAACACCCTGAATTTGGGGGTATAAAATTTCTTTGCTCATATTCACAAATTCAGGTGTTACTTCCCTTTTCTCATCCTTCCTCATTCTTTTCTTTCTTATTTCTATAGGAGAGAAGTGCTTATTTTATTTGTAATTATAGTTTATTATGTTAAGCCCTAAGGGAGTATGAATTGTTGCATCATGTTGAACCCGAGATTTCACTTTTGCTTGGTGCATAATTCTTTGAAAGTTTGATTTGAATTTGTGGCTCATTTGGATTTGAATCAATTGGAGAAAATAAAAAGAAAAAGAGAAAACAATTCCAGAATAAAAAGAAAAGGAAAAGAAGCCCACTCCCCCGCCCTCCTCGGCCTTTCAGCCCAGTCGGCCCAATCCCGCTCGCGCGCCCTCTTCCCCCCCGCTCTCTCTGCCTTGGCGGGCCCGCCCGTCAGCGCAGCCGCTTCTCGCGCGCCCGCCTCCGCTCTCCCCTCTCTCTCTGCTCGCGGGCCCGGGCTGTCAGCCCCGTCGTCCCCGCGTAACCGCCGCCGAGCTGCGCGCGCCCGCCTTCCCCGCGCCCACGTCGCGCGTGGAGCTCGCAACTGACCCGCCCCTGGCCACTTGAGCCCCGAGCCCCACTCGCCCTCTCCCCCTCCCCCATTTGCGCTCCAGTAGACCCTCTTCCCCCCTCGCTGCGCGCACGCAGAGCGCCGCCGCCATAACCCCCACCGTCCCGAGCTCGGTTCCCCGTCGCCGTTGGAACTCCGCCGCGCCCTTTGCCCCGGTGAGCTCCGCCCCGACGTCCGCAACCCGGGACGCGCCCCAAATCCCTCTCCCCCTCCCTATTTCTCTCTGCCCGCGCTCACCCGCCGTTCCCCGTGCAGCCGCGGAGGTCCCCCACTGTCGCCCCGGGCCACCGTCGCGCCATTCCCGCCGCCGAGGAGTCCCCGGAGCCCGCCTTGAGGTAAGGGACCTCTCCCGCCCCTATCGACCTTTGTTTTGCTCTCTGCCGCGTGTAATTCCTCGCCGGAGTAGAGTAATCCCGCCGCCGAGCCGCTCCGCCGTGAACCGCCCCCCTCCGGTGCTCCTGCCCCGACCCAGACCCCACCAGAGGACTCCCCGTGCCCTCCCCAACCTTCCCGGCCACTCAGGTCGCCCCAGAGGCCCGCCAAACGCCCGCGCCCCTCGTCTCCGGCGAGCCCTCCGCCGCGGGGACGAGCGCCGCCGCCCCAGCTAGCCGTAGGAAAGACCCAGGCCGCCCACCCGATCCCCGCCGTTCATCCTAGATCGGGCGGCCCTGATTCAACTCGCCCGGACCCAATCCTGGCCGTCCGCCGGAGATCCAGCGGCCCAGGCCCACTTTCCCCGCACCCCGTCTCCCTGCCGTTTGGGCCCCGCCTGTCAGCCCGCCCCGCGCGCGCTCTGCCCGCCGGCCCCGCCTGTCAGCCTGCCCGCGCCCCGCGCTGCCCGCCCGGTCCCGCCTGTCAGTCGCCCAGGCCGCCGCGCGCTCGCGCGCCCACCCGCAGGATCTAATCCTGGCCGTTCGCTTTAGATCTGACGGCCGTAGTAGCCCGATACCCCTTCGCCCGCGCGTTTTCTTAAAGAGACCCCCGGTTTTCTGGAATTTGAACCCGCCGTCCCTGGTTTCTCGCAGATAAGTCCCTGGACCTTTTATTTAATTCAAAATAGGTATTTAGGGTATAATTTTAATCCCCAAACTTGTAAAATTCATAACTTTGTCATATGAACTCCAAATGAGGTGCTTCAAATTGCAAAATGCTCATTATGTTTTTGTCTATCTATTCAAACAATGTTTCCCTATTGTTTCCATGTACCAATTAATAGTTAATCACTAGTAAGACTATTGGAACCTTATTTGAGATAATTAGAAATTGGTAGACTTTAATAAAAGTTGGATTACTTAAGTTTATGGACCTAAACACCTAAGTTTAGGAGCTTAAAACCAGGTAATGATTTAATTCCACCACTGACTTAAACTTGATTAGTGGATAATGAATCACTTTGTATAGTCCTCTACTCCAGACCTAGGGAACACCAGAGTGCCTATCCCTTTTCAACTATGAACTTGTGATCTCTCTGCTGCATATGTTTGGAATGTTGCTTTTTGTTTGTTATCTTCCCAAGTGCATAGTGTGAATGATTACTTTACGTAGACAACGAGCAGTCTGTGTTTCCCGAGGAAGTTGCAGAGGAAGTCCCTGATCAGCAGTTTGGTGAAGGCAAGTGTCCTCTGTCCCATTATGTCCTATTCATTTATAACTTACTACCCCGCACTACTTACTTGAAACCTAAGGATTGACTAGCTTTACATTTTACTTTATCCTTGATGACCTTATGGGCTATTATGGTTAGCACTTTGCTATCGCTTTAACATAATCAATGAACATGATGTGACTATTTATGATACTGTTATCCTGATGATGTTGATGATCTTGTGATACTCTAGGGGGCTCAGGCTGTTTCCTGAGTACCTCTCCGTAAGGACTGGTTCGTTGAGAGACCACCCGGGATAACAGTGCAACCATGAGGGTGAAATGGGATGCCCTTAGCTGATTAATTAGATGAACTAGAGGTGTAGTTGCTTAGCCGTCGTGCCGTCAATGGGGTCCAGGCACAGTGCTTGCTCTGCCGAGGCTGAGTGCCGAGGTTCTTTCATTTTGCTCTTTGTTAGTCACTCTCCTGCGGGGAGGGGTACTGTGTTTATCAAACTGGAGAAACCTAACGGGCAGCTATGATCTCTAGGGAATCTTTGTAAAAGCTACGTAGTGATGCCCTGCCGGACCACCTAGGTAGTGGTCAATGGGGATTAGCTCTCCCCGGGTAGAAAGGGAATCATGACTCATGGGTAAAGTGTGCAACCTCTGCAGAGGGTAGTGAAACTGGTATATCAGCCGTGCTCACGGTTAAGAGCAGCCTTGGGATCCTCTTTGATTAGAGATACAGATGGTTCGAGATACAAGGATTATGTTATGGTTTTGGTTCGACTATGATGATGTTGTTCCTCGATGAGGAAATGGTTTACGGGTTGGTTAATGCTAAAATCTGGCTCCTACTAATGATAAATACCTGACCAACTAAAAGCAACTGCTTGAGCCTAACCCCACATAAAGCTAGTCCACTTCAGCCAAACGGGACATTTGCTGAGTACGTTGATGTGTACTCATCCTTGCTTTACCACAAAACACCAGGTTGTCCGCATTGTAACCACTGCTCAGGAGAAGGAGAAGCCGTGGAAGGAGACTTCCAGGAGTTCCAAGACTACGATGAATTTTAGGTGTGGGTTGGCGGCAACCCCCAGTCAGCTGCCTGTGAAGGCCTTATCTTTACTGCGTTTCGCTAGTACTTTGATTTACTTGTTAAGACAATGACTATGTGGATGTCTATGACTCGGTGATGTAATAAGTACTCTTTTATGTTATTATTCGAGCATTGTGTGATGATGTTCATTTATGTAATCGCTGTGTACGTGAGTTCTGATCCTGGCACGTACATAGTTCGCATTCGGTTTGCCTTCCAAAACCGGGTGTGACATAAGTGGTATCAAAGCCCATGCTGACTGTAGGACCGCTGACCTAGAGTAGCACTGGTCGTACTAAGGACTATTGACCCTCCCCCTCACCTTGACATCTGATGTTACTTCAAAAAGTCGGTCACCTCGACCAACCCTATGTTTTACTATCTATCTATACTATACCTTGTTAAAATTTTTATCTTATTCTATCTTGGGTTTATTCACTTGTCATATTAGTTCTGCTCTTACTCTTGTGCTTGCGATGTCTTTTGTAGATGGCTCGTCTTAGACACACTGCACGTAAGTCGGTGATTCCTTTCCTGCCGTCTCGACTTGCGGAGCGTCCTCTGCACCGCACCGTGTCTGGTCAGTCGAGTCACCTGGAGAGGCTGCACCACCGCCTGCGTGAGGAGCAGGAACGCCGGCGCCAGCACAGAGAGCAGCAGGGCTCTTCCTCCCAAACCCAGCGAGAGGTGGAGTCTGTGAGGCCCCGTTCCTCTGTGGCCCAGCTGGAGGCGCCCCCTGCACCACCGCGGGACGCCCCGGCTGTTGGAGGAGCTACTGGAGGAGACCCCGATGACGACGACTCAGACCACAGCACGGAGTCTTCTGAGCCGCAGGAGGCAGAAGGATGGGTCGCCCGACCCATCACCCGTAACGCCGCTCGCGGTTGTCACTTCCACGACGCACTCGACACCTTGCTGCGCCAGGCTTTCGACCGGCACACCTGGTCGATCGAGTATCGTTGTGTAGTCTACCAGCATAGTCGCGGGAGGTACCCGGACCACTGGGAGGCTACCTGCCTAGTTCGCCGTCCGGAGGATGACCTCCGGGGTGCGGAGGCCGTTTCGGAGCACTACTCTATCTCCGAGAGGGACACTGCAGATGTAACACCCTGAATTTGGGGGTATAAAATTTCTTTGCTCATATTCACAAATTCAGGTGTTACTTCCTTTTCTCATCCTTCCTAATTCTTTTCTCTCTCATTTCTATAGGAGCTAAGTGCTTATTTTACTTGTAATAATAGTCTATTATGTTAAACCCTAAGGGGGTATGAATTGTTGCATCATGTTGAACCCTAGATTTCACTTTTGTTTGGTGCATAATTCTCAAAAGGTCTAATTTGAATTTGGGGCTCATTTGAATTTGAATCAAATAGAATAAATAAAAGAAAAGGGAAAAACAATTCAGAATAAAAGGAAAAGGCAAAGCAGCCCACTTACCCGCCCTCCTCGGCCTTTCGGCCCAGTCGGCCCACCCCGCGCGCGCCTCTCTTCCCCCCCTTCTCTCTCTGCGCAGCGGGCCCGGCCTGTCGGCGTGCCCGCCTTCCGCGCACCCGCCTTCCTCTCTCACTGCTCGTCCGGCCCTACCTGTCGGCGCCCGCCTTCCCCGCGCGCGCCCGCTCCCTCGCTCTCTCTCTCTGCCCGTGGGCCCAACCCGTCAGCCCCGCTTCTCTCGCGCCCGCATCCGCTTTCTTCTCTCTCTCTGCGTCGCAGGCCCAGGCTGTCAGCCCCGTCGTCCCCGCGTAACCGCCGCCGAGCTGCTCGCGCCCACCTCCCCCGCGCCCACGTCGCGCGTGGAACTCGCCCCACCTCGCCCTCGGCCACTTGTGCCCCGAGCCCCACTCGCCCTCACCCTCTCCCCCCATTTGCGCCCAGTAGACCCTCTCTCCCCCCCTCGCTGCGCGCACGCAGAGCACCGCCGCCATAACCCCGCCGTCCCGAGCTCGGTTCTTCGTCGCCGTTGGAGCTCCGCCGCGCCCTTAGCCCCGGTGAGCTCCGCCCCGACGCCCGCAACTCGGAACGCGCCCCAATTCCCTCTCCCCCTCCCTATTTCTCTCTGCCCGCGCTCACCCGTCGTCCGCCGTGCAGCCGCCACCGTCGACCCGGGTCCCCGTCGCGTCTCCGTCGCCGCCGAGGAGTCCCCGGAGCCCGCCTTGAGGTAACGGACCTCTCCCGCCCCTATCGCCCCTTGTTTTGCTCTCTGTTGCGTTTGATTGCTCGCCGGAGTAGAGTAGCCCCGCCGCCGAGCCGCCCCGCCGTGAATCGCCCCCCTCCGGTGCCTCTGCCCCGACCCAGACCCTACCGGAGAACTCCCCGCGCCCTCCCCGACCTCCCCGACCACTCGGATTGCCCCAGAGCCCCGTCAGTCGCCCGTGCCCCTCGTCTCCGGCGAGCCCTCCGCCGCGGGGACGAGCGCCGCCGCCCCAGCTAGCCGTAGGGAAGACCCAGGCCGCCCATCCGATCTCCGTCGTTCAACCCAGATCGGGCGGCCCTGATTCAACTCGCCCGGACCTAATCCTGGCCGTCCGCCAGCGATCCAGCGGCCCAGGCCCACTACCCCCTCACCCCGTCTCTCTGCCCGCCAGGCCCCACTTGTCAGTCCGCCCGCGCGCGCTGTCCGCCCGGCCCCGCCTGCCAGTCGCCCGCGCCCGCGCTGTCCGCCCGGCCCCGCCTGTCAGCCGCTCCCGCCACCGCGCGCCCGCGCGCCCGCCCGCAGGATCTAATCCTAGCCGCCGATCTGAGATCCAACGGCTGTAGGCGCCCGATACCCCTTCGCCCGCGCATTTTCTTAAAGAGCCCCCCTGTTTTCTGGAAATTGCGCCCGCCGTCCCTGGTTTCTCGCAGTTAAGTCCCTGGCCCTTTTATTTAATTAAAAATAAGTCCTTAGGGTATAATTTTAACCCCTAAACTTGTAAAATTCATAACTTTGTCATATGAACTCCAAATTAGGTGCTTCAAATTGCAAAATGTTCATAATATTATTATCTATCTGTTTATGCAATGTTTCCCTGCTGTTTCCATGTATTAATTAATAGCTAATCACTAGGATAGGATTAAGACTATTGAAACCTTATTTAAGATAATTGGAAATGAGTAGACTTTAATAATAGTTGGATTACTTAAGTTTATGGACTTAAACACTTAAGTTTAGGAACTTAAACCAGATAATTATTTAATCCCACCCCTGACTTAGATCTGATTAGTAGATAGCAAATCACTTTGTGTAGTCCTCTACCCCCAGACCTAGGGAACTTTAGAGTGCCTATCCCTTTCTTGTTATGAACTTGTGGCCCCTCTCTGCTGCATATGTTTGGTATATTGTTTTCTATTTGTTATTTTCCCAAGTGCATAGTGTGAATGATTGCTTTGCGTAGACAACGAGCAGTCTGTGTTTCCCGAGGCAGTTGCAGAGGAAGTCCCTGATCAGCAGTTTGGTGAAGGCAAGTGTCCTCTGTCCCATTATGTCCTATTCATTTATAACTTACTACCCCGCATTACTTACTTGAAACCTAAGGATTGACTAGCTTTACATTTTACTTTATCCTTGATTACCTTATGGGCTATTATGGTTAGCACTCTGCTATTGCCTTAACCTAATCAATGAACATGATGTGACTATTTATGATACTGTTATCCTGATGATGCTGATGATCTTGTGATACTCTAGGGGGCTCAGGCTGTTTCCTGAGTACCTCTCCGTAAGGACTGGTTCGTTGAGAGACCACCCGGGATAACAGTGCAACCATGAGGGTGAAATGGGATGCCCTTAGCTGATTAATTAGATGAACTAGAGGTGTAATTGCTTAGCCGTCGTGCCGTCAATGGGGTCCAGGCACAGTGCTTGCTCTGCCGAGGCTGAGTGCCGAGGTTCTTTCGTTTTGCTCTTTGTTAGTCACTCTCCTGCGGGGAGGGGTACTGTGTTTATCAAACTGGAGAAACCTAACGGGCAGCTATGATCTCTGGGGAATCTTTGTAAAAGCTACATAGTGATGCCCTGCCGGACCACCTAGGTAGTGGTCAATGGGGATTAGCTCTCCCCGGGTAGAAAGGGAATCATGACTCATGGGTAAAGTGTGCAACCTCTGCAGAGGGTAGTGAAACTGGTATATCAGCCGTGCTCACGGTTAAGAGCAGCCTTGGGATCCTCTTTGATTAGGGATACAGATGGTTCGAGATACAATGGTTATGATATGGTTTTGGTTTGACTATGATGATGATGTTCCTCGATGAGGAAATGGTTTATGGATTGGTTAATGCTAAAATCTGGCTTCTACTAATGATAAATACTTGACCAACTAAAAGCAACTGCTGGAGCCTAACCCCACATAAAGCTAGTCCACCTCAGCCAAACGGGACATTTGCTGAGTACGTTGATGTGTACTCATCCTTGCTTTACCACAAAACACCAGGTTGTCCGCATTGTAACCACTGCTCGGGAGAAGGCGAAGCCGTGGAAGGAGACTTCCAGGAGTTCCAAGACTACGATGAATTCTAGGTGTGGGTTGGCGGCAACCCCCAGTCAGCTGCCTGTGGAGGCTTTATCTTTACTGCGTTTCGTTTAGCACTTTGATTTACCTGTTAAGACAATGACTATGTGGATGTCTATGACTCTATGATGTAATAAGTACTCTTTTATGTTATTATTCGAGCATTGTGTGATGATGTTCATTTATGTAATCGCTGTGTACGTGAGTTCTGATCCTGGCACGTACATAGTTCGCATTCGGTTGCCTTCTAAAACCGGGTGTGACATAAGTGGTATCAAAGCCCATGCTGACTGTAGGACCGCTGACCTAGAGTAGCACTGGTCGTACTAAGGACTATTGACCTTCCCTCTCACCTTGACCTCTGTTGTTACTTCAAAAGTCGGTCACCTCGACCAACCCTATGTTTTACTATCTATCTATACTATACCTTGTTAAAATTTTTATCTTATTCTATCTTTGGTTTATTCACTTGTCATAATAGTTCTGCTCTTACCCTTGTGCTTACGGTGTCTTTTGTAGATGGCTCGTCTTAGGCACACTGCACGTAAGTCGGTGATTCCTTTCCTGCCGTCTCGACTTGCGGAGCGTCCTCTGCACCGCACCGTGTCCGGACAGTCGAGTCACCTGGAGAGGCTGCACCACCGTCTGCGTGAGGAGCAGGAACGCCGGCGCCAGCACGGAGAGCAGCAGGGCTCTTCCTCCTCACCCCAGCAGGAGGTGGAGACCGTGAGGCCCCGTTCCTCTGTTGCCCAGCTGGAGGCGCCCCTTGTTCCACCGCGGGACGTCCCGGCTGTTGGAGGAGCTACTGGAGGAGCCACTGGAGGAGATCCCGACGACGACTCAGACCACAGTACGGAGTCTTCTGAGCCGCAGGAGGCGGAAGGATGGGTCGCCCGACCCATCACCCGTGACGCCGCTCGCTGTTGTCACTTCCACGACGCACTCGACACCTTGATGTGCCAGGCTTTCGACCGGCACACCTGGTCGATCGAGTATCGTTGCGTAGTCTACCAGCACAGTCGCGGGAGGTACCCGGACCGCTGGGAGGCTACCTGCCTAGTTCGCCGTCCGGAGGATGACCTCCGGGGTGCGGAGGCCGTTTCGGAGCACTATTCCATCTCCGAGAGGGACACTGCAGAGGCGGCTATGCAGGATGCAGCACGACGTGCACTCTCTCAGTACTGTTCTTTGTTCGGTGGCGTGGCCGACGGTCTTAACCTTCGGTACTACCCCCGCCGCCCTACTGGCAGCACAGAGAGTGTGGTTGTCTCACCTGTTGGTGAGGGTAACCCTAGGTTGAGCAGCACAGTTAACCTAGTCGCAGTGCTTAACACTGAGCTGGACCACTCTCTGGACGAGCTAAGCAGGGCTCGAACGGAGATTGCGGTGTTGCGTGCTGAGCTGGCAGAGCGCCATCACCAGGAGGGTGGTTTTCCCGCACCTGTTGGGACTCAGCACCCATACCGCTCCCCGCCACGTGGTCACCACACTTATGGTTCCCCTGTCTGTAAGACCAGGATAGATCTGGATCCTTAGATCGCTAGCGTTGGAGTTTGTAATAATTCTTAAGTCAGATGTCTCAGTCTTAGGAAGTCAGTTTAGTTTGTTTATCAGTTGCTTCCATTTAGTTTAGTTTGCTTATCAGTTGTTTGCATGCTTGTTATGATGAACTTGTACTGGATTTGAATCTTTGTAATGACTGTAGCCAACATGTGGGTTTCCCCTGCAGTTTGGCTTAGCTAGTAATATTAATGAAGTCAGTTGTTTAGTTGGGAAGCCATTTACTCTTACTTTCCTTTCTTATCTGAGAAGCTGTATTGAATCATGAATGAGGATCAGTGAAGCTCTTTGTTCACTCAGTGTCATGAAGAATTCTGTATTCTCTTTTCTTATGCTGAAGGGTTGTAAGATCAATGCTGATGTGTGAATGTCTTCCACAGATGTCTGACAACAGGCGCCGATGCAACAGGCGTGCTCAGCAAGAGCAGCATGACCAGCAGGAGGAAAATCAGAGGCAGCCTCCCCCGCCACCCCCGATGTCAGTGGAGCAGATGTTCTTGATGCAGACCCAGGCAGTGCAGGCCATTGGGCAGACTCTGGCAGCCATGCAGCAGGCTCAACAGCAGCCCCAACCCCAGTTGCAAGTGCAGATGCCCCAGATGCCACGGGATAGGCGTGGTGAGTTCATGAGAGGGCACCCTCCTACCTTCGCCCATTCTGCTGACCCCATGGATGCAGAAGACTGGTTGCGTGCAGTGGAGAGGGAACTGCGCACCGCCCAATGCGACGACAGGGAGAAGGTTCTGTATGGTCCCCACCAGCTGAGGGGAGCAGCCCAGTCCTGGTGGGAGTCCTACCTCGCCACCCATGCTGACCCCGAAGCCATCACCTGGGAGGAATTCAGCGAGAGTTTCCGTCGGTACCATGTGCCAGAGGGACTGATGATCGTGAAGAAGGAGGAGTTTCTGGCTCTGAAGCAGGGGCCCATGTCTGTTAGTGAGTACAGAGACAAGTTTCTGCAGCTGTCTCGTTACGCACCCGAGGATGTCAACACTGATGCCAAGAGGCAGTACAGGTTCATGAGAGGTTTGGTGGATCCTCTGCATTACCAGCTGATGAATCACACCTTCCCCACCTTCCAGCATCTGATCGATAGGGCAGTTATGACTGAGAAGAAGCGTAAGGATATGGAAGATCGGAAGCGCAAGATGAGTGGACCCCAGTCCAGAGGCATCAGCCGTCCACGTTTCTCAGGCAGTTCATCTCAACAAGGCAGACCTGGTCACCCACAGGGATATCAGAATCAGAATCAGCGTCCACATCAGCAGCAGTTTCAGAGGCAGTACCCGCAGCAGCAGCAGCAGTATCGTCAGCACAACCAACAGGGAGGTAATCAGTATCAGAAGCAGAACAACCAGGCACCTCGCCTTCCTGCCCCAGCAGCGAATCAGAGCAACCAAGCAGCCCCAGCACAAGGAGGAGGCAGAGGATGTTTCCACTGTGGAGAACAAGGCCACTGGGCGATGCAGTGCCCAAAGAAGATGGCGCAGCAGCAGACCAACCCCAATGCTCCAACAAGGCAAGGTGTACTGCAGCCGGCA
This sequence comes from Zea mays, assembly GCF_902167145.1. NCBI lineage: Eukaryota > Viridiplantae > Streptophyta > Magnoliopsida > Poales > Poaceae > Zea > Zea mays. The sequence goes on from NC_050097.1 coordinate 206,741,938, forward strand.
GCAGGCAATCGTAACCAAGCGTACAACCGCGGAAAGGTGAACCATTTGGAGGCCGAAGCAATCCAGGATGCACCAGATGTGGCAGTAGGTATGTTTTCAGTCGAATCTCATCCCGCAAAAGTGTTATTTGATACTGGTGCAACTCATTCTTTTGTCACTGCAACATGGGTAGAATTGCATAGCATCTCAGTAGAGGCAATGATGCCACCCATGAGGATTAATTCGGTTGGTGGCAAGGTGCAAACAGATAAAATATGTTCAAACATAATGGTGGAAATAAGGGGGATAGGATTCCCCAGTGACTTAATAGTAATAGGCACCCCTGGGATAGATGTCATACTAGGGATGAACTGGTTGATGAAGTATGAAGCAAATGTTAGTTGTGACAAGAGGACCATAACATTGAAATCCCCGTCAGGAGAAGAGGTAGTGGCCGAGCTAAGGATGCCTAAGTCAGAAGAGGGAGTCTGTCATCAGATTTCAGTTGATAGTAGGGAGCCCAACCCGCTCGAGACTATCAAGGTTGTGTCGGAATTTCCGGATGTGTTTCCCGAGGAGCTAACGGGCATGCCACCCGAGAGAAAGGTTGAATTTGCCATAGAGCTTATCCCTGGTACCGCCCCCATTTCCAAAAGAGCCTATCGAGTGTCTAGACCAGAATTGGTGGAACTCAAGAAGCAGATAGATGAGATGTTAGAGAAGGGTTACATTAGACCAAGCACCTCGCCTTGGGCCGCTCCAGTGTTGTTTGTAGAGAAGAAAGATGGTACCAAAAGGATGTGCATAGACTACAGGGCCTTGAATGAAGTCACTGTCAAGAACAAGTACCCCCTGCCAAGGATAGAAGATTTGTTCGACCAGCTTAGAGGTGCCAGCGTATTCTCGAAGATAGATCTGAGATCTGGTTATCATCAACTCAGAATCCGACCCTCGGATATACCGAAGACAGCATTCATCACCAAGTATGGGTTATATGAGTTCACAGTTATGTCCTTTGGTTTGACAAATGCGCCAGCCTTCTTTATGTACCTGATGAACAGTGTGTTCATGGATTATCTGGACAAGTTTGTGGTAGTGTTCATCGATGACATTCTCATATACTCTCAAAGTGAGGAAGATCATGTAGAGCATTTGAAGATGGTATTGCAAAGACTTCGAGAGCATCAGTTGTATGCCAAGCTGGGCAAATGCGAGTTCTGGATTCATGAAGTCTTATTTCTGGGTCACATCATAAATCAAGATGGGTTAGCAGTGGATCCAAAGAAAGTAGCAGATATCCTGAACTGGAAAGCACCGAAGGACGTTCGTGGGATCAAGAGCTTTATTGGAATGGCCGGATATTATAGGCGTTTCATTGAAGGTTTCTCGAAGATTGCTAGACCAATGACAGCGTTGCTAGCGAAGAAAGTTGAGTTTAAGTGGACCCAAAAGTGTCAGGAAGCATTTGAAGAACTGAAGAATAGATTGACTACAGCTCCTGTGCTAGTCCTGCCTGATGTTCACAAGTCATTCTCAGTGTATTGCGACGCTTCGTACACCGGATTGGGATGTGTGCTAATGCAAGAAGGGAGAGTTGTAGCATACTCATCTCGACAGCTGAAGATCCATGAGAAGAATTATCCCACACATGACCTGGAATTGGCAGCAGTGGTTCATGCTTTAAAGACCTGGAGACATTACCTGTATGGGCAGAAGTGCGACATCTACACAGATCATAAAAGTCTGAAGTACATATTCACCCAGTCAGAGTTAAACATGAGGCAGCGAAGATGGTTGGAATTGATCAAAGACTATGAGTTGGAGATACATTACCATCCGGGCAAAGCCAATGTTGTTGCAGATGCTTTGAGCAGGAAAAGTCAAGTCAATATGTTGGCCTCGCACCCAATGCCGTATGAGTTAGCCAAGGAGTTTGACAGACTGAGCCTCGGTTTCTTGAATAGTACGCAAGGAGTGACAGTGGAATTAGAGCCCACCCTAGAGAGGGAGATCAAAGAAGGGCAAAAGGATGATGAAAACATCAACAAGATCCGGCAGCTGATCTTAGAAGGAAGAGGCAAAGACTTTCGAGAGGATGAAGAGGGAGTAATCTGGTTCAAGGACCGATTGTGTGTTCCCGACCTCAAACCTATTCGGGAATTGATCCTCAAGGAAGCTCATGAGACAGCCTACTCCATACACCCAGGGAGTGAGAAGATGTACCAGGACTTAAAAAGGAGGTTTTGGTGGTATGGTATGAAAAGGGAGATCGCAGAATATGTCGCCATCTGTGATAGCTGTCAGAGAACCAAAGCGGAGCATCAGAGGCCTGCCGGATTGTTGCAGCCATTGCGGATTCCTCAGTGGAAGTGGGATGAGATCGGGATGGATTTCATAGTTGGCCTACCTCGTACCCGGGCCGGCTACGATTCCATCTGGGTGGTTGTGGACCGCTTAACAAAGGTGGCCCACTTCATACCTGTGAAGACGACATACACCGGAGCAACGTTAGCTGAGTTATACATGTCACGAATAGTCTGCCTTCATGGTGTGCCGAAGAAGATAGTGTCAGATCGAGGAACGCAGTTCACATCTCATTTTTGGCAGCAGCTACAAGAAGCTTTGGGCACCCATTTGAACTTCAGCTCAGCTTATCACCCGCAGACAGACGGCCAGACTGAAAGAACTAACCAGATCCTAGAAGATATGTTGAGAGCCTGTGCGTTGCAAGACAAGTCAGGATGGGACAAAAGGTTACCTTATGCAAAATTCTCCTACAACAATAGTTACCAGGCCAGCTTGAAGATGTCGCCGTTTCAGGCACTCTATGGACGGAGTTGTAGGACTCCGCTGCATTGGGACCAGCCTGGAGAGAGACAGGTGTTTGGCCCCGACATTTTGCTTGAAGCCGAAGAGAATATCAAAATGGTTCGGGAGAACCTGAAGATAGCCCAGTCAAGACAGCGAAGCTATGCGGACAGAAGGAGAAGAGAACTGAGTTTTGAAGTGGGAGACTACGTCTATCTGAAGGTGTCACCTATCAGGGGAGTCAGAAGGTTCGGAGTCAAAGGCAAGCTAGCACCCCGGTACGTCGGACCATATCAGATTCAAGCCAAGCGTGGAGAAGTGGCCTACCAGCTCGACCTACCAGAGAGTTTGTCAGCAGTGCACAATGTGTTCCATGTGTCACAATTGAAGAAGTGTCTGCGAGTACCAGAAGAACAGTTGCCAGTGGAGGGTTTGGAGGTCCAGGAGGATCTGACATACATAGAGAAGCCAACGCAGATTCTGGAGTTTGCAGACAGAGTCACCCGGAGGAATACCATCAGAATGTGCAAAGTCAGATGGGGTCACCACTCTGAGGAAGAAGCAACCTGGGAACGAGAAGATGACCTGAAGGCCAAATACCCTGAACTCTTTGCTGACCAACCTTGAATCTCGGGGCGAGATTCTTTTAAGGGGGATAGGTTTGTAACACCCTGAATTTGGGGGTATAAAATTTCTTTGCTCATATTCACAAATTCAGGTGTTACTTCCTTTTCTCATCCTTCCTAATTCTTTTCTCTCTCATTTCTATAGGAGCTAAGTGCTTATTTTACTTGTAATAATAGTCTATTATGTTAAACCCTAAGGGGGTATGAATTGTTGCATCATGTTGAACCCTAGATTTCACTTTTGTTTGGTGCATAATTCTCAAAAGGTCTAATTTGAATTTGGGGCTCATTTGAATTTGAATCAAATAGAATAAATAAAAGAAAAGGGAAAAACAATTCAGAATAAAAGGAAAAGGCAAAGCAGCCCACTTACCCGCCCTCCTCGGCCTTTCGGCCCAGTCGGCCCACCCCGCGCGCGCCTCTCTTCCCCCCCTTCTCTCTCTGCGCAGCGGGCCCAGCCTGTCGGCGCGCCCGCCTTCCGCGCACCCGCCTTCCTCTCTCACTGCTCGTCCGGCCCTACCTGTCGGCGCCCGCCTTCCCCGCGCGCGCCCGCTCCCTCGCTCTCTCTCTGCCCGTGGGCCCAACCCGTCAGCCCCGCTTCTCTCGCGCCCGCATCCGCTTTCTTCTCTCTCTCTGCGTCGCGGGCCCAGGCTGTCAGCCCCGTCGTCCCCGCGTAACCGCCGCCGAGCTGCTCGCGCCCACCTCCCCCGCGCCCACGTCGCGCGTGGAACTCGCCCCACCTCGCCCTCGGCCACTTGTGCCCCGAGCCCCACTCGCCCTCACCCTCTCCCCCCATTTGCGCCCAGTAGACCCTCTCTCCCCCCCTCGCTGCGCGCACGCAGAGCACCGCCGCCATAACCCCGCCGTCCCGAGCTCGGTTCTTCGTCGCCGTTGGAGCTCCGCCGCGCCCTTAGCCCCGGTGAGCTCCGCCCCGACGCCCGCAACTCGGAACGCGCCCCAATTCCCTCTCCCCCTCCCTATTTCTCTCTGCCCGCGCTCACCCGTCGTCCGCCGTGCAGCCGCCACCGTCGACCCGGGTCCCCGTCGCGTCTCCGTCGCCGCCGAGGAGTCCCCGGAGCCCGCCTTGAGGTAACGGACCTCTCCCGCCCCTATCGCCCCTTGTTTTGCTCTCTGTTGCGTTTGATTGCTCGCCGGAGTAGAGTAGCCCCGCCGCCGAGCCGCCCCGCCGTGAATCGCCCCCCTCCGGTGCCTCTGCCCCGACCCAGACCCTACCGGAGAACTCCCCGCGCCCTCCCCGACCTCCCCGACCACTCGGATTGCCCCAGAGCCCCGTCAGTCGCCCGTGCCCCTCGTCTCCGGCGAGCCCTCCGCCGCGGGGACGAGCGCCGCCGCCCCAGCTAGCCGTAGGGAAGACCCAGGCCGCCCATCCGATCTCCGCCGTTCAACCCAGATCGGGCGGCCCTGATTCAACTCACCCGGACCTAATCCTGGCCGTCCGCCAGCGATCCAGCGGCCCAGGCCCACTACCCCCTCACCCCGTCTCTCTGCCCGCCAGGCCCCACTTGTCAGTCCGCCCGCGCGCGCTGTCCACCCGGCCCCGCCTGCCAGTCGCCCGCGCCCGCGCTGTCCGCCCGGCCCCGCCTGTCAGCCGCTCCCGCCGCCGCGCGCCCGCGCGCCCGCCCGCAGGATCTAATCCTAGCCGCCGATCTGAGATCCAACGGCTGTAGGCGCCCGATACCCCTTCGCCCGCGCATTTTCTTAAAGAGCCCCCCTGTTTTCTGGAAATTGCGCCCGCCGTCCCTGGTTTCTCGCAGTTAAGTCCCTGGCCCTTTTATTTAATTAAAAATAAGTCCTTAGGGTATAATTTTAACCCCTAAACTTGTAAAATTCATAACTTTGTCATATGAACTCCAAATTAGGTGCTTCAAATTGCAAAATGTTCATAATATTATTATCTATCTGTTTATGCAATGTTTCCCTGCTGTTTCCATGTATTAATTAATAGCTAATCACTAGGATAGGATTAAGACTATTGAAACCTTATTTAAGATAATTGGAAATGAGTAGACTTTAATAATAGTTGGATTACTTAAGTTTATGGACTTAAACACTTAAGTTTAGGAACTTAAACCAGATAATTATTTAATCCCACCCCTGACTTAGATCTGATTAGTAGATAGCAAATCACTTTGTGTAGTCCTCTACCCCTAGACCTAGGGAACTTTAGAGTGCCTATCCCTTTCTTGTTATGAACTTGTCGCCCCTCTCTGCTGCATATGTTTGGTATATTGTTTTCTGTTTGTTATTTTCCCAAGTGCATAGTGTGAATGATTGCTTTGCGTAGACAACGAGCAGTCTGTGTTTCCCGAGGCAGTTGCAGAGGAAGTCCCTGATCAGCAGTTTGGTGAAGGCAAGTGTCCTCTGTCCCATTATGTCCTATTCATTTATAACTTACTACCCCGCATTACTTACTTGAAACCTAAGGATTGACTAGCTTTACATTTTACTTTATCCTTGATTACCTTATGGGCTATTATGGTTAGCACTCTGCTATTGCCTTAACCTAATCAATGAACATGATGTGACTATTTATGATACTGTTATCCTGATGATGCTGATGATCTTGTGATACTCTAGGGGGCTCAGGCTATTTCCTGAGTACCTCTCCGTAAGGACTGGTTCGTTGAGAGACCACCCGGGATAACAGTGCAACCATGAGGGTGAAATGGGATGCCCTTAGCTGATTAATTAGATGAACTAGAGGTGTAATTGCTTAGCCGTCGTGCCGTCAATGGGGTCCAGGCACAGTGCTTGCTCTGCCGAGGCTGAGTGCCGAGGTTCTTTCGTTTTGCTCTTTGTTAGTCACTCTCCTGCGGGGAGGGGTACTGTGTTTATCAAACTGGAGAAACCTAACGGGCAGCTATGATCTCTGGGGAATCTTTGTAAAAGCTACGTAGTGATGCCCTGCCGGACCACCTAGGTAGTGGTCAATGGGGATTAGCTCTCCCCGGGTAGAAAGGGAATCATGACTCATGGGTAAAGTGTGCAACCTCTGCAGAGGGTAGTGAAACTGGTATATCAGCCGTGCTCACGGTTAAGAGCAGCCTTGGGATCCTCTTTGATTAGGGATACAGATGGTTCGAGATACAATGGTTATGATATGGTTTTGGTTTGACTATGATGATGATGTTCCTCGATGAGGAAATGGTTTACGGATTGGTTAATGCTAAAATCTGGCTTCTACTAATGATAAATACTTGACCAACTAAAAGCAACTGCTGGAGCCTAACCCCACATAAAGCTAGTCCACCTCAGCCAAACGGGACATTTGCTGAGTACGTTGATGTGTACTCATCCTTGCTTTACCACAAAACACCAGGTTGTCCGCATTGTAACCACTGCTCGGGAGAAGGCGAAGCCGTGGAAGGAGACTTCCAGGAGTTCCAAGACTACGATGAATTCTAGGTGTGGGTTGGCGGCAACCCCCAGTCAGCTGCCTGTGGAGGCTTTATCTTTACTGCGTTTCGTTTAGCACTTTGATTTACCTGTTAAGACAATGACTATGTGGATGTCTATGACTCTATGATGTAATAAGTACTCTTTTATGTTATTATTCGAGCATTGTGTGATGATGTTCATTTATGTAATCGCTGTGTACGTGAGTTCTGATCCTGGCACGTACATAGTTCGCATTCGGTTGCCTTCTAAAACCGGGTGTGACAGCAGAGGCGGCTATGCAGGATGCAGCACGACGTGCACTCTCCCAGTACTGTTCTTTGTTCGGTGGCGTGGCCGACGGTCTTAACCTTCGGTACTACCCCCGCCGTCCTACTGGCAGCACAGAGAGTGTGGTTGTCTCACCTGTTGGTGAGGCTAACCCTAGGTTGAGCAGCACAGTCAACCTAGTCGCAGTGCTTAACACTGAGCTGGATCACTCCCTGGACGAGCTAAGCAGGGCTCGAACGGAGATTGCGGAGTTGCGTGCTGAGTTGGCAGAGCGCCATCACCAGGAGGGTGGTTCTCCCGCTCCTGTTGGGACTCAGCACCCTTACCGCTCACCGCCACGTGGTCATCACACTTATGGTTCCCCTGTCTGTAAGACCAGGATAGATCTAGATCCTTAGATCGTTAGCGTCGGAGTTTGTAATAATTCTTAAGTCAGATGTCTCAGTCTTATGTAGTCAGTTTAGTTTGCTTATTAGTTGCTTCCATTTAGTTTAGTTTGCTTATCAGTTGTTTGCATGCTTGTTATGATGAACCCGTGTTGGATTTGGATCTTTGTAATGACTGTAGCCAACATGAGGGTTTCCCCTGCAGTTTGGCTTAGCTAGTAATGTTAATGAAGCCAGTTGTTTAGTTGGGAAACCATTTACTCTTACTTTCCTTTCTTATCCGAGAAGCTGTGTTGAATCATGAATGAGGATCAGTGAAGCTCTTTGTTCACTCAGTGTCATGAAGAATTCTGTATCCTCTTTTCTTATGCTGAAGGGTTGTAAGATCAATGCTGATGTATGAATGCCTTCCACAGATGTCTGACAACAGGCGCCGATGCAACAGGCGTGCTCAGCAAGAGCAGCATGACCAGCAGGAGGAACAACAGAGGCAGCCTCCCCCACCACCCCCGATGTCAGTGGAGCAGATGTTCTTGATGTAGACCCAGGCAGTGCAGGCCATTGGGCAGACTCTGGCAGCCATGCAGCAGGCTCAACAGCAACCTCAACCCCAATTGCAAGTGCAGATGCCCCAGATGCCACGGGATAGGCGTGGTGAGTTCATGAGAGGGCACCCTCCTACCTTCGCCCATTCTGCTGACCCCATGGATGCAGAAGACTGGTTGTGCGCAGTGGAAAGAGAACTGCGCACCGCCCAATGTGATGACAGGGAGAAGGTTCTGTATGGTCCCCGCCAGCTAAGGGGAGCAGCCCAGTCCTGGTGGGAGTCCTACCTCGCCACCCATGCTGACCCTGAAGCCATCACTTGGGAGGAATTCAGCGAGAATTTCCGTCGGTACCATGTGCCAGAGGGACTGATGATCGTGAAGAAGGAGGAGTTTCTGGCTCTAAAGCAAGGACCCCTGTCTGTTAGTGAGTACAGAGACAAGTTTCTGCAGCTGTCTCGTTATGCACCCGAGGATGTCAACACTGATGCTAAGAGGCAGTACAGGTTCATGAGAGGTTTGGTGGATCCCCTGCATTACCAGCTGATGAATCATACCTTCCCAACCTTCCAGCACCTGATCGATAGGGCAGTGATTTCTGAGAAGAAGCATAAGGATATGGAAGATCGGAAGCGCAAGATGAGTGGACCCCAGACCGGAGGCATCAGCCGTCCATGTTTCTCAGGCAGTTCGTCTCAGCAAGGCAGGCCTGGTCACCCACAGGTATATCAGAATCAGAATCAGCGTCCGCATCAACAGCAGTTTCAGAGGCAGTACCCACAGCAGCAGCAGCAGTATCGTCAGCACAGCCAGCAGGGAGGTAATCAGTATCAGAAGCAGAACAACCAGGCACCTCGCCTTCCTGCCCCAGCCGCGAATCAGAACAACCAAGCAGCCCCAGCACAAGGAGGAGGCAGAGGATGTTTCCATTGTGGAGAACAAGGCCACTGGGCGATGCAGTGCCCAAAGAAGATGGCTCAGCAGCAGACCAACCCCAATGCTCCAACAAGGCAAGGTGTACTGCAGCCGGCAGCAGGCAATCGTAACCAAGCGTACAACCGTGGAAAGGTGAACCACTTGGAGGCCGAAGCAATCCAGGATGCACCAGATGTGGCAGTAGGTATGTTCTCAATCGAATCTCATCCCGCAAAAGTGCTATTTGATACTGGTGCAACTCATTCATTTGTCACTGCAACATGGGTAGAATTGCATAACATCTCAGTAGAGGCAATGATGCCGCCCATGAGGATTAATTCGGTTGGTGGCAAGGTGCAAACAGATAAAATATGCTCAAATATAATGGTGGAAATAAGGGGGATAGGATTCCCCAGTGACTTAATAGTAATAGACACCCCTGGGATAGATGTTATTCTAGGGATGAATTGGTTAATGAAGTATGAGGCAAATGTTAGTTGTGACAAGAGGACCGTAACATTGAAGTCCCCATCAGGAGAAGAGGTAGTGGCCGAGCTATGGATGCCTAAATCAGAAGAGGGAGCCTGTCACCAGATTTCAGTTGATAGTAAAGAGCCCAACCCGCTCAAGGCTATCAAGGTTGTGTCGGACTTTCCGGATGTGTTTCCCGAGGAGCTAACGGGCATGCCACCCGAGAGAAAGGTTGAATTTGCCGTAGAGCTTATCCCTGGTACCGCCCCCATTTCCAAAAGAGCCTATCGAGTGTCTGGACCAGAATTGGTGGAACTCAAGAAGCAGATAGATGAGATGTTAGAGAAGGGTTACATCAGGCCCAGCACCTCGCCTTGGGCCGCTCCAGTGTTGTTTGTAGAGAAGAAAGATGGTACCAAAAGGATGTGCATAGACTACAGAGCCTTGAATGAAGTCACTGTCAAGAACAAGTACCCCCTGCCAAGGATAGAAGATCTGTTTGACCAGCTCAGAGGTGCCAGCGTATTCTCGAAGATAGATCTGAGGTCAGGCTACCATCAACTCAGAATCCGACCCTCGGACATACCGAAGACAGCATTCATCACCAAGTACGGGTTATATGAATTCACAGTTATGTCCTTTGGTTTGACAAATGCGCCAGCCTTCTTTATGTACCTGATGAACAGTGTGTTCATGGATTATCTGGACAAGTTTGTGGTAGTGTTCATCGATGACATTCTCATATACTCTCAAAGTGAGGAAGATCATGTAGAACATTTGAAGATGGTATTGCAAAGGCTTCGAGAGCATCAGTTGTATGCCAAGCTGGGCAAATGCGAGTTCTGGATTCATGAAGTCTTATTTCTGGGTCACATCATAAACCAAGATGGGTTAGCAGTGGATCCAAAGAAAGTGGCAGATATCCTGAACTGGAAAGCACCGAAGGATGTTCGTGGGATCAAGAGCTTCATTGGGATGGCCGGATACTATAGGCGTTTCATTGAAGGCTTCTCAAAGATTGCTAGGCCAATGACAGCGTTACTAGCAAAGAAGGTTGAGTTTAAATGGACTCAAAAGTGTCAGGAAGCATTTGAAGAACTGAAAAATAGATTGACTACAGCTCCTGTGTTAGTCCTGCCTGATGTTCACAAGCCATTCTCAGTGTATTGCGATGCTTCTTACACCGGATTGGGATGTGTGCTAATGCAAGAAGGAAGAGTTGTAGCATACTCATCTCGTCAGCTGAAGATCCATGAGAAAAACTACCCCACACATGACCTGGAGTTGGCAGCAGTGGTTCATGCCTTAAAGACCTGGAGACATTACCTGTATGGGCAGAAGTGCGACATCTACACAGATCATAAAAGTCTGAAGTACATATTCACCCAATCAGAGTTAAACATGAGGCAGCGAAGATGGTTGGAATTGATCAAAGACTATGAGTTGGAGATATATTACCATCCAGGCAAAGCCAATGTTGTTGCAGATGCTCTGAGCAGGAAGAGTCAAGTCAATATGTTGGCTTCGTACCCGATGCCGTATGAGTTAGCCAAAGAATTCGACAGACTGAGCCTCAGTTTCCTGAACAGTACGCAAGGAGTAACAGTGGAATTAGAGCCCACCCTAGAGCGGGAGATCAAAGAAGGGCAGAAGGATGATGAAAGCATCAACAAGATCCGACAGCTGATCTTAGAAGGAAGAGGCAAAGACTTTCGAGAGGACGAAGAGGGAGTAATATGGTTCAAGGACCGATTGTGTGTTCCCGACCTCAAACCTATTTGGGAGCTGATCCTCAAGGAAGCTCATGAGACAGCCTACTCCATACACCCTGGAAGTGAGAAGATGTACCAGGATTTAAAAAGAAGGTTTTGGTGGTATGGCATGAAAAGAGAAATCGCAGAATATGTCGCCATCTGTGATAGCTGTCAGAGAACCAAAGCAGAGCATCAAAGGCCCGCCGGATTGTTGCAGCCTTTGCGGATTCCTCAGTGGAAGTGGGATGAGATCGAGATGGATTTTATAGTTGGCCTACCTCGTACCCGGGCCGTTTATGATTCCATCTGGGTGGTTGTGGACCGCTTAACAAAGGTGGCCCATTTCATACCTGTGAAGACAACATACACCGGAGCAACGTTAGCTGAGTTATACATGTCACGGATAGTCTGCTTTCATGGTGTGCCGAAGAAGATAGTGTCAGATCGAGGAACGCAGTTCACCTCTCATTTTTGGCAGCAGCTACAAGAAGCTTTGGGCACACATTTGAACTTCAGCTCAGCTTATCACCCGCAGACAGACGGTCAGACTGAAAGAACTAATCAGATCCTAGAAGATATGTTGAGAGCCTGTGCGTTGCAAGACAAGTCAGGATGGGACAAAAGGTTACCGTATGCAGAATTCTCCTACAACAATAGTTACCAGGCCAGCTTGAAGATGTCACCGTTTCAGGCACTCTATGGACGGAGTTGTAGGACTCCGCTGCATTGGGACCAGCCTGGAGAGAGACAGGTGTTTGGCCCCGACATCTTGCTTGAAGCCGAAGAGAATATCAAAATGGTTCGAGAGAATCTGAAGATAGCCCAGTCAAGGCAGCGAAGCTACGCGGACAGAAGGAGAAGAGAACTGAGTTTTGAAGTGGGAGACTACGTCTATCTGAAGGTGTCACCTATCAGGGGAGTCAGAAGGTTCGGAGTAAAAGGCAAGTTAGCACCTCGGTACGTCGGACCATATCAGATTCAAGCAAAGCGTGGAGAAGTGGCCTACCAGCTTGACCTACCAGAGAGCTTGTCAGCGGTGCACAATGTGTTCCATGTGTCGCAATTGAAGAAGTGTCTGCGAGTACCAGAAGAACAATTGCCAGTGGAGGGGTTGGAAGTCCAAGAGGATCTGACATACATAGAGAAGCCAACGCAGATTCTGGAGTTTGCAGACAGAGTCACCCGGAGGAACACCATCAGGATGTGCAAAGTCAGATGGGGCCACCACTCTGAGGAAGAAGCAACCTGGGAACGAGTAGATGATCTGAAGGCCAAATACCCTGAACTCTTTGCTGACCAACCTTGAATCTCGGGGCGAGATTCTTTTAAGGGGGGTAGGTTTGTAACACCCTGAATTTGGGGGTATAAAATTTCTTTGCTCATATTCACAAATTCAGGTGTTACTTCCCTTTTCTCATCCTTCCTCATTCTTTTCTTTCTTATTTCTATAGGAGAGAAGTGCTTATTTTATTTGTAATTATAGTTTATTATGTTAAGCCCTAAGGGAGTATGAATTGTTGCATCATGTTGAACCTGAGATTTCACTTTTGCTTGGTGCATAATTCTTTGAAAGTTTGATTTGAATTTGTGGCTCATTTGGATTTGAATCAATTGGAGAAAATAAAAAGAAAAAGAGAAAACAATTCCAGAATAAAAAGAAAAGGAAAAGAAGCCCACTCCCCCGCCCTCCTCGGCCTTTCGGCCCAGTCGGCCCAATCCCGCGCGCGCGCCCTCTTCCCCCCCCGCTCTCTCTGCCCTGGCGGGCCCGCCCGTCAGCGCAGCCGCTTCTCGCGCGCCCGCCTCCGCTCTCCCCTCTCTCTCTGCTCGCGGGCCCGGGCTGTCAGCCCCGTCGTCCCCGCGTAACCGCCGCCGAGCTGCGCGCGCCCGTCTTCCCCGCGCCCACGTCGCGCGTGGAACTCGCAACTGACCCGCCCCTGGCCACTTGAGCCCCGAGCCCCACTCGCCCTCTCCCCCTCCCCCATTTGCGCTCCAGTAGACCCTCTTCCCCCCTCGCTGCGCGCACGCAGAGCGCCGCCGCCATAACCCCCGCCGTCCCGAGCTCGGTTCCCCGTCGCCGTTGGAACTCCGCCGTGCCCTTTGCCCCGGTGAGCTCCGCCCCGACGTCCGCAACCCGGGACGCGCCCCAAATCCCTCTCCCCCTCCCTATTTCTCTCTGCCCGCGCTCACCCGCCGTCCCCCACCGTCGCCCCGGGCCACCGTCACGCCATTCCCGCCGCCGAGGAGTCCCCGGAGCCCGCCTTGAGGTAAGGGACCTCTCCCGCCCCTATCGACCTTTGTTTTGCTCTCTGCCGCGTGTAATTCCTCGCTGGAGTAGAGTAATCCCGCCGCTGAGCCGCTCCACCGTGAACCGCCCCCCTCCGGTGCTCCTGCCCCGACCCAGACCCCACCAGAGGACTCCCCGTGCCCTCCCCAACCTTCCCGGCCACTCAGGTCGCCCCAGAGGCCCGCCAAACGCCCGCGCCCCTCGTCTCCGGCGAGCCCTCCGCCGCGGGGACGAGCGCCGCCGCCCCAGCTAGCCGTAGGAAAGACCCAGGCCGCCCACCCGATCCCCGCCGTTCATCCTAGATCGGACGGCCCTGATTCAACTCGCCCGGACCCAATCCTGGCCGTCCGCCGGAGATCCAGCGGCCCAGGCCCACTTTCCCCGCACCCCGTCTCCCTGCCGATTGGGCCCCGCCTGTCAGCCCGCCCCGCGCGCGCTCTGCCCGCCGGCCCCGCCTGTCAGCCTGCCTGCGCCCCGCGCTGCCCGCCCGGTCCCGTCTGTCAGTCGCCCAGGCCGCCGCGCGCTCGCGCGCCCGCCCGCAGGATCTAATCCTGGCCGTTCGCTTTAGATCTGATGGCCGTAGTAGCCCGATACCCCTTCGCCCGCTCGTTTTCTTAAAGAGACCCCCGGTTTTCTGGAATTTGAACCCGCCGTCCCTGGTTTCTCGCAGATAAGTCCCTGGACCTTTTATTTAATTCAAAATAGGTGAAAGGGAATTAGGCTTACACCTAAGTCCTAAATAATTTTGGTGATTGAATTGCCCAACACAAATCTTTGGACTAACTAGTTTGCCCAAGTGTATAGATTATACAGGTGTAAAAGGTTCACACTCAGCAAATAAAAAGACCAAGTTTTGGATTCAATAAAGGAGCAAAGGGGCAACCGAGGGCACCCCTGGTCTGGCGCACCGGACTGTCCGGTGTGCCACCGGACAGTGAACAGTACCTGTCCGGTGCACCAGGGGACTCAGACTCAAACTCTTCGCCCTCGGGAATTCTCGGAAGCCGGCACGCTATAATTCACCGGACTGTCCGGTGTGCACCGGACATGTCCGGTGCTCCAAGGAAGCGCGGTCTCCGGAACTCGCCAGCCTCGGGTTCGCGCGGCAGCCGCTCCGCTAAAATTCACCGGACTGTCCGGTGTGCACCGGACTGTCCGGTGTACCAGCGGAGCAACGGCTCCCTTCGGCGCCAACGACTCCCTGCGGTGCATTTAATGCGCGCGCAGCGCGCGCAGATGTCAGGCATGCCCATACCGGTGCACCGGACATCAAACAGTACATGTCCGGTGTGCACCGGACATCCAGGAGGACCCATCAGTCAGAAGCTCCAACGGTCAGAATCCAACGGCAGTGATGACGTGGCAGGGGCACCGGACTGTCCGGTGTGCACCGGACTGTCCAGTGCGCCATCGAGCAGACGCCTCTAGCCAACGGTCAAGTTTGGTGGTTGGGGCTATAAATACCCCAACCACCCCACCATTCATGGTATCCAAGTTTTCCACTTCTCAACTACTACAAGAGCTCTAGCATTCAATTCTAGACACACTAAAGAGATCAAATCCTCTCCAACTCCACACAAAACCCTAGTGACTAGTGAGAGTGATTTGCCGTGTTCATTTGAGCTCTTGCACTTGGATTGCTTCTTTTCTTTCTCACTTGTTCTTGAGATCACAACTCCATTGTAATCAAGGCAAGAGGCACCAATTGTGTGGTGGCCCTTGCGGGGAAGTTTTGTTCCCGGCTTTGATTTGAGAAGAAAAGCTCACTCGGTCCAAGGGACCGTTTGAGAGAGGGAAGGGTTGAAAGAGACCCGGCCTTTGTGGCCTCCTCAACGGGGAGTAGGTTTGCAAGAACCGAACCTCGGTAAAACAAATCTCCGTGTCTCACTCGCTTATTCGCTTGGGATTTGTTTTGCGCCCTTTCTCGCGGACTCGTTTTTATTTCTAACGCTAACCCGGCTTGTAGTTGTGTTTATATTTGTAAATTTCAGTTTCGCCCTATTCACCCCCCCTCTAAGCGACTATCAATTGGTATCAGAGCCCGGTGCTTCATTAGAGCCTAACCGCTCGAAGTGATGACGGGAGATCACGCCAAGAAGGAGATGGAGACCGGCGAAAAGCCCACTACAAGCCACAGGAGCACTTCATCGGAAGAGTCCCGCACCAAAAGGAGGGAGAAGAAGAAGAGCTCCTCCAACAAAGGGAAGGAGAAGAAATCTTCTTCTCACCACAAAGAGAAGAAGGAAAAATCTTCTTCCCACAAGCCGCATCGGAAAGGCGACAAGCACAAGAGGATGAGGAAGGTGGTCTACTACGAGACCGACACTTCATCAACATCGACCTCCGACTCCGATGCGCCCTCCGTCACTTCTAAGCGCCAAGAGCGCAAGAAGTATAGTAAGATCCCCCTACGCTACCCTCGCATTTCCAAACATACACCTTTACTTTCCGTCCCATTAGGCAAACCACCAACTTTTGATGGTGAAGATTACGCTAGGTGGAGCGATTTAATGCGATTTCATCTAACCTCGCTCCACAAAAGCATATGGGATGTTGTTGAGTTTGGTGCGCAGGTACCATCTATAGGGGATGAGAACTATGATGAGGATGAGGTGGCCCAAATCGAGCACTTCAACTCTCAAGCGACAACGATACTCCTCGCCTCTTTAAGTAGAGAAGAGTATAACAAAGTGCAAGGGTTGAAGAGCGCTAAGGAGATTTGGGATGTGCTCAAAACCGCGCACGAAGGAGATGAGCTCACCAAGATCACCAAGCGGGAAACGATCGAGGGGGAGCTCGGTCGGTTCCGACTTCGCAAAGGGGAGGAGCCACAACACATGTACAACCGGCTCAAGACTTTGGTGAATCAAGTGCGCAACCTCGGGAGCAAGAAGTGGGATGACCACGAAGTGGTAAATGTTATTTTAAGATCTCTCATTTTTCTTAATCCCACTCAAGTTCAATTGATTCGTGGTAATCCTAGATATACTAAAATGACCCCCGAGGAAGTTATCGGGCATTTTGTAAGTTTTGAGTGCATGATAGAAGGCTCGAGGAAAATCAACGAGCTTGGCGACCCATCCGAAGCCCAACCCGTTGCATTCAAGGCAACGGAGGAGAAGAAGGAGGAATCTACACCAAGTCGACAACCCATAGACGCCTCCAAGCTCGACAATGAGGAAATGGCGCTCGTCATCAAGAGCTTCCGCCAAATCCTCAAGCAAAGGAGGGGGAAGGATTACAAGTCCCGCTCCAAGAAGGTTTGCTACAAGTGTGGTAAGCCCGGTCATTTTATTGCTAAATGTCCTATATCTAGTGACAGTGACCGAGGCGACGACAAGAAGGGGAGAAGAAAGGAGAAGAAAAGGTACTACAAGAAGAAGGGCGGCGATGCCCATGTTTGTCGGGAATGGGATTCCGACGAAAGCTCAAGCGACTCCTCCTCCGACGAGGACGCCGCCAACATCGCCGTCACCAAGGGACTCCTCTTCCCCAACGTCGGCCACAAGTGCCTCATGGCAAAGGACGGCAAACGGAAAAAGGTTAAATCTAACTCCTCCACTAAATATGAATCTTCTAGTGATGATAATGCTAGTGATGAGGAGGATAATTTGCGTTCCCTTTTCGCCAACCTTAACATAGCTCAAAAAGAAAAATTAAATGAATTAGTTAGTGCTATTCATGAAAAGGATGACCTTTTGGACTCCCAAGAGGATTGTCTAATTAAAGAAAACAAGAAACATGTTAAGGTTAAAAAGGCTTATGCTCTAGAAGTAGAAAAATGTGAAAAATTATCTAGTGAGCTAAGCACTTGCCGTGAGATGATTGACAACCTTAGAAATGAAAATGCTAGTTTAAATGCTAAGGTTGATTCTCATGTTTGTAATGTTTCAATTCCCAATCCTAGAGATAATAATGATGATTTGCTTGCTAGGATTGAAGAGTTAAACATTTCTCTTGCTAGCCTTAGATTAGAGAATGAAAATTTGATTGCTAAGGCTAAAGATTTTGATGTTTGCAAAATTACAATTGCCGATCTTAGAGATAAGAATGATATACTTCGTGCTAAGATTGTTGAACTTAATTCTTGCAAACCATCTACATCTACCATTGAGCATGTAACTATTTGTACTAGATGTAGAAATGTTGATATTGATGCTATTCATGATCATATGGCTTTAATTAAACAACAAAATGATCATATAGCAAAACTAGATGCTAAAATTGCCGAGCATAACTTAGAAAATGAAAAATTTAAATTTGCTAGAAGTATGCTCTATAATGGGAGACGCCCTGGCATCAAGGATGGCATTGGCTTCCAAAGAGGAGACAATGTCAAACTTAATGCCCCTCCAAAGAACTTATCTAACTTTGTTAAGGGCAAGGCTCCCATGCCTCAGGATAACGAGGGTTACATTTTGTACCCTGCCGGCTATCCTGAGAGCAAAATTAGAAAGACTCATTCTAGGAAGTCTCACTCTGGCCCTAATCATGCTTATATGTATAAGGGTGAGACATCTAGTTCTAGGCAACCAACCCATGCTAAGTTGCCTAAGAAGAAAATTCCTAATGCATCAAATGATCATGCCATTTCATTTAAAACTTTTGATGCATCTTATGTGCTTACTAGCAAATCCGGCAAGGTCGTTGCCAAGTTTGTTGGGGGCAAACACAAGGGTTCCAAGACTTGTGTTTGGGTACCCAAAGTTCTTGTTTCTAATGCCAAAGGACCCAAAACAGTTTGGGTACCTAAAGTCAAGAACTAAAATTGTTTTGTAGGTTTATGCATCCGGGGGTTCAAGTTGGATACTCGACAGCGGGTGCACAAACCACATGACAGGGGAGAAAAGGATGTTCTCCTCATATGAGAAAAACCAAGATCCCCAACGAGCTATCACATTCGGGGATGGAAATCAAGGTTTGGTCAAAGGACTTGGTAAAATTTCTATATCTCCTGACCATTCTATTTCCAATGTTTTTCTTGTTGATTCCTTAGATTACAATTTGCTTTCCGTCTCTCAATTATGTCAAATGGGCTACAACTGTCTTTTTACTGATGCAGGTGTCACTGTCTTTAGAAGAAGTGATGATTCAATAGCATTTAAGGGTGTGTTAGAGGGTCAGCTATACTTAGTAGATTTTGATAGAGCTGAACTTGACACATGCTTAATTGCTAAGACTAACATGGGTTGGCTCTGGCACCGCCGACTAGCCCATGTTGGGATGAAGAATCTTCATAAGCTTCTAAAGGGAGAGCACATTTTAGGATTAACAAATGTTCATTTTGAGAAAGACAGGATTTGTAGCGCATGCCAGGCAGGGAAGCAAGTTGGAGTCCATCATCCACACAAGAACATCATGACAACCGACATGCCACTTGAGCTACTCCACATGGATCTATTCGGTCCGATTGCTTACATAAGCATCGGCGGGAGTAAGTATTGTCTTGTTATTGTGGATGATTATTCTCGCTTCACTTGGGTATTCTTTTTACAGGAAAAATCTCAAACCCAAGAAACCTTAAAGGGATTCTTGAGACGAGCTCAAAATGAGTTCGGCTTAAGGATCAAGAAAATTAGAAGCGACAATGGGACGGAGTTCAAGAACTCTCAAATTGAAAGCTTCCTTGAGGAGGAGGGCATCAAGCATGAGTTCTCTTCTCCCTACACTCCACAACAAAATGGTGTAGTGGAGAGGAAGAATCGAACTCTATTGGACATGGCAAGAACCATGCTTGATGAGTACAAGACACCGGACCGGTTTTGGGCCGAAGCGATCAACACCGCCTGCTACGCCATCAACCGGTTATATCTTCACCGAATCCTCAAGAAGACATCATATGAACTCCTAACCGGTAAAAAGCCCAACATTTCATATTTTAGAGTTTTTGGTAGCAAATGCTTTATTCTTGTTAAAAGAGGTAGAAAATCTAAATTTGCTCCCAAAACTGTAGAAGGCTTTTTACTTGGTTATGACTCAAACACAAGGGCATATAGGGTCTTTAACAAGTCCACTGGACTAGTTGAAGTCTCATGTGACGTTGTGTTTGATGAAACTAACGGCTCTCAAGTAGAGCATGTTGATCTTGATGAGATAGGTGAAGAACAGGCTCCATGCATAGCGTTAAGGAACATGTCCATTGGGGATGTGTGTCCTAAGGAATCCGAAGAGCCTCCAAATGCACAAGATCAACCGTCCTCCTCCATGCAAGCATCTCCACCAACTCAAAATGAGGATGAAGCTCAAGTTGATGAAGGGCAAAATCAAGAAGATGAGCCACCTCAAGATGATGGCAATGATCAAGGGGGAGATGCAATTGATCAAGAAAAGGAGGATGAGGAAGAACCAAGACCGCCACACCCAAGAGTCCACCAAGCAATCCAACGAGATCACCCCGTCGACACCATCCTTGGCGATATTCATAAGGGGGTAACCACTAGATCTCGTGTTGCTCATTTTTGTGAACATTACTCTTTTGTTTCCTCTATTGAGCCACACAGGGTAGAGGAAGCACTTCAAGATTCGGATTGGGTGGTGGCGATGCAAGAGGAGCTCAACAACTTCACTAGAAATGAGGTATGGCATTTAGTTCCACGTCCTAACCAAAATGTTGTAGGAACCAAATGGGTCTTCCGCAACAAGCAAGATGAGCATGGTGTGGTGACAAGGAACAAAGCTCGACTCGTGGCCAAAGGGTATTCACAAGTCGAAGGTTTGGATTTCGGTGAAACCTATGCACCCGTAGCTAGGCTTGAGTCAATTCGAATATTATTGGCCTATGCTACTTACCATGGCTTTAAGCTTTATCAAATGGACGTGAAAAGTGCCTTCCTCAACGGACCAATCAAGGAAGAGGTCTATGTTGAGCAACCTCCCGGCTTTGAAGACAGTGAGTATCCTAACCATGTTTATAGGCTCTCTAAGGCGCTTTATGGGCTCAAGCAAGCCCCAAGAGCATGGTATGAATGCCTAAGAGATTTCCTTATTTCTAATGGCTTCAAAGTTGGCAAGGCCGATCCTACACTCTTTACTAAAACTCTTGAAAATGACTTGTTTGTATGCCAAATTTATGTTGATGATATTATATTTGGGTCTACTAACGAGTCTACATGTGAGGAGTTTAGTAGGATTATGACACAGAAATTCGAGATGTCTATGATGGGGGAGTTGAAGTATTTCTTAGGATTTCAAGTGAAGCAACTCCAAGAAGGCACCTTCATTAGCCAAACGAAGTACACTCAAGACATTCTTGCTAAGTTTGGGATGAAGGATGCCAAACCCATCAAGACACCCATGGGAACTAATGGGCATCTCGACCTCGACACGGGAGGTAAGTCCGTGGATCAAAAGGTATACCGGTCGATGATTGGTTCATTGCTTTATTTATGTGCATCTCGACCGGACATTATGCTTTCCGTTTGCATGTGTGCAAGATTCCAATCCGACCCTAAGGAATCACACCTTACGGCCGTAAAACGAATCTTGAGATATTTGGCTTACACACCTAAGTTTGGGCTTTGGTACCCTCGGGGATCCACATTTGATTTGATTGGTTATTCGGATGCCGATTGGGCGGGGTGCAAAATTAATAGGAAGAGCACATCAGGGACTTGCCAGTTCTTGGGAAGATCCTTGGTGTCTTGGGCTTCAAAGAAGCAAAATTCGGTCGCTCTTTCCACCGCCGAAGCCGAGTACATTGCCGCAGGACATTGTTGCGCGCAATTGCTTTGGATGAGGCAAACCCTGCGGGACTACGATTACAAATTAACCAAAGTCCCTTTGCTATGTGATAATGAGAGTGCAATCAAAATGGCCGACAATCCCGTCGAGCATAGCCGCACTAAGCACATAGCCATTCGGTATCATTTTCTTAGGGATCACCAACAAAAGGGAGATATCGAGATTTCTTATGTTAACACTAAAGATCAATTAGCCGATATCTTTACCAAGCCTCTTGATGAACAAACTTTTACCAAACTTAGGCATGAGCTCAATATTCTTGATTCTAGAAATTTCTTTTGCTAGCTTGCACACATAGCTCATAAATGTACCTTTGATCATGTCTCTTTCATATGCTATGACTCATGCGTTTTCAAGTCTATTTCAAACCAAGTCATAGGTGTATTGAAAGGGAATTGGAGTCTTCGGCGAAGAAAAAGGCTTCCACTCCGTAACTCATACTTCGCCATCACTCCGAGCAACTCTCTATTCCTTGGGGGAGAAACGAGCATCAAAGAAAAGGACTTCATCCTTGGGGGAGAGAGTAAAAGCTCAAAAGCAAAAGGACCGGACTTCGTCTTTGGTATAATCTTAACTCATTCATTTATGACCAAAGAGGAAGAAAAACACTATAGAGGGCTCTAATAATTCCGTTTTTTTGGCGATTCATGCCAAAAAGGGGGAGAAATGAGCCCAAAGCAAAAGGACCGCACCACCACCAATTTCAAAAACTTAAAAGTATTTATCAATTGGTATCCTATTATGTTCAAAAGGGGGAGAAAGTAGTACATCAAAACCCTCTTGAACACTAAGAGGAGGCTTTAATTTAGGGGGAGTTTTGTTAAGTCAAAGGAAAAGCATTTAAAACGAGGGGAGAAAATTTGAAATCTTGAAAATGCTTTGCAAACTCTTATTCATTTACCTTTGACTACTTGCAAAAGAACTTTGAAAAGGATTTGCAAAAGAATTTGCAAAAACAAAACTCGTGGTGCAAACGTGGTCCAAAATGTTACATAAGAAAGGAACATTCCATGCATATCTTGTTAGTAGTAATATTGGCTCAATTCCAAGCAACCTTTACACTTACATTATGCAAACTAATTCAATTATGCACTTCTATATTTGCTTTGGTTTGTGTTGGCATCAATCACCAAAAAGGGGGAGATTGAAAGGGAATTAGGCTTACACCTAAGTCCTAAATAATTTTGGTGATTGAATTGCCCAACACAAATCTTTGGACTAACTAGTTTGCCCAAGTGTATAGATTATACAGGTGTAAAAGGTTCACACTCAGCAAATAAAAAGACCAAGTTTTGGATTCAATAAAGGAGCAAAGGGGCAACCGAGGGCACCCCTGGTCTGGCGCACCGGACTGTCCGGTGTGCCACCGGACAGTGAACAGTACCTGTCCGGTGCACCAGGGGACTCAGACTCAAACTCTTCGCCCTCGGGAATTCTCGGAAGCCGGCACGCTATAATTCACCGGACTGTCCGGTGTGCACCGGACATGTCCGGTGCTCCAAGGAAGCGCGGTCTCCGGAACTCGCCAGCCTCGGGTTCGCGCGGCAGCCGCTCCGCTAAAATTCACCGGACTGTCCGGTGTGCACCGGACTGTCCGGTGTACCAGCGGAGCAACGGCTCCCTTCGGCGCCAACGGCTCCCTGCGGTGCATTTAATGCGCGCGCAGCGCGCGCAGATGTCAGGCATGCCCATACCGGTGCACCGGACATCAAACAGTACATGTCCGGTGTGCACCGGACATCCAGGAGGGCCCATCAGTCAGAAGCTCCAACGGTCAGAATCCAACGGCACTGATGACGTGGCAGGGGCACCGGACTGTCCGGTGTGCACCGGACTGTCCGGTGCGCCATCGAGCAGACGCCTCCAGCCAACGATCAAGTTTGGTGGTTGGGGCTATAAATACCCCAACCACCCCACCATTCATGGTATCCAAGTTTTCCACTTCTCAACTACTACAAGAGCTCTAGCATTCAATTCTAGACACACTAAAGAGATCAAATCCTCTCCAACTCCACACAAAACCCTAGTGACTAGTGAGAGTGATTTGCCGTGTTCATTTGAGCTCTTGCACTTGGATTGCTTCTTTTCTTTCTCACTTGTTCTTGAGATCACAACTCCATTGTAATCAAGGCAAGAGGCACCAATTGTGTGGTGGCCCTTGCGGGGAAGTTTTGTTCCCGGCTTTGATTTGAGAAGAAAAGCTCACTCGGTCCAAGGGACCGTTTGAGAGAGGGAAGGGTTGAAAGAGACCCGGCCTTTGTGGCCTCCTCAACGGGGAGTAGGTTTGCAAGAACCGAACCTCGGTAAAACAAATCTCCGTGTCTCACTTGCTTATTCGCTTGGGATTTGTTTTGCGCCCTTTCTCGCGGACTCGTTTTTATTTCTAACGCTAACCCGGCTTGTAGTTGTGTTTATATTTGTAAATTTCAGTTTCGCCCTATTCACCCCCCCTCTAGGCGACTATCAATAGGTATTTAGGGTATAATTTTAATCCCCAAACTTGTAAAATTCATAACTTTGTCATATGAACTCCAAATGAGGTGCTTCAAATTGCAAAATGCTCATTATGTTTTTGTCTATCTATTCAAACAATGTTTCCCTGCTGTTTCCATGTACCAATTAATAGTTAATCACTAGGATAGGATTAAGACTATTGGAACCTTATTTGAGATAATTAGAAATTGGTAGACTTTAATAAAAGTTGGATTACTTAAGTTTATGGACCTAAACACCTAAGTTTAGGAGCTTAAAACCAGGTAATGATTTAATTCCACCACTGACTTAAACTTGATTAGTGGATAATGAATCACTTTGTATAGTCCTCTACTCCAGACCTAGGGAACACCAGAGTGCCTATCCCTTTTCAACTATGAACTTGTGATCTCTCTGCTGCATATGTTTGGAATGTTGCTTTTTGTTTGTTATCTTCCCAAGTGCATAGTGTGAATGATTACTTTACGTAGACAACGAGCAGTCTGTGTTTCCCGAGGAAGTTGCAGAGGAAGTCCCTGATCAGCAGTTTGGTGAAGGCAAGTGTCCTCTGTCCCATTATGTCCTATTCATTTATAACTTACTACCCCGCACTACTTACTTGAAACCTAAGGATTGACTAGCTTTACATTTTACTTTATCCTTGATGACCTTATGGGCTATTATGGTTAGCACTTTGCTATCGCTTTAACATAATCAATGAACATGATGTGACTATTTATGATACTGTTATCCTGATGATGTTGATGATCTTGTGATACTCTAGGGGGCTCAGGCTGTTTCCTGAGTACCTCTCCGTAAGGACTGGTTCGTTGAGAGACCACCCGGGATAACAGTGCAACCATTGAGGGTGAAATGGGATGCCCTTAGCTGATTAATTAGATGAACTAGAGGTGTAGTTGCTTAGCCGTCGTGCCGTCAATGGGGTCCAGGCACAGTGCTTGCTCTGCCGAGGCTGAGTGCCGAGGTTCTTTCGTTTTGCTCTTTGTTAGTCACTCTCCTGCGGGGAGGGGTACTGTGTTTATCAAACTGGAGAAACCTAACGGGCAGCTATGATCTCTAGGGAATCTTTGTAAAAGCTACGTAGTGATGCCCTGCCGGACCACCTAGGTAGTGGTCAATGGGGATTAGCTCTCCCCGGGTAGAAAGGGAATCATGACTCATGGGTAAAGTGTGCAACCTCTGCAGAGGGTAGTGAAACTGGTATATCAGCCGTGCTCACGGTTAAGAGCAGCCTTGGGATCCTCTTTGATTAGAGATACAGATGGTTCGAGATACAAGGATTATGTTATGGTTTTGGTTCGACTATGATGATGTTGTTCCTCGATGAGGAAATGGTTTACGGGTTGGTTAATGCTAAAATCTGGCTCCTACTAATGATAAATACCTGACCAACTAAAAGCAACTGCTTGAGCCTAACCCCACATAAAGCTAGTCCACTTCAGCCAAACGGGACATTTGCTGAGTACGTTGATGTGTACTCATCCTTGCTTTACCACAAAACACCAGGTTGTCCGCATTGTAACCACTGCTCAGGAGAAGGAGAAGCCGTGGAAGGAGACTTCCAGGAGTTCCAAGACTACGATGAATTCTAGGTGTGGGTTGGCGGCAACCCCCAGTCAGCTGCCTGTGAAGGCCTTATCTTTACTGCGTTTCGCTAGTACTTTGATTTACTTGTTAAGACAATGACTATGTGGATGTCTATGACTCGGTGATGTAATAAGTACTCTTTTATGTTATTATTCGAGCATTGTGTGATGATGTTCATTTATGTAATCGCTGTGTACGTGAGTTCTGATCCTGGCACGTACATAGTTCGCATTCGGTTTGCCTTCCAAAACCAGGTGTGACAGTCATCGGGGCATTCCTCGCCGGCACCACTTGCCGGGACCTGGTGAGCAAACTGGGACGCAAGACTCCCACCAAGGCGAGCGAATTGATGGACATAGCCACCAAGTTCGCCTCTAGTCAGGATGTGGTCGAAGCCATCTTCCGGAAGGACAAGCAGCCTCAGGGAAGATAGAAGGAAGACACCCCCGAGGCGTCCGTCCAGCGTGGCACGAAGAAGAAGACCAGGAAGAAGGCGCAAGCAAAACCCGACGCCATTGACGCGGATCTCGTCGCTGCTGCCGAGCACAGGAATCCTCGGAAGCCTCCCAGAGGGGCCAACATGTTCGACAAAATGCTCAAGGAGTCGTGCCCCTATCACAGGGGTCCCGTCAAGCACACCCTTGAAGAGTGTGACATGCTCCGGCGTTACATCAATAAGGCGGGACCCTCGGCAGAAGGTGGCAAGGACCAAGGCAACAACAAGAAGGGGGGCGACAAGGAAGAGGAGTTCCCAGGGGTCCACAACTGCTTCATAATCTACGGCGGGCATGTGGCGAATGCTTCGGCTCGACACCGCAAGCATGAGCGCCGGGAGGTCTGCTCGGTGAAGGTAGCAGCGCCAGTCTACCTAGACTGGTTTGACAAACCCATTACCTTCGACCAAGGCGACCACCCCGACTGCGTACCGAGCCCAGGAAGGTACCCGCTTGTCGTCGACCCCGTCATCAGCAACGCTAGGCTCACCAAGGTCCTCATGGACGGAGGCAGCAGCCTCAACATCATCTACGTCGAGACCCTAGGGCTGTTGGGGGTTGATCTGTCCACGATCCGGGCCGGTGCAGCGCGCTTTCACGGGATTGTCCCCGGCAAGCGCGTCCTGCCCCTTGGGCAACTTGATTTGCCCGTCTGCTTTGGAACTCCCTCCAACTTTCGAAATGAAACCCTCACTTTCGAGGTGGTCGGGTTCCGAGGGACCTATCACGCGGTGTTGGGGAGACCGTGCTGCACCAAGTTCATGGCCGTCCCCAACTACATGTACCTCAAGCTCAAGATGCCAGGCCCCAAGGGAACCATCACCGTCGGATCCATGTACCGCCATGCTTACGAGTATGACGTGGAATGCGTGGAGTACGCCGAGGCCATCACCGAGTCTGAAGCTCTCATCGCCGACCTGGATTGCCTCTCCAAAGAGGCGCCCGACGCGAAGCGGCACGCCGGCAACTTCGAACCAGCTGAGGCGGTTAAGTTCGTCTCTCTCGACCCCAGCAACGACGCCGGCAAGAAAGTCAGGATCGGCTCCGAGCTCGACCCCAAATAGGAAGCAGTGCTCGTCGACTTTCTCTGTGCAAACGCCAAATTTTTTGTGTGGAGTCCCTCGGACATGCCCGGCATACCGAGGGATGTTGCCGAGCACTCACTAGACATCCGAGCCGGTGCCCGACCCGTGAAGCAGCACCTGCGCCGTTTTGATGAAGAAAAGCGCAGGGCCATAGGCGAGGAGGTTCACAAGCTAATGGCTGCAGGGTTCATCAAAGAGGTATTCCATCCAGAATGGTTAGCTAACCATGTGCTTGTAAAGAAAAAAGGTGGGAAATGGAGGATGTGCATAGACTACACTGGGTTAAATAAAGCATGTCCGAAGGTTCCCTACCCTCTGCCTCGCATCGATCAAATTGTTGACTCCACTGCTGGATGTGAAACCCTGTCTTTCCTCGATGCCTATTCAGGCTATCACCAAATCAAGATGAAAGAATCCGACCAGCTCGCGACTTCTTTTATCACACCTTTTGGCATGTATTGTTATACTACTATGACATTTGGCTTGAGGAATGCAGGTGCAACGTACCAAAGGTGCATGAACCACGTGTTTGGAGAGCACATCGGCAGAACGGTCGAGGCTTACATCGATGACATCGTTGTCAAAACGAGGAAAGCCTCCGACCTCCTCTCTGACCTTGAGATAACATTCAGGTGTCTAAGAGCGAAGTGCATAAAACTCAATCCTAAGAAGTGTGTCTTTGGAGTCCCCCGAGGCATGCTCCTAGGGTTCATCGTCTCTGAACGGGGCATCGAGGCCAACCCGGAGAAAATTGCGGCCATCACCAACATGGGACCTATCAAAGATTTAAAAGGAGTACAAAGGGTCATGGGATGCCTTGCGGCTCTGAGCCGCTTCATCTCACGCCTTGGCGAGAAAGGATTGCCCTTGTACCGCCTCTTAAGGAAGGTCGAGCGCTTCACTTGGACCCCCGAGGCCGAAGAAGCCCTCGGAAACTTAAAGACACTCCTTACTAATGCGCCCATCTTGGTGCCCCCCGCTGCGGGAGAAGCCCTCTTGATTTACGTAGCCACAACCACTCAGGTGGTCAGCGTCGCAGTCATAGTCAAGAGACGAGAAGAAGGGCATGCACTGCTCATCCAGAGGCCGGTCTACTTCATCAACAAGGTGCTATCCGAGACCAAGATCCGCTACCCACAAATCCAGAAGCTACTGTACGTAGTAATTCTAACATGGCGAAAGTTGTGACACTACTTCGAGTCTCATCCGGTGACTGTGGTGTCATCCTTCCCCCTGGGAGAGATCATCCAGTGCCGAGAGGCCTCGGGTAGGATAGCAAAATGGGTAGTGGAACTCATGGGCGAAACACTTTCATTCGCCCCTCGAAAGGCCATAAAATCTCAAGTCTTGGCAGACTTCCTGGCTGAATGGGTCGACACCCAATTGCCAACAGCTCCAATCCAGGCCGAACTTTGGACCATGTACTTCGATGGGTCGCTTATGAAAACCAGAGCAGGTGCTGGCTTGCTCTTCATCTCACCCCTTGGGAAACATGTGCGCTACGTGATACGCCTCCATTTTTCGGCGTCAAACAACGTGGCCGAATACGAGGCTTTGGTTAATGGGTTGCGCATCGCCCCCGAGCTAGGGGTTCGACGCCTCGACGCTCGTGGCGACTCGCAGCTTGTTATTGACCAAGTCATGAAGAACTCCCATTGCCGCGATCGAAAAATGGAGGCATACTGCAACGAAGTTCGGCACTTGGAAGATAAGTTCTACGGGCTAGAACTCAACCATATCGCTCGACGGTACAACGAGACTACGGATGAGCTAGCTAAAATAGCCTCGGGGCGGACGACGGTTCCCCCGAACGTCTTCTCCAGGGACGTATATCAACCATCTATCAAACTGACGACGCGCCCGAACCCGAGGGGACCTCGGCCCAGCCCGAGGTACCCTTGGCCGCCGAGGGTGAGGCCCTGCGCGTCGAGAGAGAGCAGCACGTGGTTACGCCAAACCTGAACTGGCAGACCCCGTACCTTGAATATCTCCTCCGAGGAGAGCTGCCCCTCGACAAGGCCGAAGCTCGCCGACTGGCACGGCACGCCAAGTCATTCGTTTTACTGGGTGATGAAAAAGAGTTGTACCACCGCAGCCCCTCAGGCATTCTCCAACGATGCATATCTGTCGCCCAAGGACAAGAGCTGTTACAAGAAATACACTCGGGAGCTTGCGGTCACCATGCAGCACCTCGGACCCTTGTGGGAAACGCTTTCCGATAAGGTTTCTACTGGCCGACCGCGGTGGCCGACTGTCGGTGTTTTGGGTCCGACCGCACACCCGGGGTTGCCCCTCGAGGTGTTTTAGGAGTAGGACGGTGTCGCCGACTGTAGCAAAATGGTTCGTGCCAGATGCACGAGGGACGATGGACGATGTTTACAGGTTCGGGCCGCTTTGAGATGCGTAACACCCTACGTCCTGGTGAGTATGCTTTGTATACGGGGTTACAAGGTTGCTCTCTAAAGCGTAGAGAGTTGAGGTGGATGGTTGAATGGTAATGGGGTCGATCCCTTTGAAGGGGTGCCCCCTAGGCCTTATATATTCAACCGTGGGGCAATACACGTGGATATGATAACAATGTGCACCTAAAAGATAGTGAACCGTTTGAGTCTATCTTCCTATGATTCTGCCGACCTATCCTCGTCTGGTTCCGTTGCATGGGGCTCCAGCGCGGGAAAGTCGGATCTTCTGTTGTGGTCGCTTGCTTAACGCTGTGGGGTCGTCCGGGCTTGCACCAATCCGGCCTTACATCAATCTGCTTTACTGATCGTCCCTCCCCAGGCCCATGAAGGAATGATCTTACGATTCATTGGGCTCTTGGGCCTCTCGTGAGGTCTTTTACCCTTCCGGTGGACCCGGGGGATATCTGTCCCCCACACCGACGCCACTAGAATCGTACGATTCTGCCGAGGGTGTCAATTCTACGCGAGACAGACGCACCTGCCCGCTCAGACCCTGCAGACAATACCTAACACTTGGTCGTTTGTCGTATGGGGTCTGGACCTCATGAGTCCCTTGCAGAAGGCACCCGGGGGCTTCACGCACCTGCTGGTCGCGATCGACAAATTCTCCAAATGGATCAAAGTCCAACCCTTAACCAGCATCGAGTCCGAGCAGGCGGTGGCGTTCTTCACAAATATCATCCATCGCTTTGGGATCCCAAATTCCATCATCACCGACAACGGCACGTAGTTCACTGGGAAAAAGTTCCTGGACTTTTGCGAAGGCCACCACATCCGTGTGGACTGGGCCGCCGTGGCTCACCCTATGACAAATGGGCAGGTGGAGCGCGCCAATGGCATGATTTTGCAGGGACTAAAACCGAGGATCTACAATGACCTCAACAAGTTTGGCAAGCGGTGGATAAAAGAACTACCCTCGGTGGTTTGGAGTCTGAGAACGACGCCGAGCCGGGCCACGGGCTTCTCGCCGTTTTTCCTAGTCTATGGGGCCGAGGCCATCTTACCCACGGACTTGGAATACGGTTCCCCGAGGACAAAGGCATACGACGACCAAAACAACCAGACCAGCCGAGAGGATTCATTGGACCAGCTGGAAGAGGCTCGAGACGTAGCCTTACTACACTCGGCACGGTACCAGCAGTTTCTGCGACGCTACCACGCCCGAAGGGTTCGGCCCCGAGGCTTCCAAGTGGGAGACTTGGTACTTTGGTTGCGACAAGACGCCCGAGGGCGCCACAAGCTTACTCCTCTCTGGGAAGGGCCGTTCATCATCGCCAAGATTTTGAAGCCCGGGACATACAAGCTGGCCAACGATCGAGGCGAAGTCTACAGCAACGCTTGGAACATCCAACAACTACGTCGCTTCTACCCTTAAAATGTTTCAAGTCGTTCATGTATCTCGCTTTCTTTACGTGTATAAATAAAGTCTAACCGTCAAGGGAGGATCAGCCTTGCCTCAGCAAAAACTGAACCTCCCTCGGGGGCTAGAAGGGGGGAACCCCCTCTGCGTCAAAATTTTCCTCGGAAAAGTTTTCCGCCAAAACGACTTCCGTGCTTTTCGACTATATCGATAACGAAATCCTAAAAACGACGAGAGGAACCTTAAATGGCAAGGCTGACCGAGCCGAGGGACTCCTACGCCTCCGGGATACGGATACCTCATTCATCACCTTCCACGAAAAGTAACTCACGCTCGGATAAGTGATTCTGCTACCGACGAACAAGTCCTAACGCAAGAAACAAGAGGAAAGAAAACACAGCTTTATACTCTGACACTAAAAATGTTTAGGCCTCAGCAGCCACAAGAAACATACGCATAGTTAAAACAAACTGTTCCTACAGGCTCAGGTATCGGCAGGGGGAGGAGCAGCACCCTCGGTGTCGTTTCCACCCTCGGCAGGATCTGGCCCGGCCTCAGACGGCGACACGGGCGGAAGGATCTCCACCTCAAAGGAGGAAGCTAGCGCCGCGCTTGGGCACTTGACAACCGCGTCAAGCCTTTGGACCTCGGCTAAGGCAGCCTCCTCTTCATCGGGTAAGCAGTACCCCTCGCTGACCCGCTCTAGATCCACGTCGTAGTGGGAAGCGAGGACGGCGAAGGCCCGCCTAACGCCATGGTGCAGCGCCCCGCGGAGTCTGCTGCGCACATGGCCGCCCAAGGCCCGCAGGTGACTCTGGGGGGAGCTACCCGAGGGGACGTCGTCGAGGCCGAAGGCCCGACAAAATGCCGAGATAGCCTCGGACATGGCCACGCGGTCGACCTCCTTCTGCTCAGCCGCCTAGGCAAGCGCCTTGCAGTTCTTAATGGACTCGTTAAGAGCCGTCTCGAACCCTGCAGACAGCTGGACAATGTTCTTCAGACACGAGGAGAAGAATGAAGACAAAAACAAAGTCACAAAGCAGACAAAACAGACCTTCGGCCCGGCCACGCTGCTGTGAAGCCATGGCTTGGGCGGACTGGGCAGACCCGATGGCCACGGCCAGGCCCTCCGCAAGGGTCCCGGCCCGAGCGGACGCCTCGGCTAGCCGCTCCGTGGCCTCAGCCAGCTGTCCCCCAAGGGCCTCAACCCGGCTCACGGCCTCGACAGCTTGGCTCCGGGATTGGTCCCACTCGCTGGTGACCTGGCCAAGCTCTAGCTGCCACTGCTGCATCTCCTCGGCCTGGGAAGCCACCTGCTCCCGGGCCAATGAAGCCTCAGCTCGTGCCGACGTTGTCTCTATCCGCGCCGCCGCTGCCTCCGACTTCAGCTCATCACAGAGCAGCCGAAGGTCCGCCACCTCGGCGCTTCGTTGGGCAAGGCGCTCATTGGCCTCAGTAAGCGCGGCCCACTGGGACCGCAGCGAATCCTAGACGTCGCTCTCGCGGCGGATGAACAACGACTTGGCGGTGCTCACGTTCGCAAGCTCCTGAGGAAGGAAAACAGGATATCACAAAGAATGCCCTGATCACGTAAGGTGTCCATCAAAATCCTTACCAGGAAGACCCTGGGGACGTCCCTGGAAAGGATTTCCATGGTCGACCGAAGCGACCTCATCGTCGCCTCGGTATATTCACAGAAATTATTCCGAGACTGCTCCTTCGACTCATCATTGAGGGAGAGGAGGGGCTCCAAGGTTTCGCGGCTCTAGAACAGGAGCAGCTGCCCACACCACTCATTGGGATTGAGCTGTGTGGGGATAAGACCGCTGCTCCCCAAGACGGGCCACGGTTCTGCGCGCCCCTCCACCGAGGCATCGGGTCCCCCTGCTGTCGATGCATCGGGTACCACCGCAGTCGATGTATCGGGCCTCTCCTCGGCTAAGGTGACAGGCCTCCGCTCCCCGACCTCGGCAACGACGGCCGCCCTCTCCTGCAGTCGAGAACGGGGAGGTCGGGGATGACCAGGGGCGGGGGCACCTCAGCCATCCCGACATCGACAGCAACAGGCGGCTCCGCGGGCGAATCAGCAACGGCCTCGGCGGGAATCGATGCCAGCGCCGGCAACAAGACAGGCAGGCTCAGAGCCGCGGCCGCGTCAACAGCCTCCCCCGGCATGATGGCTGCTCCAACAGGGGGGTCAACCTGGGAGGCTTGCCCCAGGGCGACCCGCGCCGCCTGGGCCCCTGCCGGAGGGTGCCTTGTGCGGAGGCCAGCCAACCGGCGTGGCGTGCCGCAACACCGGCTGCAGAGGCCGGCCTCGTCTTAAGGTCCTTCATGGGGGCCAGACTAGCCGAGCTCTGCCTTCGCTTGCTGAAAGAGAGAGAAGGCAAGTTCAAGACACATAGCGGAGAAACTGAAGCAGAGGTATCCTCAGATACTTACCCGCTCCGGGGCAAGGCCAACCGTGCCTGCGGGGACACCCCTCGGGCCCCGGTCTCCGCAGGCGCTGTCGAAGGTTGCCTCGCAGCCGGCTTTGACGCCGCTTCCACCTCGGACGCCCGAGGCACCGAGGGGGCGACCTGCCCAGGCGTCGTCACGACGGCCATGGGACCAACCTCCTGTACGGCCGGCGTAGGCGCTTGCTCTTGGGGGACATGCGGCTCGGCCTGACCCCCCGGAGTCACCCCAATTATCTCGGCCAAGGGGTCAAGTACCCCCTCAGCCCGCCTCCGCTCCTCGAACCGGGACCCTGATGTCCCGGCCCCAAACACTGGCGGTGCCAGCCCACCTAGAGGCTGGCTTGGCGACCCCTGGCCCAACCTCGGGTCCGGGCTGAGGCCGAGCCGGGCAGCCATGTCGTCATCTTCGTCATCATCATCATCGTCGTCGTCGTCAGGCGTGTCCGGCGACGACTCCAACGGGAACCTGTCCCTCGCTTGCCTCCGACGGCGCTTCTCCAAGGCTTCCCGAGCTCGCATCCTCTCACGAGCTCGAGCCTTTTCCGCGTCCTTCTACTCCTTGTCCTTCTCTGCGGCGAGCCTACGCGCGGTTCGGTACGCCGCGTCCTCCAGGACCGGTGGAAGGGAGAGTTTAAAACTCCTCAACCCCTGGGGACGAATGAAACTCCAACAGTAAGAGCTAAAAACGTAAAAAACTCGGCACAAAGCAGGAAGAGGACCAGACACTTACCAGGGAAACATACCCACGGTCGGGGCGCATCGCGGGCTGGCTGAGAACGCCAGCGTCCAGCCTCCCTACCGTACCCGCTACCCGCCTGAGGAGGTCGTCGGCGGAGAGGGGGGTCGGGGACATCCGCGGACCCTCCAGATCAACCCCCGACTTCATCTCTGAAAGCCGCAACCGCCGCTCTGCCAAGGGGAGCACCCTCCGACGATGTATAGCGGCGACGACCCCCGCAGCGGTAAGGTTCGTGGCTTGTAGCTTCTGCAAGGCACGCAGAATGGGATGGAGCTTCTCCTGGTTCTCGCGTGTGGCCCCCAGCGCCAGTTATTACCGGCGGCAGTCACCACTCATTGAGAAAACGACGGAAGCATCCCGTCGTCGTTTTGGAGATAAAACCACCGGTTCTGCCACCCCTTGTTCGAAGATACAAGGGAGGCGGGGATGTACTGCGCTGCCCGCTCCGACCTCAGCTAGAGGGTGCAACCACCAGCCCGCACCGCCATACAGACCTTCTTCACGTCCGTCGACGCGGCGAAGAACTCCGCGGAGAAGAGGTGGGTCCACAGGTCCCAGTGGGGGTCAATCCCCAGAAACCCCTCGCAAACCGCTGCGAAAATGGTCGCTTGCGCTATGGAGTTAGGGTTGAAGTTATGCATCTCCACCCCGTAGTAGTGCGGGAGCGCCCGCATGAAGCGGCTCGTGGCATCCCAAACCCCTGCTCGTGGAAGGGGATAAAACTTACCACGTACCCCGGCGGCGGAGTCAGGTCGGCCTCGCTCTCGGGGGCCATCCACTTAGGTTGCGGCCCGCCGGAGAGAGGACGGAGCAAACCATCGGTGACAAGGGCCCCTAGCTCCTCCACAGTAACAGTGGAGAAAGGCCACGGGGCGCGTGGCGGAACGACGGTCGCCTTATCGGCCATCGCCGAGCGGAAGCGGTGGAGGCGGAGGGGATGAGGTGCGCGGTTTTCTCTTCTCTGACTATTCTCTTAGGTTGCAGAAACCAAAGCAGAAGGCAAGCGCAAATGGCAGGGTAAAGAACCATCGCCGGCCCCTCTTCCAGGCATATAAAGGCCCAGGCGAGATCCACCTAAAACTTCGCCCGAACCCGTCGCGAAATTCAAACTCGAAGGTGAAACGGTTTTTCTGTTCCTCGAACGACTCACGCACGTGCAACAGATGCCCCGCGAATCGCCCGTCCTATCGCATTAACTCCCTGGCAGGGCACGCGACACCTCTGGCAGGCGAAGCGGGCGCTCTTTCGTCTCCGTCATGATGACCGCCTCAAAAAAGGTGTGCCACATTGTTTAAATTTATATCCTTTTTCCTTTCTCTCTCTCTCTCTTGCCACAGGGATCGAGAAAAGGGGGATATTTCGAAAGGATCCTTCTCAGCGAAGCAAGTGGGCCCTGAGCCCTCCTACTGATCAGGGGTTCGAAGGTTGCGCCCTGCGGGGCTCGGCAACCGCCCTAGAGCACTCGGGCTCCGAGCCCTTTACTAATCAGGGGTTCGAAGGCTGGCCCCTCGGAAGGGTTCGACAGCCGCCCCAGAGCACGCAGAGTCAGGGATGACCCTGGGTACGTTCGTTACATGGCCAAGGCTCGGGCTACGCTCCTGAGGTACCCTAGGACATTTCCGAGACCAGTGGGAACGATTTGTAATGGAATCCCACCGGAGGGAGGCGCCGAGCCCTCGGACCCTATCAAATGGGTCCGGGTCCAGCAAATCACCTGCAGGTACTTTTGGAGCGCGCCTCTAGGCCACTAGCCGACCCTTATCGAACGGGGCTCGGGCGTCCACTCGGATCACCCGATAGCAACTCACTGGAAACATCGTGTTCGGTGCCCTCCGAGGGTAACATGGCGCTTTCCCCTTCGTTCCTCCTTGCAGAAAGGCGACGAAGGGGCGTACAATAAAAAGCCGAGACAGTCCTTGATCGTCATCTTGCTCCGTGCAGAGGCTCGGAGGCTGCTCTCGCACCAGGCTACGGCCAAATTATCGACCACGTCGACAAACCAGCTTAAAAACTTGGAGCCTGACCATGCACCTGGGCTGCGGCCAGGCCGCATGAGGGAACAACAAGGCCGATCGAGGCATCACAAAAAGAATTAAGACCTCAGAGGAGTCAAACCACTCCTCCGAGGCCTCGGGGGCTACACCCGACGGGTGCGCTCGCGCGCACCCATCGGAACAAAATATGACCGAGAAGGGCTGGTCCCCTTGCAAAAAATCCAGCAGAACCTCCAAGCGAGTACCTACACTCCATTCGAGGCTCGGGGTCTACTGTCGGGTACCGTAATTAGGGGTACCCCCAATGCTCCTTAACCTGGCTGGAAAACATCCTCAAAACAGATCGTAAAGACCGGTAAGCGCGGTTCAAAGTTGAAGCCTCAGAAACGCGATCTTGTCTCGCCCGAGCCCGGCGTCGGGCAAGAACAGTAGTCCCGGACGGATTCACGCCTCGCCCGAGGGCCTCCTCAGGCAGTGGGCGCACCCTCGGCTCGCCCAAAGCCAAGCTCGGGCAAACTTTGTCATGCAGCGACCTCGGCCAAATCGCCTTACCAACCGACCGTATCGCATGCGTATTTAATGCGGGGATCGCCTGACACCTTATCCTGACACACACGCCTCAGTCGGCAAGGTCGAAGTGACCGTAGTCACTTCGCCCCTTTACTGATCGTTCTGACAGGAAAACAACACTATTCACCCCGTTCCGACTACTGTGCCAACCACCAGGGTAAAACTAACGACAGTAAGTCACGACCTCCCCCGAGTTCAGCCTCAGGCGCAACAGGGAGCTCTGCCTCGGCCGCGGGAGAAGGTCTCCGCCTCGCCCGACCCTAGGCCTCGGCCTCAGCCTCGGCCACGGGAGAAGGTCTCCGCCTCACCCGACCCCGGGCCTCGGCCTCAGGAGGAGTCACATCCTCGCCCGACCTCAGCCCCGGCCTCAGGAGAAGTCTCCGCCTCGCCCGACCTCGGCCTCGGACCGACTACGCCCCTGGGGATACATCATTACCCTACCCCTAGCTAGCTGCCTCAGGCTACGAAGGAACAAGACCGGTGTCCCATCTAGATTACTCCGGTAACAGGTAATGATGGTTCCCTGCGTGTGTCCATGACGTCGATAGTTCTCAACTCTCTACGAAAGCAAAGAAACGTCAGCAGGACCCCTGCCGCACCGCCAGCAGCGCTTCTACAGGGCTCAAGTACTTCTCCGCCGGCCACGTTAGCACATAGCTACACCCCCATTGTACAGCTGGATCATCTCCTTGTATCTATAAAAGGGGATGTCCAGGGCCTTCCTGAAGGGAGGCGGAGTGGGAGAAACACAGAGGAGGCTAACTCAAACAGCTCACCTCAGGGCCGGACCCTCTCCCTCTCTCTCGCGACGCTTGTAACCCCTACT
This sequence comes from Zea mays, assembly GCF_902167145.1. Lineage (NCBI taxonomy): Eukaryota > Viridiplantae > Streptophyta > Magnoliopsida > Poales > Poaceae > Zea > Zea mays. The sequence continues at coordinate 206,779,202 of NC_050097.1, forward strand.
ACGAGCACCCCGTCGCAAGATAATATAAGCCTCATCCTCCCTCTTGTGTTCCATCTTGCACCAACCCATCTGGGCAGGGACACACAACGACAAATTCACTGGTCGGTTGAGGGTCCTCGTGGGTCCAAAACGCCGACATGTAGTCTTCAAATGATTGGTTTATAGTGTTGTCTCCAAAATTAATAGGCTCCGATTGATCCAAATTACTTGTACCACCTAAAACGGCTTCATCTCTTGTATTTTCATGTGTCTTTTCCCCCTCATTGAGTCCTAGTTGAGAATACATCTGCATCTCACTTGGAACATCATGTCTCCCTTCCTCCTCCCAAAAATCACATAGTACCATAGATTCCCTATCTAACCTCGATTTGTCTTGTACCTTATCATTGTCCTGGATGACAAGTCTCTACTAAGTGAAGTCACATATAATCCTAACCTCACTATATTTTACATAAATGAAGCACAACTGACCTCATTAACATTATTTCCACCTAATGCAACTAGCGGTAAGGAACTTGAACAAGGCGGTGGTGAAGACATTGTTGTGTTCTATTGCAGTACTCAGTGGCAAATGGAGAGACAACAGAGACAAATGACAGGGATAGATTCTTTATTGCATGCAGGGTAGTATATATACAAGTGTTCCCAAGGGGTGTGTCCCTTGGGAATAACTGTCCATGGATGGATTAGATCACATGTACAAATATTTTGTAACACTCCCCCTTGATCAATCCTAATCCATTTGATCATCTGCAATCTGTCATCAAATTCTTGATCTCCTCAAAAACCCTGTGGGAAAATAAGGAGTACACAATATCTTTTGGATAATGAGAATAATCTCACAGTCTCCAAAAGAAAATATGCTTGTAATCATCATGTATAAAAACCCCTGTGGGGAAAATCAATGATGAAGCATATAGCTTTGTTGATATTACCTCGTTAAAAACTTTGGATGAGAAAACCTTAACAAGGCAAAACTCATACAAAGAAAAGAGTGTAATATGATGGTTCAATACAGGTTATATATCATGGGGAATTACTCCCCCTGAACCTTGCAAGTTCTTAAGTCTTCTCATACCAATCCCCTCAACACATGTCTGAAATGTAGAGTATGGTAGAGACTTTGTGAATAGATCTGCAAGATTATCACAAGACTTTGTTTGCAAGATGTTTATATCCCCTTTTTCCTGAAGTTCATGGGGATAAAACAGTTTAGGAGAAATATGCTTATTGATATTACTCTTGATATAACCCGTATCCATCTGAACAACACAAGCTGAATTATCTTCATAGATAATTGTTGGTGAGTCAAGAGAACCAATACCACAAGTTGTGAGTATATGATTCACCATTCTACGAAGCCATACACATTCACGTGATGCTTCAAATAATGCAATTATTTCAGAATGGTTGGTGGACGTGGTCACCAAAGTCTGCTTAGATGATTTCCACGATATGGCAGTTCCACCTTGTAAGAATACGAATCCTGTTTGCGATCGGCCATTGTGGGGATCAGATAAATAGCCAGCATCTGTATACCCAATTAAACTAGGATCATCACTTCTCTTGTAAAAGAGTCCTAGATCCTTTGTGCCATTTAGGTATCGGAAAATATTCTTAATGCCAACCTAGTGTCTTTTCGTTGGGGCAGAACTGTGCCTTGCTAACAAATTTACTGCAAAAGCAATATCCGGCCGGGTATTATTAGCAAGATACATCAATGCACCAATAGCACTGAGATATGGGAATTCCGGTCCCAATGTCTGTTCTTCATCATCCCGTGGTCTGAATGGATCTTTCTTTAAATCCAAAGATCTGACCACCATAGGAGTCTTTGAAGGATAAGACATATGCATATTGAATTTTTCCAATACCTTTTGGGTATATGTACTTTGATGTACAAGGATTCCAGAAGGTAAATGCTCAAGTTGTAGACCTAAGCAAAATTTGGTTTTACCCAAATCCTTCATCTCAAATTCCGTCGTTAAATGATGACGTGCTTCATCAATATCAAGTTTATTCCCTATGATGTTAAGGTCATCAACATAAACTGATATGATACAGAATCCCACTTTGGATCTTTTGATGAAGACGCACGGGCAATCATCATTTTTCGTGTATCCCTTACGTAAAAGGAATTCACTCAATCGGTTGTACCACATTCTGCCCGATTGTTTTAAGCCATATAATGACTTCTGCAACTTCACGCAATACATGTTGCGCTTTGCCTTTGGATTCGGTACATCTATTCCATCAGGAACTTTCATGTATATATCAGAATCCAGTGACCCATAGAGATATGCGGTCACTACGTCCATCAACTGCAAAGATAGACGATTTTGCACTGCCAAAGATATTAAATATCGGAATGTTATTGCACTCATGACTGGTGAATAAGTTTCGTTGAAATCAACGCCGGGTCTTTGCGTAAACCCTTGTGCTACTAGCCTTGCTTTGTATCTCACTACCTCACCATTTTCATTTCGTTTCCGAATGAAAACCCACTTATATCCCACAGGGAAGATATCACGTGGTGTAGGTATTACAGCAGAGAAAACTTCTCTTTTGTAAAGCGAGGCTAACTCCGCTTCGATTGCTGCCTTCCATTTGATCCAATCCGAGCGCTTACTGCACTCTGCCATGGTCTTTGGATCTAGATCATTTTGAAGGTCCTCAGCAATCTGCTCGGAGAAATATATGTCGACATTGGTAGCTTTTCTATCATATGTTTCACCAGTCTCAACATAGTTGATGGCAATTTCATCATTCCTTAGAGACTCATCAGAATTTCCCAAATTGATGTGTCTAGGATTTTCCGATGTCCCAGCCTCGGTTATGTGCACATCCGAGCTGGGTTGTGGATCATCACAATCCACATGATACATTGTATCATATTGGTGTCCTTTTGCATTCACTATTGTTCTTTGCTTCTTAGCAACAGAACAACGCTTATTCACCATACTTCTCCTTTCTAGGAGTTGAGTGGCCTTATTCGGTACTTCCACTCTTTCTGGTGCATTCCTAGCAGGAATGAATGATTTAGTGACACCTTTGTAATTAGTGAATGCATCTGGCAGTTCATTTGCAAGTCTTTGCAAATGTATAATTTTCTGAACTTGCAGTTCAGTTTCTGAAGTACGTGGATCAGAACCTGGAACACTTTGAGTATTCCAATTTATTTCCTGGCATTCTTTTTGGTACTTAAATTCTCCCCCTAATGCCGGGAAATGTTCCTCATCAAAAATAGAGTCAGCAAAACGGGCTGTAAATAGATCCCCTGTTAAGGGTTCTAAATACTTAATGATCGACGGAGATTGAAATCCCACATAGATCCCCACTTTCCTGTGTGGGCCCATAGCTGTTCTCTGAGGTGGTGAGATTTGAATGTATACACAACATCCAAATTTACGCAAATGGGAAATACTTGGAGGATTTCCACGTACCATTTGTATTGGGGATGTTAAATGGTATGCAGTTGGTCGTAATTGTATAAGGTCAGCAGCGTGCAGAACTGCATGACCCCAACACGACGAAGGCAATTTGCAATTCATCAATAATGGCCTTGCTATGAGTTTAATCCTCTTGATTAGTGACTCAGCCAAACCATTCTGGGTGTGGACATATGGTACCGAGTGCTGTACTTGAATTCCCAGCGCCATACAATAATCATTGAATGCCTGAGATTTGAATTCAGCAGCATTGTCCATTCGGATTGAACTAATCCGATGTTCAGGAAAATTTGCCTTTAACTTGATAATTTGAGACATTATCTTGGCAAATGCATGGTTGCGTGTTGATAGTAAACACACATGTGACCATCTAGTAGATGCGTCAATCAGTACCATGAAATACCTGAACGGCCCAGAAGTTGGCATAATTGGCCCACAAATATCTCCTTGAATCCTTTCAAGGAATTTAAGCGGTTCAGCTTTAATTTTGAGATATGATGGTCTCAAAATAAGTTTCCCAGTTGCACATGCGGTGCAAACAAAATCCTGAGATTTGGGAAAACTTGTTGTAGGCAGATTATGGCCAATTGAATTGCCTGTAATTTTCCTCATCATCCCTACGCCAGGATGACCAAGTCGATCATGCCAAATCTGGAATGCATCAACATCTTGGAAAATTACCTTGTATGCAACATGTGCATTGCTCTTAATATATGTATAGTACAACCCTGACGTGAGTGATGGAATTTTCTCGCATATGCGCTTGCCATATTTATTCGGCTTGGTCAAGAAGAGAAACTCTTCTTGATTTTCATCATGGGTTTCAATATGAAATCCATTTTGCCGGATATCTCTAAAACTTAGGAGGGTACGTGTGGAATCAGGATACAATAATGCATCCTCGATCACAATTTCAGTACCCATGGGGAGGGTAATAGTTGCTCGACCAGAGCCAACTATCACAGCATCGCGTCCGGCGATGGTCAAAACTTTTCCATCTCTTTTCTTAAGAGTCTGAAAGTATTTGATCTCCCTAAGTATAGAGTTTGTGGTACAACTGTCCACAAGGCATAATTCCTCTTCCGTCGAGTTGTCATCATTATGCATCTATACATAAGTAAAAATTCTGAATAAGAATTTTATGATGCAACTTAGTACTATACATAACAGGATATTAAATATCACAATGTCGAAACAATATTACAATAATGGTATGGCGACTCAACCAATGAGTTCGCACTACACACAGGACCCAACACTGGTCTTGTAGAGTGTGTTACATCTCAACACATGAGATTGTATACCTCTACTTATTACAACAACATTATCAAGACAGTATAGAACAACCACACAAGCCACAGTGATCATGATCAAATCTCCAAGCGTGAGAGATTTATGCCAAATCTCCAAATGGATCCTTTGACATATACTCAATGATCATATCATCAGATTCATCTTCTTGTAGAAGTGGGGGCTTGTTGTCAACCACATTGAGGTGCTCTTTAGCAAGAGTGTTCTTCAGGTCACCAGAAGCCAGTGAAGAACTTCCAACCTCAATTGGTGCTTCAGTAGAATTGAAATGAGCCTCAAAACCAGGCCTATCAGACTTTGGCTTCTTTAGGGATTGTTGATACAAAAGAACAAGGTGCTTAGGGCAAGTGCAGTCCCTAGCAAAATGGCCCTCAGTACCACATTTAAGGCAAGCTCTGTTGCCCTTAGATGGTAGAGGCTTGCCATTTCCTTTTCCTTTTCCTTTACCTTTCTTGTGGAATTTGTTCTTCTTGAATTTGCGAGGTCCAGGAGGATTCTTGAAGTTTTTCTTGAATCCTTTCTTATTCTCAGTCTTATGCACATTGAAATGTACCTCAGGCAGAGGGGCGGACCCAGGAGGGCGCTGCTGAGCATTCTTTAGAAGAAGCTCATGATGCTTTTCTGCTTGGGTCAATGTGTGCATGAGTTGAGAATATCTCTGGAAATTACTAGAGCGATACTGCTGATGCAATATCCTGTCCTCTGGAAGCATGGTAGATAGAGTCTTCTCTATCTTGTCTGCTTCAGAGGGCTCTTTCTCGCAAAATTTCAATTTAGAACAAATGCTATGAAGAGCATGGTTATATTCTGCAACAGATTTAAAATCTTGCAGACGAAGGTGGTTCCACTCATGGTTGGCTGACGGCCATATGAGCTCCTTCTGCTGTTCATAGCGCTCTTTGAGAGCTTTCCACAAGTTATGAGGGCATCTCTCCATAAGGTACTCTTGCTTAAGGTCCTTATGGATGTAAAGCCTCAAAAGGAAAAGTGCTGTGTTCTTTTTAACCTCATTCACTGGATCAGTACCAGTGATGGGTGCTGCAATGGCATCAATTATCCCACGAGAAGCAAAAGTTATTTCAATATCTGAAGCCCAAGTTGGGTAGTTATGCCCATCAAGGGCGAGTTCCTCGAACTCTTTGGTTGACATGTTCCTACAGTCATTACCATGGACATCCATTAATTTACGCATAAATTAATAGTCACAATGGTGATGTTGTAAGCTCATTATGCAAAAGTTCTTTAAAATTACATATGTAACGAGTTTCTTGAAGGTTCCAAACCTTCCCATGGAATAAATACTTTGAATTTTAGTAAGCATAGTATAGATAATCCACAAATTAATGAGGTAGATCTAGTAGTGGGCAAGAAACTTGCTGCCTAAAAGCACGGTCTCTAGGCTGATAAGTTCACGGATGAACAAACCGCAGCCAATGCTTAGGTCTCCACTACCCATGCTCTACTAATTATCAAAGTAAAATTCACTAACTCTTACATGTGATATGAGTTGCCTGAAGGTTCCAAACCTTTCAATTGAATAAATACTTTGAATTTTTAGTAAGCATAGTATAGATAATCCTCAAACTAATGAGGTAGATCTAGTAGTGGGCAAGAAACTTGCTGCCTAAAAGCACGGTCTCTGGGCAGATAAGTTCATGAATGAACAAATCGCAGCCAATGCTTAGGTCTCCACTACCCATGCTCTACTAATTATCAAAGTAAAATTTCAATAACTCTATATCTTGTTATTTTGGATAGCACGTATAGGTAATCATCCCGAGGGATGTAGACCTCATAGAGATAGGCATTCCAAATGCTGCCACAAGCACGGTCTCTGGGCTACTAAATTCTATAAAGAATTTAGTGCAGCCAATGCTTAGGACTCTATCTCCCTATGCTCTTAATCCAAAATAATGTAATTTCATTTTTTTTGCATGAGTTTTATTAAGTCTGAACTTAATAAATGCTATATTTATATGCAAACATAAATGAATGCGTAAATAATAGCAAGTAGAGATATGTGAATTATTAATGTAAAACAAACAATAATTCACGAACTAAAATCTGCTATATTTACAATAAAACAGATATGTCTTTACAATATATGCAGTCTAAATCACGAATTTAGACGCCTAAGATAACTTTGAACTGAAATTACATATAAAACAGAGTCTTATACTGAATTCAGAACTTAAAAATGGTAAAACAGGCTATATTAAGCCTCTGAAAGTAGCCCAGGCGGCCTGCCAGGCGAGCCAGGCAGCGGCCAGAGGCCTGCACGCCGGCCCAGCCCAGCTGGCCTGCCCAGGCGGCCCAACAGAGGCCCAAAAGCCTTTTATATTGGGGCGGCTAGGGTTTCAAACCCTAACCGCCCCCAGCCGCCGTCGCCCATAGGGGCTGCCCAGCCGCCAACAGGAAATTCCCTGGCCGCCGCCAGGAAAAACCGGCCTCGCGTGGAGGGCGCCGCCAGGGCCGCCAGCCGTCGGCCAGCAGCCATGCGCCAGGCCATCCCGCGCCTGCGCACGGGTGGAGCCGCGCCGAGCGCGCCTCGTGGGGGCCCGCGCCGAGCGCCACAGGAGGCCGCGCCGAGCGCCAGCGGGAGGCCACGCCGAGCGGGCCATGGCTGGCCGCGCCGAGCGCCCTCGCGGGGGCTCGCGCCGAGTGCCGCCAGCCGCCGGGCGCAGGGCCGCCATCGCGCAGCCGCCGGCCACGCGTGGGGCGCCGCCGAGTGCGCCACGGGAGTAGCGCCGAGCGCCGCTGGTGGGCCGCGCCGAGAGCCCTCGGGAGCAGCGCTGAGCGCCCTCGCCGGGGCTTGCTCCCGCGCGCTCGCCTCTGGAGGAGGCCATGCCGAGCGCCCATGTGGGGCCCTCGCCGAGCGCCCACGCCGGGGAGGCCCGCGCCGAGCGCGCAGAGGCATGCCGCGCCGCTTCCCACCCCCTCCCCCCAAACGGCCGACGCGACGGCCGGATCGAGGGCCATTAGGCCCTCCCGTTGGAGGAGGAAGACGAGGCCATACCACTTGGGCGATGGCCAGTGAAGATGATGCGTCCACGTGGAGCATCGATGGCACGCGGGGGCTGCCCACGACGGGCAGCAATGGTCCCGACGACCATAGGCACTGGTGGAGATGGCGAACGACGAGCAACTGCCGCTGCAGTGGGCGGAGGTGGCGGTGGTGCCTCCAAATCGACGTCCATGGGGGCCGATGCAGACGATCCCGCGTCAAACACCGGCGCTGGTGGCGACGGGGATGCAGTGGGGAGTCCACACTCCACCACCGGCAGCGGAACCACCGCTGTCCATCCATGGAGAACGCAGAAGTGCACATTTTGCACTTGTACACGGCGTTCAGGGATCTCGTGCACCGGTGGGAGTGCAGTGGCTTGCCCAACGGTGAACGCTTCCAACATTGCATCATCAACAATATGAAAAACTTCGCGCATACGGCGTATGCGCATGGAAACGGTATGCTCCATACCTTGCTGTTGATGTGCAGATCGATTTTGCTGTTCTTGTTAAGAACAACGTTTCTTCCTTTTCTCCTTCTCTGATTTCCCCTTGAGACAGTGCTGATAACGTGTTGTGTTCTATTGCAGTACTCAGTGGCAAATGGAGAGACAACAGAGACAAATGACAGGGATAGATTCTTTATTGCATGCAGGGTAGTATATATACAAGTGTTCCCAAGGGGTGTGTCCCTTGGGAATAACTGTCCATGGATGGATTAGATCACATGTACAAATATTTTGTAACAGACATCACGGGACCTGCCATTAATTCAACCAATAATTTACAAAATTAAAGGTTAAATGTGCACGATTCATACCACAGCAAGGCACAAATATCTACCTGGAGGGGAAGAAATGGCTATGTCTGCATCATTGAACAGCTCCAAATCAACCATGGTCGATCCACTGCACACAGAGACCGAGCTAGATCTAGTTGGGGGAGGAGACACGAATGGGGGGGAGAGAAGTTGAATGAATGAAGAACAGCAGAGATAAACTCACGGGTGCGCATGGTCAGAGGCAGCGGCGCCCTTCATTCGGGTTACTGCGGACGGACGGGAGGAGAGAACGCGAAGGTCAGACGGCGCCCTTCAATCGGCGGCTCTTGGTCAGAGGCAGCGGCGCCCGGCTTATGGAGATCTCGCGAGGGAGAACGCGACAGCGATGGAGGAGATCTCGCGATGGAGAACTCATGGCGACGTCGTTGTGGGACGGAACCCGGTGTCAACGAGACTAATACTGCTCTGAACCTGTTAATGGAGTAGTCATGTCCATTTTAGAGTGTTGGCTATGCCCAGCTGTTTCATAACGGAGAAACCCTCTCCTAGGCCTCCATTTCGTCGAAGCCGCACCCGTCATGTTTCATAATGTCAAATTTCTCGTGGGGGCCAGGACGGACGAACTGCGAGCACAGGAGAGAGGAGGGCAGGAGGCACAGAAACGAGGCAAAGCCATTTGGGGGATGAGAGGAATGGAGATGACGCCCTCCTCCCGCTCCCCCGTGTCGTCCTCCTGCAGTGCAACCCGTGGCCCGTGAGGCCTCCTTCTCCTCTTCCTTGCTGGCGAGATTGATTGCATGCCGACGCGCAGCCCACGGACGTGTTCGTTCTCAGTTTTCTCACACACCGCCCAAATTAAACAATTTTGATTGTGGGGATCCTGCCTTTGCTTGCGAATATTGCAGGGCTGGCAGCTCGAGCTCCGCGTAGGACGGCGTACCCGGGTGCAAGGAGGAAGGAGAAGGGAGTAGTAAGGTAGGGGGTGTTTGCTTTAAGAAATCACTACATCTAAATTGAGGTGGTGCATCATGGATTCATTCCTCAAATTTGGTGGAATGACTCTATTTCTCATATTAGTACTAACTGACTAACTATGAGGAATGAGGTGGTGATGGATCAACTCATTCTATTCCACAAACCAAACAAAAATAGTGAGGAGTGAGACGATGATGGACTAGATCATTTCTCAAACCAAACACCCTAGTAAGCTCTTGCTCAGTCATTGGAAATGCTTGCTAACGTCATTTTGTGTCCCTGTTGCGTAGTTATTTCGATTGATAATCTTCTTGTTTGGCGAAGTGAAGTGTTGTTCTTGGCAAAACCCATCTTAGAGTGTTCATTTGTTCTTGACATTTTCAGAGACTTGCACTACACACTCCGTTTACTTTTTAATCAAGAATTGTACAATTGAATCACTAGAGACTCCTGCTGTGCAAAAACTCTAGTATCTTGAGCGGAAAGGAGAAAGACGTGGTACGGTCAACGGTGGACAATCCGGAAGCTAGCTGCCTTTTCTTTGTTCTGATTTCGCCGCCGTTGTTAGTGGCATTCTCAGCCTATGGGAAGAGACCTGAACCATTGAACCCTTACAACGAAAGGCGGCTTCTTCAGCTGAGGATTTCCCAAACTTCATCAGAGAAGGTGAAATAATCGTATTACTGATTTTGTCTTGCAACTTATGGGCCATAGACTATATATTGTATGTCATATTCCTCATAATCTGTTGTTACTGACAGTTTCATCAGATACCATTTACAACTCACCTTTCTTGTTTGGATGCGATTATTGTCGGGGACCATAATTAGGGGTACCCTCAAGACTCCTAATTCTCAGCTGGTAACCCCCATCAGCATAAAGCTGCAAAGGCCTGATGGGTGCGATTAAGTCAGGGATCAGTCCATTCGAGCGACTCGATCACGCCTCGCCCGAGCCTAGCCTCGGACAAGGGCAGCCGACCCCGGAGGATTTCCGTCTCGCCCGAGGCCCCCCTCCAACGGCGGACACATCTTCGGCTCGCCCGAGGCCCTGCCTTCGCTAAGAAGCAACCCTGACTAAATCGCCGCACCGACCGACCAAGTCGCAGGAGCATTTAACGCAAAGGCCCTGCCAAAGGCACCATAGGAAGCTCCGCCCGACCCAGGGCTCGGACTCGGGCTCAGCCCCGGAAGACGGCGAACTCCGCTCCGCCCGACCCAGGGCTCGGACTCGGGCTAAGACCCGGAAGACGGCGAACTCCGCTCCGCCCGACCCAGGGCTCGGACTCGGGCTCAGCCCCGGAAGACGGCGAACTCCGCTCCGCCCGACCCAGGGCTCGGACTCGGGCTAAGACCCGGAAGACGGCGAACTCCGCTCCGCCCGACCCAGGGCTCGGACTCGGGCTCAGCCCCAGAAGACGACGAACTCCGCTTCGCCCGACCCCAGGGCTCGGACACCGTCCTGGCCTCTGCCGACGACCTCTGCCTCGCCCGACCTAGGGGCTCGGACTCGGCCTCGGCCATGGAAGACAGACTCGACCTCGGCTTCGGAGGAGCCTCCACGTCACCCAACCTAGGGCGCAGGCTAGCCACGTCAACAGGAAGCGCCATCATCACCCTACCCCGAGCTGACTCGGGCCGCAAAGAACAAGACCGGTGTCCCATCTGGCTGTCTCCACCAGATAGGCAATGATGGCGCCCCGCATGCCCTGTGACGACGGCGGCTCTCAGCTCTCTTACGGAAGCAGGAGGACGTCAGCAAGGACACAACCGCTCCGACAGCTGTCCCTCTGCCAGGCTCCGCCACTCCTCCGACGGCCAGGACATCACACTAGTTGGGTTCCAGGATCTCTCCGGCTGCCACATTGGCATGTACTCAGGGCACTAGCTCTCCCTCGCTAGACACGTAGCACTCTGCTACACCCCCATTGTACACCTGGATCCTCTCCTTGCGTCTATAAAAGGAAGGACCAGGGCCCTCTTAGAGAAGGTTGGCCGCGCGGGACGAGGACGGGACAGGCGCTCTCTTGGGGCCGCTCGCTTCCCTCACCCGCGTGGACGCTTGTAACCCCCTACTGCAAGCGCACCCGACCTGGGCGCGGGACGAACACGAAGGCCGCGGGATTCCCACCTCTCTCGCGCCGGTCTCCGGCCGCCTCGCTCTTTTCCCCCCTTCGCGCTCGCCCACGCGCTCGACCCATCTGGGCTGGGGCACGCGGCACTCACTCGTCGGCCTGAGGGACCCCCCGGTCTCGAAACGCCGACAGTTGGCGCGCCAGGTAGGGGTAGTTGGGGAACAGCTTCCCGTCAAGCTCCAGATGGGCAGTCTCCAACAACCTCTCCAACCCGGGACGGTGCTCCGTTTCGGGAGTCTTGAGTTCATGTCCCTCGACGGCAGCTACGACATGATACTCCTTCCACCGCCGCGCGACAACGACAATGGTGGCCGACAGCCCGCCCGCCGGCGGCGGAATCGACGACGTCTTCCCCGCGTGGCGGAAGAACAACATTCGAGCTCGCCCCGTCCTCTCCCCCGCCGACGGAGGAGGAGGCGGGGCAACCAAGGCCAAGCAGGAGGTCACGCCTCGTCGGCTGTCGAGCGAGTCGACGTCCCTGGCACCCCAACGGGGGGCGCGTTGGGCGTCGACCTCGCGTTTGAGACGAAGGCGAGCGCCGTCTCCCCGCGACACGCCAATCCCGAGCAAGTGGACGACGCCAGCGCGCTTGCGAAAAGCTTGCAGGACGTCGCCCTCATACCGGAGGCGACGATGCAGTCAGTCCTCGACGTGACTCCATCACCGCTCGACGACCAAAAGGTACCAACCGATTCCCATCCTGCGTCATTTGTACTCCGCCTCAACCCGCCTAGCAATCTCGCTTTGGCGGGCGCCCTTGTAAAGGCGAGTACAAACCCTCTGGGGTTTCGCTTGCGGTCGCCTTGGGACCGGCTGACGGACGTCTCGACCTACGGGCCCTCTGGGTCCGAGGAAGATGATGACCCCAACATCTGTTGGGATTTCTCTGGATTTGGCAACCCCCGGGCCATGCGGAACTTCATGACCGCATGTGACTACTGCCTCTCCGACTGTTCCGACGGTAGCCGCAGCCTCGACGACGAGGACTGCGGCCCAAGCCGCGAATGTTTCCACGTCGATCTAGGGGGTCCCTCCGAAGGCAATCATCTCGGCATGCCGGAGGACAGTGCTCCCCCTAGGCTGGTGCCTCGTGCTGACATCCCGCGGGAGCTAGCTGTGGTCCCCGTTCCGGCGGGGGGTTACGACCTACAGCTTGAGCAAGTCCGCGGGGCGTAGGCCAGGATCAACGAGGGAGCAGGAGCGCTTGAGCCGATCCGCCGGGACGTCGGGCAGGCATGGGTGGGCCAACCCCCGGCCGGAGAAATACGTCACCTGCCCCAGGGTCTCCAGCACCGCGTCGCCGATGTCGTCAGGGTCAGGCCACCACCTGCATCCAGTGGGGTCGGTCAGAACCTGGCCGCAGCAGCGATGCTCCTCCGCACGATGCCGGAGCCATCCACCACCGAGGGTCGGCGAATCCAAGGAGAACTCAAAAATCTCCTAGAAGGCGCCGCGGTCCGACGGGCCGAGAGCACTGCCTCCCGAAGGCAAGGATATCCCTCGGAACCTCATGCCGCGACCTCCCGATTCACGCGGGAAGCCTCGGTCTACACCGGGCGCACGCGCAACACCGCGCCTGCGGCCCCGGGCCACCTCGGCAATGAGTGCCATCACCGTGACCGTCGAGCCCACCTCGACGAGAGGGTGCGCCGAGGCTATCACCCCAGGCGTGGGGGACGCTACGACAGCGGGGAGGATCGGAGTCCCTCACCCGAACCACCCGGTCCGCAGGTCTTCAGCCGGGCCATCCGGCGGGCGCCGTTCCCGACCCAATTCCGACCCCCGACTACTATCACAAAGTACTCGGGGGAAACGAGGCCGGAATTGTGGCTCGCGGACTACCGTCTGGCCTGCCAACTGGGTGGAACAGACGACGACAACCTCATCATCCGCAACCTCCCCCTGTTCCTCTCCGACACCGCTCGCGCCTGGTTGGAGCACCTGCCTCCGGGGCAGAACTCCAACTGGGATGACTTGGTCCAAGCCTTCGCCAGAAATTTCCAGGGCACGTATGTGCGCCCTGGGAATTCCTGGGATCTCCGAGGCTGCCGACAGCAGCCGGGAGAGTCTCTTCGAGACTACATCCGGCGATTCTCGAAGCAGCGCACCGAGCTGCCCAACATCACCGACTCAGATGTCATCGGCGCGTTCCTTGCCGGCACCACCTGCCGCGACCTGGTGAGCAAGTTGGGTCGCAAGACCCCCACCAGGGTGAGCGAGCTGATGGACATCGCCACCAAGTTTGCCTCTGGCCAGGAGGCGGTCGAGGCTATCTTCCGAAAGGACAAGCAGCCCCAGGGCCGCCCGTCGGAAGATGCTCCCGAGGCGTCTACTCCGTGCGGCGCCAAGAAGAAAGGCAAGAAGAAGTCGCAAGCGAAACGCGACGCCGCCGACGCGGACCTTGTCGCCGCCGCCGAGTACAAGAACCCTCGGAAGCCCCCCGGAGGTGCCAACCTCTTTGACAAGATGCTCAAGGAGCCGTGCCCCTATCATCAGGGGCCCGTCAAGCACACCCTTGAGGAGTGCGTCATGCTTCGGCGCCACTTCCACAGGGCCGGGCCACCCACGGAGGGTGGCAGGGCCCGCGACGACGACAAGAAGGAAGATCACCAAGCAGGAGAGTTCCCCGAGGTCCGCGACTGCTTCATGATCTACGGCGGGCACGCGGCGAATGCCTCGGCTCAGCATCGCAAACAAGAGCGCTGGGAGGTCTGCTCGGTGAAGGTGGCGGCGCCAGCCTACCTAGACTGGTCCGACAAGCCCATCACTTTCGACCAAGCTGATCACCCCGACCACGTGCCGAGCCCGGGGAAATACCCGCTCGTCGTCGACCCTGTCATCGGTGATGTCAGGCTCACCAAGGTCCTTATGGACGGGGGCAGCAGCCTCAACATCATCTACGCCGAGACCCTCGGGCTCCTGCGCGTCGATCTGTCCTCCGTCCGAGCAGGCGCTGCGCCCTTCCACGGTATCATTCCCGGGAAGCGCGTCCAGCCCCTCGGACGACTCGACCTCCCTGTCTGTTTCAGAACACCCTCCAACTTCCGAAGGGAGACTCTGACGTTCGAGGTGGTCGGGTTCCGAGGAACCTACCACGCGGTGCTAGGGAGGCCATGCTACGCGAAGTTCATGGCCATCCCCAACTACACCTACCTGAAGCTCAAGATGCCGGGCCCCAACGGGGTCATCACCGTCGGCCCCACGTACAAACACGCGTTCGGATGCGACGTGGAGTGCGTGGAGTACGCCGAGGCCCTCGCCGAGTCCGAGGCCCTCATCGCCGACCTGGAGAGCCTCTCCAAAGAGGTGCCAGACGTGAAGCGTCATGCCGGCAACTTCGAGCCAGTGGAGACGGCTAAGACCGTCCCCCTCGACCCCAGTGGCGACGCCTCCAAGCAGATCCGGATCGGTTCCGGGCTCGAGCCTAAATAGGAAGCAGTGCTCGTCGACTTTCTCCGCGCGAACGCCGACGTCTTCGCGTGGAGTCCCTCGGACATGCCCGGCATACCGAGGGATGTCGCCGAGCACTCGCTGGATATTCGGGCCGGAGCCCGACCGGTCAAGCAGCCTCTGCGCCGATTCGACGAGGAGAAGCGCAGAGCGATAGGCGAGGAGATCCACAAGCTAATGGCAGCCGGGTTCATCAAAGAGGTATTCCATCCCGAATGGCTCGCCAACCCTGTGCTTGTGAGAAAGAAAGGGGGGAAATGGCGGATGTGTGTAGACCACACTGGTCTCAACAAAGCATGTCCGAAGGTTCCCTACCCTCTGCCTCGCATCGATCAAATCGTGGATTCCACCGCTGGGTGCGAAACCCTGTCTTTCCTCGATGCCTACTCGGGGTATCATCAAATCAGGATGAAAGAGTCCGACCAGCTCGCGACTTCTTTCATCGCGCCCTTCGGCATGTACTGCTATGTCACCATGCCGTTCGGTTTGAGGAATGCGGGTGCGACGTACCAGCGGTGCATGAACCATGTGTTCGGCGAACACATCGGTCGCACGGTCGAGGCCTACGTCGATGACATCGTAGTCAAGACAAGGAAAGCTTCCGACCTCCTCTCCGACCTTGAAGTGACATTCCGGTGTCTCAAGGCAAAAGGCGTCAAGCTCAATCCCGAGAAGTGTGTCTTCGGGGTACCCCGGGGCATGCTCTTAGGGTTCATCGTCTCCGAGCGGGGCATCGAAGCCAACCCGGAGAAGATCGCAGCCATCACCAGCATGGGGCCCATCAAGGACTTATAAGGTGTACAAAGGGTCATGGGATGTCTCGCGGCCCTGAGCCGCTTCATCTCACGCCTCGGCAAAAGAGGCCTGCCTCTGTACCGCCTCTTAAGGAAGGCCGAGTGCTTCACTTGGACCCCTGAGGTCAAAGAAGCTCTCGGGGACCTGAAGGCGCTCCTCACCAAGGCACCTATCTTGGTGCCCCCAGCTGATGGGGAAGCCCTCTTGGTCTACGTCGCCGCGACCACTCAGGTGGTTAGCGCCGCGATTGTGGTCGAGAGGCAAGAAGAGGGGCATGCATTGCCCGTTCAGAGGCCAGTTTACTTCGTCAGCAAGGTACTGTCCGAAACCAAGATCCGCTACCCACAAGTTCAGAAGCTGCTGTATGCAGTGATCCTGACGAGGCGGAAGTTGCGACACTACTTCGAGTCTCACCCGGTAACTGTGGTGTCATCCTTCCCCCTGGGGGAGATCATCCAGTGCCGAGAGGCCTCGGGCAAGATTGCGAAGTGGGCGGTGGAAATCATGGGCGAGACCATCTCGTTCGCGCCTCGGAAGGCCATCAAGTCCCAGGTCTTGGCGGACTTCGTAGCCGAATGGGTCGACACCCAGCTACCGACGGCTCCGATTCAACCGGAGCTCTGGACCATGTTTTTCGACGGGTCGTTGATGAAGACGGGAGCCGGCGCAGGCCTACTCTTCGTCTCACCCCTCGGGAAACACCTAAGCTATGTGCTACGCCTCCATTTCTCGGCGTCCAACAATGTGGCTGAGTACAAAGCTCTGATCAACGGATTGCGAATCGCCATCGAGCTAGGGGTCCGACGCCTCGACGCTCGCAGCGACTCGCGGCTCATCATCGACCAAGTCATGAAGAACTCCCACTGTCGCGACTCGAAGATGGAGGCCTACTGCGATGAGGTTCGGCGCCTGGAAGACAAGTTCTACGGGCTCGAGCTTAACCACATCGCTCGGCGCTACAACGAGACTGCGGACGAGCTGGCAAAAATAGCCTCAGGGCGAACAACGGTTCCCCCGGACGTCTTCTCCCAGGATCTGCATCAGCCCTCCGTCAAGATCGACGACCCTCCCGAGCCCGAGGCGCCCTCGGTCCAGCCCGAGGTACCCTCGGCACGGCCCGAGGCACCCTCAGCTCAACCCGAGGTACCCTCGGTCTCCGAGGGCGAGGCATTGCGCATCGAGGAGGAGCGAAGCGGGGCCACGCCTGAACGAAATTGGCAGACCCCGTACCTGCAATATCTCCGCCAAGGAGAGCTACCCCTCGACCGAGCCGAGGCTCGGCGGATAGCGCGACGCGCCAAGTCGTTCGTCTTGCTGGGCGATGAGAAGGAACTCTACCACTGCAGTCCCTCGGGCATCCTCCAGCGATGCATCTCCATCGCCGAAGGTCAGAAACTCCTGCAAGAGATACACTCGGGGGCTTGCGGCCATCACGCAGCGCCTCGAGCCCTCGTCGGGAATGCTTTCCGGCAAGGCTTCTACTGGCCAACGGCGGTGGCTAACGCCACTAGAATTGTCCGCACCTGCGAAGGGTGTCAATTCTATGCGAAGCAGACCCACCTGCCCTCTCAGGCTCTGCAGACAATACCCATCACCTGGCCCTTCGCTGTGTGGGGTCTGGACCTCGTCGGCCCCTTGCAGAAGGCGCCCGGGGGCTACACGTACCTGCTGGTCGCCATCGACAAATTCTCCAAGTGGGTCGAGGTCCGACCTCTGAACAGCATCAGGTCCGAGCAGGCGGTGACGTTCTTCACCAACATCATCCATCGCTTCGGGGTCCCGAACTCCATCATCACCGACAACGGCACCCAGTTCACCGGCAGAAAATTCTTGGACTTCTGCGAGGATCACCACATCCGGGTGGACTGGGCCGCCGTAGCTCATCCCATGTCGAATGGGCAAGTAGAGCGTGCCAACAGCATGATTCTACAAGGGCTCAAGCCTCGGATTTACAACGACCTCAACAAGTTCGGCAAGCGATGGATGAAGGAACTCCCCTCGGTGGTCTGGAGCCTGAGGACGACGCCAAGCCGGGCCACGGGTTTCACGCCGTTCTTCCTGGTCTACGGGGCCGAGGCCGTCTTGCCCACTGACCTGGAATACGGCTCCCCGAGAACGAGGGCCTACGACGATCAAAGCAACCAAGCTAGCCGAGAAGACTCGCTGGACCAGCTGGAAGAGGCTCGGGACAAGGCCTTACTACACTCGGCGCGGTATCAGCAGTCCCTGCGGCGCTACCACGCCCGAGGGGTCCGACCCCGAGACCTCCAGGTGGGCGACCTGGTGCTTTGGCTGCGGCAAGACGCCCGAGGGAGGCACAAGCTCACGCCCCCCTGGGAGGGGCCATTCGTCATCGCCAAAGTTCTGAAGCCCGGAACGTACAAGCTGGCCAACAGTCAAGGCGAGGTCTACGGCAACGCTTGGAACATCCAACAGCTACGTCGCTTCTACCCTTAAGATGTTTTCAAGTCGTTCATATACCTCGCACCCACGCAAAGTTTAGTCATCAAGGAAGGGTCGGCCTCGCCTCGGCAAAGCCCGACCCTCCCTCGGGGGCTAAAAGGGGGGGAACCCCCTCTGCGTCGAAATTTTCCTCGAAAAAAGATCTCTTCTGCCAGAATATCTTTCGTGCTTTTTGACTACTTCGAAAAGTGGATCCTGAAAACGACGGAGTACACGTAAGCAGCCAAGGCTGACCGAGCCGAGGGACTCCTACGCCTCCGGGATACGGATACCTCACTCATCACCTTCTGCGATAAGTAACTCGCGTTCGGATAAAGTGATTCCGCGGACCGAACAAGTCTTCATGTTCGGAAGTTCTTCTGCCGAAGCGATCCTTCGAGCCTTCTCGACTGAGTCGGTGGCAGGGCCTCATGGACGGGTGAAAGTACGTGTAAGCGGCAAGGCCGACTGAGCCGAGGGACTCCCACGCCTCCGGGATACGGATACCTCACTCATCACCTTTCGCAAGAAGCAACTCCCACTCACACAAACATCCCTGTTACCGACAAAAAAGTCCAGATACTCGAAACAAGAGGAAAGGAGACGCAGCTTTACAACACAGCGAGGGCGTGTATTCTAGCCTCGGCGGCTGCAGAAGGCACACGCTACAAGACACTCTGACCCTGTAGGCTCGGGTCTTGACACTGGAAGGGGGCAGCAACACCCTCGGCATCGACGACACCTTCGGCAAGGCCCGACCTAGCCTCGGACGGCGACGCGGTCCGAGGATCTCCGCTCCGAAAGACGACGTCATCACCACGCCCGGGCAATCGCTGCTAGGGACTTCTCCGGGAATCCGGCCCGAGCAGGCGGCTCGGCCGGTTGCCCCTGGGGCCTCGGCCGACCATCTCCCAAGGGCGCCAGCCCGACCTGAGGCCTCGGCTGATCAAATCCGGCGTCGGTCCCGCCAACGGACAACCCGGCTAGGCTCCGGCCAACCAGGTTTCATTTTCGAGCCGACTCCGCCTCTGTTCGTACTGATATCGCTACCCCTGGCCTCGGCTCATCGAAGAGCGGCCGAGGGGTCCCTTTAACTAAGCTAGAGGAGCCTCGGACAGCAAGGCCGACCGAGCCGAGGGACTCCTACGCCTCCAGGATACAGATACCTCACTCGTCACCTTGACACGGGGCGACTCATGCTTGGTGAAGCGGTTCAGATAATCAACAGACGAGTCTTAGCGCTCAAAAATGAGGAAAAAACACGGCCCCGTGCCGAAATTACATACATGTTCAGGCCCCGAAAGCCGCAATGAACAAAAAACCCTGGCATTCGGGCGCCAGCCCGACCTGAGGCCTCGGCTGATCAAATCCGGCGTCGGTCCCGCCAACGGACAACCCGGCTAGGCTCCGGCCAACCAGGTTTCATTTTCGAGCCGACTCCGCCTCTGTTCGTACTGATATCGCTACCCCTGGCCTCGGCTCATCGAAGAGCGGCCGAGGGGTCCCTTTAACTAAGCTAGAGGAGCCTCGGACAGCAAGGCCGACCGAGCCGAGGGACTCCTACGCCTCCGGGATACGGATACCTCACTCGTCACCTTGACACGGGGCGACTCATGCTTGGTGAAGCGGTTCAGATAATCAACAGACGAGTCTTAGCGCTCAAAAATGAGGAAAAAACACGGCCCCGTGCCGAAAGTACATACATGTTCAGGCCCCGAAAGCCG
This sequence comes from Zea mays, assembly GCF_902167145.1. Taxonomy (NCBI): domain Eukaryota; kingdom Viridiplantae; phylum Streptophyta; class Magnoliopsida; order Poales; family Poaceae; genus Zea; species Zea mays. The sequence goes on from NC_050097.1 coordinate 206,799,269, forward strand.
CAATGAACAAAAAACCCTGGCATTCGAAGTGCCATTACAAACGGAACTCCGGTTCCCCCTCCGCAGGTAAGAACGACCCCACTCGATAGGGGTGGGCCTGCGGAGCAACAGAAGACCGACGAACGGCTTATCGTTACCCGCTCCAGCAGCGGCGACGACGACGACTTCTGCTCCGGGGGGCCGAACAGCGGCAGCACTGACCTCAGGGCGGATGCTGCTTCCAGGAGGCCCCCGCCCATGCCCAAACTCGTGAGGCAAGGACGGGCAGAAGGCCGTAGAGTTGGAGGTCAGCCCGTGGCCGGCCTTGGCTATCAGCGCCGGCGGAAGAACCTCTTCCAGCTGCCGTGGCAGACGCCGGCACTGCGAGCGGCTCCGAAGCCACTCGCGTCTGAGAGCCAGGCACGGTGCAGCTGCCGGCGCCACGGACGACGGCCGCCCTTCCCTCCAATCACTGAGTGAAGAAGCGGGCCGCCGCCCGCGCAGGGGCCGACCCCAACTCGGCACACTCTCCTCCCCAGCCCTGGTGATGAAAATCCTTGAGGCTGAGGGAGGAGCAGAGGCCGCAGCCCGGCTCGCTTTCCCCCACCATTAAGCTGGAGGTCACCATCTTGGGTGACCGCCGGTGGAGGGATGCAGCCGGGCTGCGTGATGAAAATCCTTGAAGCCGAACGATGGCTGAAAGGTACCAACTCCCACGGAGTTGCGTCCCTCCAACGACGAGGCAAAAAGATGGCGGGTATCCCCCATCCGGGGGCTTGGAAGGTGGAAAGACGCGGTGCATAAGGGAGCAAGAAGACACGGTCGCTTTTCGAAAGGGGTCACCCTCCTTTTAAAGGCAACTCTCCCTGCTTGCACCCCCAACCGTCACGGGCTGAGTCCTCTCCAACACGCTTCAAAGCCCTCCCCTGCGGCACGGGGGCAGGGTCCCGCATGTCATGCAGACCGGCTCCGAGCAGAAGAAGCCAAACCGCTGCGCGTGGTGCACGCAACCGCCCAGCGGTTACAAGTGACCCTCCACTTTTGCCCAGACCAACGGGCGAAAGAGGCGGACAGCCATGCAGGCGGCATGCAACCGCGCCAAGTGGACGCGCTTCTCCGACTCCCGACACGCCAGCATGGGGGCCCAGGCCCACGCGTCGCGCAACCGGCGTGCCGGATGCTGCATGCAAGCAACTGCACCGCCACTTGCGCCACCACCGCGTCTCCTCGATTGCGGAACCAATACCGCGACTCGAGGCGACCCAGCGCGCGACCCAGCAGCGCCAGCCTGACGCGGCGGTCAACGCGGCCAAAAGTGGGCTGGCAGTAACGACGGAGGCAGGCGCGCGGGAGCAGCGGTCACGTCGTCAGCCAAGCTCACGTCCCATCCGGGGGCAGCAAGAGAACCCCCTCTTACGGCGTGAAGACAATGCGCCCGTGATCCATTCCTCGAACGGCTCGCGCACGCGCAACGGCCGCCCCGCCAACTACTCGCCCCGTCGCATTAACTCCGCGGCTGGACAGGCGGCGCTTCTGGCAGGAGCAGCGGGCAACGCTTCGCCTTCGCCGAAACAACCGCGCCAAAAAAGGTACGCCGCGTCGTTCGGTTTCGTATCCTTTTCCCTTTTTTCCTCTTTCTCTATCTCTTGCGACAGGGACCGGGAAAGGGGGATACCCCGAAAGGGATCCTTCCCCGTGAAGGAACCAGGCTCCGAGCCTCCCTACTGATCAGAGGTTCGAAGGCTGGCCCCCCGAAGGGTTCAACAGCCGCCTCAGATCGCGTGGGCCCTACACCCACTACTGGTCAGAGGTTCGAAGGCCGGCCCCCCGAAGGGTTCCACGGCCGCCTCAGGCTACTCGGGCCCCGCGCCCATTACTGATCAGGGGTTCGAAGGCTGGCCCCCGAAGGGTTCACAGCCGCCTCAGACGCCGAGCGAGGGATGACCAGGGGTACGTTCGATACATAACCAAGGCTCGGGCTGCGCTCCCGAGGTACCCTAGGACATTTCCGAGACCAGCGGGAGCGATCTTGTAATGGAATCCCATCGGAGGGAGGCATCGAGCCCTCGGACCCCGTCGCCAGGGGACCGGGTCCGGCAGATCACCCGCAGGTACTTTTGGGTGTGCCTCTGGGCCCCTAGCCGACCCCTAACGAACGAGGCACGGACGTCCACTCGGATTACCCGCTTGCAGCTCACCGGAGACACCATGTTCGGCGCCCATCGAGGGTAACATGGCGCTCTCCCCCCTCCTCCTTGCGGAAAGGCGACGCAGGGGCGTATGTAAAAAAGCCGAGTCTGTCCCTGATCGCCCTCTTGCCCCGTGTAGAGGCTCGGGGGCTGCTCTTGCAAACCCGGCTCCGGCCAAACCGTTGACAGCGTCAACATACCAGCCCGAGAACTTGGGCCCCGACCGTACACCCGGGCTACGGCCAGCTCGCATGAGGGAACAACCAGACCAGCCGAAGCATTACGCAAGGCAATAAGACCTCGAAGGAGTGAAACCACTCCTCCGAGGCCTCGGGGGCTACACCCGGCGGGTGCGCTCGCGCGCACCCACCGGAACAAAATGCAACCGAGAAAGGCTGGTCCCCTTGCAAAAAAGTGCGACGAAAGCCTCCAAGCGAGTGCTAACACTCCCTTCGAGGCTCGGGGGCTACTGTCGGGGACCATAATTAGGGGTACCCTCAAGACTCCTAATTCTCAGCTGGTAACCCCCATCAGCATAAAGCTGCAAAGGCCTGATGGGTGCGATTAAGTCAGGGATCAGTCCATTCGAGCGACTCGATCACGCCTCGCCCGAGCCTAGCCTCGGACAAGGGCAGCCGACCCCGGAGGATTTCCGTCTCGCCCGAGGCCCCCCTCCAACGGCGGACACATCTTCGGCTCACCCGAGGCCCTGCCTTCGCTAAGAAGCAACCCTGACTAAATCGCCGCACCGACCGACCAAGTCACAGGAGCATTTAACGCAAAGGCCCTGCCAAAGGCACCATAGGAAGCTCCGCCCGACCCAGGGCTCGGACTCGGGCTCAGCCCCGAAAGACGGCGAACTCTGCTCCGCCCGACCCAGGGCTCGGACTCGGGCTAAGACCCGGAAGACGGCAAACTCCGCTCCGCCCGACCCAGGGCTCGGACTCGGGCTCAGCCCCGGAAGACGGTGAACTCCGCTCCGCCCGACCCAGGGCTCGGACTTGGGCTCAGCCCCGGAAGACGGCGAACTCCGCTCCGCCCGACCCAGGGCTCGGACTCGGGCTAAGACCCGGAAGACGGCGAACTCCGCTCCGCCCGACCCAGGGCTCGGACTCGGGCTCAACCCCAGAAGACGACGAACTCCGCTTCGCCCGACCCCAGGGCTCGGACACCGTCCTGGCCTCTGCCGACGACCTCTGCCTCGCCCGACCTAGGGGCTCGGACTCGGCCTCGGCCATGGAAGACAGACTCGACCTCGGCTTTGGAGGAGCCTCCACGTCGCCCAACCTAGGGCGCAGGCCAGCCACGTCAACAGGAAGCGCCATCATCACCCTACCCCGAGCTGACTCGGGCCGCAGAGAACAAGACCGGTGTCCCATCTAGATGTCTCCACCAGATAGGCAATGATGGCGCCCCGCATGCCCTGTGACGACGGCGGCTCTCAGCTCTCTTACGGAAGCAGGAGGACGTCAGCAAGGACACAACCGCTCCGACAGCTGTCCCTCTGCCAGGCTCCGCCACTCCTCCGACGGCCACGACATCACACTAGTTGGGTTCCAGGATCTCTCCGGCTGCCACATTGGCATGTACTCAGGGCACTAGCTCTCCCTCGCTAGACACATAGCATTCTGCTACACCCCCATTGTACACCTGGATCCTCTCCTTGCGTCTATAAAAGGAAGGACCAGGGCCCTCTTAGAGAAGGTTGGCCGCGCGGGACGAGGACGGGACAGGCGCTCTCTTGGGGCCGCTCGCTTCCCTCACCCGCGTGGACGCTTGTAACCCCCTACTGCAAGTGCACCCGACCTGGGCGCGGGACGAACACGAAGGCCGCGGGATTCCCACCTCTCTCGCGCCGGTCTTCGGTCGCCTCGCTCTTTTCCCCCTTCGCGCTCGCCCACGCGCTCGACCCATCTGGGCTGGGGCACGCGGCACTCACTCGTCGGCCTGAGGGACCCCCCGGTCTCGAAACGTCGACAATTATATATTTTGTAGATAGATTGGTTGAAATTCTTGGGAAACCTAAAAGTATGGAAGCAAATAAGCAGCATATTGTCTAGTACCAAACAAAATTTGTAATCATGAAGAACTTATTTCAAATACATGTGACATGTTGGATGTTGTGGATTAATTTATGAATCACAAAAGAAGTTGGGAATAACACAGTGCCCAAGATTATATGTTTTTTTCTAATATGCGGTGTCACCTTTGATATTTCATAGCTGTTGAACACTAGAAATGGCTTGCGGGCTGTCCGCGGTGGCTGCGTGGACGGTCCGCGCGTGTGCAGAATTAGTTATGATTCTCTTGTTTCTTGCGGGATTTATTGGCGATCTTCGTGGGATTAGCTCGAGAGCCCACTTATAACGGGTTCAGACTTCCCCTCATATAGAAGAAGGGATATGACCAATTGAACTCACACAATCAATCTAATCAATCATATTTATCATTTTTACCTTATACATTATTGAAAGTCGCTTAGAGGGGGGGTGAATAGGGCGAAACTGAAATTCTCAAAAATAATCACAACTATAAGCCGGGTTAGCGTTAGAAATATAATAGAGTCCGCGAGAGAGGGTGCAAAACAAATCGCAAACGAATAATGAAGTGAGACACGCGGATTTGTTTTACCGAGGTTCGGTTCTCTCAAACCTACTCCCCATTGAGGAGGCCACAAAGGCCGGGTCTCTTTCAACCCTTACCCTCTCTCAAACGGTCCCTCGGACCGAGTGAGCTTCTCTTTCTCAAATCACTTGGGAATCAAACTTCCCGCAAGGACCACCACACGATTGGTGTCTCTTGCCTCAATTACAAGTGAGTGTTTGATCACAAGAAAGAATGCCAAAGAAAAAGAAGCGATCCAAGCGCAAGAGCTCAAATGAACACTACAAATCACTCTCTCTAGTCACTAAGGCTTTGTGTGGAGTTTGGAGAGGATTTGATCTCTTTTGGTGTGCTTTGCAATGAATGCTAGCTCTTGTATAGTGGTTGGAAGCTGGAAAACTTGGATGCCATAAATGGTGGGTGGTTGGGGGTATTTATAGCCCCAACCACCAAACTAGCCGTTTGGTGAGGTTGTCTGTTCGATGGCGCACCGGACAGTCCGGTGCACACCGGACATGTCCGGTGCGACAGCCACGTCACCAACGCCGTTGGGTTCCGACCGTTGGAGCTCTGTCTTCTGGGCCCGCCTGGATGTCCGGTGGCGCACCGGACATGTACTGTTGAGTGTCCGGTGCGCCAGCATGGGCGTGCCTGACCTCTGCGCGCGTTGCGCGCGCATTTAATGCGTCGCAGGTAGCCGTTGGCGCCGAAATAGCCGTTGCCCCGCTGTTACACCGGACAGTCCGGTGAATTTTAGCAGAGCGGCTGAAGTGAATTCCCGAGGCTGGCGAGTTCCTGAGGCCGCTCTTCCTTGGAGCACCGGACATGTCCGGTGTACACCGGACAGTCCGGTGAATTATAGCGGAGTCGCCTCTGGAATTTCCCAAAGGTGACGAGTTTGAAGTTTAAGTCCTCTGGTGCACCGGACATGTCCGGTGGCACACCGGACAGTCCGGTGCGCCAGACCAGAGGTGCCTTCAGTTGTCCCTTGCTCCTTTGTTTGAACCCAATACTTGGTCTTTTTATTGGCTAAGTGTGAACCTTTGGCACCTGTATAACTTATGCACTAGAGCAAACTAGTTAGTCCAAATATTTGTGTTGGGCAATTCAACCACCAAAATTAATTAGGGACTAGGTGTAAGCCTAATTCCCTTTCAATTATAAGTAGCCCTAGTTTAGCCTTACTCTACCTCGAACCTTCACCTCTCTTTGGCTCTACGCCGACTATAAGACACACCCTAGGATCTCTCCTCCTCGGCGTGGTCCCTCCTAGGAGGCGAGATCTAAGTCTGCTGCGAAGAAGATGACCCCCCTGCGCCATCACAGACCGTCTAAGCCCCATGCATGGGCGGACGTATAGCGAAGCGGGGGCCGCGGCCCCCAGTCAATTTGCAGCAACCGCCAATTGTGTCTAGAGTCCATTTAATTAGGCCCCCACTATAATTCAATTGTAGGCCCCCAGTCCCTTATTTTTCATTGATCGCTTGGCCTGTTGGGCTTCTTTTGGAGGCCCACAACCCCACACTGCAGACCTGATCGCTCGGCTACTATATTTTGCTGCCGTAGTATCGCGTCGCCGCCATCGTTTTGCATTTGTGCTTGTGCGCATCCATCCATGACTGGTGCCTGGTGGTCTGGTTCCATCGCAGGTTAGGTAAGCCTCTTGTTTTTACTTTTCTAATTCTTCTACTGTTCTGCAGTGATCTTTTATCATTTTCTTTATCCACACCAAACACTCTAATCGGGATTTTTTAAATTAGGGCAGTAACAAATGGATAAATTTTTGATCAAGAGAGGGCCAACAACAAATTGCACGAATATTGGAGGCAGTTCAAGTGGGGATGCAGCAGCAACAACCAGGCATAATTCGACAGTGCCACAATTAGTTGATTTAAGCACTCTTTCTCGTGATCCTGCTAAAAGAAAGAGAATGGTGGATTATCACCCCAATCAGCATGAAGAGATAAGGAGGAAATATCAGTTATGGGGACCTCATCAACCTCGATCATTCAATTTTCCATATAGAGAAATCGGAAAGAACAAGAAAAGGAGGTTTAATCCTAAGTGGTTTGATCAGTATGCTAATTGGCTGGAATACAGTGAGAAGGAGGACAAAGCCTATTGTCTATGCTGTCATTTATTTAGGGATAGCACTAAAGACAATCACTATGGACATGATGCATTTGTCACAGAAGGCTTCAATTCATGGAACAAGACTGAGAGATTTGTGACTCATATTGGTGACCGTAACAGTTTTCACAACAAAGCAGTCAAGAGTTGTGAAGACCTACTGAAATTAGATCAATCAATCCCAGCGGCTTTGCATAAAAAAGTCAGATTGAAAAAAATGAGCATCTTATTCGATTAAATGCGGCCATTGATGTGTGTCGATACCTGTTGCATCAGGGACAAGCTTTCCGCGGTCATGATGAATCAAGAGATTCTGAAAACAAAGGAAATTTTCTGCAGTTGATAGAGTACACAATCAAGCAAAATGATGTCATTGCAAAAGCATTCAAAAATGCTCCTCTGAATAATCAAATGATGTCTCCAAAAATTCAAAGAGCTATTACAGAATGCTTTGCAAGAGAAATATTGGGTTGCATGATGGAAGAAATTGGTACTGATGTATTCAGTTTATTCGTTGATGAGTGTCGAGATATTTCAGACAAAGAACAAATGGGAGTGGTTCTTAGATATCTTGATAAATGTGGGTTGGTTAAAGAAAAATTTGTTGGTGTTGTTCACGTGAAAGAGACAACAACAACCTGTCTCAAGTATTGTATTGATTTCTTATTTGCAGATCTTGGTTTAAGTCTCAAACAAGTGAGAGAACAAGGTTATGATGGAGCAAGCAACATGTCTGGTGAGTTCAATGGTCTTCAAGCTAAAATTAAGGAGGAGAATGGTTCTACATACTGAAAGGGAAATGTGCCCTTGGGCCATTTCTAGTATATTTTGGTGATTAAATGCCCAACACATATTAAATGAGTAATTATATGCCAAATGATGGATGAAGTGCAAATCGACAAGAAGGTATGGTTCTAGACTTAGTACATTGATTTTTGTGTACTAATATCTATACTATATTTAAAACACCAGTTTCAACGGTCATCATGCGTCATTTTTTTACAAATAACCCCTCACAACTATTTCAAATTAATCCACTGCACGTCTATAGATGCTAAACGACGCCCGGCACGGGCTAGACTATTGCACAGGCACGTCATGCCGACCTGCTAACTGTGTGTAACGCCCTGAATTTGGGGGTAGAATTTTTTCTTCTTTTCTCTCACCAAATTCGGGCGTTACTCTCTTTTCTCTTTCCCCGTTTTGCTCCTTCTACCCAATTTCAAACCAGTATAGCGACAGGTGTCCGTGTCATGTATAAACCAAAACCTAAGTATCATGGGTGTTGCATCATGCCGAAGCACATTTCTTTGTCTGATGTTGAGTGTTCGGCTCGTTCCGTTCCGGATTTCGATTCGCGATTTAATTCCGTTTAGTGGTCGTGCACGTCGTGGGTTTTCGATCCGCGAAGTGGCTCGGCCCAACCCAGCCCGCCCCTGCCCGGCCCTGCGCGCCCCTGGCGCCCACACCCCCCCATGCGCCCCCTCCTCTCTCTCTCTCATTTGGATCTCCCGCGCAGCAACCTCCCCTCTCCCTCTTCCACCTCTATCTCCCCGTGGTGCCCTAGGAATTGGAGACGACGATCACCGGATTTTGGACCCCGAGGTGAGCTCCCCTCCCCTCCCCTTCTCCTCTCTCTCTCTCCCTCCTCTTCTTCCTCCCCCGCGCGCGCCCCTCTTTTTTTTCCTGCTCGCGCGCGCCCCTGCCCTTCCCCGCTCGCCAGCGGCGCGGCCGGCCCCGCCCGCCCCCTGCCGCGGCGGCGACCCCGCCCCCGCCCCCGTCGGCGGCGCTCCCCCGTCCCCCCCCCCCCCCCCCCCCCCCCCGCGCGCGGCGGCACCCCCCGCCCCTGCTCGGCCCCGCGGCGGCGTTTCCCCCGCCCCTGCCCGGTCCCGCGGCGGCGCTCGTCCGCCCGCCCCTCCCCGGCCCCGCGGCGGCGCTCGCCCGCCCCTCCCCGGCTCGTGGCGGCGCCCGCCCGCCCCCTGCCCGCCCGCGGCGACGCCCCCCGCCCCTCCTCCGGCTCGCGGCGGCGCTCCCCTGTCCCCTGCCCGGCCCGCGGCGCGATCCCGCCCGCCCCTGCTCGCCGGCGCGCGGCCCTCGGCGCGGCCTCCAGCCCCGGCGTGGCCCTCGGCGCGGCCTCCGGCCCCGGCACGGCCCCCGGCGCGGCCCCGGCGGCGCGGCCCCGGCGGCTCGGCCCCGGTGCGGCCCCCGCCCCCTGCTCGCCCGGCTCGGCCCCAGCGCGGCCCCTGCCCCAGCGCGGCCTCGACCCCCCCTGCGCGCGTCGTCCTGGCCCTCGACGTGGCCTCGCGCTCCCCGTTTGCCGCTAGCGCATTCCCGCGTGCGCAACCCGCGCTCGCTGCGATTATTTTTTGTTGGTAGTTAATGTCAAACTCCGTTAGTTAGCGTGCTGCGTCGCGCGCTTCGCCGCACGACGGATTTGTCTAATTTCAGGTTCTATCTATGTGTTGCGCCGTGCGCTTCGTCGCGCGATGCGACGATCCATTTTAATTTCAGGTTGTTTAAGGTGTAACGCCGCGCGTGTATTCACGCGACGTTCCACCTTGGACTCAGTTTAGTCGACGTATGCCGTCGTGCGTTTCGTCTCGCGATGCTTAACGTCTCTTCATAACTAATGCGAAGTGTCTCGTTGCGTGCTCGGTCGCGCGATGAGTCGTTAACTTCTTAATTTGTTTTAGAGTGCTATGTCGCGCGTCTCGCCGCGCGACAATCCTTTTTTTATTTATCTTCACCTGCTTATAATGATTAGACATGAAACATGACTTTACTTTACGCTAAACATAGTGTCTACATTAAATTTCCTTCCATTAAACGAGTGGTTCATTTATAATCATGTAACGTGACCGCTCCTCGACTGTCTTGTTCTCTTTCTCTCTTAGCTATAACCGCGAGCCCGCGTGGAACGTCTGTTTACTTACTGCATTCTATTGTATGGTGTACTGTTCTTTTGTATTAAATGTGTGGATGTATGTGTGTTTGCGCTCGCATAGAGAACGATCCGGTCGGAGAACCCGAGGAACTCGCAGGAGAAGCCCCTGAGCAGCAGTCGGTTGGTGGAGGCAAGTGTCCTTTGACCTATCTCTGTCCTATTCATTCTTTAATTCACCTCCCGCATTACACATTTATACTTAAGGATTGACTAGCTTTTGTTATCCATGTCCTTGTTTACCTATTTGGATCAGATTATTATTGTTTAGCTTCATGCTATTGCTCAACTCTAATCAATGAACATGATGAGATTATATATGATACGCTGTTTTCCCTTCTCTTATTATGATGTTATACTTGTGGTCTTCAAGGGGGCTCGAGCGGTTCCTCGAGTGCCTCTCCATAAGGACCTGTTCTATGGATGACCGCCCGGGAAAATAGTGCAACCATGAGGGTGGAATGGGGTGCCCTTAGCTGAATAATTAGAGGATCCGGGGTGTAGTTCGCTTCGCCGTCGTGCCATCAATGGGGCTCGGTGTATGCGACTCGCTCTGCCAAGGTTGATTTGTCCCTTGGGGAGGAGTGCGGTACATTTAGGAAACCTAACGGGCGGCTACAGCCCCGGGGAATCTTTGTAAAGGCTACGTAGTGAAACCCTGCCTATTCACCTTGGTAGTGTTTAAGGGTTTGATCGGCCCGAGGCAAGAGGTAATCACGGCTTGTGGGTAAAGTGCACAACCTTTGCAGAGTGTTTGAAAACTGATATATCAGCCATGCTCACGGTTATGAGCGGCCAAGGGAGCTCCAATGATTAGTGGTACTTGATCAGAGACATTTTGGTTTACAGGTGGCAATGAGACTGATGGTTTTGGTTATGACTATGGTGCTGGTAAGTGGTATTCTTTCCGTTTGGAAAGGATACATCGGGCTAATAACTTGGGTTAATGCTAAAACCTGGCTTTCTATTAGTAAATAATAATCTGACCAACTAAAAGCAACTGCTTGACTTATCCCCACATAAAGCTAGTCCACTACAGCCAAACAGGATACTTGCTGAGTATGTTGATGTGTACTCACCCTTGCTCTACACACCAAACCCCCCATCCCCAGGTTGTCAGCATTGCAACCACTGCTCAGGCGAAGATGAAGCTGTGGAAGGAGACTTCCAGGAGTTCCAAGACTACGACGAGTTCTAGGTGTGGGTTAGCGGCAACCCCCAGTCGGCTGCCTGTGAAGGCCGCGTTTATCTATGTTTCTTTTCCGCACTTTGATTTATTGTAAGGACTATATGGACGTCTCAGACGTATGATGTAATCGACTATTATTTCCCTTTTAATACCATTTTGAGCACTGTGTGATGATGTCCATGTTATGTAGCTGCTGTGTACGTGAATAACTGATCCTGGCACGTACATGGTTCACATTCGGTTTGCCTTCTAAAACCGGGTGTGACATAAGTGGTATCAAAGCCGTGCTGACTGTAGGACCGCTAACCTAGAATAGAATGGTCGTTCTAAGGACTATAGACCTCTGTCCCTGCCTTGACTTTGATATCCCTTCAAAAGTTGGTCATACCGACCAAACCTATGTTCTACTATATAATATACCTTGCTGAAAATTGTGTTTTATTCTAATCCTTCATTTACTTATGATTCATTATTTGCTGGTCAAATTAATTCTGTTCTCACCCTTTTGCTTGTGATGTCTTTTGTAGATGGCTCGACTTAGACACACTGCACGAAAGTCCATCATCCCCTTCTTACCCTCCCGCCTTGCTGAGCGTCCGCTTCGCCGTCCTGTGGCCGGACAGTCCAGCCACTTGGAGAGACTGCACCACCGCCTGCATGAGGAGCAGGAACGTCGACGATAGGAGTAGCAGGGCTCTTCTTTCTCGCTCCAATAGGAGATAGAGTCTGTGAGGAGCTGCTCCACTGTGCTTCCCCTGGAGGCGCCCCTGCACCACCACTGGGCGCCCCAGCCTCTGGAGTAGCTGCTGGAGGAGACCCAGATGACGGAGGTGGCGACGACAGCTCGAGCCACGACACCGACTTCCCTGCTGACCATGAGCCGGAAGGATGGGTTGCTCGACCCATCACTCGCGACGCTGCTCGCGGGTGTCACTTCCACGATGCGCTCGACACCCTGCTACGTCGGGCACTTAACCGGCGTACCTGGTCCATCGAGTATCGCTGTGTGGTCTACCAGCATAGTCGCGGGGTCTACCCGGACCGCTAGGAGGCGACCTGCTTGGTGCGCCGTCCGGAGAACAGTCTCCAGGGCGCGGAGGCCTGCTCAGAGCACTATTCTATCTCTGAGCGGGACTCAGCTGAGGCAGCCATGCAAGATGCCGCACGGCGTGCGCTTTCGCACTACTGCTCGGTTCTCGGTGGGGTAGCTGACGGTCTCGACCTGAAGTATTACCCCCGCCGTCCATCTGGCAACACAGGAGGCGTGATTGTTTCACCTGCTGGTGAGGACAATCCTAGGTTGAGCAGCACAGTCAACCTAGCCGCCGTGCTAAACACGGAGCTGGACCATGCACTAGACGAGCTGAGTAGGGCTCGTGCTGAGATCGCCCTGCTGCGGGCTGAGCGCGCGGAACGTCGTCACTTGGATGATGGTTCCCCCGCCCCTGTTGGGACTCAGCACCCGTACCGCTCACCTCGGCGTGGACGCCAGTCTTATGGCAATCCCGACTGCAGGACCAAGATAAATCTAGAACCATAGATCGTTAGAGTTGGATCTTGTAATTAATACGAAATATATACATAGAAGCTACAGTCTTAGTGTTAGTCTCGCTTTTAGTTAGTCTTAGTTAGACAGGGTAGTTTGCTATATCCTTTGCATTTATGTTTGTCATGATGAACTATGTTTGATTTGGATCTTTGTAATGACTGTCACCAGAGTGTGGGTACCCCCCCTGCATTTTGGTTTACCTATTATGTTAATGGAGTTAGTTATATAGTTGGGAAACCTTTTATTTCACTTTCCTCTTTATCTGAGAAGCTGTGTGGTCTGTGTTGGAGATCAGTGAAGATGCTCATCTGTTCAGTGTTGTTGAAGAATTCTATACTCTTTTCTTATGCTGCAAGATTTGCCAGATCAGTTCTGATGCGTGGTTGCATTCTGCAGATGTCAGAGAACAGGCGCAGAGGAGGAAGGCGTGCTCAGCAGGAAGAGGTGCCCCAGCAACAGCATCTGCCGCCCCCGCCCCCGATGTCCATCGAGCAGATGTTTCTGATGCAGACTCAGGCAGTTCAAGCCATCGGTCAGACTCTAGCCGCCATTCAGCAACACCAGCAGCAACAGCAGCAGGCCCCACCTCAGCCTCAGATGCCTCAGATGCCCAGAGACAAGCGTGCTGAATTCATGAGAGGTCATCCACCAATGTTTGCTCACTCTTCTGACCCAATGGATGCTGAAGACTGGCTGCGCACTGTGGAGCGTGAGTTGCACACCGCTCAGTGCGATGACAGGGAGAAAGTCCTGTATGGTCCCCGTCTGTTGAGAGGAGCAGCTCAGTCATGGTGGGAGTCTTACCTCGCCACCCATGCCCACCCTGACGCCATCACCTGGGAAGAGTTCAGAGGAAGCTTTCGTCAGTACCATGTGCCTGCAGGTCTGATGACAGTGAAGAAGGAGGAGTTCTTGGCCCTTAAGCAAGGGTCATCGTCTGTCAGTGAATACCGAGACAGGTTTCTGCAGTTGTCTCGTTATGCTCCTGAAGATGTCAACACCGACGCCAAGCGGCAGTACCGTTTCCTGAGAGGCTTGGTTGACCCTCTGCAGTACCAACTGATGAATCACACCTTCCCGACATTTCAGCACCTGATTGACAGAGCAATCATGACGGAGAGGAAGCGTAAGGAGATGGAGGATCGTAAGCGCAAGATCAGTGGACCCCAGCCTGGAAGCAGCAGCCGTCCTCGTTTCTTAAACAATCAATCTCAGCAGTTCAGGCAGAACCAGCGTCCACCTCAGCAGCATCAGCAGTTCCAAAGGCAGTATCCTCAGCACCAGTATCAGAACCGTCAGAGCAATCAGTCAGGAGGTCAGTTTCAGAGGCAGAATCAGTAGGCACCTCGTCTTCCTGCCCCAGCAAGCCAGCAGAACAGCCAAGCAGCACCAGCTCAGGTTGGAAACAGAGCATGTTTCCACTGTGGAGAGCAAGGCCACTGGGTGATGCAATGTCCGAAGAAGGCAGCCCAGCAGCAGTCAGGCCTCAATGCCCCAGCAAAGCAGAATGTGCCTCAGCCTGGAGTAGGCAACCGCTCTCAACCGCGCTACAATCATGGAAGACTGAACCACTTGGAGGCTGAAGCAGTTCAGGAGACCCCCGGCATGATAGTAGGTATGTTCCCAGTCGACTCCCATATTGCAGAAGTGTTATTTGATACTGGAGCAATGCATTCTTTCATTGCTGCATCATGGGTAGAAGCACATAATCTTCCAATTACTACCATGTCGACCCCCATTCAAATTGACTCAGCCGGTGGTAGAATTCGAGCTGATAGCATTTGTTTGAATGTAAGTGTGGAAATAAGGGGGATAACGTTTCCCGCTAACCTTATAGTAATGGGTACTCAGGGAATAGATGTCATCCTAGGGATGAATTGGCTAGATAAGTATCAGGTAGTTATCAGTTGTGATAAAAGGACAATCAAGTTGGTGTCCCCACTAGGAGAGGAAGTGGTGACCGAGTTAGTCCCGCCTGAGCCAAAGAAAGGAGGTTGTTATCAGATAGCTGTTGATAGCAGTGAAGTAGACCCAATCGAGAGTATCAGGGTTGTGTCCGAGTTCCCGGATGTGTTTCCAAAGGACTTACCAGGTATGCCACCAGAGCGGAAAGTTGAGTTTGCCATAGAGCTTCTTCCTGGAACCGCCCCTATCTTTAAGAGAGCATACAGAATATCTAGGCCAGAGTTGGTTGAGCTTAAGAAGCAAATCGATGAGTTGTCAGAGAAAGGTTACATCCGGCCAAGCACCTCGCCTTGGGCCGCCCCTGTCTTGTTTGTGGAAAAGAAAGATGGCACCAAGAGGATGTGTATCGATTATCGAGCTTTGAATGAAGTCACCATCAAGAATAAGTACCCTTTGCCCAGAATAGAAGAACTATTCGACCAGTTGAGAGGAGCCAGTGTGTTCTCCAAGATTGATCTGAGGTCAGGTTATCATCAGCTCAGGATCCGACCTTCGGACATTCCGAAGACGACATTCATTACCAAGTATGGGTTATATGAGTTCACTGTGATGTCTTTTGGTTTGACCAATGCGCCAGCCTTTTTCATGAATCTGATGAATAGCGTATTCATGGATTACCTTGATAAGTTTGTGGTGGTATTCATTGATGACATTCTGATTTATTCCCAAAGCAAAGAAGAACATGTAGATCATTTGAGGATGGTATTGCAGAGATTGCGAGAGCACCAGTTGTATGCAAAGTTGAGCAAATGTGAGTTCTGGATCAATGAAGTCCTGTTCTTGGGTCACATAATCAACAGAGAAGGCTTGGCTGTGGATCCGAAGAAAGTGGCAGACATTCTAAACTGGAAAGCGCCAACGGATGCTCGAGGAATCAAGAGCTTCATTGGGATGGCCGAATATTATCGGCGATTCATTGAAGGGTTTTCGAAGATTGTGAAACCAATGACAGCGTTGCTAGGCAACAAGGTTGAGTTCAAGTGGACCCAGAAATGTCAAGAGGCCTTTGAAGCGCTGAAAGAGAAGTTGACAACAGCGCCTGTCCTAGTCTTGCCTGATGTGCACAAGCCCTTCTCGGTGTATTGTGATGCTTGTTACACAGGTTTGGGATGTGTGTTGATGCAAGAGGGAAGAGTTGTGGCTTACTCGTCCCGATAGCTGAAGGTTCATGAGCAGAATTACCCAATCCATGATCTAGAGTTGGCAGTAGTGGTTCACGCACTGAAGACATGGAGGCACTATCTGTATGGACAGAAATGCGATGTTTACACAGACCACAAGAGTCTGAAGTACATATTCACTCAGTCAGAGTTGAATATGAGGCAGCGAAGATGGTTGGAGTTAATCAAAGACTATGAGTTGGAGATCCATTACCATCCAGGCAAAGAAAACGTAGTGGCAGATGCTTTGAGCAGAAAGAGTCAAGTCAATCTGATGGTCGCTCGTCCGATGCCTTATGAGTTGGCCAAGGAGTTTGACAGGTTGAGTCTCGGATTTCTGAATAATTCGCGAGGAGTCACAGTTGAATTGGAACCTACCCTGGAGCGGGAAATCAAAGAAGCGCAGAAGAATGATGAGAAGATCAGTGAGATTCGGCGACTGATTCTAGATGGCAGAGGCAAAGATTTTCGAGAAGATGCAGAGGGTGTGATACGGTTCAAAGACCGCTTATGTGTTCCCAATGTCCAGTCCATTCGGGAGTTGATTCTTAAGGAAGCTCATGAGACAGCCTATTCGATTCACCCTGGTAGTGAGAAGATGTATCAGGATCTGAAGAAGAAATTCTGGTGGTACAGAATGAAGAGGGAAATCGCAGAGCATGTGGCTATGTGCGATAGTTGTCGAAGAATTAAGGCAGAGCACCAGAAACCAACTGGATTGTTGCAACCGTTGCAGATTCCTCAATGGAAATGGGATGAAATCGGTATGGACTTCATAGTCGGATTGCCTCGCACTCGAGCCGGCTACGATTCTATTTGGGTAGTAGTGGACCGTTTGACCAAGTCAGCCCACTTCATACCAGTCAAGACCAACTACAGCAGTGCAGTATTGGCAGAGTTGTACATGTCTCGGATCGTTTGTCTTCATGGTGTGCCAAAGAATATAGTGTCAGACAGAGGAACGCAGTTCACCTCTCATTTCTGGCAGCAGTTGCATGAAGCCTTGGGCACACATCTGAATTTCAGTTCAGCTTATCATCCACAGACAGATGGCCAGACTGAAAGGATCAATCAAATTCTTGAAGACATGTTGAGAGCCTGTGCGTTGCAAGATCAGTCCGGATGGGATAAGCGATTGCCTTATGCAGAGTTCTCCTACAACAACAGTTACTAGGCCAGTTTGAAGATGTCACCATTTCAGGCGCTTTATGGAAGGAGTTGTAGAACTCCGTTGCAATGGGATCAGCCTGGGGAAAAGCAAGTGTTCGGGCCAGACATTTTGCTTGAAGCCGAAGAGAACATCAAGATGGTTCGAGAGAACCTGAAGATAGCGCAATCAAGGCAGCGAAGCTATGTGAAAGGGAATTAGACTTACACCTAGTTCCTAAATAATTTTGGTGGTTGAGTTGCCCAACACAAATAATTGGACTAACTAGTTTGCCCAAGTGTGTAGATTATACAGGTGTAAAAGGTTCACCCTCAGCCAATAAAAAGACCAAGTTTTGGATTCAAATAAAGGAGCAAAGGGGCAACCGAAGGCACCCCTGGTCTGGCGCACCGGACTGTCCGGTGTGCCATCGGACAGTGAACAGTACCTGTCCGGTGCACCAGGGGACTCAGACTCAAACTCGCCACCTTCGGGAATTTCCAGGGCGACTCGGCTATAATTCACCGGACTGTCCGGTGTACACCGGACAGTGTCCGGTGCGCCAAGGGAGGTCGGCCTCAGGAACTCGCCAGCTTCGGGAAACGCCAACGGCTAGTCCGCTATAATTCACCGGACTGTCCGGTGTGCACCGGACTGTCTGGTGCGACTCCGAAGCAACGGTCGTCTCCGCGCCAACGGCTCTCTGCCGCGCATTTAATGCGCGCTCTGCGCGCGCAGAAGTCAGAATCGCCCGTGCTGGCACACCGGACATCAAACAGTACCTGTCCGGTGTGCACCGGACACCCAGGCGGGCCCACAAGTCAGAAGCTCCAACGGTCAGAATCCAACGGCAGTGATGACGTGGCAGGGGCACCGGACTGTCCGGTGTGCACCGGACTGTCCGGTGCGCCATCGAGCAGACGCCTCCAGCCAACGGTCAAGTTTGGTGGTTGGGGCTATAAATACCCCAACCACCCCACCATTCATTGCATCCAAGTTTTCCACTTCTCAACTACTACAAGAGCTCTAGCATTCAATTCTAGACACACCAAAGAGATCAAATCCTCTCCAATTCTACACAAAGCCCTAGTGACTAGTGAGAGTGATTTGCCGTGTTCATTTGAGCTCTTGCGCTTGGATTGCTTCTTTTCTTTCTCACTTGCTCTTGAGTTCACAACTCCATTGTAATCAAGGCAAGAGGCACCAATTGTGTGGTGGCCCTTGCGGGGAAGTTTTGTTCCCGGCTTTGATTTGAGAAGAGAAGCTCACTCGGTCCGAGGGACCGTTTGAGAGAGGGAAGGGTTGAAAGAGACCCGGCCTTTGTGGCCTCCTCAACGGGGAGTAGGTTTGCAAGAACCGAACCTCGGTAAAACAAATCTCCGTGTCTCGCTTGCTTATTCGCTTGGGATTTGTTTTGCGCCCTCTCTCGCGGACTCGTTTATATTTCTAACGCTAACCCGGCTTGTAGTTGTGTTTATATTTGTAAATTTCAGTTTCGCCCTATTCACCCCCCCTCTAGGCGACTATCAATTGGTATCAGAGCCCGGTGCTTCATTAGAGCCTAACCGCTCGAAGTGATGTCGGGAGATCACGCCAAGAAAGAGATGGAGACCGGCGAAAAGCCCACTACAAGCCACGGGAGCACTTCATCGGAAGAGTCCCGCACCAAAAGGAGGGAGAAGAAGAAGAGCTCCTCCAACAAAGGGAAGGAGAAGAAATCTTCTTCTCACCACAAAGAGAAGAAGGAAAAATCTTCTTCCCACAAGCCGCATCGGAAAGGCGACAAACACAAGAGGATGAGGAAGGTGGTCTACTACGAGACCGACACTTCATCAACATCGACCTCCGACTCCGATGCGCCCTCCGTCACTTCTAAGCGCCAAGAGCGCAAGAAGTATAGTAAGATCCCCCTACGCTACCCTCGCATTTCCAAACATACACCTTTACTTTCCGTCCCATTAGGCAAACCACCAACTTTTGATGGTGAAGATTACGCTAGGTGGAGCGATTTAATGCGATTTCATCTAATCTCGCTCCACAAAAGCATATGGGATGTTGTTGAGTTTGGTGCGCAGGTACCATCCGTAGGGGATGAAAACTATGATGAGGATGAGGTGGCCCAAATCGAGCACTTCAACTCTCAAGCGACAACGATACTCCTCGCCTCTTTAAGTAGAGAGGAGTATAACAAAGTACAAGGGTTGAAGAGCGCCAAGGAGGTTTGGGATGTGCTCAAAACCGCGCACGAGGGAGATGAGCTCACCAAGATCACCAAGCGGGAAACGATCGAGGGGGAGCTCGGTCGGTTCCGGCTTCACAAAGGGGAGGAGCCACAACACATGTACAACCGGCTCAAGACTTTGGTGAACCAAGTGCGCAACCTCGGGAGCAAGAAGTGGGACGACCACGAAGTGGTAAATGTTATTTTAAGATCTCTCATTTTTCTTAATCCCACTCAAGTTCAATTGATTCGTGGTAATCCTAGATATACTAAAATGACCCCCGAGGAAGTTATCGGGCATTTTGTAAGTTTTGAGTGCATGATAGAAGGCTCGAGGAAAATCAACGAGCTTGGCGACCCATCCGAAGCTCAACCCGTTGCATTCAAGGCAACGGAGGAGAAGAAGGAGGTGTCTACACCAAGTAGACAACCAATAGACGCCTCCAAGCTCGACAATGAGGAAATGGCGCTCGTCATCAAGAGCTTCCGCCAAATCCTCAAGCAAAGGAGGGGGAAGGACTACAAGTCCCGCTCCAAGAAGGTTTGCTACAAGTGTGGTAAGCCCGGTCATTTTATTGCTAAATGTCCTATATCTAGTGACAGTGACCGAGGCGACGACAAGAAGGGGAGAAGAAAGGAGAAGAAAAGGTACTACAAGAAGAAGGGCGGCGATGCCCATGTTTGTCGGGAATGGGATTCCGACGAAAGCTCAAGCGACTCCTCCGACGACGAGGACGCCGCCAACATCGCCGTCACCAAGGGACTCCTCTTCCCCAACGTCGGCCACAAGTGCCTCATGGCAAAGGACGACAAACGGAAAAAGGTTAAATCTAACTCCTCCACTAAATATGAATCTTCTAGTGATGATAATGCTAGTGATGAGGAGGATAATTTGCGTTCCCTTTTTGCCAACCTTAACATAGCTCAAAAAGAAAAATTAAACGAATTAGTTAGTGCTATTCATGAAAAGGATGACCTTTTGGATTCCCAAGAGGATTGTCTAATTAAAGAAAACAAAAAACATGTTAAGGTTAAAAAGGCTTATGCTCTTGAAATTGAGAAATGTGAAAAATTATCGAGTGAGCTAAGCACTTGTCGTGAGATGATTGACAACCTTAGAAATGAAAATGCTATTTTAAATGCTAAGGTTGATTCACATGTTTGTAATATTTCAATTCCCAATCTTAGAGATGATAATGTTGACTTGCTTGCTAAGATTGATGAATTGAATGTATCTCTTGCTAGCCTTAGATTAGAGAATGAAAATTTAATTACTAAGGCTAAAGATTTTGATGTTTGCAAAGTTACAATTTCCGATCTTAGAGATAAGAATGATATACTTCATGCTAAGATTGTTGAACTTAATTCTTGCAAACCCTCTACATCTATTGTTGAGCATGTATCTATTTGTACTAGATGTAGAAATGTTGATGTTGATGCTATTCATGATCATATGGCTTTAATTAAACAACAAAATGATCATATAGCAAAATTAGATGCTAAAATTGCCGAGCACAACTTAGAAAATGAGAAATTTAAATTTGCTCGTAGCATGCTTTATAATGGGAGACGCCCGGGCATTAAGGATGGCATTGGCTTCCAAAGGGGAGACAATGTTAAACTTAATGCCCCTCCTAAGAACTTGTCTAACTTTGTTAAGGGCAAGGCTCCCATGCCTCAGGATAACGAGGGTTACATTTTGTACCCTGCCGGTTATCCCGAGAGCAAAATTAGGAGAATTCACTCTAGGAAGTCTCACTCTGGCCCTAATCATGCTTTTATGTATAAGGGTGAGACATCTAGCTCTAGGCAACCAACCCGTGCCAAGTTGCCTAGAAAGAAAACTCCTAATGCATCAAATGATCATGCCATTTCATTTAAAACTTTTGATGCTTCTTATGTGCTTACTAGCAAATCCGGCAAAGTAGTTGCCAAATTTGTTGGGGGCAAACACAAGGGATCAAAGACTTGTGTTTGGGTACCCAAAGTTCTTGTTTCTAATGCCAAAGGACCCAAAACAGTTTGGGTACCTAAAGTCAAGAACTAAAATTGTTTTGTAGGTTTATGCATCCGGGGGCTCAAGTTGGATACTCGACAGCGGGTGCACAAACCACATGACCGGGGAGAAAAGGATGTTCTCCTCATATGAGAAAAACCAAGATC
Organism: Zea mays; assembly: GCF_902167145.1. Taxonomy (NCBI): domain Eukaryota; kingdom Viridiplantae; phylum Streptophyta; class Magnoliopsida; order Poales; family Poaceae; genus Zea; species Zea mays. The sequence goes on from NC_050097.1 coordinate 206,820,506, forward strand.
CCCAACGAGCTATCACATTCGGGGATGGAAATCAAGGTTTGGTCAAAGGACTTGGTAAAATTGCTATATCTCCTGACCATTCTATTTCCAATGTTTTTCTTGTTGACTCTTTAGATTACAACTTGCTTTCTGTTTCCCAATTATGTCAAATGGGCTACAACTGTCTTTTTACTGATGCAGGTGTCACTGTCTTTAGAAGAAGTGATGATTCAATAGCATTTAAGGGTGTGTTAGAGGGTCAGCTATACTTAGTAGATTTTGATAGAGCTGAACTTGACACATGCTTAATTGCTAAGACTAACATGGGTTGGCTCTGGCACCGCCGACTAGCCCATGTTGGGATGAAGAATCTTCATAAGCTTCTAAAGGGAGAGCACATTTTAGGATTAACAAATGTTCATTTTGAGAAAGACAGGATTTGTAGCGCATGCCAGGCAGGGAAGCAAGTTGGAGTCCATCATCCACACAAGAACATCATGACGACCGACAGGCCGCTTGAGCTGCTCCACATGGATCTATTCGGCCCGATTGCTTACATAAGCATCGACGGGAGTAAGTATTGTCTTGTAATAGTGGATGATTATTCTCGCTTCACTTGGGTATTCTTTTTACAGGAAAAATCTCAAACCCAAGAGACTTTAAAGGGATTCTTGAGACGGGCTCAAAATGAGTTCGGCTTAAGGATCAAGAAAATAAGAAGCGACAATGGGACGGAGTTCAAGAACTCTCAAATTGAAGGCTTCCTTGAGGAGGAGGGCATCAAGCATGAGTTCTCTTCTCCCTACACACCTCAACAAAATGGTGTAGTGGAGAGGAAGAATCGAACTCTATTGGACATGGCAAGAACCATGCTTGATGAGTACAAGACACCGGACCGGTTTTGGGCCGAAGCGGTCAACACCGCCTGCTACGCCATCAACCGGTTATATCTTCACCGAATCCTCAAGAAGACATCATATGAACTCCTAACCGGTAAAAGCCCAACATTTCATACTTTAGAGTTTTTGGTAGCAAATGCTTTATTCTTGTTAAAAGAGGTAGAAAATCTAAATTTGCTCCTAAAACTGTAGAAGGCTTTTTACTTGGTTATGACTCAAACACAAGGGCATATAGGGTCTTTAACAAGTCCACTGGACTAGTTGAAGTCTCATGTGACGTTGTGTTTGATGAAACTAACGGCTCTCAAGTAGAGCAAGTTGATCTTGATGAGATAGGTGAAGAACAGGCTCCATGCATAGCGCTAAGGAACATGTCCATTGGGGATGTGTGTCCTAAGGAATCCGAAGAGCCTCCAAGTGCACAAGATCAACCATCCTCCTCCATGCAAGCATCTCCACCAACTCAAATTGAGGATGAGGCTCAAGATGTTGAACAAGAGGATCAAGAAGACGAGCCACCTCAAAATGACGGCAATGATCAAGGGGGAGATGCAAATAATGAAGACAAGGAGGATGAAGAACCAAGGCCGCCACACCCAAGAGTCCACCAAGCAATCCAACGAGATCACCCCGTCGACACCATCCTCGGCGACATTCATAAGGGGGTAACTACTCGATCTCGGGTTGCACATTTTTGTGAACATTACTCTTTTGTTTCCTCTATTGAGCCACACAGGATAGAGGAAGCACTCCAAGATTCGGATTGGGTAGTGGCGATGCAAGAGGAGCTCAACAATTTCATGAGGAACGAGGTATGGCATTTAGTTCCACGTCCTAACCAAAATGTTGTAGGAACCAAATGGGTCTTCCACAACAAGCAAGATGAGCATGGTGTGGTGACAAGGAACAAAGCACGACTTGTGGCCAAGGGATATTCCCAAGTCGAAGGTTTGGATTTCGGTGAAACCTATGCACCCGTAGCTAGGCTTGAGTCAATTCGCATATTATTAGCCTATGCTACTTACCATGGCTTTAAGCTTTATCAAATGGACGTGAAAAGTGCCTTCCTCAACGGACCAATCAAGGAAGAGGTCTATGTTGAGCAACCTCCCGGCTTTGAAGACAGTAAGTATCCTAATCATGTCTATAAGCTCTCTAAGGCGCTTTATGGGCTCAAGCAAGCCCCAAGAGCATGGTATGAATGCCTTAGAGATTTTCTTATTGCAAATGGATTCAAAGTCGGTAAAGCCGATCCTACACTCTTTACTAAAACTCTTGAAAATGACTTGTTTGTATGCCAAATTTATGTTGATGATATTATATTTGGGTCTACTAACGAGTCTACATGTGAAGAGTTTAGTAGGATCATGACACAGAAGTTCGAGATGTCTATGATGGGGGAGTTGAAGTATTTTCTAGGATTCCAAGTGAAGCAACTCCAAGAAGGCACCTTCATCAGCCAAACAAAGTACACTCAAGACATTCTAACCAAGTTTGGGATGAAGGATGCCAAACCCATCAAGACACCCATGGGAACAAATGGGCATCTCGACCTCGACACGGGAGGTAAGTCCGTGGATCAAAAGGTATACCGGTCGATGATTGGTTCATTACTTTATTTATGTGCATCTCGACCGGACATTATGCTTTCCGTTTGCATGTGTGCAAGATTCCAATCCGACCCTAAGGAATCACACCTTACGGCCGTAAAACGAATCTTGAGATATTTGGCTTATACTCCTAAGTTTGGGCTTTGGTACCCTCGGGGATCCACTTTTGATTTGATTGGTTATTCGGATGCCGATTGGGCAGGGTGTAAGATTAATAGGAAGAGCACATCGGGGACTTGCCAGTTCTTGGGAAGATCCTTGGTGTCTTGGGCTTCAAAGAAGCAAAATTCGGTCGCTCTTTCCACCGCCGAAGCCGAGTACATTGCCGCAGGTCATTGTTGCGCGCAATTGCTTTGGATGAGGCAAACCCTGCGGGACTACGGTTACAAATTAACCAAAGTCCCCTTGCTATGTGATAATGAGAGTGCAATCAAAATGGCCGACAATCCCGTCGAGCATAGCCGCACTAAGCACATAGCCATTCGGTATCATTTTCTTAGGGATCACCAACAAAAGGGGGATATCGAGATTTCTTACATTAATACTAAAGATCAATTAGCCGATATCTTTACCAAGCCTCTTGATGAACAATCTTTTACCAGACTTAGGCATGAGCTCAATATTCTTGATTCTAGAAATTTCTTTTGCTAGCTTGCACACATAGCTCATTTGAATACCTTTGATTATATCTCTTTTATATACTATGACTAATGCGTCTTCAAGTCTATTTCAAACCAAGTCATAGGTATACTGAAAGGGAATTGGAGTCTTCGGCAAAGACAAAGGCTTCCACTCCGTAACTCATACTTCGCCATCACTCCAAGCATCTCTCTATTCTTTGGGGAGAAATGAGACTTCAAAGCAAAAGGATTTCGTCTTTGGTATAATCTTAACTCATTTACTTATGACCAAAGGGGAAGAAATTACTTCGAGGGCTCTAATGATTCCGTTTTTGGCGATTCATGCCAAAAAGGGGGAGAAATGAGCCCAAAGCAAAAGGACCGCACCACCACCGCACCACCACCAAATTCAAAAAAAAAACTTAGTGCTTTCCAAAAGTATTTATCAATTGGTATCCTATTGTGTTCAAAAGGGGGAGGAAGTAGTATTTCAAAAATGGTATATCAAAACCCTCTTGAACACTAAGAGGTGGATCTCTTTTAGGGGGAGTTTTGTTAAGTCAAAAGAAAAGCATTTGAAACAGGAGGAGAAAATTTCAAATCTTGAAAATGCTTTACAAACTCTTATTCATTTACCTTTGACTATTTGCAAAAGATCTTTGAAATGGATTTACAAAAAGAATTTGCAAAAACAAAACATGTGGTGCAAACGTGGTCCAAAATGCTAAATAAAGAGAGAAACATTCCATGCATATCTTGTAAGTAGTTTTATTGGCTCAATTCCAAGCAACCTTTACACTTACATTATGCAAACTAGTTCAATTATGCACATCTCTGTTTGCTTTGGTTTGTGTTGGCATCAATCACCAAAAAGGGGGAGATTGAAAGGGAATTAGACTTACACCTAGTTCCTAAATAATTTTGGTGGTTGAGTTGCCCAACACAAATAATTGGACTAACTAGTTTGCCCAAGTGTGTAGATTATACAGGTGTAAAAGGTTCACCCTCAGCCAATAAAAAGACCAAGTTTTGGATTCAAATAAAGGAGCAAAGGGGCAACCGAAGGCACCCCTGGTCTGGCGCACCGGACTGTCCGGTGTGCCACCGGACAGTGAACAGTACCTGTCCGGTGCACCAGGGGACTCAGACTCAAACTCGCCACCTTCGGGAATTTCCAGGGCGACTCGGCTATAATTCACCGGACTGTCCGGTGTACACCGGACAGTGTCCGGTGCGCCAAGGGAGGTCGGCCTCAGGAACTCGTCAGCTTCGGGAAACGCCAACGGCTAGTCCGCTATAATTCACCGGACTGTCCGGTGTGCACCGGACTGTCCGGTGCGACTCCGAAGCAACGGTCGTCTCCGCGCCAACGGCTCTCTGCCACGCATTTAATGCGCGCTCTGCGCGCGCAGAAGTCAGAATCGCCCGTGCTGGCACACCGGACATCAAACAGTACCTGTCCGGTGTGCACCGGACACCCAGGCGGGCCCACAAGTCAGAAGCTCCAACGGTCAGAATCCAACGGCAGTGATGACGTGGCAGGGGCACCGGACTGTCCGGTGTGCACCGGACTGTCCGGTGCGCCATCGAGCAGACGCCTCCAGCCAACGGTCAAGTTTGGTGGTTGGGGCTATAAATACCCCAACCACCCCACCATTCATTGCATCCAAGTTTTCCACTTCTCAACTACTACAAGAGCTCTAGCATTCAATTCTAGACACACCAAAGAGATCAAATCCTCTCCAATTCTACACAAAGCCCTAGTGACTAGTGAGAGTGATTTGCCGTGTTCATTTGAGCTCTTGCGCTTGGATTGCTTCTTTTCTTTCTCACTTGCTCTTGAGTTCACAACTCCATTGTAATCAAGGCAAGAGGCACCAATTGTGTGGTGGCCCTTGCGGGGAAGTTTTGTTCCCGGCTTTGATTTGAGAAGAGAAGCTCACTCGGTCCGAGGGACCGTTTGAGAGAGGGAAGGGTTGAAAGAGACCCGGCCTTTGTGGCCTCCTCAACGGGGAGTAGGTTTGCAAGAACCGAACCTCGGTAAAACAAATCTCCGTGTCTCGCTTGCTTATTCGCTTGGGATTTGTTTTGCGCCCTCTCTCGCGGACTCGTTTATATTTCTAACGCTAACCCGGCTTGTAGTTGTGTTTATATTTGTAAATTTCAGTTTCGCCCTATTCACCCCCCCCTCTAGGCGACTATCACTATGCAGACACAAGAAGAAGAGAGCTGAGTTTTGAAGTCGGAGACTTTGTCTATCTGAAAGTGTCACCGATCAGAGGAGTCAAAAGGTTCGGAGTCAAAGGCAAGCTAGCACCCCGCTACATTGGTCCGTACCAAATTCTCTCAAGGCGTGGAGAAGTGGCCTATCAGCTCAGTCTGCCAGAGAATTTGTCTGCTGTGCATGATGTCTTTCATGTGTCTCAGTTGAAGAAGTGCTTGCGTGTGCCAGAAGAGCAGTTGCCAGTGGAAGGTCTTGAAGTCCAGGAGGACTTGACCTACGTTGAGAAGCCAGTGCAAATCCTTGAGGTTGCAGACAGAGTCACTCGAAGGAAGACCATCAGAATGTGCAAAGTCAAATGGAATCACCACTCCGAGGAAGAAGCAACCTGGGAGCGTGAAGATGATCTGATGGCTAAATACCCTGAGCTCTTTGCTAGCCAACCCTGAATCTCGAGGGCGAGATTCTTTTAAGGGGGATAGGTTTGTAACGCCCTGAATTTGGGGGTAGAATTTTTTCTTCTTTTCTCTCACCAAATTCGGGCGTTACTCTCTTTTCTCTTTCCCCGTTTTGCTCCTTCTACCCAATTTCAAACCAGTATAGCGACAGGTGTCCGTGTCATGTATAAACCAAAACCTAAGTATCATGGGTGTTGCATCATGCCGAAGCACATTTCTTTGTCTGATGTTGAGTGTTCGGCTCGTTCCGTTCCGGATTTCGATTCGCGATTTAATTCCGTTTAGTGGTCGTGCACGTCGTGGGTTTTCGATCCGCGAAGTGGCCCGGCCCAACCCAGCCCGCCCCTGCCAGGCCCTGCGCGCCCCTGGCGCCCACACCCCCCCATGCGCCCCTCCTCTCTCTCTCTCATTTGGATCTCCCGCGCAGCAACCTCCCCTCTCCCTCTTCCACCTCTCTCTCCCCGTGATGCCCTAGGAATTGGAGACGACGATCACCAGATTTTGGACCCCGAGGTGAGCTCCCCTCCCCTCCCCTTCTCCTCTCTCTCTCTCTCCCTCCTCTTCTTCCTCCCCCGCGCGCGCCCCTCTTTTTTTTCCTGCTCGCGCGCGCCCCAGCCCTTCCCCGCTCGCCGGCGGCGCGGCCGGCCCCGCCCGCCCCCTGCCGCGGCGGCGACCCCGCCCCCGCCCCCGTCGGCGGCGCTCCCCCGTCCCCCCCCCCCCCCCGCGCGCGGCGGCGCCCCCCGCCCCTGCTCGGCCCCGCGGCGGCGTTTCCCCCGCCCCTCCCCGGCTCGCGGCGGCGCCCGCCCGCCCCCTGTCCGCCCGCGGCGGCGCCCCCCGGCCCGCGGCGACGCTCCCCCGTCCCCTGCCCGGCCCGCGGCGCGATCCCGCCCGCCCCTGCTCGCCGGCGCGCGGCCCCTGGCGCGGCCTCCGGTCCCCGGCGCGGCCCCGGCGGCTCGGCCCCAGCGCGGCCCCTGCCCCAGCGCGGCCTCGACCCCCCCTGCGCGCGTCGTCCTGGCCCTCGGCGTGGCCTCGCGCTCCCCGTTTGCCGCTAGCTCATTCCCGCGTGCGCAACCCGCGCTCGCTGCGATTATTTTTGGTTGGTAGTTAATGTCAAACTCCGTTAGTTAGCGTGCTGCGTCGCGCGCTTCGCCGCGCGACGGATTTGTCTAATTTCAGGTTCTATCTATGTGTTGCGCCGTGCGCTTCGTCGCGCGACGATCCATTTTAATTTCAGGTTGTTTAAGGTGTAACGCCGCGCGTGTATTCACGCGACGTTCCACCTTGGACTCAGTTTAGTCGACGTATGCCGTCGTGCGTTTCGTCTCGCGACGCTTAACGTCTCTTCATAACTAATGCGAAGTGTCTCGTTGCGTGCTCGGTCGCGCGATGAGTCGTTAACTTCTTAATTTGTTTTAGAGTGCTATGTCGCGCGTCTCGCCGCGCGACAATCCTTTTTTTATTTATCTTCACCTGCTTATAATGATTAGACATGAAACATGACTTTACTTTACGCTAAACATAGTGTCTACATTAAATTTCCTTCCATTAAACGAGTGGTTAATTTATAATCATGTAACGTGACCGCTCCTCGACTGTCTTGTTCTCTTTCTCTCTTAGCTATAACCGCGAGCCCGCGTGGAACGTCTGTTTACTTACTGCATTCTATTGTATGGTGTACTGTTCTTTTGTATTAAATGTGTGGATGTATGTGTGTTTGCGCTCGCATAGAGAACGATCCGGTCGGAGAACCCGAGGAACTCGCAGGAGAAGCCCCTGAGCAGCAGTCGGTTGGTGGAGGCAAGTGTCCTTTGACCTATCTCTGTCCTATTCATTCTTTAATTCACCTCCCGCATTACACATTTATACTTAAGGATTGACTAGCTTTTGTTATCCATGTCCTTGTTTACCTATTTGGATCGGATTATTATTGTTTAGCTTGATGCTATTGCTCAACTCTAATCAATGAACATGATGAGATTATATATGATACGCTGTTTTCCCTTCTCTTATTATGATGTTATACTTGTGGTCTTCAAGGGGGCTCGAGCGGTTCCTCGAGTGCCTCTCCGTAAGGACCTGTTCTATGGATGACCGCCCGGGAAAACAGTGCAACCATGAGGGTGGAATGGGGTGCCCTTAGCTGAATAATTAGAGGATCCGGGGTGTAGTTCGCTTCGCCGTCGTGCCGTCAATGGGGCTCGGTGTATGCGGCTTGCTCTGCCAAGGTTGATTTGTCCCTTGGGGAGGAGTGCGGTATATTTAGGAAACCTAACGGGCGGCTACAACCCCGGGGAATCTTTGTAAAGGCTACGTAGTGAAACCCTGCCTATTCACCTTGGTAGTGTTTAAGGGTTTGATCGGCCCGAGGCAAGAGGGAATCACGGCTTGTGGGTAAAGTGCACAACCTCTGCAGAGTGTTTGAAAACTGATATATCAGCCGTGCTCGCGGTTATGAGCGGCCAAGGGAGCTCCAATGATTAGTGGTACTTGATCAGAGACATTTTGGTTTACAGGTGGCAATGAGACTGATGGTTTTGGTTATGACTATGGTGCTGGTAAGTGGTATTCTTTCCATTTGGAAAGGATACATCGGGCTAATAACTTGGGTTAATGCTAAAACCTGGCTTTCTATTAGTAAATAATAATCTGACCAACTAAAAGCAATTGCTTGACTTATCCCCACATAAAGCTAGTCCACTACAGCCAAACAGGATACTTGCTGAGTATGTTGATGTGTACTCACCCTTGCTCTACACACCAAACCCCCCCATCCCCAGGTTGTCAGCATTGCAACCACTGCTCAGGCGAAGATGAAGCTGTGGAAGGAGACTTCCAGGAGTTCCAAGACTACGACGAGTTCTAGGTGTGGCTTAGCGGCAACCCCCAGTCGGCTGCCTGTGAAGGCCGCGTTTATCTACGTTTCTTTTCCGCACTTTGATTTATTGTAAGGACTATATGGACGTCTCAGACGTATGATGTAATCGACTATTATTTCCCTTTTAATACCATTTTGAGCACTGTGTGATGATGTCCATGTTATGTAGCTGCTGTGTACGTGAATAACTGATCCTGGCACGTACATGGTTCGCATTCGGTTTGCCTTCTAAAACCGGGTGTGACAGTGTGTCGGGCCAGCCCGTTAGCCCGTCGATCCATTTAATTAAATCAGCGTAACGACGCCCGATACGGGCTAGATGCACGCGGGCCACAACTATGGCACAGGCACGTCATGCCGGCCTGCTAACTGTGTCGGTCCAGTCCGTTAGCCCGTCGATCTATTTAATTAAATCAGCGTAAAATGTTAAAAAAAAACAATACATGAGGTGGGGTTCGAACCCATGCCCTAATAGAAACTGTCTAACCAGTAGAACATCACGCTAAGATGTTTTTAATATTGAATATAAATTGTATATAGGTATGTACATTTTTTAAATAAAAAATAATCGTGTCAGGCCGGGCCAGCACTACGGGCCGAGGCTACAGCCCAAGCACGGCACGACGTTCTTGGCTCTTGCAAGCATCATGTCGTTTCTGAGACCATATTGGCGCAATGGACTACATGGTGTTTGAGGTTGCTGAATTGGATGGAGCAGCAATGATTTGTCACATTAACAGCAAAATGAAATGTTATTTGTTGGTTTTAAACGTTAGTAATTGCTACGAATTAGCATAATTTATATGGAGCGCATCCCGTTTTTATTGATGCCTGACTTTAGCAATCACTCCATATTTTGATCTATCTTTTTTATAAGTTTAACCTCATGTGACTTATTTTATAAACTTGATCTCATAAACTTTCTCTTATTTGATCTCTGTATGATGGAATTATGTCATTTTATAATCTATGTTCATTCAGTCAATCGTTGTGAACTCTCTTCTAATCGCTCACTTCATTTGCCGTGTTGTACCAAGACATATTTGCATGGAGTAAACAATAACATCAGTTAGCCAAATCAAAAAATATATTATACAGAGAGCGGAGACAATCAATAAAAAATCTTGAATTTTTTTGATGGATAGTTTACATGGATATTGTTGTAAGTCGTCACAACGCACGGGCAACCGACTAGTATTTATCTAAGTGCTAGAATCAGAGAAAAGAGAAAAAGGAAAAGAGTTGGCTGGAGCAGCCAAGACTCAGCGCAGTCTGGCACACCGGACTGTCCGGTGGTGCACCGGACAGTGTAATAGCCAAGACTTAGAGGGGGGGGGTGAATAGGTGATCCTGTAAAAACTAAAACTTACAACCACAAAACTTGATTAAGTGTTAGCACAATGGAATTAAGTGGCTAAGGACCGAGCTCTTGTGAAACACAATGGTCGCAAAGAAAACAAGCACAAGAGACACGATGATTTATCCCGTGGTTCGGCCAAGTATAACACTTGCCTACTCCACGTTGTGGCGTCCCAATGGACGAGGGTTGCACTCAACCCCTTTCAAGTGATCTAATGATCGACTTGAATACCACGGTGTTTTTCTTTCTTTAATTCTTTCCCGTTTGCGAGGAATCTCCACAACTTGGAGTCTCTCGCCCTTACAACAAATATCAAAGTGAAAGCACTAGAGTAAGGGAGGGAAGCAACACACACAAATCTGTAGCAATACGCACACACACAGCCAAGACTTGAGCTCGAATGAATCGCAACAAGTTCACCACTAGAACGGAGCTCAAATCACTAAGAAAGTCAATCAAGTGCGCGGAGACGGAGTGTGGAAGATTAAGAATGCTCAAAGTATGCTTGGGTGTCTCCTCCATGCGCCTAGGGGTCCCTTTTATAGCCCCAAGGCAGCTAGGAGCCGTTGGAGGCATTCTTGGAAGGCAATTCTTGCCTTTTGTCGGGTGGCGCACCGGACAGTCCTGTGCACCATCGGACATCCACTGTTCATTGTCCGGTGCAGATCTCCTTCCATTCCTGGCGTAGCCGACCGTTGGATCTTCGGGCTGGTTGGCGCACCGGACACTGTCCGGTGCCCCCAGCCGACCGTTGGCGTGGGCCACGCGTCGCGTGCGGATTGCGCGGCCGACCGTTGCGCTGGCGGCCGTTGGCTCACCGGACAGTCCGGTGCACCATCGAACAGTCCGGTGAATTATAGTCGTACGACGCCGACGAATTCCCGAGAGTGGCCAGTTCGCCAGAGCTCAGCTTGGCGCACCGGACACTGTCCAGTGCACCACCGGACAGTCCGGTGTGCCAGACTGCGCTGAGTCTTGGCTGCTCCAGCCAACTCTTTTCCTTTTTCTCTTTTCTCTGATTCTATCACTTAGATAAATATATTGGTACACAAAAACCAATGTACTAAGTCTAGAACCATACCTTCTTGTCGATTTGCACTTCATCCATCATTTGGCATATAATTACTCACTTAATATGTGTTGGGCACTTAATCACCAAAATATACTAGAAATGGCCCAAGGGCACATTCCCCTTTCAATCTCTCCCTTTTTGGTGATTTATACCAACACATCAAAAAGCAACAAATGGAAGTGCAACATCAATGCAATTGAGAACAAAAATAGTCTTTGACAAGATTTGACATATTTGGATCGTTCTTTGCCACCACTTGGTTTGTTTTTGCAAATTAAAATTATTTTCCTATCTCTAAGTTAAACACACATGTTTAGACTCAAAGAGAGATAATCCAAGAGTAAAACTGATCAAGAGCCAAAAACTCCCCCTTTTCCCATAATCAAGCATTCTCCCCACAAGAGACCAAACTTTGATAGTAAGAGTTATTTTGACAAATCAAAAGTTCTACTCTACTCTTTTTCACAAGTGGTAGCTGATCCATTTGCTTTGGCCCTTATTTTCTCCCCCTTTGGCATTAAGCACCAAAACGGGATCAATCTTGGCCCACAAACCCCATTGCCTCACCAAAATCGTCAAGTACGAGTAAAAAGGCAATAAGAGTATGGAGATGAACTTGGAGTAAATTACTCTTTCATCGGAGTGCAGTGGAAGTCTTGCATGGTCCAAGTTCACCTGTCCCTTTCAATCCACCTTTGAGACTAAATTAAGTAAACTCAAGCACACAGTTAGTCTCAAAGGGTCAAGTTGTAGCATTTCCCCCCCTAAATATGTGCATCATTCACACATGGACTTGTGAGGTCCGGGGATCTCTTGCACAACTTGAGCACCATAAATAAGCAATAATATGCATAAAGGAACATGATCAAAGACATAAAACATATATATGTTATAGATCAATCTAAGTTATGCGAATCTAAGACATTTAGCTCACTACGCAGCCTGCAAAAGGTCTTCTCATCTAAAGGCTTGGTAAAGATATCGACTAGCTGGTTCTCGGTGCTAACATAAAACACTTCAATATCTCCCTTTTGCTGGTGGTCTCTCAAAAAGTGATGCCGGATGTCTATGTGCTTAGTGTGGCTGTGTTCAACAGGATTATCCGCCATGCGGATTGCACTCTCATTGTCACATAGGAGTGGGACTTTGCTCAAATTGTAGCCAAAGTCCCGGAGGGTTTGCCTCATCCAAAGTAGTTGCGCGCAACACTGTCCTGCGGCAACATACTCGGCCTCAGCGGTGGATAGGGCAACGAAAGTTTGTTTCTTAAAACTCCACGACACCAGGGACCTTCCTAGGAATTGGCACGTCCCTGATGTACTCTTCCTATCAACCTTGCATCCAGCATAATCGGAGTCCGAATATCCAATCAAGTCAAAGGTAGACCTCTTTAGATACCAGATCCCGAAGCAAGGCGTAGCAACTAAATATCTAAGAATTCGCTTAACGGCCACAAGGTGACATTCCCTTGGGTCGGATTGAAATCTAGCACACATGCATACGCTAAACATGATATCCGGTCTACTAGCACATAAATAAAGCAAGGATCCTATCATAGACCGGTATGCCTTTTGATCAACAGACTTACCTCCTTTGTTGAGGTCGACATGTCCGTCGGTTCCCATTGGAGTCTTTGCAGGCTTGGCGTCCTTGTTGGAACTTGCTCTCAGCAGCAAGGAAGCCAACAAGGGTGAACGGTGGTGACAACAGGGTTACGTGCACGGGGGCAATAGCTCTGTTGATCTAGCCTCTCACGGGCACTGTGCGGGGGTATTTATAGGTAGCTGAGTGCCCAACGCCTTGTGTTAAGGACGCATGTGCCCTCAGACACCTAGTTTATCCCCAGAATATTCCCATAAAGCAGGGTTACAAGTCGTAATTACAAGAATGCCTTTACAAACTAGGCCCGTAACACAAAGGCGGCCACGCGGGGCCCGTTACAATGGGCCAGATCACACGTGGGCCTTAGAGCAGGACGAGGCCGTGCTGCGGGGAGACGTCACTGCTGGCCTTCGTCTGGTGCTGAATGAAGCGAAGAGTGTCCCTTCCCATTTTGTCTTTGGCAGACCAGCGACTGCAGCGAAAGGCGACGAGCGAAGGGTGGCGTCTTTGCCTTCGCCCCAACATTTGCCCTTCGAGGGACCAGTTCGACGAAGTCACCTGGTGCCGAAGACGTCGCTAGATGGCGGAGACGCTGCCCTCGCTCGAAGTGGTTCCGCGGGGGTTTTTGATGTGACCGTTGATGGACGGCGTACTGTTGGATTGCGGGTTTCCCGAAGCGCCACGTCCTGTCGGATTGCGGGTTTCCCGAAGAGCCGCGCCCTGTCTATAAAAGGGGGGCGGGGGTCGGTGCCTTTTGAACTTTTCCTTCCGCGCTCCGCGAAAACCCTAGCCGCCCGCCGTCTTGCTGCTCGCCTGCCCGCCGTCTTGCTGCTTGCCGGAGATCTGGCTCGAGTGAAGCAGACCGCCCACCGCCGCCGACGGTACGTAGCAATGCCGTCCTCTTCTTCTTCCACCGACACCACGCCGCCGGCGGCCGCCTCGTTTGAGGAGACGTTGAGTAGCTTGATGGTGGAGGAGTTGCGCGCCGGCGACTCTGTTGATTTTGGTGTGTCACGGATGACGTCAGCCCGCGTTGAAGATATGCAGCGGTTGGGCTACTTTGGCGGCGGAGTTGCTCGTGCTCCGGGGACGGAGGAAGTCCCCGAGCCGGAGGGTGAGTTGGTCGTTTTCGAGGCGTTCTTCGCCGCCGGTCTCCGCTTGCCTGCGCACCGGTTTGTTGGCGAAGCCCTGCGTAGATTCAACGTTCAAATACATCAGCTGACACCGAATGCCATGGTGGCGCTGGCGAAGTATGTCTGGGCGACGACTTCGTACGGCGGACAGCCGTCGGTTGAGGTTTTTGCGAAGAATTATTGTTTGCATTGGCAGAAGAGGATGGTTGGGGACGGAGTCGCCCAGTTTGGGTCATGCACATTCACGCCGAAGACCGGCAAGACCACAATGCCAGTAGTGGAGTTGGTTCCGTGCGCCCGCAACAAGTGGGCAATTGGAATGAATTTTGGTTTTACGTTGCTGAGGGTGCTGTCGAAGGCCATGAGGGACTCCCCGTGTCTGAGATGTGCTCTCATTATTACTCTGCGTATCCGCCCTTTGAAGTGGCAGAAGAGGATGCAGACGAAGGGGCCCTTCGGTGCGCCGCCGGTCAGAGCAGTGGGCGTGATTTAGTTGAAGAGTTCGTGGCGTACAGGGTATGGCCCTTGTCGCACGGCTGGGCGTTGGGCGAAGTGTGCCCTCGCCAGATGCCTTTTCACGGAGGAAGGGTGGTGCGAAGTCCTGCCTTCGCACTGAATTTGCGAAACCGCGACCCGGCCGCCTTTGTGCGTGATGCGGAGGACCTGGCGGTGCGGCTCGTGGGACGTTACGTGCCGAGGACGGAAGGCCAGCGCAGCTTTGATATCCGTGGGTCGAATGACCGTTTGAACAGGGTCTTCGAATTAAATCAATTGCCGTACGACGGCTATCCCGGTCAAGATGAAGCGGACCGCCGTGGGAAGAAACCGGCGGTGGAGACTGGAGACGACCCTGCGCCGGCGGCCGCCCCTTCCTCGAAAAAGAGAAAATTAGGTACTGCGATGGGAGGACTTGGGGTGTCTGACAGTTTTGCTAGAGAATTGATGAGGACGTGTGCGGCCCCGGGGGAAAGGATGTCTTCGCCCGAGCTCCGGGAGTCTTCAGCTCGGATGCTGAGGGTTACCGGGGGCTGCTGGCCTAGAAATGTTCCTATCCCCTGCGCGGCTGAGGAGGACTGTTTTACATCTCGTATGGTTCATCGGTGGAGAGTTTTTCCTTACGGGCGAAATATCGGTGCTGTTGTGTGGGCAGTGATGGACAAGGATCGCCAAGGTGCGGCGCAAAAATGCCAGGCGACTGTCCGGCTGCATGAAGCTAGGCCGAAGAGGCCGCGGGGGGCTCCGAAGGCTGCGGCCTCCGGCGGAGGCAAGCCGCCGCTGGCGGCGAAGGCGGGCGCCGCTGCACCTAGCAAGGCGCCGGAGGCGACGGCGGGCGCCGGAGTCTCCAAGTCAACGAGGGTGGTGCCGCCGGCCAGCGGAGTGGCGGAGGCTTCGAAGGCGGCCCAAGCGTTGCCGTTGTCGGGCAAATGCGTTGCCGACTTCGGCACCGATATTACTGTGGACGACTATCTTGGTGGTAAGTCGCTGGCCTATTATTGTTATATATATATATTTTTTTTTAATTTGTTGACGCGTTGCAGGGCCGGGCGAGGGCCAGCTTGCTATAGCTGCGCCTGGCGCGGCGATCGCGACGGCCGTCATGGTGCCGAAGGCGAGGGGCGAGGCGCTTGGCGCCGAAGGCGAGGTGTCGGCCCTCGCGTTGGTCAGGGACGAGGCGGGCGTGGCGACCCGCCGGCTGAAGGGAGTGACGGAGGCGCTGAGTCAGGCGACGGAGGCGCTGAGCCAGGTCCGCTGAGCTATGGTCTCTCCCCCCCTTTCTTTTCTTTTTTTACGTCAATGGCCTTACGTGTGCTCTGCAGGTGGCTGACTTCGCCAGCCGTACTGCATCGGGGGCCCTCACGGCAGCTGTGTCTGCCGAAGTCGAGAGACTTTGGACACAACATGCTGACGCTGTCCGTGAGAAGTCGGCCTCCGACAGCAAGTGCCGTAAGCTGACGGACAGGGTGGCCGCCCTAGAGAGGGAGAAGGCCGACCTTCGGCGCCAGCTGGCGGCAGAGAGGAGGGAAGCCAACGAGGCCGTCGCCAAGGGGCAGGCTGCGCAGGCGGAGGCCAAGCTGGCGCGGGCGGAGGGCAATCTTGCCAAGGAGCTCGCCGAACATCTGCAAGAGCGGCTCACCGCCCTGGAGAGCCGCGCGAAGGAGGCCGAGGCCGCGATGCATGCGGAGGCCGAACGGACGCGCACACAGCTTATGGATACATATCGTGAGCTGGGTGCGCGGACCAGTGACTTCGAGGTGCCGGACCGAGAGCCCGGGCTTCGCTGTCTGCAGTGGGTGCAGGAGGAGCTGCTGGAACTTCCAGCCGTTGCGGGGGGGTTGATGTCGTACGCCTCCCTAGTCACCTGCGAGGGGGCGATGAACGCTCTCTCCCGCAAAGGGTGCCGGCACTTTGAGGCCTTCGACCAGGCGGATGAAGAATTTGAGCGAGATATCTATAAGGTCGAAGACCCCATTGTGAAGGAATCCACCGGGGCCCTTTATGACCGGATGTGGGGTCTGTACGGTCGTGAGGTGGTCAGGGAGCGGGCCGAGACTGCGAGGGCTCAGGTAACGTTGTTGTTTGTTTGGCGTTTGCTGTATGCAGGCTGTGCGTGTGTTTGCTGAATCTATGTGTCTTGTCCTAGGCGGAGCGCGGCGAGCGGGTGGACGACTTCGGGGCTCTGAACAGCGCGCTGCCAGACCCGGAGCCGACCCTCGCGGAGGCTGTGACTGGGGTCGCCCTGGAGCCAACCCCGGAGACCGCAGCGATCGCGACGGCTGCCCCCACATCCGCTGTGGCCGGCGAAGACCTGCCCCCGAAGGTGGCCGAAGGCGCCCCTGATGCCCCCGCAGCTGCTGTGCCGAGTGCTGAAGATCCCGCGGCGGTGGCGGCGGAGCCAACGGCGGAGCTAACGGCGGAGGCTCCCGCAGCGTCAGGGCCTTCGCAGGTGGCGTAGTAGGTGTTTAGAGTTGGGGACTTTTTGGATGCTGTGCTGAATTTTGGTTGCTGCGCAGGTTCAAGATTTTGGGCCTGCGCACGCAACCGCTACTACTGAGTTTTTGGCGGCTTCGACCGCGGAAGGTGGGAATGAATATGGTGGGTCTGTATCTGAGTTTTTTGATTTTACTGACTCTGGGAGTTCGGTTGAGTGGACTGAGGAGTCGTCGGAGGAGGACTTGGATTATTTTGCGGCCTTGGACGTGGCTGCGGCGGAGGCTTCGCCACACGCCGCGGACACGCCAGACGTGCCAGGTCCTAGGACCGGGCGCCGACGACGAAGGGCGGTTGCAAAACGTAGGGTTAGCGCGGAGGAGGGGGCTCGGCTCCGTGTGAGTAGGGCTGGTCGTCAGGAACTATTGTCTTTGCCGGCCGCTGCGAGTACAGGGGAAAAAGAACTGCGAAGTCTTTTTGCGGGTGAGGAGCTTAGGATAATGTTATTTAATTATAGAGAGATGGGGCTTATTCCTAAGGTTGAGCCGATGTAGAGTGTGGTGCCCTCGCTTGTATATGTGTGGGGGTTTGTACGATGAAGTTGTGCGCCCTCGCGTGCCTGTGCCTGCGAGGACGTTGTGTGCCCTTGTTTGGTATGGTTGGTTATGCTGTGCTGTTGTGATTATAGTCGTTCTTAGCACGGATGGTTTGATGCTATCGTTTCTGCTTTTGTTGTGCTAGTTCGGCTGCGCCCTTAGGCGGCTTCTGCGCGGAGTCTTTGCGATAGACTTCGGGTTTTTTCGCACTTGTTGTGCTTAGTCCGGCTGCACCCTTAGGCGACTTCTGCGCGGATAGTCTTCGCGATAGACTTCGGATTTTTTCGCACTTGTTGTGCTTGGTCCGGCTGCACCCTTAGGCGACTTCTGCGCGGATAGTCTTCGCGATAGACATCGGATTTTTTCGCACTTGTTGTGCTTGGTCCGGCTGCACCCTTAGGCGACTTCTGCGCGGATAGTCTTCGCGATAGACATCGGATTTTTTCGCACTTGTTGTGCTTGGTCCGGCTGCACCCTTAGGCGACTTCTGCGCGGATAGTCTTCGCGATAGACATCGGATTTTTTCGCACTTGTTGTGCTTGGTCCGGCTGCACCCTTAGGCGACTTCTGCGCGGATAGTCTTCGCGATAGACATCGGATTTTTTCGCACTTGTTGTGCTTGGTCCGGCTGCACCCTTAGGCGACTTCTGCGCGGATAGTCTTCGCGATAGACATCGGATTTTTTCGCACTTGTTGTGCTTGGTCCGGCTGCACCCTTAGGCGACTTCTGCGCGGATAGTCTTCGCGATAGACATCGGATTTTTTCGCACTTGTTGTGCTTGGTCCGGCTGCACCCTTAGGCGACTTCTGCGCGGATAGTCTTCGCGATAGACATCGGATTTTTCGCACTTGTTGTGCTTGGTCCGGCTGCACCCTTAGGCGACTTCTGCGCGGATTTGTCGCACGCGAGGGTGGCTAGCGCTTAGCCTCGCGGTGACTTCGAATTGGTCGAATGCCGAAGACCGTTGTCGCGGTCTTTTTTCGACACATGTTTTTGCGGGGGATTTTTCTCACATATATTACATGGCTCCGCCTAGTTAAAAACCTCACCCCCCGGGAGGAAAAGAGTGCGGGCCGGTACAAGATTGTTTGCAGCGAATTACAAGGGCGAAATCAGCCCTAAATGGGTCAAACAAAAAATTTGTGAAGGTTGTCGATGTTCCAGGAGTGCTCCAGGTCCTCGCCATTTGGCGTTGTGAGCCTGTAAGCGCTGGGGGAAGCTTTTGACTTGACTATGAAGGGGCCCTCCCACTTGGGCTCCAACTTGCCCTTGGACTCCGTCCGAGCTGTTCGGACGAGAACGAGGTCCCCCTCGCTGAACTCCCTCGGGATGACTGCGCGGTCGCGCCATGCTTTGGTCTGGGCTTGGTATTTGCTTAGGGCCTGTAGGGCGAAGACCCGGTCTCCGTCAATGAGATCTTTTGAAGTTGGCTCGTCCACGTCGGGGACGGCTGACGGAACTGTACGCGGGGACCCATGCTTTATTTCTTGCGGGGTCATCGCCTCCGATCCGTATAGAAGGCGGAAAGGAGTGAACCCGGTCGCCCTGCACTCAGTTGTGTTTAGCGCCCAGACTGCCTCCGGTAATAAATCGGTCCATCTGCCTTTTTTCATCGAGGAGCATCTTTTTGACAGCTGTGAATATTTTCCCATTGGCACGCTCCACGACCCCGTTGGACTGCGGATGATAGACCGAAGCGAAGGCAAGCTTGGTGCCGATGGAGAAACAAAAATCCTTGAAATCTTGGCTGTTGAACTGCTTGCCGTTGTCAACTGTTAGCTCGGACGGTACTCCGAAGCGGCAAACGATGTTCTGCCAGAAGAATTTTTGGGCAGTCTTTGATGTGATTGTGGAAACAGCCCTCGCTTCAATCCATTTGGTGAAGTATTCGACGGCTACGAAGGCGAACTTAAGGTTCCCCTGAGCGGTGGGCAGGGGCCCGACGATGTCCAGGCCCCAGCGCTGGAGAGGCCATGTATGGGCAATCAGCTTTGTATATTGCGAGGGGTTGCCTGACCGAGGAGAGAACTTCTGGCAGGCTTCGCAGGACCTTGTGACCCGATTTGCGGCGCAGATCATTGCGGGCCAGTAAAACCCTTGTCGGATCACCTTGGCAGCCAGGGCCCTTGGCCCTGCGTGCGAGCCGCACGTGCCACTGTGGACTTCACGTAGGATCTGCATGCCTTCGGTTTCGGTGACACATTTAAGCATTGGCTGACTGACCCCTTTCTTGTATAATTGGCCCTCAATCAGTGCGAAGTCCCGGCTTCGATGTCTGAGGCGTTTTGCCTCACTGACGTCAGTTGGATGATAGTACCCCTGTAGGAACAGGGTTATCGGTGCCCGCTAGTCTTCGGTCATGATTAGGTTGACTATACGGTGGCCCTCGCTATCATTAGTTATTTGGAGCCCTTTGGGGCTCCGGACGGCGGGCGTGCCGATGGTGTGAAAGAACACGTCGGAGGGCAAGGGCTCGCCCCTGGCGGCAGCCTTGGCCAATGCGTCGGCCTCCTCGTTCTTGGCCCTATCCACATGCTGCAGGGTGAATCCCTTGAACTGTCTCTCGAGACTTCGGATAGCCGCGAGGTATTGCATGAGCGCGGGGTCCTTTGCTGCATAGTCTTTCTCGATCTGGCCGGCAACTATCTTGGAGTCTGTCTTGATGATACATGTGGTGACTCCGAGGGCCCTTAGCTTGCGGAGGCCGAGGATAACCGCTTCATAGTCTGCGATGTTGTTTGTGCATCTGTCGGACTCCAGAGCGAAGCTGAGGCGTGCTGCATATCTGTGTTTGACTCCGGTTGGTGAGGTGACGATTGCAGCGACGCCTGCCCCCGCATGGCACCATGCGCCGTCGCAATGGATGGTCCAGACTTTTTCTGTGGACGGGTCCGGCTGTGCTATTGGCCCAGTCCAGTCGACGACGAAGTCTGCCAGGACTTGCGACTTGATGGCTGTCCTGGGCTCGAAGCTGATGTGGTAGCCGGAGAGTTCGGCTACCCACTTGGCAATCCTCACCGATGCCTCCGGGTTTCTGAATAGTTCGCCGAGCCCTCTGTCAGAGGTGACTCGGACCTTGAATGCTTCAAAGTAATGGCGCAGTTTGCGCGAGGACATGACAACTGCGTAGGCGATCTTCTCCAGCTCTGTCATGTTGCATTTGGACGGTGTCAGGACTTCGGAGACATAGTAAATAGGGCACTGTCTGACTGTGCCTTCAACGGTCTGCTCCTGCACTAGTGCCGCGCTGACCGCGTGCGGCGAAGCCGCGACATAGAGCAATAGGGGGAGCGAGGAGTCGGGGCTTGTGAGGATGGCCAGCTCCGATAAGTACTGTTTTAATGAGGCGAAGGCCGCTGCTTGCTCCGGCCCCCAAGCGAAGTCTTTCGCACCGCGAAGTGTTTTGAGGAAGGGGAGACTTCGCTCGGCGGACCTGGAGATGAATCTGTTGAGAGCGGCCAATCTGCCTGTCAGACGCTGGACGTCCCTGACGGACTGCGGAGGCGACATATCGACGATGGCCTGGATCTTGGTTGGGTTGGCCTCGATGCCGCGGTGTGACACCAGGTAACCCAATATCTTGCCCTGGCGAACACCGAAGACGCACTTTTCCGGGTTCAGGCGGAGTCGTGCATCTCGCATGTTCGCGAATGTCTCGGCGAGGTCGGCGAGGTGGTCCTCCTTATTCTTGCTGGCGACGACAATGTCGTCCACATATGTAAATATGTTTCTACCGACCTGCCCTTCGAGTACTGTTCTGGTGAGTCTGGAGAAAGTGGACCCCGCATTCTTGAGTCCCTCCGGCATCCTGATGAAGCAATAAGTGCCGAAGGGTGTTATAAAGCTGGTGCTAGCCTTGTCTTCCTCCTTCATGTATATCTGGTGATAGCCGGAGAAGCAGTCAAGGAGTGACATGACCTCGCATCCGGCCGCGCTATCGACTATTTTGTCGATCCGCGGCAACGGGAAGTTGTCCTTCGGGCAGGCCTTATTGAGACTGGTGAAGTCTATGCACATTCGCCATTTCCCGCTTTTTTCTGCACCATTATGACATTGGAGAGCCACGTGGGGTAAGCCACTGGCTCGATGAATTTAGCTTCTAGGAGGCGGTGCACTTCCGCCTTGGCGGCCTCTGTCTTTTCGTCGGACATTTTGCGGAGCCTTTGCTTTTTTGGTCGCACCGAAGGGTCGATTCCCAAGCTGTGCTCAATTATGGATCGGCTGACTCCGACCAGGTCTAGGGCGGACCAGGCGAAGACATCTTTATTCTTGGCCAGGCAGCAGAGAAGCTTCTCTTCTTCATGTGACGTAAGGTCTTCGCTGATAGTGACTGTCTGCTTGGGCGTGGCCTGATCAAGGGGAACAGTCTTGGTTCCGTCTTGGCTCTGCAACTGTTCCTTCTCGTGCTGCTTGTCGGTTGGGCTGGCGGGCGCGGGGACCTCGCGCTAGGTCGTGAGACAGTGTATGTTCCTCTGACCAGGCACGAAGTCCCGCTCTATGTTGCGCGCCGTCTGCTGGTTGCCGTAGATCGTGATGGCGCCTAGCGGACCTGGTATCTTCATACATAGGTACAGTCCGTGGATGGCAGCTTCGAACTTATTGATGGAGCCCCGGCCCATGATGGCGTTGTACGGATATACCATGTCGACAATGTCGAAGGTTACTTGCTCACTCCGGGCATTGGGTGCTACACCGAAGGAGAGGGGAAGCTCTATTTTGCCAACGGGAAAGGTGCCCTTGCCGCCGAAGCCATACAACGGATTGTCCGAAGGCTTGAGCAGACTGTGGCTTATACCCATGCAGTCGAAGGCGTGGAGGAAGATGATGTCCGCCTGGCTGCCGTTGTCGACTAGGACTTTGTGTAGGTCCCAGCCTGCCACGCTGCAATTGATGACCATAGCGTCGATGTGGGGGGCGCTGCGCAGGTCGACGTCTCGTGCATCGAAGGTTAGCGGTATGTGGGACCACTTCGTCTGCACGACTGGGCCGGTGACCGCGACATGGTTGATGCTGCGGTAGTGGTCCCGCTTCTGCCGCTTGGTGTCGAAGTCAGTGCTGGACCCCCCTGTTATCATGTGAATGACTCCGCGATATGGTTGATCGGCGAAGTCTTCCTGCTTTGGGGCATGGGGGATGTTTTGGTGTTGCTGGTGTGGTGGTGGGGGTGGAGGAGGTACGATTTGTACTTCCTGATGGTGTTGGTAAGCGTGGTGCGGTGGATGCGGAGCGGGAGCGTGGATATATGGTGGGGGGGGGTGGCTGGTAATTATGCGCGACAATTCTGGGATTGTCGGCTGGCTGCGCCCGCGCCATTCTGTCTCTGGTGGCCTTCGTTTCGGGGCAGTCTTTGGTTTGGTGGGCGCAGTCTTCGCCGTGGAAAAGGCAGTAGAACCGGCGCGGCGGCTGCACGCGCCCTCGGCCCCTGCCACGAGTTCCGTTTCCGCGGCCTTGGGGGGGATATTCCTGGCGACGAGGGGGTCAGCAGCAGGCTGCTGGTTTGCGATGTTGTGCACTTGCTGTTGACTGCGGCCATCTCGACCGGAGTCTGGTTGCGGAGTCCTCGTCCATGTGCGGCTGGACTGCGGGGCATCTTTGGGCTTCCGCTGTGACTCAACTTTGCGCTGGTGGAGCTCTTCGGATTTGGCATATTTTTCAAAGAGCTGATATAGCTCCTGAAGGTTCTTGGGTGGATCTCTGATACAGTGGCTGTAGAGGACGTCGGCCCGAAGGCCACTGATGTCGTAGTGGATAGCGATCTGATCATCGACGGAGGGCAGCTGTGACTTGAGCGTTAAGAATTTACGGTAATACTCCCGCAGAGTCTCCTTTTCCAGCTGTTTGCAAAGCGAGAGCTCGGCCAAAGCGTTGGTGTCTGGGCGGTACCCTTGGAAGTTGAGAAGGAACTTGTCCCTGAGACTTCTCCACGAATCAATGGACAGCGGAGGCAATCTGGTGAACCAGGTGAGTGCTGGGCCCTCTAGGGCGATGATGAAAGACTTCGCCATTGTGGCGTCGTCCCCTCCGGTGGATGCAACGGCGACTTGATAACTCATTATGTATTGTGCCGGATCGGTGCTGTCGTTGTACTTGGGATATGCCCCTGCTCGGAAGTTAGCTGGCCAAGGCGTCACTTGCAGGTGTGGCGCCAGGGGACTTCGCTCGTCGAGGTAGTTGACCCCTTGGAATGGCGCGCCGTGCTGGAAGGCGTAGTCATGTTGGGGGAAACGCGGGTTCTCCGGTTGCGCCCGGTGTTGCAGGGGTGGGCCATGCTGCAGGCCGAGGTGGCCTTCGCGCGTGTCCTCCGGTTGCGCGCGCTGCTGGAGGGGTGGCTCTTGCTGTAGACCGAGGTGGCCTTCGCGCTGCATCAGCGCGATCTCGCGCTCGAGGTCTTGGGCCTTCTGCTCCTCGTCGCGTATCATCTGCCTTACCTTGGCTAGTGCGGACACACGTTGGCGCTTGGCTTCCAGTATCTCTTTCTGCCTCTGGAGATTGCGGTTCTTGAGGCGCAGGGCGCGCAGCTGTAACTGTTCTTCTGTTGAGACGCCGAGGACCTCGCCGTCCTCGGTGAGATCCGCGCCCTCCACTGGGGCGAAGCCTGGGGGCGGCTGCGATTGTCCTTCGGGCCCGCAGGTGCGGAAGGTGTCGTCTTCGCAGGTGCGGGGAATGTTGTCTTCAGTGGGCTCTTGGTGGGTGGATTGGGTGAGGGCGAGGGCCTTGCCCTTTCTTGCGGCCAGCAGTGCTGCCTTCGCAGCCTCGTCAGCCTTCGGGTTAGCTCTCTTGGGTGCCATCGTGGGTGGTCTTGTCGTAGCACGAACGGTGGGCACCAAATGTTGGAACTTGCTCTCAGCAGCAAGGAAGCCAACAAGGGTGAACGGTGGTGACAACAGGGTTACGTGCACGGGGGCAATAGCTCTGTTGATCTAGCCTCTCACGGGCACTGTGCGGGGGTATTTATAGGTAGCTGAGTGCCCAGCGCCTTGTGTTAAGGACGCATGTGCCCTCAGACACCTAGTTTATCCCCAGAATATTCCCATAAAGCAGGGTTACAAGCCGTAATTACAAGAATGCCTTTACAAACTAGGCCCGTAACACAAAGGTGGCCACGCGGGGCCCGTTACAATGGGCCAGATCACACGTGGGCCTTAGAGCAGGACGAGGCCGTGCTGCGGGGAGACGTCACTGCTGGCCTTCGTCTGGTGCTGAATGAAGCGAAGGGTGTCCCTGCCCGTTTTGTCTTTGATAGACCAGCGACTGCAGCGAAAGGCGACGAGCGAAGGGTGGCGTCTTTGCCTTCGCCCCAACAGTCCTTCATCCTGAATCGCTTGAGCAAATCTTGTGTGTACTTCGTTTGAGAGATGAAGGTGTCGTCCTTTAGTTGCTTCACTTGGAACCCAAGGAAGTAGTTCAACTCGCCCATCATAGACATCTCGAATTTCTGTGTCATCAACCTGCTAAACTCTTCACAAGACTTTTGGTTAGTAGAACCAAATATTATGTCATCGACATAAATTTGGCATACAAATAGATCACCATCTGTCGGGGACCATAATTAGGGGTACCCTCAAGACGCCTAATTCTCAGCTGGTAACCCCCATCAGCATAAAGCTGCAAAGGCCTGATGGGCACGATTAAGTCAGGGATCAGTCCACACGAGTGACTCGATCACGCTTCACCCGAGCCTAGCCTCGGCCGAAGGCAGCCGACCTCGAGAGACTTCCGTCTCGCCCGAGGCCCCCTTTTTATGGCGGACACATCACCGGCTTGCCCAAGGTCTTGGCTTCGCTCAGAAGCAACCTTGACTAAATCACCACACCGACTGACCAAATTGCAGGGGCATTTAACGCAAAGGTGGCCTGACACCTCTATCCTGACACGCGCCCCCGGCAGAGCCGAGGTGACCGCCGTCACTCCACCGCTCCACTGGCCAGTCTGACAGAAGGACAGCGCCACCTGCGCCTGCAGTGCCACTCGACAGAGTGAGTCTGACAGGCAATCAGGCCTTGCCAAGGGCGCCACGACGAACTCCGCTCCGCCCGACCCCAGGGCTCGGACTCGGGCTAAGACCCGGAAGACGGCGAACTCCGCTCCGCCCGACCCCAGGGCTCGGACTCGGGCTAAGACCCGGAAGACGGCGAACTCCGCTCCGCCCGACCCCAGGGCTCGGACTCGGGCTAAGACCCGGAAGACGGCGAACTCCGCTCCGCCCGACCCCAGGGCTCGGACTCGGGCTAAGACCCGGAAGACGACGAACCCCGCTCCGCCCGACCCCAGGGCTCGGACTCCGCCCTGGCCTCGGCCGAACGACCTCCGCCTCGCCCGACCCCTTGGCTCGGGCTCGGCCACGGCAACTGAAGGCAAGACTCAACCTCGGCTTCGGAGGAAACCCCACGTCGCCCTGCCTAGAGCACAGACCGCCACGTCAACAGGAAACGTCATCATCATCCTACCCCGAATCGACTCGGGTCACGGAGAACAAGACCGGCGTCTCGTCCGGCCAGCTCTGCCAGAGGGGCAATGATGGCGCTCCACGAGCTCTATGACGACGGCGGCCCCCAGCTCTCTTACGGCAGCAGGACAACGTCAGCAGGGACTCGACCGCTCCAACAGCTGTCCCTCCATCAGGCTCCGCCGCACCTCCGATAGCCACGACATCACGCCAGCAGGGTGCCCAGATCTCTCCGGCTGCCACATTGGCATGTACCAAGGGCGCTAGCTCTCCCTCCGCTAGACACGTAGCACTCTGCTACATCCCCATTGTACACCTGGATCCTCTCCTTACGACTATAAAAGGAAGGACCAGGGCCTTCTCAGAGAAGGTTGGCCGCGCGGGACCGAGGACGGGACAGGCGCTCTCTTGGGGCCGCTCGCTTCCCTCACCCGCGTGGACGCTTGTAACCCCCCTACTGCAAGCGCACCTGACCTGGGCGCGGGACGAACACGAAGGCCGCGGGACTTCCACCTCTCTCACGCTCGGCTCCGGCCGCCTCGCCTCTCCCCCCTCCGCGCTCGCCCACGCGCTCGACCCATCTGGGCTGGGGCACGCAGCACACTCACTCGTCGGCTTAGGGACCCCCCTGTCTCGAAACGCCGACAGTTGGCGCGCCAGGTAGGGGCACGCTGCGTGCTGACGAATAGCTCCCCGTCAAGCTCCAGATGGGCAGTCTCCAGCAACCTCTCCGGCCCGGGACGGTGCTTCGTTTCGGGGCTCTCGAGTTCATGTCCTTCGACGGCAGCTACGACATGATACTTCTTCCACCGCCGTGCGACCACGACAATGGCGGCCGACAACCCGCCCGCCGGCGGCGGAATCGACGACGTCTTCCCCGCGTGGTGGAAGAGCTATATTCGGGCTCGCTCCGTTCTCTCCCCCGCCAACGGAGGGGAAGGCGGAGCCGTCAAGGCCAGACGGGAGGCCGCGCTTCGTCAGCCGTCGAGCGAATCGACGCCCCCGACGCCCTGACGGGAGGCACGCCGGACGTCGACCTCGTGTTCGAGACGGAGGCGAGCGCCGTCCCCCCGCGGCACGCTGACCCTGAGCAAGAAGACGACGCCGGCGCGCTCGCGGAAAGCCTGCAGGACGTCGCCCTCGAACCAGAGATGACAGCGCAACCAGTCCCCGATGTGACTACGTCGCTCCTCGTCGACCAAAAGGTAACGACTAACTCCCATCTTGCGTCATTTCGACTCGGCCTCCACCCGCCAAACGACCTTGATTTGGCGGGCGCTCTCATTGAGGCGAGTGCAACCCCACTGAGGTTCTGTATGCGGTCGCCTTGGGACCGACTGACGGACGTCTCGACCTACGGGCCCTCTGGGTCCGAGGAAGATGACGACCCCAGCATCGGTTGGGATTTCTCCGGACTTGGCAACCCCAGTGCCGTGCGGGACTTCATGGCCGCATGTGACTACTGTCTGTCCGACTGTTCCGATGGAAGCCGCAGCCTTGGCGACGAGAGCTGCGGCCCAAGCCGCGAATGTTTCCACATCGAGCTAGGGAATCCCACCGAAGGCAACCATCTTGGCATGCCGGAGGATGGTGATCTCCCTAGGCCGGTGCCTCGCGCCGACATCCCACGGGAGCTAGCTGTGGTCCCCGCTCCGGCGGGGGGTTACGACCCACAACTCGAGCAAGTCCGCGAGGCGCAGGCCAGGCTCAACGAGGGAACGGGAGCGCTTGAGCCGATCCGTCGGGACGTCGGACAGGCATGGGTGGGCCAACCCCTGGCCGGAGAAATACGTCATCTGCCCCAAGGTCTCCAGCACCGCGTCGCCAACGACGTCAGGATCAGGCCGCCGCCCGCATCCAGCGGAGTCGGTCAGAACCTGGCAACCGCAGCAATGCTCATCCGCGCGATGCCGGAGCCGTCAACCACCGAGGGTCGGCGGATCCAGGGAGAACTCAAGAATCTCCTGGAAGGCGCCGCGGCCCGGCGGGCCGAGAGCACTGCATCCCGAAGGCAAGGATATCCCTCGGAACCTCATGCCGCGACTTCCCGATTCATGCGGGAAGCCTCGGTCTACACCGGGCGCACGCGCAACACCGCGCCTGCGGCCCTGGGCCACCTCGGCAACGAGCACCATCGACGCGACCGTCGGGCTCACCTCGACGAACGGGTGCGCCGAGGCTATCACCCCAGGCGTGGGGGACGTTACGACAGCGGGGAGGATCGGAGTCCTTCGCCCGAACCACCCGGTCCGCAGGCTTTCAGTCGGGCCATCCGACGGGCGCCATTCCCGACCCGGTTCCGACCCCCGACTACTATCGTAAAGTACTCGGGAGAAACGAGACCGGAGCTGTGGCTCGCGGACTACCGCCTTGCCTGCCAACTGGGTGGAACGGACGATGACAACCTCATCATCCGCAACCTCCCCCTGTTCCTCTCCGACACTGCTCGTGCCTGGTTGGAGCACCTGCCTCCGGGGCAGATTTCCAACTGGGACGACTTGGTCCAAGCCTTCGCTGGCAATTTCCAGGGCACATACGTGCGCCCCGGGAATTCCTGGGACCTTCGAAGCTGCCGGCAACAGCCGGGGGAGTCGCTCCGGGACTACATCCGGCGATTCTCGAAGCAGCGCACCGAGCTGCCCAACATCACCGACTCGGATGTCATCGGCGCGTTCCTCGCCGGCACCACTTGCCGCGACCTGGTGAGCAAGCTGGGTCGCAAAACCCCCACCAGGGCGAGCGAGCTGATGGACATCGCCACCAAGTTCGCCTCTGGCCAGGAGGCAGTCGAGGCTATCTTCCGAAAGGACAAGCAGCCCAGGGCCGCCCATCGGAAGAAGCCCCCGAGGCGTCTGCTCCGCGCGGCGCCAAGAAGAAAGGCAAGAAGAAGTCGCAATCGAAACGCGACGCCGCCGACGCGGACCTTGTCGCCGCCGCCGAGTATAAGAACCCTCGGAAGCCCCCCGGAGGTGCAAACCTCTTCGACAAGATGCTCAAGGAGCCGTGCCCCTACCATCAGGGGCCCGTCAAGCACGCCCTCGAGGAGTGCGTTATGCTTCGGCGTCATTTCCACAGGGCTGGGCCACACCGCCGAGGGTGGCAGGGCCCACGACGACGACAAGAACGAAGATCACCCAGCAGGGGGGTTCCCCGAGGTCCGCGACTGCTACATGATCTATGGAGGGCATGCGGCGAGTACCTCGGCTCGGCACCGCAAGCAAGAGCGCCGGGAGGTCTGCTCGGTGAAGGTGGCGGCGCCAGTCTACCTAGACTGGTCTGACAAGCCCATCACTTTCGACCGGGCCGACCACCCCGACCATGTGCCAAGCCCGGGGAAATACCCGCTCGTCGTCGACCCCGTTGTCGGCGATGTCAGGCTCACCAAGGTCCTGATGGACGGGGGCAGCTGCCTCAACATCATCTACGCCGAGACCCTCAAGCTCCTGCGCGTCGATCCGTCCTCCGTCCGAGCAGGCGCTGCGCCCTTCCACGGGATCATCCCTGGGAAGCGCGTCCAGCCCCTCGGGCGACTCGACCTCCCAGTCTGCTTCGGGACACCCTCCAACTTCCGAAGGGAGACCCTGACGTTCGAAGTGGTCGGGTTCCGAGGAACCTACCACGCCGTGCTAGGGAGGCCATGCTACGCGAAGTTCATGGCCGTCCCCAACTACACCTACCTGAAGCTCAAGATGCCGGGCCCCAACGGGGTCATCACTGTCGGCCCCACGTACAAACACGCGTTCGAATGCGACGTGGAGTGCGTGGAGTACGCCGAGGCCCTCGCCGAGTCCGAGGCCCTCATCGCCGACCTGGAGAACCTCTCCAAGGAGGTCCCAGACGTGAAGCGCCACGCCGGCAACTTCGAGCCAGCGGAGACGGTCAAGGCCGTCCCCCTCGACCCCAGTGGCGACACCACCAAGCAGATCCGGATCGGCTCCGGGCTCGACCCCAAATAGGAAGCAGTGCTCGTCGACTTTCTCCGCGTGAACGCCGACGTCTTTGCGTGGAGTCCCTCGGACATGCCCGGCATACCGAGGGATGTCGCCGAGCACTCGCTGGATATTCGGGCCGGAGCCCGACCCGTCAGACAGCCTCTGCGCCGATTCGACGAGGAGAAGCGCAGAGCGATTGGCGAAGAGATCCACAAGCTAATGGCGGCAGGGTTCATCAAAGAGGTATTCCATCCCGAATGGCTTGCCAACCCTGTGCTTGTGAGGAAGAAAGGGGGGAAATGGCGGATGTGTGTAGACTACACTGGTCTCAACAAAGCATGTCCGAAGGTTCCCTACCCTCTGCCTCGCATCGACCAAATCGTGGATTCCACTGCTGGGTGCGAAACCCTGTCCTTCCTCGATGCCTACTCAGGGTATCACCAGATCCGAATGAAAGAGTCCGACCAGCTCGCGACTTCTTTCATCACGCCGTTCGGCATGTACTGCTATGTCACCATGCCGTTCGGCTTGAGGAATGCAGGTGCGACGTACCAGCGGTGCATGAACCATGTGTTCGGCGAACACATCGGTCGCACGGTCGAGGCCTACGTCGATGACATCGTAGTCAAGACTCGGAAGGCTTCCGACCTCCTCTCCGACCTTGAAGTGACATTCCGGTGTCTCAAGGCAAAAGGAGTCAAGCTTAATCCTGAGAAGTGTGTCTTCGGGGTGCCCCGAGGCATGCTCCTAGGTTTCATCGTCTCCGAGCGAGGCATCGAGGCCAACCTGGAGAAGATCGCGGCCATCACCAGCATGGGACCCATCAAGGACTTAAAAGGGGTACAGAGGGTCATGGGATGCCTCGCGGCCCTGAGCCGCTTCATCTCACGCCTCGGCGAAAGAGGTCTGCCTCTGTACCGCCTCTTAAGGAAGGCCGAATGTTTCGCTTGGACCCCTGAGGCCGAGGAAGCCCTCGACAACCTGAAGGCACTCCTTACAAAGGCGCCAGTCTTGGTGCCGCCGGCGGGCGGAGAAGTCCTCTTGGTCTACGTTGCCGCGACCACTCAGGTGGTTAGCGCCGCGATTGTGGTCGAGAGGCAGGAGGAAGGGCATACATTGCCCGTTCAGAGGCCGGTCTACTTCATCAGCGAAGTGCTGTCCGAGACCAAGATCTGCTACCCACAAGTTCAAAAGCTGCTGTACGCTGTGATCCTGACAAGGCGGAAGCTACGACACTACTTCGAGTCCCATCCGGTGACTGTGGTGTCATCCTTCCCCCTGGGGGAGATCATCCAGTGCCGAGAGGCCTCGGGCAGAATCGCAAAGTGGGCGGTGGAGATCATGGGCGAAACGATCTCGTTCGCCCCTCGGAAGGCCATCAAGTCCCAAGTGTTGGCGGATTTCATGGCCGAATGGGTCGATACCCAACTACCAACGACTCCGATCCAACCGGAGCTCTGGACCATGTTTTTCGACGGGTCGCTGATGAAGACGGGGGCCGGTGCGGGCCTGCTCTTCATCTCGCCCCTCGGAAAGCACTTGCGCTACGTGCTGCGCCTCCACTTCCCGGCGTCCAACAATGTGGCCGAGTACGAAGCTCTGGTCAACGGATTGCGGATCGCCATCGAGCTAGGGGTCAGACGCCTCGACGCCCGCGGTGATTCGCAGCTCGTCATCGACCAAGTCATGAAGAACTCCCACTGCCGCGACCCGAAGATGGAGGCCTACTGCGACGAGGTTCGGCGCCTGGAAGACAAGTTCTTCGGGCTCGAGCTCAACCACATCGCTCGGCGCTACAACGAAACCGCAGACGAGCTGGCGAAGATAGCCTCGGGGCGAACGACAGTCCCCCCGGACGTCTTCTCCCGGGACCTGCATCAACCCTCCGTCAAGCTCGACGACGCGCCCGAGCCCGAGGTACCCTCGGCCCCCGAGGGCGGGGCATTGAACATCGAGGAAGGGCAGAGCGGGGCCACGCCAGACCAAGATTGGCAGGCCCCGTACCTGCAATATCTCCGTCGAGGAGAGCTACCCCTCGACCAAGTCGAGGCTCGACGGGTAGCGCGACGCGCCAAGTCATTCGTCTTGCTGGGCGACAAAGAGGAGCTCTACCATCGCAGCCCCTCGGGCATCCTCCAGCAATGCATCTCCATCGCCGAAGGTCGGGAACTGCTGCAAGAAGTACACTCGGGGGCTTGCGGCCACCACGCAGCACCCCGAGCCCTTGTTGGAAATGCTTTCCGGCAAGGTTTCTACTGGCCAACGGCGGTGGCTGATGCCACTAGAATTGTCCGCACCTGCGAAGGGTGCCAATTCTATGCGAAGCGGACACACCTGCCCGCTCAGGCTCTGCAGACAATACCCATCACCTGGCCCTTCGCTGTATGGGGTCTGGACCTCGTCGGCCCCTTGCAGAAGGCACCCGGGGGCTACACGCACCTGCTGGTCGCCATCGACAAATTCTCCAAGTGGATCGAGGTCCGACCTCTGAACAGCATCAGGTCCGAGCAGGCGGTGGCATTCTTCACCAACATCATCCATCGCTTTGGGGTCCCAAACTCCATCATCACCGACAATGGCACCCAGTTCACCGGCAAAAAATTCTTGGATTTTTGCGAGGATCACCATATCCGGGTGGACTGGGCCGCCGTGGCTCATCCCATGTCGAATGGGCAAGTAGAGCGTGCCAACGGCATGATTCTACAAGGGCTCAAGCCTCGGATCTACAACGACCTCAACAAGTTCGGCAGGCGATGGATGAAGGAACTCCCCTCGGTGGTCTGGAGCCTAAGGACGACGCCGAGTCGTGCCACGGGCTTCACGCCGTTTTTCCTGGTCTACGGGGCTGAAGCTATCTTGCCCACTGACCTGGAATACGGCTCCCCGAGGGCGAGGGCATACACCAAACAAAGCAACCAAGCTAGCCGAGCGGAATCGCTGGACCAGCTGGAGGAAGCTCGGGACAGGGCTTTGCTACACTCGGCGCGGTATCAACAGTCCTTGCGACGCTACCACGCCCGAGGGGTCCGGTCCCGAGAACTCCAGGTGGGCGACCTGGTGCTTCGGCTGCGACAAGATGCCCGAGGGAGGCACAAGCTCACGCCCCCCTGGGAAGGGCCATTCGTCGTCGCCAAAGTTCTGAAGCCCGGAACATACAAGCTGGCCAACAATCAAGGCGAGATCTACGGCAACGCTTGGAACATCAAACAGCTACGTCGCTTCTACCCTTAAGATGTTTTCAAGTTGTCCATATACCTCGCACCTACGCAAAGTTTAGTTGTCAAGGAAGGGTCGGCCTAGCCCCGGCAAAGCCCGACCCTCCCTCGGGGGCTAAAAGGGGGGAGACCCCCTCTGCGTCGAATTTTTCCTCGAAAAAGGATCTCTTTTTAGCAGGGTTTCTTCCGTGCCTCTTGACTACTTCGGAAAGCGGATCCTGGAAACGACGAGGTACACGTAAGCAGCCAAGGCTGACCGAGCCGAGGGACTCCTACGCCTTCGGGATACGGATACTGTCGGCGTTTCGAGACAGGGGGGTCCCTAAGCCGACGAGTGAGTGTGCTGCGTGCCCCAGCCCAGATGGGTCGAGCGCGTGGGCGAGCGCGGAGGGGGGAGAGGCGAGGCGGCCGGAGCCGAGCGTGAGAGAGGTGGAAGTCCCGCGGCCTTCGTGTTCGTCCCGCGCCCAGGTCAGGTGCGCTTGCAGTAGGGGGGTTACAAGCGTCCACGCGGGTGAGGGAAGCGAGCGGCCCCAAGAGAGCGCCTGTCCCGTCCTCGGTCCCGCGCGGCCAACCTTCTCTGAGAAGGCCCTGGTCCTTCCTTTTATAGTCATAAGGAGAGGATCCAGGTGTACAATGGGGATGTAGCAGAGTGCTACGTGTCTAGCGGAGGGAGAGCTAGCGCCCTAGGTACATGCCAATGTGGCAGCCGGAGAGATCTGGGCACCCTGCTGGCGTGATGTCGTGGCTATCGGAGGTGCGGCGGAGCCTGATGGAGGGACAGCTGTTGGAGCGGTCGAGTCCCTGCTGACGTTGTCCTGCTGCCGTAAGAGAGCTGGGGGCCGCCGTCGTCATAGAGCTCGTGGAGCGCCATCATTGCCCCTCTGGCAGAGCTGGCCGGACGAGACGCCGGTCTTGTTCTCTGTGACCCGAGTCGATTCGGGGTAGGATGATGATGACGTTTCCTGTTGACGTGGCGGTCTGTGCTCTAGGCAGGGCGACGTGGGGTTTCCTCCGAAGCCGAGGTTGAGTCTTGCCTTCAGTTGCCGTGGCCGAGCCCGAGCCAAGGGGTCGGGCGAGGCGGAGGTCGTTCGGCCGAGGCCAGGGCGGAGTCCGAGCCCTGGGGTCGGGCGGAGCGGGGTTCGTCGTCTTCCGGGTCTTAGCCCGAGTCCGAGCCCTGGGGTCGGGCGGAGCGGAGTTCGCCGTCTTCCGGGTCTTAGCCCGAGTCCGAGCCCTGGGGTCGGGCGGAGCGGAGTTCGCCGTCTTCCGGGTCTTAGCCCGAGTCCGAGCCCTGGGGTCGGGCGGAGCGGAGTTCGCCGTCTTCCGGGTCTTAGCCCGAGTCCGAGCCCTGGGGTCGGGCGGAGCGGAGTTCGTCGTCTTTCGGGTCTTAGCCCGAGTCCGAGCCCTGGGGTCGGGCGGAGCGGAGTTCGCCGTCTTCCGGGTCTTAGCCCGAGTCCGAGCCCTGGGGTCGGGCGGAGCGGAGTTCGCCGTCTTCCGGGTCTTAGCCCGAGTCCGAGCCCTGGGGTCGGGCGGAGCGGAGTTCGTCGTGGCGCCCTTGGCAAGGCCTGATTGCCTGTCAGACTCACTCTGTCGAGTGGCACTGCAGGCGCAGGTGGCGCTGTCCTTCTGTCAGACTGGCCAGTGGAGCGGTGGAGTGACGGCGGTCACCTCGGCTCTGCCGGGGGCGCGTGTCAGGATAGAGGTGTCAGGCCACCTTCGCGTTAAATGCCCCTGCAATTTGGTCAGTCGGTGTGGTGATTTAGTCAAGGTTGCTTCTGAGCGAAGCCAAGACCTTGGGCAAGCCGGTGATGTGTCCGCCATAAAAAGGGGGCCTCGGGCGAGACGGAAGTCTCTCGAGGTCGGCTGCCTTCGGCCGAGGCTAGGCTCGGGTGAAGCGTGATCGAGTCACTCGTGTGGACTGATCCCTGACTTAATCGTGCCCATCAGGCCTTTGCAGCTTTATGCTGATGGGGGTTACCAGCTGAGAATTAGGCGTCTTGAGGGTACCCCTAATTATGGTCCCCGACAGTAGCCCCCGAGCCTCGAAGGGAGTGTTAGCACTCG
The DNA here is from genome assembly GCF_902167145.1 of Zea mays. Taxonomy (NCBI): domain Eukaryota; kingdom Viridiplantae; phylum Streptophyta; class Magnoliopsida; order Poales; family Poaceae; genus Zea; species Zea mays. The sequence goes on from NC_050097.1 coordinate 206,855,514, forward strand.
CTTGGAGGCTTTTGTCGCACTTTTTTGCAAGGGGACCAGCCTTTCTCGGTTGCATTTCGTTCCGGTGGGTGCACGCGAGCGCACCCGCCGGGTGTAGCCCCCGAGGCCTCGGAGGAGTGGTTACACTCCTTCGAGGTCTTAATACTTCGCTTAACGCTTCGGCTGGTCTGGTCGTTCCCTCATGCGAATTGGCCGTAGCCCGGGTGCACGGTCGGGGCCCAAGCTCTCGGGCTGGTATGTTGACGCTGTCAACGATTTGGCCGGAGCCGGTTTTTGCGAGAGCAGCCCCCGAGCCTCTGCACAGGGCGAGAGGACGATCAGGGACAGACTCGGCTTTTTACATACGCCCCTTCGTCGCCTTTCCGCAAGGAGGAGGGGGGGAGTGCGCCATGTTACCCTCGATGGGCACCGAACATGGTGTCTCCGGTGAGCTGCAAGCGGGTAATCCGAGTGGACGTCCGTGCCCCGTTCGTTGGGGGTCGGCTAGGGGCCCAGAGGCACGCCCAAAAGTACCTGCGGGTGATTTGCCGGACCCGGTCCCCTGGCGACGGGGTTCGAGGGCTCGATGCCTCCCTCCGATGGGATTCCGTTACAAGATCGTTCCCGCTGGTCTCGGAAATGTCCTAGGGTACCTCGGGAGCGCAGCCCGAGCCTCGGTTATGTATCGAACGTACCCCTGGTCATCCCTCGCTCGGTGTCTGAGGCGACTGTGAACCCTTTGGGGGCCAGCCTTCGAACCCCTGATCAGTAATGGGCGCGGAGCCCGAGTAGCCTGAGGCGGCCATGGAGCCCTTCGGGGGGCTGGCCTTCGAACCCCTGACCAGTAGTGGGTGTCGGGCCCACGCGATCTGAGGCGGCTGTTGAACCCTTGGGGGGCCAGCCTTCGAACCCCTGATCAGTAATGGGGGGCTCGGAGCCCGGTTCCTTCGCGGAGAAGGATCCCTTTCGGGGTATCCCCCTTCCCCGGTCCCTGTTGCAAGAGATAGAGAAAGAGGAAAACGGAAAAGGATACGAAATCGGACGACGTGGCGTACCTTTTCTGAAGCGGTTATTACGGCGAAGGTGAAGCGTCGCGTGCTCCTTCTGCCAGAAGCGCCGCGTGTCCCGCCGCGGAGTTAATGCGACGGGACGAGTGGTTGGCGGGGCGGCCGTTACGCGAGTGAGAGCCGTTTTGAGGAACGACTGTGCCGCTTCGCGTTTTTCGAATCCTGCGTCCGGTCCAGGCGGCGTGCTGGAAACGGTTTCGCCCTGGCCTTCATATACTTGAGAGGGGGCCCGGTGACGGTTCTTCACTCTGCTCCCTTCTTTTCCCTTCGGGTTTTCGCCACCCGGGGAACTTTAGCAGGAGGAGAGAGAAACCGCCTTCCCTGCCCCGCGCCGCCATCTTCTCCATCTTGGTGATGGCGGACCGAGTGACCATAATCCCCCCGCGCGATCCGTGGCCCTTCTCCACGGTGACGGCGAGCGATCTGGAGGAGCTGGTCGGCGAAGGTCTGCTCCGCCCCCTCACCGACAAGCAGCGGCCAGAGTGGATTCCTCCCGTGGGCGGAGCCGCTCCGTCCCCACCGCCGGGGTATGTTGTGAGCTTCGTCTCCTTCCATGAGCGGGGATTTGGTGCGCCGGCGGGCCGCTTTATGCGGGCCATCTTGTTCCACTATGGGGTGGAGTTGCACAACCTCTCCCCCAACTCCATCTCGCAGGCCGCTATTTTCGTAGCGCTATGCGAAGGGTACTTGGGGATTGCTCCCCATTGGGATTTGTGGACTTACTTCTTCTTCGCCGAGCCTTTCGCCTTGTCGACGGGGGAGAGGAGGATCCGCGCAGCGGTGCGGGCCGGCGGCTGCATTCTCTTGTTGAGGCAGTCGCGGGCGTTGCAGTACATTCCTGCCATTCTCGCGTCTTCGAACAAGGGGTGGCAGCGCCGGTGGTTCTACCTCCGGAACGACGGTGAGTTGCTCCCACCGTTTTCCCAGCGAGTAGTTACAGCTGCCACCGACGCCTGGCGCCACGGGACCCCGCACGAGAGGCAGAAAAATCTCGAGCCCCTTCTCCAGGCCCTGAAGGAGTTGCGGGAGGGGGGACTTACTGCTGCGGGAGTAATCGCCGCCATTCACCATCGGAGGGTGCTCCCATTGGCGGAGCGGCGGCTGTCACCGGATCCTCTTTCTTCCGACGCCCTCCAATGGCGGGTGTCGGCCGCGATGGGGAAGCCGGACCCCCACGCATACTCCCAGCTTCGGATGCGCCCCGATCAGGGGTGCGTGACTTTGGTGAGCGTCCGCCCCTCCTTTCTTCGTATGTCTGGTTGCTCCAGGTCCTTATGATCGGGTTCCTTTCTCCCCTCCTTTTAGGATGTGGGGTGTCACAAACCCTCCCTGCCACGGGTTCCGGAGGACGCGGTGGACCGTGCAGCGCGGCGGGTTGCCGCGGAGGAGAAGAAGAAAAAGAAGGACGCGGAGAAGGCCCGGGCCCGCGAGCGGAGGCGGGCTCGGGACGCCTTAGAGAAGCGCCGCCGCCAGCAGGAGAGGGACGGACTCCCGAGGGAGCCGTCGCCGGAGACGCCCGACGACGATGACGACGACGATGATGATGATGATGACGGCATGGCCGCCCGTCTTGGCCTCAGCCTCGGCCTGGGGTGTGGCCCAGAGCCGTCGGTCCAGCCCCCGAGCGAACCGACTCCGTCAGCCCCCGAAGTCGGGGCGTCGGGCTCCCGACCCGAGGCGCGGGGGCGAACCGAGAGGCCACCTGACCCCTCCGCCGGAGGAGCTGAAGTAGTTCCGGGGGTCCAGACCAAGGCGTCTGTTCCCCAGAGGCCGCTGCTTGTGCTGGGGGCGGCCGGGAGTGACCCTCAGGTCGTCGCTGCCGTGCCCGAGGAACCTGTTTCCCAGGCGCCCCAAGCGCCGGCGAAGCGGACCTCGGTGGCCGTTTCAAGAGCTGGGATCCAAGAAGGCTCTCCCCAGGCGCGGTGGATCATGGCCCGGAGTGGGTGAGTACCTCGGAATGTCTTCGTCTTGGCCTCCCATTCGTATGTTTTGGTTGTGATCCCCTTCCTTTTCTATCCAGCAAGCGAAGTCACGGCCAGACCGACCTGGCACCCCGGAAGGCCCTCAAGACGGCGCCGAGCCGTGCGGCCAGCGCCATTCAGCCGACCCTCTCGCGGGGCACCCTGACATCGGGGGTTCGGGCGTCGCTAATCTCGGAGGAGCGGGCTCCCGAGGCCGGCTCTTCAGCCGGGGCGACGATCGTGGTTGAGGAGGCGGCTGACGCCCACACGGCTCTGAGTTCGCCTGTCGGGCCGGTCATGCCGGCGCCCGCCACCGTTGAGGCTGCCGCCGTCCTTGTCGAAGGGTGCCCAGCCGCCGCCAGTACCGGGATGACTGATGCGTCGGTGCCCAAGACCTCAGAAGAGGTGGGCGCGGTCGCGCAACCTGTCCCGCCGGGCGACAGCCTCATCGCCGTGCGGCGGAGCCCCGAGGCCCGGCGCCCGTTGCTCCGATTCCGGACCCGCGAGGCCTCGGACCCCGTCTTCGTTCTTGATGATGAGCAGGAGGACCAGTCCTGGGGTGAGCTCCGCGAGTGCGCAGAGACGACGGTGGGGTCGCTCCGGGCGTCGCTGGAGGTCTTCTGCAGAGACGTCCCCAAAATCCTCCAGGTAGCGGTTTCGGGCATCCCTTTCTTCCTTCTGTATGATACTCGTTGTGACGCCCTGTTTCCTTTTCCCAGGATCTGACGGACCGGAGCGCCGCTAAGTCGTCATTCATCCGCCGTGAGGTTGATGTCTGGGGCTCACTGCGATCCCTGAGGTCTTCGCTTGCCGGGGCTACCACACGCCTTTCTCAGCAAGATGCCAAGGTGGCGGATCTCCAGCTGTTATGCGCCGACCTGAGAGCCGAGGCGGCAGCGGCGCGTGCGGAGGCGCAACAGCAGCGATCGGAGCTCGCCCGGGTCGTCGAGGAATGGAACCGGCTTCAAGACCGGGCTGCCGAGGCCGAAAGCCGAGCCGAGACCCTTGCGGCCGACTTAGCTGCAACCCAAGTCGCGGCCTCGGAGCATCGTGCCCGAGCCGGGAGTACGTCTCGGTCCTCCCTAGTTCTTTTTCTTGTCCGTTTCCCTTGCTTGTACTTGAGGTGTCTCTCCTGGCTACTTGCAGAGCTTGAGTCCGCCCTTGATGAGTCCGCCAAGGCGCTTGCTGAGGCGCTTGCCGGAGCCGCTGAGCAGAGGGAGGCGGACCTCGCGGTCATGTCCGAGGCCGTCTCGGACTTTTACCGTGCCCTCGGCTCTGATGACGTCCCTTCAGGAAGCTCCCCTCAGAGCCGCCTTCGGGCCTTGGGTGGTCACGCCTGCGGCAGAGTCCGCGAAGCGCTACACCATGGCGTCAGGCGGGCCTTCGCCGTGCTCGCCTCTCACTACGTTGTGGATCTGGAGCGGGTTAGTGAGGGGTACTGCCTTCCTGACGAAGACGATGCTGCTTTGGCGGAGGTGCAGCGGCTTGACGCGGTTGCCGCTGGCCCAAGCGCGGTGCTGGCGACCACCTTTGAGGCGGAGGTCCTTCCTCCTGCGACGTCACCGGAGGCCGAGATGGATCCCACCGATGGCGGGGGTGTAGTTGAAGGCGCGGCTCCTTCCCAAGGCGGCACCTGATTCTCGTTTGAACAGTTTCTTGTTGAACGTGTGTCTTACCACGGCCGCTGAGGCCTGAACACTTTTGTCTTTCTTGCATGGAGTCGTACTCTCCTCTCTTTCCGTCTGCGTGTTCGTCCTAGCTCGTCGATAATAGAGTAGCTTCTCGAGTTGGGCCATTCTCCGCGGCAGGTGATGAGTGAGGTATCCCTAACCCGGAGGTACGGGAGTTCCTCGGCTCAATCGGCCTTGCCATTTTCATGAACTCGCGTTCGCTCCTCGAGACCCGGCTTCTGACATAGCCAGGAGAACGTAGCTGGGAGGACGCAAGAGGCTCCCCTTTTTTTTGATTAAAAGGATCTCGACGCAGAGGGGTTCGATCTCGACGCAGAGGGGTTCGATCTCGACGCAGAGGGGTTCGATCTCGACGCAGAGGGGTTCGATCTCGACGCAGAGGGGTTCCCCCTTTTTAGCCCCCGAGGGAGGGTCGGGCTCCGCTATGGCGAGGCCGACCCTTCCTTGATGATCAAGGCGCAGAGGCTGCCTGACGAATCGGGCCCCGGCCCAAATATCCAGCGAGTGTTCGGCGGCATCCCTCGGTATGCAGGGCGTGTCCGAGGGACTCCACGCAAAGACGTCGGCGTTTTGCGCGGAGAAAGTCGACGAGCACTGCTTCCTATTTGGGGTCGAGCCCGGAGCCGATCCGGATCTGCTTGGTGGTGTCGCCACTGGGGTCGAGGGGGACGGCCTTGACCGTCTCCGCTGGCTCGAAGTTGCCGGCATGGCGCTTCACGTCTGGGACCTCCTTGGAGAGGTTCTCCAGGTCGGCGATGAGGGCCTCGGCGTACTCCACGCACTCCACGTTGCATTCGAACGCGTGTTTGTACGTGGGGCCGACAGTGATGACCCCGTTGGGGCCCGGCATCTTGAGCTTCAGGTAGGTGTAGTTGGGGACGGCCATGAACTTCGCGTAGCATGGCCTCCCTAACACGGCGTGGTAGGTTCCTCGGAACCCGACCACTTCGAACGTCAGGGTCTCCCTTCGGAAGTTGGAGGGTGTCCCGAAGCAGACTGGGAGGTCGAGTCGCCCGAGGGGCTGGACGCGCTTCCCAGGGATGATCCCGTGGAAGGGCGCAGCGCCTGCTCGGACGGAGGACGGATCGACGCGCAGGAGCTTGAGGGTCTCGGCGTAGATGATGTTGAGGCAGCTGCCCCCGTCCATCAGGACCTTGGTGAGCCTGACATCGCCGACAACGGGGTCGACGACGAGCGGGTATTTCCCCGGGCTTGGCACATGGTCGGGGTGGTCGGCCCGGTCGAAAGTGATGGGCTTGTCGGACCAGTCTAGGTAGACTGGCGCCGCCACCTTCACCGAGCAGATCTCCCGGCGCTCTTGCTTGCGGTGCCGAGCCGAGGTACTCGCCGCATGCCCTCCATAGATCATGTAGCAGTCGCGGACCTCGGGGAACCCCCCTGCTGGGTGATCTTCGTTCTTGTCGTCGTCGTGGGCCCTGCCACCCTCGGCGGGTGGCCCGGCCCTGTGGAAATGACGCCGAAGCATAACGCACTCCTCGAGGGTGTGCTTGACGGGCCCCTGATGGTAGGGGCACGGCTCCTTGAGCATCTTGTCGAAGAGGTTTGCATCTCCGGGGGGCTTCCGAGGGTTCTTATACTCGGCGGCGGCGACAAGGTCCGCGTCGGCGGCGTCGCGTTTCGATTGCGACTTCTTCTTGCCTTTCTTCTTGGCGCCGCGCGGAGCAGACACCTCGGGGGCTTCTTCCGATGGGCGGCCCTGGGGCTGCTTGTCCTTTCGGAAGATAGCCTCGACTGCCTCCTGGCCAGAGGCGAACTTGGTGGCGATGTCCATCAGCTCGCTCGCCCTGGTGGGGGTTTTGCGACCCAGCTTGCTCACCAGGTCGCGGCAAGTGGTGCCGGCGAGGAACGCGCCGATGACATCCGAGTCGGTGATGTTGGGCAGCTCGGTGCGCTGCTTCGAGAATCGCCGGATGTAGTCCCAGAGCGACTCCCCCGGCTGTTGCCGGCAGCTTCGAAGGTCCCAGGAATTCCCGGGGCGCACGTATGTGCCCTGGAAATTGCCAGCGAAGGCTTGGACCAAGTCGTCCCAGTTGGAAATCTGCCCCGGAGGCAGGTGCTCCAACCAGGCACGAGCAGTGTCGGAGAGGAACAGGGGGAGGTTGCGGATGATGAGGTTGTCGTCGTCCGTTCCACCCAGTTGGCAGGCAAGGCGGTAGTCCGCGAGCCACAGCTCCGGTCTCGTTTCTCCCGAGTACTTTACGATAGTAGTCGGGGGTCGGAACCGGGTCGGGAATGGCGCCCGTCGGATGGCCCGACTGAAAGCCTGCGGACCGGGTGGTTCGGGCGAAGGACTCCGATCCTCCCCGCTGTCGTAACGTCCCCCACGCCTGGGGTGATAGCCTTGGCGCACCCGTTCGTCGAGGTGAGCCCGACGGTCGCGTCGATGGTGCTCGTTGCCGAGGTGGCCCGGGGCCGCAGGCGCGGTGTTGCGCGTGCGCCCGGTGTAGACCGAGGCTTCCCGCATGAATCGGGAAGTCGCGGCATGAGGTTCCGAGGGATATCCTTGCCTTCGGGATGCAGTGCTCTCGGCCCGCCGGGCCGCGGCGCCTTCCAGGAGATTCTTGAGTTCTCCCTGGATCCGCCGACCCTCGGTGGTTGACGGCTCCGGCATCGCGCGGATGAGCATTGCTGCGGTTGCCAGGTTCTGACCGACCCCGCTGGATGCGGGCGGCGGCCTGATCCTGACGTCGTTGGCGACGCGGTGCTGGAGACCTTGGGGCAGATGGCGTATTTCTCCGGCCAGGGGCTGGCCCACCCATGCCTGTCCGACGTCCCGACGGATCGGCTCAAGCGCTCCCGTTCCCTCGTTGAGCCTGGCCTGCGCCTCGCGGACTTGCTCGAGTTGTGGGTCGTAACCCCCCGCCGGAGCGGGGACCACAGCTAGCTCCCGTGGGATGTCGGCGCGAGGCACCGGCCTAGGGAGATCACCATCCTCCGGCATGCCAAGATGGTTGCCTTCGGTGGGATTCCCTAGCTCGATGTGGAAACATTCGCGGCTTGGGCCGCAGCTCTCGTCGCCAAGGCTGCGGCTTCCATCGGAACAGTCGGACAGACAGTAGTCACATGCGGCCATGAAGTCCCGCACGGCACTGGGGTTGCCAAGTCCGGAGAAATCCCAACCGATGCTGGGGTCGTCATCTTCCTCGGACCCAGAGGGCCCGTAGGTCGAGACGTCCGTCAGTCGGTCCCAAGGCGACCGCATACAGAACCTCAGTGGGGTTGCACTCGCCTCAATGAGAGCGCCCGCCAAATCGAGGTCGTTTGGCGGGTGGAGGCCGAGTCGAAATGACGCAAGATGGGAGTTAGTCGTTACCTTTTGGTCGACGAGGAGCGACGTAGTCACATCGGGGACTGGTTGCGCCGTCATCTCTGGTTCGAGGGCGACGTCCTGCAGGCTTTCCGCGAGCGCGCCGGCGTCGTCTTCTTGCTCAGGGTCAGCGTGCCGCGGGGGGATGGCGCTCGCCTCCGTCTCGAACACGAGGTCGACGTCCGGCGTGCCTCCCGTCGGGGCGTCGGGGGCGTCGATTCGCTCGACGGCTGACGAAGCGCGGCCTCCCGTCTGGCCTTGACGGCTCCGCCTTCCCCTCCGTTGGCGGGGGAGAGAACGGAGCGAGTCCGAATATAGCTCTTCCACCACGCGGGGAAGACGTCGTCGATTCCGCCGCCGGCGGGCGGGTTGTCGGCCACCATTGTCGTGGTCACACGGCGGTGGAAGAAGTATCATGTCGTAGCTGCCGTCGAAGGACATGAACTCGAGAGCCCCGAAACGAAGCACCATCCCGGGCCGGAGAGGTTGCTGGAGACTGCCCATCTGGAGCTTGACGGGGAGCTATTCGTCAGCACGCAGCAGGCCCCTACCTGGCGTGCCAACTGTCGGCGTTTCGAGACAGGGGGGTCCCTAAGCCGACGAGTGAGTGTGCTGCGTGCCCCAGCCCAGATGGGTCGAGCGCGTGGGCGAGCGCGGAGGGGGGAGAGGCGAGGCGGCCGGAGCCGAGCGTGAGAGAGGTGGAAGTCCCGCGGCCTTCGTGTTCGTCCCGCGCCCAGGTCAGGTGCGCTTGCAGTAGGGGGGTTACAAGCGTCCACGCGGGTGAGGGAAGCGAGCGGCCCCAAGAGAGCGCCTGTCCCGTCCTCGGTCCCGCGCGGCCAACCTCCTCTGAGAAGGCCCTGGTCCTTCCTTTTATAGTCATAAGGAGAGGATCCAGGTGTACAATGGGGATGTAGCAGAGTGCTACGTGTCTAGCGGAGGGAGAGCTAGCGCCCTAGGTACATGCCAATGTGGCAGCCAGAGAGATCTGGGCACCCTGCTGGCGTGATGTCGTGGCTATCGGAGGTGCGGCGGAGCCTGATGGAGGGACAGCTGTTGGAGCGGTTGAGTCCCTGCTGACGTTGTCCTGCTGCCGTAAGAGAGCTGGGGGCCGCCGTCGTCATAGAGCTCGTGGAGCGCCATCATTGCCCCTCTGGCAGAGCTGGCCGGACGAGACACCGGTCTTGTTCTCCGTGACCCGAGTCGATTCGGGGTAGGATGATGATGACGTTTCCTGTTGACGTGGCGGTCTGTGCTCTAGGCAGGGCGACGTGGGGTTTCCTCCGAAGCCGAGGTTGAGTCTTGCCTTCAGTTGCCGTGGCCGAGCCCGAGCCAAGGGGTCGGGCGAGGCGGAGGTCGTTCGGCCGAGGCCAGGGCGGAGTCCGAGCCCTGGGGTCGGGCGGAGCGGGGTTCGTCGTCTTCCGGGTCTTAGCCCGAGTCCGAGCCCTGGGGTCGGGCGGAGCGGAGTTCGCCGTCTTCCGGGTCTTAGCCCGAGTCCGAGCCCTGGGGTCGGGCGGAGCGGAGTTCGCCGTCTTCCGGGTCTTAGCCCGAGTCCGAGCCCTGGGGTCGGGCGGAGCGGAGTTCGCCGTCTTCCGGGTCTTAGCCCGAGTCCGAGCCCTGGGGTCGGGCGGAGCGGAGTTCGCCGTCTTCCGGGTCTTAGCCCGAGTCCGAGCCCTGGGGTCGGGCGGAGCGGAGTTCGTCGTCTTCCGGGTCTTAGCCCGAGTCCGAGCCCTGGGGTCGGGCGGAGCGGAGTTCGCCGTCTTCCGGGTCTTAGCCCGAGTCCGAGCCCTAGGGTCGGGCGGAGCGGAGTTCGCCGTCTTCCGGGTCTTAGCCCGAGTCCGAGCCCTGGGGTCGGGCGGAGCGGAGTTCGTCGTGGCGCCCTTGGCAAGGCCTGATTGCCTGTCAGACTCACTCTGTCGAGTGGCACTGCAGGCGCAGGTGGCGCTGTCCTTCTGTCAGACTGGCCAGTGGAGCGGTGGAGTGACGGCGGTCACCTCGGCTCTGCCGGGGGCGCGTGTCAGGATAGAGGTGTCAGGCCACCTTCGCGTTAAATGCCCCTGCAATTTGGTCAGTCGGTGTGGTGATTTAGTCAAGGTTGCTTCTGAGCGAAGCCAAGACCTTGGGCAAGCCGGTGATGTGTCCGCCATAAAAAGGGGGCCTCGGGCGAGACGGAAGTCTCTCGAGGTCGGCTGCCTTCGGCCGAGGCTAGGCTCGGGTGAAGCGTGATCGAGTCACTCGTGTGGACTGATCCCTGACTTAATCGTGCCCATCAGGCCTTTGCAGCTTTATGCTGATGGGGGTTACCAGCTGAGAATTAGGCGTCTTGAGGGTACCCCTAATTATGGTCCCCGACAGATACCTCACTCGTCCCTTTCTGCGATAAGTAACTTGCGCTCGGGTAAAGCGACTCCGTGGACCGAACGAGTCATCACGTTCGGAAGCTCTCCTGCCGAAGCAGTCCTTCAAGCTTTCCCGACTAAGTCGGGGACAGGGCCTCATGGACGGGTGAAAGTACGCGTAAGTGGCAAGGCCGACCGAGCCGAGGGATTCCCACGCCTCTGGGATACGGATACCTCACTCGTCCCTTCCGCGAAAAGCAACTCTTGCTCACACAAACGTCCCTGTTACCGACAGAGTCCAGATGCTCGAAGCAGGAGGGAAAAAGACGCAGCTTCGCAAGCGCGGCGAGGGCGTGTTCTTCTGGCCTCGGCGGCCGCAGAAAGCGCACGCTACAAGATGATCTGATCCTGCAGGCTCGGGTCTTCACGCCGAAGGGAGCCGTAGCACCCTCGGCATCGACGACGTCTACAGCAAAGCCCGACCCAGCCTCGGGCGGCGCCGAGGTCCAGGGGCTCCTCCAGGAATCCGGCCCGAGCAGGCGGCTCAACCGGTTACCCCTGAGGCCTCGGGCAACCAGCTTCCAAGGGCGCTAGCCCGATCCGAGGCCTCGACTGACCGACTTGGGCGTCGGCTCCGCTGACGGGCAACACGGCTAGGCTCCGGCCAACCAGGTTCCCCATTCTCGAGTCAACTCCGCCTCTGTTCATACTGATATCGCTACCCCCGGCCTCGATCCACCAAAGGGCGGCCGAGGGGTCTCTTCAACTAAGCTAGAGGAGCCTCACATAACAGGGCCGAACGGGCCGAGGGATTCCTACGCCTCCGGGATACGGATACCTCACCCGTCACCTTGACACAGGGGCAACTCATGCTTGGTGAAGCGGTTCAGACAATCAAACAGGCGAGACTTAGTGCTCGAAAATGAGAAAAAAAACACGGCTCCGTGCCAAAATTACATACACGTTCAGGCCTCGACAGCCACAATGAACGAACACACTGGCATACGAGATGCCACTACCAACGGAACTCCGGTTCCCCCCTCCACAGGTACGAACGACCCCACTCCATGGGGAAGGCCTGCGGAGCCACAGAAGACCGATGGCCGGCTCGCCGCCGCCCGTCCTGACTACGGCAACAGTGGGTCGGCGCTGCTGCGATCTTGTCCCCGCCCCCGCCGACGCTCGAGGGGCGAGGACAAGCACGCCGGCGCGGTGACCCGGGGCGCGGGCGGTGGCAGTGAGCCCGTCGGTGACGAGGACTTCTCGAGCCGCCTCCGCACCGGCGCCGATGGCAGGGGACACCAGCCCCCCGGCAGATCCCCACTCAAATCCTCCCGGACGAGTGGGGGCGCCGGCCACTGCGCAAGGGCGCCGTCCCAGTGCAAAAGCAGGACCACCCCAGAACACGAACGCCGCCCTAACGGCGCGCGGAATCCTGGGTGGTCCTCCTATGCACACGATGCGGCGGCCACCCTCCGGCAGGAGGGGCCGCCAGAAGCCCGGCCGACGACTCCGACACGCTGGAGGTGACGACGCCCGCCGTCGTTCAGCCCCTCGTTATCGAAGTCCGCGCCGTCCGCAGGGCCAGCGAGCGCCTCCACCCCCAAACGCCGTGGGAAGGGGCGACCCGCGGACCCGCGCGGAAGGTAGAGCGCCGGCTCAGCATGGCTCCCGCCCCAGCGGGGATGATGAACATCCTTGAAGCTGAGGGTGGGACCAAGATCGCAGCCTGGCTTGCTCTTCCCCACCTAGAAACCGGCGGTCACCATCCTGGGTGATCGTCGGCATGGGGGTACGGCCGGGCCGGCTGATGAAAATCCTTGAAGCCGAACGATGGCTGAGAGGTACCAACTCCCATGGAGTTGCGTTCCTCCAACGAGGAGGCGGAAAGGCGGCGGATATCCCCCATCCGGGGGCTTGGAAGACGGGAAGACCCGGCGCTTAAGGGAGGAAGAAGACATGGTTGCCTTACGAAAGGAGCCTCCCTCCTTTTAAAGGCAACTCCCCCTACGTGCGCCCCCAGGCGCCGCGGGCCGAGTCTTCTCCAACACGCTCCAAGGCCCTCCCCTGCGACTCGGGGGCTGGGTCCCGCATGTCATGCAAGCCGGCTCAGGGCAGAAGAAGCCAAACCGCCGCGCATGGTGCACACGACCGTCCAGCGGTTACAGGCGACCCCCCATTTTCGCCCAGACCAACGGGCAGAAGGGGCGGGCAGCCATGCAGGCGGCATGCAACCGCGCCAGATGGACGCGCTTCTCCGACTTCTGACACGCCAGCTTGGAACCCAGGCCCACGCGTCGAGCAACCGGCACGCCAGTTGCTGCATGCAAGCAACCGCACCGCCACTTGTGCCACCATCGCGCCTCTTCGGTTGCGAAGCCTATGCCACGACTCGAGGCGACCCAACAGCTCCAGACTGGCGCGTCGGTCAAAGCGACCGAAAGTGGGCCGGCAATAATAGCGGTGGCAGACGGGCGGGCGCAGCGGTCACGTCGTCAGCCAGGCTCACGTCCCATCCTGAGACAGCAAGAGAGCCTCCTCTCACGGCGTGAAGACGGTGCACCCGTGACCCGTTCCTCGAACGGATCACCCGCGCGCAACGGCCGCCCCGCCAACCACTCGCCCCGTCGCATTAACTCCGCGGCGGGACACGCGGCGCCTCTGGTAGGAGGAGCGCGCGACGCTTCACCTTCGCCGTAATAACCGCTTCAGAAAAGGTACGCCACGTCGTCCGATTTCGTATCCTTTTCCGTTTTCCTCTTTCTCTATCTCTTGCAACAGGGACCGGGGAAGGGGGATACCCCGAAAGGGATCCTTCTCCGCGAAGGAACCGGGCTCCGAGCCCCCCATTACTGATCAGGGGTTCGAAGGCTGGCCCCCCAAGGGTTCAACAGCCGCCTCAGATCGCGTGGGCCCGACACCCACTACTGGTCAGGGGTTCGAAGGCCAGCCCCCCGAAGGGCTCCATGGCCGCCTCAGGCTACTCGGGCTCCGCGCCCATTACTGATCAGGGGTTCGAAGGCTGGCCCCCGAAGGGTTCACAGTCGCCTCAGACACCGAGCGAGGGATGACCAGGGGTACGTTCGATACATAACCGAGGCTCGGGCTGCGCTCCCGAGGTACCCTAGGACATTTCCGAGACCAGCGGGAACGATCTTGTAACGGAATCCCATCGGAGGGAGGCATCGAGCCCTCGGACCCCGTCGCCAGGGGACCGGGTCCGGCAAATCACCCGCAGGTACTTTTGGGCGTGCCTCTGGGCCCCTAGCCGACCCCAACGAACGGGGCACGGACGTCCACTCGGATTACCCGCTTGCAGCTCACCGGAGACACCATGTTCGGTGCCCATCGAGGGTAACATGGCGCACTCCCCCCCTCCTCCTTGCGGAAAGGCGACGAAGGGGCGTATGTAAAAAGCCGAGTCTGTCCCTGATCGTCCTCTCGCCCTGTGCAGAGGCTCGGGGGCTGCTCTCGCAAAAACCGGCTCCGGCCAAATCGTTGACAGCGTCAACATACCAGCCCGAGAGCTTGGGCCCCGACCGTGCACCCGGGCTACGGCCAGTTCGCATGAGGGAACGACCAGACCAGCCGAAGCGTTAAGCGAAGTATTAAGACCTCGAAGGAGTGTAACCACTCCTCCGAGGCCTCGGGGGCTACACCCGGCGGGTGCGCTCGCGCGCACCCACCGGAACGAAATGCAACCGAGAAAGGCTGGTCCACTTGCAAAAAAGTGCGACAAAAGCCTCCAAGCGAGTGCTAACACTCCCTTCGAGGCTCGGGGGCTACTGTCGGGGACCATAATTAGGGGTACCCTCAAGACGCCTAATTCTCAGCTGGTAACCCCCATGAGCATAAAGCTGCAAAGGCCTGATGGGCACGATTAAGTCAGGGATCAGTCCACACGAGTGACTCGATCACGCTTCACCCGAGCCTAGCCTCGGCCGAAGGCAGCCGACCTCGAGAGACTTCCGTCTCGCCCGAGGCCCCCTTTTTATGGCGGACACATCACCGGCTTGCCCAAGGTCTTGGCTTCGCTCAGAAGCAACCTTGACTAAATCACCACACCGACTGACCAAATTGCAGGGGCATTTAACGCAAAGGTGGCATGACACCTCTATCCTGACACGCGCCCCCGGCAGAGCCGAGGTGACCGCCGTCACTCCACCGCTCCACTGGCCAGTCTGACAGAAGGACAGCGCCACCTGCGCCTGCAGTGCCACTCGACAGAGTGAGTCTGACAGGCAATCAGGCCTTGCCAAGGGCGCCACGACGAACTCCGCTCCGCCCGACCCCAGGGCTCGGACTCGGGCTAAGACCCGGAAGACGGCGAACTCCGCTCCGCCCGACCCTAGGGCTCGGACTCGGGCTAAGACCCGGAAGACGGCGAACTCCGCTCCGCCCGACCCCAGGGCTCGGACTCGGGCTAAGACCCGGAAGACGGCGAACTCCGCTCCGCCCGACCCCAGGGCTCGGACTCGGGCTAAGACCCGGAAGACGACGAACCCCGCTCCGCCCGACCCCAGGGCTCGGACTCCACCCTGGCCTCGGCCGAACGACCTCCGCCTCGCCCGACCCCTTGGCTCGGGCTCGGCCACGACAACTGAAGGCAAGACTCAACCTCGGCTTCGGAGGAAACCCCACGTCGCCCTGCCTAGAGCACAGACCGCCACGTCAACAGGAAACGTCATCATCATCCTACCCCGAATCGACTCGGGTCACGGAGAACAAGACCGGCGTCTCGTCCGGCCAGCTCTGCCAGAGGGGCAATGATGGCGCTCCACGAGCTCTATGACGACGGCGGCCCCCAGCTCTCTTACGGCAGCAGGACAACATCAGCAGGGACTCGACCGCTCCAACAGCTGTCCCTCCATCAGGCTCCGCCGCACCTCCGATAGCCACGACATCACGCCAGCAGGGTGCCCAGATCTCTCCGGCTGCCACATTGGCATGTACCTAGGGCGCTAGCTCTCCCTCCGCTAGACACGTAGCACTCTGCTACATCCCCATTGTACACCTGGATCCTCTCCTTACGACTATAAAAGGAAGGACCAGGGCCTTCTCAGAGAAGGTTGGCCGCGCGGGACCGAGGACGGGACAGGCGCTCTCTTGGGGCCGCTCGCTTCCCTCACCCGCGTGGACGCTTGTAACCCCCCTACTGCAAGCGCACCTGACCTGGGCGCGGGACGAACACGAAGGCCGCGGGACTTCCACCTCTCTCACGCTCGGCTCCGGCCGCCTCGCCTCTCCCCCTCCGCGCTCGCCCACGCGCTCGACCCATCTGGGCTGGGGCACGCAGCACACTCACTCGTCGGCTTAGGGACCCCCCTGTCTCGAAACGCCGACACCATCACAAGTCTTAGTGAAAAGAGTTGGATCGGCTTTCCCAACCTTGAAAGCATTAGCAATTAGAAAATCTCTAAGGCATTCATACCATGCTCTTGGGGCTTGCTTAAGTCCATAGAGTGCCTTAGAGAGCTTACACACATGGTCGGGGTACTGTTCATCCTCAAAGCCAGGGGGTTGCTCTACGTACACCTCCTCCTTGATTGGCCCGTTGAGGAAAGCGCTCTTCACATCCATTTGGAACAACCTGAAGGAATGGTGAGTGGCATAGGCTAATAGAATGCGAATAGACTCTAGCCTAGCCACAGGAGCAAAAGTCTCCTCGAAATCCAAACCTGCGACTTGGGCATAACCTTTTGCCACAAGTCGAGCCTTGTTCCTTGTCACCACTCTGTGTTCGTCTTGTTTGTTGCGAAACACCCACTTGGTTCCCACAACGTTTTGCTTGGGACGTGGCACCAGGGTCCAAACTTCATTTCGCTTGAAGTTGTTGAGCTCTTCCTGCATGGCCAACACCCAGTCCGGATCTAGCAAGGCCTCTTCTACCCTGAAAGGCTCAATAGAAGAGACAAACGAGTAATGCTCACAAAAATTAGCTAATCTAGAGCGAGTAGTTACTCCCTTGCTTATATCACCCAAAATCTGGTCGACGAGATGATTCCTTTGAATCGTCGCTCGAACTAGAGTGAGAGGGGCCTGTGGTGCTTCTTCCTCCATAACTTGATCATCTTGTGCTCCCCCTTGTTCACACGCCTCTTCTTGATGAACCTGTTCATCATCTTGAGTTGGGGGGTGCACCATTATTGAGGAAGAAGGTTGATCTTGCTCTTTTTGTTCCTGTGGCCACACATCTCCAATCGCCATGGTACGTATTGCCACCGTTGGAACATCATCTTCATCAACTTGCTATCTTGGAGAGCCATTAGTCTCATCAAATACAACGTCGCTAGAGACTTCAACCAAACCCGATGATTTGTTGAAGACCCTATACGCCTTTGTATTTGAGTCATAACCTAACAAAAACCCTTCTACAGCTTTGGGAGCAAATTTGGAATTCCTACCTTTCTTCACTAGAATGTAACATTTACTCCCAAATACCCGAAAATATGAAACGTTGGGTTTGTTACTAGTTAGAAGTTCGTACGATGTCTTCTTGAGGAGGCGATGAAGGTAGACTCGGTTTATGGCGTGGCAAGCTGTGTTCACAGCTTCCAACCAAAATCGTTCGGGCGTCTTGAATTCACCAAGCATCGTCCTCGCCATGTCTATAAGCGTCCTGTTCTTCCTCTCTACCACACCATTTTGCTATGGTGTGTAGGGAGCGGAGAACTCGTGCTTGATTCCTTCCTCCTCAAGGTACTCCTCCACTTGAAGATTCTTGAACTCGGACCCGTTGTCGCTCCTTATCTTTTTCACCTTGAGCTCAAATTCGTTTTGAGCTCTCCTTAGGAAGCGCTTTAGGGTCCCTTGGGTTTCTGTTTTATCCTGCAAAAAGAATACCCAAGTGAAGCGGGAAAAATCATCAACAATAACCAGACCATACTTACTTCCCTCGATGCTGAGGTAGGCGACGGGTCCGAAAAGGTCCATGTGAAGTAGCTCCAAAGGTCTTGATGTGGTCATCACATTCTTGCTATGATGAGAACTTCCCACATGTTTACCTGATTGACAAGCTGCACAAGGTCTATCTTTTTCGAAAGTTACATTGGTTGGACCTAACACATGTTCTCCCTTTAGAAGTTTATGAAGGTTCTTCATCCCAACATGTGCTAGACGGCGATGCCACAGCCAGCCCATGCTACTCTTAGCGATTAAGCATGCATCTAGAACAACCTCCTCCTTCGAAAAATCAACTAAATAGAGTTTGTCGTCTAGTATACCCTTAAAAGCTAATGAACCATCACTCCTTCTAAAGACAGACACATCTACATTGGTAAATAAGCAATTGTAACCCATATTACATAGTTGACTAACGGACAACAAGTTATACCCGAGCGATTCAACTAAGAACACATTAGATATGGAATGCTCGGATGAAATAGCTATTTTTCTTAGTCCTTTAACCTTTCCTTGATTCCCGTCTCCAAAGATGATCGAATCTTGGGAATCTATGTTCTTGACGTAGGAGGTGAACATCTTCTTCTCCCCATCATGTGGTTTGTGCATCCGCTGTCGATAATCCAACTTGAGCCCCCGGATGCATAAACCTGCAAGGCAATTTAGGCTTGGGTCTTAGGTACCCAACTCTTGTTGGGTCCTACAAGGTTAGATACAATAGTCTTTGGGACCCAAATGCAAGTTTTGTCTCCCTTGCACTTGGCCCCCACCTTCCTAGCAACCACTTTCTTATTTTTACATAAAAGTACAAAATCAGTGTTGCAGGCATGAAAAACAGTAGCAGATTCATTTTGCATTTTCCTAGGCACATGATAAACAACATTGTTTCTAGGCATATTTCTACTATGCACAAAGGAAGAACTTGAAACAATCATGGCATGTGAATCATAAGCATTATAACTCCTATTATAATGAGCATTCCTAGAAAATTTTCTATCATAAATAAATGCATGATTCTTTTGACTACTACTAGCCATAGGAGCCTTCCCTTTCTCCTTGTTGAGAATGGGAGCCCTTTGACTTGTTAAGTTCTTGGCTTCCCTTCGAAAGCCAAGCCCATCCTTAATTGAGGGATGTCTACCAATGGTGTAGGCATCCCTAGCAAATTTTAATTTGTCAAAGTCATCTTTGCAAGTCTTAAGTTGGGCATTAAGACTTGCCACTTCATCATTTAATTTTGCAATAGAAGTGAGGTGCTCAACACATGCATCAATATTGAAATCCTTACACCTATTACAAATCACAACATGCTCTACACAAGGACTAGATTTATTAACTACTTCTAGCTTAACATTTAAATCATCATTTAAAGTCTTCAAGCTAGAAATAGATTCATTACAATTAGATAACTCAGAAGATAGTAATTCATCCATTTTAATCTCTAAGGCAAGAGACTTTTGAACACTAACAAATTTGTCATGTTCCTCATACAAAATGTCCTCTTGCCTCTCTAGCAGTCTATCTTTTTCATTCAAGGCATCAATCAACTCATTAATCTTTTCTACCTTAGCTCTATCTAATCCTTTGAACAAGCTAGTGTAGTCTACTTCATCATCACTAGAGTCCTCATCACTAGAAGTAGAGTACTTGGGAGTTTCTCGAGCATTTACCTTCTTCTCCTTTGCCATTAGGCAAGTATGGCGCTCGTTGGGGAAGAGCGACGATTTGTTGAAGGCCGAGGTGGCGAGTCCTTCGTTGTCAGAGTTGGACAAAGAACAATCCGAGTCCCATTCTTTGCCAAGGTGCGCCTCGCCCTTCGCCTTCTTGTAGGCCTTCTTTTTCTCCCTCTTCCCATGTCTTTTGTCTCCCTGGTCATTTTCATTATCGGGACATTGAGAAATAAAATGACCTGTCTTACCGCACTTGAAGCACGAGCACTTTCCCTTTGCCTTGTTCTTGTTTGAGTACTCCTTGCGTCCCTTTAATGCGGTCTTGAAGCGCTTGATAATGAGGGCCATCTCATCCTCGTTTAGCCCGGCCGCCTCAACTTGTGCCACCTTGCTAGGTAGCGCCTCCCTGCTACTTGTTGCTTTGAGAGCAACCGTTTGAGGCTCGTAGATGGGCATTGGGCCATTCAATGCCTCATCAACGTACCTTGCTTCCTTGATCATCATACGCCCGCTTACAAACTTTCCGAGTATTTCCTCGGGCGTCATCTTGGTGTACCTAGGATTTTCACGGATAGAGTTCACAAGATGGGGATCAAGTACAGTGAAGGACCTGAGCATAAGTCGGACGACGTCGTGGTCCGTCCATCTCGTGCTTCCATAGCTCCTGATCTTGTTGACCAGGGTTTTGAGCCTGTTGTACGTTTGGGTTGGCTCTTCCCCCCTGATCATTGCGAACCTTCCCAGTTCGCCTTCCACCAACTCCATCTTGGTGATCATGGTGGCGTGATTCTCCTCATGAGAAATCTTGAGGGTGTCCCAAATTTGCTTGGCGTTATCCAAGCCGCTCACCTTGTGGTACTCGTCCCTGCACAAGGATGCTAGCAAAACAGTGTTAGCTTGTGCATTTTTATGGATTTGCTCATTAATGAAAATGGGATTGTCAGTACTATCAAAAAGCATTCCATTTTCAACAATCTCCCAAATACTCAGATGGAGAGAGAATAGGTGACTACACATTTTGTGACTCCAAAATGAGTAGTCTTCTCCATCAAAGTGCGGAGGTTTCCCAAGTGGAATTGAAAGTAAATGAGCATTGGGGTTAGACGGAATACGAGAATAATCAAAAGAAAAGTTTGAGTTAACCGTTTTCTTTTTCTCATCGTCATCGTCTCTTTGGGAAGAAGAAGACTCGTCGCTGTCGTAGTAGACTATCTTCTTGATGCGCCTCTTCTTCTTCCCGTCTTTCTTCTTGTGACTCGAGCCAGAGTTAGTGGGCTTATCGTCTCTTGGCTCGTTGAAGGTGGACTCCTTCTCCTTATCGTTGACCACCATCCCCTTTCCCTTAGGATCCATCTCTTCGGGCGATTAGTCTCTTTTGTGAAGAGAACGACTCTGATACCAATTGAGAGCACCTAGGGGGGGGTGAATAGGTGATCCTGTAAAAACTAAAACTTACAGCCACAAAACTTGATTAAGTGTTAGCACAATGGAATTAAGTGGCTAAGGACCGAGCTCTTATGAAACACAATGGTCGCAAAGAAAACAAGCACAAGAAACACGATGATTTATCCCGTGGTTCGGCCAAGTATAACACTTGCCTACTCCACGTTGTGGCGTCCCAATGGACGAGGGTTGCACTCAACCCCTTTCAAGTGATCCAATGATCGACTTGAATACCACGGTGTTTTTCTTTCTTTAACTCTTTTCCGTTTGCGAGGAATCTCCACAACTTGGAGTCTCTCGCCCTTACAACAAAGATCAAAGTGAAAGCACTAGAGTAAGGGAGGGAAGCAATACACACAAATCCGTAGCAATACGCACACACACACAGCCAAGACTTGAGCTCGAATGAATCGCAACAAGTTCACCACTAGAACGGAGCTCAAATCACTAAGAAAGTCAATCAAGTGCGCGGAGACGGAGTGTGGAAGATTAAGAATGCTCAAAGTATGCTTGGGTGTCTCCTCCATGCGCCTAGGGGTCCCTTTTATAGCCCCAAGGCAGCTAGGAGCCGTTGGAGGCATTCTTGAAAGGCAATTCTTGCCTTCTGTCGGGTGGCGCACCAGACAGTCTGGTGCACCACCGGACATCCACTGTTCATTGTCCGGTGCGGATCTCCTTCCATTCCTGGCGTAGCCGACCGTTGGATCTTCGGGCTGGTTGGCGCACCGGACACTATCCGGTGCCCCCAACCGACCGTTGGCGTGGGCCACGCGTCGCGTGCGGATTGCGCGGTCGACCGTTGCGCTGGCGGCCGTTGGCTCACCGGACAGTCTGGTGCACCACCGGACAGTCCGGTGAATTATAGTCGTACGCCGCCGACGAATTCCCGAGAGTGGCCAGTTCGCCAGAGCTCAGCTTGGCGCACCGGACACTGTCCGGTACACCACCGGACAGTCCGGTGTGCCAGACTGCGCTGAGTCTTGGCTGCTCCAGCCAACTCTTTTCCTTTTTATCTTTTCTCTAATTCTAGCACTTAGATAAATATATTAGTACACAAAAACCAATGTACTAAGTCTAGAACCATACCTTCTTGTCGATTTGCACATCATCCATCATTTGGCATATAATTACTCACTTAATATGTGTTGGGCACTTAATCACCAAAATATACTAGAAATGGCCCAAGGGCACATTTCCCTTTCACTAATACATCGGCAACGAATGGAGATTCGCAGCCCCAGTCATTATATGGTATACCAATGAACTCATATCCAGGGCAAATACCACAATCACGGTCCCTGCCTGGCAGATCGGTGCCCTTGGACATGGTCGGACCGTCCGGCTTTTCCTGTCAGACAGTCCAGTGATGCACCAGGACCACCACGTGGCACCCCTATAGTAGCGAACACGACCGAACAGTCCAGATTTACCATCAGACAGTCCGATTGAGATTTATCATCAGCTAAGGGCGTCTCATTTCGACCGTGATTCCCTAACTCAAGCATCACGGACGTTCCGGTTGACTCAGTCGGACAATCCGCCCATGACCAGAGGCGTCGGCCTCCACACAAAGCGAAAAAGGGGACGTAGAGGCAAAGCACATATAACACACATGGTCGACTGGTCAAAGGCGATCCTACTTTTGATTAATTGTTCTCCAAATACGCTAGCAAGAAGGTTGTTCTACGCGATCGATCAACAAAGAAATCCCGGTCACCCGCTAAAAGAAAACAGACAAATAAAAATGCCAAAAAGGTGACGCGCAAGCATCACTTATTCATCCAGTGATGTCAGGATACTTTCCACCCGCCTACTCATCATCGACATATTGTCATGTTCAAACATGGAATGGTACGTCGATGAACTTGTGGTATATGCATAGTCCCTTGGCCTATTAGGCTGGGGATACCTTCATTCTATAGCTTTTGATACATTGATCAGATGGTCATGGCTGAGAAAGATGCAATCTGAAACGACCTTTATGCATTAGAGCTCTATTGAATGATCATCCTATTGGGTTAAAAAGCGGGTGACTTGCATCAAGCTTAGTTGTTACTTGGAAGACAAGATGACTTATGGGATCTATTGTTTCCCGGAGGGTGCTGGCAGTGCATATGCTTTTGGTTCGTCAACCTCCACCAAAAGTGAGAGCACCTAGAGGGGGGTGAATAGGTGATCCTGTGAAAACTTAAACTTATAGCCACAAAAACTTGTTAAGTGTTAGCACAATAATTGCCAAGTGGCTAGAGAGGAGTCTCAACAAAACACAATACCACAAGAGACCAATCACAGAGATGACACAGTGGTTTATCCCGTGGTTCGGCCAAGACCAACGCTTGCCTACTCCACGTTGTGGCGTCCCAATGGACGAGGGTTGCAATCAACCCCTCTCAAGCGGTCCAAAGACCCACTTGAATACCACGGTGTTTTGCTTGCTTTTTATCAATCCCGTTTGCGAGGAATCTCCACAACTTGGAGCCTCTCGCCCTTACAATTGAAGTTCACAAAGAAACACAGAGCAAGGGGGAATGAGCAACGCACACAAGACTTCAAAAGATCAGAGCAACAACACGCACACAAGTCGCAACAAGAGCTCGCAACACAACTCAATGAGTTCACAACTCAACAAGAGCTCTAGATGCTATCACAATGAACCAAATGTGTGGAATCGATGTCTTGGTGCTTAGGAATGTTGTAGGAATGCTTGGTGTTCTCCTCCATGCGCCTAGGGGTCCCTTTTATAGCCCCAAGGCAGCTAGGAGCCGTTGAGAACAAATCCAGAAGGCCATCCTTGCCTTCTGTCGTCGGGCGCACCGGACAGTCCGGTGCACACCGGACACTGTCCGGTGCCCGATTCCCTTCCTTAAATAGCGAAGCCGACCGTTGCAGATGCGGGAGCCGTTGGCGCACCGGACATGTCCGGTGCACACCGGACAGTCCGGTGCCCCCTTCCGACCGTTGGCTCGGCCACGTGTCCCGCGCAGATCGCGCGACCGACCGTTGGCCCGGCCGACCGTTGGCTCACCGGACAGTCTCGTGCACACCGGACAGTCCGGTGAATTTTAGCCGTACGTCGCCAGTCAATTCCCGAGAGCGGCCAGTTCGCCCGAGGCAGCCTGGCGCACCGGACACTGTCCGGTGCACCACCGGACAGTCCGTTGCCCCAGACCGAAACAGTCTTTTGGCTGTACACAGCCAACTCTCCTCTTTTCTTCTTCTTCCTGTTTCTGATACTTAGACAAGTATATTAGTACACAAAACCAATGTACTAAGACTTAGAAACATACCTTTGCTCTAGATTTGCACTTTGTTCATCCATGGGCATTGATTCACATTTAAGCACTTGTGTTGACACTCAATCACCAAAATACTTAGAAATGGCCCAAGGGCACATTTCCCTTTCAATCTCCCCCTTTTTGGTGATTTATGCCAACATGACATAAAGCAACTAGAACAAGTGCAATATCACTTCAAATAAAAACTCAAATTTATTTTGATTCAATTTGGCATATATGGATCATCCTTTGCCACCACTTGGTTTGTTTTTGCAAATCAACCACAAAATCCTATCTCTAAGTCAAATCCACTTGTAGAGACATAAAGAGAGGTTCTCCAAAGAAAATTGATTCAAGATTCCAAAAACTCCCCCTTTTTCCCATAATCAACACTTCTCCCCACAAGAGGCCAACTTTTGACAAAAGAGACAATGCAAGAGTTTTGACAAACCAAAAGCTCTATCCTACTATTTTCAAAGTTTCTCAAGTGGTAGCTGATCCATTTATTGCTTTGGCCTTTATTTTCTCCCCCTTTGGCATCAAGCACCAAAATGGGATCAATCTTGGCCCTATAACCCCATTGCCTCACCAAAGTCTTCAATTAAGATCAAATGGCAATAAGAGTTTATGAGATGAACTTGGAATAAGTTACCCTCTCATCGGAGTGCAGTGGAAGTCTTTCATGGTCCAAGTCCACCTTTTCCCTTTCAATCCTCTCTTCGAGACTAAATCATCAAACTCAAGCACATGGTTAGTCTTCAAAGGGTCAAGTTGTAACATATCTCCCCCTAAACATGTGCATCACTTTGCAACGGACTTGTGAGGTCCAGGGAGTGTTTGTACAACTTGAGCACCATAATAAACAACAAAATGCAAAAAGGAACATGATCAAAGGCATAAACACATGTATGCTATAAATCAATCCAGGTTCCGCGAATCTAAGACATTTAGCTCACTACGCAACCTGCAAAAGGTCTTCTCATCTAGAGGCTTAGTGAAGATATCGGCTAGCTGGTTCTCGGTGCTAACATGAAACACTTCGATATCTCCCTTTTGCTGGTGGTCTCTCAAAAAGTGATGCCGGATGTCTATGTGCTTTGTGCGGCTGTGCTCAACAGGATTCTCCGCCATGCGGATAGCACTCCCATTATCACATAGGAGTGGGACTTTGCTCAGATTGTAGCCAAAGTCCCGGAGGGTTTGCCTCATCCAAAGCAGTTGCGCGCAACACTGTCCTGCGGCAACGTACTCGGCCTCAGCGGTGGATAGGGCAATGGAGGTTTGTTTCTTAGAGTTCCACGACACCAGGGACCTTCCTAAGAATTGGCACGTCCCTGATGTACTCTTCCTATCAACCTTACATCCAGCATAGTCGGAATCTGAGTATCCAACTAAGTCAAAGGTAGACCCCTTTGGATACCAGAGCCCGAAGCAAGGCGTAGCAACCAAATACCTAAGAATTCGCTTCACCGCCACTAAGTGACACTCCTTAGGATCGGATTGAAATCTAGCACACATGCATACGCTAAGCATAATGTCCGGTCTACTAGCACATAAATAAAGTAAAGACCCTATCATTGACCGGTATGCTTTTTGATCAACGGACTTACCTCCTTTGTTGAGGTCGGTGTGTCCGTCAGTCCCCATCGGAGTCTTTGCGGGCTTGGCGTCCTTCGTCCCAAACCGCTTTAGCAGATCTTGCGTGTACTTCGTTTGGGAGATGAAGGTGCCGTCCTTGAGTTGCTTCACTTGAAACCCAAGGAAGTAGTTCAACTCGCCCATCATCGACATCTCGAATTTCTGCGTCATCACCCTGCTAAACTCTTCACAAGACTTTTGGTTAGTAGAACCAAATATTATGTCATCGACATAAATTTGGCACACAAACAAATCACCATCACATGTCTTAGTGAACAGAGTTGGATCGGCTTTCCCAACCTTGAAAGCATTAGCAAGTAAAAAGTCTCTAAGGCATTCATACCATGCTCTTGGGGCTTGCTTAAGTCCATAGAGCGCCTTAGAGAGCTTACACACGTGGTCGGGGTACCGTTCATCCTCGAAGCTAGGGGGTTGCTCCACGTACACCTCCTCCTTGATTGGCCCGTTGAGGAAAGCGCTCTTCACATCCATTTGGAACAACCTGAAAGAATGGTGAGCGGCATATGCTAGCAAGATACGAATTGATTCTAGCCTAGCCACAGGAGCAAATGTCTCCTCAAAGTCCAAACCTGCGACTTGGGCATAACCTTTTGCCACAAGTCGAGCCTTGTTCCTCGTCACTACCCCGTGCTCGTCCTGTTTGTTGCGGAACACCCACCTGGTTCCCACAACATTTTGCTTGGGACGAGGCACCAGTGTCCAAACTTCATTGCGCTTGAAGTTGTTGAGTTCGTCCTGCATGGCCAATACCCAATCCAGATCTAGCAAGGCCTCCTCTACCCTGAAAGGCTCAATAGAAGAGACAAAGGAGTAATGCTCACAAAAATTAACTAATCGAGATCGAGTAGTTACTCCCTTGCTAATGTCACCCAAAATTTGGTCGACGGGGTGATCCCTTTGAATCACCGCTCGAACTTGGGTTGGAGGTGCCGGTTGCGCTTCTTCCTCCATCACGTGAACATCTTGTGCTCCCCCTTGATCACACGCCTCCTTTTGATGAACCTGTTCATCATCTTGAGGTGGGGGATGCACCGTTGTTGAGGAAGAAGGTTGATCTCGTTCACCTTGTTCCTGTGGCCGCACTTCTCCAATCGCCATGGTTCGTATAGCGGCCGTCGGAACATCTTCTTCATCTACATCATCACAATCAACAACTTGCTCTCTTGGAGAGCCATTAGTCTCATCAAATACAACGTCGCTAGAGACTTCAACCAACCCCGATGATTTGTTGAAGACTCTATACGCCTTTGTATTTGAGTCATAACCTAACAAAAACCCTTCTACAGCTTTGGGAGCAAATTTAGAATTTCTACCCTTCTTCACTAGAATGTAGCACTTGCTCCCAAATACACGAAAGTAAGATACATTGGGTTTGTTACCGGTTAGTAGCTCATACGAAGTCTTCTTGAGGAGGCGATGAAGGTAGACCCTGTTGATGGCGTGGCAAGCCGTGTTCACGGCTTCCGACCAGAAGCACTCGGGGGTCTTGAATTCTCCAAGCATCGTCCTCGCCATATCGATTAGCGTCCTGTTCTTCCTCTCTACCACACCATTTTGCTGTGGTGTGTAGGGAGCGGAGAACTCGTGCTTGATCCCTTCCTCCTCAAGGAACTCCTCCACTTGAAGATTCTTGAACTCGGACCCGTTGTCGCTCCTTATCTTCTTCACCTTGAGCTCAAACTCATTTTGAGCTCTCCTGAGGAAGCGCTTGAGGGTCCCTTGGGTTTCAGACTTATCCTGCAAAAAGAACACCCAAGTGAAGCGGGAAAAGTCATCGACAATAACTAGACCATACTTACTTCCCCCTATGCTCAGATAGGCGACGGGTCCGAAGAGGTCCATATGCAGCAGCTCCAGGGGTCTTGAAGTGGTCATCACATTCTTGCTGTGATGCGCTCCTCCCACCTGTTTACCTGCTTGACAAGCTGCACAAGGTCTATCTTTTTCGAATTGTACGTTAGTCAAACTTATCACGTGTTCTCCCTTTAGAAGCTTGTGAAGGTTCTTCATCCCCACATGTGCTAAGCGGCGATGCCATAGCCAGCCCATGCTAGTCTTAGCAATTAAGCATGCATCTAGACCGGCCTCTTCTTTTGCAAAATCAACTAAGTAAAGCTTGCCGTCTAATACACCCTTAAAAGCTAGTGAACCATCACTTCTTCTAAAGACAGACACATCTACATTTGTAAACAAACAGTTATATCCCATATTGCATAATTGACTAACAGATAGCAGATTATATCCAAGAGACTCTACTAAAAACACATTAGAGATAGAGTGCTCATTAGAAATTGCAATTTTACCTAACCCTTTTACCTTGCCTTGATTCCCATCACCGAATATAATTGAATCTTGGGAGTCCTTATTCTTGACGTAGGAGGTGAACATCTTCTTCTCCCCCGTCATATGGTTTGTGCATCCGCTGTCGATAATCCAGCTTGAACCCCCGGATGCATAAACCTGCAAGGCAAATTTAGGCTTGGGACTTAGGTACCCAACTCTTGTTGGGTCCTACAAGGTTAGTCATAATTTCCTTAGGGATCCAAATGCAAGTTTTGTCACCCTTGTATTTTGCCCCTAACTTCCTAGCAATCACCTTTCTATCCTTTCTACAAATTGCAAAGGAAGCATTCAAAGCATGATATATTGTAGAAGGTTCATTGACTTTCCTAGGTACATTAACAACATTTCTCCTAGGCATGTTATGAACAACACTTCTCCTACCAACATTTCTATCATGCACATAAGAAGAGCTAGAAGCATACATGGCATGAGAATCAAAGGCATTATATGCATTACAACTCCTATAAGCATTTCTAGGTTGTCTTCTATCATAGTACATAAAGGCATGGTTCTTTTGCACACTACTAGCCATAGGGGCCTTCCCTTTCTCCTTGGCGGAGATGGGAGCCTTATGGCTTGTCAAGTTCTTGGCTTCCCTCTTGAAGCCAAGCCCATCCTTAATTGAGGGGTGTCTACCAATCGTGTAAGCATCCCTAGCAAATTTTAGTTTATCAAATTCGCTTTTGCTAGTCTTAAGTTGGGCATTAAGACTAGCCACTTCATCATTCAATTTAGAAATTGAAACTAGGTGTTCACTACAAGCATCAACATTAAAATCTTTACACCTAGTGCAAACCATAACATGTTCTACACAAGAGTTAGATTTACTAGCCACTTCTAGTCTAGCATTTAAATCATCATTAAAACTCTTTAACTTAGCAATAGTTTCATGACAAGAAGATAATTCACTAGAAAGCACTTCATTTCTTTTAATTTCTAGAGCAAGAGATTTCTGAGCTTCTACAAATTTATCATGTTCTTCATACAACAAATCCTCTTGCTTTTCTAACAGTATATTCCTATCATTCAAGGCATCAATCAATTCATTAATTTTGTCTACCTTAGTTCTATCTAATCCCTTGAATAAGCATGAGTAATCTATCTCATCATCATCACTAGACTCATCCTCACTTGAAGAAGCATAAGTACTAGTATTATGAGTGCTTACTTTCTTCTCCCTTGCCATGAGGCAAGTGTGTCGCTCGTTGGGGAAGAGGGATGACTTGTTGAAGGCAGTGGCGGCGAGTCCTTCATTGTCGGAGTCGGACGAAGAGCAGTCTGAATCCCACTCCTTGCCAAGATGAGCCTCGCCCTTTGCCTTCTTATAGTTCTTCTTTTTCTCCCTCTTGTTCCCTTGATCCTGATCACTATCATTGTCGGGACAGTTAGCAATAAAATGACCAAGCTTACCGCATTTGAAGCATGAGCGCTTCCCCTTGGCTTTGGTCTTGCTAGGCTGTCCTTTGCGACCTTTAAGCACCGTCTTGAATCTTTTAATGATGAGAGCCATCTCTTCATCATTAAGTCCGGCCGCCTCAATTTGTGCCACCTTGCTAGGTAGCGCCTCCTTGCTTCGTGTTGCCTTGAGAGCAAGGGGTTGCGGCTCGTTGATCGGACCATTCAAGGCGTCGTCCACGTACCTTGCCTCCTTGATCATCTTTCGCCCGCTAACGAATTTCCCAAGAACTTCTTCGGGCGACATCTTGGTGTACCTGGGATTTTCACGTATATTGTTTACCAAATGAGGATCAAGAATGGTAAATGACCTTAGCATTAGGCGGACGACGTCGTGGTCCGTCCATCGCGTGCTCCCGTAGCTCCTTATTTTGTTGATAAGGGTCTTGAGCCGGTTGTATGTTTGCGTCGGCTCCTCCCCCCTTATCATTGCGAACCGTCCAAGTTCGCCTTCCACCAACTCCATTTTGGTGAGCAAGGTGACGTCGTTTCCCTCATGCGAGATCTTGAGGGTGTCCCAGATCTGCTTGGCATTGTCCAAGCCGCTCACCTTGTGATACTCGTCCCTGCACAAAGAGGCTAGCAATACAGTAGTAGCTTGTGCATTTCTATGAATCTGTTCATTAATAAACATAGGGCTATCCGAGCTATCAAATTTCATTCCACTTTCCACAATCTCCCAAATGCTTGGATGGAGAGAAAACAGGTGAGTACGCATTTTGTGGCTCCAAAATCCGTAATCCTCTCCATCAAAGTGATGGGGCTTGCCAAGTGGAATGGGAAGCAATTGAGCATTTGAACTATGCGGGATGCGCGAATAATCGAAAGAAAAGTTTGAGTTAACCGTCTTTCGTTTATCGTAGTCGTCGTCGTCCTTTTGGGAGGAGGAAGATTCGTCGCTGTCGTAGTAGACAATTTCCTTGATGCGCCTTGTCTTCTTCTTCCTCCCATCTTTTCTTTTGTGGCCCGAGCCCGAGTCGTTGGACTTGTCATCCCTTGGCTCGTTGACGAAGGACTCCTTTTCCTTGTCGTTGATCACCATCCCCTTTCCTTTAGGATCCATCTCTTCGGGCGATTAGTCCCTTTCTTGAAGAGAACGGCTCTGATACCAACTGAGAGCACCTAGAGGGGGGGGGTGAATAGGTGATCCTGTGAAAACTTAAACTTATAGCCACAAAAACTTGTTAAGTGTTAGCACAATAATTGCCAAGTGGCTAGAGCGGAGTCTCAACAAAACACAATACCACAAGAGACCAATCACAGAGATGACACAGTGGTTTATCCCGTGGTTCGGCCAAGACCAACGCTTGCCTACTCCACGTTGTGGCGTCCCAATGGACGAGGGTTGCAATCAACCCCTCTCAAGCGGTCCAAAGACCCACTTGAATACCACGGTGTTTTGCTTGCTTTTTATCAATCCCGTTTGCGAGGAATCTCCACAACTTGGAGCCTCTCGCCCTTACAATTGAAGTTCACAAAGAAACACAGAGCAAGGGGGAATGAGCAACGCACACAAGACTTCAAAAGATCAGAGCAACAACACGCACACAAGTCGCAACAAGAGCTCGCAACACAACTCAATGAGTTCACAACTCAACAAGAGCTCTAGATGCTATCACAATGAACCAAATGCGTGGAATCGATGTCTTGGTGCTTAGGAATGTTGTAGGAATGCTTGGTGTTCTCCTCCATGCGCCTAGGGGTCCCTTTTATAGCCCCAAGGCAGCTAGGAGCCGTTGAGAACAAATCCAGAAGGCCATCCTTGCCTTCTGTCGTCGGGCGCACCGGACAGTCCGGTGCACACCGGACACTGTCCGGTGCCCGATTCCCTTCCTTAAATAGCGAAGCCGACCGTTGCAGATGCGGGAGCCGTTGGCGCACCGGACATGTCCGGTGCACACCGGACAGTCCGGTGCCCCCTTCCGACCGTTGGCTCGGCCACGTGTCCCGCGCAGATCGCGCGGCCGACCGTTGGCCCGGCCGACCGTTGGCTCACCGGACAGTCCGGTGCACACCGGACAGTCCGGTGAATTTTAGCCGTACGTCGCCAGTCAATTCCCGAGAGCGGCCAGTTCGCCCGAGGCAGCCTGGCGCACCGGACACTGTCCGGTGCACCACCGGACAGTCCGGTGCCCCAGACCGAAACAGTCTTTTGGCTGTACACAGCCAACTCTCCTCTTTTCTTCTTCTTCCTGTTTCTGATACTTAGACAAGTATATTAGTACACAAAACCAATGTACTAAGACTTAGAAACATACCTTTGCTCTAGATTTGCACTTTGTTCATCCATGGGCATTAATTCACATTTAAGCACTTGTGTTGACACTCAATCACCAAAATACTTAGAAATGGCCCAAGGGCACATTTCCCTTTCAAAAAGGCAGGGGGCATATGTTAATCAATAGAAATGACTTGCGAACTGTTCGCCCCTGGGGCCAGACGGTCCGTGGTCTGGACAATCTGTGGTGGCGGCGCGGACATTCCACGCGTGCGCAGAATCAGTTATGGTTCCTTGTTTCTTGAGGGATTTGTTAGCGATCTCTATGGGATTAGTTCGAGAATCGACTTGTAACGGGTCTAAACCTCCCACCTTATATGGATGAATGGGTACAACCGATTTAACTCTCCACAATCGATCCAATCAATCATACTTATTATTTTTACCTTATGCATTAGGAGTAGCCCTAATTTAGCTCTAGCTTAGCCTTCCTCTACCTCGAATCTTCATCTCCGTTCGGTTCTACATCGACTAGAGCAGTCTTAGATGGACTGCCGACTTCAAGACACAACTTAGGATCTTTCCTCGCCGACGGGGATCCCTTCCGAGAGACGAGAACTAAGCCTGCTGCGAAGAAGACGACCCTCTACGCCATCGCGGACCGTCCAAGCAACAGACGTGAACCGATCGGACGTACACTGAGAAAGAGCCGCTCCTACGCCCACAAAAAAAGAGCACGACCAACTAGTTCGTCTTCCGTTGTTTGTCCCATATATCGGCGCCAACACTAGTCTTATGTTTCAGCTTACGAACAAGGCGAAGATAGTGTCTAAGTGTTAGTACCACTGTTAATGTACAAGAGTGCTACCTTGTTCTCTGAATGTTGAAAGAAAAATTATAAGTACAACTACTTTTGTCAAGGCAACACTGCAACATAGTTTTTGTTAGCACCGTTCTTTGGGGAAAAAACTAAAGAATTGCAAATTATAGATATGTTTTTGTTCTTTACTACATAATGTTCGCTTGGAGGAATGGTAGTGCAATACAAAGCCTTTAGTGACTGTTGATACATTTATTTTTCCTGAGAATAATATTCATCAATGAACTCTCCTTTACGCAGAACAAATGGGAACATTTCTTTCCAGCTTCGAACTGAGTAGAACCGTAAAGTTTAACCATATTACCTTTAGTTAAAAGACGCTTGGGTTTGGAACGCTCTCTGCACTCGACGCGTCTTCAACCGATCGCGTGCTGACGCGTGCCCTGCAGCTCGGACCCGAAATTTCCGTTCGCCGCGCGCGTTGAGCTTGAGCTTCGTCATGTCCGCCTCTCCCTTTTCCGTGCGCCAAAGTCGCCCGCCGCTCGCACTCCCCAGTCCCCAGCCGTCCTCCACCCCCACCGCGCCTCCCCTCCCTAGATCCCCCCACCCATGACGTCCTCTGGCTCGCCCTTCTCCTCCTCCTCCTCCGCGTCTCGCATGCCGGACAGGTGGGAGCCGTCGTCGTCGCAGATGCCAAAGGACGGGCCCGACTCTGACTCGACTCTGCCATCGTAGATGTCGGGGTACGGCTCTTGCAGCGGGACTCCGACTCGACTCTGCCATCGTAGATGTCGGGGTACGGCTCTTGCAGCGGGGACAGGTGCGATCTAGATCTGAGGGGCGGTAGCGGCAGGGGCGGGAGGTGAGCGTTGCTGGACCAGGTGTTGGAGATCGTGGCGCAGAGGAGGAGGAGGACTCGTCGTCGTTGCAGATGGGAGCCAGATCTCTAGTGACTCCGTGAGCTGCCTGCTCTACTTCAGTACTGGGCCTATTTCTCTTTTTCTTGCAAAGAGTTTGATGAGAATCTACTGAGGAAAGTGTTTGAACTATACTATGAAAATGGGTTATTGGATCTATCATATGCTCCAGATGTTGGTGACTATTTAGTCTGCGAGGTATTAATATTCTGAATATGGTCTCCCTCAAGTTTATTTTTTCTGAAACTTAATGCTACCTTCCAGTTCCTCTACAGGATACCAGTTTTGTACCATGCAACAAAGATCAGGCTCCTATACCTGAGGGCATGATGGGAACTGAAGTAGAGAAGAGACTAAATGGACAGGTGAATTTTTATATCTTCGTGTTACTTGGATCTAACAAGAGTATGCAGGCAAAATAATGCCCTATTCATTTGAATATATTAGCCAACGCTGTTTAAATTACAACATATGGTTCATGCAGTCTGCTTTTAGCCATTTATAACTATATGCCTTTTTACTACATTGCTCTTCTTGAAAATGGATCTGCACTGTATGAAGTTTAGAGACTAATGCTTATGATTAATCTCTTAATGTTCGAAATAAACTTCAAGAATATCAGTGATCAATTATTTTCCTTACTAGTCATATCGGTGGGAGCAAAGGGAAGGCCAACAAATGTCATCCTCAAACCGTTCACCAGATACCTCTCAATTTCATAAATTTGGTTAGCTATTTTAGTTTCTCTTTCTGGTATTTCATGTTACCTTTAATGTTTAGGCATCTCCAGATATATTTGTTTTGTCTATTAGATCAAAAAGTTTCATTGATTGGATTCTCATGTTTACTTGCTAAGAGGACCTGACCCTTTTTTTTGCCACTTTCCTTTATCGAAGAAATGTTATTGTTCTGTTCATCATGGCGAACTTTAATATGATCTGTAAGTTATTTTATCATGGAATAGATAAGAAAACACAGAACTTAAAAGTGAATAGTTCCGCTCTAAGTAGAGTGCCGTAGCAGGCTGTGTGCAGCCATCAGAATCCATTTGTCTGATGAGTGATGTCATCCTATGCTCTGTCATGTTGATTTGCTATTTATGCTGATTGTTCTTGCAAATCGGATGGATTTAGTGCAGCGCATAGCTGAACAGATTGGGTTCTGTTTCAGAAAAAAGAACCGAGACTACATCTGGACAGTGAATTCAGAATCATTGTGTACTGATATTATATCGGACAGGAGGTTTGTTTTTTTATAAAGTTTGCATTCACAATTGTGTAGAATCTTTTTATTAGATTTTCAAGGTCTTCAATGAGTGTTTATTGCAGTTGAATAGTTTGCAAATCATGGCTGAAGCATTGCTAGCTGGCGACACAGAACTTTTTGCAGCAAGGAGAGAGGGGTTCCAATTCCAATTCAGAGGCACGTAGTAGAGGAAGGAACGAACGAGCCTGCCTGCTGGCTACTGGCTAGGGACCCCAGATCGCAGTGAGGCACAACAGGAGGCTTTCCATTTATTTATAACGAAGGCGGCAAGCACTAGCAGCATCGTGCCATTGGAGTCGTCGATCGACCTCAAGCATGCATCATGGCTGAAGCATTGCCGTTGAATAGTTTGGGTTCGTCTTCCTTACATAATAATCGATCCACCTAACTGATGCTGAAATGCCCAAGCCCAAGTGAAAAAGATGCAT
Organism: Zea mays; assembly: GCF_902167145.1. NCBI lineage: Eukaryota > Viridiplantae > Streptophyta > Magnoliopsida > Poales > Poaceae > Zea > Zea mays. Next base: position 206,890,270 of record NC_050097.1, read on the forward strand.
TTAATCTCTACTTGCTGTGATTTTGGAACTGCTTGTTTACAATTACAACCTTCAAAATGAAAAGGTTTTCGCTTGAGATAAAACTGTTATACCAATGAACAAACCTGAGGACTTGTATTATCTTAGCATATACTACTTGCTTGACATAACACCGGAATTTAAACTTTTCTTCTGTACAACTTGACATAAACGCTTGCAATTCTTTATTTATAAATTAGACCATTGCGTATTATCTGGTTTTAAAACAATGTTTGAATCAGGTAGATGCAGCAACACATGCTACAACGAACAGCTAAACAGGCACAAAATCGTGGGAATGGGGGGACTGGGGAGAGGACAGTGCCACGAACCTTGGGAGAGGAGGCTGACCGTCTCGTTGGGATCCATGCCCTATCTAATTGACCGTCTCCTAACAAGTCTTTAATATGTGTTTCCATGCTCTCTGCTCACTTAAAAGGATATTGTATGATTTTAAATTGCAAATGGTTCTTTAAAAGCTCTGTTAAAAGGGATATTGCTTAAAAGTTGAAAGTCCTTAATTGCTATAGTTACATTGCTATATCGGTCCAGTGTTTTGGCTTAATAACCCCCTCTATCATTGCATCTATTTGGACCTGCATTCTAATTTTTTGTTCTCTTTTTTATGCTCTATCTTTTCATCTATAATTGTTTGTATTTTGGGGTCAAGCACACATTTGCAGGAATTGATTCTTTCAGCAAACAAGTCGTGTTATTTCTTAATGTCTAAGTGAATACTACTTTCTTTCTTCTTTCAAGTTGTCGTTACCTTTTAATTTGACCCTATATAGGTGAGGCCGGAACCATTTAAATTATTTCCTACTACATTTGATGGTAAGCTACATGTCGTGCGCTACATGTCAGTGATTTTCAACATATATTGATCATACTTTTTTTATGATGGTTCCTATGTAATCTTAATCCATTTCCAGTTGGATTTAGTTCTGGGATATGAATAATCCACTAGCCGTTTACCTTTTGTTGGGGCCTTCGTCCTCCGAAGGTCCTCAAAAACATGATTTGACAATGTTTTCCAAGTGGATTATGTGAACAGGTACCTTCGGACTCAGAATTACGAACATGAAGTGCAGTCAGGACGAAGCCTGAACCAGACGAAGGACGGGCTGATTACCAAGCTCCACGAAGGATGGTGCACAGCCGAAGCTGTGCGCAGGGAAGCTTCGTCGCGATAGCAGAGAGGGGAACCGACTTAAAGATGAAAAGACTACGTGGACCTTGTCAGGTTTCCATAAGTCATTGACAAATGTAATGGACATAAATGTAATTTTACGTGGGCTGCGTCCCGCGTCTATAAATAGATGAACAGTACTCCCGTACTGTTCACGCTGACTTGGCATTTGCTTTTGCGTCACGCTTGTACTTTTTATCTTCTCTCAGGACCGAAGGTACATTTGTAATTTGAAATCATTTCTATTTTTCCATGTTAATAAAATAAAAATGATTTTATGATGATGCTTATTTTATATTTCATGCTTTATATGAATCCTTCGTCATTACTTGTTATGTTTACGAAGGTATGTCTCTTATGACCTTCGTCCGAAACTCATTATTTCCCGAAGGGACATAATGCTTCAAAGGACGAAGGACTTTAACACTTAACACTTTTTATGTTGCCTTGTTCTTAATTCTTAGCATTTGAGAACAAGTCCCCAACATTGGCACCCACCTCCGGTGAACTCACTTCCACTTCGAGTTTTTTGAACACCTTCGGAAGCTATAGACCCTCGCTATGGCACCGAAGAAAGCTTCAGCGATTGGGGCTGCAGCACTGCAACCGCTGGACCCCAACCAGGAGACCGTCTCTCTCCGGGAGGCCCGAAACCAGAAGAGGAAGGCTGTCAGCCCGACGATTCAGGAGGATGAACTAGACCAAGAGATCAGGGACATGGAGATGCTACATCAACAGGTGCAGAGGAAGAAGGAGAAGATGGCCAGGCTAGCTGAGCTGCAGAGGCAGATAGACGAAGCTTCCGAAGAAGTCCGTCATCTTACCCACGATGAGCAGAACCGAAGGCCTCAACAAAAAGACCTTCATCAGGAGGGCTTCTTCAATGAAGATGACTGGTATGATAATTTTCATCATGGAAATTTTGTTTTCGACGATGCTTCTCCTCTGTCCGCTGAGCTGCAGGCTACACCTTGGCCTTCGTCCTATAAGCCACCCCAGCTTCCCATGTTCGATGGCCATTCGGACCCGAAGCAGTTCTTGATGAGTTACGAAGCAACAGTGTCTTCGTATGGTGGCAATGCTGCAGTAATGGCAAAGTCTTTCGTTATGGCCGTCAGGAGTGTTGCTCAGACCTGGTATTCCTCCCTTCGGCCAGGAACGATCACTTCATGGCAGAAGCTGAAGGATATGTTATTGACCAGCTTTCAAGGATTTCAGACGAAGCCGGTCACTGCTCAAGCCTTGTTCCAGTGCACTCAGGATCATGAAGAATACCTTCAGGCGTATGTCAGAAGGTTCTTGCGTTTGAGGGCGCAGGCACCAACGGTGCCCAATGAAATTGTCACCGAAGCCATGATCAAGGGGCTTCGTCCTGGACCTGCTGCTCAATACTTTGCTAGGAAGCCTCCTCAGACCCTGGAGAAGCTGCTCCAAAAGATGGACGAGTACATTCGTGCTGACAATGACTTTCGCCAAAGAAGGGAGGAGGCCTTCAGATTTTCCGAAATGACCAGGGGCTTCGGAGGAAGATCCTATCCGAGGCATGTCAGGTCCATCCACAACTCCACTCAGAATGATGATAAGGGGAGTCAGCAGAACAGACCGCAGTGCTCCTCACAGGCTTCGGGGCAACAGCAAAGCTCCTTCCGACCACCAGCTCCAAGAGGCAGAGGCGCCAGGGGCTTCGGCGGAAGATTCGGGGATCAACCCAGAAGAATATTTTGCTTATTCTGTGGTGAAAACAAAGGTCACACTACCAGGATGTGTCATGTTACCATTCAGAAGCAAAAAGAGATAGCCGAAGCTGCCGCGCAACAGGCTCAGCCGAAGCAGGTCATGCACACTGCTTCGTATCATTCGCCCTACATCCCAGAATATGTGGGCAACCATCCTGCACTCTCTGCTGCTTCGGCAAGTCAGCCTTCAGCTTCCTGGCAACAGCCCCCGCCTCCACCTCCGTTGCAACAAGGCCAGCAGCCAGAAGGGAGCCAATATGCTCCACATCAAAGGGACTTCAGAGAACAGTCCGAAGCTCGCACGGTCAACAGCACCGTGCCAGAGTCAAAACACATCTATTGACAAATATCCTACCTTAATAGCAATCTTTTTCATTCAGTTTTATTTTTTGTAATAAAGGACATTGTTTAGGTTTCATGTAATTAGTTTCGTTGATTCCTACAAGAAAAATATGTTTTCTTCACAGGTTTGTGATAATAAAAAGGACCTTCGGACTATCGAAAATCCTTCGAAGCAACAAAAAGTCGTTCTAAGGAACGCAGAGTAAGTCTGACGAAGTCACAAAAAGTCGTTCCGAAGGGAGCGCAGTGTAAGTTTTCTGCTCCAAAGTCGTTCCAAAAGGAATGCAGAGCATACAGCGAAAAGTCAACGCTGATACCGCCTAAGTAAAAGGCGAAGAAGCTCCAAAGACGTTCCTAAGGGAATGCAGAGCTTATACCGCCTAAGTAAAAGGCGAAGAAGTTCCAAAGACGTTCCTAAGGGGATGCAGAACTTACAGCGAAAAATAAACGCTGATTCCGCTGAAGTAAAAGGCGAAGAAGCTCCTAAGGGAGGCTTATAATGAAAAAGTCAGTATTGATACAAAAGATTGTGCACCATTGCAGGAATGTGTGTATCTTCGGCACAGAATATCATTTTGCATAACATAACATCATCACATCATTTTGCATAGCATAATCATCATACATCATGCTGCATGTGGCACAAGAAGGGGGCATGTTATCGATCTTCGGAAAATGCTTTGAAAAAGGGCAAATCATGCCAAGTTACAGGGAGAAACAATATTGATTTTCGAGGTATAACTTCGGAGATTATTTTTACGAAGCTTGGATATTTCTTATCAGAACACTATGGATATTGTCGTGATAAATGATAAATTCTTCTTCACGAAGCATGAAAAGAAGGGAAGGTGTTTTTTCGTCGAAGACTCAAAAATGGTACGTGTTTAAAGTTTCATGCATCGTAAAGAATTGAATCATAAAACAAGTATATTACATACAGGATTACAGAATATTACACAAATCATATATCAAATGTTTTTTGCAATAGCACTTAGTCTTCCCTAAGTACTATCTCTGCAGCTTCGTTCAGCAGTCGATCGACAACCTGATCCATGATAGCTTCGGCCATCTTTTTAATTTCGTCATCATCTTTAGGCTGAGGGCCCGAAGATGCTTTAGTAGGATCTGAGTGAGGACGGGATACTATTACATCATTATTACAGATCGCGAACGGACTATAAAATTAAAAGTTATAATGCAATGAAAACTATTCGCTAGTACCTATTTGCCCTTCGGGCTCTGCGTTTTTCTCAGCAGCCTCGGCTACTTTTCTAGCCTCATGAATCCCTTTCTCGCTTTTCTGAATGATTTCTTGGGCCATTTCTCTACCACCGTTGTCCCAGATGTCGGTGAAAAATTTTCCCCCAACCGCGCTAGCTTCGGCTGAAGGATCTTTTATATCTTCAGTGGACAAGGTGGCTTCGGACTACGATAAAATCTTTACATGTTCACATCCTTTCCCCTCCAAAATAGTGGCAATCCCTCTGGCACCAGAAAAAGCGCAGATGTCACCGCGGCTACTCAGGATTTCCTCGAAGGCCTCCGCCTCATGATTGATCCATTCCAGGGGACCTTCGGGGTTACCTCTTATAAAGTTTTCTTCTTGCGAAAATGCGCCAACGCTGGCGAAGCTAGTTTTTATTTTCTTGACACACTCTATAGATTTGTCGAAGCATTTCTTCTTGGCTGACCGAAGCTCTTTAACAGTTTCTTCTAAATGATTTGCCCATTGGTCGCTGAGTTCTCGCCTTGTTTCTTCAAGTATGCATTCCTCTTTAGCTCTGGCTAATTGTTTACGAAGGTTTTCAATTTCACACTTCTGAGCTTCGGCCTGACCTTTGAAAATAGCTTCGTCTTCTTTTATTTTACTTATTAAGGAATGCAATATTTTGTCTTTTTCGAGACCTTCGTTCCTCAGTTCAATTACTTCGGAACGAAGGTTGCTCAGGGCTATAGTACATCCTTCGTCCTCAGCATCTTTCTGTGCTCTGAGGGCATTGCTGAGTATCAGGCCCTGCAGACAGGAATATGTCTGTGTTAATAGTTTTAAACAAACGAAAAATTTTGAATTCAACAAAAATATAAGAATTCCATTTGTCGCACCTTTAAACTGTTGTAAGCTAGGCTGTCAGCCAGATCGTTCTTTGACAGCACCGAAAGTCCGTCTTCTAAAGTTGGAAACCCGAAGCTTCTGCTCATCTCCCGACAGACAGAAATTTCCTTGCTGTCGGGGAGGCAATACAAGAAATCTTCTTCTCCACTGCCATTAAATATCAACGCCCCCTTTGGATATTTCAACTTTTGGGCATAGTGTTGGGCCTCTTGTTCTTCTTTTTCTGTTAATTTTTTCCCCGAAGCATGACGAAAAATATAATCACGAATTTTGGATGCTTCGGGGGTAACAACACCAGTTCCTTCAGCAAAAGTTGGCTTTGTTATTTTTTCTGCCTCACTTTCCAAGGTCTTTGCCTTTGAGGGCTCTGAGGGCCCAGCTTCGGCTTCAGTATCTTGCTCTGGAGCTTTAGAACCCGAAGCTTCGACTGTTGTTTCAGGAGTGACGGCAGCCTTCTTCGGAGGGGTGCTTGAAGATTTGATCGTTTCCAGCACATCTAGCACATTAGCCATTCTCCTTCTTTTCGGAGTCACTGCTGGCACTTTTTGATTACTTACTGTTTCAATGTTTGCCACAGGACTCAAAACTTCTGATGTTTTGGAGTCCTCGGTTGCTTCCTTTACCTCTTCCATTTTTTCTGTGAATGGCGCTTCGGCCTTCTCTTTCGTTTCTGATAACAAAATTTTTGATTGCTCCAATTTTGTCTTCGTTGGTATTTCGGCTGTTTCTGTGACTTCTGGCAGCAAAGTTGGCTCGGCTGGTTTTTCAGCTTCGGTGGCCGAAGAAGTCTCTCCGGTAAACTCAGGCACCGAAGCTGGTTCAATATAACGCGGTCGATAAGTAAGAACCTTTATCTTCTTCCTTTTCGGTTCTGGCTCGCTAGGAGCAGCTGCAGTTTCTTCTTTTGTAGAGGTTGTATTTTTTTCTCTTCTGCCTTCGAATGGGGTAGCAATAGTCAGGGTAGACAAACCCGATGGCATCAAATACCCGATTCAGCCTTTTCTTTTTTCGGCCTCCGAAGGCTGCTGACATTGCAGTATCTTCGGCCTTCGAGTATGTCCCAAGCAGCTCATCACTTAAATTGTCAATGCTTTTCAACCACTCATCGTCTGGCTCAATAAATTTATCTTCAAATTTAAAAGTGTACTTAAACCTGACGAGTCCACCTTCGTCGGCCTTTTTAACGATTTCTTGTGGCATTTCCCATTTCTCCGCAAGCGGCCACACCCTGAAGGCAATATGCTCTTGTACTAAGTCCCTTGTTCCTATAAAAGAGCAGACAACGCCGAAGGCTCTTTGGCACTCTTCGACGGCTTCGTTCATTTCAACCTTCGGCCTCCGAAGGCCGAAGCTTTGCCAAATAGGACGCATAATTATACCTTTGATGTCTTCTCGTGCTGATAAGTCATTCTTCACATAAAACCATTCTGTCATCCAATCCCCGGGCCATCTCTTCCGAAAGGTTGGTACGGGACAGCTTGCCCCGGACCGAGAGACGAAGCTGTAGCAGCCAAAGTTGTTATGGTACTGTTCTTTGCCCCAAGGTTTTGTTTCATATAATAATTCATGAACATTACAGAAGCTTCTTGCGTCAGGCTTCAGACCTTGGCTTCTCGTGGCCCACACGAAGATATTTAGCCTTATAATAGCCTCTGGAGTAAGTTGATGAAGATAGACTTCGAAGATTTTCAACACCTCCACGACGAAGCTGCTCAAGGGGAATCGCAATCCGGCTTTCAAAAAGCTTCGGTACACCACAACTTCATTTTCTGCAGGGTGTGGACAAGTCTTTTCCCCTTCGTCCGCCCTCACAATGGACAGATCCCGGAAATACCTTCCTCTCATATTAACAAGATGATTCTCTTTGATAGTTGATTTACCATAAACTGAATGGCTTGGTCGCCAGGGGCGATCTTCGGAGTCTTCGCCACCGCTGTCCACATCATAACTTTCACTGTCACCAGTATCTTCAGACAGCCCTTCCAGAATTTCCCTGGTGATCTTTTCTGTGTTGGTCTTCGACATTGCTATAAGAAACCCTAAGTTCTTCTCTTCATCAAGACTCAGCTTCATTTCAGCAGCAGCCTTCTTAGCAGCTTCAGACATCTTCGGAAACACTAAAAAACTGTTTTCAAAGCCGAAGCTTCAAAGCTAAAAGCTTAGCAGATCACAGTGCACAAGAGCTAAAAAATGAGTGAGCAAGAGTGGTTGGCCAGAAAGCGTGCAAAATAAGTTTACGGTATGGCCGTATTTATACGCTTGATGCGTTGAAAGTTGAAAGACCCCACTTGTCATTGAATGTTGCTATTCTAGCAAAGGGAAGGTGTTTTTTCGGACCTTCGGCATAAAGCCTTCGTTCATATCGCAATCTGAATTTATTATTTCAAACAAATTAATATTGCGAGGGGCTACTGTTGGGGGCCTTCGTCCTCCGAAGGTCCTCAAAAACATGATTTGACAATGTTTTCCAAGTGGATTATGTGAACAGGTACCTTCGGACTCAGAATTACGAACATGAAGTGCGGTCAGGACGAAGCCTGAACCAGACGAAGGACGGGCTGATTACCAAGCTCCACGAAGGATGGTGCACAGCCGAAGCTGTGCGCAGGGAAGCTTCGTCGCGATAGCAGAGAGGGGAACCGACTTAAAGATGAAAAGACTACGTGGACCTTGTCAGGTTTCCATAAGTCATTGACAAATGTAATGGACATAAATGTAATTTTATGTGGGCTGCGTCCCGCGTCTATAAATAGATGAACAGTACTCCCGTACTGTTCACGCTGACTTGGCATTTGCTTTTGCGTCACGCTTGTACTTTTTATCTTCTCTCAGGACCGAAGGTACATTTGTAATTTGAAATCATTTCTATTTTTCCATGTTAATAAAATAAAAATGATTTTATGATGATGCTTATTTTATATTTCATGCTTTATATGAATCCTTCGTCATTACTTGTTATGTTTACGAAGGTATGTCTCTTATGACCTTCGTCCGAAACTCATTATTTCCCGAAGGGACATAATGCTTCAAAGGACGAAGGACTTTAACACTTAACACTTTTTATGTTGCCTTGTTCTTAATTCTTAGCATTTGAGAACAAGTCCCCAACACCTTTGTTTTTCTTTTTCATCTCTTAAGTCTTTTTCCTTACCTGTAGGCTTAACCGCTCTGCAGTTAATCTAATAATTTGTAGGAACAAAATGAAGTGCAATGCTTGCTGGCGGGATTTGGAAGGGCAAGCTGTATCGACCACCTGTGGTCATCTTTTATGTATGGTTCCACTCTACTGCCCGCTCTGGTGAATTAAATCCTGATTCTAAATAAGTTACTATCTAATTATTACAGAATACACAATTTAATGTAGCTGGTAATTGCTTGTTTAGCAGGTGCAGATGATGCTAGGAAAATACTCAATAATGATGGTACATGTCCAATTTGTGATCAGGTGCTCTCAAAAAGGTCAGTTCCTATTTGATGGTGCATTCATTATTTGGTTGTGCATGGTTAATGGTGCCATCTTTCCTGTATGAATGCCTGATATCTAATTGTGCAAGCATATTTCTCATGTATTCTATCTCTGTGTGATATTAACTGTGCCGAAGTATATCTCCCAAACATATATGATTGTAGTGCATGTTATAGAGCATTATTTGGTTGTTTTAGTATTTTATATGTTCAGGCAAAAATTAACTTGAAAATTTTGATTCATTTCCTTTTTCCAGCCATATGAAACCTATGGATATAAATCCAGGTGATGATTGGAGAAATGTAAGTATCCCTTTGATACATAATAACAGCTAGAAACTAATTTTCCTTATATCCATCTTTTTTTTAATGAATGTGCTCATGGAAACAGATGGCAATGGTCGGAATATCCCCACAAATACGTATCCTTCATTTCCATTGACCTTTCACTACATCCACAGTTTCCACTGATTGCAGGATTTTCATGGAAACTGATTATTTCTATCACCTATAAAATAATCAGTTTCCTACTACATTTCTATCACCTATAAAATAATCAGTTTGCCATTGATGCTTGTTGTTGTAGTACATGGACAAATCTCGAAGAGGGAAGCATTCGATTCGACCAAAGGCTTAGGCAAAACTGTGCCACTGTCATCAGACGGTCAGAGTGTGTGAAGTGGAGGGATGTTATTCTTCCCTACGGCAAGCCAGTGCCATCATCAGTTACGAGCTCTGAACTCCTCCACAATCAGGTCCATCGTCTGAACTGTAGAAAAGGATTTACCTTCCTGGCAACCCACAAGTACCTGGGTTTATCCCTACTGAGAAGCCAACGACGTTTGATTCATGTGCTCCTTTGATTGCAACCCATCCATTGGAGGTACTTGTTGCTCTCCTCCTTAGTTCTAACCTCAATACCTCCATTTCTCACATTGGAGGCACTCCTTATTTGCTGATCAGGCACACAGAAAATTTGGTGACTTCATTAAAGGAGTATTTGTTGTCTTCCATAGATTTGGGAAATGTTTATTTGCCTGCTGTAGTGAATTAAGAAATTTTCATGTCCCTAAATTTTCTTATTTGCCATGTTTATAATAATTATGCTCCGTCTCCATACGGATTTCTCATTTCTTGAGATGAATCCGTTTGCCATGGTCAACAGGGAGCCATATCCTCTGGACATCAGAGGAGAACTAGATGACACAACAGCCTTCAAAAACTTCAAGAAGTGAATCAGATTTCCTAGGGATACCATTTCTTGTTGTCATTGTTGGATTTACTCTTATCAATTGTGCAGGTGGGGAGGTATAGAATTTCCTCTACCTTTTGGAAGAGTACTCAGCCCTACAGAAAGTTTCATCCATGAACTAGATGAGAAGGTATTGATCTCTGGGCTATGTTTTTATATTTCTTTCTTTCCCCGAGTTCTATCACCTATAAAATAATCAGTTTCCATGAGAAATACGGGATCTGCAGTGCATTCTGTTGATGTGTGTTAATTCGCCAACCTTGTTATTTCAGACAAGTGTTTGTTCTTTTGTGCTACTTTGCATGTCCTGTTGATGTTTTACCCTAATTTAAGGTTGTTCTTCATTTGCCTTGCGACTGGATTTGAACCTGAGGATGATGTTTGTAGGCCTTTCGCCATGCTTTGGTCCCCACCCGCCGAAGAGGGCTGAGGAGCAAATGAAGGCACAAGGCAGGGAGGAAGAACCTGCAGTGGGCGTGCGACGAGGGTGTCACCATCACGCTCGCCCAGGGCGAGAGCATCATGTAGGTCCTCACGTTGTGGATGCCATCGGAAGGGATCATGCTCTGGAATCAGGGAGCAAGATTGTGTATGTTGTCTCGCAGGTCCTCTTCCATGAACAAGTTCAGGCTCTGGAGAAGTCTGGTGATTGGTAAGTTTCTGGGTTCTCTGATGCAATTAGGCTGGATAATATCAGCTACTCACAGCTCTGGCTTAACAATGACCTTTGTGGTGAGTGATAATTCTATTATGATATTTTTGACGATGGAGATCTAGGCTAGCTTGTTCCTGAGTTGGTCCTAAGGATAGGTTTCATCACTTTGTGGCGTTTTATTCATCTTCTAGCTTAGATTGTTTAGTTATTACACTGAGAATTATATTCACTTGGAAACATTTGTTTCAGCTTAGCCTATTGACAACGATACCATGATCGGTTTCACAAAATTGATTCTATGGTGGTAAGTTTGTCTAACCTTGCTATTTACACTTCTATTAAAACTGACTGCAGAGGTCCACTTTGGGTTCGTGCACTGCTGGGTTGGTCCTATTTAGACCATATACTTCGAAGCCTCTTATTTTTAGCCTGCACTTCTGTCACACCCGGGCTTTAAGGAACAAAGCCGGGTGCATCTCATACATGCGCCAAGAAGACAACATATACAATAACAGAGTGTATAGAGATAAATGTCATAAAACATCAGAGTATTTATTACATAGCGGAAGACTTATTACAAAGTAAAGGAATAAATGTAAAACGAACTAAGGATCGTCGGCGCCAATGTCAACTAAGAAACGCCACCTAGATCAGATCATACTCCTCGCCTTGTGGCTCCTCCTGAACCACCTGTTCTTCTCCTGTGGGGGGGTGTGAGACAGCAAGAGTGAGCTCACATACGTTCATCGCTCAACAAGTTGTGGGGAATAATGTGACATGAACTCACCAAAGGTGGGAGTTCATGAAGTGTAAGGCTGATCAATGGGATAAAGGTTGAAGCTGAGCATCGCTTTTATAAGTTGGTCAAAATTTTATTAGCAATTACTAAGTGTAAGTAAATACCAAACCTTAGAAATAATAAGTAAAAGTAATAATAAAATAATCCCAAATGCAATGAAATGACAGATTAAGTTTAAGTTCCATAAATTAATCATGTGAGTGTCCGAGCCGCTCATGACCGTGAGCACGGCTAGTATACCAGTTTTACACTCTGCAGAGGTTGCGCATCTTTACCCACAAGTCGTGTTACCCATTTGCCACGGAGTTGATCAGACTCCATACACCTCTACCGAGGAAGCGAGGCAGGGTACCACTACGAGGCCTTTACAAAGTTCCACTAGCTTCAGACTACCCGCTACAGTTTATAGGAAGCTCCAGTGCAGGGTTCTTGTCTGACCGCCATCGCAGCAAAATCAACCCAAGGACCTCCCTACACTGACCACTCCCCTACTGCCCTTGCCCCTTTCGGGTAAGGCAGCCCTCCACTAGCTTTCCTAGTTAATCAGCCAAGGGCGTCCCATTATACCCTTGTGGTAGCACTGTTTTCCCGGGTGGTTCTCCATGTTCCCATTAACATAATGATCTTATCATGAACATAAAATAATGAACAGATAATAACAAGTGTAAAAATGAGTGATGAATATCTCTATACCCAAATCCACATAAAGCAATAGCATGTACTACCCAAAAACTTAGTAGTAAAACCAGTGGTGAAGCAAGGTATAAAGATAGTCAAAATCTAGGGTATCCTATTGGGTCCCATCAAAATTAACCTATGCAGATCATTATGAATAATAAGAACATGAATGGGTAAAAGAGGTGATCAAGGGCACAACTTGCCTTCAATGAGCTCCTGCTCAGCTATCTCTACTTGCTGAACCTCAGATTCCACAGTGGATTGCTCGTCTATTCGCATCAACACAATACATACATAGTATAGCCAAAATCAACATCACACCAAACATGTAAATAAATATACAGTAAAAAACTATACATTAAAATGAGATCATAGGAACTGGAATCACTAAATTTGGAGTTATAGATTTCAAGTTATGAATTTCCTAAGGTTTAATGTGATTAAAATAGGATTAGATGATAAATTAATTTTTCTAACTGAGTTCATGTCAAAACAGTGATACTAATTGATAGAGAATATTATTACAAAATTTTAGAAATTGGAATGGTTCAATTTGGAGTTCATATGCATTTTCTATAAATTAAACAAGCTTCTGCATTTATTTATGCACTAAAAATTGATTTCTGATATTAATTTCTGATTTTCCATGCTCTCTAGATTGGGCCTCAAATACAGAAAGCGCAGGGGTGCTGGTGCAAAAGACCCTAAGACACATACCGCACTGCACAGAGGACTGCGGGTTGAATCTCTAAATTTATAAGGGGTTTTCTGCAAAGTGGTTACGCGAAGGGGTATCGGTCCGTTCTGGCCGTTAGATCGTACTCCAAGGGCCTCGATTAGATTTACTCAATACTGAATCAGGACACTGCGAGCCGTTGGATTAGAGATCTAGGGTTCAGATTACTTCACGAAGCGGTACGCAATCTATACCACCGGATTTAAAAACAACGGTCCCGATTTCATCTTAACCTGATCTAATCCTATTCGCACGCAGGTAGATCAACGACCACGATTCACTGGTTCGAATCGTTACCCTATCTTCTAATCAAGGCCGTCCATCACAAATTTTACGGCTAGGACTCCCAACACCATCTTCCCCCAACGCCGCGACGGCCACCGCGTTGGCCACGGCGGCGACCCCGCTGGAGGGAGGCAATGCTGTGCTCCAGGGCTCCAAACTCAAATTCGATAGGCGTAGCGTGACCTAGAGACGAAGGCAATTTAAGAGAGGAGAATTTCACCGGAATAGTGGTGCTGAGGTCCCTGACCGCGCCGAAGGGTAGATTCATGGCGGATTTCAGCCACCGGTGACGAATTGGCATCTGGCCGCCCGATTTCGTGCCCGCTGTCGCCCACGTATACCTTCTACGTGCCCTTCTCTCCGTCTCAAACCGGTTGCCGAGGCTGGACCGACGACCCCGGCGAGGTCCCGCGGCGGCGGCAGTTTTCCCAGCAGTAATGGCGGCGGCACATGGTTGGAGCGTGGGAGATGTTAGAGTGGGCTACGATCCCAGTGAAGGCGGCAGTAGTTATGCGCCCCGCGACTCCGAAATCCCCGGCTCGATCGCGAGCTTGCGCGGTCAAAGCGGAGCACCAGTGCGTGCGAGATCTCTGGAGGGGAAGCGCCTGACAGTCCGGGCCCAACTGGTAGTGCCAGAGCGCGGTCAGTGAAGGGATAAGGAGAGCGTTGGCGAGTGGGAGCTATGCGTAGTTGCGAGGAGAGAAGAACTGAGGCTGACTTGTGGGCCCCGAGTGTCGGGCGCCAGGGCGCGTGCGGTAAGTGAGTTTGGGCCGCGTAGTTCAGCTTTGAGAGTGGGCCAAATTGGGTGTTTTCAGCCCAGTTAGGTTCTTTTCCCATTTTCTTTTGTTTTTATTTTTCTGTTTTCTTTTATTTACAATTCTTTTGAATCCCAATTTTGAATGCAATCTCAAATGCAAATTTGAACTCCTTTGAATTAAGCATATTGGTCATACCAAATTATGAGGGTTTTATTTAATTATCATATTATTTTATATTGGATATTACTTCCTTCTTTCCTCTAATCCTCTTCTCGTTATTATTTTATTTTTGTTCATATTATTATGGTTTTAAATGCACAAACAAAGATCCAATATGATGCAAAGGTTTATTTTAGGTGTTATTAATTATTCAATCCCCCTTTTGATGGTGTTTATTCACATGTGATATTAACTAGAGATGGTACACACATATAGATAAAGGAAATATTCTCTCTTCATATGAGTTACAAATTTAGATATTACAACTTAGTACCGTTTTCTAATAAGTTTGAAACCATTCCTGAGAGTACAATACATTTAAACTGGTTATACCTTGAAACCAAATGAAGAACACACAAACAATATGGTTGCTTGTCCCAAAATTCAGTGGCATGAAATAGGCATACAAACATATTTAGCAGGATCTAATCACAGTTACAGTTTTGCTGAACCACTTTTTTTTCTCTTATCAGTTTGGCTTCATTATTCTATCTTAACATTATCATAACCAATCCTTTCTGGTAAACTAACTCTACAAATTTTTCTTGAGTGATTTCCTATCGTTTACTTGCTGTTTTTTTGCTCACATGATTGATGTGATTTTGAATAAGAAAATAAATAATATATTGATCTGCTTGATACCCAATTTCAGGCAACGGAGGACACATATATTGCAGTTGAACTTTACAGGCTCAGTGTTTCCACCCTAGATCTATTGAAACTAGCATCCAAAGAGGAACAGGGTGCTTATGTCGGTGCATGGTACAATATGCTTCTGTCCTGTGCTCAAGAATTGAAGCATGGTGTGGCACTTTCGCAAGAGTTTTATCATGCAAATATCTGCGACAGAGTAGTTTCTGAAGGTACAAATATTTTGCACGACCAGAAAAGTTTTATAATTCATTTGGGATCATTTATCTTCAGAAATAGAATTCAATTATAAATTGCCATCTATATTGGTTTTACAGGTGGTCACTACTTGATTGCTCTTGGGGAGATATATAGAGTTGCACAGATTTTATACTTATCCTTCAGCGTTTAAAGACCTGGGTTCTTGCAGATCCTGGAATGTTGAGTAAAATGTTGTCTTGTTTGGACAGCTGCACTTATATACGTAAACCGAACAAGTCATTTAGACAGGAATAGCTGGTTTCAAGTTGCTTTGTTATTTTTGCATCCGCCTGTATGTGGTGGGTTTAACTTTTGCACCTGTACGACTGTATATGCTGAAAATATTAGCTGGAATTGTAACTGTTTTTCTTGATACCATGTCATTTACTTAATGTAGGGCGCCCGAAGGGGCGCCTAATGTTCTAGTAGCAATTTAATGAATGCCAGGCTTCCAGGTCAAAGTAGTGGGCATCAGACCTGTACACGCGACTCACCAAAGATGTGTGATTTGTTAGCTAAATATGCAGGATTATTTTGGAAACCGATTTATAACGGGTTCAGACCTCTCCTTCATATAGATGGAGGACTACGGCCGATTGAACCCCCACAATCGATACAATCAACTTTACTTATCATTTTCACCTTATTCATTAGAAGTAGCTCTAGTTTAGCCTCCATCTACCTCAAATCTTCACATCTCTTCCGCTCTACGTCGACTAAAGATGTCTTGGATGGTCTGTCGACGCCAAAACACACCCTATGATCTCTTCTCCCCGACGAGGTCCCTCCCAGGAGGCGGGATCTGGTCTGCTGCGAAGAATACGACGCTCTGCGCCATCGCGGACCGTACGAGCCCAACACGGACCGTCCGGACATACGCAAAGGAGGAGTCATTCCTACACCCAGTTCACGGACCGTCCGGACATACGCAAAGGAGGAGTCATTCCTGCACCCAGTTCACGGACCGTCCGGCCCTGTGCCGCGGACCGTCCGCGTCTCCGCATAGAGCACCGCCAGATAGTTCGTTCTAGTGTTTGGCGCCCAGATCGACGTCAACACACTTTTTTGGCGACTCCGTTGAGAACAGGTGTCTAGATCTACTAAAAAACAAGCCCTCAATCGAAAGGTTCTAAATATCACGCCGATATCTCCTCAGACCATATCCTGAAGCCGGCGTACTGAAGGATTTTGTCACTTCAGTTCGGTATTTCAGTTTATGAGAAAATTAAGAATCGAGTTACTCATCATTTACTTTTTAGACCTAGCATTTTAGTCAGCACACAATATTTTTCATCATTTGATTTTTTTTTGTAATCTCCTGAGAGCACCTAGAGGGGGGGTGAATAGGTGATCCTGTGAAAACTTAAACTTATAGCCACAAAAACTTGTTAAGTGTTAGCACAATAATTGCCAAGTGGCTAGAGAGGAGTCTCAACAAAACACAATACCACAAGAGATCAAACACAGAGATGACGCAGTGGTTTATCCCGTGGTTCGGCCAAGACCAACGCTTGCCTACTCCACGTTGTGGCGTCCCAACGGACGAGGGTTGCAATCAACCCCTCTCAAGCGGTCCAAAGACCAACTTGAATACCATGGTGTTTTGCTTTGCCTTTCAATATCCCGTTTGCGAGGAATCTCCACAACTTGGAGTCTCTCGCCCTTACACTTAAGATTCACAAAGAAATACGGAGTAAGGAGGAAACTAGCAACGCACACAAGACTCAATATTAGAGAAACACCACGCACACAAGTCGCAACAAGAGCTCGCAACACAACTCAATGAGTTCACAACTCAACAAGAGCTCTAGATGCTATCACAATGAACCAAATGCGTGGAATCGATGTCTTGGTGCTTAGGAATGTTGTAGGAATGCTTGGTGTTCTCCTCCATGCGCCTAGGGGTCCCTTTTATAGCCCCAAGGCAGCTAGGAGCCGTTGAGAACAAATCCAGAAGGCCATCCTTGCCTTCTGTCGTCGGGCGCACCGGACAGTCCGGTGCACACCGGACACTGTCCGGTGCCCGATTCCCTTCCTTAAATGGCGAAGCCGACCGTTGCAGATGCGGGAGCCGTTGGCGCACCGGACATGTCCGGTGCACACCGGACAGTCCGGTGCCCCCTTCTGACCGTTGGCTCGGCCACGTGTCCCGCGCAGATCGCGCGGCCGACCGTTGGCCCGGCCGACCGTTGGCTCACCGGACAGTCCGGTGCACACCGGACAGTCTGGTGAATTTTAGCCGTACGTCGCCGGTCAATTCCCGAGAGCGGCCAGTTCGCCTGAGGCAGCCTGGCGCACCGGACACTGTCCGGTGCACCACCGGACAGTCCGGTGCCCCAGACCGAAACAGCCTCTTGGCTGTACACAGCCAACTCTTCTCTTTTCCTCTTCTTCCTGTTTCTCATACTTAGACAGGTATATTAGTACACAAAACTAATGTACTAAGATTCAGAAACATACCTTTGCTCTTGATTTGCACTTTGTTCATCCATGAGCATAGATTCACATTTAAGCACTTGTGTTGGCACTCAATCACCAAAATACTTAGAAATGGCCCAAGGGCACATTTCCCTTTCAATCTCCCCCTTTTTGGTGATTTATGCCAACACGACATAAAGCAACTAGAACAAGTGCAATATCACTTCAAATAAAAACTCAAATTCATTTTGATTCAATTTGGCATATATGGATCATCCTTTGCCACCACTTGGTTTGTTTTTGCAAATCAAACTCAAATCTCTATCTCTAAGTCAAACACACAAGTTGAAGCATAAATAGAGTCATTCCAAAAGAGATTGATCAAAGATTTCAAAAACTCCCCCTGTTTCCCATAACCAACACTTTGACAAACCAAAAACTCTATCCTACTGTTTTCAAAGTTTCTCAAGTGGTAGCTGATCCATTTATTGCTTTGGCCTTTATTTTCTCCCCCTTTGGCATCAAGCACCAAAACGGGATCAATCTTGGCCCTTTAACCCCATTGCCTCACCAAAATTTTCAATTAAGAGCACATAGGCAATAAGAGTCTAAAGATGAACTTGGAATAAGTTACCCTCTCATCGGAGTGCAGTGGAAGTCTTTCATGGTCCAAGTCCACCTTTTTCCCTTTCAATCCATCTTCGAGACTAAATCATCAAACTCAAGCACATGGTTAGTCTTCAAAGGGTCAAGTTGTAACATATCTCCCCCTAAACATGTGCATCACTTTGCAACGGACGTGTGAGGTCCAGGGAGTGTTTGTACAACTTGAGCACCATAATAAGCAACAAAATGCAAAAAGGAACATGATCAAAGGCATAAACACATGTATGCTACAAATCAATCCAGGTTCCGCGAATCTAAGACATTTAGCTCACTACGCAACCTGCAAAAGGTCTTCTCATCTAGAGGCTTAGTGAAGATATCGACTAGCTGGTTCTCGGTGCTAACATGAAACACTTCGATATCTCCCTTTTGCTGGTGGTCTCTCAAAAAGTGATGCCGGATGTCTATGTGCTTTGTGCGGCTGTGCTCAACAGGATTCTCCGCCATGCGGATAGCACTCTCATTATCACATAGGAGTGGGACTTTGCTCAGATTGTAGCCAAAGTCCCGGAGGGTTTGCCTCATCCAAAGCAGTTGCACGCAACACTGTCCTGCGGCAACGTACTCGGCCTCAGCGGTGGATAGGGCAACAGAAGTTTGTTTCTTAGAGTTCCACGACACCAGGGACCTTCCTAAGAATTGGCACGTCCCCGATGTACTCTTCCTATCGACCTTACATCCAGCATAGTCGGAGTCTGAGTATCCAACTAAGTCAAGGGTAGACCCCTTTGGATACCAGAGCCCGAAGCAAGGCGTAGCAACCAAATATCTAAGAATTCGCTTCACCGCCACTAAGTGACACTCCTTAGGATCGGATTGAAATCTAGCACACATGCATACGCTAAGCATAATATCCGGTCTACTGGCACATAAATAAAGTAAAGACCCTATCATTGACCGGTATGCTTTTTGATCAACGGACTTACCTCCTTTGTTGAGGTCAGTGTGTCCGTCGGTCCCCATCGGAGTTTTTGCGGGCTTGGCGTCCTTCATCCCAAACCGCTTTAGCAGATCTTGCGTGTACTTCGTTTGTGAGATGAAGGTGCCGTTCTTGAGTTGCTTCACTTGAAACCCAAGGAAGTAGTTCAACTTGCCCATCATCGACATCTCGAATTTCTGCGTCATCACCCTGCTAAACTCTTCACAAGACTTTTGGTTAGTAGAACCAAATATTATGTCATCGACATAAATTTGGCACACAAACAAATCACCATCACATGTCTTAGTGAACAGAGTTGGATCGGTTTTCCCAACCTTGAAAGCATTAGCAAGTAAAAAGTCTCTAAGGCATTCATACCATGCTCTTGGGGCTTGCTTAAGTCCATAGAGCGCCTACACACGTGGTCGGGGTACCGTTCATCCTCGAAGCCAGGGGGTTGCTCTACGTACACCTCCTCCTTGATTGGCCCGTTGAGGAAAGCGCTCTTCACATCCATTTGGAACAACCTGAAAGAATGGTGAGCGGCATATGCTAGCAGGATACGAATTGATTCTAGCCTAGCCACAGGAGCAAATGTCTCCTCAAAGTCCAAACCTGCGACTTGGGCATAACCTTTTGCCACAAGTCGAGCCTTGTTCCTCGTCACCACCCCGTGCTCGTCCTGTTTGTTGCGGAACACCCACTTGGTTCCCACAACATTTTGCTCGGGACGAGGCACCAGTGTCCAAAATTCATTGCGCTTGAAGTTGTTGAGTTCCTCCTGCATGGCCAATACCCAATCCGGATCTAGCAAGGCCTCCTCTACCCTGAAAGGCTCAATAGAAGAGACAAAGGAGTAATGCTCACAAAAATTAACTAATCGAGATCGAGTAGTTACTCCCTTGCTAATGTCACCCAAAATTTGGTCGACGGGATGATCCCTTTGAATCATCGCTCGAACTTGGGTTGGAGGTGCCGGTTGCACTTCTTCCTCCATTACGTGATCATCTTGTGCCCCCCTTGATCATACGCCTCCTTTTGATGAACCTGTTCATTGTCTTGAGATGGGGGATGCACCGTTGTTGAGGAAGAAGGTTGATCTCGTTCATCTTGTTCCTGTGGCCGCACTACTCCAATCGCCATGGTTCGTATAGCGGCCGTCGGAACATCTTCATCATCTACATCATCACAATCAACAACTTGCTCTCTTGGAGAGCCATTAGTCTCATCAAATACAACGTCGCTAGAGACTTCAACCAAACCCGATGATTTGTTGAAGACTCTATACGCCTTTGTATTTGAGTCATAACCTAACAAAAACCCTTCTATAGCTTTGGGAGCAAATTTAGAATTTCTACCCTTCTTCACTAGAATGTAGCACTTGCTCCCAAATACACGAAAGTAAGATACATTGGGTTTGTTACCGGTTAGTAGCTCATACGAAGTCTTCTTGAGGAGGCGATGAAGGTAGACCCTGTTGATGGCGTGGCAAGCCGTGTTCACGGCTTCCGACCAAAATCGCTCGGGGGTCTTGAATTCTCCAAGCATCGTCCTTGCCATATCGAGGAGCGTCCTGTTCTTCCTCTCTACCACACCATTTTGCTGTGGTGTGTAGGGAGCGGAGAACTCGTGCTTGATCCCTTCCTCCTCAAGGAACTCCTCCACTTGAAGGTTCTTGAACTCGGACCCATTGTCGCTCCTTATCTTCTTCACCTTGAGCTCAAACTCATTTTGAGCTCTCCTGAGGAAGCGCTTGAGGGTCCCTTGGGTTTCAGACTTATCCTGTAAAAAGAACACCCAAGTGAAGCGGGAAAAGTCATCGACAATAACTAGACCATACTTACTTCCCCCTATACTCAGATAGGCGACGGGTCCGAAGAGGTCCATATGCAGCAGCTCCAGGGGTCTTGAAGTGGTCATCACATTCTTGCTGTGATGCGTTCCTCCCACCTGTTTACCTGCTTTGACAAGCTGCACAAGGTCTATCTTTTTCGAATTGTACGTTAGTCAAACCTATCACGTGTTCTCCCTTTAGAAGCTTGTGAAGGTTCTTCATCCCCACATGTGCTAAGCGGTGATGCCATAGCCAGCCCATGCTAGTCTTAGCAATTAAGCATGCATCTAGACCGACCTCTTCTTTTGCAAAATCAACTAAGTAGAGCTTGTCGTCTAATACACCCTTAAAAGCTAGTGAACCATCACTTCTTCTAAAGACAGACACATCTACATTTGTAAATAGACAGTTATATCCCATATGACATAATTGACTAACAGATAGCAAATTATATCCAAGACTCTCCACTAAAAACACATTAGAGATAGAATGCTCATTGGAGATTGCAATTTTACCTAGCCCTTTTACCTTGCCTTGATTCCCATCACCGAATATAATTGAATCTTGGGAATCCTTATTCTTGACGTAGGAGGTGAACATCTTCTTCTCCCCCGTCATATGGTTTGTGCATCCGCTGTCGATAATCCAGCTTGAACCCCCGGATGCATAAACCTGCAAGGCAAATTTAGGCTTGGGACTTAGGTACCCAACTCTTGTTGGGTCCTACAAGGTTAGTCACAATTGTCTTAGGGACCCAAATGCAAGTTTTATCACCCTTACATTTTGCCCCTAATTTCCTAGCAATCGCCTTTCTATCCTTTCTACAAATTGCAAAGGAAGCATTCAAAGCATGATATATTGTAGAAGGTTCATTTACTTTCCTAGGAACATTAACAACATTTCTCCTAGGCATATTATGAACAGCATTTCTCCTACCAACATTTCTATCATGCACATAAGAAGAGCTAGAAGCATACATGGCATGAGAATCAAAGGCATTATATGCATTACAACTCCTATAAGCATTTCTAGGTTGTCTTCTATCATAGTACATAAAGGCATGGTTCTTTTGCACACTACTAGCCATAGGGGCCTTCCCTTTCTCCTTGACGGAGATGGGAGCCTTATGGCTTGTCAAGTTCTTGGTTTCCCTTTTGTAGCCAAGTCCATCCTTAATTGAGGGGTGTCTACCAATCGTGTAGGCATCCCTAGCAAATTTTAGTTTATCAAATTCGCTTTTGCTAGTCTTAAGTTGGGCATTAAGACTAGCCACTTCATCATTCAATTTAGAAATTGAAACTAGGTGTTCACTACAAGCATCAACATTAAAATCTTTACACCTAGTGCAAACCATAACATGTTCTACACAAGAGTTAGATTTACTAGCCACTTCTAGTCTAGCATTTAAATCATCATTAAAACTCTTTAACTTAGCAATGGTTTCATGACAAGAAGATAATTCACTAGAAAGCACTTCATTTCTTTTAACTTCTAAAGCATAAGATTTTTGAGCCTCTACAAATTTGTCATGCTCTTCATATAAAAGATCCTCTTGTTTTTCTAAGAGTCTATCCTTTTCATTCAAGGCATCAATCAATTCATTAATCTTATCTACTTTAGTTCTATCCATTCCCTTGAACAAACTAGAGTAATCTATTTCTTCATCACTAGACTCATCATCACTAGAAGAATCATAAGTGACATTGTTTTGATTACTTACCTTCTTCTCCCTTGCCATAAGGCATGTGTGACGCTCGTTGGGGAAGAGGGATGATTTGTTGAAGGCAGTGGCGGCGAGTCCTTCATTGTCGGAGTCGGAGGAGGAGCAATCCGAATCCCACTCCTTTCCGATATGTGCCTCGCCCTTGGCCTTCTTGTAATGCTTCTTCTTTTCTCTCTTGCTCCCGTGTTCCTGGTCACTATCATTGTCGGGACAGTTAGCAATAAAATGACCAATCTTACCGCATTTGAAGCACGAGCGCTTCCCCTTGGCTTTGGTCTTGCTTGGCTGTCCCTTGCGTCCTTTAAGCGCCGTCTTGAAGCGCTTAATGATGAGGGCCATCTCCTCATTATTTAGCCCGGCCGCCTCAACTTGCGCCACCTTGCTTGGTAGCGCCTCCTTGCTCCTCGTTGCCTTGAGAGCAAGGGGTTGCGGCTCGTTGATCGGACCATTCAAGGCGTCGTCCACGTATCTTGCCTCCTTGATCACCATTCGCCCGCTGACGAATTTCCCAAGTACTTCTTCGGGCGACATCTTGGTGTACCTAGGATTTTCACGAATATTGTTCACCAAATGAGGATCAAGAACAGTAAAGGACCTTAGCATTAGGCGGACGACGTTGTGATCCGTCCATCGCGTGCTTCCGTAGCTCCTTATTTTGTTGATAAGGGTCTTGAGCCGGTTGTATGTTTGAGTTGGCTCCTCGCCCCTTATCATTGCGAACCGTCCAAGCTCGCCCTCCACCAACTCCATCTTGGTGAGTAAGGTGACATCGTTCCCCTCATGAGAGATCTTGAGGGTGTCCCAGATCTGCTTGGCATTGTCCAAGCCGCTCACCTTATGGTACTCGTCCCTGCACAAAGAGGCTAGCAACACAGTAGTAGCTTGTGCATTTTTATGAATCTGTTCATTAATAAACATGGGACTATCCGTACTATCAAAGTGCATTCCACTTTCTACAATCTCCCATATGCTAGGATGGAGAGAGAACAAGTGACTACGCATTTTGTGACTCCAAAATCCGTAGTCCTCTCCATCAAAATGAGGAGGTTTACCAAGTGGAATAGATAATAAATGAGCATTAGTACTTTGAGGAATACGAGAGTAATCAAAAGAAAAGTTCGAATTGACCGGTTTCTTTCTCTCGTATTCGTTGTGGTCGTCGTCCTTTTGGGAGGAAGTAGACTCATCGCTGTCGTAGTAGACGATCTCCTTGATGCGTCTTGTCTTCTTCTTCTTCCCATCTTTGCGTCTGTGGCCCGAGCCCGAGTCGTTGGACTTGTCATCCCTTGGCTCGTTGACGAAGGACTCCTCCTTGTCGTTGATCACGATTCCCTTCCCTTTAGGATCCATCTCTTCGGGCGGTTAGTCCCTTTGTGAAGAGAACGGCTCCGATACCAATTGAGAGCACCTAGAGGGGGGGTGAATAGGTGATCCTGTGAAAACTTAAACTTATAGCCACAAAAACTTGTTAAGTGTTAGCACAATAATTGCCAAGTGGCTAGAGAGGAGTCTCAACAAAACACAATACCACAAGAGATCAAACACAGAGATGATGCAGTGGTTTATCCCGTGGTTCGGCCAAGACCAACGCTTGCCTACTCCATGTTGTGGCGTCCCAACGGACGAGGGTTGCAATCAACCCCTCTCAAGCGGTCCAAAGACCAACTTGAATACCACGGTGTTTTGCTTTGCCTTTCAATATCCCGTTTGCGAGGAATCTCCACAACTTGGAGTCTCTCGCCCTTACACTTAAGATTCACAAAGAAATACGGAGTAAGGAGGAAACTAGCAACGCACACAAGACTCAATATCAGAGAAACAGCACGCACACAAGTCGCAACAAGAGCTCGCAACACAACTCAATGAGTTCACAACTCAACAAGAGCTCTAGATGCTATCACAATGAACCAAATGCGTGGAATCGATGTCTTGGTGCTTAGGAATGTTGTAGGAATGCTTGGTGTTCTCCATGCGCCTAGGGGTCCCTTTTATAGCCCCAAGGCAGCTAGGAGCCGTTGAGAACAAATCCAGAAGGCCATCCTTGCCTTCTGTCGTCGGGCGCACCGGACAGTCCGGTGCACACCGGACACTGTCCGGTGCCCGATTCCCTTCCTTAAATGGCGAAGCCGACCGTTGCAGATGCGGGAGCCGTTGGCGCACCGGACATGTTCGGTGCACACCGGACAGTCCGGTGCCCCCTTCTGACCGTTGGCTCGGCCACGTGTCCCGCGCAGATCGCGCGGCCGACCGTTGGCCCAGCTGACCGTTGGCTCACCGGACAGTCCGGTGCACACCGGACAGTCCGGTGAATTTTAGTCGTACGTCACCGGTCAATTCCCGAGAGCGGCCAGTTCGCCCGAGGCAGCCTGGCGCACCGGACACTATCCGGTGCACCACCGGACAGTCCGGTGCCCCAGACCGAAACAGCCTCTTGGCTGTACACAGCCAACTCTTCTCTTTTCCTCTTCTTCCTGTTTCTCATACTTAGACAGGTATATTAGTACACAAAACTAATGTACTAAGATTCAGAAACATACCTTTGCTCTTGATTTGCACTTTGTTCATCCATGAGCATAGATTCACATTTAAGCACTTGTGTTGGCACTCAATCACCAAAATACTTAGAAATGGCCCAAGGGCACATTTCCCTTTCATCTCCATGTATCTATATAGGGTCACAACTCACTATAAGCGAAAGAATCCAGCCAGCAACGATCACAATTCACAGATTCATGATTATGCAGTTCGGTTTCTTGAATCTCCTTGTAAACATATAACATAGATTTATCGATATCGCTAAAAAAGATTAGATTATTGCACGATTGTCCATATATTTGTTTATCGTTCAAAATTCTATATTGATTCTTTGGAAATAATTTCTGCATTATTATAATGTTTGTTCAACATTAGTTCATTATATTTTAGTCGATGTATTTATAATAATAATAATAATACATATTTATATAGTTAATATAATATTAGTGTTACGGTGATATTTTGTAATATGAATTTTGTATACCATAGTGATAGTTGTCGTTTCGTATCTAAGTTTTATATTAACTTTTAACTTCTGTGGCAACACATGAACACTCACCTAGTTGATTTATAACTATGGAATAAGTCTACATAACCCCCTAACCTTTAGAGGGTGGTCTACTACACCCTCTCACTTTCAAAATCGATTGTTTAACCCTCTATCAGCCTAAATAATGTTATAACTAAACTACTGAATTTCTTGTTCATTTTATTAAGAAAGTTAAGTTGTCTTTTTGTCGGGGACCATAATTAGGGGTACCCCCAAGACTCCTAATCTTAGCTGGTAACCCCCATCAGCACAAAGATGCAAAGGCCTGATGGGCGCGATTAAGGTCAAGGCTCAGTCCACTCGAGGGACATGATCTCGCCTCGCCTGAGCCCAGCCTCGGGCAAAGGCAGCCGACCCCGAAGGATTCACGTCTCGCCCGAGGGTCCCCTCAAGCAACGGGCGCACCTTCGACTCGCCCGAGGCCCAGCTCGGGCAGGCTTTGCGGAGAAGCAACCTTGGCCAGATCGCCATGCCAACCGACCGTATCGCAGGAGCATTTAATGCAAGGATCGACTGACACCTTATCCTGACGCGCGCTCCTAAGTCGACAGGGCCGAAGTGACCGCAGTCACTTTGCCGCTCCACTGGCCGACCTGACAGGAAAACAGCGCCGCCTGCCCCGCTCCGACTGCTGTGCCACTCGACAGAGTGAGGCTGACAGTAGCTAAGTCTAGCCTCGGGTGCCATAGGAAGCTCCGCCTCGCCCGACCCCAGGGCTCGGGCTCAAACTCGACGCCGGACGACGGACTCCGCCTCGCCCGACCCCAGGGCTCGGTCTCAGCCTCGACCTCGGAAGACGGACTCCGCCTCGCCCGACCCAGGGCTCGGACTCAGCCTTGACCTCGGAAGACGAACTCCGCCTCGCCCGACCCCAGGGCTCGGACTTAGCTCGACCTCGGACGACGGTCTCCGCCTCACCCGACCCCAGGGCTCGGACTCAGCCTCAACCTCGGACGACGGTCTCCGCCTCGCCCGACCCTCGGGCCCAGACTCGACCTCGACCTCGGAGGAGCCTCCGCCTCACCCGACCTCGGGCTCGGACCGACCACGTCACAGGGGGGGCCATCATTACCCTACCCCTAGCTAGCTCAGGCTACAGGGAACAAGACCGGCGTCCCATCTGGCTCGCCCCGGTAAACAAGTAATGATGGCACCCCGCGTGCTCCATGACGACGGAGGCTCTCAGCCCCTTACGGAAGCAAGGAGACGTCAGCAAGGATCCGACAGCCCCGACAGCTATCGGGGACCATAATTAGGGATACCCCCAAGACTCCTAATCTCAGCTGGTAACCCCCATCAGCACAAAGCTGCAAAGGCCTGATGGGTGCGATTAAGTCAAGGCTCGGTCCACTCAAGGACACGATCTCGCCTCGCCCGAGCCCAGCCTCGGGCAAGGGCAGCCGACCCCGGAGGATCTACGTCTCGCCCGAGGGTCCCCTCAAGCAACGGACACACCTTCGGCTGGCCCGAGGCCCGGTCTTCGCCTAGAAGCAACCTTGGCCAAATCGCCACGACGACCGACCGTATCGTAGGAGCATTTAATGCAAAGGTGGTATGACACCTTATCCTGACGCACTCCCTTCAGTCGACTGAGCCGAAGTGACCGCAGTCACTTCGTCGCTCCACTGACCAGTCTGACAAGAAGACAGCGCCGCCCGTGTCGCTCCGACTGCTGTGCCACTCGACAGAGTGAGGCTGACAGCGGCCAAGTCCGGCCTCAGGCACCATAGGAAGCTCCGCCTCGCCCGACCCAGGGCTCGGACTCGGGCTCGGCCCCGGAAGACGACGAACTCCGCCTCGCCCAACCCAGGGCTCGGACTCGGGCTCGGCCCCGGAAGACGACGAACTCCGCCTCGCCTGACCCAGGGCTCGGACTCGGGCTCGGCCCCGGAAGACGACGAACTCCGCCTCGCCCGACCCAGGGCTCGAACTCGGCCTTGGCCCCGGAAGGCGACGAACTCCGCCTCGCCCGACCCCAGGGCTTGGACTCAGCCCTGGCCTCAGCCGACGGTCTCCGCCTTGCCCGACCCAGGGGCTCGGACTCGACCTCGGCCTCGGAAGACAGACTCGACCTCGACCTCGGAGGAGCCTCCGCCTCGCCCAACCCAGGGCTCGGACCGACCACGTCACAGGAGGCGCCATCATTACCCTACCCCAAGCTAACTCAGGCTACGGGGAACAAGACCGACGTCCCATCTGGCTCGCCCCGGTAAACAAGTAATGATGGCGCCCCGCATGCTCCATGACGACGGCGGCTCTCAGCCCCCTTACGGAAGCAAGGAGACGTCAGCAAGGACTCGATAGCCCCGACAGCTGTCCTTCCGCCAGGCTCCAGCGCTCCTCCGACGGCCACGACACCACACGAACAGGGTGCCAAAACCTCTCCGGCTGCCACGACAACATGTACTTAGGGCACTAGCTCTTCTCTGCTAGACATGTTAGCACACTGCTACACCTCCCATTGTACACCTGGACCCCCTCCTTACGCCTATAAAAGGAAGGTCCAGGGCCCTCTTACAAAAGGTTGGTCGCGCGGGGAAGGACGGGACGGCGCGCGCGTAAGCCTCTCGCTCCCTCCCACGCGGACGCTTGTAACCCCCTATTGCAAGCGCACCCGACCTGGGCGCGGGACAAACACGAAGGCCGTGGGTTTCCCCTTTTGTGCCTGTCTCCCTCCGGCTTTTCCCCCCTTCGCGCTCCGTCTCGCGCCGACCCATCTGGGCTGGGGCACGCGGCGACAATTTACTCGTCGGTCCAGGGACCCCCGGGGTCGAACGCCGACAGTTGGCGTGCTAGGTAGGGGCCTGCTGCGTGTTGACGAACAGCTTCCCGTCAAGCTCCAGATGGGCAGTCTCCAGCAACCTTTTCGGCCTGGGACGGTGCTCCGTTTCGGGAGTCTTGAGTTCATGTCCCTCGACGGCAGCTACGACATGATACTCCTTCCCCCGCCGCGAGACAGCGACAATGGCGGCCGACAACCCGCCCGCCGGCGGCGGAATTGATGACGTCTTCCCCACGTGGCGAAAGAACAACGTTCGGGTTTGTCCTATCGCCTCCCCCGCCGACGGGGGAGGAGGCGGGGCAACCAAGGCCAAGCAGGAGGCGGCACCTCGTCGGCTGTTGAGCGAGTCGACGGCACCGGCGCCCCAACGGGAGACACGTCGGGCATCAACCTCGCGTCTGAGACGAAGACGAGCGCCGTCTCCCCGCAACACGCCAACTCCAAGCGGACGGATGACGCCAGCACGCTCGCAAAAGACTTGCTGGGCGTCACCCTCGTACCTGAGACGACGGTGCAGTCTGCCCTTGACGTGACTTCATCACCGCCCGTCGACCAAGAGGTACCGACCGATTCCCATCTCGTGCCTTGTGGATTCAGCCTCGACCCACCAAGCGACTTCGCTTCGGTGGACGCTTTCATAGAGGCGAGTCCAAACCCTCCGGGGTACGGTATGCGGTCACCCTGGGACCGGCTGACAGCCGTCTCGACCTACGGGCCCTCGGGTTCCGAGGAAGAGGACGAGCCCGACTTTTGTTGGGATTTCTCCGGACTTGGTAACCCCAGTGCCATGCAGGACTTCGTGACCGCATGCGACTACTGCCTTTCCGACTGTTCCGACGGTAGCCGCAGCGTCGGCGACGAGGACTGAGGCCCAAGTCGTGAATGTTTCCACGTCGATCTAGGGGGTCCCAGTGAAGGCAACCAACTTGGTATACCGGAAAACGGTGATCCCCCTAGGCCTGCACCTCGCGTTGACATCCTACGGGAGCTAGATGTGGTCCCAGTCCCTGCGGGGGGTCAGGACTCACAGCTCGAGCAAATCCGCGAGATGCAGGCCAGGCTCGATGGGGGAGTAGGAACACTTGAGCCGTTCCACCGGGACATCGGGCAGGAATGGGCAGGCCAACCTCCGGCCGGAGAAGCGCGTCATCTACCCTAGGGCATCTAGCACCACATCGCCGACGATGTCAGGGCAAGGCTGCCACCGACTTCCGGTGGGGTCGGCCAGAACCTGGCTGCAGCGGCAATACTTCTCCGCGCGATGCCGGAGCCATCAACCACCAAGGGGCAGCGTATCCAGGGAGAGCTCAAGAATCTCCTGGAGGATGCCGCGGTCCGACGGGCCGAAAGCTCTGCCTCCCGAAGGCAGGGGTACCCCTCAGAACATCGCGCCACGACTTCCCGACTCATGCGGGAAGCCTCGGTCCACACCGGGCGCACGCGCAACACAGCGCCTGCGGCCCCGGGTCGCCTCGGCAACGAGCACCATCACCGCAACCGTCGAGCCCACCTCGACGAGAAGGTGCGCCGAGGCTACCACCCCAGGCGTGGGGGACGCTACGACAGCGGGGAAGATCGGAGCCCCTCGCCTGAACCACCCGGTCCGCAGGCTTTCAGCCGGGCCATACGACAGGCGCTGTTCTCGACCCGGTTCTGAACCCCGACTACTATCACAAAGTACTCGGGGGAGACGAGGCCGGAATTGTGGCTCGCGGACTACCGACTGGCCTGCCACCTGGGTGGAACGGACGATGACAACCTCATCATCCGCAACCTCCCCCTGTTCCTCTCCGACACCGCTCGAGCCTGGTTGGAGCACCTGCCTTCGGGGCAGATCTCCAACTGGGACGACCTAGTCCAAGCCTTCGCCGGCAACTTCCAGGGCACGTACGTGCGCCCTAGGATCTCCAAAGCTGCCGCCAGCAGCCGGGAGAGTCTCTCCGGGACTACATCTGGCGATTCTCGAAGCAGCGCACCGAGCTGCCCAACGTCACCGACTCGGATGTCATCGGCGCGTTCCTCGCCGGCACCACCTGTCGCGACCTGGTGAGCAAGCTGGGTCGCAAGACCCCCACCAGGGCGAGCGAGCTGATGGATATCACCACCAAATTCGCCTCTGGCCAGGAGGCGGTTGAGGCCATCTTCCGGAAGGATAAGCAGCCCCAGGGCCGCCAGCCGGAAGATGTTCCCGAGGCGTCCACTCAGCGCGGCACCAAGAAGATGTTAGAAATATGCCCTAGAGATAATCATAGAGATGAGCATATTTCTTTGTATCCATGATATATATATTGCTTAATTGAATATCCATGGAAGGCACCTTGTATTGATTAGCAATTATGTGAATTGTTTGTGAGATTCTTTACTTATATGGTTATTCTAAATGATGTCCCTAGTCAAAGTCGATGACTAGCACATGTATTAGTTGATGACTACATTTCACAAGTCATGAACATGGAGATGTTAAACTAATAATGTGGGCGCATGTATGACATGAGGCTGGACCGACCCAACGTAAGATATTGTAATATAGTTCTCTTTTTGCAACATGAATATTGTATCCTTAGACCTGAGATTGTCGCATGTTCTCAAGATGTGAATTGACTTACTTAGGGACTATCAAACGCTATTCCATAACTGGGTAGTTATAAAGGTAGTTTTGGGTTTGTCAGGAAGCATGCTGTGAGGCATGGTCAGTCAAGATGGAATTTGTCCCTCTCTTTGTGAGAGAGATATCTCTGGGCCCCTCGAGTGATTGGATCAAGAAATGCATGGCCGTGCTAGGGTTAAGAGTTAACCATTGAAAGGATTCCAATTCACAGTATCGAGAAAGAGAGGTCAGCTTAGAGCCAGACCAAATATCGTGAGACAAAGGGAACAGCATGTACGTAATGTTGCAATGGTTCGTCTGATATGATCTTTACGTGCGCATAGGAGTTGACATGTCTTGCTAGAGGCCGCTGTCAATTATTGGGCCAAGTAAGAGTACTCGGGCTATGTCTATTTGTACGTGAACCTATAGGGTCACACACTTAAGGGGAAGGAAGCCTAACTCGGATTAGATCCGAAATTAGACTGGGCTTTAGGGTTAATGATGGGCCTCGGTGTCAGAAGCCCACCATAACTCCTATATAATAAGGGGCGGGGACGCGGTTAGAATAAAAAACCTAATTTGCCACCAGCAAACGAGCAGCCGCCGCTCACCTCTCGCCCTCGCCAAGCCGCCGTCGCGAACCTAGCAGTTCAGTACGCGGCGCTTCCTCCCTGTACGTGTGGATACCTCGGAGGTGCTGCATCTGGAGCACTAGGACGAACCGTGCGAGGACGTGAAGGACGCCGACGACTGCACGGCACTGCTCGACACGTTCGTCTACATCGAGACGTCTTCCGCTGCTCTGCGCGTCTAGTGGTAATTCCATGACCTATAACCGCAGTAGTTCTTGGTAATATGGGGTTGAAATTTTTGTTTTGCGCTAGCGTAGCCTCCCCGTAATCCTTTAGTGGTATTAGAGCCAAGTTCTGCGTAGTTTTAGGTCTGGATGCACGGTTTGATTAGATCAATTGGTTATAAAGGGTTGAAGTAGATTACATCGGATATGACTGAAAAGATTAGTTCGTCCTTCTCTGTTATGTGCGCGACTTGCCCCTACCGGCTGGAATCACCATCGGGGCTAACTGCGTACACAACCAGCAGATTGACGTAACAGATCGACGTCATGAGTGTAATCTTCTTCGGGTCGAAAGTCTCGGATTTGGGTTAATTTGATCAACCGCATGGGACCGCCGTGGCTATCTGTTGTAGTGGCGAACATATAGAAACGTGTTTGTCTAACCTGTTTTTGCAGGGCATCTTGTGATCGGTATGGCTATTGTGTATATGATGCATATTAATGAATTATTCATGACCTGCGTGTCGTGACCTGGGCAATACGGCTGGAGCCATATATATTGTCCAAATTTAATGTAATGACCTGCGTGTCAACATGTGATGATCCAAAGCGTATATGTAATTTGTTTACCAGCATACGTTAGATAGGTCTTGAAGGACTCATCACCTGAAGGATGGCATACCTATATCATGGAGATGGAGATCATCGTGATGGACAGATTATTGGAGATGGGGATCACCATGTGACAGCAAGCCATACCGAATCACAACTGTTGTGTGAATGCCATTCTTAATGTTCTACTTGTTCATATTGCATATATGTCTTTGTGTGTGATGATATAAGTAGGACGATCCCTCATAAATGTTTAAGCTTAAATGCCTCTCCAAACCTTGCACTATCATAAGTCTTGTACAATTGGTGGTGGGTCTATGAAATTAGGGTGCCACCAGTTTTCCTTGACTAGATAGGTTTGTATCGGATACGAACTGCAGAAAGGGTTGGTTAACTTAAACAAAGTCAGCTTAATGGTTAAGGACTTTGAGGCATAAGGTTGGGAGCCGAGACATAGAGATGTCACCCAACAACAGGAGTCATATATATGATATGATTAGCAAGGAGTTGCTTACCGATCTACCTTGTCTTCTAGCGGTGATGCTAAAGCTCACTAGTAGACTTGTTAGTTGTGGGTTCTGAATCACTAAGTATTAATCGAGGGATATTGATTTTAGTGGGAGTAGACTATTAAATGTTTAATATGATTTACTCTGTCATGGATATTTTTGTCTTAGTATTTTGCATTATTTTGTTGTAGATAAATGACACCTAGCACACCAACATTTACTTTGCGATCAATTCTTGAAAAGGATAAGTTAAATGGAACAAACTATACGGATTGGATCCGTAACCTGAGAATTGTTCTCAGGGCTGAAAAAAAGGAAGACGTTCTAGACACCCCACTACCAGAGGATCCTGGTGAAAATGCAACTGCTGCAGCTAAAACCGCTTACAAGAAAGCAATGGATACTAATCTTGAAGTGAGTTGCCTAATGCTTGCTTGCATGGAGCCTGAGCTGCAGATGCAGTTTGAGACAAACCATGAGGTGCACGATATGATCGTGGCGCTCAAGGATATGTTCCAGACTCAGGCTAGGACTGAAAGGTTCAATGTGTCCAAAGCCTTTCTGGAATGCAAGCTAGCAGAAGGCGCAGCAGTTGGGCCACACGTAATCAAAATGGTTGGTTACAGTCAGAGGTTGGAGAAGCTTGGCTTCCCAATAAGCCAAGAGTTGGCCACTGACTTCATTTTGGCATCTCTTCCGCCCAGCTATGGAAACTTCATCACGAACTACCATATGCATGGGGCGGAGAGGGGCCTCAATGAACTATGTGGCATGCTGAAAACTGCAGAGGGGGACATAAAGAAAAGCGCTGGCAGCAGCGGCCATGTGATGGCGGTCCAAAACAAACCCAACTTTAAGAAGAAGGGTAAATCTCAAAAGAAGAAGGGCAAGGCAAAGGATACAGTATCCAAGCCAAATCAAAAGCCCAAGGCTGGACCAGCTGCAGATGCAGAGTGCTTTTATTGCAAAGAACTTGGTCACTGGAAAAGGAATTGCAAGCAGTACTTGGCCTCTATTAAGGATTGCGGCGGTAAGGGTACAGCCGCAGCAGGTACACTTGCTATTCACATTACAGAAATTTTTCTTGCTGATTCTTATATTAATTCTTGGGTATTTGATACTGGATCTGTTGCCCATATTTGCAATTCGATGCAGGGAATGATAAGAAGTAGAAGCGTGAAAAGAGGAGAAGTTGATTTCCGGGTAGGCAATAATGCAAGAGTTGCTGCGTTGACCGTCGGGACGATGCAACTCCACCTCCCATCAGGATTTATTTTGGAGTTAAATAATTGTTATCTAGTTCCTAGTATGAGTCAAAACATTATGTCTCCTTCATGTTTGATGAAGGATGGTTATTCATTTGCGAGTGAAAACAATGGTTGTGTGATCTCTAAGAATGGCATGTTTGTGGCTTTTGCATCCATTATGAATGGGTTATTCATTTTAAATCTTGATGATGCACCTATCTGTAATATTAGTGCTAAAAGGCCTCGGCCTAATGATTTAAGTCCTACCTACATGTGGCACTGTCGTTTGGGTCATATAAGTGAGAATCGCATGAAGAAGCTTCATTCTGATGGGCTTTTAACCTCGTTTGATTTTGAATCATACGAGACATGTGAAGCTTGCTTACTTGGTAACATGACCAAGGCGCCCTTCACGGGTTTACCGGAGAGGACGTTAGGTTTATTGGAACTCATACATACTGATGTGTGCGGACCAATGAGTACGACAGCTAGGGGAGGATTCCAATACTTCATAACCTTCACTGATGATTTTAGTAGATATGGGTATGTCTACTTAATGAAACACAAGTCTGAATCCTTAGAAAAGTTCAAAGAGTTTTAGAATGAAGTAGAAAATCAGCATGGCAAGAAAATTAAAGCACTGCGATCAGATCGTGGAGGTGAATATTTGAGTCATGAGTTTAGCAATCATCTAAAGAGTTGTGGAATTGTTCCACAACTTACGCCGCCTGGAACGCCTCAGAGGAATGGCGTGTCTGAGCGACGTAATCGGACTTTATTGGATATGGTTCGATCAATGATGAGCCAGTCGGACCTGAAAGCATCTAGGCCCCTGGTTGGTTTTAGTGATTAATGACAACGTAATATTATATGTGACTAACGTGTGTTTTGTAGAGACAAATGGTAAGTTAGGTCGCATGACATGTAGAAGTACTACAACCGTGAAAACAATCCCGGAGATAAGAACTCGAAGCGACGGCTAAAACGACGGAACAAAAGGTGAAGGTCTACGGAGTCCAAGTGTCAAGGAGATGTGGACACTCGCGATTTAGTTAGGTCTTTTATTCTCTTTTAGCCGTACTATAAAGAGGGGTTGTCGATGAGTAGTTTGACCAAGAGAGTTCTAGTGTAGTGTTGGTGCACAATCACACTCATATTCAGTGCTAGGTATCACTCTAGAACTCACACACAAGTTAGAGCGAAAACCGATTTGAAAATCAGCTGAAAAACAAGACTTAGGGTTTCTGGCTTTGGGGCACCGGACTATCCGGTGTGCACCGGACTGTCCGGTGCACCCTCTGCCAGGTGGGGCCAGGCTGGTCCACGGCAGAGAATCTCCCCTCCGCAGAAACCCGAGAGCGCAGCTCTCAGAGTTGAATTTTAGTGGCACACCGGACACCGCACCGGACTGTCCGGTGTGCACCGGACAGTGGACTGTTCACTGTCCGGTGCGCCATGAGCCCAACGGCTCTCTGTCAGAACTAGCCGTTGGAAGTGACCGTTGGCGCACCGGTGGCGCACCGGACTGTCCGGTGCGCCATCGCGCAGTGAATTGCCTGTAACGGCTAGTTGGTGGGTGAGGGCTATTTATACCCCTCCACCCACCATATTCATTGTCTTGCACTCCACATTTATTCCAGCACATTGGTAGAGCATTGCAAGCACCAAAAGGCTAGTGAGGAGATTAGAGAATCATAATCCACGCTTGTTCCTCATTAGCGCTAGTGAGAGCCACCTAGAGCACACACCACTTGCATTAGGCTTCTCTTGGTCAAGCGAAAGTCTACGGCTTGTTACTCTTGGTGATCGGCATCACCTAGACGGCTTGGTGGCGTTGGGAGCTCGGTGATCACCGTGAAGATCTTGTTGGTGACCCGACTCAAGTTTGTAAGCGGTCTCGAGGGATCCACCGCGCCGGAGTGGCAAAGGATCATCTCGTAGTGAGCACTTGGTTCTTGCGAGGACCAAGGGGGAGCAATACCCTTGCGCGGGTGCTCCAACGAGGACTAGTGGAGAGTGCCGACTCTTCGATACCTCGGGAAAAATTGGAGGAGTCTTCTAAACTTTGCTTTACATTCCGCACTTAATTCAAGCACTTTACATTGTGTATTTGTTTAGCAAGTATTTGAAGTATTATCTTAGCTTTGTTACATTTCTAGTATTATATTCTTAGTGCTAGTTGTTGGGGTGAAGTTGGGCTCTTGTTTAGCTCTTGCTTAGGTTTTAATTAGTGTTGATTTTTAGAAAAGCCCAATTCACCCCCCCCCCTCTTGGGCATCGTGATCCTTTCAATTGGTATCAGAGCCTTGTTGCTCATAGATTAGCTTAACCGCTAGAGTTACGATGTCCGGTGGGGATGGACCTCCTCCCGTTTTTGATGGTGACGATTTTCCTTATTGGAAAATTCGTATGGAAGCATACTTAGAGGCTATAGACATTGGTGTCTATAAAGCCGCCACACAAGGGTTCCCCGAACCTAGAGATCCCACAAATCTTGTAGGTGATGAGTTCAATTATGAGAAATGGAATGCTAAGGCCAAAAACACCCTTTTTAGAGGCCTTTGCAAAGATGTGTTCAATAGAGTAAGGAATCATAAAAATGCTCATGATTTGTGGATGGACATTTGTGCTCTACATGAAGGAACTAGAAGTGAACGTGAGGAAAGATATCACATAGCCATGCGAAAGTTAAATTCCTTTGAAATGCTTACAAATGAAAATGCAAATGCTATGTACTCACGACTTAATATTCTTGTAGAGGAAGTCAATGGATTGGGGCTTACTCAAATCTCACAACCGGATGTTGTGAGGAAGATTCTCAGTGTCCTCCCAATAGACAAATATGGACACATTGTCACTGTGCTACATCAAATGGATCTTTCAGTTACCACACCTACACAAATTTTGGGAAAGATCAATGCCCATGAAATGTACATGCACATCAACGACAAAGAAGAATCATCTTCCAAAAGAAAGGATTTGGCTCTCAAAGCAAATCATGAAAGAAAAGGAAAAGCAAAAATACAAGTTGAGGAAGAATCCTCAAGTGATGATGACCTTGATGCAAACATTGCCTTGATGGTAAGGAAGACCACCAAGATGTTGAAGAAGCTAAATAGAGAAGGCATCAAATTTGATTCAAGAAAGAAGAAGTTCTTTTCCAACAAAAGAAAGCCCATTTCTGAGATGGACTGCTACAACTGTGGTGAGCTTGGTCACCTTGCTCATCAATGTAACAAGCCCAAGAAGAATAAGTTCAAGGGCAAGAAAGAAGATGACAGCGATGATGAAAAGAAGGAAAAGAAATTCTTCAAGAGGAAGGATGGGAAGCAAAAGAGGTTCCACAAGAAGAAGAATGGAAAGGCATATATTGTTGGCGACTGGCTCACCGACATCGAATCATCAAGTGGGTCTTCTTCAAGTGAAGAAGAGAATGATGAAAAAGTTGCGGCCATCGCCGGGGACTTCTCTTCACCACCACCATCGCCATCATCCACTTCTCACCTATGCCTCATGGCTAGGGGTGAACGAAAGGTACAAAATGATATTAATATTGATGATGATAGTGATAGTGATAGTGATGAAGAATTTGCTTCACCTTCATATGATGAGTTAGCTGACTTACTTAAAGAATATACTCAAATCATTAGAAAGTCAAAAGCTAAATGTGATAGGTTGAAAAATGAAAATGAATCTTTAAATGTCAAGTATGACATAGTTATAAAGGCTAGTGATGAAATAAAAGAAGAAAATAAAACTATGTCATCAACTGTAAATGAGCTCACAAACTCCCTAAAAGATGCTAAGGAAAAATATGTCAAATTAAATGAAGCTAATAGGGAGTTGCAAAGTAGACTAGTAAAGATCAAGGAAGACTATACTCAAATTAAATTTGATCATGACAATCTTCTTGTTGAAAATTAACTTTTATCTTGCAAAACACATGAGGCTATTAACCCTGTTGTTAAGCTTGATGTAGCAACCTCATGTGATGATTTGATTCAAGAAGAGCAAACTAGTCTACATGCTGAATTGACTGAAAAAGTTGAAGTCCTGACTTTAGACAACCAAAAATTGAAGAATTACTTGACTGATGCAACTACTAGAGGAAAAGTTGCTATTGAGAACAATGATTTCAACAATGAGTTGGCAGTGGATAACCAAAGGCTTAAGAATGAGGTCAAGAAACTAAAAAGTGAAAATGAACATCTTGCAACAAGTGTGCAAAAGTTCAACAAGGGTCAATACCTCCAAAATGAGCTGCTTATGAACACTGTTATGAAAAATAACAAGAGTGGTATTGGATACAATGCTTTTGTGCAAAAGAAAGCTATCACTCAATACAAGCCAAAGCAGACTCACAAGCCTATCAAATGCTTTGAGTGTGGAAATGAAGGTCATTTTGCCCACAACTGCAAAGCTAAACCACCAACTCCCTTGCCTAAGCACTCAAGACCATTTGCTTTCAATGCTCACTATGTTCTAAGAAAGGTTGCAAATGGAAAGATTAAGGTTACATTCCTAGGTCCACCAAATAAGAGTAGACCTAGACAAATCTGGGTGGCAAAGTCCTTAATTGAGAGAGTCACTGGTCCTATGCAATATAGGGCCCTCAAAACTCAAGCTTGAATTGTCTGTGAATGTAGGTGAACTACAAGACCGGTGGGAGCCATTGGGTTATTGACAGTGGATGCACACAACATATGACAGGCAACCCACGGATGTTCACCTCACTAGATGAGAATGTTGATGGTCAAGATAAAATCACATTTGGAGACAATTCAAAAGGAAAAGTACAAGGACTTGGCAAGGTGGCAATCTCAAATGACTTATCAATATCAAATGTTCTCTTAGTTGCACCCTTGAGCTTCAATTTATTATCAGTGGGACAACTCTGTGATCTTGGACTTCAATGCTTATTCACTCCATCAGAGGTTATTGTAACAAAAATAGATGATGAATCAATGGTATTCAAGGGATTTAGATACAACAACCTCTACTTAGTGGATTTCACTTCAGAAGATGCAGACTTAAGAACTTGTCTCTTCACCAAAGCTTCTCTTGGATGGCTTTGGCATAGGAGGCTTGCACATGTTGGGATGAGCACACTCAAGAAGGTATTAAAGAAAGATATGGTTAGAGGATTAAAGGATGTGGTGTTTGATAAAGACAAGCCATGCAGTGCATGTCAAGCTGGAAAGCAAGTTGCTAATACACATCCTACTAAAGCTTTCATGTCAACATCAAGGCCACTGGAACTACTTCATATGGATTTATTTGGACCTACAAATTATGTCAGTGCCGGTGGCAACCTCTACTGTCTAGTGATTGTTGATGACTTCTCAAGATACACTTGGGTGTTCTTTCTCCATGACAAATCTGAAGTTGCATCGATATTCAAGAAATTTGCCAAGAAAGCACAAAATGAATTTGATTGCAAGATTAAGAAGATTAGAAGTGACAATGGCAAAGAATTTGACAACACCAACATTCATGAGTACTGTGATGAAATTGGGATCGAGCATGAAGTATCTGCCACATATACACCTCAACAAAATGGAGTTGTTGAAAGGAAAAATAGGACCTTGATCACTCTTGCAAGAACAATGATTGATGAGTATAACACACCGGAGAGGTTTTGGGCCGAAGCTGTCAACACTGCTTGTTATGCATCAAACAGGCTATTTCCTCACCGGCTACTTGCGAAGACTCCTTATGAACTGCTAAATGGGAAAAAGCCAGACGTCTCTTTCTTCCGGGTATTTGGGTGCAAATGCTACATCTACAAGAAACGCCATCACCTAGGGAAGTTTCAAAGACGTTGTGATATTGGTTTTCTTTTGGGTTATTCATTAAAGTCCAAAGCATATCGAGTATTCAACCATGCCACTGGCGTGGTAGAAGAAACATATGATGTGGAATTTGATGAGACTAATGGCTCCCAAGGAGCACTTGAAAATCTTGATGATGTAGGTGATGAGCCACTTAGGGAAGCAATGAAGAACATGCCTATTGGAGCTATCAAACCAAAAGAAGATGAAGAAGAGGTGCAAATCATTGACAGGCCTTCTTCATCAAATGTACCACAAGATGATGAAAAAGATGAGAGTCATGCAAATGAAGATACATTTGTCTCTCATGAACAAGCAAGGGTACAAGCCGAAGATGTTGATGCTCCAGGATCTTCTTCCCAAGTGGTTGACAGGAGAAACTCATCACTACTTCAAGCTCATCCTCAAAACCAAATCATCGGGAGTCCTTCACAAGGGGTTATTACTCGATCACATAGACATGCTAATTTTATTGAACATCACTCTTTTGTTTCTTGTGTTGAGCCTACTTGTATAGATGAGGC
Source organism: Zea mays (assembly GCF_902167145.1). Lineage (NCBI taxonomy): Eukaryota > Viridiplantae > Streptophyta > Magnoliopsida > Poales > Poaceae > Zea > Zea mays. Next base: position 206,930,942 of record NC_050097.1, read on the forward strand.
GCTACAGGATCCGGACTGGGTGAATGCCATGCATGAAGAACTTAACAACTTCACCCGTAACGAAGTTTGGACCCTGGAGAAGCCCCCACAAGATGCAAGAATCATTGGAACAAAGTGGGTGTTCAGAAACAAACAAGATGATCAAGGTGTGATTGTAAGAAACAAGGCAAGACTTGTCGCAAAGGGATTCTCTCAAGTTGAAGGCTTAGATTTTGGAGAGACCTTTGCCCCAGTTGCTCGACTGGAAGCCATCCGTATCCTACTTGCATATGCATCATGCTATGATATAAAACTTTATCAAATGGATGTAAAAAGTGCATTTTTAAATGGCTTCATAAATGAACTTGTATATGTTGAGCAACCGCCTGGATTTGAAGACCCTAGATATCCTAATCATGCTTACAGGTTGTCCAAGGCGCTTTATGGGCTAAAGCAAGCTCCAAGGGCTTGGTATGAGCGTCTTCGCGACTTCCTCATCGAAAAGGGCTTCAAAATCGGGACCGTCGACACAACTCTCTTCACAAAGAAACATAACGGTGATATTTTCATTTGTCAAGTATATGTTGATGATATAATCTTTGGCTCGACAAATGACTATCATTGCATGGAATTTGGTGAGTTGATGTCGAAGGAGTTCGAGATGTCAATGATTGGTGAGCTAACATACTTCCTCGGCTTTCAAGTCAAGCAAATGAAAGATGGTAACTTTCTCTCACAAGAGAAGTATACCAAAGACTTGTTGAAAAGGTTCAACATGGAGAAGTGCAAACCAATCAAGACCCCCATGCCTACAAATGGACATCTCGACTTAGATGAGGGAGGTAACCCGGTTAATCAAACTCTCTACCGTTCTATGATTGGTAGTTTATTATACCTTACCGCATCTAGGCCCGATATTATGTTTAGTGTCTGCATGTGTGCTAGATTTCAATCTAATCCTAAGAAAGCTCACCTTCGCGCTGTTAAGAGAATTCTTAGGTATCTCAGGCACACCACAAGCGTTGGTCTGTGGTATCCCAAAGGAGCTACTTTTGATTTAATTGGCTATTCTGATTCGGATTATGCCGGTTGCAAAATTGATAGGAAAAGTACTTCTGGGGGATGCCATCTGCTTGGTAGATCACTAGTTTCATGGACATCCAAAAAGCAAAATAGTGTTGCCTTGTCAACTGCCGAAGCGGAATACATTGCCGCAGGTGCTTGTTGCACACAGATTTTATATATGAAACAAACTCTTCTAGACTATGGCGTAGTTCTAGAAAAAGTACCTTTGTTGTGTGATAATGAGAGTGCTCTTAAAATTGCTAATAATCCTGTACAACACTCTCGCACCAAGCACATTGATATCCGTCATCATTTCCTTAGAGATCATGTTGCTAAAGGAGATATCATTTTAGAAGGAGTGAGGTCGGAAGATCAATTAGCGGATATTTTCACTAAGCCACTTGATAAGACCCGCTTTTGCATGTTGAGGAATGAATTAAATATTCTTGATCTCAGAAACTTTATGTGAAATGTCAAATGGTGTTGTCACTTGCATTGCATATTTAAATTCCTTGTCTTGCATCTAGGACTTGTCTAACCTAGTTGAGATAACCGCCAACAAAGCGAGTGAAAAAGCTTAACTCGGGTCAAACCTGACAAGTCTTAGGTTTTAAGCTTTTAGCACTTAAATTCTTACTTTTCATGCAATTATTGGTTCTTGAAATATGCATGAGGTACTGCACTTAGGGGGAGTATTCAAAACTCAAAATCACTCTTGAAAACCCCTAGTGCAAACCAAAATGCAAATTTCACCATTTGCCTATTTTCTCTAAAAATTATCTAGCCTATGGCAAAATATTTTGAAAAGTATATGAGGGTGCCAATACCTGTCCCAACAAGTGTTATTTTGTGTGATTATAAGTTGGGATTTGGTTTGGTTAGGAGTTAGATAGAAAAATTCAAAATTTTCCAAACTCCCCTCTGTCTGGGCTCACCGGACAGTCCGGTGCACCAGCAGCCGCGCGCAAAAATCCTTTTTCCTGTGTGCTGTCCGGTGGTTCACCGGACAGCTACTGTGCGCTGTCCGGTGTGCACCGGATAGGCACTGTAGACTGTCCGGTGCGCCCATATCGTGTTTTAAAAAAAGGCCTCCAGCCCGCAGAGCCGAGCCAGAGGCTCTCAGTTTTTTCACCAGCGCTCTCTCTCTCAGTTCTCTGGCGACTCCAACTCCCCCGCCGGCGATCTCCGACCACCGGCGGCCACCGTCCCCGACTGGGCTCCGGCGAGCTCGTCTCCCTCCTCTCCCCTCCTCGGTGAGCAGCTCTTGCTCTCTCACTCCCTCTCAGTTCCCTGCTCTGTTGAGTATACACCTTTTCCACCCCTTTGCAAATTCTTCAAATTTCTGTGAAATCCCATGAATCCAGTTAGTGGAATGTGTTCCTTTGTCCCTATTACATATCCCTGCAGGTCCTTGGCTCCTTCGGGAGGGTTTTTCCACCCCAAATACGCTTTTCCCTAAAACCCTAATTCCTCGCCCTTCACGTGTTCGGTGAAATGCCTAAACCAGCCAAACTTGCTCAAATTGAACCCAAATTTTTCAGGCACCTTCACAACACTTCCAGCAACATCCTTGCCAAATTTCACGCCAATCCGAGATCCCAGGCTTAAATTTCACCAAAATTCCCGTTTTGAGCAATCGTTTCCGTGCCGAGTGCCCTAATTCCTTTTTCTTCGCCTAAATTCAAACCAAGCACACACTTCACTCATATTCACCTATATAAACCTATTCGTGAAGTATTGGCTCCATCCCACATCGTTTCGTGCCTCAATTCGAATTCCAAACCTTCTTTGGCACTATTTATCCGTCAAACATCGTTTTCACATCATTTGACTTCTTGATCGTCCCGTATCGTGCCATATCTCTCTGTGTATGTATTTATTCACATTTCATATGCTTATGACTATGTGACTAATACGTGCTCACCTCTTCTGTCATTTCAGTGACCTTGTGTGACCGTGTGCCGTCTCCCGTCCTGCCTGGATCGTCACCTCTCGTGTGAGCTTTCCAGGTAGTCATCTCATTCTTTGCTAAATCTATCGGTCATTTTTGCTCTGTGCTTAGTCTCTCTATCTCATTTGCAGACTTTAGTTCAGGATGCCGCGCACGAAGAATGCGTCGGCGTCAGGGGGTGGCGATGATGAGGACCCTCGTCGCCCATTCAGGCAGGTGAAGGGCAAGACTATCTATTTGGAGCAGCAGGAAGGCCGCAAGAAGCGGCGTACGGACAGAGAGGCCCGTGCAGCGGCAGCAGCTGCCGCAGCCGCTGCGCAGGCTGCCCTTGGAGATCAGCCGCATGTTCCATCCGATCAGATTGCATTCCGTGTCGTCGTCTCACCTCCCGGTCTCGCTCCTCCACTCATACCTCCGCTTCCACTCCGCCACCCACTCTGCCTGCTCCCGTCACTCCTATTGCTCCATCCACCTCCACAGCCATACCCACTACCTCCACTACGCCAGCTTCCACTGCTTCCCCTGCTCCCGCTCCCGCTTCAGCTCCTCCTGTCCCTCCACCTCGCTTCCGGGAGCGTGATGAGACTGAGGTCCGTCCTCTGGTTTCGGATCCTCGTCTGTTTGATCTTCAGCGTTGTTAGGGACTTGTTCTCAAATGCTTCGAATTAAGAACAAGGCAACATAAAAAGTGTTAAGCGTTAAAGTCCTTCGTCCTTCGAAGCATTATGTCCCTTCGGGAAATAATGAGTTTCGGACGAAGGTCATAAGAGACAAACCTTCGTAAACATAATAAGTAATGACGAAGGATTCATATAAAGCATGAAATATGATATAAGCATCATCATAAAATCATTTCTATTTTATTAACATGGAAAAATAGAAATGATTTCAAATTACAAATGTACCTTCGGTCCTGAGAGAAGGTAGAAAGTACAAGCGTGACGCAAAAGCAAATGCCAAGTCAGCCTGAACAGTACGGAAGTACTGTTCATCTATTTATAGACGCGGGACGCAGCCCACGTAAAATTACATTTATGTCCATTACATTTGTCAATGACTTATGGAAATCTGACAAGGTCCACGTAGTCTTTTCATCTTTAAGTCGGTTCCCCCCTCTATTATCGCGACGAAGCTTCTCTGCACACAGCTTCGGCTGTGCACCATCCTTTGTGGAGCTTGGTAATCAGCCCGTCCTTCGTCTGGTTCAGGCTTCGTCCTAACCGCACTTCATGTTCGTAATTCTGAGTCCGAAGATACCTGTTCACATAATCCACTTGGAAAACATTGTCAAATCATGTTTTTGAGGACCTTCGGAGGACGAAGACCCCCAACAGTAGCCCCTCGCAATATTAATTTGTTTGAAATAATAAATTCAGATTGCGATATGAACGAAGGCTTTATGCCGAAGGTCCGAAAAAACACCTTCCCTTTGCTAGAATAGCAACACTCAATGACAAGTGGGGTCTTTCAACTTTCAACGCATCAAACGTATAAATACGGCCATACCGCAAACTTATTTTGCACGCTTTCTGGCCAACCACTCTTGCTCATTCATTTTTTAGCTCTTGCACACTGTGATCTGCTAAGCTTTTAGCTTTAAAGCTTCGGCTTTGAAAACAGTTTTTTAGTGTTTCCGAAGATGTCTGAAGCTGCCAAGAAGGCTGCTGCTGAAATGAAGCTGAGTCTTGATGAAGAGAAGAACTTAGGGTTTCTTATAGCAATGTCGAAGACCAACACAGAAAAGATCACCAGGGAAATTCTGGAAGGGCTGTCTGAAGATACTGGTGACAGTGAAAGTTACGATGTGGACAGCGGTGGCGAAGACTCCGAAGATCGCCCCTGGCGACCAAGCCATTCAGTTTATGGTAAATCAACTATCAAAGAGAATCATCTTGTTAATATGAGAGGAAGGTATTTCCGGGATCTGTCCATTGTGAGGGCGGACGAAGGGGAAAAAACTTGTCCACACCCTGAAGAAAATGAAGTTGTGGTGTACCGAAGCTTTTTGAAAGCCGGATTGCGATTCCCCTTGAGCAGCTTCGTCGTGGAGGTGTTGAAAATCTTCGAAGTCTATCTTCATCAACTTACTCCAGAGGCTATTATAAGGTTAAATATCTTCGTGTGGGCCACAAGAAGCCAAGGTCTGAAGCCTGACGCAAGAAGCTTCTGTAATGCTCATGAATTATTATATGAAACAAAACCTTGGGGCAAAGAACAGTACCACAACAACTTTGGCTGCTACAGCTTCGTCTCTCGGTCCGGGGCAAGCTGTCCCGTACCAACCTTTCGGAAGAGATGGCCCGGGGATTGGATGACAGAATGGTTTTATGTGAAGAATGACTTATCAGTACGAGAAGACATCAAAGGTATAATTATGCGTCCTATTTGGCAAAGCTTCGGCCTTCGGAGGCCGAAGGTTGAAATGAACGAAGTCGCCGAAGAGTGCCAAAGAGCCTTCGGCGTTGTCTGCTCTTTTATAGGAACAAGGGACTTAGTACAAGAGCATATTGCCTTCAGGGTGTGGCCGCTTGCGGAGGAATGGGAGATGCCACAAGAAACCATCAAAGAGGCCGACGAAGGAGAACTTGTCAGGTTTAAGTACACTTTTAAATTTGGAGATAAATTTATTGAGCCAGATGATGAGTGGTTGAAAAGCATTGACAATTTAAGTGATGAGCTGCTTGGGACCTACTCGAAGGCCGAAGATAATGCAATGTCAGCAGCCTTCGGAGGCCGAAAAAAGAAAAGACTGAATTGGGTATTTGATGCCATCGGGTTTGTCTACCCTGACTATTGCTACCCCATTCGAAGGCAGAAGAGAAAAAATACAACCTCTACGAAAGAAGAAACTGCAGCTGCTCCTAGCGAGCCAGAACCAAAAAGGAAGAAGATAAAGGCTCTTACGCATCGGCCACGTTATATTGAACCAGCTTTGGTGCCTGAGTTTACCGGAGAAGCATCTTCGGCCGCTGAAGCTGAACAGCCAACCTTGCTGCCAGAAATTGCAGTGATGGCCGAAGCACCATCCACAGAAAAAATGGAAGAAGTGAAAAAATCGACTAAGGAAAAAGCATCAGAAGTTTTGAGTCCTGCAGCAAATGCCGAAACAGCAAAAAACCAAAAGGGTCCAACAGTGACCCCAAAAAGGAAAAGAATGGTAAACGTACTAGATGTCTTGGAGACAATTAAGTCTTCAAGCACAACTCCAAAAAAGAGTGTTGAAGTTGCTGAAGCTTCTACTGAAGCTTCGACGCAACAGGCTGAAGCTGAAGCTGGGCCTTCAGAGCCCTTCAAGGAGCAAACTTTGGAAGCCGAAGCTATAAAAATATCATATCCAATTTTAGTTGAAGAAACTGATACTGCCATCCCCGAAGCGCCTGCCAGCATGTGTAATTACATCATTCGACATGCTTCGGGGAAAAAACTATCTGAAGAAGAAACTCATGAAGCTAACCATTATGCGAAGGAGCTAAAATATCCGAAGGGGGCAGTAATATTCAATGGGACGAATGAAGATGACTTCTTATACTGCCTGCCTGACAACAAAGAGCTATCTGTCTGCCGAGAAATGGCCAGAAGTATTGGTTTCCCGAAGCTTGAATCTGGATTAAGCGCCATGACGAAAGAAGATCTCGCAGACAGTCTTGCGTACAACAGCCTGAAGGTATGGGAATTAAACGCTTGAAAAACCCCCTTATTTTTTACGCAACTCATTCCTTTTTTCTTATATGAATTCTTTTTCGTATAGGGCCTGATCCTAAGCAACGCACTAAGAGCCCAAAAGAGCGCCGAAGATGAAAGCTATGAAATTGCGTTTAATAATTTACGCTCCGAAGTTATCAAATTGAGAAACGAAGCTTTGGAAAAAGATAAAATTCTGCTTACACTGGTAGATAAAGTGAAAAAAGACGAAGCTGCTTCAAAAGCCCAGGCCGAAGCTCAAAAATGCGAGATTAAAGATCTTCAGAAACAGCTGGCTAGAGCTAAAGAGGAGCGCACGCTTGAGGAGACGAAACGAGAACTTAGTGATTTTATGGTCAGCAAATTGGAATCAAGAGTTAAGGAGCTTCGCACATCTCAGGGGAAATGCTATGTCAAATCTGTAGAATGTGTGAATAAAATTAAATCCAGCTTCGCCAACGTAGGCGCCTTTTCCAGCGAAGAGAATTTCTCTCGAGGCAATCCCGAAGGTCCGCTGGAATGGATTAGCCACGAAGCAGAGGCCTTCGAAGAGATTCTGAACAGTCGTGGCGACATATGCGCTTTTTCGGGCGCCAGAGGAATTGCTTCTGTCTTAGAGAAGAAAGGTTGCGGGCATGTAAAATTTTTAGCTCAATCCGAAGCTACCTTATCTTCCGAAGACATCAAGGACCCCTCGGCCGAAGCAAGCGTGGTTGGTGGCAAATTTTTTACTGATATCTGGAACGACGGCGGTCGAGAAATGGCGCAAGAGATCATCCAAAGTAGCGAAAAAGGCATTCATGACGCCAGAAAAGTAGCAGAAGCTGCCGAAAGGAGTACAGAACCCGAAAGGCAATTAGGTACCAATTAGTCGCTCTTATTGTGTTGTAATTTTTATTCCAATCTTTGCTCTAGGTTTGTAAAAGTAATGAAGAAATGTTCTCTTCCCTCAGAAACTGCTGGATCAAATGTCGACGAAGAAATTAAACAAATGGCCGAAACTATCTTGGACAAGGTTGTTGACCAACTTGTAAATGAGGCCGCCGAAGCAGTATTGAGAGAAGATTAGATGCTATTTGGAAAAATCATTTAAAGTGTAATCTATGTAACACTTTGTACATTTGAATGTAATATACAAGTCTCCTTTCATTATTGAATTCTTTACGATGCATGAAACATTAAGTACATACCATTTTTGAGCCTTCGGCGAAAAAACACCTTCCCTTCTTTTCATGCTTCGTGAAGAAGAATTTATCATTTATCACGACAATATCCAGTGTTCTGATAAGAAATATCCAAGCTTCGTAAAAATAATCTCCGAAGCCATACCTCGAAAATCAATATTGTTTCTCCCTGTAACTTGGCATGATTTACCCCTTTTCAAAGCATTTTCCGAAGATCGATAACATGCCCCCTTCTCGTGCCACATGCAGCATGATGTATGATGATTATGCTATGCAAAATGATGTGATGATGTTATGTTATGCAAAATGATATTTTGTGCCGAAGATACACACATTCCTGCAATGGGGCACAATCTTTTGTATCAATACTGACTTTTTCATTATAAGCCTCCCTTAGGAGCTTCTTCGCCTTTTACTTCAGCGGAATCAGCGTTTATTTTTCGCTGTAAGTTCTGCATCCCCTTAGGAACGTCTTTGGAACTTCTTCGCCCTTTACTTAGGCGGTATAAGCTCTGCATTCCCTTAGGAACGTCTTTGGAGCTTCTTCGCCTTTTACTTAGGCGGTATAAGCTCTGCATTCCCTTAGGAACGTCTTTGGAGCTTCTTCGCCTTTTACTTAGGCGGTATCAGCGTTGACTTTTCGCTGTATGCTCTGCATTCCTTTTGGAACGACTTTGGAGCAGAAAACTTACACTGCGCTCCCTTCGGAACGACTTTTTGTGACTTCGTCAGACTTACTCTGCGTTCCTTAGAACGACTTTTTGTTGCTTCGAAGGATTTTCGATAGTCCGAAGGTCCTTTTTATTATCACAAACCTGTGAAGAAAACATATTTTTCTTGTAGGAATCAACGAAACTAATTACATGAAACCTAAACAATGTCCTTTATTAGAAAAAATAAAACTGAATGAAAAAGATTGCTATTAAGGTAGGATATTTGTCAATGGATGTGTTTTGACTCTGGCACGGTGCTGTTGACCGTGCGAGCTTCGGACTGTTCTCTGAAGTCCCTTTGATGTGGAGCATATTGGCTCCCTTCTGGCTGCTGGCCTTGTTGCAACGGAGGTGGAGGCGGGGGCTGTTGCCAGGAAGCTGAAGGCTGACTTGCCGAAGCAGCAGAGAGTGCAGGATGGTTGCCCACATATTCTGGGATGTAGGGCGAATGATACGAAGCAGTGTGCATGACCTGCTTCGGCTGAGCCTGTTGCGCGGCAGCTTCGGCTATCTCTTTTTGCTTCTGAATGGTAACATGACACATCCTGGTAGTATGACCTTTGTTTTCACCACAGAATAAGCAAAATATTCTTCTGGGTTGATCCCCGAATCTTCCGCCGAAGCCCCTGGCGCCTCTGCCTCTTGGAGCTGGTGGTCGGAAGGAGCTTTGCTGTTGCCCCGAAGCTTGTGAAGAGCACTGCGGTCTGTTCTGCTGACTCCCCTTATCATCATTCTGAGTGGAGTTGTGGATGGACCTGACATGCCTCGGATAGGATCTTCCTCCGAAGCCCCTGGTCATTTCGGAAAATCTGAAGGCCTCCTCCCTTCTTTGGCGAAAGTCATTGTCAGCACGAATGTACTCGTCCATTTTTTGGAGCAGCTTCTCCAGGGTCTGAGGAGGCTTCCTAGCAAAGTATTGAGCAGCAGGTCCAGGACGAAGTCCCTTGATCATGGCTTCGGTGACAATTTCATTGGGCACCGTTGGTGCCTGCGCCCTCAAACGCAAGAATCTTCTAACATACGCCTGAAGGTATTCTTCATGATCCTGAGTACACTGGAACAAGGCTTGAGCAATGACCGGCTTCGTCTGAAATCCTTGAAAGCTGGTCAATAACATATCCTTCAGCTTCTGCCATGAAGTGATCGTTCCTGGCCGAAGGGAGGAATACCAGGTCTGAGCAACACTCCTGACGGCCATAACGAAAGACTTTGCCATTACTGCAGCATTGCCACCATACGAAGACACTGTTGCTTCGTAACTCATCAAGAACTGCTTCGGGTCCGAATGGCCATCGAACATGGGAAGCTGGGGTGGCTTATAGGACGAAGGCCAAGGTGTAGCCTGCAGCTCAGCGGACAGAGGAGAAGCATCGTCGAAAACAAAATTTCCATGATGAAAATTATCATACCAGTCATCTTCATTGAAGAAGCCCTCCTGATGAAGGTCTTTTTGTTGAGGCCTTCGGTTCTGCTCATCGTGGGTAAGATGACGGACTTCTTCAGAAGCTTCGTCTATCTGCCTCTGCAGCTCAGCTAGTCTGGCCATCTTCTCCTTCTTCCTCTGCACTTGTTGATGTAGCATCTCCATGTCCCTGATTTCTTGGTCTAGTTCATCCTCCTAAATCGTCGGGCTGACAGCCTTCCTCTTCTGGTTTCGGGCCTCCCGGAGAGAGACGGTCTCCTGATTGGGGTCCAGCGGTTGCAGTGCTGCAGCCCCAGTCGCTGAAGCTTTCTTCGGTGCCATAGCGAGGGTCTATAGCTTCCGAAGGTGTTCAAAAAACTCGAAGTGGAAGTGAGTTCACCGGAGGTGGGCGCCAATGTTGGGGACTTGTTCTCAAATGCTTCGAATTAAGAACAAGGCAACATAAAAAGTGTTAAGCGTTAAAGTCCTTCGTCCTTCGAAGCATTATGTCCCTTCGGGAAATAATGAGTTTCGGACGAAGGTCATAAGAGACAAACCTTCGTAAACATAATAAGTAATGACGAAGGATTCATATAAAGCATGAAATATGATATAAGCATCATCATAAAATCATTTCTATTTTATTAACATGGAAAAATAGAAATGATTTCAAATTACAAATGTACCTTCGGTCCTGAGAGAAGGTAGAAAGTACAAGCGTGACGCAAAAGCAAATGCCAAGTCAGCCTGAACAGTACGGGAGTACTGTTCATCTATTTATAGACGCGGGACGCAGCCCACGTAAAATTACATTTATGTCCATTACATTTGTCAATGACTTATGGAAATCTGACAAGGTCCACGTAGTCTTTTCATCTTTAAGTCGGTTCCCCCCTCTATTATCGCGACGAAGCTTCTCTGCACACAGCTTCGGCTGTGCACCATCCTTTGTGGAGCTTGGTAATCAGCCCGTCCTTCGTCTGGTTCAGGCTTCGTCCTAACCGCACTTCATGTTCGTAATTCTGAGTCCGAAGATACCTGTTCACATAATCCACTTGGAAAACATTGTCAAATCATGTTTTTGAGGACCTTCGGAGGACGAAGACCCCCAACAAGCGTGCTACTGCAGCACGGGTACGTCGGTTCAGATACGTACCCGTGGAGTCTTGGCTACCAGCTCAGAGAGACCCAGCAGCAGGTGTTCTTTTTAGCACACGGATTCAGGAGTCTTTCTTCAGAGCTCAGATGTCTGCTCAGATAGCGCTGCGAGTGCACCGACTTCTGGATCTTCCAGCTTTTCTGCTTGCAGCCGGTGCTGAGTCTGAGGCGCATCTCACTTATCTGCCTGGCCTCCTGACCCTTCTGACTATCAGCGGTAGATATGTTGAGGAGTGGGTCCGCGTCTTCTATGCCTCTGTTTGGATTGACCCGGATCATCACTGGATGAGGTTCCGCTTTGAGCGAGAGGATGTCACGATCACTGCCAGTCAGATCCGTCAGCTTTTTGGATTCCCAGAGTCGACGACTCGCCTTCACAGCCTCTGCTACGGCTCTTCTGACCCTCCTCGTCGCCCTCACGGCGGTGTGGCTCCAGGGACAGCTCACGTCGCGGCTCTGTTCCGCCCGCCTTTTTCCGATGGGTCGCGACGTTCACCAGCAGACTTTACTACAGCAGCGAAGTACTTATATGAGCTCATCAGACGGACACTCTTGCCGAGGATGGGATACAGGGAGGCTACCACTCATATTCAGCTTTGGCTCCTTGGTGCCCTGGTATCCCACTCTGAGTTTGATGTTGTGGACTTTCTGATCTGTGAGATCGAGGACACCGTTCTGGATGGGATTCGTGCTCGTCGGCAGCTACCTTATGCTCACTACTTATGCCACATCTTTGCGCAGCTGATTCAGCCACCTCGATTTCAGAGCACTCTTGAGGCCTCACGCCTTGTATTTGGATCTTACCGTCCTACTCCTGAGATTCCCGTGCCAGCTTCTGCTTCTGTGTTTGACTCTCAGGCCGAGGATGCAGCTCTTCGACAGTTTGACACTCAGGGTACAGCAGCTGATGATGATGATGATGATGATTTTGGGGTTCCTCCTCCACCTCCGCCTCCTATGCCTCCACGCTCACATGATCATGAGGCTGGGAGTTCTAGTGCTGCCCCTCCTCATCCTCAAGCTATGGACCCTGCTCTTGCTTCGATTCTCCAGACTCTCACCCAGCAGCAGGCTCACCTGGCAGCCGAGCAGGCCCGTTTATCCGACAGGATGCTCTCGATGTTTTAGAGCATGCAGGACAGGCAGGATGCACTTCAGCAGCAGCTAATTCAGGATAGGGCAGAGAATAGGGCATTCATGGCTCTCATGCTTCAGCATTCTGGTATCTCAGCACCTCCGGTTCAGTCTGCTCCGCCTCCTCCGCTTCACGCTCCAGTGGTGCCATCGATTTTGTCTGGACCCCCTGTTGGTACCTCTCCGCTCCGGCCGGTCACTTTGGCGTTCACCTCTCCGGTTCTCAGCTCTGTCTGTCCGCAGCCGCCAGTGCCACCAGCATCTGCTGTTACCACTACCGCTGTGGCAGTCTCTGTGACCGCTTCTGTTCCGGTAGCTCCTGCAGCGCGGCCTCAGTCCGAGTCAGTACCAGCTCCAGCTTCTACCGCAGATCCTGGATCCGAGACTGACTCTGACCCTCCGTCGGCGTTCGCTCTGCTACCTCGACCTCGACCGGATGCGCCCCCGCCGCCTCCTCCTGCTTCAGGCGTTTAGATTCAGGTCCCTTTTGGTGTTTGACGCCAAAGGGGGAGAGATATGAGTTGTGAGAGCTAGGGGGAGTTAGAGAGTTAGTAGAGTAGAGAGTCAGAGTCATTTTGATGTAATATATGTGCCTGCTACTCTCTGTACTAGCTTGATGTTTTTGGCTCACAAACTCGTCATATACTCTCATTGCGTATGATTGACTGTGTGTACTATGTTTTCACCTTATATTATATCACCAGTCTTCTAGCTCTTGTTTCATTAATTTAACTTCACTTTTACATGAACAAGAATCTTATGATGTGTATGCGCTCACTCTTATTATTATGGTACACATTCTTTCTGTCAAAGATTACTGAGTATAACTAACCATTCTTTCTATTGACAGAATCTTCAAAACAAACTACTCTCACAAAACTTGTAGGGTTGTCATCAATCACCAAAAAGGGGGAGATTGAAAGCATCTAGGCCCCTGGTTGGTTTTAGTGATTAATGACAACGTAATATTATATGTGACTAACGTGTGTTTTGCAGAGACAAATGGTAAGTTAGGTCACATGACAGGTAGAAGTACTACAACCGTGAAAACAATCCCGGAGATAAGAACTCGAAGCGACGGCTAAAACGACGGAACAAAAGGTGAAGGTCTATGGAGTCCGAGTGTCAAGGAGATGTGGACACTCGCGATTTAGTTAGGTCTTTTATTCTCTTTTAGCCGTACTATAAAGAGGGGTTGTCGATGAGTAGTTTGACCAAGAGAGTTCTAGTGTAGTGTTGGTGCACAATCACACTCATATTCAGTGCTAGGTATCACTCTAGAACTCACACACAAGTTAGAGCGAAAACCGATTTGAAAATCAGCTGAAAAACAAGACTTAGGGTTTCTGGCTTTGGGGCACCGGACTGTCCGGTGTGCACCGGACTGTCCGGTGCACCCTCTGCCAGGTGGGGCCAGGCTGGTCCACGGCAGAGAATCTCCCCTCCGCAGAAACCCGAGAGCGCAGCTCTCAGAGTTGAATTTTAGTGGCACACCGGACACCGCACCGGACTGTCCGGTGTGCACCGGACAGTGGACTGTTCACTGTCCGGTGCGCCATGAGCCAACGGCTCTCTGTCAGAACTAGCCGTTGGAAGTGACCGTTGGCGCACCGGTGGCGCACCGGACTGTCCGGTGCGCCATCACCCAGTGAATTGCCTGTAACGGCTAGTTGGTGGGTGAGGGCTATTTATACCCCTCCACCCACCATATTCATTGTCTTGCACTCCACATTTAGTCCAGCACATTGGTAGAGCATTGCAAGCACCAAAAGGCTAGTGAGGAGATTAGAGAATCATAATCCACGCTTGTTCCTCATTAGCGCTAGTGAGAGCCACCTAGAGCACACACCACTTGCATTAGGCTTCTCTTGGTCAAGCGAAAGTCTACGGCTTGTTACTCTTGGTGATCGGCATCACCTAGACGGCTTGGTGGCGTTGGGAGCTCGGTGATCACCGTGAAGATCTTGTTGGTGACCCGACTCAAGTTTGTAAGCGGTCTCGAGGGATCCACCGCGCCGGAGTGGCAAAGGATCATCTCGTAGTGAGCACTTGGTTCTTGCGAGGACCAAGGGGGAGCGATACCCTTGCGCGGGTGCTCCAACGAGGACTAGTGGAGAGTGCCGACTCTTCGATACCTCGGGAAAAATTGGAGGAGTCTTCTAAACTTTGCTTTACATTCCGCACTTAATTCAAGCACTTTACATTGTGTATTTGTTTAGCAAGTATTTGAAGTATTATCTTAGCTTTGTTACATTTCTAGTATTATATTCTTAGTGCTAGTTGTTGGGGTGAAGTTGGGCTCTTGTTTAGCTCTTGCTTAGGTTTTAATTAGTGTTGATTTTTAGAAAAGCCCAATTCACCCCCCCCCCCCCTCTTGGGCATCGTGATCCTTTCAGGACCTACCTTTGTCGTTTTGGGGATACGCTCTAGAAACAACAGCTTTCACACTAAATAGGGTACCGTCTAAGTCCGTAGTTAAGACACCATATGAGATGTGGACTGGGAAGACTCCTAGTTTGTCTTTTCTAAAGATTTGGGGTTGTGAGGTTTACGTCAAGCGACTTCAGTCAGATAAACTCACTCCAAAATCGGACAAGTGCATGTTCGTGGGATATCCAAAGGAAACTTTAGGATATTACTTTTACCACTGGTCAGAGGGCAAAGTGTTTGTCGCCCGGAACGGTGTGTTCTTAGAGAAAGAGTTTCTCAAAAGAGAGAAAAGTAAACAAAAGGTGTATCTTGAAGAAGTTCAGGATGAGCCAGTAGGACAAGATTCAACAAGTGATGCTAATGTAGCAGAACAAGTTGAGACGTCTATGGCAAGAGAATCACCACCACAACCACGAAGGTCAGCAAGGCTTCGCGAGGCACGAGGAGAAGTGCTATTGTTGGGCAATGGGGAAGTGTTGTTGTTAGACAACGACGAACCTGCAACATATTCAGAAGCGATGATGGACCCAGATTCCGAGAAATGGCATGTCGCCATGAGATCCGAGATAGATTCCATGGGAGAAAATCAAGTTTGGAACTTGGTTGACCCGCCTGATGGTGTTAGACCTATAGAATGCAAATGGATCTATAAGAAGAAGAAAGACATGGATGGAAATGTTCACATCTATAAGGCTCGACTTGTTGCAAAGGGTTTTCGACAAGTTCAAGGAGTTGACTATGACGAGACATTCTCGCCAGTAGCGATGCTTAAATCTATTTGGATCATTCTAGCTATTGCCGCATATTTCGATTATGAGATTTGGCAGATGGATGTCAAAACAGCTTTCCTTAATGGAAACCTAGATGAGGACGTGTATATGATACAGCCCGAGGGTTTTGTCGATCCGATTAATGCTGGAAAGATATGCGAACTTCAGAAATCCATTTATGGGTTGAAGCAAGCATCTCGGAGTTGGAACATTCGTTTTGATGAAGTGATCAAAGGGCTTGGTTTTCATCAGAATGAAGAAGAAGCTTGTGTTTACAAGAAGGAAAGTGGGAGCGTTGTTGTATTTCTGATCTTGTATGTGGATGACATATTATTGATTGGGAATGACATTCCTATGCTGGAGTCCGTCAAGGCTTCACTGAAAAAGAGTTTTTCTATGAAGGACTTAGGGGAAGCAGCATATATTTTGGGCATAAGGATCTATAGAGATAGGTCGAAGAGGCTTATAGGATTAAGTCAAGATACGTACATTGACAAGGTTTTGAAACGGTTCAACATGGAACAGTCCAAGAAAGGGTTCATACCTATGTCACATGGTAAACACCTTAGCCAGATGCAATGTCCTGCGACGGCTAATGAGCGGGAGCGCATGAGTAAGGTACCATACACCTCAGCAATTGGATCAATCATGTATGCCATGATAAGTACACGCCCAGATGTTTCATACGCTATAAGTGCTACGAGTAGGTACCAGGCTGATCTAGGTGAGGATCACTGGACAGCGGTAAAAGGCATTCTTAAGTACTTAAGAAGGACTAAAGATATGTTCCTGGTATATGGGGTAAGGAGGAGCTCGTTGTAACTGGTTACACCGATGCTAGCTTCCAAACTGACCCAGACGAGTTAAAATCGCAATCAGGTTTTGTGTTCACAATAAATGGTGGTGCTGTTAGTTAGAAGAGTTCCAAACAGGAGACTGTGACTGATTCTACAACAGAAGCCGAGTACATTGCAGCTTCTGAATCTGCGAAGGAAGGTGTTTGGATAAGGAAGTTCCTCATCGAGCTTGGTGTGTTTCCTAATGCTTCTAGTCCATTGAACCTCTACTGTGACAACAATGGGGCTATTGCGCAAGCTAAGGAGCCAAGGAACCACCAGAAAAACAAACACGTACTGCGGAAGTTTCACCTCATACGGGAATTCATCAGGCGGGGTGAGATAAAGATATGCAAAATACATACGGATTTGAATGTTGCTGATCCTTTGACAAAATCTCTTCCACAACCTAAGCATGAGGCACACATGAGATCTATGGGTATTAGATATCTTCTAGATTAACTCTAGTGCAAGTGGGAGACTATTAGAAATATGCCCTAGAGATAATCATAGAGATGAGCATATTTCTTTGTATCCATGATATATATATTGCTTAATTGAATATCCATGGAAGGCACCTTGTATTGATTAGCAATTATGTGAATTGTTTGTGAGATTCTTTACTTATATGGTTATTCTAAATGATGTCCCTAGTCAGAGTCGATGACTAGCACATGTATTAGTTGATGACTACATTTCACAAGTCATGAACATGGAGATGTTAAACTAATAATGTGGGCGCATGTATGACATGAGGCTGGACCGACCCAACGTAAGATATTGTAATATAGTTCTCTTTTTGCAACATGAATACTGTATCCTTAGACCTGAGATTGTCACATGTTCTCAAGATGTGAATTGACTTACTTAGGGACTATCAAACGCTATTCCATAACTGGGTAGTTATAAAGGTAGTTTTGGGTTTGTCAGGAAGCATGCTGTGAGGCATGGTCAGTCAAGATGGAATTTGTCCCTCTCTTTGTGAGAGAGAGATATCTCTGGGGCCCTCGAGTGATTGGATCAAGAAATGCATGGTCGTGCTAGGGTTAAGAGTTAACCATTGAAAGGATTCCAATTCACAGTATCGAGAAAGAGAGGTCAGCTTAGAGCCAGACCAAATATCGTGAGACAAAGGGAACAACATGTATGTAATGTTGCAATGGTTCGTCTGATATGATCTTTACGTGCGCATAGGAGTTGACATGTCTTGCTAGAGGCCGTTGTCAATTATTGGGCCAAGTAAGAGTACTCGGGCTATGTCTATTTGTACGTGAACCTATAGGGTCACACACTTAAGGGGAAGGAAGCCTAACTCGGATTAGATCCGAAATTAGACTGGGCTTTAGGGTTAATGATGGGCCTCGGTGTCAGAAGCCCACCATAACGCCTATATAATGAGGGGCGAGGGCGCGGTTAGAATAAAAAACCTAATTTGCCACCAGCAAACGAGCAGCCGCCGCTCACCTCTCGCCCTCGCCAAGCCGCCGTCGCGAACCTAGCAGTCCGGTACGCGGCGCTTCCTCCCTGTACGTGTGGATACCTCGGAGGTGCTGCATCTGGAGCACTAGGACGAACTGTGCGAGGACGTGAAGGACACCGACGACTGCACGGCACTGCTCGACGCGTTCGTCTACATCGAGACGTCTTCCGCTGCTCTGCGCGTCTAATGGTAATTCCATGACCTATAACCGCAGTAGTTCTTGGTATTATGGGGTTGAAATTTTTGTTTTGCGCTAGCGTAGCCTCCCCGTAATCCTTCAGAAGAAAGGCAAGAAGAAGTCGCACGCGAAACGTGACGCCGCTGACGCGGACCTTGTCGCCGCCGCTGAGTACAAGAACCCTCGGAAACCTCCCGGAGGCGCCAATCTCTTCGACAAGATGCTCAAGGAACCGTGCCCCTATCATCAGGGGCCTGTCAAGCACACCCTTGAGGAGTGCGCCATGCTTCAGCGCCATTTTCACAAGGCCGGGCCACCTGCGGAGGGTGGCAGGGCCCGCGACGACGATAAGAAGGAAGATCACAAGGCAGGGGAGTTCCCCTAGGTCCACGACTGCTTTATGATCTATGGTGGGCAAGTGGCGAACGCCTCGGCTCGGCACCGCAAGCAAGAGCGTCGGGAGGTCTGCTCGATAAAGGTGGCGGCGCCAGTCTACCTAGACTGGTCCGACAAGCCCATCACCTTCGATCAGGGCGACCACCCCGACTGCGTGCCGAGCCCGGGGAAATACCCGCTCGTTGTCGACCCCGTCATCGGCAACGTCAGGCTCACCAAGGTCCTCATGGACGGAGGCAGCAGCCTCAACATCATCTACGCCGAGACCCTCGGGCTCCTGCGGATCGATCTGTCCTCGGTCCGGGCGGGCGCGGCGCCTTTCCACGGGACCATCCCCGGGAAACGCGTCCAGCCTCTCGGACAACTCGATCTACCCGTCTGCTTTGGGACTCCCTCCAACTTCCGAAGGGAAACCCTCACGTTCGAGGTGGTCGGGTTCCGAGGAACCTACCACGCGGTGTTGGGAAGGCCATGCTACGCTAAGTTCATGGTCGTCCCCAACTACACCTACCTCAAGCTCAAGATGTCAGGCCCCAACGGGGTCATCACCGTCGGCCCCACGTACCGACACGCGTACGAATGCGACGTGGAGTGCGTGGAGTACGCCGAGGCCCTCACCGAATCCGAGGCCCTCATCGCCGACCTGGAGAGCCTCTCCAAGGAGGCTCCAGACGTGAAGCGCCATGCCGGCAACTTTGAGCCAGCGGAGACAGTTAAGTCTGTCTCTCTCGACCCCAGCAACAACGCCTCCAAGCAGATCCGGATCGGCTCCAAGCTCGATCCCAAATGGGAAGCAGTGCTCGTCGACTTTCTCCGCGCAAACGCCGATGTTTTCGCGTGGAGTCCCTCGAACATGCTCGGCATACCGACGGATGTTGCCGAGCACTCGCTGGATATCCGAGCTGGAGCCCGGCCCGTGAAGCAGCCTCTGCGCCGATTCGACGAAGAAAAGCGCAGAGCCATAGGCGAGGAGATCCACAAGCTAATGGCGACAGGGTTCATCAAAGAGGTATTCCATCCCGAATGGCTTGCCAACCCTGTGCTTGTGAGTAGGGATGTCAATTTGACCCGTGGATATGGATATCCACCGGATATCCGACCCGACAGAGCCGGGTATGGATACATGTTTTGACCCGTGGGTCAGATCTGAATCCGATTCGAAGTCGGGCGGACACGGATTAGGATATTACCTTCTACCGCGGGTTATCCGTTGGATATCCGAAATCGACCCATAGTGTATTTTTTGGCCTAGCCCATATTACATAGCAAAGAACAGATCCTAACACCATAAACCCCACGCCTAACAGTCCTAATTTCCCACTGTTGGATGCCCCTTATAGCATTGCTGGCTTCCTACATTGTGCCTCGTGGCCCCTTCCAAGTCTCAGAGACCGTAGCACCACTGACAGTTGGCCGCCCTTCCAAGCTCTAGCGCTCCTAACTGAGGCTTGTAGGCCCATAATAATTCTTTTATTAAGTTTTAATTGTGTATGATGGTGAATTGGGAAGAAATTTGACTAATTATGTTATTGAAATATTGTATAAATGATTGTGTCTGTCATTATCCGATGGATATCCGAAACCCGTCTGAAATCCAATGGGCACGGGCATGGATATAAATTTCTACCCATGGGTACGGTCGCGGGCGGATATTGGTAGCAACCGCGGATATGGTTGCGGACGGATATTTGCAATATCCGATCTGAATCCGATTCGTTGCCATCCCTACTTGTGAGAAAGAAAGGAGGGAAATGGTGGATGTGTGTAGACTACACTGGTCTAAACAAAGCATGTCCAAAAGTTCCCTACCCTTTGCCTCGCATCGATCAAATCGTGGATTCCACTTCTGGGTGCGAAACCATGTCTTTCCTCGATGCCTACTTAGGGTATCACCAAATCAGGATGAAAGAGTCCGACCAGCTCGCGACTTCTTTCATCACACCTTTCGGCATGTACTACTATGTTACCATGCCGTTCGGTTTGAGGAATGCGGGTGCGACATACCAAAGGTGCATGAACCACGTGTTCGGCGAACACATTGGTCGAACAGTCGAGGCCTACGTCGATGACATCGTAGTCAAGACGAGGAAAGCCTCCGACCTCCTTTCCGACCTTGAAACGACATTCCGGTGTCTCAAGGCGAAAGGCGTAAAGCTCAATCTCGAGAAGTGCGTCTTCGGGGTCCCCCGAGGCAATGCTCTTGGGGTTCATCGTCTCCGAGCGGGGCATCGAGGCCAACCCGGAGAAAATCGCGGCCATCACCAACATGGGGCCCATCAAGGACTTGAAAGGCGTACAGAGGGTCATGGGATGCCTTGCGGCTCTGAGCCGTTTCATCTCGCGCCTCAGCGAAAGAGGCCTGCCTCTGTACCGCCTCTTAAGAAAGGTTGAGTGCTTCACTTGGACCCCTGAGACCAAGGAAGCCCTCGGGAACCTGAAGGTGCTCCTCACGAACGCGCCCATCTTGGTGCCCCTCGCGGCCGGAGAAGCCCTCTTGATCTACGTCGCCGCTACCACTCAGCTGGTCAGCGCCACGATCGTGGTTGAGAGACGAGAAGAGGGGCATGCATTGCCCGTCCAGAGGCCAGTCTACTTCATCAGTGAGGTACTGTCCGAGACCAAGATCCGCTACCCACAAATTCAGAAGCTGTTGTACACGGTGATCCTGACGCGGCGGAAGTTGCGACACTACTTCGAGTCTCATCCGGTGACTGTGGTGTCATCCTTCCCCCTATGGGAGATCATCCAGTGTCGAGAGGCTTCGGGTAGGATTGCAAAGTGGGCGGTGGAAATCATGGGCGAGACAATCTCGTTCGCCCCTCGGAAGGCCATCAAGTCCCAAGTCTTGGTGGACTTTGTGGCTGAATGGGTCGATACCCAACTCCCAACAGCTCTGATCCAACCGGAACTCTGGACCATGTTTTTCGACGGGTCGCTGATGAAGACAGGGGCAGGCGCGGGCCTGCTCTTCATCTCGCCCCTCGGGAAGCACCTACGCTACGTGCTACGCCTCCACTTCCCGGCGTCCAACAATATGGCCGAGTACGAGGCTCTGGTCAACGGGTTGCGCATCGCCATCGAGCTAAGGGTTCGACGCCTCGACGCTCGCGGTGACTCGCAGCTCGTCATCGACCAAGTCATGAAGAACTTCCACTGCCGCGACCCGAAGATGGAAGCCTACTGCGATGAGGTTCGGCGCCTGGAAGACAAGTTCTACGGGCTCGAGCTCAACCACATCGCCCGACGATACAACGAGACTGCGGACGAGCTGGCTAAGATAGCCTCGGGGTGGACAACGGTTCCCCCGGACGTCTTCTCCCAAGACCTACATCAACCCTCCGTCAAGACTGACGACGCGCCCGAACCTAAGAAAGCCTCAGCTCAGCCCGAGGCACCCTCGGCTCAGCCCGAGGCACCCTCGGCCCAGCTCGAGGCACCCTCGGCCCCCGAGGGTGAGGCACTGTGCGTCGAGGAGGAGCGGAGCGGGGTCACGCCTAATCGAAACTGGCAGACCCCGTACCTACAATATCTCCACCGAGGAGAGCTACCCCTCGACCGAGCCGAAGCTCGGCGGTTGGCGCGGCGCGCCAAGTCGTTCGTCTTGCTGGGGGACGGGAAGGAGCTCTACCACCACAACCCCTCAGGCATCCTCCAGCGATGCATATCCATCGCCGAAGGCCAGGAGCTCTTACAAGAAATACACTCGGGGGCTTGCGGCCATCACGCAGCGCCTCGAGCCCTTGTTGGAAACGCCTTCCGACAAGGTTTCTACTGACCGACCGCGGTGGCCGACGCCACTAGAATTGTCCGCACCTACGAAGGGTGTCAGTTCTATGCGAGGCAGACACACTTGCCCGCTCAGGCCCTGCAGACGATACCCATCACCTGGCCATTTGCTGTGTGGGGGCTGGACCTCGTTGGCCCCTTGCAGAAGGCACCCGGGGGCTACACGCACCTGCTGGTCGCCATCGACAAATTCTCCAAGTGGATCGAGGTCCGACCCCTAAACAGCATCAGGTCCGAACAGGCGGTGGCGTTCTTCACCAACATCATCCATCGTTTTGGGGTCCCAAACTCCATCATCACCGACAACGGCACCCAGTTCACTGGCAGAAAGTTCCTGGACTTCTGCGAGGATCACCACATCCGGGTGGACTGGGCCACCGTGGCTCACCCCATGACGAATGGGCAAGTAGAGCGTGCCAACGGCATGATTCTGCAAGGGCTCAAGTCGAGGATCTACAACGACCTCAACAAGTTCGGCAAGCGATGGATGAAGGAGCTCCCCTCGGTGGTCTAGAGTCTAAGGACAACGCCGAGCCGAGCCACGGGCTTCACACCGTTCTTTCTAGTCTATGGGGCCGAGGCCATCTTGCCCACAGACTTAGAATACGGTTCCCCGAGGACGAGGGCCTACGACGACCAAAGCAATCGAGCTAACCAAGAAGACTCACTAGACCAGCTGGAAGAGGCTCGGGACATGGCCTTACTACACTCGGCGCGGTACCAGCAGTCCCTGCGACGCTACCACGCCCGAGGGGTTCGGTCCCGAGACCTCCAGGTGGGCGACTTGGTGCTTCGGCTGCGAAAAGACGCCCGAGGGCGGCACAAGCTCACGCCACCCTGGGAAGGGTCGTTCGTCATCGCCAAGGTTCTGAAGCCCGGGACGTACAAGCTAGCCAACAGTCAAGGCGAGGTCTACAGCAACGCTTGGAACATCCGACAGCTACGTCGCTTCTACCCTTAATATGCTTTCAAGTCGTTCGTACACCTCGTTCACACACAAAGTCTAACCATCAAGGAAGGGTCAGCCTTGCCTCGGCAAAGCCCGACCCTCCCTCGGCGGCTAGAAGGGGGGAACCCCCTCCGCATCAAAATTTTCCTCGGAAAAGATCTTTTCTGCCAGAACGTCTTTCGTGCTTTTCGACTACTTCGAAAGTGGGATCCTGAAAACGATGGAGTACACGTAAGCAGCCAAGGCTGACCAAGCCGAGGGACTCCTACGCCTCCGGGATACGGATACCTCACTCATCACCTTCTGCGATAAGTAACTCACGCTCGGATAGGTGACTCCGCAGACCGAACAAGTCTTCACGCTCGAAAACTCTTCTGCCGAAACGATTTTTCGGGCCTTCTCAACTATATTGATAGCAGAATCCTACGGACGAGTAAGAGTACACATAAGCGGCAAGGCCGACCGAGCCGAGGGACTCCTACGCCTCCGGGATACGGATACCTCACTCATCACCTTCCGTGAAAAGTAACTCTCGCTCGGACAAACAATTCTGTTACCGACAAATAAGTCCAGACACTCGAAACAAGAGGAAAAGAAACGCAACTTTACAATAGGACGATAGTATGTTTGGGCCTCGGCGGCCGCAGAAAACATACGCACACTACAAGATAACCCGATCCTGCAGGCTCAGACCTTGATAGTTGAAGGGAGCAGCACCACCCTCGGCGTCAACTACACCTTCGGCGAAGTCCGACCTAGCCTAGGACGGCAACGTGGTCGGAGGATCTCCACTTCGAAGGACGACATCAGCACCGCGCCCGGGCCATCGCCGCCAGGGTCTCATCCAGGAATCCGGCTCGAGCAGACAGCTCGGCCGGCCACCCCGAAGCCTCAGCCAGCTGTCCCCTGAGGACATCAGCCCGACTCGTGGCCTCGGCAACTCGACTCCGGCGTCGGTCCCGCCAGTGGACGGCCCGGCCAGGCTCCGGCCGGCCAAAATCTTCTTTTCGAGCCAACTCTCCCTCTGTCCATGCTGACACAGCTGCCTTCGGCTTCGGCTCATCGAAGAGCGGCCGAGGATTTCCTTTAACTAAGCAAGAGAAGCCTCGGGCGGCAAGGCCGACCGAGCCGAGGGACTCCTACGCCTCCGGGATACGGATACCTCACTCGTCACCTTCGCACGAGGCAACTCACACTTGGTTAAGCAGTTCAGTTAGCCGACAGGCGAGTCCTAGTGCTCGAAATGAGGAAAAAACACGGCTCCGTGCCAAAAATACATACATGTTCAGGCCCCGACAGCCACAATGAACAGGACACCGACACTCAAGGTGCCATTACAAACGTGAAAGTTGCCTAGAGGGGGGTGAATAGGCAAGTTAAAACTTTTTCAACAAAAACTATAAGCAAACTGGGTAAAACTGAATTGATCTTGAAATTCACCCAGTTAACTTTGGAAATGAGATGTTCTAAATGATCCACAGGGTTCAAAGTAGTGGATCTGAGAAGGGCACTTCTCAAAATCCACACACCAAAAAGATATAAACAATTCTTTCACGGGATGGTGAGAGAACGAAGAACACAAACAAACACAATAAGCAAGAACACAAGAGACACAAGATTTATCCCGAGGTTCGGTCACACCACCAAGGTGCCCTACTTCCTCGTTGAGGCGCCCACAAAGAGCCGGGTCTCTTTCAACCCTAATCCTCCCTTTGCCGACCACAAAGGTCAAGCTCACACACTAATATTTGCTCAAACGAGCGGGTAATACAAACTTTCTTGTGGTCTTCCACAAGATTTGGAGACTCACAACAGACACCTAGTCGTCTAGGAGCTAGAAGCTCCAAGAGTAATGAATCCACAAAGAACTCGATGTAGTACCAAAGCTCGAATCAAGAAGAAGAGCAAGAGAGATTTAGAGATGAGGCACAAAACCGCAGCTCTCAAGCTCACTCAAAGATTTCTCTCCAAAGATTTGAAATGGGAGAGGCAAGAGATGTGAGAGAGAGAGAGAGAGGTGTTTCTTGGGTTAGAAATGGAGTTCAAATCGTGCTCACTACTGTGGGGAGAGAGAGGTAGGAGGGAGTATATATAGGTGGAGCTCAAAACTAGCCGTTTGGGCAGATTTTTCTGCCTGAGACCGGTTGAACCGCCCCCTAGGGCGGTTGAACCGCCCCTGGCAGGCCTGGCAACCTGTCTGCCAGTCTGACTGGCAGACTGACACGCAGACTGACCTGCAGATTGGCCAGGGTTGACCAGACCGGTTGAACCGCCCCTAGGGCGGTTGAACCGCCCCTGACACTACTGGAGACCTGTTTGCCAGTCTGACTTGCAGACTGTTGGTCAGAGGTCAGAGGGGTCAGAGACCAGCTGAACTGCCCCTCAGGACCAGTTCAACCAGTCTTGACCAGAGAGTTTAGGAGAGAAAACCCCAGCTCAACTGCCCGGAGGCAAGTTCAGCTGGTGTATGGTCAAAGAGGTTCACAGCTGAAGTTGAGTTCAGCTGAAGTTGAGAAAGCTCAACTCAGCTGAAGTTCAGCTCAGCTAAAAAGCTCAGCTGCAGCTGAAGAACCTCAACTCAGCTGAAGTCAAGTTCAGCTGGAAAGCTCAGCTGCAGTTGAAGAAGTTCAGCTGCTTTTCAGCAAGAACACTCTAGGTTTCTCAACCCTAACCACGGTCAACCATAGAACGTTAAAGAGATTTTTGCTTTTCAAAAATAGCTTTTGAATAGAGAGGTTTGAGCTTTGGCAAACACCAACCTTCTTTTTGGATCCCCCTTTATAGTACGACGATTCCTATACTCAAGTTAAATAAAATATAATGAAGTAAACTCCTTGAGTCATTGGTGTCTCATGTGTGATTTCTCCATGGCATTGCTTCATAAGGATCACAAACATCTTTGTCTCACCTTTTGAAGCAAACTCAAATCAAACCCTGTGACTTGTACCATATCACCTTATATGAGTTCAAATCATGGCTTCAAGTCACCTTACTGATGCATCAACATGTTATAACTCTTCATAGCTGATTAGTTCATCGACTTAGTGCAAGTACTCTCTTCTTCACCTTAGCCATGGTACCTCGGTCTACAAGTCGTCGCTTGGCCTTCACCTTCGCTTAGTTCCTCGAAGCCCTTTCCTTGCTATATTCACCCTATCAAGCCATTCTTGAGTCACATCATATTGAGCATCCATTGAGAGAATCATTTCTTCAATATTGTGAACCTTGCTTGAATGTCTTCTAGATATAACTGCTAAGATCAATCAAGCTCTAGTTTGATTCTCATATATTCATATATGGACTAATAGTAATATGGTCTAGCCAATTCACGATTCCTCATATCTTATTCACTTTGGCTTGACCAATCCTCTTAATCACTTCAACCTCTATTATGATCATATTTATGCATAGTGATTTCTCAGGACTTGTCCATATATTCAAACCAATATAGAGACCATATTATATCCATTTGCATTGTCTCACTGGTTATTTGACCTTGTGTTGAACCTTGTTCACTGATCATTATACACTATTCAAGTATGTTTATCATACTGAATTTCCTGTTCAACACTTAGCAAACTTGTTAGACCTTTAAATGTGTTGTTATCCAAATCACCAAAACTCACAAAAGGGATGAATGCACTTTCAATCTCCCCCTTTTTGGTGATTGATGACAACACATTTAAAGCTTACATAAGATTTGATAAATAAGATTTTGAATCCTATGATATAGTTTCCTCCCCCTAAATATGTGCATTTCAGAAAATACCAGTTTTGTACTCAAGTACCAAAAGCACATATTTGGGTCAAAGTATGGAGATAACTTATATCATACTATTCATGGAGTGCAGTGTGTCATAAAATAAACGTGATGCTCATGACATAGTATGCACTCATCAACTTTCTACATCTTATGTTTTTCTTATGATTCCCCTTTTTTTGTTAATTATTTCTCCCCTTCTTAAAAGTATTCTAACACTTAGTTACATAATACTAAAGGTAAGCTTTAATGCAAAATTTCTCCCCCTTTGTCATAAATCTCCAAAAAGGATACAAAGAATATAAATGGTAGAAATTATGATTAAGCGAGATGTGAACACACTATCATGAAAATGGTCCTTAGATGGCACAAAGGTAATGGATAAGTGTCACAAGTGATGTACCTTTGCGTTTTACCTTTTCAAGGGGTTTCCAGACTTGTGTTGGATTTAGAATTCATTTGCAAGCTCTTGTTGGCATAATTATGACATAGGTCCAAGATATCAAATGAATATTGTCATACTAATTGAAAGATAAATCTTGATACCTGGAGTCTAGATGTCACCTAGCATTTTCTTATCATAACAAGAGGCAACATGAAAATTGCACAAGTATGGATTATACAACTAGTGATCATGTATGAAAATACCAATTGAAAAACACCAATTGATACAATTTTTTAGATAAGTAGACCACTAATTGCATATTACACTAAGTCCTCCTCAAGTTTTAGTGCGCACATATATATGAATTCAATTGATACCAGTTGAGAGTACTTATTTGCAATTTAAAGTACCATTAGCATAAAAGAAGTATCAACTGAACATAATCATGCAACATAAGGAACATGTGCACTATTTAATCAATTACGTGCTAGACAGGAGAATTTATAAGTTATGCTACTTTAGACATTTGCAATCCAAAAAGGATGTGACACATATTTACCAATGTTAGATGATGTTGGAGTAGCATATAAAAGAGAAACTCATTCCCTTATGAAATGTATAAAAGATACATTTATTCGAGCAAAGAATCTTTGATACCCATCAAAATTTGCAGTGGAAGTGATTTTCTTTGCCCGAAGATTCCTTTCTAATTTGAGACTACACACATAATAGACTTGAAAATGAAGTTAGTCTCAAAGATTCAAATTATAGACCATTCTCCCCCTAAATGTGTGCATACAAGTGATGAATACTTGTTTTACCTTATGCACTTGGACTTGTGAGGCCAGGGGATTAAGTTCTACAATTTGAACCTTGGTACAAATAAAGTATGAAAATATGAAATTGTACCAATTGAAGGAATTACTCATAATCAAAAGGTATACTAATAGATATGATATGCAATATTTAAGCCAAGATTCTTGATAAGTTTGCATGTTTGAATCATACCTCACTAAGATGACTCAAGACTAACTTATGACATCACCACAAGAGGTATTAATCAAATATCTAGAGATTCTTTAATCGTCATCACAAGTGCAACCTTATGATGTGACTTAATATATTGCATATACATGCACACACTAGCATGTAAGAGCCTAGATATACAAATGTAATACAATAGTTCATGGAGTGACACACCTTTGTTTTATGCCACATGTTCTCAAAGGTGTGAGACTACACAACATGAACTTAAAAGAATTCATTAGTCTCACAAGATATAGGCTAAACTCTCCCTCAATTTGTGCATGCAAGAGTACACAAAGTACACTTATGCACATTAACAATGCGAGGTTAAAGGAGATGTTTGCACTATATCTTGGTTTAACATAACATGCTTTACATAGATGATGAAAATTAAACCAATTGAAAGTTTAAGAACTTAAAGTATATCAATTGAAATTCTGAAGGGTAAAGCATGCTAATATGAACCTCAAACCTCATAATGAAGGATATCATATAAATATGTCACTACATCTTCATTATTAGGTTGACAAAAAGTGTAACTCCCTTCTTGAATCACTGTGATTTCTTTTCTCTTTATGATTTCATCCAACCAGGCGATCTTGAACTTCATTGATCTTGGCTTGGTTCAATCATACTTGATATGAGACCCATTAAAACTCAATGATTGAAACAACCAAGACTCTTATATCCGTGGATTTTGAATCCATCTTGAAAACACTTGGAAGGACCTTGTTGAAACACTTAGAAAAGAGAGCATTAGAAACACAAGGGAGGGTTTCACAAATGATAATCCTTATATGTGGATGGAAAATGAATTATCATTCTTGAAACCCAAAAAGATAGATTAAATTCCTTTAAATTAGTGCACACATATATTTGATGTCAAAGTTATATGCACTATTGAACATTTTATAGTGCAAGGAAATTAACCTATACTATGGTACATTCCACTAAGGATAAAATACTAAAACAACTGAATGAGAGGAAGTTTTCATACCTTGGCCTCTTATCAACTTCATCTTACTTTAGTTGAATAGTATACTTTAAGCTTGTGATTTATCCAATTAAATAATAAGCACCATCTCTTAACATAGATTTTCTACGGATAAACTCAACACAAGAGATGGCATTAGTAGCACAAGCACTAGTTTCTTATTTAGCAACCCTTTATATGTGGAAGGCAAGCTAGTTGCTAAAATAGAGAAACCTCATAATATGGACTAAATTTCCTTGAACCCTCATGCACAATATATTTTGAATGACATGGATAATATGCATGGTTATTCAATGAAGTCTAAAGGGATGACTTAATCCATATTATGGTGAGTGTCTAATATAGAAGAATCAAATCCAAATTAACTAGATAGAGAATACGTCACATAATTTTGGATTGTTCACCATATGATAATATTCATTCAACTTCCAATTAGACCTTTATTTCATAATCAACAACCGATGTATATCCTCAAGTGCTTCTTTTCCCTTAGTGGCTACACAAGTCACAAAAGAGATAAGATTTGAAAATAATTTGCACTTGAGATTCAGTTGTTACCACCCTTGCTACTATCTCCAAAGATGATTTATACATTCATTATCGAGCACCCAACTTGATCCATTGAAGGAGTGATCCTACAAAACAAGTTTAAGCCTCATATCTTGGTACCCAATTTGAATTGGGTCCTTTGAGATTAGTAGTAAGAGCCTTGAGTACCCACACAATACTTATTGTGGCCTTTCTCTTTGTGTAGGCACCCACATATACTTGACAACCATCTTACATGGTTTCAAGTCAATATTTAATCACATAGATAAAAACTAGAGTTAAGAATAGGAGCCTTTTCTCCTTTTATTAATACATCGTTGTGTTGCCTTCTTGATGATGAACCTACCTTGACTTTGGGTGCACCTAGCTTATCAAGGTTAGTCGCACAAGCATTCATATCATAAAGACAAGTTATGCATGTAATTTACAACTTAGTGATCCAATTCAATGTGAAGCATATGGATATCGATTGAAGTATATTTCTAAGATATCAAAATATGGGTTTCCAAAATTTAGAGAGTATGGATCACTAATTGTACCTTTTACAGTTTAAAAAATCATATCCATATTAGTGCATATGTATGTGATGAATATCAACAAAAAGATTCTTATGCACTTTTAGAATCAACGATAAGGGAATTTTAAACTGCATCAAGAGTAGCTATTTAGAAAACAAAGATTACAATCCATATGAATGAGATACAAATTTACCATTTTGGATTGTCTTAGTATAGCTTACTCAAGGGAAACTTATTCTCTATGACACAAGATATATAATGTTCTCCCACTAGATATGTGCATCAAGTATTTGAATGACTTGCCACATGCACTTTCAATTTAGTTAAGAGTCTCATGAGGAGTACATTACATATCATGGTCAAGGCATGACAAATTTGCAATGAATTAACTTATGCCTAAGAATACTTACCACCATATAGAATGTACCTTTTGTTATACCAATTTGACATATCTTACTATCTGTGGTGGTGTCACCTTAGTATTCTTCTTTTCATCATTTGTGGAGACTTCCTTCTTTGTTATCTCTTTTCCTTTTAAAACTAGTCGATAAAACACTTTGAAAAGAGGTATTAGTAGTACAAGAAAGTATTTAATGAATGATGATATCTATATATGAATGGCAAACAAATCATCATTTATGAGGCGTAAAGGCATAAATTAAATTCCTTTTAAGTTAATGCACCTGGAGCAGTGAATTCACAATATGCACTAATTTACAAATTTAAGCCAAAAGGAATTTAACCTTTATATTGACATTTCTTTCCATAGAATAGATTATTACCAATTGAAAGAATGTCACTTGAAAGGAACTATTATTGATCACATACCAAATGAAACAATTAGTTCCATACCTTTGCCTTGAGCATTCCTAATCTATCTTTTAGGTGAAGATTAA
This sequence comes from Zea mays, assembly GCF_902167145.1. Taxonomy (NCBI): domain Eukaryota; kingdom Viridiplantae; phylum Streptophyta; class Magnoliopsida; order Poales; family Poaceae; genus Zea; species Zea mays. The sequence continues at coordinate 206,962,162 of NC_050097.1, forward strand.
CCTTTAAAGCTTGTGATTTTACCAATTGAAAGAGCACAATCTCTACTTATGAATTTCCATGAAATATCTTAAAATAGATTGTATTAGTAACACAAGCAATAGTTTCCTATTTAGCAACCTCTAGTATATGAATGACAAGAAGGTTACTAAAACAAGGAAACCTCATGATATGAACTAAATTACCCTTACAAGCCTCATGCATAATATCAATTGAAAAAGATGAAAGTAGCATGATTATTTAATTAAGTTTATAGGGCAACTCTAATTCATAACATGGTGAGTGATTAATGGAGAAGACTCAAAACCAATTTAAACAAGAATGAATACATCACATAGTATTGGTTCGATCTTCTTTGAATGTTGAATGGCACACTCCATTTGGATAACACATTCTCATGTTGTGAGACTACATAAACACTTAGATAGAAACATTAGTCTCACAACTCTAGTCATATAGAGAATTCCCCATTTGGTAAGTGCTATAAGAATTTGAATTTCTTACTTAGCACTCTATTCATTTAAGAACATGGGATAATCCTCTTTATGTCTAGGTCATGGCAATAATATGATGATTAACTTGAAATATGCCACAAGATACATACAATCAATTTAAAGCATGTAGATTGTCACAATATAAAAATATGAACTTGCAATCTACCATATAATTAGAAATTTTCCAAAACAAGATAAAATATTTTAAGTTCATTCTCAAGTGCTTCATTTTTCTTATGTGGCTACAAAAGACACAAAGGAATATACTAATTAAAAACAATGTGCACTTAAGATTTAATTGTTACCATCCTTTGGATATCACTTGGTTGTAGGCCTTTTTCTTGATTCCCACAAAGGTTAATACTTATTCCCTACAACACAAGTTCTTGCTAGAGATGAATATAAAGTTAGTGATATAAAAACTCAATTCATCTTTGGGCCAATCTTAAAAGAATAGTCAATGTAAGATTGATAGCTTGAGATAAGAATTGAGTTAAACCGCTCAAGCACCCCAAAGCTTCATATCATCTCTGGATACCTGCAAAACTTATTAGGTACATTTTGGTACCCATTTTTGGATGGGTCCACCAAGGTTAGCCAATAAGGACTTAGGCACCCAAATAGCCTTAGTCCTAGAATGTGGTGAACTCATCACCTTTCTAGCACAAGAGTCAAATTTGGGTCTCCTAAGCATATTTGAATGTATTGACAAGTTAGGCTTAGGAGTTTTACCATTTGGACAAACCTTGAATAGATGACCTTTTTCACGGCAATTGTAGCAAATGTGGTGCTTATCCTTGCAATGCATTTGCCTTTTGCTTTCATCTTTCTTGATGGTCATATTTCTTGATCGTGCAAGGTCTTGATTTTTCATGTGGGGGCATGAATCAATTTCATGACCCTTATCCTTGCATCCATAGCACCTTCTATCGCTTCTCTTTGATCTTTCTTTGTTGAAGCGCATAGGTACATTGTTAGAGCAAATAGTATGAGCATTAATTTTCTTACCATGAATTTTGCTCATGCCCTTCTTGGAAAGCTTGGTATTCTTTTGAAGGGGTTTTGTGCATGCTACGGTTGTCCCCTTCTCAAGCTTTTTCACCATATTATCACTGTTATCTTGAGAAGGTTGAGCATGACACTTTCCCTTCAAAAGAGTTAAGCTCCTTCTTAACCTTCCAACTTCTTCCTTGAGCTCTTTATTTTCTTGTGTGATATAAATATCACTAATTCCTAAAATTTCTAGCTCAATGGAAGATTGGCTTTCTTGAGAGCAACATTTGTTAGCACATGATAATATAGTTTCTACTTGAGTACATGTGCATGTGTGAGGTTGGTATGATTTCAAATTAGTTAACACAACCTCATGAGCCATTTCTAACATGATATGTGAATCCATAAATTTATTATGAGAGCACACAAGCATATCATGTTTTTCTTGCAAAGCTAGATTTTCAATATTTAGCCTTTCTATCGTGTTCTTGAGCATAGCATTTTTATTTTCCAATTGAGCAATATATGATGAATGGTTAACAGCTTTAGTTTGCTCAATTGAAATGTGTTCATACCTTTGGACCAAATCATCATGAGAGCACTTTAGCTTCTCATGCTCTTTGGTCAACTTCTCTAAGTCTTCGATTTTTCTAATGAGGAAGTCTTCTTGCTTATGAAGCATTTCTTTTTGTTCTTCCGCTCTTTCCATGAGTTTGAGCAAGCTCATCCGATTTTTCTTGCTTAGTTGAGCGAAGAATTGTTGAAGATCATCCTCATCTTCACTATCACTTTCTTGCTCCTCCTCATCCTCACTTTCGCTTTCACTGTCACTCCCATTAGTGATAAAGCACATATGAGAAGTGGATTTGAAAGACGAACCTTGTGAAGAGGTGGATTCGTCGTTTGGTCTCCATCGAGCATTTTCTTCTTCAATCTTGTTCTTCGCCTCATCTTCCTTCATTTTGAGGAACATCCTTTCGGCGATTCTCATGGCAAGATCTATTGCCCTAGGATCAACATCTGCACCAAAAGATAAAGTCGAGGCAACCTCAACTTTTTCAAGCTTAGTACCACTTTCGTTTCTTAGTCCCCCCGACATGATCTTTTCCTCACGTGGTTAAGCGTTAGAACGAGGATTAGGCTCCGATACCAATTGAAAGTTGCCTAGAGGGGGGGTGAATAGGCAAGTTAAAACTTTTTCAACAAAAACTATAAGCAAACTGGGTAAAACTGAATTGATCTTGAAATTCACCCAGTTAACTTTGGAAATGAGATGTTCTAAATGATCCACAGGGTTCAAAGTAGTGGATCTGAGAATGGCACTTCTCAAAATCCACACACCAAAAAGATATAAACAATTCTTTCACGGGATGGTGAGAGAACGAAGAACACAAACAAACACAATAAGCAAGAACACAAGAGACACAGGATTTATCCCGAGGTTCGGTCACACCACCAAGGTGCCCTACTTCCTCATTGAGGCGCCCACAAAGAGTCGGGTCTCTTTCAACCCTAATCCTCCCTTTGCCGACCACAAAGGTCAAGCTCACACACTAATCTTTGCTCAAACGAGCGGGTAATACAAACTTTCTTGTGGTCTTCCACAAGATTTGGAGACTCACAACAGACACCTAGTCGTCTAGGAGCTAGAAGCTCCAAGAGTAATGAATCCACAAAGAACTCGATGTAGTACCAAAGCTCGAATCAAGAAGAAGAGCAAGAGAGATTTAGAGATGAGGCACAAAACCGCAGCTCTCAAGCTCACTCAAAGATTTCTCTCCAAAGATTTGAAATGGGAGAGGCAAGAGATGTGTGTGTGAGAGAGGGAGGTGTTTCTTGGGTTAGAAATGGAGTTCAAATCGTGCTCACTACTGTGGGGAGAGAGGTAGGAGGGAGTATATATAGGTGGAGCTCAAAACTAGCCGTTTGGGCAGATTTTTCTGCCTGAGACCGGTTGAACCGCCCCCTAGGGCGGTTGAACCGCCCCTAGCAGGTCTGGCAACCTGTCTGCCAGTCTGACTGGCAGACTGACACGCAGACTGACCTGCAGACTGGCCAGGGTTGACCAGACCGGTTGAACCGCCCCTAGGGCGGTTGAACCGCCCCTGACACTACTGGAGACCTGTTTGCCAGTCTGACTTGCAGACTATTGGTCAGAGGTCAGAGGGGTCAGAGACCAGCTGAACTGCCCCTCAGGACCAGTTCAACCAGTCTTGACCAGAGAGTTTAGGAGAGAAAACCCCAGCTCAACTGCCCGGAGGCAAGTTCAGCTGGTGTATGGTCAAAGAGGTTCACAGCTGAAGTTGAGTTCAGCTGAAGTTGAGAAAGCTCAACTCAGCTGAAGTTCAGCTCAGCTAAAAAGCTCAGCTGCAGCTGAAGAACCTCAACTCAGCTGAAGTCAAGTTCAGCTGGAAAGCTCAGCTGCAGTTGAAGAAGTTCAGATGCTTTTCAGCAAGAACACTCTAGGTTTCTCAACCCTAACCACGGTCAACCATAGAACGTTAAAGAGATTTTTGCTTTTCAAAAATAGCTTTTGAATAGAGAGGTTTGAGCTTTGGCAAACACCAACCTTCTTTTTGGATCCCCCTTTATAGTACGACGATTCCTATACTCAAGTTAAATAAAATATAATGAAGTAAACTCCTTGAGTCATTGGTGTCTCATGTGTGATTTCTCCATGGCATTGCTTCATAAGGATCACAAACATCTTTGTCTCACCTTTTGAAGCAAACTCAAATCAAACCCTGTGACTTGTACCATATCACCTTATATGAGTTCAAATCATGGCTTCAAGTCACCTTACTGATGCATCAACATGTTATAACTCTTCATAGCTGATTAGTTCATCGACTTAGTGCAAGTACTCTCTTCTTCACCTTAGCCATGGTACCTCGGTCTACAAGTCGTCGCTTGGCCTTCACCTTCGCTTAGTTCCTCGAAGCCCTTTCCTTGCTATATTCACCCTATCAAGCCATTCTTGAGTCACATCATATTGAGTATCCATTGAGAGAATCATTTCTTCAATATTGTGAACCTTGCTTGAATGTCTTCTAGATATAACTGCTAAGATCAATCAAGCTCTAGTTTGATTCTCATATATTCATATATGGACTAATAGTAATATGGTCTAGCCAATTCACGATTCCTCATATCTTATTCACTTTGGCTTGACCAATCCTCTTAATCACTTCAACCTCTATTATGATCATATTTATGCATAGTGATTTCTCAGGACTTGTCCATATATTCAAACCAATATAGAGACCATATTATATCCATTTGCATTGTCTCACTGGTTATTTGACCTTGTGTTGAACCTTGTTCACTGATCATTATACACTATTCAAGTATGTTCATCATACTGAATTTCCTGTTCAACACTTAGCAAACTTGTTAGACCTTTAAATGTGTTGTTATCCAAATCACCAAAACTCACAAAAGGGATGAATGCACTTTCAAAACGGAACTCCGGTTCCACCTCCGCGGGTACGAACAACCCCCCACATTGGAGGGCCCGCGGGGCGATAAGGCTCCAGGTCGCCCACCGGCGCCCGCTCCAGCAGCAACGACAACGACCTCCGCTCCGGGTGGCCGCACTGCAGCAGCGATGGCCTCAGGGCGGACGCCGCTGCAACAATGCCCTCGCCCACGTCTCCGCTCGATGGGCGAGGACAAGCTTTCAAAATCAAAGAGCCGGAGGCCCGGAGCGCGGATGGTGGCGGCGATCCCGTCGGTGACGATGACTTCTTCAGCCGCCGCCACCTCAGCACCGACGGCGGAAGTCGTCTGCCCACCGGTAGATCCCCACTCGGATCCTCCCGGACGAGCGGAGCACCAACCTCCGCGCAGAGGCGCCGTACCGGGGCAAAGGCAGGACAGCCCCAGAACACGAGCGCCGCCCTAACAGCGCGCGACGTCTTGGGCGGTCCTCCGGTGCGCGCGGCGCGACAACCGCTCTTGCGGCAGGAGGGGGCACCGGGAGCCGAGCTAGAGCCAGTTGAGCCAGCGAGCCCAACGCGCTAAAGCTGACGACGCTCGCCGCCGACCAGCCCCGCGTTGTCGAAGTCCGACCCTCCCGCTAGGCCGGTGAGCGCCCTCTCCCTTGAATGCTGAGGGAGAAGGTGACCCACGAACCCACGCGGGAGGTAGAGCTCCGGCTCAGCCCGGCCTCCGCCCCAACCAGGATGATGAAGATCCTCGAAGCTGAGGGCGGGACCAAGATCGCAGCCCGGCTCGCTTCTCCCCACCACCAAACTGGTGGTCACCATCTTGGGTGACCGCCAGCGAGGGGATGCGGTCGGGCTGCCTGATGAAAATCCTTGAAGCCGAACAATGGCTGAAAGGTACCAACTTCCGCGAAGTTGCGTTCCTCCAACGACAAGGCGGAAGAACTGCGAGTGTCCCCCATCCGGGGGCTCAGAAGGTGGAAAGACATGATGCATGAGGGGAGCGCGAAGACATGGTTGCCTTTCAAGGGGATCACCCTCCTTTTAAAGGCGACTCTCCCCACTTGCGTCCTCAGCCATCGCGGGCTGAGTCTTCTCCAACATGCTCCAAGGTCCTCCCCCTATGACACGGGGGCTGGGTCTCACGCGTCATGCAAGCTGGCCCAGGGCAGAAGAAGCCAAACCGCCGCGCGCGGTGCGCGCAACTGCCTAGCGGTTACAAGCAGTCCTCCACTTTCGCCCAGACCAGCGGGTGAAAGGGCGGACCGCCATGTAGACGGCATGCAACCGCACTAAGTGGGCGCACCCTTTCGACTCCAACGCGCCCAGCATGGGGGCCCAGGCCCACACGTCATGTAACCAGCGCGCCGGTTGCTACGTGCAAGAAACCGCACCGCCACTCGCGCCACTACCGTGCCTCCTGGACTGCGGAACCGGTACCGCGACTTGAGGCAACCCTGCGTATGACCCAACAGTGCCAACCAGGCACGTCGGTCACGGGCCAGTCAGCCGCGGGAGAAGGCGCGATGGTCGATACGGCCAGAAATAGGCCGGCAGTAATGGCGGTGGCAGGCGGGCGGAAGCAGCGGTCGCGTCGTCAGCCAAGCTCACGTCCCCTCCTGGGACAGCGAGAGAACCCTCTCCCACGGCGTGAAGACGGCGCGCCCGTGTTCCGTTCCTCGAACGGCTCGCGCACGCGCAACGGCCGCCCCGTGAACCACTCGCCCTGTCGCATTAACACAGCGGCAGGATGGGCTGCACCTTTGGCGGGCGAAGCAGACGACGCTTCGTTTCCGCCATAATGACCGCGTCAAAAAAGGTGCGCCACGTCATTCGATTTCGTATCCTTTTCCTTTTCCTCTTTCTCTCTCTTACAACAGGGACCGGGAAAGGGGATACCCCGAAAGGGATCCTTCTCCGCGAAGGAAACGGGCCTCGAGCCCCCCTACTGATCAGAGGTTCAAAGGCTGGCCCCTCGGAGGGGTTCAACAGCCGCCTCAGAGCGCTCGGGCTCCGCGCCCACTACTGGTCAGAGGTTCGAAGGTCGGTCCCTCGGAAGGGTTCAACGGTCGCCTCAGGCCACTCGGGCTCCGCGCCCACTACTGATCAGGGGTTCGTAGGCTGGCCCTCGAAAGGGTTCGACAGTCGCCTCAGACGCAGAGCGAGGGATGACCTTGGGTACGTTCGATACATAACCAAGGCTCGGGCTACGCTCCCGAGGTACCCTAGGACATTTCCGAGACCAACGGGAACGATTTTTGTAACGGAATCCCATCAGAGGGAGGCATCGAGCCCTCGGACCCCGTCAAAAGGGGACCGGGTCCGGCAAATCACCCGCAGGTAATTTTGGAGCGCGCCTCCGGGCCACTAGCCGACCCCTAACAAATGGGGCACGGGCGTCCACTCGGATTACCCGTTAGCAGCTCACTGGAGACACCATGTTCGGCGCCCTCCGAGGGCAACATGGCGCTTCCCCCCCCCCCCTCCTCCTTGCGGAAAGGCGACGCAGGGGCGTATGTAAAAAAGTCGAGTCTGTCCTTGACCGTCCTCTCGCTCTGTGCGGAGGCTCGGGGGCTGCTCTCGCAAACCCGGCTCCAGCCAAACTGTTGACAGCGTCAACATACCAGCCCGAGAACTTGGGACCCGACCGTGCACCCGGGCTACGGCCAGCTCGCATGAGGCAACAACCAGACCGGCCGAAGCATTGCGAAATGCATTAAGACCTCGAAGGAGTCAAACCACTCCTCCAAGGCCTCGGGGGCTACACCCGGCGGGTGCGCTCGCGCGCACCCACCGGAACAAAACGCAACCGAGAAAGGTCGGTCCCCTTGCAAAAAAGTGCGACAAAAGCCTCCAAGCGAGTATTAACACTCCCTTTGAGGCTCGGGGGCTACTGTCGGGGACCATAATCAGGGGTACCCCCAAGACTCCTAATCTCAGCTGGTAACCCCCATTAGCACAAAGCTGCAAAGGCCTGATGGGTGCGATTAAGTCAAGGCTCGGTCCACTCAAGGACACGATCTCGCCTCGCCCGAGCCCAGCCTCGGGCAAGGGCAGTCGACCCCGGAGGATCTACGTCTCGCCCGAGGGTCCCCCTCAAGTAACGGACACAACTTCGGCTCGCCCGAGGCCCGGTCTTCGCCTAGAAGCAACCTTGGCCAAATCGCCACGACGACCGACCGTATCGCAGGAGCATTTAATGCAAAAGTGGCCTGACACCTTATCCTGACGCACGCCCTTCAGTCGACTGAGCCGAAGTGACCGCAGTCACTTCGCCGCTCCACTGACCAGTCTGACAAGAAGACAACGCCGCCCGCGTCACTCCGACTGTTGTGCCACTCGACAGAGTGAGGCTGACAGCGGCCAAGTCCGGCCTCAGGCGCCATAGGAAGCTCCGCCTCGCCCGACCCAGGGCTCGGACTCAGGCTCGACCCCGGAAGACGACGAACTCCGCCTCGCCCGACCTAGGGCTCGGACTCGGGCTCGGCCCCGGAAGACGACGAACTCCGCCTTGCCCGACCCAGGGCTCGGACTCGGGCTCGGCCCCGGAAGACGACGAACTCCGCCTCGCCCGACCCAGGGCTCGGACTCGGCCTTGGCCCCGAAAGGCGACGAACTCCGCCTCGCCCGACCCCAGGGCTCGGACTCAGCCCTGGCCTCAGCCGACGGTCTCCGCCTCGCCCGACCCAGGGGCTCGGACTCGACCTCGGCCTCGGAAGACAGACTCGACCTCGACCTCGGAGGAGCCTCCGCCTCGCCCAACCCAGGGCTCGGACCGACCACGTCACAGGAGGCGCCATCATTATCCTACCCCAAGCTAACTCAGGCTACAGGGAACAAGACCGGCGTCCCATCTGGCTCGCCCCGGTAAACAAGTAATGATGGCGCCCCGCATGCTCCATGACGACGGCGGCTCTCAGCCCCCTTACGGAAGCAAGGAGATGTCAGCAAGAACTCGACAGCCCCGACAGCTGTCCTTCCGCCAGGCTCCAGCGCTCCTCCGACGGCCACGACACCACACGAACAGGGTGCCAAAACCTCTCCGCCTGCCACGACGGCATGTACTTAGGGCACTAGCTCTTCTCTACTAGACACGTTAGCACACTGCTACACCTCCCATTGTACACCTGGACCCCCTCCTTACGCCTATAAAAGGAAGGTCCAGGGCCTCTTACAAAAGGTTGGCCGCGCGGGGAAGGACGGGATGGCGCGCGCGTAAGCCTCTCGCTCCCTCCCACGCGGACGCTTGTAACCCCCTACTGCAAGCGCACCCGACCTGGGCGCGGGACAAACACGAAGGTCGCGGGTTTCCCCTTTTGTGCTTGTCTCCCTCCGGCTTTTCCCCCCTTCGCGCTCCGTCTCGCGCCGACCCATCTGGGCTGGGGCACGCGGAGACAATTTACTCGTCGGTCCAGGGACCCCCCTGGATCGAAACGCCGACAACAGGTGTACTTCCACAGGGCTTCAGCACTCCTCCGACGGCCACGACATCACATGAACAAGGTGCCAAAACCTCTCCGACTGCCACGACGGCATGTACTTAGTGCTCTGGCTCCTCTCAGCTGGACACGTTAGCGCATTGCTACACCCCCCCATTGTACACCTGGGCCCTCTCCTTACGCCTATAAAAGGAAGGTCCAGGGCTCTCATACGAGAAGGTTGGCCGCGCGGGAGAACGGGCTGGCGGACAGTCTCTCTCTCTCCCTCGTGGACGCTTGTAACCCCCTACTGCAAGCGCACCCGACCTGGGCGCAGGACAACACGAAGGTCGCGGGTTTCCCCTTTGCTGTTTCTCCCCCTTCGTGCTCCGTCTCGCGCCGACCCATCTGGGCTGGGACACGCGGCGACAATTCACTCGTCGGTCCAGGGACCCCCCGGGGTCGAAACGCTGACACTTTTTTTTCTAATTAGTAACTAAATCATTTTACTTTTGTTTCTTTTAAAACATGTATTAAACAGTAATAAAACGGTCTCCAATTTTTACACAGATCCTCTATTAGATAAACTAACATACACAAATATTTTCATATTCTTCTGAGATTTCTGAATTTGGACCCATAATTTATATAAATATTTCTGAGAACTTTATTTGGGTCTGGATTTAAATTTCTTAGAAAATTCTAGAAATATTTGTGTATGTTAGTTTATCTAAGAGAAATATGTGTAAAAATTGAAGATCATTTTTTATTGTTGGCCAAGTGTTTCTAAAAAACAAATGTAAAAATGATTTAGTTATTAATTAGAAGAAATACAACTTGACTTACTTGATAAAATCAACAAAAAAATTAGTAGTTTAGTTATAATATTATTTATCTCTAGTAAAAAAATTAGCCTCCGAAGATAAAAAAAATGAATAAGAGACAAAATGATTAAGGCCTTTTATGTAGTTTTTTTTTTATTTTACTGATTAATGTTTTACTTATAAAATTTCAAAAAAATAGGGCAAATATAATATGTAATTACTATTGTTTTGTAAAAAAAATATTTTTGATACTAGTATTAGATAACAGAACTAAAAGACAAAATTGGTGACACTTAAATTAATATCATGTCATCAAAACCACCCACTAAAACCGTCTAGACAATTATTTGTCTGGTTTTGTAAAGCTCAGGGGGTTAAACAACTGGTTTTGAAGGTGATAGGATGAAGTAAACCACCCTCTAAAAGTTAGGGATTATGTAGACTTATTCCTGTAACTGTGGATCAAACTACGAGATGTAGTACTTCCTTTGTATAAGTATAGTTACTTTGCTGTTTGTCCATATGCGGTGTCATCTAGGTCCCTCGTTTCTTAAATTGTGGATCTAGGTCCATAAACTAATTATGTGTTTGGTTCGGTGTCAACGAGGGATGGGACGGGATCAATCCTGGGTTGACCCCGTCCCTAATTTTTTGAGGGATGACCTCATCCACTATTTTTGAAGAATATTCTTTGACCCTGACTCTAGACCTCCAAACCAAATATGAATCAAGTTAGAATGATCCCACCACATCCCTCTTCATTCTTTCTCATCCATCCATCCAAACACTACCTAAAAGTGTGTCAGACGAGGTCCAAATCTTCCTAAGTAACATTTAGCTGCGTATGTTGCACTTTTGCATAGAGTATGAGATGTCTCCATGTTCATGACCATATCGCCGCTACTTTGTATAGGGCATACTAAGTTCTGTGTTTGTATTGTACAAATAGTGCTAGCCATTGTGAACTATCATCAATAATCACGGTACACTGTCTCGGACATCTCCATTGCATCTGCTCATGTTGTGTGCAGCTGAGCATCAGAACTTTGCTGCTGGTCTGAGTTGCATTGCAACTGTATTGTATGTATGGCCAGTTTTTTTTACTGCGACATTAAAGATTACTGACGATTGCCAATGGTAGTGTATTAGTTATTATTTTTTCTTTAATCTCCTGATGGCGGGATATTGGCATTTGGTGTGTCTTTTTATTTTTGGAAGTTGGCATGTGTGCCTTCATGTTGAGATTACTCCTACCTCTAGTCCTCTACCATGGTCACACCATGCATCTCTCTCTCTCTCTCTCTCTCTCTCTCTCTCTCTCTCTCTCTCTCTCTCTCTCTCTCTCTCTCTCTCTCTCTCTCTCTCTCTCTCTCTCTCTGCTTCTTAGTTTTTTACTCAGTGCTAATTCTAGTAAATTTGGTGGCGATTTTTGTAACCGTATCTTCAAATTACCTGGTGATGGTATAAAAAATTGTTGAACTGAGTTGTATGGATTCTGGAAGAAAATTCCTGAATAGTTTTTTTAGCGTGGGACATTTGACGTACGACCTCGTAGTTAAAAATGCAAGTTCCCATTTCGCTAGCTGGGCACGAGGGCGTTCTCCAGGGACGAAAGCTCGTGTGCTCCAATCAGGTAAAAACGTAAAGTAGCGATACTATTATCATCATTGAGATTATGATGATAACAATAATCTATTCGGGCAGGCATCAGATGCAGCGCAGCTCTTTGGAAAAGGAAGCACGCAAGTCAGCACTCAGCACGAGCCGCTTTCCGAAGGGATGGACTATGGTCCATGCACGTGAAAGCGAACAAGAAGGCCTTGTCTCGTAGCGACCTGGCGTCGGGCGAGGCCAGGGTTTACAGTTTCGTTTGAAATGATCCGAATTTTATTTTGTTGACTAAAATTAGCTTTTGTATTTTTATATTTTAAATCAGAATTTTTTTAAAAACCGGACCAAAATTCGTTTTCGGTTAGTAGCGAAAACAAAAAAAGTAGCGAGTTTCGGTAATTTCGGAACGAGAAATTGAACCATGGCCATGGCTGAGACGCCAAGCTGTGTCTGGGTCCGCGATCCAGACCCACGTGCCAGAAGGAGAAAAAGCGTGTAGGATGTAAATATTACATATACTATCGGTCCGTTTAAATTTAATCCGTCTAAAAGGGTTAAGACCTAAATCATATTCGAGTTTAGGTGTTCAGTATCCAATCTATATCTGATCTATATTTGTATCCATATATTTAAAGTTGAATATTTAAAATATCAATATTCATTCAAATTTTATCTAACACAAGTCAATAATATTTGTATCCGATCCGGATAAAAAAAATATGAAAATAAATATAGAACAAGTAATATTTATGTGTATCCAATTCTATTACGTCCTTGAGAGCGAGTACTATACTAGTAAGGCTCGTATAGCCTTAAACTATTACTAGGTGAGTGCCCGTGCGTTGCAACGGGAACATATACTACTACGATAACTTATGTACAAATATGTTTTATACCGTTAAGAGAAAATGTTACAATGGTGATCCTAGTGATAAGACGAAGAGCTAGAAAATTCAAGCTATGGAAATACATTAGTACAAATTTTACTGTTCTAGCATGTTCCAATATTTCAACTGAGATTCATGAAACTTTAATAAACACATAAAATTACCGAGTAGAAGATGAAGAACTGGTCGAAGGTTACCACGCTTTCAGTTATGTGGGCATCAAAGAACCAAGTTCAAAATTTTCATATCCATAAAGTGTTGATCAATAATGACCGAAACTTAAAATAGATTGAAGAGAAACCTCATCGCACGGTACAACAGTCTGTACCAAAGCATGTATGAAAGGACACCCGAATATTGCATAGATTACAATGAGGTGGAACCATTTGCTATTTGTTGGGATCAACGACGGGTTGTCGTTGTTGCTGGGCACCATCGGCCAGACAAGGACAAGAGGAGCCGAAAGAGAGACAGGGACGTGAGGTTCTGCAGGTCGAGGTTGCATAGAGATCATCTGTTTACCTATGAGGAGGTTGTGATGACCAACCTTTGTCCCGGATATCATACACACAATCATATTAACCGTAAAACTAAATATGACTCGCTCTTGCACGCAAGCCAGTCAATTTATCACGCATATGAGCAATCATGTTGCCAGATTTTAATCTCGACTGAATTATATATGCATTCTAACAATGATTGTTGTAATGCACACTCCACTGCCTCATATATTGACTTATCCTGAGAGAACACCTAAAAATCCAAAGGGCCAAGGAACATTAACAAATACATAACAGGCACAAAAACCAATCAGTTTTGGGATATTAATAGAGATAACATTAACATTTTCCTGGGTGATGTTTCTGATCCTTTGATATGACATTGTATGCATCTCATTAGGAAAAGGATGGTATTATTGACATTAGTAGCTGAGAATGATGCCAACAATTGAACAAGAATTGGCATTAACGAAGTTATACACTTTGAAAATCGTAGACCAGCTTCAAGTAAAAAGCAACTAAAACTCTTATCTGTTCCAAGTAATAATAACTTAAGTCCCAATGGAAACTCCCCAAAAAAAATTCGCTTTGAGGCTAATAATTTAGAAACTAAGCAAAGCAGGACAATGTTAATCGAAGTAGGTAGGCAGATAGCTAGGGAAATGAACAAGGCATGCATATACAACGTATGTGAACCAAGTAACAACCCAAATTACCTCTTCCTCCATGCATGTCGCTGACTTGCCTCCATCATAGGTCATAGCCTACCATCTCTTCCTCTTGTAGCATTGTTGTCTCGCTTCTCTGCAACTGCAAGAAAAAAATCGCTGCAAAGTTTTAGTGGCTAAAGAGGAGAGAAACATACAAGCGAAGAAACTGAAAAAGTTATACAATGTGATGAGGGGCAAGGGACGACGTGAGAAGTTTTGGACGCTGGAGGATGGGGTGGTCAAAATATGAAATGACAAGCCCTCACATATAACAAGCCCTAAATTGGAGAATGGAAATGACAAGCCTCACATGTGTCATTTTCAAGTATAGTATGAACCTATTAATTAACTAAAACAAATTTTAATTTTGGCGGGAGGGAGTAATAAAGAAGAGAGCAGATGAATAAAGAAGCAGACATGAAACAAAGGCAAAGAAGAAAAAAGTCACGCAAATTGAAAGCAGCTAGCTAGCTAGTGATATGTCAGTAGCAGCAGCACACTGCACTGGTTCACATGAGGTGCTCAACTGCTCATGGGATGGAGGACGGATTGGTGCTTGTATAATTGTATTTTATACATGGTCAAATAAAAATTTCAAGTATAGTGTTTAACATGGCTAGATACAAAGTTTGTTGAGCCTAACTATCTCATCAGGTACACACATGCACACATTGGTGCAAGTATGAATTGGGTCACCTCTTTATGACTCTCTGCAATCAAATCAATGGTTATTCAGGTGAGAATGAAGCATCTAAACACATACATTTATACGTGCGTACGTACATACATGCATTCAGGCTATAGTAACTTGTAACCAAGCATTGCCCGTTGTTGGTTTCGATCCATTGGATGAGTACAAGTGGCCTAGCTAACAAAGAGCTATAGCAGTCACCTGACTTTTAGGCACATATGCGTGTATGCGCTGGTTAATTGTTAACTGATGAGTATCAGCACGAGATGAGTATGGAGAGGCAAAGGAAGGTTGGAGTGTGACGGAACCCCAACCTAGATTTCAGTTACTCAGTTACTTATTAATAAGAATATAATGGACTAAAGTAACCATAGGATAGACTAACGAATACAATGGCACCTTGAGTTTCTTATGGTGTAGCTCTATAGTCTTCATCTCCTCCAAAACAGCTTCCCTCTCTACCATGCTTATTTTTACTCATTTGCCCATTCTTCAGCACGCTAGCCCTAGACATCACCATCACAGCCTCATTCAGCGTGTGCAACCTCTCCTTCAGAATCTAGGATGCCACACTGGATTGTAGCCTTCCTAATTGGCTGTCTTTAGAATCAGATTTGCTCATCGCAAACCACCACTCTGCCTGCATTACAAGAGAAGAGTTAAGTACAATAGTTTCAAAACACATTTATCTAGAGAACCATCTATTTAATAGTGATCAGTAAACATGGAGCAACCTACTACTACTCTGCCACTTAATAAGCAACCCACATGACAAGGACTCACTATCAGAACATTCACCTGGGCTCCAAGAACTTAGCAATCCACATTTGACAACCATTCACTAACTTTCTAAACAAAAAAATGCTTACATTATGTAGGTAATGAAGGTGGTTGTTGACATGTGTGACTTTTTTTATATGGATAGATTCAAAACAAAACTACAACATATATTTAGAGAGCTATTGGAGAACTCAATTTTTTACTACCAAAGTTATTTAGCAACTCCTTAAATCTGTGATTTAGAGAGTTAAAATTTACATAACTACTGGAGCTGCTCTAACAGATATGACCCAAGTAGGTGGTATGATTTAGTTTCTCAAAAACTCCAACCATTTTTAGTATCCCATCTAGTAATTTATATGCTTTGCAAACACAAATCAAGCATGTTCATCCCAGGAAACAGAAAAATGAAGCATGTAAACCTCAAATCATGTAATAAGAAGGGATATCTTGTTTTAGGCCTCAAGTTGTACCACCAATTTGCACCAGTCATTTTAGTTGGCATCTATGTATCATGTGGTATGTCAGTCCTTTACTTTGGCATTGTAATATTATAGGCTTATGATTGGTAAAACAGCAGCCCCAGCTGCTCTAATGAATCTAGTGCCCAAGGGAATAGGATACCATGCAACACAGTACCTGGATTTGAAGAGAGAGAGAGAGAGATCTGTTTTCAACACAAGTCGCCCCACAAAGTTTTGCAAATCTAGATACATGTACATGTTAAATTATAATATCACCAAATAAAAGGAACATAGAACATACCAAGATGCTGGATGAAGATCATGCAGTCTGGCATCCAAATTCAAAGCCAAGTTATCAGCCAATAATCTGATCTTGTCCTTCAAAGCCAACAAATTGATCCATAGCTCTAAAAACATATCAGCGCGCTGTCACAAAGTCAAAGCTAAGCAACATCGCTCCCCTGCGGCCAGCACCCTCCATAGTAAGACCAACTCCATCCACCCACTTGTCCCAAGATCAATCATGATGGATTTCACTTATTGTGGGCAAAGAACAAAGTTGAGAAACTGAACCTGCAATGGGTGAAAAAAATATTTGTTAAAAACGCGATACCATTCACAAAATATAGCAATAGCCATTAGCCTATCATAATACAGAACTTCTAATTCACACATACATTCAAAATTGAAGTGTCCTTGGTTTCTAGCCATCCCAATGTTCCCGAAAATGGGCATAAAATAGTGCAATGCAGGCGAAGTACTTGCACAGTAGAACTATGTTCAATACTAATGGCAAACGTCAAACTTAAAATAAGAGAAAATCCATCAGATTCTAATATGATACAGTCAACCAATTCATCTTGTGTACTACAACCTACCACATAAACACCACCTAGTAGACACCCTTTTGTCTTTAATCTAGGGAACTGAACAACCAACTGATAAGCAAAAGATCAAAGCAATGCCATTTCATGATATTAAAAATGGGATTAATATGAAATATCATGTTATACAGTGAAGTAATAAATGGATAGAGTTTGTTAGGTGTAACAATTTTCAGAACATCAAGTAGGACAGATGTAATCTGGAAGTGTCTACCCATTTCCTCCCTTCGTCACTCAACAAAAAGTAAGTCAATGTAGTATAGTATGATAATTTGTAAGATTGCTAATACAACTAAACAATAACCATTCTTACAGTTTCCTTTTTCATCACCTTTGTGAAGATATTTTCTACAGTATTGGTAATAGAAATTTTGTATCTTCATTGCATCAGTTCCAGCAAGCTTGCTCTTTGTCTCTTGTTCATCCTACCAGACAAAAAGGGAAAACATCAACAAACCAACTATAGTTTATTTTTGGTTAGATGGCAGAAAGAGTATTTGACAATTGACAAAAAGGAGAAAGTTTTCTGAACGTACACAATTTTGTGGATGAAAATAAATACATGCGTCTATGTGGGTGCAACATGGCGCCTCAGATCGCGGTCTCAGAAAAAAGGAAGTTCCACTCGAGGGTATAACAGCGTGAGGGTGCCAGAATCATAAATGGGGGAGTTGGGGGAAGGGCGGTATGAAGTCCTCGGCCATGGGGGTTGAACTTGGAGATGAGTGATGCACGTAGTTTGTTTGGAGCGTGGTGGTGGGTCGAGGCCGTGGCATCCAGTCATCTATTCCGGCGAGCCTCGGGGCGGGGGCGACATTTGGGGCGGGCCGCGCTGACACCTGGGCCGGTGCGCCGTTGGCGATGGCGAAATCGGGGCCAGGGCGTCGACGGCGGGATCGGGGCTAGGGTTGTTGGGGATCTTGGCTAGGGGTTGCAGCCTTGCAGGGGGTACGAGCGTTGGTTTGGACGCGTGGGATCGTTCTGATGGTGGGCGAATCGGACGACTTAGATTGCATAATGGCACAACAGACGACTGAGATTGCGTAACAGAATATATGAAATTACAGTAGTTTGCTTAGAAACGTGGACAATCTTTATGAACGAGAGGAGGCTCTAAACAAGTAATTTGTGTGTTAAACATTGTTTTGTTTAGTTAAAATATGTCCCATTCAGAAAACTATATATGACTTTCATGTTACAAGAATGAGATAATAAGGTTAGAAACAATTCAACCCCACCACGTTGTGGTCCTCCTCCCTGCGAGCACCTCCTTTAGCAATATCTTGTCCGCGCGAGCAGAGGTATATAAGGTAGACATTTAAAAAGAGTTATGCGACGGATAATTAGACTGCAATAAATTGGGTATTCTAAATTAATGTCTATTGTTGAAGTTTAATCTAGTAAATAAGATCCTCAAACTTAAATTCTAAGTAGACATCTACCGAAAAGCTGGAAGGTTCAGAATTATAGATACATCCCAGAAAAGTAATTAAACAATAAGAGATGCTTGTCTTCGGTAGATGTGGCTATAATGTTGCAAAAAACCTAAATTGTAGCAGTAATATGTGATGCCAGGATCCCTACCGCTATCTTCTAATATTGTGATTTTTACTCCTTGCAGGTCACTAATCTGTACATTGAACTGTTAAAGGAGAGGGAAAAAGGAACCAATATAGGTTTTTGAAATACCATTTCTTCAATACATAAGCATTAGGTACCTCTAGACAGTCAGTGGGAGGCAAAAAGTGATTAATATAAAAGTTGTTTGTCTTCAGTAGATGTGGCTATAATGTTGCAAAAACATAAACGATAGCTGTAATATGTGATGCCAGGATCCCTACCGCTATCTTCTAATATTGTGATTTTTACTGCTTGCAGTTGCAGGTCACTAATATGTACATTATTGAACTATTAAAGGAGAGGGAAAAAAGGAACCCAATAGGTTTTTGAAATACCATTTCTTCAATACATAAGCATTAGGTACCTCTAGACAGTCATAGTGGGAGGCAAAAAGTGATGAATATAGTACTAATATGATGAGGTACTATACTGAGTATTTTTTTTTCTTTTGAGATAAAACATGGTCAACTTACAGAATAACCAATTTAGAAAGACAGAAAGTGATGAATATATACTTGTGATTAAAGGGATGTATAAATCCACAGGTTACAGAATTACCCAATAGGTGAGAACAACAACACCGATTAGTTAGGTGGAAGAACTAAAAGAAGAACAGTAGATAATAAAGCTAAAAGTTAAGAAGAACACAAATTACCAGTAGTCTATAAATCTCTATATTTTAGACCATAGTGTTATGTCAGTGTTATCAGAACATTTTTTATTGGCCTCTTGCATCTTTTGGCTTCAAGTGAAGTTTTAAGTTACATCACTTGAATTCTTGAAACTAATAAATGCTAAATAGCTAATTCACTTTGTCTAATAAACCATGCTGGAATGGATATGATCCTACTCCTATCGAAAGAAAGAAGTTTCGTTAGCAGGATTTATGAAAATAAACCTCTGTAAACTGTAATTTATGCAACTAAAAGGTAGCAGGATTGTATCAGTGGAAACAGTGCAAAAACAGATCTAAGATTCTGGGGTTCTCCAGATGTGGCTAAAATCAAATACTGCTGAATTTGTGAACAAAACTAAAACTTGCTGACCATTTAGGGGAAAATAAACAAGCTAAAACAATTTATAAATTGGGACGCATGGAGTAGAATATTAAAGAAAAATTGCAAAAAGGTTCATAACTTGTGAACTGTGTCAATCAAGCACAAACTTGATGTTTGCTTCAACTTTCTAATACTAACCAGGGATGAGGTGAATTCATTTTGCCAATAAAAAACCTCAAAACATGACATAGTAGCAGTAAATGGTCATTACATGGATTTCGTTTCACAATAGTTGGTTGGAATTAAATTAGCTAAAATTTGTAGACATAAGTAGCGGTCAAATAGATTATAACTAATCAATAGCCTTATACTTGAGAAGACGAATGGGTATAGGCACAGAATGAAACACCAGGCACATGGACTTACAATCTGTCCAATTAAGATTCCTCTACTGTCTTGAATTTTCCTCTTCTAAATCTAGAATTTTCCTCTTCTGTAAAATAAAAATTAGCTTGATGAATGAGAGAACTAAATACTAATTGCTGCAGACTGAAATATCAATTTAAATGATATGATGTCACAGTTTCTAGTGGCTTTCTATAGCCCATCTATCATAAATTTTCATAGAGCTTTCAAAAGAAATAAATATGCATACTTTCTATTTAGCTTTGCTTGAACAAAATAGGTCATCATGCTGTTGTTGATCTTCATATCCTTTTACTATGGTTTGATAACCCTTTGTCAGGTCATCAAACGGTGCTTGGCTTCAGAATCGACATATAATGCTGCAAGCAATATAATGAAAGATCAGTAAGGCCGAAGTCAAAGAACCACTAAGCAACAAAATATATATAGATAAAACCAGAATGTCAATCACAAGAGCGGGGGTAAACTCACGGCTGAAGGGTAAGGAAGGAGGAGATCAAAACAGGCACCACCGTTCTGGCGCATAGAAAAGGCCTTCATTGGCAGCTGCGATCCAGGCCAGTGCGGCCTCACGACGAGCAGTGAAGAGTATTTGTCCCGGCAGTAGCCGCTCTTGACTCGATTCTAAAAAGTAATTGTTTCATTATATCGAGGAAAAGCATAACCAAGGATGGTAATGGCAGCTCCTAGTGCATTAACAGGGCGGACATGCGTGTGGCAGATAATTATCTGATAGGTCCCAAACACATGATATTTCAAACAAGATGTGCTCAAGCATGTATACAATGTAGCAAGAAAATTCTATATGTATACATTTCCCATTCTTAAGATCAGCTAAATATCAGGCACTATGGACTTGCCATCGGGGCAGACATGACGTCCCAAACATATGTTCTTAACTATACATGGAACTTTGAGCTCGCTAATCCAAAATTGGGGATGGTGATTCTATCAATATACCCTCAGACTGAAATATAAACATTGGTTGGTTAACTAACCTTAAGAACACCCTTGCCAAAATAATCAGATCCACCATTCCTCAATTCCAAGGCCTCATATATCTCTGAGAGGTCAATTATTTAAAGATAAAAATGTCAAAATTTTGTGCATATGTGCCAAACATATAGAATTGGAGGCAATCGCAAAAAGGTGACCTATTCAAAAAGCAAAGGTGTTTGGACCACAAACAGAGATTTCTCAAAAAAAATCCATCCCAAACCAAATAACAGATATTGACATGTCAAAATTATTAAACATGGCATGGTATCACATTTAATCTTTTTGTTCAACATCACCAAAGAGCAGATTGTAATATGAATTACAACTGCGCCGACTAAATCACCGTGGGGCATGGGGGCTCACCAGATGTCGACTCTGCCGCGGCCAAAGTACCAGTACACGAACTGGGGGATGCACGAAGGTTGACGGTGCTGATGCACACTAACAGTCAATAAGCCACCTCGAGCACCTCGTCTTCGCAGCGCTGCTGGAGGAGGCTGAAAGCGAGTATGGCTTCCGTCACCTGGATCTCTTCCAACCTATGGAAAATAACGATATTAGAAATTGATATGAATTTAGAAGACAAAGTGCACAATACAACGCCTAAAGACAGATTGATAATTTCACATTTGCATGAAAGAAAATAATATGAAGATAAAGGCACTAAGTGGAAGTAAAGGAAGTCAATGTACAATCTGCGCTCCTTCATGATGAATGTTTTCAGTTAATGAATATCAATTCAATAGATATCTTTTATGTAATAAATTGAACATTAAGATGAATTTTTAAAACAACATAATTGCATGTCCCAGGCTTAGATAAGTAAATGAAATTACCAAATAAATAGGGTAAAGAAACTGGATTTTACATGTAACAACATTCAGAAACACCTGAGCTGGAGGCCTGCAGTAGCAAAACATGCCCGATAAACTAACTATGACAATGAGTAAGCAGCCATTAGCCCATTACACAAAGATTAGCTACGACATACTATGCTTGACTGCTAGTTGTTTCTTATCCTCTAAACCACTAAAAATCTCTATGCGAAGCAGTGCGATACATGTACATCATACACCTGCTCACATAAGAACACAAACAAACTGTTACGAGCCCTGACCATTCGAAGCAAACAGGATTACACGGGTGAGGTGCAACTAAAGGCAAGTAGTCCCGGTCTCGGCCTCTCCCATCCCAGCGGCGGTCGCGGTCGTCCCTCATCGGAGCAGGAGGGGCCGCATCAGCATCCCGCTCGAGCTCGAGGCGGAGGTTGCGGGCATGGTCGGGGTCGTCGGGGCGGGCGAGCCCGGGGAATTTGGCCGACTCCGCGCCAGCAGGGCCCTCGGCGACAGTGACAGAGCTAGGGTTGGAAGCAATAGGCTGGAGGATGGCGTGGATGATGGTGAGGAGCGTACGGACGAAGTAGTCGGGGAAGTCGTCACCCTTCTCCTTGAGCTTGGCGTCGAACTCGGGGACGGTTGTGGAGTCGCGGTCGAGCTCGGTGATGAACTCGGCTAGCACCTTGTCGTCGACGCGATGTGGGTTTCGAGCTCGGAGCAAGGACTTGTTCTTCTTCTTGCCTTCTTCGACGACGACAGCTTCATCGTGCTGGTGGCCATGGCTCTTCCATCCGTCCTCGCCGCGTGGTGTAGTGCAGGTCGTGCGTGCGTAAGTGGCGGAGCTGACGGAGCGGTTGAGGTTGTGCTCGTGGGGAGGAGGTCGAGGAGTGCGGCGCGCCGTCGTGGAAGGGAGGCCACCGCCCACACCGAAGAGGATGGCAGGCGCGCTGGGCCGCACAATGGGCCGCACGAACCACTAGCCTGTATAAACCGTGACGCTGCTATGGGTTTTTTTATTAGTGCCATACCGGCCACGGAGAGCATCGAAACGTGGCTTATAAGCGTTAGTGTATGTTGTCTATTGCTCAGACTAAAAGCGTTAGTGTGTTGTCTGTTATTCAGATTTTTTGGCGGCGCGGGGCTGTCCGTCGATGGCAGAATAGGCCAAAGGCAGAACAGTCAGAGGCAGACTACTATTACTTACTTAATAAGTAGTAGAGATATCAACTATATATTGTATAAACGACCATATTATCGATAAAGGTTAGTATTATCTATTATAGTTTTTATTGTATAGCTTTTATCATTCCTTATAAGCATCTTACCACCATATCAACTTTTTTCATAAATGTTTAATTTAAATAAAACATGACGTCTTATTAAAATATAAATTCATACATGTCGGAGATTAAGGTCCAGCCGAGTGGCGAAATGTACCCGCTTAATCCTAAGAAGAGGGGGTTGCCTAGGGTTAGCCTAATGAGATGGATGAACACAAAGTCGCACAATGATTTAGAGTGGTTCTGACCACCGAAGCGTAATACTCCTACTCAACTATGAGTTGTATTGCTTAGAGGGCTTGAGTGTGTGTCTCCCGAAGGAATTCAAGTGAGCTTGTCCATATGAGTCGTCCCGGCCTGGATAGCTCCAGGTCGGTCTGCCTTCTATTGAGTGTGTCCTCTCTTTTATAGCTCAAGGGAGGGGCTTACATGGAGCCTAAGCCCCGATAAGTGGACTTAGGAAACCAAAGAGATCGTGGAGTAAAAATAGAGCTGGTGGATCAAGATCTTATCCGTCCAGTCATGTATTCTCCTGGTCTTGACTTCTGCCTGGTTCTGTTGGCATGAGCGCAAAGGCTATAACGTAGGTTGCGACATAGAGAGAATAAGAACAGTGTCATCCTGTGCCCTCCGCCTATTCCATGTCGCCTCGGTAACGCGCGGAGAACAGTAGGAGTCATAATGAAGGGCGCCCATGCGACACATTAAGACAGTGGAATTGCCTCGGTAACACGTGGGTTTCTGACGTGGCACAGGCCTTGCAGGCTGCACACGCCGCCTGCATTTAATGCAGGGCGCACATCATCTATTACTAGTGTGAATAACCGTGCACCCTGCCCCGCATTGAGCATAGGTGACCACCATGTCAGAGGCTCACGACAAATACTACTCAACGACTTACGTCGCGCGCCACAAGACACGTGGCAGCACCGGGCCTTCACCTGAGCAGGGAGCAACAACCATAAGTGTATGTAGACGTGGCAGCTCCGCACCACCCCAAGTTGGGGGTCTCGAAGGTACTTTGGGGAGTCCGGGGTCCTTCTGGCACTGGTCCGGACACGTGGCAACTCCGAACCCTTTTAGTTGGAAGTCCGATGGCACACACAGGTGTCCGGGACCGTTCCATGGGGGTCCGCTCCCCCGAGCATTATTGTTGGGAGTACTCATTCTCGGGACACGTGGCAGCTCTGGAACCCTTCAGTCGGGGATCCAGATGACTTACATGGAAGACAGTCCCGTCTGAGGCCAGCGGCCTCGTCGGACATGCCTAGACTTTGAGTTTGAGGTCGGTTTGGTCAGGTTTATTGTAGAAGTTCTCTTTGGCCACTTTAAGCAGCATACCATCATCTACTTCACTCAGCCAGGATGCGTGTAAATGGTTGTAGACGTCATTGAAGATAGTGGTCTTTTGGTTGCTCATTGCTCATTGATCCTTCAACTGCTTAGATGTATGATGGCGAGAAGCTTGTGTGGTGGAATTGTAAGTGCTGGCTTGTTGGCCTTGAAAGATTGATTCCTTTTTGTCGTTGCCATCAATAGGATCCACAAAGTGTAGTAGCCATGTGTGGATCTATAACTTTATGAACCCAAAAAACTATTGTAGACCTAAAAACGTGTGAAATTCATAAAACATATGTACACTTACCAACATTTCATCCTTCGTCTTCGCCCAGTCCCTTCACCATTATAATTGAAGAGCAATATAGTAAGTAGACTAATTCAAAGCGACATCATTATCGTTGGCTAGGATATTATCGTGCATGCAGGAGACAAAATGGATGACATATATCATATGGGAGAGAACAGAGGAGCACCAATGGAGGAGAAACATATGGAGAAGGAGCACCATAAGTTCCATTTGGAGGAGCAATCATATGGGTACCTATACAAGTATGGAGGAGAGTATGGACAAGTGAAGGATCCTCGGTAACTCGGTAAGAACTTCAGTGGTAAGAGAAACATCAGTGGAAGGATTTTGTTTGGGATGAAGAGTATTATTAGTGAGCACAAGCACAAAGCAAAAAACAGAATAGAGAAGCTAACCTAGAGACTAATTTACCCAACTATATAATCTAAACAAATAACTAGTTAACTGGCACAAAAAATAGTTACCAAGAGCAACAATATAACCCGTGAGATGTGTCACCGATTTTTTGGTCAACAATATTGTCGGGGACCATAATTAGGGGTACCCTCAAGACTCCTAATCTCAGCTGGTAACCCCCATCAGCACAAAGTTGCAAAGGCCTGATGGGTACAATTAAGTCAAGGCTCGGTCCACTCAAGGGACACGATCTCGCCTCGCCCGAGCCCAGCCTCGGGCAAGGGCAGCCGACCCCGGAGGATTCACGTCTCACCCGAGGACCCCCTCAAGCAACGGACGCACCTTCGGCTCGCCCGAGGCCCAGTCTTCGCCAAGAAGCA
Organism: Zea mays; assembly: GCF_902167145.1. Classification (NCBI taxonomy): domain Eukaryota; kingdom Viridiplantae; phylum Streptophyta; class Magnoliopsida; order Poales; family Poaceae; genus Zea; species Zea mays. Next base: position 206,987,445 of record NC_050097.1, read on the forward strand.
ACCTTGGCCAAGTCGCCACGCTGACCGACCGTATCGCAGGAGCATTTAACGCAAACATTTAATGCAAAGGTGGTCTGACACCTTATCCTGACGCGCGCCCTTCAGTCGACAGAGCCGAAGTGACCGCATTCACTTCGCCGCTCCACTGACCGGCCTGACAAGAGGACAGCGCCGCCTGCATCGCTCCGACTGCTGCCCCTCTCGACAGAGCGAGGCTGACAGCAGCCAAGTCCGGCCTCAGGCGCCATAGGAAACTCTGCTTCGCCTGACCCCAGGGCTCGGACTCGGGCTCAGCCCCGGAAGACGACGAACTCCGCTTCGCTCGCCCCAGGGCTCAGACTCGGGCTCAGCCCCGGAAGACGGCGAACTCCGCTTCGCCCGACCCCAGGGCTCGGACTCGGGCTCAGCCCCGGAAGACAACGAACTCCGCTTCACCCAACCCCAGGGCTCGGACTCGGGCTCAGCCCCGGAAGACGACGAACTCCGCTTCGCCCGACCCCAGGGCTTGGACTTGGGCTCAGCCCCGGAAGACGACGAACTCCGCTTCGCCCGACCCCAGGGCTCGGACTCGGGCTCAGCCCCGGAAGACGACGAACTCCGCATCGCCCGACCCCAGGGCTCGGACTCAGTCCTGGCCTCAGCCGACGGTCTCCGCCTCGCCCGACCCAGGGGCTCAGACTCGACCTCGGCCTCGGAAGACAGACTCGACCTCGACCTCGGAGGGGCCTCCACCTCGCCCAACCCAGGGCTCGAACCGACCACGTCACAGGAGGCGCCATCATTACCCTACCCCAAGCTAACTCAGGCTACGGGGAACAAGATCGGCGTCCCATCTGGCTCGTCCCGGTAAACAAGTAATGATGGCGCCCCGCATGCTCTATGACGACGGCGGCTCTCAGCCCCCTTACGGAAGCAAGGAGACGTCAGCAAGGACTCGACAGCCCCGACAGTTGTCCTTCCGCCAGGCTCCAGCGCTCCTCCGACGGCCACGACACCACACGAACCGGGTGCCAAAACCTCTCCGGCTGCCACGATGGCATGTACTTAGGGCACTAGCTCTCCTCCGCTAGACATGTTAGCATACTGCTACACCCTCCATTGTACACCTGGATCCTTTCCTTACGCCTATAAAAGGAAGGTCCAGGGCCCTCTTACAGAGGGTTGGCCGCGCGGGGAAGGACGGGACGGCGCTCGCGTAAGCCGCTCGCTCCCTCCCGCGTGGACGCTTGTAACCCCCTACTGCAAGCGCGCCCGACCTGGGCGCGGGACAAACACGAAATCCGTGGGTTTCCCCTTTTACGCCTGTCTCCCTCCGGCTTCTTCCCCCCTTCGCGCTCCGTCTCGCGCCGACCCATCTGGGCTGGGGCACGCGGCGACAATTTACTCGTCGGTCCAGGGACCTCCCGGGTTCGAAACGCCGATAGTTGGCACGCCAGGTAGGGGCCTGCTGCGTGTTGACGAACAGCTTCCCGTCAAGCTCTAGATGGGCAGTCTCCAGCAACCTTTCCAGCCGGGACGGTGCTCCGTTTCGGGAGTCTTGAGTTCATGTCCCTCGACGGCAGCTACGACATGATACTCCTTCCCCCACCGCGCGACAGCGACAATGGCGGCCGACAACCTGCCCGCCGGCGGCGGAATCGACAACGTCTTCCCCACGTGGTGGAAGAACAACATTCGGGCTTGTCTCGTCCCCTCCCCGCCGACGGAGGAGGAGGCGGGGCAACCAAGGCCAAGCAGGAGGCGGCACCTCGTCGGCTATCGAGCGAGTCGACGGCGCCGGCGCCCCAACGAGGGGCACATCGGGCATCGACCTCGCGTCTGAGACGAAGACGAGCGCCGTCTCCCCGCAACATGCCAACCCCAAGCAAACGGACGACGCCAGCACGCTCGCGAAGGACTTGCTGGGCGTCACCCTCGTACCTGAGACGACGGTGCAGTCCGCCCCTGACGTGACTTCGTCACCGCCCGTCGACCAAGAGGTACCGACCGATTCCCATCTCGTACCTTTTGGATTCAGCCTCGACCCACCAAGCGATTCCGCTTCGGTGGACGCTCTCATAGAGGCGAGTCCAAACCCTCTGGGGTATCGTATGCGGTCACCCTGGGACCGGCTGACGGCCGTCTCGACCTACGGGCCCTCGGGTTCCGAGGAAGATGACGAGCCCGACTTCTGTTGGGATTTCTCCGGACTTGGTAACCCCAGTGTCATGCGGGACTTCATGACCGCATGCGCCTACTGCCTTTCCGACTGTTCCGACGGTAGCCGCAGCCTCGGCGACGAGGACTGCGGCCCAAGTCGTGAATGTTTCCACGTCGATCTAGGGGGTCCCGGCGAAGGCAACCATCTTGGTATACCGAAGAACGGTGATCCCCCTAGGCCTGTGCCTCGTGTTGACATCCTTCGGGAGCTAGCTGTGGTCCCCGTCCCGGTGGGGGGTCATGACCCACAGCACGAGCAAATCCGCGAGATGTAGGCCAGGCTCGACGAGGGAGCAGGAACACTTGAGCCATTCCGCCAGGACATTGGGCAGGAATGGGCGGGCCAACCTTCGGCCGGAGAAGTGCGTCGTCTACCCCAGGGCATCCAGCACCGCATCGCCGACGACGTCAGGGTAAGGCCGCCATCGGTTTCCAGTGGGGTCGGCCAAAACCTGGCTGCAGCGGCAATACTTCTTCGCGCGATGCCGGAGCCATCTACCACCGAGGGGCGGCGTATCCAGGGAGAGCTCAAGAATCTCCTGGAGGATGCCGCGGTCCGACGGGCCGAAAGCTCTGCCTCCCGAAGGCAGGGGTACCCCTCGGAACATCGCGCCACGACTTCCCAATTCATGCGGGAAGCCTCGGTCCACACCGGGCGCACGTGCAACACAGCGCCTGCGGCCCTGGGTCGCCTCGGCAACGAGCACCATCACCGCAACCGTCGAGCCCACCTCGACGAGAAGGTGCGCCGAGGCTACCACCCTAGGCGTGGGGGACGCTATGACAGTGGGGAGGATCGGAGTCCCTCGCCCGAACCACCCGGTCCGCAGGCTTTCAGCCGGGCCATACGACGGGCGCCGTTCCCGATCCAGTTCCGAACCCTGACTACTATCACAAAGTACTCGAGGGAGACGAGACCGGAACTGTGGCTCACGGACTATCGGCTGGCCTGCCACCTGGGTGGAACGGACGATGACAACCTCATCATCCGCAACCTCCCCCTGTTCCTCTCTGATACCGCTCGAGCCTGGCTGGAGCACCTGCCTCCGGGGCAGATCTCCAACTGGGACGACCTGGTCCAAGCCTTCGCCGACAATTTCTAGGGCACGTACGTGCGCCCAGGGAATTCCTAGGATTCTCGAAGCAGCGCACCGAGCTGCCCAACGTCACCGATTCAGATGTCATCGGCGCGTTCCTCGCCGGCACCACCTGCCACGACCTGGTGAGCAAGCTGGGTCGCAAGACCCCCACCAGGGCGAGTGAGCTGATGGACATCGCCACCAAGTTCGCCTCTGGCCAGGAGGCAGTCGAGGCCATCTTTCGGAAGGACAAGCAGCCCCAGGGCCACCTACCGAAAGATGTCCCCGAGGCGTCAACTCAGCGCGGCACCAAGAAGAAAGGCAAGAAGAAGTCGCAAGCGAAATGCGACGCCGCCGACGCGGACCTTGTCGCCGCCGCCGAGTACAAGAACCCTCGGAAACCTCCCGGAGGTGCCAATCTCTTCGACAAGATGCTCAAGGAGTCGTGCCCCTATCATCAGGGGCCCGTCAAGCCCACCCTTGAGGAGTGTGCCATGCTTCGGCGCCACTTTCACAAGGCCGGGCCACCTGCGGAAGGTGGCAGGGCCCGCGACGACAATAAGAAGGAAGATCACAAGGCAGGAGAGTTCCCCGAGGTCCACGACTGCTTCATGATCTACGGTGGGCAAGTGGCGAACGCCTCGGCTCGACACCGCAAGCAAGAGCGTCGGGAGGTCTGCTCGGTAAAGGTGGCGGCGCCAGTCTGCCTAGACTGGTCTGACAAGCCCATCACCTTCGACCAGGGCGACCATCCCGACCGCGTGCCGAGCCCAGGGAAATACCCGCTCGTTGTCGACCCCGTCAACGGCAATGTCAGGCTCACCAAGGTCCTCATGGACGGAGGCAGCAACCTCAACATCATCTACGCCGAGACCCTCGGGCTCCTGCGGATCGATCTGTGCTCGGTCCGGGCAGGCGCTGCGCCTTTTCACGGGATCATCCCCGGGAAACGTGTCCAGCCCCTCGGACAACTCGATCTACCCGTCTGCTTTGGGACACCCTCCAACTTTCGAAGGGAGACCCTCACGTTCGAAGTGGTCGGGTTTCGAGGAACCTACCACGTAGTGCTGCGGAGGCCATGCTACGTCAAGTTCATGGCCGTCCCCAACTACACCTACCTCAAGCCCAAGATGTCGGGCCCCAACGGGGTCATCACCATCGGCCCCACGTACCGACACGCGTACGAATGCGACGTGGAGTACGCCGAGGCCCTCGCCGAATCCGATGCCCTCATCGCCGACCTAGAGAGCCTCTCTAAGGAGGCACCAGATGTGAAGCGCCACGCCGGCAACTTCGAGCCAGCGGAGACGGTTAAATCCGTCCCTCTCGACCCCAACAACGACGCCTCCAAGCAGATCCGGATCGGCTCTGAGCTCGATCCCAAATAGGAAGCAGTGCTCGTCGACTTTCTCCGCGCAAACGCCGACGTCTTCGCGTGGAGTCCCTCGGACATGCCCGGCATACCGAGGGATGTTGCCGAGCACTCACTGGACATCCGAGCTGGAGCCCGACCCATGAAGCAGCCTCTGCGCCGATTCGACGAAGAAAAGCGCAGAGCCATAGGCGAGGAGATCCACAAGCTAATGGCGGCAGGGTTCATCAAAGAGGTATTCCATCCCGAATGGCTTGCCAACCCTGTGCTTGTGAGAAAGAAAGGAGGGAAATGGCGGATGTGTGTAGACTACACTGGTCTAAACAAAGCATGTCCGAAAGTTCCCTACCCTCTGCCTCGCATCGATCAAATCGTGGATTCCACTGCTGGGTGCGAAACCCTGTCTTTCCTCGATGCCTACTCTGGGTATCACCAAATCAGGATGAAAGAGTCTGACCAGCTCGCGACTTCTTTCATCACACCTTTCGGCATGTACTGCTATGTTACCATGCCGTTCGGTTTGAGGAATGCGGGTGCGACATACCAAAGGTGCATGAACCACGTGTTCGGCGAACACATTGGCCGAACGGTGGAGGCCTACGTCGATGACATTGTAGCCAAGACGAGGAAAGCCTCCGACCTCCTTTCCGACCTTGGAGCGACATTCCGATGTCTCAAGGCGAAAGGTGTAAAACTCAATCCCGAGAAGTGCGTCTTCGGGGTCCCCCGAGGCATGCTCTTGGGGTTCATCGTCTCCGAGCGGGGCATCGAGGCCAACCCGGAGAAGATCGTGACCATCACCAGCATGGGGCCCATCAAGGACTTGAAAGGCGTACAGAGGGTCACGGGATGCCTTGCGGCTTTGAGCCGTTTCATCTCGTGCCTCGACGAAAGAGGCCTGCCTCTGTACCGCCTCTTAAGGAAGGCCGAGTGCTTCACTTGGACCCCTGAGGCCGAGGAAGCCCTCGGGAACCTGAAGGCGCTCCTCACGAACGCGCCTATCTTGGTGCCCCTGCTGCCGGAGAAGCCCTCTTGATCTACGTCGCCGCTACCACTCAGGTGGTTAGCGCCGCAATCGTGGTTGAGAGACGAGAAGAGGGGCATACATTGCCCGTCCAGAGACCAGTCTACTTCATCAGTGAGGTACTGTCCGAGACCAAGATCCGCTACCCACAAATTTAGAAGCTGTTGTACGCGGTGATCCTGACGTGGCGGAAGTTGCGACACTACTTCGAGTCTCATCCGGTAACTGTGGTGTCATCCTTCCTCTTAGGGGAGATCATCCAGTGCCGAGAAGCCTCGGGTAGAATTGCAAAGTGGGCGGTGGAAATCATGGGCGAAATGATCTCGTTCGCCCCTCGGAAGGCCATCAAGTCCCAGGTCTTGGCGGACTTTGTGGCTGAATGGGTCGACACCCAGCTCCCAACAGCTCCGATCAAACCGGAACTCTGGACCATGTTTTTCGATGGGTCGCTGATGAAGACAGGAGCAGGCGTGGGCCTGCTCTTCATCTCGCCCCTCGGGAAGCACCTACGCTACGTGCTACGCCTCCATTTCTCGGCGTCCAACAATGTGGCCGAGTACGAGGCTCTGGTCAACGGGTTGCGCATCGCCATCGAGCTAGGGGTCCGACGCCTCGACGCTCGCGGTGACTCGCAGCTCGTCATCGACCAAGTCATGAAGAACTCCCACTACCGCGACCCGAAGATGGAAGCCTACTGCGATGAGGTTCGGCGCCTGGAAGACAAGTTCTATGGGCTCGAGCTCAACCACATCGCCCGACGCTACAACGAGACTACGGACGAGCTGGCTAAAATAGCCTCGGGGCGAACAACGGTTCCCCCGGACGTCTTCTCCCGAGACCTGCATCAACCCTCCGTCAAGACCGACGACACACCCGAGCCCGAGAAGGCCTCGGCCCAGCCCGAGGCACCCTCGGCTCAGTTCGAGGCACCCTCGGCTCGGCCTGAGGCACCCTCGGCTCGGCCCGAGGTACCCTCGGCCCCCGAGGGTGAGGCACTGCACGTCGAGGAGGAGCGGAGCGGGGTCACGCCTAATCGAAACTGGCAGACCCCGTACCTGCAATATCTCCACCGAGGATAACTACCCCTCGACCGAGCCGAAGCTCGGCGGTTGGCGCGGCGCGCCAAGTCGTTCGTCTTGCTGGGAGACGGGAAGGAGCTCTACCACCGCAGCCCCTCAGGCATCCTCCAGCGATGCATTTCCATCGCCGAAGGCCAGGAGCTCTTACAAGAGATACACTCAGGGGCTTGCGGCCATCACGCAGCGCCTCGAGCCCTTGTTGGGAACGCTTTCCGACAAGGCTTCTACTGGCCGACCGCGGTGGTCGACGCCACTATAATTGTCCGCACCTGCCAAGGGTGTCAATTCTATGCAAGGCAGACCCACCTGCCCGCTCAGGCTCTGCAGACCATACCCATCACCTGGTCGTTTGCTGTGTGGGGTCTGGACCTCGTTGGCCCATTGCAGAAGGCACCTGGGGGCTACACGCACCTGTTGGTCGCCATCGACAAATTCTCCAAGTGGATCGAGGTCCGACCCCTAAACAGCATCAGGTCCGAACAGGCGGTGGCGTTCTTCACCAACATCATCCATCGCTTTGGGGTCCCGAACTCCATCATCACCGACAACGGCACCCAGTTCACCGGCAGGAAGTTCCTGGACTTCTGCGAGGATCACCACATCCGGGTGGACTGGGCCGCTGTGGCTCACCCCATGACGAATGGGCAAGTAGAGTGTGCCAACGGCATGATCCTGCAAGGGCTCAAGCCACGGATCTACGACGACCTCAACAAGTTCGGCAAGCGATGGATGAAGGAGCTCCCCTCGGTGGTCTGGAGTTTGAGGACAACGCCGAGCCGAGCCATGGGCTTCACACCGTTCTTTCTAGTCTATGGGGCCGAGGCCATCTTGCCCACAGACTTAGAATACGGTTCCCCGAGGACAAGGGCCTACGACGGCCAAAGCAATCGATCTAATCGAGAAGACTCACTGGACCAGCTGAAAGAGGCTCGGGTCATGGCCTTACTACACTCGGCGCGGTACCAGCAGTCCCTGCGACGCTACCACGCCCGAGGGGTTCGGTCCTGAGACCTCCAGGTGGGCGACCTGGTGCTTCGGCTGCGACAAGACGCCCGAGGGCAGCACAAGCTCACGCCTCCCTGGGAGGGGCCGTTCGTCGTCGCCAAGGTTCTGAAGCCCGGAACGTACAAGCTGGCCAACAGTCAAGGCGAGGTCTACGGCAACGCTTGGAACATCCGACAGCTACGTCGCTTCTACCCTTAAGATGCTTTCAAGTTATTCGTACACCTCGTTCACACACGAAGTCTAGTCATCAAGGAAGGGTCGGCCTTGCCTCGGCAAAGCCCGACCCTCCCTCGAGGGCTAGAAGGGAGGAACCCCCTCTGTGTCAAAATTTTCCTCAAAAAAAGTCTTCCATCAAAAAGGCTTCTGCATTCCCCGGCTATATCAGTAGCAGGACCCCAAGAAGCGAACGAGGGCGCATGTAAGTGGCAAGGCCGACCAAGCCGAGGGACTCCTACACCTCTGGGATACGGATACCTCACTCGTCACCTACCACGAAAAATAACTCCTACTTGGGCAAGCCACCCTGCTACTGACGAACGGGGCCGGATACGCAAAATGGAAGGAAAGGGGGCACAACTTTATACTACAATAATAAAGTGTTCGGGCCTTAGCGGCTGCAAAAGACACATGTGCATTCAAAGAAAACTGCTCCGGCAGAGTCAGGCGTCGCCCGGAGAAGGAGTCGCGCCCTCGACTTCGTCCCCACCCTCGGCAAAGTCTGCCCTGGCCTCGGACGATGGCGCAGGCGGGAGGATCTCTGCCTCGAAGGTGGTCGCCAGCACCACGCTCGGGCCCGCGGTGGCCGCGTCGAGCCTCTGGACTTCAGCCAGGGCGGCTTCATCTTCGTCAGGGAGGCAATACCCCTCGCTGACCCGCTCCAGATCCACGACGTAGTGGGAAGCAAGCACGGCGAAGGCCCGCCTGACGCCGTGATGTAGCGCCTCGCGGAGTCTGCCACGCACATGGTCACCCAAGGCCTGCAGGCAACTTTGAGGGGAGCTTCCCGAGGGGACGTCGCCGAAGCCAAAGACCCGGCAGAAAGCCGAGATGGCCTCGAACATGGCCGCGTGGTCGGCCTCCCTCTGCTCGGCCGCCTGAGCAAGCGCCCTGGTGGACTCATCAAGGGCAGACTCGAGCTCTGCGAATAGCCAAAGCGCAAGACCTCAAACACAAGTGGAGGAACCGAGTTGGAACGAAAACTTAAAACAGTTAGGACATACTGAAAGGGAATTAGGCTTATACCTAGTTCCTATATAATTTTGGTGGTTGAATTGCCCAACACAAATCTTTGGACTAACTAGTTTGCCCAAGTGTATAGATTATACATGTGTAAAAGGCTCACACTCAGCCAATAAAAAGACCAAGTTTTGGATTCAATAAAGGAGCAAAGGGGCAACCGAGGGCACCCCTGGTCTGGCGCACCGGACTGTCCGGTGTGCCACCGGACAGTGAACAGTACCTGTCCGGTGCACCAGGGGACTTAGACTCCAACTCTTCACTCTCGGGAATTCTCGGAAGCCGGCGCGCTATAATTCACCGGACTGTCCGGTGTGCACCGGACATGTCCAGTGCTCCAAGGAAGCTCGGCCTCCTGAACTCGCCAGCCTCGGGTTCGCGCGGGAGCCGCTCCGCTATAATTCACCGGACTGTCCGGTGTGCACCGGACTGTCCGGTGTGCCAGCGGAGCAACGGCTCCCTGCGGCGCCAACGGCTCCCTGCGGTGCATTAAATGCGCGCGCAGCGCGCGCAGAAGTCAGAATCGCCCATACCGGTGCACCGGACATCAAACAGTACATGTCCGGTGTGCACCGGACACCCAGGCGGGCCCACAAGTCAGAAGCTCCAACGGTCGGAATCCAACGGGAATGGTGACGTGGCAGAGGCACCGGACTGTCCGGTGTGCACCGGACTGTCCGGTGCGCCATCGAACAGAGGCTGCCAGCAACGGTCATTTTTGGTGGTTGGGGCTATAAATACCCCAACCACCCCACCATTCATGGTATCCAAGTTTTCCAACTTCTAACCACTTACAAGAGCTAGGCATTCAATTCTAGACACATACAAAGAGATCAAATCCTCTCCAATTCCACACAAAACCCTAGTGACTAGTGAGAGTGATTTGCCGTGTTCTTTTGAGCTCTTGCGCTTGGATCGCATTCTTTCTTTCTCTTTTGCTCTTGTGATCAACACTCAATTGTAACCGAGGCAAGAGGCACCGATTGTGTGGTGGCCCTTGCGGGGAAGTTTTGTTCCCGGTTGATTGAGAAGAAGGAAAGCTCACTCGGTCCGAGGGACCGTTTGAGAGAGGGAAGGGTTGAAAGAGACCCGGCCTTTGTGGCCTCCTCAACGGGGAGTAGGTTTGCAAGAACCGAACCTCGGTAAAACAAATCCACGTGTCACTCTCCTTATTTGCTTGCGATTTGTTTTGCGCCCTCTCTTGCGGACTCATTTATTATTACTAACGCTAACCCCGGCTTGTAGTTGTGTTTATATTTGTAAATTTCAGTTTCGCCCTATTCACCCCCCCTCTAGGCGACTATCAATTGGTATCGGAGCCAGGTGCTTCATTAGAGCCTAACCGCTCGAAGTGATGTCGGGAGATCACGCCAAGAAGGAGATGGAGACCGGCGACAAGCCCACTACAAGCCAAGGGAGCACCTCATCGGAAGAGTCCCGCACCAAGAAAAGGGAGAAGAAGAAGAACTCCTCCAAACGGAAGGAGAAAAGATCTTCCTCTTCTCACCACAAGGAGAAGAAGGAAAAGTCTTCTTCTCACAAGCCGCATCGGAGTGGGGACAAGCACAAGAGGATGAGGAAGGTGGTCTACTACGAGACCGACACTTCATCGACATCTACCTCCGGCTCCGACGCGGCGTCCGTCACTTCTAAACGCCAAGAGCGTAAGAAGTATAGTAAGATTCCCCTACGCTATCCTCGTGTTCCTAAACATACACCTCTACTTTCCGTCCCATTAGGTAAACCACCAACTTTTAATGGTGAAGATTATGCTATGTGGAGTAATTTAATGCGATTTCATCTAACCTCTCTCCACAAGAGTATATGGGATGTTGTTGAGTATGGTGTACAGGTACCATCTATAGGGGATGAGGACTATGACACAGACGAAGTGGCCCAAATCGAGCACTTCAACTCCCAAGCCGCAACCATCCTCCTTGCCTCCCTAAGCAAGGAGGAATACAACAAAGTACAAGGATTGAAGAACGCCAAGGAGATTTGGGACCTACTCAAGACGGCGCACGAGGGTGATGAACTCACCAAGATCACCAAGCGGGAAACGATCGAGGGGGAGCTCGGTCGCTTCCGTCTTCGCCAAGGGGAGGAGCCACAAGACATGTACAACCGGCTCAAGACCTTGGTGAACCAAGTGCGCAACCTCGGGAGCACAAAATGGGATGACCACGAAGTGGTTAAGGTTATTCTAAGAGCTCTTATTTTCCTTAACCCCACTCAAGTACAATTAATTCGTGGGAATCCAAGATATCCACTAATGACCCCCGAGGAAGTCATCGGGAATTTTGTTAGTTTTGAATGCATGATTAAGGGCTCCAAGAAGATCAACGAGCTTGACGAGCCCTCCACATCCGAGGCGCAACCGGTGGCCTTTAAGGCAACGGAGGAGAAGAAGGAGGAGTCTACACCAAGTAGACAACCAATTGACGCCTCCAAGCTCGACAATGAGGAGATGGCCCTAATTATCAAAAGCTTTAGGCAAATCCTCAAGCAACGGAAGGGGAAGGACTACAAACCTCGTTCCAAGAAGGTTTGCTACAAGTGTGGTAAGCCCGGTCACTTTATTGCAAAATGTCCTATGTCTAGTGACAGTGACAGGGGCGACGACAAGAAGGGAAGAAGAAAGGAGAAGAAGAAGTATTACAAGAAGAAGGGCGGCGATGCCCATGTTTGTCGGGAGTGGGACTCCGACGAAAGCTCAAGTGACTCCTCCGACGACGAGGACGCCGCCAACATCGCCGTCACCAAAGGCCTTCTCTTCCCCAACGTCGGCCACAAGTGTCTCATGGCCAAGGACGGCAAAAAGAAGGTAAAATCAAGGTCCTCCACTAAATATGAAACATCTAGTGATGAGGATGATGATAAAAATGAGGAGGATAACTTGCGCAATCTTTTTGCTAACCTTAACATGGAACAAAAGGAAAAATTAAATGAACTAATTAGTGCCATCCATGAAAAGGATGATCTCTTGGACTCCCAAGAGGACTTCCTAATCAAGGAGAATAAGAAACATGTTAAGGTTAAAAATGCTTACGCTCTACAAGTTGAAAAATGTGAAAAATTGTCTAGTGAGCTAAGCACTTGCCGTGAGATGATTGACAACCTTAGAAATGAAAATGCTATTTTAAATGCTAAGGTTGATTCACATGTTTGTAATGTTTCAATTCCCAATCTTAGAAATGATAACGTTGACTTGCCTGCTAAGATTGACGAATTGAATGCATCTCTTGCTAGCCTTAGATTAGAGAATGAAAATTTAATTGCTAAGGCTAAAAATTTTGATGTTTGCAATGCTACTATTTCCGACCTTAGAACTAAGAATGAAATGTTGCATGCTAAGGTTGTAGAACTTAAATCTTGCAAACCCTCTACATCTAATGTTGAGCATGTTTCTATTTGCACTAGATGTAGAGATATTAATATTGAGGCTATCCATGATCACCTAGCCTTAATTAAAAAACAAAATGATCATATAGCTAAACTAGATGCAAAAATTGCCGAGCACAACTTAGAAAATGAGAAATTTAAATTTGCTCGTAGCATGCTTTATAATGGGAGACGCCCTGGCATCAAGGATGGCATTGGCTTCCAAAGGGGAGACAATGTCAAACTTAATGCCCCTCCTAAGAACTTGTCTAACTTTGTTAAGGGCAAAGCTCCCATGCCTCAGGATAACGAGGGTTACATTTTATACCCTGCAGGCTATCCTGAGAGCAAAATTAGGAAGATTCATTCTAGGGAGTCTCACTCTGGCACTAACCATGCTTTCATGTATAAGGGTGAGACATCTAGTTCTAGGCAACCAACCCGTGCCAAGTTGCCTAAGAAGAAAATTCCAAATGCATCAAATGATCATGCCATTTCATTTAAAACTTTTGATGCATCTTATGTGCTTACTAGCAAATCCGGCAAAGTAGTTGCCAAATTTGTTGGGGGCAAACACAAGGATTCCAAGACTTGTGTTTGGGTACCCAAAGTTCTTGTATCTAATGCCAAAGGACCCAAAACAGTTTGGGTACCTAAAGTCAAGAACTAAATTTGTTTTGTAGGTTTATGCATCCGGGGGCTCAAGTTGGATACTCGACAGCGGGTGCACAAACCACATGACCGGGGAGAAAAGGATGTTCTCCTCATATGAGAAAAACAAAGATCCCCAACGAGCTATCACATTTGGGGATGGAAATCAAGGGTTGGTCAAAGGTTTGGGTAAAATTGCTATTTCACCTGACCATTCCATTTCCAATGTTTTTCTTGTTGATTCATTAGATTACAACTTGCTTTCTGTTTCCCAATTATGTCAAATGGGCTACAACTGTCTTTTTACTGATATAGGTGTCACTGTCTTTAGAAGAAGTGATGATTCAATAGCATTTAAGGGTGTGTTAGAGGGTCAGCTATACTTAGTAGATTTTGATAGAGCTGAGCTCGACACATGTTTAATTGCTAAGACTAACATGGGTTGGCTCTGGCACCGCCGACTAGCCCATGTTGGGATGAAGAATCTTCATAAGCTTCTAAAGGGAGAGCACATTTTAGGACTAACCAATGTTCATTTTGAGAAAGACAGGATTTGTAGCGCATGCCAAGCAGGGAAGCAAGTTGGCACTCATCATTCACACAAGAACATAATGACGACTGACAGGCCACTGGAGCTCCTACACATGGATCTATTCGGCCCGATCGCTTACATAAGCATCGGCGGGAGTAAGTACTGTCTAGTTATTGTGGATGATTATTCTCGCTTCACTTGGGTATTCTTTTTACAGGAAAAATCTCAAACCCAAGAGACCTTAAAGGGATTCTTGAGACGAGCTCAAAATGAGTTCGGCTTAAGGATCAAGAAAATAAGAAGCGACAATGGGACGGAGTTCAAGAACTCTCAAATTGAAAACTTCCTTGAGGAGGAGGGCATCAAGCATGAGTTCTCTTCTCCCTACACGCCACAACAAAACGGTGTAGTGGAGAGGAAGAATCGAACTCTATTGGACATGGCAAGAACCATGCTTGATGAGTACAAGACACCGGACCGGTTTTGGGCCGAAGCGGTCAACACCGCCTGCTACGCCATCAACCGGTTATATCTTCACCGAATCCTCAAGAAGACATCATATGAACTCCTAACCGGTAAAAAGCCCAACATTTCATATTTTAGAGTTTTTGGTAGCAAATGCTTCATTCTTATTAAAAGAGGTAGAAAATCTAAATTTGCTCCTAAAACTGTAGAAGGTTTTTTACTTGGTTATGACTCAAATACAAGGGCATATAGGGTCTTTAACAAGTCCACTGGACTAGTTGAAGTCTCTTGTGACGTTGTGTTTGATGAAACTAACGGCTCTCAAGTAGAGCAAGTTGATCTTGATGAGATAGGTGAAGAACAGGCTCCATGCATCGCGCTAAGGAACATGTCCATCGGGGATGTGTGTCCTAAGGAATCCGAAGAGCCTCCAAGTACACAAGATCAACCATCCTCCTCCATGCAAGCATCTCCACCAACTCAAAATGAGGATGAGGCTCAAAATGATGAAGAGCAAAATCAAGAAGACGAGCCACCTCAAGATGATAGCAATGATCAAGGGGGAGATACAAATGATCAAGAAAAGGAGGATGAGGAAGAACCAAGACCGCCACACCCAAGAGTCCACCAAGCAATCCAACGAGATCACCCCGTCGACACCATCCTCGGCGACATTCATAAGGGGGTAACTACTCGATCTCGGGTTGCTCACTTTTGTGAACATTACTCTTTTGTTTCCTCTATTGAGCCACACAGGGTAGAGGAAGCTCTCCAGGTTTCGGATTGGGTGGTGGCAATGCAAGAGGAGCTCAACAATTTCACGAGGAACGAGGTATGGCATTTAGTTCCACGTCCTAACCAAAATGTTGTAGGAACCAAATGGGTCTTCCGCAACAAGCAAGATGAGCATGGTGTGGTGACAAGGAACAAAGCTCGACTCGTGGCCAAAGGGTATTCACAAGTCGAAGGTTTGGATTTTGGTGAAACCTATGCACCCGTAGCTAGGCTTGAGTCAATTCGCATATTATTGGCCTATGCTACTTACCATGGCTTTAAGCTCTATCAAATGGACGTGAAAAGTGCCTTCCTCAATGGACCGATCAAGGAAGAGGTCTATGTTGAGCAACCTCCCGGCTTTGAAGACAGTGAGTATCCTAATCATGTCTATAGGCTCTCTAAGGCGCTTTATGGGCTCAAGCAAGCCCCAAGAGCATGGTATGAATGCCTTAGAGATTTCCTTATTGCTAATGGCTTCAAAGTCGGCAAGGCCGATCCTACACTCTTTACTAAAACTCTTGAAAATGACTTGTTTGTATGCCAAATTTATGTTGATGATATTATATTTGGGTCTACTAACGAGTCTACATGTGAAGAGTTTAGTAGGATCATGACACAGAAATTCGAGATGTCGATGATGGGGGAGTTGAAGTATTTTCTAGGATTCCAAGTCAAGCAACTCCAAGAGGGCACCTTCATTAGCCAAACGAAGTACACTCAAGACATTCTTGCTAAGTTTGGGATGAAGGATGCCAAACCCATCAAGACACCCATGGGAACTAATGGGCATCTCGACCTCGACACGGGAGGTAAGTCCGTGGATCAAAAGGTATACCGGTCGATGATTGGTTCATTGCTTTATTTATGTGCATCTCGACCGGACATTATGCTTTCCGTTTGCATGTGTACAAGATTCCAATCCGACCCTAAGGAATCCCACCTTACGGCCGTAAAACGAATCTTGAGATATTTGGCTTATACCCCTAAGTTTGGGCTTTGGTACCCTCGGGGATCCACATTTGATTTGATTGGTTATTCGGATGCCGATTGGGCGGGGTGCAAAATTAATAGGAAGAGCACATCAGGGACTTGCCAGTTCTTGGGAAGATCCTTAGTGTCTTGGGCTTCAAAGAAGCAAAATTCGGTCGCTCTTTCCACCGCCGAAGCCGAGTACATTGCCGCAGGACATTGTTGCGCGCAATTGCTTTGGATGAGGCAAACCCTGCGGGACTACGGTTACAAATTAACCAAAGTCCCTTTGCTATGTGATAATGAGAGTGCAATCAAAATGGCCGACAATCCCGTCGAGCATAGCCGCACTAAGCACATAGCCATTCGGTATCATTTTCTTAGGGATCACCAACAAAAGGGGGATATCGAGATTTCTTACATTAATACTAAAGATCAATTAGCCGATATCTTTACCAAGCCACTTGATGAACAATCTTTTACCAGACTTAGGCATGAGCTCAATATTCTTGATTCTAGAAATTTCTTTTGCTAAGCTTGCACACATAGCTCATTTGAATACCTTTGATCATATCTCTTCTATATGCTATGACTAATGTGTTTTCAAGTCTATTTCAAACCAAGTCATAGGTATATTGAAAGGGAATTGGAGTCTTCGGCGAAGAAAAAGGCTTCCACTCCGTAACTCATACTTCGCCATCACTCCGAGCAACTCTCTATTCCTTGGGGAGAAATGAGCATCAAAGAAAAGGACTTCATCCTTCGAGGAGAGAGTAAAAGCTCAAAAGCAAAAGGACCGGATTTCGTCTTTGGTATAATCTTAACTCATTTACTTATGACCAAAGGGGAGGAACTTACTTCAAGGGCTCTAATGATTCCGTTTTTGGCGATTCATGCCAAAAAGGGGGAGAAATGAGCCCAAAGCAAAAGGACCGCACCACCACCACCAAATTCAAAAACTTAGTGCTTTCCAAAAGTCTTTATCATTTGGTATCCTATTGTGTTCAAAAGGGGGAGAAAGTAGTATTTCAAAAATGGTATATCAAAACCCTCTTGAACACTAAGAGGTGGATCTCTTTTAGGGGGAGTTTTGTTTAGTCAAAGGAAAAGCATTTGAAACAGGGGGAGGAAATTTCAAATCTTGAAAATGCTTTCGCAAACTCTTATTTATTTACCTTTGACTATTTGCAAAAGATCTATGAAATGGATTTACAAAAAGAATTTGCAAAAACAAAACATGTGGTGCAAACGTGGTCCAAAATGTTAAATAAGAAAGAAACATTCCATGCATATCTTGTAAGTAGTTTTATTGGCTCAATTCCAAGCAACCTTTACACTTACATTATGCAAACTAGTTCAATTATGCACTTCTATATTTGCTTTGGTTTGTGTTGGCATCAATCACCAAAAAGGGGGAGATTGAAAGGGAATTAGGCTTATACCTAGTTCCTATATAATTTTGGTGGTTGAATTGCCCAACACAAATCTTTGGACTAACTAGTTTGCCCAAGTGTATAGATTATACATGTGTAAAAGGCTCACACTCAGCCAATAAAAAGACCAAGTTTTGGATTCAATAAAGGAGCAAAGGGGCAACCGAGGGCACCCCTGGTCTGGCGCACCGGACTGTCCGGTGTGCCACCGGACAGTGAACAGTACCTGTCCGGTGCACCAGGGGACTTAGACTCCAACTCTTCACTCTCGGGAATTCTCGGAAGCCGGCGCGCTATAATTCACCGGACTGTCCGGTGTGCACCGGACATGTCCGGTGCTCCAAGGAAGCTCGGCCTCCTGAACTCGCCAGCCTCGGGTTCGCGCGGGAGCCGCTCCGCTATAATTCACCGGACTGTCCGGTGTGCACCGGACTGTCCAGTGTGCCAGCGGAGCAACGGCTCCCTGCGGCGCCAACGGCTCCCTGCGGTGCATTAAATGCGCGCGCAGCGCGCGCAGAAGTCAGAATCGCCCATACCGGTGCACCGGACATCAAACAGTACATGTCCGGTGTGCACCGGACACCCAGGCGGGCCCACAAGTCAGAAGCTCCAACGGTCGGAATCCAACGGGAATGGTGACGTGGCAGAGGCACCGGACTGTCCGGTGTGCACCGGACTGTCCGGTGCGCCATCGAACAGAGGCTGCCAGCAACGGTCATTTTTGGTGGTTGGGGCTATAAATACCCCAACCACCCCACCATTCATGGTATCCAAGTTTTCCAACTTCTAACCACTTACAAGAGCTAGGCATTCAATTCTAGACACATACAAAGAGATCAAATCCTCTCCAATTCCACACAAAACCCTAGTGACTAGTGAGAGTGATTTGCCGTGTTCTTTTGAGCTCTTGCGCTTGGATCGCATTCTTTCTTTCTCTTTTGCTCTTGTGATCAACACTCAATTGTAACCGAGGCAAGAGGCACCGATTGTGTGGTGGCCCTTGCGGGGAAGTTTTGTTCCCGGTTGATTGAGAAGAAGGAAAGCTCACTCGGTCCGAGGGACCGTTTGAGAGAGGGAAGGGTTGAAAGAGACCCGGCCTTTGTGGCCTCCTCAACGGGGAGTAGGTTTGCAAGAACCGAACCTCGGTAAAACAAATCCACGTGTCACTCTCCTTATTTGCTTGCGATTTGTTTTGCGCCCTCTCTTGCGGACTCATTTATTATTACTAACGCTAACCCCGGCTTGTAGTTGTGTTTATATTTGTAAATTTCAGTTTCGCCCTATTCACCCCCCCTCTAGGCGACTATCACATACCTCCGGCTCGGGCACGCTGCTCCGAGGATGCGGCTTGGGCTACGGCTAGGTCCGCTGCAAGGGCTCCGGCCCGGCTTTCGGCCTCGGCGGCCCGGCCCCGAGATTGGTCCCGCTCATCGGTGACCTGGTCAAGCTCCGACTGCCACCGCTGCACCTCTGCGCGTGCCGCTGCTGCCTCTGCTCCCAGATCGGCACAGAGCAACCGAAGGTCCGCCACCTCGACGCCCTGCTGGGAGAGGCGCGCGGTAGCCCTGGCAAGCGAGGTCCTCAGGGATCGCAGCGAACCCAGACATCGACCTCGCGGCGGATGAACGACGACTTGGCGGCGCTCAGGTCCGTCAGATCCTGAGGGAAGGAAGCGGGGCGTCACAAAGGACGCCTTGATCATGAAAAAAGGTATGCCTGAAATCATTACCTGGAGGATCTTAGGGACGTCCCTGCAAAAGACCTCCAAGGATGACCGAAGCGACCCCACCGTTGCCTCGGCACACTCGCGGAGCTCATCCCAAGACTGCTCCTCCCGCTCATCGTCAAGAACGAAGAAGGGATCCGAGGCCTCACGGGTCCGGAACCAGAGCAACTGGCGCCGCCCCTCGGAGCTCCGCCGCGCAGGGACAAGGCTGCCGCTCGGCGGGACGGGTCGCGGTTCCACGCCCCCCTCCTCCGAGGCACCAAGTAGCGACGCCTCGGCCATCTCAGCGTCGGCGGCGACGGATCGCTCCATGGCCAGGACGACAACGGCTTCGGCAGCAGTCGGCGCCAGCGCCGGCGGCATGTCCAGAGGGCCCGAGGCCATGGCCGCGCCAGCCGCCTCCCCCAGCGCGACGGGCGCCTCGACAGAAGAGCCGGCCTCAGGAACTCGCTCCACGGCAACTGGTGCCGCCTGAGCCCCCTGCTGTGGGGCGTCTTGCGAGAAGGACAGCTAGCCGGCGAGGCCCGGCGCGGCACCGGCTGCGGAAGCCGACGCCGTCTTAAGAACCTTCCGGGGAGCCAGATCGGTCGGGCCATGACTCCGCTTGCTAAGGAGGAAAGGAAAGTCAGGGTCGGGACACACAAAGGAGGAGCCGAGACGAAGACACCCTAAGGTACTTACCCACTCCGGGCCATGATCAACCATGCCTGTGGGGAGGTCTCTCGAACCTCGACCCCCGAAGGTACCACCGAGGTCTGCCTCACTGCCAGCTTCGGTACCATCGCCGCCTTGGGCGCCCTAGACGCCCGGGAGACGGACTGCCCAGGCGCTGCCACGACGACCTGAGGATCGCCCTCCTACGCAGCTGGCACGGGTGTCGGTTTTCGGGGAACAGGCAGCTCGGCCTGACTCCTCGGGGTCACCTCAACTTCCCCAGCCGAGGGGTCAAGTACCCCCTCAGTCTGCCCCCGCTCTTCGGACCGGGACCCCAGCGTCCCGGCCCCAGAAACCGACGGTGCCAGCCCGCTCGGGGGCTGGCTTGACGACTCCCGGCCTAGCCTCAAACCTGGGCTGAGGCCAGGGCGGACAGCCATATCGTCATCTTCGTCATCATCTTCATCGTCGTCGTCGTCGTCAGGCGTTTCCGGCGACGGCTCCCTCGGGAGTCCATCCCTCTCCTGCCGACGACGGAGCCTTCTTCGTGTCCTTTTTCTCCTTCCTCTTCTCCGCGGTAACCCGCCACGCAGCTCGGTCCACCGCGTCCTCCGGGACCCGTGGCCGGGAAGGCTTGTGACACCCTACCTCCTGAAGACATACGAAAAGTCTCGGCCGTGAGGACCAAGGGCAATCTGACGCAAGGAGAAAGAAGGAGCGGACACTCACCAGGGACACACACCCGCGGTCAGGACACATCAAGGGCTGGGAAAGGGCGCCGGCGTCCGGTTTTCCCAACGTGACGGCTACCCGCCCGTGGAGGACGTCGACGGGGAGGGGATCCGAGGACATCCGCGAGCCCTCCAAGTCGGCCTCTGGCGTCATCTCCCAAAGCGGCAACCGCCGCTCCGCCAAGGGAAGCACCCTCCGGCGATGAATGGTGGCAATCACTCCCGCAGCGGTGAGCCCTCCTTTCCGCAACACCTCCAGGGCCTTCAGAAGGGGCTGGAGATTCTTCTGTCTATCGTGCGGGGTCCCATAGCGCCAAGCATCGGCGGCGACGGTCACCACTCGCTGAGAAAACGACGGGAGCCTCCCATCGTCATTTCGGAGATAGAACCATCGACGCTGTGTTCGAGGACGCGAGGATGGCGGGAATATACTGCGACGCCCGCGCCTGCCTTTGCTGGAGGATGCAGCCACCGGCCCGCACTGCCGTGCGGACCCTTCTCTCCCCCGTCGGCGAAGCAAAAAGCTCCGCGGAGAAGAAATGAGTCCACAGGTCCCAGTGAGGGTCAATCCCCAAGTATCCTTCGCAAACCGCTGCGAAGATGGCGGCTTGCGAGATGGAGTTAGGGCTGAGGTTGTGCAGCTCCACCCCGTAGACATGCAGAATCGCCCGCATAAAGCGGCTTGTCGGCACTCCGAACCCCCGCTCGTGGAAGGAGACGAAGCTCACAACATACCCCGGCGGTGGGGACGGGGCGGCTCCGCTCGGGGGGGGCATCCACTCGGGCTGCCTCTCATCGGAGAGAGGGCGAAGCAAAACCTCAGCGACGAGGGCCTCCAGGTCATCCGCCGTGACTGTGGAGAAAGGCCATGGGTCGCGCGATGGAACAATGGTCACCCGGTCGGCCATCACCAAGCAGAGGAGGTGGCGGCGGAAAGGACTGGGTGGGTGGTTTCCCTTTCTCTGGCTAATCCCTCGGGTTGCGAAAACCTAAGAAGGAGGCAAGTAGTAGAGCAAAGAACCGTCACCGGACCCTCTCCCGAATATATAAAGACCTAGGCGAGACCCGTTCAACGCGTCGCCCGAGCCCACCGCGGGATTCAAAACTCAAAGCGAAACGCCCATTCCTCGAACGGCTCGCGCACGCACAACGGCCGCCCCGCGAACCACTCGTCCCATCACATTAACTCTACGGCGGGACAGGCGGCACCTTTGGCAGGAGAAGCGGGCGACGTTTCGCCTTCGCCATACTGACCGCGTCAAAAAAGGTACGCCACGTCATTCGATTTCGTATCCCTTTCCTTTTCCTCTTTCTCTCTCTTACAACAGGGACCAGGAAAGGGGGATACCCCGAAAGGGATCCTTCTCCGCGAAGGAAACGGGCCCCGAGCCCCCCTACTGATCAGAGGTTCGAAGGCTGGCCCCTCGGAGGGGTTCAACAGCCGCCTCAGAGCGCTCGGGCTCCACGCCCACTACTGGTCAGAGGTTCGAAGGCCGACCCCTCGAAAGGGTTCAACGGCTGCCTCAAGCCACTCGGGCTCCGCGCCCACTACTGATCAGGGGTTCGTAGGCTGGCCCTCGAAGGGTTCACAGCCGCCTCAGACACAGAGCGAGGGATGACCCTGGGTACGTTCGATACATAACCAAGGCTCGGGCTATGCTCCCGAGGTACCCTAGGACATTTCCAAGACCAGCGGGAACGATCTTGTAACGGAATCCCATCAGAGGGAGGCATCGAGCCCTCGGACCCCGTCAAAAGGGGACCGGGTCCGGCAGATCACCCGCAGGTACTTTTGGAGCGCACCTCCGGGCCTCTAGCCGACCCCTAACAAATGGGGCACGGGCGTCCACTCGGATTACCCGTTAGCAGCTCACTGGAGACACCATGTTCGGCGCCCTCCAAGGGCAACATGGCGCTTTTCCCCCCTCCTCCTTGCGGAAAGGCGACGCAGGGGCGTATGTAAAAAAGTCGAGTCTGTCCTTGACCGTCCTCTCGCTCTGTGCGGAGGCTCGGGGGCTGCTCTCGCAAACCCGGCTCCGGCCAAACCGTTGACAGCGTCAACATACCAGCCCGAGAACTTGGGACCCGACCGTGCACCCGGGCTACGACCAGCTCACATGAGGGAACAACCAGACCGGCCGAAGCATCGCGAAACGCATTAAGACCTCAAAGGAGTCTAACCACTCCTCCGAGGCCTCAGGGGCTACACCCGGCGGGTGCGCTCGCGCGCACCCACTGGAACAAAACGCAATCGAGAAAGGCCGGTCCCCTTGCAAAAAAGTGCGACAAAAGCCTCCAAGCGAGTATTAACACTCCCTTCGAGGCTCGGGGGCTACTGTCGGGGACCATAATTAGGGGTACCCTCAAGACTCCTAATCTCAGCTGGTAACCCCCATCAGCACAAAGTTGCAAAGGCCTGATGGGTACAATTAAGTCAAGGCTCGGTCCACTCAAGGGACACGATCTCGTCTCGCCCGAGCCCAGCCTCGGGCAAGGGCAGCCGACCCCGGAGGATTCACGTCTCGCCCGAGGACCCCCTCAAGCAACGGACGCACCTTCGGCTCGCCCGAGGCCCAGTCTTCGCCAAGAAGCAACCTTGGCCAAGTCGCCACGCCGACCAACCGTATCGCAGGAGCATTTAACGCAAACATTTAATGCAAAGGTGGCCTGACACCTTATCCTGACGCGTGCCCTTCAGTTGACAGAGCCAAAGTGACCGCAGTCACTTCGCCGCTCCACTGACCGGCCTGACAAGAGGACAGCACCGCCTGTGCTGCTCCGACTGCTGCGCCTCTCGACAGAGCGAGGCTGACAGCAGCCAAGTCCGGCCTCAGGCGCCTTAGGAAACTCCGCTTCGCCCGACCCCAGGGCTCGGACTCGGGCTCAGCCCCGGAAGACGACGAACTCCGCTTCATCCGCCCCAGGGCTCGGACTCAGGCTCAGCCCCGGAAGACGACGAACTCCGCTTCACCCGACCCCAGGGCTCGAACTCGGGCTCAGCCCCGGAAGACGACGAACTCCGCTTCGCCCGACCCCAGGGCTCAGACTCGGGCTCAGCCCCGGAAGACGACGAACTCTGCATCGCCCGACCCCAGGGCTCGGACTCAGCCTTGGCCTCAGCCGATGGTCTCCGCCTTGCCCGACCCAGGGGCTCGGACTCGACCTCGGCCTCGGAAGACATACTCGACCTCGACCTCGGAGGGGCCTCCACCTCGCCCAACCCAGGGCTCAGACCGACCACGTCACAGGAGGCGCCATCATTACCCTACCCCAAGCTAACTCAGGCTACGGGGAACAAGACTGGCGTCCCATCTGGCTCGTCCCGGTAAACAAGTAATGATGGCGTCCCGCATGCTCTATGACGACGGCGGCTCTCAGCCCCCTTACGAAAGCAAGGAGACGTCAGCAAGGACTCGATAGCCCCGACAGCTGTCCTTCCGCCAGGCTCCAGCGCTCCTCCGACGGCCACGACACCACACGAACCGGGTGCCAAAACCTCTCCGGCTGCCACGATGGCATGTACTTAGGGCACTAGCTCTCCTCCGCTAGACACGTTAGCACACTGCTACACCCCCCATTGTACACCTGGATCCTTTCCTTACGCCTATAAAAGGAAGGTCCAGGGCCCTCTTACAGAGGGTTGGCCGCGCGGGGAAGGACGGGACGGCGCTCGCATAAGCCGCTCGCTCCCTCCCGCGTGGACGCTTGTAACCCCCTACTGCAAGCGCATCCGACCTGGGCGCGGGACAAACACGAAGGCCGCGGGTTTCCCCTTTTACGTCTGTCTCCCTCCGGCTTCTTCCCCCCTTCGCGCTCCGTCTCGCGCCGACCCATCTGGGCTGGGGCACGCGGCGACAATTTACTCGTCGGTCCAGGGACCCCCTGGGTTCGAAACGCCGACAAATATCGTGCAAGCGTAACAACAGCGACACATGTCCCCGACCCAACCGACTGCAGCTCGCGTACATGCAGACAACGACAATATGGCCGCCGCATCCACATTCACGCTAACCGATGGTCGTCACTGATTGGCGATGCCAGTCACTACTCACCAATCACCACTCCCCGCAAGCACCAGCCCGCTGATTAGGGCCCCTTTGGCAGGGCTCTGGCTTCTCCAAAAACGGCTTTGGCTCTGGCTCACGAGGTGAAGCCACTTCTTTAGATGAGCCAAAGCCATTCTGAAAAATCATTTGGCAAAACGGCTTATAGGTTGTTTTTCAGAAAGACCCTTGTATAGTTTACTTTTTATAGATACTTTTATATGTATAGCTGAAATATCATTATAGAAGACACAAGCAAACATTATAAACTCAAATTCGAGAATAAATATTCGATTACAAAACAAAGTACATCTATGCTCCCGATGATCTTGAAAGAAATATTGCCTTAGCAATATCATCTCGAAATCTATCCATAGTCCTATCATTGGATTGAGTAGTTGATGTATCCGAAGCATTTTGAGAAGGCTGAAATCTTGCGTATCTCTCTGAATGTCTGAAGATGTTACACAAAGCACTATTGGACCACCCATGTCCACATGTAACAAGAAATATGGCCAATGATTCCATAGAACTCATGTGAATAGATGATTTAAGTCCATATGAACTAACAAGCAAATCATGCAAACTATGAAAGAGTGAAGCATTAATATCATCATTCATATTCATATCAACTCTGCGCAACATAGATAAGACAGATTCATTAATAAAAATATTGTAACAGGTACAAGTACTAATGCAAATATGAATTACAGTTCCAATATAACTAAACAAAATCGTCTTGTACAGCTGATGTGTCGATGTGAGTAGCCCAATTCGCATCCAAAGACCCGACACTTGTTGGTACCACACCCTCGCCCACAGCACCAGTGGAACCACGACCTACTCCGGCATTGGATGGTTGGCCTTGGCCAGACGGCGGCAACAGCTGGCGACGTAGCGGATTCATGGCGACCTATAGGGAGGAGAATGATGGTCAGCTGCAGGGAGAGAGATCTGGACACCAAGGGATGGCGATGTCTTGAGGGTGGATTGCAACAAAATGGAGGGAGGGAGCAGTACCTAGCGGCGCCCTTCACGGATGTGGCGGCGTTCTTCACAGAGGTGGCGGCGCCCTCCACGGCGGCTGGCGTGACGACGACCTGGACGGAGGGCTGGTGGCGGACTGCACGACGGGGGCCGGCGAGGAGCTGCTCCGGCGAGCTGGACGGGAGGGGGGACGCGCAGCAGGGGGCCAGCGCTGGTTGCTGGCGGCGCCTTTGTGGGAGAAAGACCGATACTGGTCGATCTCTCCTGTACGTGGCTAGGGATTGAGGGCAGGACCAAAAAAATAATTTGGACTGGTGGGAGGGCTATTGTGCAAAAATGACGTGAGCTGAAGCCGGGTGAGCCACTTTTTTTGGCTCATGCCCTCTAGTTCATTTTGGAAAAGCACTTCACTGGTGAAGCCATTTGAAAAAGAGGTGTTTGGCACAACTTTTGCATGAGCCAGAGCCGAAGCTGAAAAATAAGCCCTACCAAAGGGGCCCTTAGTTGTCCACCTGACACCTGGTTGGGTCGAGACTCGAGACTCGATACCGACCTTTGTTCTCTGATAGACTTGATTAACCAGCCCTAGAAAAGTGCTTAGTGAACCTAACTCTTTAGTCTTCATGGTAGTGATGAGTGCTGATTAGAATCTCGTTGTCCTTTTGCCTGGAATTCCTTTTTCTTCCACAGTTATGGTTATTTTTTAGTTCCCCTATTTTAGTCTCTTGTAGTCCCTAAATTGTAGGACACAAATACTAAAAGATAGATTATGTCTATTTTTGTTCTTGTGTTTGATAATTTAGAAACTAAAGGAAATTAATATGGAGGGACTAAAAATTAGTCATAGAAACTAAACACCCCTTAAATTGTCCAGGAATCTAGATTTTTCGAAAAAAATCTTTTTAGGACTAGTTTGAGTTTAACAACTCTATTTACTAAAGAGAAAATAAACTATTTTTTTAGAAAAATAAAAATTCTAAAGAAAAATGATGTTACTTATAAAAAAATCATCCCAAAAAAGCCCACAACCTCCGCAAACGCAACTTCTCCCTGTTCTCCGCTTCTCCCCGAGTACATGCAATTGCAGTTGCCACCACTCACTGCCGCTGGGCCCAATATATGCCGTACTGGGAGGGACCACACGTCAGGGACAAGTTCAACGCTGGCCTTTACCTTTCGCCCCCAACGGCTGCTGCCTGCTGCCGCTTTGTAAAAGCGACGTGGTACCTCTCGCTCTCTTGTACGGGTTGCTGCTTGCTGGCTGCCTTCGCTCGCTTCGCTTCCAGGCTTCCACAGTCCACACCACCACCCCACTCCGCCCAGCTCCCTCGAGCGCGCAGCGCGGCGGTGGCGATGCCGAGCTCCCGGCGGACTACAGGCCGCGGCGGTGCAGGCGCAGGCGCAGGCGGCGCGGGGGCGGGTGATGCAGGAGGCGGCGACGGCGACCGAGTGCCGCGGTTCATGGGCAACAACCGCGACCACAACCCGCGGGAGCTGCGCTCCTGGGCGCGCCGCACGGGGTTCCACCCCTCGGCTTTCTTCTCGGGGGAGTCCAACTCCTCCTTCGCCTCCTCCGCCGCGCCGCAGCCACCGCCGCCGCCTCCCCCGGCCTCCTCGCGTCGCCCGCCGCGCCCGCCGCCGGAGCGGGACCCCGATCCGGACGCGGAGGATGACCTCGATCCCGCGCCCGGCCGCGGACGCGGCAGACGCCCGCGTCGACGCATCGACCTCCGCGGCGAGCTCCAGATCCCGCCGGGCTTCGGCCGCGAGGAGGCGGTGCCGGGGTCGGCGGAGCCGGACGCGCGGAGGGGAGGCGCGCGCGGGGACGCCACCCGGAGGAACGGCGGCGTCGAGAGAGGCCAGGCGCCGGCCAATGCCGGCCGGAACGGCAACGGAGCGCTCGCGGACGCGGACGCGAGGAAGAAGGCCGAGGACGCAGAGGCGAAGCGGAAGGCGGAGGAGGCCGAGGCGAGGAGGAAGAAGGAGGACGAGGAGAGGGATGCCGAGCTGGCTGCGTACTACCAGGAGCAGTGGGCGAATGAGGATGAAGGAGCTGCGGGCGCTGCCGCCGCCGCTGCTGAGACGGCCCCGCTGTATGAGGCGTCGGGACTCCGGTGTGGTGTAACCGAGAACCCCGGATGGGGTGAGTTCGCTGCTCTCAACTTTGTGTTGCTTCATATAATGGCGAATTGCAGCCTGCATTTTGCGCACCAGATGTTTTCTTGGTCGAGTCTTGATGATACTGATGTTCTAGGAATAATCAATAGCCCTCCTGATAGTGATAGTCGACATACTTATACTTCAGTTAGTGTCCAATTATTTGCTACTCGTCGAAGTCAGTTTTTGTCAAATAATTGTCAATGTCGCTGGTTTCCACTGGTGCTGAGTAATGAAAAAAGGGCTCAAAATGGAACGAGGTCTGTAGTGTGAGTTGACTAAACCGGTTTTTTTCTTAAAGCAATAGTAGTTGAAAAGCATTTCTGAGTATAAGAAATTTGGAAAATCAATAATTTTAGATGTGTATTCTGCAGTTTGGCTATGCGTAACATATCCATTCTTCATCTTTCAGATAGTATCACGGATGCATTGCCATATATTGGCACTCACTGCGCTAATACTACTTGAATTGTTGAAATGGCTGTAGGTATGTTGAAACATCGGAAGGTGACCAACAATTTTATCCATCTGTTGATGTCCCCTAGATACCAAGTCTAGTGAACAATCTCCCATCTTGGTGTTATCGTTAGCAATGTTAACAAGATTTATATCTCTTATTCTCGTAGCATAATATGTCATCTTTTGAGTCCTAGTAGAAAATATAAAAGAACTAAGCTGGAGGTGTGGAGTCCTTTTAGCTGTCTCCCATCCCTGCCTGATTTAAGTTCAGGGTCTAGGATTTAAAAAACACATTTTAGGTTTTCTGATAACTTCACATCACTTATTTTGGCAAAGGATGAAATAGACCATCACACTTTTGTAAGAGCAGCGTGTGTTAGATTATTTGTTAATGTAGTGGTTGAGAGAATCCAAGATTGGTTGAAAGGCTTCCGGTCTAGAATTTAAAAACACATCTTAGGTTTTCTGATAACATCCCTGCCTGGTTTTAAGTTCAGGGTCTAGGCTTTAAAAACACATTTTAGGTTTTGTGATAACTTCACATCATTTTATTTTGGCAAAGGATGAATAGACCATCACACTTTTGTGTGTTAGATCATTTGTTAATGTAGTGGTTGAGAGAATCTAAGATAGGTAGAAAGGCTTCCATAATTTATGAGAGAAAGGGCAGACGGCAGACCTAGTACCAGAGGCTCCCACATGAGTGTGGTTTGGAAAAGGGATAAACCGATGCAATCCTTCCCCTGCAAATACGGAGAGACGTTGCTTCAAACCCGCGACTTGGTGACTCAGTGAGACAACTCTTACCGCTGCACCAGGCTTGCCCTTCTGTTTCTATAATTTATCAATTAAAGGAAAATAGTTAACCCTATTTGATCTGTGTTTTTTCCCTGTTTGATAAATTTTGATGTGAATACAGTTATAAATGTGGTAATAACTATTGACATAATTTCCTTTTTCCAATTGCAGCACCCCTCATATTTTATGGCATACAACATTACCTGTCAATAGCTGGTTCGCTTGTCTTTGTTCCTTTGATACTGGTACCTACAATGGGTGGCTCTGATGTATGAAGCTTTCCTTCCTTTCTTAATTGCACTTTCTTACATTGAAACCCACCTTCAAATAATAAATTTATTTAATTTGGCAGGAGGATACTGCAACAGTCATCTCCACCATGTTATTAATCTCTGGTCTTACTACAATACTACATACTTTTTTGGGTTCTCGGCTTCCACTGATTCAAGGAAGCTCCTTTGTATATTTGGCTCCAGCGTTGGTAATTGCGAACTCAGAGGAGTTCAGAAATCTTAGTGACAATGTACGATTCAATCCTAGAGCCCCTTTTACTTTACCTGCACCTTTTGTCCCTCCATCCCAAAATAAGTGTTGTTCTCGCTTCTCAAGGTGTCAAATGCTTTTAACTTTGACCAAATTAATATACAATAAAATATTGATATTTATGGAATATAATTAGTTTCATTAGATAGATCATGGAATCTATTTTTATAATAAACTTATTTGAAGATACAAATGTTGTTAATATTTTCTACAAATCTAGTCAAACCTGAGAAAGTTTGACCGGCATGAATACCATAGTGACACTTGCTTTGAAAACGGAGTATGGGGTTTCTGAGAAATTCAAATGAGGTGACATCATGTAGTATGTCAAGCTCAACTTATCACTGGGTCTAAACGCCAGTGCATTTAGGATCCAAATTGGGGCTGTTTGGGAAGGGGAGATTCATTGCAACTAAATCGCTAGGAGGATCCCTGGGGCAATCTCTTCTTTTCGTGTACCAGGTGTTCAGATAATGGCGCAGAATGCAGACAATATATCTTAAGATATTTTGGTGTCTGGCCTTAGAAGTTGATAGTAATTGCTTATAAACTTTGCAAATTGACATGATAGCTCCGAAGGAAGTAAACAAAAGAGGTTTTTTACAAGGTATATGTGCTGTGGGCTAAATTAGTAAATTTTGACTCCTATTCCTTTTTTTGTACCCATGAATGGAGTCAATTGGCGGCTAAATTTGCCTTTCCTTTTCTATCGCCGGGGTGACACTCACCTCATGTGTATCCCGACCACCAAATGTGAAGCAATGTCTCTCAAAGTAGGGCAGCAGTTTAGTGTTCATGCTTCCTGAACTGTTCCCATCTTTACTCCCTATTGGCCCTGGCTCTATTGGTAAGGTTGTCTCCAGCAGCTTACCCATCCTATCTCCCATTCCATCCCATATTTTAAACTTCACTAAACAATGTTTTATGCGACCATATGCATAATTTGCTAGAGACAACCTAAGGACACAAAGGAGATCTGCTTTGACCTACACAGCGGCCAACCTCTTTCTGTAATGATGTGCTGATATTGAACCAATTCCTGTTTATATTTCCAGAGGTTATGTTGTGAAATGGCCTGAGCTTGCATTGAACTATGCTTTTAACATTCATCACTAGGTCAAACCTATCATCAGGATTTAGCTTTGTAGGTTGGGGGAAAGATTTTCACTTTTTTTAGTATAAACGGGCCTCAAGTCAATTTAAATGTGTTTTATATCATATGCAGAAATTCAAGCACATAATGAGAGAACTACAGGGGGCTATACTTGTTGGTTCAGTATTTCAGATAATATTAGGATACACTGGCCTTATGTCACTGTTTCTGAGGTATGTCTAGAAACACACATGATTAACTCTACAATCTAGAATAAACCTCACAAAAATGGAATATGTTTAATGCCTAACTATGGATTTACAGGTTAATAAATCCAGTAGTGGTGGCACCGACTATTGCTGCAGTGGGTTTGGCATTTTTTAGTTATGGTTTTCCTCAGGCTGGCAGCTGTGTAGAAATCAGCATGCCGCTCATTCTGTTGGTTCTTCTGTGCACTCTGGTATATCCTTTTAACTTCCTTTTGATGAATAAAACTTAATCATATCTTGCCATTTGTTTCCTTGCCTGTTTTTTCTTATTACCTTGTTATGGGCCTTAAGCCCATTAGCTAGGGCATTATGGTTAGGTTAGACACGTCCACTGTTCACGCGCGGTTACTGTAGCTTTTAAACAGTGTCGGCCAGATAGGGTTTGTTATGTTGCTTAGCTTTTAAGTTAGGGTTACTCTATATAAGGAGGGGCAGGGTGTTAGTTGAGATGAGCAAGAAGAATAGATCTGGTTTACTCCTAGGGCCTCCTACGGGAGGGCTGAGTACCGGGACTATCTTGCGAGTGCACCACAGTTCACAACAAATTGGTACCGGAGCCACTACGCGCGCATCGCCACCATGGCCAGCGCTCACGACGATCTTGTGACCTACTCCGCCAAGATGGACCTCATCCTCGCGCAACTCGCCACCATCAATGCCCGTTTGGATTCCCACGACGCTCGTCTAGCCAAGCTCGAGCAGGCGTGGGTCAGCCCCTCTGCTTCTACCGCGGGCTGTTTGGGCGCGAGCGAGGGCGGCCTGGGCGCGGGCGGAGGCGGCCGGGTCGAGGACGATGGGCTGCAACCCGACACACCCAGGGAGGAGGTGGAGGCGGCGTTCTACGTTGTGGTGGCCGTGCCACTGCTGCAGCCCGCCTTCGTGCTCGTGGAGGTCCAGGCGTGGGCCGACTGTGCGCGGATCTGCTCGCCCAATCTGCAACAATCGGGACCATGGTGGCCCAACCTGTAGAGGTGCTGCTGCGGGATAACCCTCCACGCCACAGCTACCAATCCTCCGCGTCGTGGCCATCAATCTTCTGCACCACAGACAACCATCTGCTGCGTCGTCGCAGCTGTGGTCGACGTCGGCCACCTTGGCCCCCGCCGCGGCGTGGTCACCTGAGCTACAACACCGGAGGGTGCCACCGACCTTTGCCAGGCGCAGGGAGCCCTCTGCGCCACCGCAGCCACGTCCTTCATTGGTCGAGCTGGCCGCCGACGCGTCCTCTTCGGTAGATCCGACCAATTTTTTTCTAGGTGAATAAAAGACTAAGTCGAGATGTAAAAGACTTAGTATTGAGTCATTAAGTGCTAGTTTTGTATGAGTCAATTCTTCTTGACTACAGCTCGCGGACGAACTGTTTTTAAGGAGGGATGGAATGTTATGGGCCTTAAGCCCATTAGCTAGGGCATTATGGTTAGGTTAGACGTGGCCACTGTTCACGCGCGGTTACTGTAGCGCGTGAACAGTGCCGGCCAGATAGGGTTTGTTATGTTGCTTAGCTTTTAAGTTAGGGTTACGTCTCTATATAAGGAGGGGCGCAGGGTGTTAGTTGAGATAAGCAAGAAGAATAGATCTGGTTTACTCCTAGGGCCTCCTACGGGAGGGCTGAGTACCGGGACTATCTTACGAGTGCATCACAGTTCACAACATACCTGTTTGTATTTTAATCATTTTCACTGGCATGTTTTTCCCTTTGACTTGTATTGCTCCATGTCTAACTGATTAATGTACTTATCCATTTCAGTACTTGAGAAAAATATCCCTGTTTGGCAACCATATCTTCCTTGTCTATGCGGTACTTTTCTGATCCCTTCTCCCTTTACACCCTTTGTGCGGGTAGTTGGTTGTGTGCTGACCACACTGGGATGTATTGGCAGGTGCCCCTCAGTGTTGCAATTGTATGGGCATATTCATTCTTCCTAACTGCGGGTGGAGCATATAACTTCAAAGGTTGCAGCTCAAATATACCCAGTTCAAACATATTACTGGATTCATGCAGAAGGCATTTAGAAACCATGAGACGCTGCCGTACTGATGTTTCTAGTGCATGGAGAACTGCTGCCTGGGTGAGGATTCCCTATCCGTTCCAATGGGGCCCACCAACATTTCATTCTAAGACGGGTATCATCATGATAATAGTGTCGCTGGTTGCTTCAGTTGATTCGGTGAGTAGCCCCTATCTGCAGAACAGCCACTCATCAGCAACTGTACAAAAAAAAAAACCTTAAGATGCTTGATGGCTAGCATGCATTGACATGCCGGTGCATATGCAGCTTTCATCGTACCATGCTGCATCGCTGCTGGTAAATTTAAGTCCACCAACACGCGGAGTTGTCAGCAGAGCGATTGGGCTTGAAGGGATTTCAAGTTTTATTGCTGGAGTGTGGGGTACAGGTACAGGATCGATAACATTAACAGAGAACATACACACCCTTGAAACGACCAAAATGGCCAGCAGAAGGGCATTGCAGCTTGGGGCAGCCGTTTTAGTCGTCTGCTCCTTCTTTGGTATGATCCGACACTTCTATATTGCAGTTATATCTCATCATATTTTTTATTAAATGCGAACTTCCTAAAGCTGAGTTCAATGGCTGTAGGTAAAATCGGAGCTCTCCTAGCCTCTATACCTCTTGCATTGGCCGCCTCTGTTCTGTGCTTCACCTGGGCGCTAATCGTTGCACTTGGCTTGTCTACGTTGCGATACACCCAAGCAGCAAGCTCCAGAAACTTGATAATAGTTGGATTTACCCTATTCATCTCCCTGTCAATCCCTGCATACTTTCAGCAGTACGAACCCAGCTCCAATCTTATCTTGCCAAGCTATCTTCTCCCTTATGCTGCAGCGTCAAGTGGACCAGTTCGCACAGCCAGCAGTGGGGTGAGCTCTCACCCGTGCAGCTAGAATATCTTTCCATAAATCAAACTACTAACAGTCTAAATTGTGATGCAGTTGAATTATGCAGTGAATGCGCTCCTATCCATCAACGTTGTGGTGGCTCTCCTTGTCGCGTTGATCCTTGACAACACTGTGCCAGGCAGCCGACAAGAGCGCGGTGTGTACGTTTGGACAGATCCCAAATCTCTCGAGGTGGATCCTGCTACCTTGGAACCCTACCGATTGCCGGAAAAGATTTCGTGCTGGTTCAGGTGGGCAAAGTGTGTCGGCATGTAAAGGTTCTCAAAGTCAGGGGCCGCGATGAAAATATTCTATTTATTCCATTGGTACCTTGTTACTGTAGGATTTACTATATGAGAATATATAATATATATAGATACAGATGCTACATAGTTAGGGGCCTCTCTTGCTGCTGTTAGGTTAGGATAAGCACATGTAAAGTTTTGGTCATGTTAGAGGGGACACGTTCTATGAGCTATGCTATGTAAGTTTGTAGAAATGCTACGTTCAAATGACCAGTCACCGAGTTTAACCGTTACACACGTCCGTGTTGACGCTTTTATGCCTTGTTTAGATACCGCGTATTCACCTGCCATGATTTAGATTCATGTATAGAGAACCTTAGAGTTAGTTTGGTTTCTAGTAACTAATTTTTAATCACTCAATTTTATTTCATTTTAGTATTTAAATTGTTAAATATATAAATCCTATTTTAGTTTCTGTATTTAACAATTTGGATACTAAAATGTAATAAAATGAAAGTGACTAAAAATTAGTCTCTAGAAACCAAACACTAGATGTACAGCTTTTCTAGCTATACTTTTTTATATAATTAGATACATAAATAAATGCCTTATTTAGTAGTTAATAAGAATAGTGTTCTTCCTTGTTTTCAGCATTTAAAAGGTACTCTATTAAAAGGCTGTCTTAACAAATGACTTAACATCTTAGGGTGATGATCACTCGTTTTTAAAATGACTTAAAAAAATTAAATTGACTTAGCAAATTTAAGTTACTCTGCTCTTTGTAAGACAATTTTAAAGTTATTTTAGTTTGACTGATCATCACCCAGTTGAATAACACATATTCAAAATTAATATACATATATCTTTCTCTTTCATAGCAAAAAGTACGAGAAATTTTAGTTTCTGATAACATATTCTTATCATCGCATGCTATCAAGGATACCATCCAATTAGCGCAAGAAAAAAATGAATCTTCTATTTTTAAACTGTGTTGGGAACAATGACGGGACTTATAATTTCGAACATAGAAAGTATAGCAAGTAAATTAAACATAACGAACAAATTAAACGTAATGAATATATTCGCTCGTCTCCAGGCACACATTTTTGTGCAGTTCAAAGATTACACACGACTAGCTAGGATACAATCTAAGGATACAAGAATAGTTCGACGACACGTCTCAACAATATGGTGCGCTGTGCGGAGGTTAGGTTCAGTTATTCGTCGGGGCTGACTTGTTGTACGAGCATCCTTTCCTGTTGCACACCGAACGAAACGGGTAGTTCAGGTTATTGCACTCTGGACAGGTCCAGCTTCCTTCAGGGGCTTCCTTATTGTCCTTCCTAGATGAGCTCGTGTTAGCTCCCTACAAGAGTTGATTATATCAAAACAAAAAATTAAAACGAAGCACTTTGCACACAACATTTTTTTTTTCAAACATCTTGCTAATTGTGCATCGTCATTTCATCAAGAAACCTTTGTCCATAAAGGTTGGTGCACTCTATTTATACTGTGCCATATACAAAAATACCGAAAGGAAACACAGAGAACCATCTTATAATATAAACATATTAAAAGGTCTGTCGTAATGTCGTTCACAAAATAATACTCTCTCTGTCCCAAAATATTTTTTTTACCTTTTTAGTTGATTCATACAATAATTAATGTATTTGTTTTATATATATGTCTAGATTCATCATCATCCATTTGAACATAGACATAAAAATCAAGAGCTAAAACGACTAATATTTTGGGACGTAGTATTGCTGTATTGACAGCAGTCCAAGAGAGGGGTAATCATGCTTACAGGAGTTGGCCTCGGAGCTCCACATTTCTTCATGTTGCAAGTGTTTCTGAAGGAAAAGTTAATGTTGTCGCATTTGGGACAGGTCCAGTCACCCTCAGAAAGTCCATCAGGGCCTACATATAAGAATTTGCATAACAGCTGAGAAATCGGAAATGGGAACAAGAAAACTGGAAAAGGAAGAAGTGAACTGCAACAACTAAATGATAAGCATGGTCTACCACAAAAGAACAGGCTGATCAACTTTATTTAATTGATGCAATTCTCAACATAGTGGCATGTGTACTGAACCAATTAACTACTAAACCTACTTCTGGGCTTGAAGGATACCCAAAGGCTGCCAATTAAACGATATGCTTCAGTTTCACCAAACTGTTAAACTATCATCCACTCTCATTAGCCGACAATGTAAGTATAAATGTATAATCATACGATCCATAAATATGCCAAGAAATGCTGCCAGTTCTAGACTGAACTAATCCAATGATATAAAAGATACAAACTTAGCCCCCCCCCCTTTGGGATGCAGGAATTTCAGAGGAATCATACAAGAATTTAACAGAAATCAGTTCATCTTCGCAGGAAAAACACAGGAAGCAGGAAAACTTCCCGCATTCCATAGGGGGCTAACATTTTTAAGACAGTTAACTATCATACCATGAGTTCATAAAAATTAATTGTTATATATCATAGCTGAACATAGAAAATCACTAATTAATAAATCCCATTAAACTGCAATGAGCCTGGAGAAACAAAATACATGCAATCAAAAGTATAATGATGTGAAAAGAAGATAAACTTACCTCCACGGCGCTTTCGTGAAGCAATGTTGTCATTGTTTTCAGCTATTGCTCCACCAGACCATGGGCTAGAAACCTATTTCAGACATAAAACATGACCACAATCCCCACAATAAAAAGGCCAATAGACGTTTATGGTTTTACTGAAGACAAACCGGCATTGGAGAACCTCTAAACCCATAGCTATATCGGCCTAGCTCAGGTCCTGGGCCATATCCCATACCTGCAACAATTACCAAAAAAAAGGCAATCAAGAAAATGTTGAATAACTGCAACTATCAAGTGTGTAAGAAACACAGACCACTCATTGGCCCAGGTTGACCATATGACGAGAAAAGGCCATATGAACCAGGAGCTCCTACTGGTGGACCATAACCATATCGCATCCCAAGGTGTGGATATGGACCACCATAGCTACCAGATCCAAGTGAAATTGGAGATGGAGCGCCACCACCTCCTCCGTAAAACAGAGGTAGTCGGTCATATCCAGGAGCAGGAGGTGCTGGCATCATTCTCTGTAAAAGAAATAGAAGTTAATAAAAAGACATCTCAAAGAGTTGAATAGTTGATAACCTAGACATGATGCATAAACATATTCCCTTTCATGGAGACTTTTGCGATTATGAAACGCCGCGGATGTGGCTTCGACGAAACGGAGGCGTTGGCGAGGGTTTCGACGATATGAAAAACCAGGGGACAGACTCCACTCTGAAATGGACATGACGCTACCATTACCAAGTAAGGACGACGATTCTCACGCTGATACTTACGCCGTCACGCAGCCGTTACCCGCTATCGGTACAAGTTCTCCACCGAACCCTAGCCGCCAAGAGACAGCTGCCAAGGACCCTAGCCGTTCTCTCCAGTTTCCCTGGTACGCCACTCCCTTTCCTTTAGCTCCCTTCCTCAACCGAACCCTAGCCGCCGCACCCATGGATCGAAATGCTCCTGTCGTCGTTGTGGCAGATGCTGTTGATGCTGCTCGTGCTGCGGCTGTTGCAGCTGCGGAGGCTAGATGTGCTGCGTTGGTGGCTGAGAAGGAGGCACGAGCGGCGGTGCAATCTGCCAGTAATGCCGCCGACAAGGTTAAACTTGTCGTCGAAGCTGTGAAGTATCGAAGCTTTGTTGAAGATAACTCCAAGGTGACTGATTTTGTTTCTCTCTTCGTTTGCCGCATTTTTAATATGGTTCAGGGCTGTTGTTCATTCGAATTAGGGTTAGTTCT
The DNA here is from genome assembly GCF_902167145.1 of Zea mays. NCBI lineage: Eukaryota > Viridiplantae > Streptophyta > Magnoliopsida > Poales > Poaceae > Zea > Zea mays. Next base: position 207,025,080 of record NC_050097.1, read on the forward strand.
TCACAAACATGGGAACTTAGTCGTCCACCTGATCACCAAATAGTTTATTTGTACAGGAACATGTTGATTTGAAGTATCACGTTAGCGTCAAGAACTCACTGCGATATGTCATTCAAGAGATGAGGAGGCAATCTTCACTATTACATAACATGAATAGGATGTGTTGTAGTATCCCTGAAGTTGAAGGGGGTAAGGTTGGAAAGCTTGCTGCCCATTTGAATGATATTTGCAAGAACCTCGAGAAGACTTGTATTGTCTGTGAAGATCTGGAGAATAAATCTCCTGGTTGGGACCTTCATCATCCCCCTTCGGATGTTGAAGACGACCCTGACATTTCTGATGTTGAGGACCAAGTGGATGGATATGTGTCAGAAGATCCGGAGCTGTGGGAAATGGTGTTTGAAGACATGAAGTGGGAGGAGAATAAAGTGGTTGTTTCATTGGCCGAGCACTGTCATATTATGGGCTACGACTACGACGAGATATTTGATCGTACTATTTAAGTAGCCAAGATGTTTCTTATGTGGTTGTATCTTTTGTGGTCATGAGATAAACTTGTAACGAGTTTGTGTCATGAGATGAACTAGTTAGCAGTTATGAAGACTTTGGTGATGCCAAGACTACGTACTTGTAACATCTCACTATGTGATGTGGTTGTGTTTATGTAAGACAACTATGTACTTGCTTTATGGTTAATGTAAGACAATTATGTCAAGACTATGTACTTGCTTTATGGAATACTGCGCAAGTTCCCATGTTTTCTGGCTATATTTTCAGGCTATGTTTTCTGCGCAAGTTCCCAGTTATTTTCAGGCTATATTGTGGACAAATAGTTCTTCAGGCTGTATTTTCTCTATTGAAACTGTATTCTGGGAACAAAACTGGGAACCATTTGTCTCCTTCGGTTCCCAGAAAATTCAGATATTATGAAATCCTTGTAGTATATCTTGCAACTCCTTAGCACCCATTTGGGGTTTCTTCATTGGTTGTCGTCGAAGCTGTGAAGTATCGAAGCTTTGTTGAAGATAACTCCAAGGTGACTGATTTTGTTTCTCTCTTCGTTTGCCGCATTTTTAATATGGTTCAGGGCTGCTGTTCATTTTAGGGCTGCTGTTCATTCGAATTAGGGTTAGTTCTTCACAAACATGGGAACTTAGTCGTCCACCTGATCACCAAATAGTTTATTTGTACAGGAACATGTTGATTTGAAGTATCACGTTAGCGTCAAGAACTCACTGCGATATGTCATTCAAGAGATGAGGAGGCAATCTTCACTGTTACATAACATGAATAGGATGTGTTGTAGTATCCCTAAAGTTGAAGGGGGTAAGGTTGGAAAGCTTGCTGCCCATTTGAATGATATTTGCAAGAACCTCGAGAAGACTTGTATTGTCTGTGAAGAAGATCTGGAGAATAAATCTCCTGGTTGGGACCTTCATCATCCCCCTTCGGATGTTGAAGACGACCCTGACATTTCTGATGTTGAGGACCAACTGGATGGATATGTGTCAGAAGATCCGGACCTGTGGGAAATGGTGTTTGAAGACATGAAGTGGGAGGAGAATAAAGTGGTTGTTTCATTGGCCGAGCACTGTCATATTATGGGCTACGACTACGACGAGATATTTGATCGTACTATTTAAGTAGCCAAGATGTTTCTTATGTGGTTGTATCTTTTGTGGTCATGAGATAAACTTGTAACGAGTTTGTGTCATGAGATGAACTAGTTAGCAGTTATGAAGACTTTGGTGATGCCAAGACTACGTACTTGTAACATCTCACTATGTGATGTGGTTGTGTTTATGTAAGACAACTATGTACTTGCTTTATGGTTAATGTAAGACAATTATGTCAAGACTATGTACTTGCTTTATGGAATACTGCGCAAGTTCCCATGTTTTCTGGCTATATTTTCAGGCTATGTTTTCTGCGCAAGTTCCCAGTTATTTTCAGGCTATATTGTGGACAAATAGTTCTTCAGGCTATATTTTCTCTATTGAAACTGTATTCTGGGAACAAAACTGGGAACCATTTGTCTCCTTCGGTTCCCAGAAAATTCAGATATTATGAAATCCTTGTAGTATATCTTGCAACTCCTTAGCACCCATTTGGGGTTTCTTCATTGGTTGCCGTCGAAGCTGTGAAGTATCGAAGCTTTGTTGAAGATAACTCCAAGGTGACTGATTTTGTTTCTCTCTTCGTTTGCCGCATTTTTAATATGGTTCAGGGCTGCTGTTCATTTTAGGGCTGCTGTTCATTCGAATTAGGGTTAGTTCTTCACAAACATGGGAACTTAGTCGTCCACCTGATCACCAAATAGTTTATTTGTACAGGAACATGTTGATTTGAAGTATCACGTTAGCGTCAAGAACTCACTGCGATATGTCATTCAAGAGATGAGGAGGCAATCTTCACTGTTACATAAGAATAGGATGTGTTGTAGTATCCCTGAAGTTGAAGGGGATAAGGTTGGAAAGCTTGCTGCCCATTTGAATGATATTTGCAAGAACCTCGAGAAGACTTGTATTGTCTGTGAAGAAGATCTGGAGAATAAATCTCCTGGTTGGGACCTTCATCATCCCCCTTCGGATGTTGAAGACGGCCCTGACATTTCTGATGTTGAGGACCAAGTGGATGGATATGTGTCAGAAGATCCGGAGCTGTGGGAAATGGTGTTTGAAGACATGAAATGGGAGGAGAATAAAGTGGTTGTTTCATTGGCCGAGCACTGTCATATTATGGGCTACGACTACGACGAGATATTTGATCGTACTATTTAAGTAGCCAAGATGTTTCTTATGTGGTTGTATCTTTTGTGGTCATGAGATAAACTTGTAACGAGTTTGTGTCATGAGATGAACTAGTTAGCAGTTATGAAGACTTTGGTGATGCCAAGACTACGTACTTGTAACATCTCACTATGTGATGTGGTTGTGTTTATGTAAGACAACTATGTACTTGCTTTATGGTTAATGTAAGACAATTATGTCAAGACTATGTACTTGCTTTATGGAATACTGCGCAAGTTCCCATGTTTTCTGGCTATATTTTCAGGCTATGTTTTCTGCGCAAGTTCCCAGTTATTTTCAGGCTATATTGTGGACAAATAGTTCTTCAGGCTATATTTTCTCTATTGAAACTGTATTCTGGGAACAAAACTGGGAACCATTTGTCTCCTTCGGTTCCCAGAAAATTCAGATATTATGAAATCCTTGTAGTATATCTTGCAACTCCTTAGCACCCATTTGGGGTTTCTTCATTGGTAGTGGAATAGCGTGAAATGCTACCCATCCACTACTTGGTGTTGTCGTCTTCCTCTTGCCACTAGATGTGCAAGTATGAACGTCATGCAAGACAGCAACCTGCAAATTGTCGTTTCAAGATTTATTAAACAACAAAAAATTGAAAAATTATTGCTAACATAAAAAGGAAAATTACTTACCACGATGGTAGGTAATCCTTTCTTTTCCTCCCGTGCATAGATCCTCCAAGGACAATCACCAGCTTTGCAATAGCCAACATATCGAGTAGTCGAAGTCACATCGATTCCAAGCTCAAACTCATGCTTTATGGCATATTGTCTCATAGCAATTCTAAATTCCTTCATGTTCGGAAACAAACTGGCTGCATTGAGGGATTAATTTTATCATACTTAGCTCTCTTCTCGTCCGGTAGGTAGTCCTCACATGGTTGGTTTGTATTTTGGTCTCCTGAATCAACATGGTCCGATTCATCAAAATTAGTTGTACCACCTCGTAAGGCTTCATCCCTTCTATTTTCCTCTGCCTCGTTCTCTTCAATTAGTCCAAGTTGCGAATACATTTGCGTCTCACTAGGAACATCATGTCTCCCTTCCTCCTCCCACAAACCACTGAGAACCATAGAAGCCCAATCAAACACAGATTCGTCTTCTACATTCACACCCGAAGACAAGCCTATGCCTTCCACTACTACATGATTCAATGTTCAGATTGTATTACAATAATGGTAGCTTGAAGCAAGAACAAATAGACAACTAATGGTAGCTTGAAGCAAGAACAAATAGACAAACCTAGGGGGGACTGCTCGTCGACCTCGACGTCGGTGGCCGCAGCTGATGCATCCATGGAGAAGGCGAAGACGTGCAAGGGCGTGGTGCCGTGGAGATGGGACAGACGAACAAGGGCGTTGCGGCGCCCCGCCCAATGGCCCGTTGCGGTACCAGCAGGGCGTTGGTACGAAGCTTGCGTCCGACGCTGAGGTTCTGCAGATTCCCAACAGCAGGTAAATGGAGAATGAAGAAGAGATCTCGGATAGAAGTAAGAGAGGAGAACAGGGAGGGGAAAACCACTCCTATACCAGGCAAGGAGATCTCCCAGGCAGGAGGCAAGATCCGTAGGAGACGGGAGAAGAAGGAGACGGGAGAAGATCCGTAGAATGGAGAATGAAGGAGACAGGAGAAGACAACGGCGCACGGACGGAGGATGGTTATTCGTTCTCTCAACGGCTAATATCGATTGTCAGTCTATTTCAGAGTGGAGTCTGTCCCCTGGTTTTTCATATCGTCGAAACCCTCGCCAACGCCTCCGTTTCGTCGAAGCCACATCCGCGGCGTTTCATAATCGCAAAAGTCTCCCTTTCATGTGGCTATCATGAATGAAACACATTAATTTTTAAGCAATCAGTATCATAAGCATGCATCATAACCCCTTGACTAGCAGATGATAGCGGGTGCTCATATAACTCACACACACACACACAATATATAATATAAATATAGTATTAATTGTATACATGCCACTCAACTTTTACAAAATTGGACGGCTAGTTCATTTTGATGCCATGGAGTGGCATGAAAATGAACTAGTTTCCAATTTTTCAAAATTTTGAGTGGCATGTTTCCAACTGATCCAAAAACTCTAGAAATTGTAAATGAATGATAAAACTATATGCACGTGTAATCTCCCAGGATGAAAAAGGAAGGGAGAAGAACAAAACAGAGCCCTGGTCCTCTAGTGTTTAACATATATTCCATTTGACACTACAGATCATTAATGACATTACTTAGGAAAAAAATCTATGACAACTTACTGGACTTGGACTCGGTGATGGACGGGGTGCACCACAGGCTCCACGGTTGCAAACATTTCTAAAACTGAAGTTGACATTACCACACTGAGGACAATTCCAGTCCCCCTCCCTTACAGACACTGAAAATAGTAGAACCTTTTCTTAACCAACAAGACTCAAGTAAAACAAGGCATTGTAATTAGTTTCCTTTCCAGAAGGGGTGGGAAAAGAAGATAATGTAATCCATTTAACCCATGGAGTTTCTCCCAACAATGCTAAGCAAACCATGAAAATGACTATCAATGAACACATCCATAGGTAAACCATTAAATTGACTACTCCCTCCATCCTAATATATAAGGCGTAATCACATCTGGTTCAAAGACCAAGTATTGTATTTAATTCTCTCTATCAACACTAGTACTATTGCATCGTTATATGCATGTCTAGAGAGAGCATGCCCACGCAGGTCGAGAAAACCCCCCGAACCCCTGCCCCACCCATACACAACGGCACCGTAGCCCATGTGACAAACGACCGCGATCGGGGCCGGGCCTTAGTCCTGTGCTTTGGCATGGGACAGACGAGGGGATTTTTTTAACCACGGCTTGAAATTCGCTCCCATGGGGAGTCGAAACCAAGATCTGAGTGCTACTCAGACCACCTAACCAACTTAGCTAGAGGCCCTTTTGCATATCATGGGACTAGAATAAAAAGTGGTTGTGCCTTATATATTAGGATGGAGTATCAATAACACATCCATGAACTCTTGGCACAGAAAGCAACCACAGCAAGCTACATTTTATTGTGTCACATAGCCTTACAAACCCATTCTTCCATCATCAGGCGACGGCCTCTCAAACTCCAGCAACTACTTTACACAGGCATACGATTAACCACGAGCCTAATGCACAAGATACTAATCAGAACCAAATTAGATAAAAGGCATGGTAGTATGATACATCCCCTTCTAGAACTAGACTTTGTTCTCCATGAGAACTCTATGCAATACACATATAGGATAGGATAGACTAAAACGGTGACCACGACCCACAGCCATCTAAGTGTTTAAAGCTAACCAAAACAAACCAGAGGAGTGACACATAGTCGAAATTCCCAAACTCCATACAAAAGACTCCTTACAAAAGTCTATGGTGAACCTAGGTCAATTCAAGCGCACATTCTCCTAATTGCATCTATTTGAGCCGCCCGTGTCTCAATTACGGCTCTGTTGGCCTTGCGATTGATCAATCCCTAATTCCCAAACAAAAACGACCAAAATACTGCCCGAGAACATCTCCATGTTGCAACTCGACTAAACCCTAATTCCGGCTTAACAAGCGGGTGAAAAACATATCAGAATGGGAAAGGCCGGGATCTCACCGTCGTTGCGTAACCTTTTCGACAGCGCGCCTCTGTTCTCCAATTGCGTCGCAGCACCGACCTTACCCAGCACAAACAGACAAGAGAGGGAAAAAAAGCGTCAAAACCAAACCCTAGGGCGATGCCAGCGCCCTAATCGATTTGAACCGTAGACAATGCAAAAGAGTACCTTAGCAAAAGCCATCGGTGAGAGGAGACGACGGAACACGCGGCGGCGGCGGCGAGAGAAGGGGAGGGCCGCTGCGCGAGAAATCGAGAGATAGGAGGGCTCGTAAAAGTGCTGATGTGCGGTGGCCGCCCGTGTGCAAGTGGTGCGACTGCGAGTGGGCCTACACTGTGACCCTGTTCATGGTTTGGGGCTGTGGTCCAAAGAGATTTTTTGGGACCGTGGTATCACCAACACTGAGCTTCTGAAAATAGGTATCCCGAACAGCGCAATTAGAATTTTAGTATTATAATCCGTTGAACTTTGGAATTTTGGTATCTAAGTCAGATTTAGCCGGCGCTCAACTCGTTGTTACGGCAGTCCGTTTCTTAGAACGGATCCACGGGCGCTCCTCTCCCCGAGCGCTCCTCCTCTCCTCGACGAGCGCTCCTCCTCGACGGCGCTCCTCTCCTCGACGACGCTGGAGCTCTCTGGCACGGCGCTCCTCTCCCTGTTTTCTGAAGGCGCTCCTCTCCCTGTTCGGCCCTGTCTCCTTCCCTTCCAAGGTATCCTCTTGAGTGCCCCTTTCTCTTCCGTGGCGCCCCTCTCACTCCTGCTCCTCTCCCTGGTGTTCGGCCCTGTAGCCGTCAATCTTGAGCAGGTCGTTGTAGGTTCCTTCCCCGCGGCCATGGAGAAATCTCCAAGATCCATTCCTATCGGATCTGGACCTGCTAGGGCCGACACACGCAAAGATGTCGCAGAAGCTGCAGAAGGGAGTAGGCGCACAGGCATCGTCGACACGAGTAACATTGATTATGGCACTAGTAGATTACGCCCGCGCCATCGATTATGTAGGACACATGGTCCAGTATGTTTTACTGTAAATAACATAATGTGTTATTATAGTAACAGTCAATACTATAATGTGATATTGAATGTCATTATTCATTTGGTTGCAGGCGCAAAGATATAATCGAGTTTGGGATGGTCTTTTAGACGCCATTAGACATATGCAATTATCTGCCGATGAGTTGAGGAAGTTGAGCCGCCACAATCATGTGCCTGAGTATTTGGATATGTTGCACAAAAATTGCTTGGTTAATGCCATGAGTGATGTTACTGAAATTGCAAAAGGTCTAGACATTATGAGCAGGGATTTGGAGGAAGTTCTTATTGGTCCGCAACCTCTACTTGAGGATTACGAAGCCCTTGGAATGTACGATGATTTCAAAACCAATGTTCATTGTGATTGTACTGAGCAGTGTGGTTCAGATGAGGACAACTCTTCTTTTGACTCGGATGAGATCCCTGATCGCCGTATGAAGGGCTCTGTATGAAGTGAGACTATCTGAGCTATTTGTCTATGATAGAGTTGCCTCCTCGACAATAGCCATGTATTAATTTGATGTAGTATTCTATTGCCAATGTATTTTGTGAGACTTGTAATTCATGATGTATTTTTAGTTCAACTTGGTTTCGGCCATGATTGTTTTGGCCATAATGTATCTTCAACTTGTAGTTCATGATGTATCTTCAACTATGTGTGCCCAGTTTAATGAATTCAGCTTATTCCAGCTTGTACATGGATCTAAACATTATTTCAGGTGTCCCGAATATGTCAAGCATCCCTCATTAACAGTCCAAAACCTTAGGCAGCTAACTTCAGAAAACAGGCTACTGAATTTTCAAAAACTTGGCAGCTAACTGAATTCAGTAGCATTTTCAGAAACTTGGCAGCTAACTGAAATCAGTAGCATTTTCAAAAACTTGCTACTTCAGAAAACAAGCTACTTCAGAAATTCAGTAGCATTTTCAGAGTTCAGTTCTGTCTGCTTGGTTTTCTGTCACTTTGCCTTGTCGGCCTTCTCTTCGTGCCTTACTGACCAGGGACGTGCTGACAGAGTTCTACAGGGACGTGCTCCCAGGGAACTGCATCGTTCACGACATATTGGACTGAAGCTAGGACTAATTGAAGCTAACTGAACTCGGACTAGGACTAACTGAAGCTAACTGAACTGAAGCTAACACGATTAGACTAGGACTAACTGAAGCTAACTAAAAATAACTGAAGCTAACTGAACTGAATTGAAGCTAACTGAACTGAAGCTAACACGATCAGACTAAGACTAACTGAAGCTAACTGAACTGAAGCTAACACGATTATACTAGCGCTAACTGATTTGGACTGAAGCTAACTGAATTAGACTGAATTGGACTGAAGCTAAGTGAATTGGACTGTATTGGACTGAAGCTAACTGAAATTGTTCAAACCATATAAAAATCTGGCGACTGTTTAAAAATCTGGCAGCATTTCCAGTAGGTTGTCAACAACCATTTTCAGTGAAACCAGCAAACTAGCACATCTGCATTTTCATCTCAACCATACCAAACTGCATTTTCACTGCCACAAACAGAAATTGTTCACACAACTTAAGCTTTGTTCACAGAATTCATACTTAAGGTACTGCCACAAACAGAAATTGTTCACACAACTTAAGAAATTGTTCACAAAATTCAAACTTAAGCTACTGCCAGAAACAGGAATTAAGCTGCTGCTCAGAAGTAGAACTTAAGCTGCTACTCAGAAGCAGATCTTCTTCTTCGGAGTAAGCTTCTTGACAGCTGTCCGAAGTCTCCTAGGTGGTGACCATTCGCTTGTTGACAGCTGAACAGTAGAAGCCTCTTCTATTATTGGCAGCGAGGAAGAAGGGATGTTGTTTATAGGTTGCTGAAAAGTTGAAGCCTCTTCTATTGTTGGCAGCTGAACAGTAGAAGCCTCCATGCCAACAAGCTGCTGATTACTATCAGCTTCCTGCTGTGTTGGAAACCATTTCTTTGTTGTGTTTTTCCTCAGCCTCTGTTTCCTGTGATGATATAAGTTAGATAAACAATAATAATGTTATGAAGAAAGTTGATGTTTACGTATTACCTTTTCTTTGTACCATTAAGGGGACACTTGTAGCTGCTCTTCCTATGCCCTAACTCCCCACAATTTGGACACTTAAATTTTCCTCTAATTACTTTCTTTGTTTTCTCGGTGTCATTTGAAGGCTTCTTCTTGCTGCTACCACCCTCGAGACAAGACTTGATCCTATTTTTCCTTTGACGTCCGACACCTCTTTTACCAAGGGGTGCACCAACCTCTTTTGCAAAGTCCACCTTAGGCCAAAGCAACTTGTTCTCAATTGGCTCCACCAATCTTGAGTATGCTTTCCTATACATCTCTACAGAGTAGTAATCATCAACAAACTCCTCCATCATCACATCTCTGAATTGTTGTGCAGTTATTAGACATAATGCATGGTGGCAAGGCTTCCCGGTATGTTGCCACTCTAGGCATGAACATTCTCTTAGATATGCCTTCACCACATATCTAGAAACACAGTCAGTGTTGTCTCTCACCTCGGCAACATATTCATCACCTTTTATGACTTCCAGGTGTCAGAGCCCTCGAGTACGTGCATTGAGTTGGGCTATGATGGAGGGTAGTATCTTTCCTTCTAACCTCCATCCAATTCGCCTTCTCTTATGAAAAAGTTGCATGATCATCAACCTTATTTTGTCAGCAAGGTCGCATACTGGAAGGTCCTTGTAGTCCTTAATCCAGTTGTTGAAGACCTCCGCAATGTTATTCGTCACATAGTCACATTTGATGCTAGGGTTAAAAGCACTGCAGTACCACAATAAACTATGAAACTTATCCAACCAATCAGCGATGGCAGGGTTCTGTTTCACGTTTGCAATGTACATATCATAAACTTCTTTCATGTACGCCCTTGCAGCAGGGTACATATATTCAGAACCAGGAAATTGTTTGACAAAGTTGTTCATTAGATGCCTGAAACACTCTCTTTTCTCTGCATTGGGAAAAACATCCCTCGTTGCGTTGGTCAAACCTTTGCAAGCATCAGAACAAATTGCTAGTATAGGAAGATCTCCAATGGCCTTCCGTAACTGCTGCATGAACCATTTCCAATTGTCCTCCGTTTTAGACTCGAAGAATCCAAAAGCAATGGGGAACATCCAATTGTGCCCATCAACTGTTGTAGCAGATGGTAGGTGACCATTCCATCGACCATTCAAAGCCGTAGAATCCACACTCAAGTAAGGTCTGCAACCCTGTAAGAAGCCTGTGATACATGGTCCAAGAGCACAAAAGAAGCGCGTGAAGTAGAATCGACCATCTTCTACTCGAACATCAATTTCAATGACACTATCAGGTGACTTCTGCAATACTGCCTCCTTCCAACTGTACAAAAGTTGAAAGCTCTCTTCCCAGGTCCCATACAAGACTTTCAAGGCTTTTTCTTTTTCATACCAAACTGTGTCATACGCAATTATGCATTTGTAGGTATCTTGAAGTGTAGTTTGTAATTCCTTAGCACCAATATGTGGTTTCTTAACAATAATAGGAAGAGCTTTTGAAGCAACCCAAGCACTTGTTGGTGTGCTAATCCTCCTCCGTCCGCTAGAAGTACAAGTGTGATGATCATTCAACACTGTTACCTACAAAAATAGCAACAACAATAACACTCTCATTGTATTACTTCGAAGGCCACAACAATATAAATAATATAAGTTCTTGACATAAACAAAAAACATACAATTATGGTCGGCGAACCATCCCTCTCAATTCTTGCATTTATGCTCCAAGGACAGCCGCCTCCACGACAATAGCCTCTATATTTCTTCGTTGTACTTGCCTCAATACCTAACTCGAATTCTTTGTCTATGGCATATTGTCTCATTGCGAGCCTAAATTCAGTCATAGATGCATACAAGCTGCCAACCTCCATCACTGGATCATTAGAGTCATAGACAACTCTGGTCTCCTACTGCAAAAAATCAACACAAGTGAAAGGATCACGATGCCCAAGAGGGGGGGTGAATTGGGCTTTTCTAAAAATCAACACTAATTAAAACCTAAGCAAGAGCTAAGCAAGAGCCCAACTTCACCCCAACAACTAGCACTAAGAATATAATACTAGAAATGCAACAATGCTAAGACAATACTTCAAATACTTGCTAAACAAATACACAATGTAAAGTGCTTGAATTAAGAGCGGAATGTAAAGCAAGGTTTAGATGACTCCTCCAATTTTTCCCGAGGTATCGAAGAGTCGGCACTCTCCACTAGTCCTCGTTGGAGCACCCACGCAAGGGTATCGCTCCCCCTTGGTCCTCGCAAGAACCAAGTGCTCACTACGAGATGATCCTTTGCCACTCCGGCACGGTGGATCCCTCGAGACCGCTTACAAACTTGAGTCGGGTCACCAACAAGATCTTCACGGTGATCACCGAGCTCCCAACGCCACCAAGCCGTCTAGGTGATGCCGATCACCAAGAGTAACAAGCCGTAGACTTTCGCTTGACCAAGAGAAGCCTAATGCAAGTGGTGTGTGCTCTAGGTGGCTCTTGCTAGCGCTAATGAGGAACAAACGCGGATTAAGATTCTCTAATCTCCTCACTAGGCTTTTGGTGCTTGCAATGCTCTAGCAATGTGCTGGAATAAATGTGGAGTGCAAGACATTGAATATGGTGGGTGGAAGGGGTATAAATAGCCCTCACCCACCAACTAGCCGTTACAGGCATCTCACTGCGCACTGGCGCACCGGACAGTCAGGTGCGCCAACGGTGCGCCACCGGTGCCCAACGGTCGTTTCTAACGGCTAGTTCTGACAGCTAGCCGTTGGACTCATGGCACACCGGACAGTGAACAGTCACTGTCCGGTGCACACCGGACAGTCCGGTGCGATGTCCGGTGCGCCACTAAAATTCAACTCTTAAACTGGCGCTCTCGGGTTTTCTGTGGAGGAAGCTTCTTCCTCGGACCAGCCTGGCCCCACCTGGCAGAGGGTGCACCGGACAGTCCGGTGCACACCGGATAGTCCGGTGCCCCCAGGGACAGAAACCCTAACTCTTGTTTTTCAGCTGATTTTTAAATCGGTTTTCGTTCTAACTTGTGAGTGAGTTCTAGAGTGACACCTAGCACTGTATGTGAGTGTGATTGTGCACCAACACTACACTAGAACTCTCTTGGTCAAACTACTCATCGACAACCCCTCTTTATAGTACGGCTATAAGAGAATAAAAGACCTAACTAAATCGCGAGTGTCCACATCTCCTTGACACTCGGACTCCGTAGACCTTTGCCTTTTGTTTCGTCGTTTTAGCCGTCGCTTCGAGTTCTTATCTCCGGGATTGTTTTCACCGTTGTAGTACTTCTACCTGTCATGCGACCTAACTTGTCATTTGTCTCTGCAAAACATACGTTAGTCACATATAATATTACGTTGTCATTAATCACTAAAACCAACCAGGGGCCTAGATGCTTTCAATCTCCCCCTTTTTGGTGATTGATGACAACCCTACAAGTTTTGTGAGAGTAGTTTGTTTTGAAGTTTCTGTCAATAGAAAGGATGGTTAGTTATACTCAGTAATCTTTGACAGAAAGAACGTGTATCATACTAATAAGAGTGAGCACATACACATCATAAGATTCTTGTTCATATAAAAGTGAAGTTAAATCAATGAAACAAGACCTTAGAAGACTGGTGATAAAATATAAGGTGAAAACATAATACACACAGTCAATCATAAGCAACGAGAGTATATATATCGAGTTTGTGAGCCAAAAACATCAAGCTAGTACAGAGAGTAGCAAGCACATATATTACATCAAAATGACTCTCTACTAACTCTCTAACTCCCCCTAGCTCTCACAACTCATATCTCTCCCCCTTTGGCGTCAAACACCAAAAGGGCACCCGAACCTAAACATCTGAAGCGGGAGGAGGCGGCGGGAGCGCATCCGGTCGCGGTCGAGGCAGCAGAGCGAACGCCGGTGGAGGGTCAGAGTCAGTCTCGGATCCAGGATCTGTGGTAGAAGCTGGAGCTGGTACTGACTCGGACTGAGGCCGCACTGCAGGAGCTGCCGGAACAGAAGAGGTCACAGACACTGCCACAGCAGTAGTGGAAACAGCAGATGCTGGAGGCACTGGCGGCTGCGGGCAGACAGAGCTGACAACCGGAGAGGTGAAAGCCAAAGTGACCGGCCGGAGCGGAGAGGGACCAATAGAAGGAACAGGGGGTCCGGTCTGAATCGCTGGCACAACTGGAGCCTGAAGCGGAGGAGGTGGAGCAGACTGAACTAGGGGAACTGAGACACCAGAATGCTGTAGCATGAGAGCCATGAATGCCCTGCTCTCAGCCCGATCCTGAAGTAGCTGCTGCTGAAGCGCATCCTGCCTGTCCTGCATGTTCTGAAACATCGAGAGCATCCTCTCGGATAACCGGGCCTGCTCGGCTGCCAGGTGAGCCTGCTGCTGAGTGATAGACTGGAGAATCGAAGCAAGAGCAGGGTCCATAGCCTAAGGGGTAGCAGGGGCAGCACTAGAACTCCCAGCCTCATGATCATGTGAGCGTGGAGGCATAGGAGGCGGAGGAGGAACCCCAAAATCATCATCATCATCATCATCATCATCAGCTGTAGCCTGAGTGTCGAACTGATGAAAAGCTGCATCCTCGGCCTGAGAGTCAAAAACAGGAGCAGAAGCTGGCACAGGAGTCTCAGGCGCAGGACGGTAGGATCCAAAAACGAGGTGTGAGGCCTCAAGTGAGCCCTGAAACCGAGGAGGCTGAATCAGCTGCGCAAAGATGTGGCACAAGTAGTGAGCATAGGGCAACTGACGACGAGCACGAATCCCATCCAAAACGGTGTCCTCGATCTCACAAATAAGGAAGTCCACGACGTCGAACTCAGAGTGAGAGACCAGGGCACCAAGGAGCCAAAGCTGAATATGTGTGGTAGCCTCCCTGTAACCCATCCTCGGCAGAAGAGTCCGTCTGATAAGCTCATATAAATACTTGGCTGTTGTAGTAAAATCCGCCGGTGAACGTCGCGACCCATCTGTGAAGGGCGGGCGGAACAGAGCCGCGACGTGAGCTGTACCCAGAGCCACACCGCCGTGAGGGCGACGAGGAGGGTCAGAAGTGCCGTAGCAGAGGCTGTGAAGACGAGTCGTCGACTCGGGAAATCCAAAAAGCTGACGGATCTGACTGGCAGTAATGGTGACATCCTCGCGCTCAAAACGAAACCTCATCCAGTGATGATCCGGGTCAATCCATACAGAGGCGTAGAAGACTCGTACCCACTCCTCAACATACCTGCCGCTGGTAGTCAAAAGGGTCTGAAGGCCAGGCAGATAGGTGAGGTGCGCCTCAGAGTCAGCACCGGCTGCAAGCAGAAAGGCTGGAAGATCCAAAAGCCGGTGCACTCGTAGAGCTATCTGAGCAGACATCTGAGCTCTGAAAAATGACTCCTGAATACGAGTGCTGAACAGGTCAACTGCTGCAGGGTCCCTCTGAGCTGGTAACCAAGACTCCACGGGTACGTATCTGAACCTACGTACTCGTGCCGTTGTAGCACGCTGAAGGTCAAACAGTCTAGGATCCGCAGCAAGTGGTTGCACCTCAGTCTCATCGCGCTCCCGGAATCGAGGTGGAGGGACAGGAGGAGCTAAAGCAGGAGCGGGATGAGGAAGAGCAGTGGAAGCTGGCGTAGTGGAGGTAGCGGGTATGGCTGTGGTGGTGGATGGCGCAACAGGAGTGACGGGAGCAGGCAGAGTAGGTGGCGGAGTGGAAGCAGAGGTGTGAGTGGAGGAGCGAGGTCGGGAGGCGAGACGACGAACACGATATGCGATCTGATCTAACGGAGTCTGCGGCTGATCTCCAAGCTCGGCCTGCGCAGCGGCTGCTGCTGCTGCTGCACGGGCTGCTCTGTCCGTACGCTGCTTCTTGCGGCCTTCCTGCTGCTCCAAGTAAACTGTCTTGCCCTTGACTTGCCTGAAGGGGCGACGAGGGTCCTCATCATCGCCTCCCCCTGGCGCCGACACATTCTTCGTGCGCGGCATCCTGAACTGATGTCTGCAAATGAGAGAGAGTGACTAAGCAAGAGTGAAAATGTCCGATAGAGTAGCAAAGGATGAGATGACTACCTGGAAAGCTCACACGAGAGGTGACGATCCAGGCAGGACGGGAGACGCCACACAGGCAATCAAGGTCACTGAAATGATAGAAGAGGTGAGCACGTATTAGGCACATAGTCATAAGTATATGAAATGTGAATAAATACATACACAGAGAGATATGGCACAGAAAACACGAGACGAGACGATCGATAGGTCAAACGGCGTGAAAACGACGTTTGAACGATAAACAGTGACATAGGAGGTTTGGAATTTGAATTGAGGCACGAAATGACATGGAATTGAGTCGATACTTCACGAATAGGTTTGTATAGGTGTATATGAGTGAAGAGTGTGCTTGGTTTGAATTTAGGCGAAGAAAAAGAGATTTGGGCACTCGGCTCGAAAACGATCGCTCAAAACGGGGAATTGAGTGAAATTGAAGCCAGGAATCTCGGATTGGCGTGAAATTTGGCAAATATGTTACTGGAAGAGTTGTGAAGGTGCCTGAAAAATTTGGGTTCAATTGGAGCATTTTTGGCTGGTTTGGGCATTTCACCGAGCACGTGGAGGGCGAGGAATTAGGGTTATAGGGAAATGGCCATTTGAGGTATAAAAACCCTCCCGAAGGAGCTAGAAACCTGCAGGGATACTCAATGGGGACAATTGAACACATTCCACCACATGGATGCACAAGATTTCACAGGATTTGGAATTTGGGCAAAAGGGGTGGAATGGAGTGCTCACTGTCACATAGACAGAGAGCAGGAGAGAAAGAGATAGAGGGAGAGAAGTGCTGCTCACCGAGCGAGGGAGAGGACAAGCCCAGGCACACGATCGCCGGAGAGTCGCCGGTGGGGGGGAGGTCGCCGGCGGAGGAGAGGGAGATGCCAGAGAGACAGAGAGAAGCAGAGGGAGTGTCTCTGCCCCGGGCTCGGGCGGGGAAAGGTTTTTTAAAAACGGAGTATGGGCGCACCGGACAGTCTACAGTGCCTGTCCGATGCACACCGGACAGCGCACAGTAGCTGTCCGATGAACCACCGGACAGCGCACAGAAAAATGGAGTTTGAACGCGCGGCTGCCGGTGCACCAGACATTGCACAGTGCAGTGTCCGGTGCACACCGGACTGTCCGGTGAGCCCAGACAGAGGGAAGATTGGAAAATTTTGAATTTTTCTATCTAATTTCCAACCAAACCAAATCCCAACTTATAATCACACAAAATAACACTTGTTGGGACAGGTATTGGCACCCTCGTATATTTTTCAAAATATTTTGCCATAGGCTAGATAATTTTTAGAGAAAATAGGCAAATGGTGAAATTTGCATTTTGGCTTGCACTAGGGGTTTTCATGAGTGATTTGAGTTTTGAATACTCCCCCTAAGTGCAGTTGAAAGGGAAATGTGCCCTTGGGCCATTTCTAAGTATTTTGGTGATTGAGTGCCAACTCAAGTGCTTAAATGTGAATCAATGCCCATGGATGAACAAAGTGCAAATCTAGAGCAAAGGTATGTTTCTAAGTCTTAATACATTGGTTTTGTGTACTAATATACTTGTCTAAGTATTGGAAACAGGAGGAAAAAGAAAAGAAATAGTTGGCTGTGTACAGCCAGAAGGCTGCTTCGGTCTGGGGCACCGGACTGTCCGGTGGTGCACCGGACAGTGTCCGGTGGTGCACCGGACAGTGTCCTGTGCGCCAGGCTGCCTCGACCGAAGAGGCCGCTCTCGGGAATTTGCTAACGGCGTACGGCTAAAATTCACCGGACTGTCCGGTGTGCACCGGACTGTCCGATGAGCCAACGGTCGGCCGGGCCAACGGTCGGCCGCGGATTCTGCGCGCGACACGTGGCCAAGCCAACGGTCGGAAGGGGGCACCGGACTGTCCGGTGTGCACCGGACATGTCCGGTGCGCCAACGGCTCCCAGATCTCCAACGGTCGACTGCGCTGTTTAAGGAAGGAAATCGGGCACCGGACTGTCCGGTGCGCCCGACGACAGAAGGCAAGGATGGCCTTCTGGATTTGTTCTCAACGGCTCCTAGCTGCCTTGGGGCTATAAAAGGGACCCCTAGGCGCATGGAGGAGTACACCAAGCATTCCTACAACATCCCTAAGCACCAAGACATCGATTCCACGCATTTGGTTCATTGTGATAGCATCTAGAGCTCTTGTTGAGTTGTGAACTCATTGAGTTGTGTTGCGAGCTCTTGTTGCGACTTGTGTGCGTGGTGTTGCTCTGATTTTGAGTCTTGTGTGCGTTGCTAGTTCTCCCTTACTTCGTATTTCTTTGTGAATCTTAAGTGTAAGGGCGAGAGGCTCCAAGTTGTGGAGATTCCTCGCAACCGGGATATTGAAAGGCAAAGCAAAACACCGTGGTATTCAAGTTGGTCTTTGGACCGCTTGAGAGGGGTTGATTGCAACCCTCGTCCGTTGGGACGCCACAACGTGGAGTAGGCAAGCGTTGGTCTTGGCCGAACCACGGGATAAACCACTGTGTCATCGCTGTGTTTGATCTCTTGTGGTATTGTGTTTTGTTGTGACTCCTCTCTAGCCACTTGGCAATTATTGTGCTAACACTTAACAAGTTTTTGTGGCTATAAGTTTAAGTTTTCACAGGATCACCTATTCACCCCCCCCTCTAGGTGCTCTCAATTGGTATCAGAGCCGTTCTCTTCAAGAAAGGGACTAACCGCCCGAAGAGATGGATCCTAAGGGGAAGGGAATCGTGATCAACGACAAGGAAAAGGAGTCCTTCGTCAACGAGCCAAAAGATGACAAATCCAACGACTCTGGCTCGGGCCACAGACGTAAAGATGGGAAGAAGAAGAAGACAAGACGTATCAAGGAGATCGTCTACTACGACAGCGACGAGTCTACTTCTTCCCACAAGGACGACGACTACGACAAACAAAAGACGGTTAACTCAAACTTTTCTTTTGATTATTCGCGTATTCCGCACAGCTCAAATGCTCATTTGCTCCCCATTCCACTTGGCAAGCCTCCTCACTTTGATGGAGAGGACTACGGATTTTGGAGTCACAAAATGCGTACACACCTATTTTCTCTCCATCCAAGCATTTGGGAGATTGTGGAAAGTGGAATGAAATTTGATAGCTCGGATAGTCCTTCGTTTATTAATGAACAGATCCATAAAAATGCACAAGCTACTACTGTGTTGCTAGCCTCTTTGTGCAGGGACGAGTATCACAAGGTGAGCGGCTTGGACAATGCCAAGCAGATTTGGGACACCCTCAAGATCTCTCATGAGGGGAATGATGTCACCTTACTCACCAAGATGGAGTTGGTGGAGGGCGAGCTCGGACGATTCGCGATGATAAGGGGCGAGGAGCCGACGCAAACATACAACCGGCTCAAGATCCTTATCAACAAAATAAGGAGCTACGGAAGCACGCGATGGACGGATCACGACGTCGTCCGCCTAATGCTAAGGTCATTTACCGTTCTTGATCCTCATCTCGTGAACAATATTCGTGAGAATCCCAGGTACACGAAGATGACGCCCGAGGAGGTACTCGGAAAATTCGTAAGCGGGAGGATGATGATCAAGGAGGCAAGATACGTGGACGACGCCTTGAATGGACCGATCAACGAGCCTCAACCCCTTGCTCTCAAGGCAACAAGAAGCAAGGAGGCGCTACCTAGCAGGGTGGCACAAATTGAGGCGGCCGGACTTAATGATGAAGAGATGGCCCTCATCATTAAAAGATTCAAAACGGCGCTTAAAGGTCGCAAGGGACAGCCAAGCAAGACCAAAGCCAAGGGGAAGCGTTCGTGCTTCAAATGTGGTAAGCTTGGTCATTTTATTGCTAACTGTCCCGACAATGATAGTGATCAGGACCAAGGGAACAAGAGGGAGAAGAAGAAGAATTATAAGAAGGCAAAGGGCGAGGCTCATCTTGGCAAGGAGTGGGACTCGGACTGCTCCTCGTCTGACTCCGACAGTGAGGGACTCGCCGCCACTGCATTCAACAAGTCATCCCTCTTCCCCAACGAGCGTCACACTTGCCTCATGGCAAGAGAGAAGAAGGTAATCACTCGTAATGATGTCACTTATGATTCTTCTAGTGACGATGAGTCTAGTGATGATGAAATAGATTACTCTAGTTTGTTCAAGGGATTGGATAGAAATAAAATTGATAAAATCAATGAATTAATTGATGCCTTGAATGAAAAGGATAGGCTTTTAGAAAAGCAAGAGGATTTGTTGTATGATGAGCATGATAAATTTGTTAGTGCACAAAATTCTTATGTTTTAGAAGTTAAAAGAAATGAAGTGCTTTCTAGTGAATTATCTTCTTGTCATGAAACCATTACTACTTTAAAGAGTGTTAATGATGACTTAAATGCTAAACTAGAAGTAGCTAGTAAAAATTCTTGTGTAGAACATGTTGAGATTTGCACTAGGTGTAAAGATTTCGATGTTGATACTTGTAGTGAACACCTAGTCTCAATTTCTAATTTGAATGATGAAGTGGCTAGTCTTAATGCCCAACTTAATACTAGCAAAAGCGAATTTGATAAATTAAAATTTGCAAGGGATGCCTATACGATTGGTAGACATCCCTCAATTAAGGATGGACTTGGCTTCAAAAGGGAAGCCAAGAACTTAACAAGCCATAAGGCTCCCATTCCCGCTAAGGAGAAAGGGAAGGCCCCTATGGCTACTAGTGCTAAAAAGAATCATGCCTTTTTGTATAATGATAGGAGACAAACTAGAAATGCTTATAGGAGTTATAATGCTTACGATGATTTTTCTCATGCTATGTTTGCCTCTAGTTCTACATATGTGCATGATAAAAATGTTGGTAGAAGGAATGTTGTTCATAATATGCCTAGGAGAAATGTTGTTAATATTCCAAGGAAAGTTAATGAGTCTTCTACAATATATCATGCTTTGAATGCTTCATTTGCAATCTGTAGAAAGGATAGAAAGGTAATTGCTAGGAAGTTAGGGGCAAAATGCAAGGGTGATAAAACTTGCATTTGGGTCCCTAAGACAATTGTGACTAACCTTGTAGGACCCAACAAGAGTTGGGTACCTAAGTCCCAAGCCTAAATTTGCCTTGCAGGTTTATGCATCCGGTGGTTCAAGCTGGATTATCGACAGCGGATGCACAAACCATATGACGGGGGAGAAGAAGATGTTCACCTCCTACGTCAAGAATAAGGATTCCCAAGATTCAATTATATTCGGTGATGGGAATCAAGGCAAGGTAAAAGGGCTAGGTAAAATTGCAATCTCCAATGAGCATTCTATCTCTAATGTGTTTTTAGTGGAGAGTCTTGGATATAATTTGCTATCTGTTAGTCAATTATGTCATATGGGATATAACTGTCTATTTACAAATGTAGATGTGTCTGTCTTTAGAAGAAGTGATGGTTCACTAGCTTTTAAGGGTGTATTAGACGACAAACTTTATTTAGTTGATTTTGCAAAAGAAGAGGCCGGTCTAGATGCATGCTTAATAGCTAAGACTAGCATGGGCTGGCTGTGGCATCGCCGCTTAGCACATGTGGGGATGAAGAACCTTCACAAGCTTCTAAAGGGAGAACATGTGATAGGTTTAACTAACGTGCAATTCGAAAAAGATAGACCTTGTGCAGCTTGTCAAGCAGGTAAACAAGTGGGAGGAGCGCATCACAGCAAGAATGTGATGACCACTTCAAGACCCCTGGAGCTGCTGCATATGGACCTCTTCGGACCTGTCGCCTATCTGAGCATAGGAGGGAGTAAGTATGGTCTAGTTATTGTTGATGACTTTTCCCGCTTCACTTGGGTGTTCTTTTTGCAGGATAAGTCTGAAACCCAAGGGACCCTCAAGCGCTTCCTCAGGAGAGCTCAAAATGAGTTTGAGCTCAAGGTGAAGAAGATAAGGAGCGACAATGGGTCCGAGTTCAAGAACCTTCAAGTGGAGGAGTTCCTTGAGGAGGAAGGGATCAAGCACGAGTTCTCCGCTCCCTACACACCACAGCAAAATGGTGTGGTAGAGAGGAAGAACAGGACGCTAATCGATATGGCAAGGACGATGCTTGGAGAATTCAAGACCCCCGAGTGTTTCTGGTCGGAAGCCGTGAACACGGCTTGCCACGCCATCAACAGGGTCTACCTTCATCGCCTCCTCAAGAAGACTTCGTATGAGCTACTAACCGGTAACAAACCCAATATATCTTACTTTCGTGTATTTGGGAGCAAGTGCTACATTCTAGTGAAGAAGGGTAGAAATTCTAAGTTTGCTCCCAAAGTTGTAGAAGGGTTTTTGTTAGGTTATGACTCAAATACAAAGGCGTATAGAGTCTTCAACAAATCATTGGGTTTGGTTGAAGTCTCTAGCGACGTTGTATTTGATGAGACTAATGGCTCTCCAAGAGAGCAAGTTGTTGATTGTGATGATGTAGATGAAGAAGATGTTCCGACGGCCGCTATACGAACCATGGCGATTGGAGAAGTGCGGCCACAGGAACAAGATGAACGAGATCAACCTTCTTCCTCAACTATGGTGCATCCCCCAACCGAAGATGACGAACAGGTACCTCAAGTGGAGGCGCTTGATCAAGGGGGAGCACAAGATGATCAAGTGATGGAGGAAGAAGCGCAACCGGCACCTCCAACCCAAGTTCGAGCGATGATTCAAAGGGATCATCCCGTCGACCAAATTTTGGGTGATATTAGCAAGGGAGTAACTACTCGATCTCGATTAGTTAATTTTTGTGAGCATTACTCCTTTGTCTCTTCTATTGAGCCTTTCAGGGTAGAGGAGGCCTTGCTAGATCCGGATTGGGTATTGGCCATGCAGGAGGAACTCAACAACTTCAAGCGCAATGAAGTTTGGACACTGGTGCCTCGTCCCAAGCAAAATGTTGTGGGAACCAAGTGGGTGTTCCGCAACAAACAGGACGAGCACGGGGTGGTGACAAGGAACAAGGCTCGACTTGTGGCAAAAGGTTATGCCCAAGTCGCAGGTTTGGACTTTGAGGAGACGTTTGCTCCTGTGGCTAGGCTAGAATCAATTCGTATCTTGCTAGCATATGCCGCTCACCATTCTTTCAGGTTGTACCAAATGGATGTGAAGAGCGCTTTCCTCAACGGGCCAATCAAGGAGGAGGTGTACGTGGAGCAACCCCCTGGCTTCGAGGATGAACGGTACCCCGACCACGTGTGTAAGCTCTCTAAGGCGCTCTATGGACTTAAGCAAGCCCCAAGAGCATGGTATGAATGCCTTAGAGACTTTTTAATTGCTAATGCCTTCAAGGTTGGAAAAGCCGATCCAACTCTTTTTACAAAGACATGTGATGGTGACTTGTTTGTGTGCCAAATCTATGTCGATGACATAATATTTGGTTCTACTAACCAAAAGTCTTGTGAAGAGTTTAGCAGGGTGATGACGCAGAAGTTCGAGATGTCGATGATGGGCGAGTTGAACTACTTCCTTGGGTTCCAAGTGAAGCAACTCAAGGACGACACCTTCATCTCCCAAACAAAGTACACGCAAGATCTGCTAAAGCGGTTTGGGATGAAGGACGCCAAGCCCGCAAAGACTCCGATGGGGACCGACAGACACACCGACCTCAACAAAGGAGGTAAGTCTGTTGATCAAAAAGCATACCGGTCAATGATAGGTTCTTTGCTTTACTTATGTGCTAGTAGACCGGATATTATGCTTAGCGTATGCATGTGTGCTAGATTTCAATCCGATCCTAAGGAGTGTCACTTAGTGGCGGTGAAGCGAATTCTTAGATATTTGGTTGCTACGCCTTGCTTCGGGCTCTGGTATCCAAAGGGGTCTACCTTTGACTTAGTTGGATACTCAGACTCCGACTATGCTGGATGTAAGGTCGATAGGAAGAGTACATCGGGGACGTGCCAATTCTTAGGAAGGTCCCTGGTGTCATGGAACTCTAAGAAACAAACCTCCGTTGCCCTATCCACCGCTGAGGCCGAGTATGTTGCCGCAGGTCAGTGTTGCGCGCAACTGCTTTGGATGAAGCAAACCCTCCGGGACTTTGGCTACAATCTGAGCAAAGTCCCACTCCTATGTGATAATGAGAGTGCTATCCGCATGGCGGAGAATCCTGTTGAGCACAGCCGCACAAAGCACATAGACATCCGGCATCACTTTTTGAGAGACCACCAGCAAAAGGGAGATATCGAAGTGTTTCATGTTAGCACCGAGAACCAGCTAGCCGATATCTTCACTAAGCCTCTAGATGAGAAGACCTTCTGCAGGTTGCGTAGTGAGCTAAATGTCTTAGATTCGCGGAACTTGGATTGAATTGTAGCATACTTGTATTTATGCTTTTGATCATGTTCCTTTCTGCATTTTGTTGCTTATTATGGTGCTCAAGTTGTACAAACACTCCCTGAACCTCACAAGTCCGTTGCAAAGTGATGCACATGTGTAGGGGGAGATGTGTTACAACTTGACCCTTTGAGACTAACCATGAGCTTGAGTTTGATGATTTAGTCTCAAAGAAGGATTGAAAGGGAAAAGGTGGACTTGGACCATGAAAGACTTCCACTGCACTCCGATGAGAGGGTAACTTATTCCAAGTTCATCTCATGAACTCTTATTGCCATTTGATCTTAATTGAAGACTTTGGTGAGGCAATGGGGTTATAGGGCCAAGATTGATCCCGTTTTGGTGCTTGATGCCAAAGGGGGGAGAAAATAAAGGCCAAAGCGATAAATGGATCAGCTGCCACTTGAGAGATTTTGAAAATAGTAGAATAGAGTTTTTTTTTGACAAAACTCTTTTATTGTCTCTCTTGTCAAAAGTTGGCTTTTTGTGGGGAGAAGTGTTGATTATGGGAAAAAGGGGGAGTTTTTGGATTCTTGAATCAAAATTCTTTGGAAAACCTCTCTTTATATCTCTACAAGTGGATTTGACTTAGAGATAGGATTTTGAGTTTGATTTGCAAAAACAAACCAAGTGGTGGCAAAGGATGATCCATATATGCCAAATTGAATCAAAATAAATTTGAGTTTTTATTTGAAGTGATATTGCACTTGTTCTAGTTCCTTTATGTTGTGTTGGCATAAATCACCAAAAAGGGGGAGATTGAAAGGGAAATGTGCCCTTGGGCCATTTCTAAGTATTTTGGTGATTGAGTGCCAACTCAAGTGCTTAAATGTGAATCAATGCCCATGGATGAACAAAGTGCAAATCTAGAGCAAAGGTATGTTTCTAAGTCTTAATACATTGGTTTTGTGTACTAATATACTTGTCTAAGTATTGGAAACAGGAGGAAAAAGAAAAGAAATAGTTGGCTGTGTACAGCCAGAAGGCTGCTTCGGTCTGGGGCACCGGACTGTCCGGTGCGCCAGGCTGCCTCGACCGAAGAGGCCGCTCTCGGGAATTTGCTAACGACGTACGGCTAAAATTCACCGGACTGTCCGGTGTGCACCGGACTGTCCGGTGAGCCAACGGTCGGCCGGGCCAACGGTCGGCCGCGGATTCTGCGCGCGACACGTGGCCAAGCCAACGGTCGGAAGGGGGCACCGGACTGTCCGGTGTGCACCGGACATGTCCGGTGCGCCAACGGCTCCCAGATCTCCAACGGTCGACTGCGCTGTTTAAGGAAGGAAATCGGGCACCGGACAGTGTCCGGTGTGCACCGGACTGTCCGGTGCGCCCGACGACAGAAGGCAAGGATGGCCTTCTGGATTTGTTCTCAACGGCTCCTAGCTGCCTTGGGGCTATAAAAGGGACCCCTAGGCGCATGGAGGAGTACACCAAGCATTCCTACAACATCCCTAAGCACCAAGACATCGATTCCACGCATTTGGTTCATTGTGATAGCATCTAGAGCTCTTGTTGAGTTGTGAACTCATTGAGTTGTGTTGCGAGCTCTTGTTGTGACTTGTGTGCGTGGTGTTGCTCTGATTTTGAGTCTTGTGTGCGTTGCTAGTTCTCCCTTACTTCGTATTTCTTTGTGAATCTTAAGTGTAAGGGCGAGAGGCTCCAAGTTGTGGAGATTCCTCGCAACCGGGATATTGAAAGGCAAAGCAAAACACCGTGGTATTCAAGTTGGTCTTTGGACCGCTTGAGAGGGGTTGATTGCAACCCTCGTCCGTTGGGACGCCACAACGTGGAGTAGGCAAGCGTTGGTCTTGGCCGAACCACGGGATAAACCACTGTGTCATCGCTGTGTTTGATCTCTTGTGGTATTGTGTTTTGTTGTGACTCCTCTCTAGCCACTTGGCAATTATTGTGCTAACACTTAACAAGTTTTTGTGGCTATAAGTTTAAGTTTTCATAGGATCACCTATTCACCCCCCCTCTAGGTGCTCTCAGCAGTACCTCATGCATATTTCAAGAACCAACAATTGCATAAAAAGTAAGAATTTAAGTGCTAAAAGCTTAAAACTAAGACTTGTCAAGTTTGACCCGAGTTAAGCTTTTTCACTCGCTTTGTTGGCGGTTATCTCAACTAGGTTAGACAAGCCCTAGATGCAATACAAGTAATTTAAATATGCAATGCAAGCTTGACAACACCATTTGACATTTTACATAAAGTTTCTGAGATCAAGGATATTTAGTTCATTCCTCAACATGCAAAAGCGGGTCTTATCAAGAGGCTTAGTGAAAATATCCGCTAATTGATCTTCCGACCTCACTCCTTCTAAAATGATATCTCCTTTAGCAACATGATCTCTAAGGAAGTGATGACGGATATCAATGTGCTTGGTGCGAGAGTGTTGTACAGGGTTATTAGCAATTTTAACAGCACTCTCATTATCACACAACAAAGGTACCTTTTCTAGAACTACGCCATAGTCTAGAAGAGTTTGTTTCATATATAAAATTTGTGTGCAACAAGCACCTGCGACAATGTATTCCGCTTCGGCAGTTGACAAGGCAACACTGTTTTGCTTTTTGGATGTCCATGAAACTAGTGATCTACCAAGCAGATGGCATCCCCCAGAAGTACTTTTCCTATCAATTTTGCAACCGGCATAATCCGAATCAGAATAGCCAATTAAATCAAAAGTAGCTCCTTTGGGATACCACAGACCAACGCTTGTGGTGTGCCTGAGATACCTAAGAATTCTCTTAACAGCGTGAAGATGAGCTTTCTTAGGATTAGATTGAAATCTAGCACACATGCAGATACTAAACATAATATCGGGCCTAGATGCGGTAAGGTACAATAAACTACCAATCATAGAACAGTAGAGAGTTTGATTAACCGGGTTACCTCCCTCGTCTAAGTCGAGATGTCCATTTGTAGGCATGGGGGTCTTGATTGGTTTGCACTTCTCCATGCTGAACCTTTTCAACAAGTCTTTGGTATACTTCTCTTGTGAGAGAAAGTTACCATCTTTCATTTGCCTGACTTGAAAGCCGAGGAAGTACGTTAGCTCACCAATCATTGACATCTCGAACTCCTTCGACATCAACTCACCAAATTCCTTGCAATGATAGTCATTTGTCGAGCCAAAGATTATATCATCAACATATACTTGACAAATGAAAATATCACCGTTATGTTTCTTTGTGAAGAGAGTTGTGCCGACGGTACCGATCTTGAAGCCCTTTTCGATGAGGAAGTCACGAAGGCGCTCATACCAAGCCCTTGGAGCCTGCTTTAGCCCATAAAGTGCCTTGGACAACCTGTAAGCATGGTTAGGATATCTAGGGTCTTCAAATCCAGGCGGTTGCTCAACATATACAAGTTCATTTATGAAGCCATTTAAAAATGCACTTTTTACATCCATTTGATAAAGTTTTATATCATAGCATGATGCATATGCAAGTAGGATACGGATGGCTTCCAGTCGAGCAACCGGTGCAAAGGTCTCTCCAAAATCTAAGCCTTCAACTTGAGAGAATCCCTTTGCAACAAGTCTTTCCTTGTTTCTTACAATCACACCTTGATCATCTTGTTTGTTTCTGAACACCCACTTGGTTCCAATGATTCTTGCATCTTGTGGGGGCTTCTCCAGGGTCCAAACTTCGTTACGGGTGAAGTTGTTAAGTTCTTCATGCATGGCATTCACCCAGTCCGGATCCTGTAGCGCCTCATCTATACAAGTAGGCTCAACACAAGAAACAAAAGAGTGATGTTCAATAAAAGAAGCATGTTTATGTGATCGAGTAATAACCCCTTGTGAAGGACTCCCGATGATTTGGTTTTGAGGATGAGCTTGAAGTAGTGATGAGTTTCTCCTGTCAACCACTTGGGAAGAAGATCCTGGAGCATCAACATCTTCGGCTTGTACCCTTGCTTGTTCATGAGAGACAAATGTATCTTCATTTGCATGCCTCTCATCTTTTTCATCATCTTGTGGTACATTTGATGAAGAAGGCCTGTCAATGATTTGCACCTCTTCTTCATCTTCTTTTGGTTTGATAGCTCCAATAGGCATGTTCTTCATTGCTTCCCTAAGTGGCTCATCACCTACATCATCAAGATTTTCAAGTGCTCCTTGGGAGCCATTAGTCTCATCAAATTCCACATCATATGTTTCTTCTACCACGCCAGTGGCATGGTTGAATACTCGATATGCTTTGGACTTTAATGAATAACCCAAAAGAAAACCAATATCACAACGTCTTTGAAACTTCCCTAGGCGATGGCGTTTCTTGTAGATGTAGCATTTGCACCCAAACACCCGAAGAAGGAGACGTCTGGCTTTTTCCCATTTAGCAGTTCATAAGGAGTCTTCGCAAGTAGCCGGTGAGGAAATAGCCTGTTTGATGCATAACAAGCAGTGTTGACAGCTTCGGCCCAAAACCTCTCCGGTGTGTTATACTCATCAATCATGGTTCTTGCAAGAGTGATCAAGGTCCTGTTCTTCCTTTCAACAACTCCATTTTGTTGAGGTGTGTATGTTGTAGATACTTCATGCTTGATCCCAATTTCATCACAGTACTCATGAATGTTGGTGTTGTCAAATTCTTTGCCATTGTCACTTCTAATCTTCTTGATCTTGCAATCAAATTCATTTTGTGCTTTCTTGGCAAACTTCTTAAATATAGATGCAACTTCAGATTTGTCATGGATAAAGAACACCCAAGTGTATCTTGAGAAGTCATCAACAATCACTAGACAGTAGAGGTTGCCACCGGCACTTACATAATTTGTAGGTCCAAATAAATCCATATGAAGTAGTTCCAGTGGCCTTGATGTTGACATGAAAGCTTTAGTAGGATGTGTATTAGCAACTTGCTTTCCAGCTTGACATGCACTGCATGGCTTGTCTTTTTCAAACACCACATCCTTTAATCCTCTAACCATATCTTTCTTTAATACCTTCTTGAGTGTGCTCATCCCAACATGTGCAAGCCTCCTATGCCAGAGCCATCCAAGTGAAGCTTTGGTGAAGAGGCAAGTTCTTAAGTCTGCATCTTCTGAAGTGAAATCCACTAAGTAGAGGTTGTTGTACCTAAAACCTTTGAACACCATTGATTCATCATCCATCTTTGTTACAATAACCTCTGTTGGAGTGAATAAGCATTGAAGTCCAAGATCACAGAGTTGACCCACTGATAATAAATTGAAGCTCAAAGGTGCAACTAAGAGAACATTTGATATTGATAGATCATTTGAGATTGCCACCTTGCCAAGTCCTTGCACTTTTCCTTTTGAATTGTCTCCAAATGTGATTTTATCTTGACCATCAACATTTTCATCCAGTGAGGTGAACATCCGTGGGTTGCCTGTCATATGTTGTGTGCATCCACTGTCAATAACCCAATGACTCCCACCGGTCTTGTAGTTCACCTACATCCATAGACAATTCAAGCTTGAGTTTTGAGGGCCCTATATTGCATAGGACCAGTGACTCTCTCAATTAAGGACTTTGCCACCCAGATTTGTCTAGGTCTACTCTTGTTTGGTGGACCTAGGAATGTAACTTTAACCTTTCCATTTGCAACCTTTCTTAGAACATAATGAGCATTGAAAGCAAATGGTCTTTAGTGCTTAGGCAAAGGAGTTGGTGGTTTGACTTTGCAGTTGTGGGCAAAGTGACCTTCATTTCCACACTCAAAGCATTTGATAGGCTTGTGAGTCTGCTTTGGCTTGTATTGAGTGGTAGCTTTCTTTTGCACAAAAGCATTGTATCCAATACCACTCTTGTTGTTTTTCATAACAGTGTTCATAAGCAGCTCATTTTGGAGGTATTGACCCTTGTTGAACTTTTGCACACTTGTTGCAAGATGTTCATTTTCACTTTTTAGTTTCTTGACCTCATTTTTAAGCCTTTGATTATCCACTGCCAACTCATTGTTGAAATCATTGTTCTCAATAGCAACCTTTCCTCTAGTAGTTGCATCAGTCAAGTAATTCTTCAATTTTTGGTTGTCTAAAGTCAGGACTTCAACTTTTTCAGTCAATTCAGCATGTAGACTAGTTTGCTCTTCTTGACTCAAATCATCACATGAGGTTGCTACATCAAACTTAACAACTGGGTTAATAGCCTCATGTGTTTTGCAAGATAAAAGTTCATTTTCAACAAGAAGATTGTCATGATCAAATTTAATTTGAGTATAGTCTTCCTTGATCTTTACTAGTCTGTTTTGCAACTCCCTATTAGCTTCATTTAATTTGTCATATTTTTCCTTAGCATCTTTTAGGGAGTTTGTGAGCTCATTTATAGTTGATGACATAGTTTTATTCTCTTCTTTTATTTCATCACTAGCCTTTATAACTATGTCATATTTGGCATTTAAAGATTCATTTTCATTTTTCAACCTATCACATTTAGCTTTTGACTTTCTAATGATTTGAGTATATTCTTTAAGCAAGTCAGCTAACTCATCATATGAAGGTGAAGCAAATTCCTCATCACTATCACTATCATCAGCAATATTAATATCATTTTGTACCTTCCGTTCACCCCTAGCCATGAGGCATAGGTGAAAAGTTGATGATGGCGATGGTGGTGGTGAAGAGAAGTCCCCGGCGATGGCGGCAACTTTTTCATCATTCTCTTCTTCACTTGAAGAAGACCCACTTGATGATTCGATGTCGGTGAGCCAGTCGCCAACAATATATGCCTTTCCATTCTTCTTCTTGTGGAACCTCTTTTGCTTCCCATCCTTCTTCTTGAAGAATTTCTTTTCCTTCTTTTCATCATCGCTGTCATCTTCTTTCTTGCCCTTGAACTTATTCTTCTTGGGCTTGTTGCATTGATGAGCAAGATGACCGAGCTCACCACAGTTGTAGCAGTCCATCTCAGAAATGGGCTTTCTTTTGTTGGAAAAGAATTTCTTCTTTCTTGAATCAAATTTGATGCCTTCTCTATTTAGCTTCTTCAACATCTTGGTGGTCTTCCTTACCATCAAGGCAATGTTTGCATCAAGGTCATCATCACTTGAGGATTCTTCCTCAACTTGTATTTTTGCTTTTCCTTTTCTTTCATGATTTGCTTTGAGAGCCAAATCCTTTCTTTTGGAAGATGATTCTTCTTTGTCGTTGATGTGCATGTACATTTCATGGGCATTGATCTTTCCCAAAATCTGTGTAGGTGTGGTAACTGAAAGATCCATTTGATGTAGCACAGTGACAATGTGTCCATATTTGTCTATTGGGAGGACACTGAGAATCTTCCTCACAACATCCGGTTGTGAGATTTGAGTAAGCCCCAATCCATTAACTTCCTCTACAAGAATATTGAGACGTGAGTACATAGCATTTGCATTTTCATTAGTAAGCATTTCAAAAGAATTTAACTTTCGCATGGCTATGTGATATCTCTCCTCACGCTCACTTCTAGTTCCTTCATGTACAGCACAAATGTCCATCCACAAATCATGAGCATTTTTATGATTTCTTACTCTATTGAACACATCTTTGCAAAGGCCTCTAAAAAGGGTGTTTTTGGCCTTAGCATTCCATTTCTCATAATTGAACTCATCACCTACAAGATTTGTGTGATCTCTAGGTTCGGGGAATCCTTGTGTGGCGGCTTTATAGACACCAATGTCTATAGCCTCTAAGTATGCTTCCATACAAATTTTCCAATAAGGAAAATCGTCACCATCAAAAACGGGAGGAGGTCCATCCCCACCGGACATCGTAACTTTAGCGGTTAAGCTAATCTATGAGCAACAAGGCTCTGATACCAATTGAAAGGATCACGATGCCCAAGAGGGGGGGTGAATTGGGCTTTTCTAAAAAACAACACTGATTAAAACCTAAGCAAGAGCTAAGCAAGAGCCCAACTTCACCCCAACAACTAGCACTAAGAATATAATACTAGAAATGCAACAATGCTAAGACAATACTTCAAATACTTGCTAAACAAATACACAATGTAAAGTGCTTGAATTAAGAGCGGAATGTAAAGCAAGGTTTAGATGACTCCTCTAATTTTTCCCGAGGTATCGAAGAGTCGGCACTCTCCACTAGTCCTCGTTGGAGCACCCACGCAAGGGTATCGCTCCCCCTTGGTCCTCGCAAGAACCAAGTGCTCACTACGAGATGATCCTTTGCCACTCCGGCGCGGTGGATCCCTCGAGACCGCTTACAAACTTGAGTCGGGTCACCAACAAGATCTTCACGGTGATCACCGAGCTCCCAACGCCACCAAGCCGTCTAGGTGATGCCGATCACCAAGAGTAACAAGCCGTAGACTTTCGCTTGACCAAGAGAAGCCTAATGCAAGTGGTGTGTGCTCTAGGTGGCTCTTGCTAGCGCTAATGAGGAACAAACGCGGATTAAGATTTTCTAATCTCCTCACTAGGCTTTTGGTGTTTGCAATGCTCTAGCAATGTGCTGGAATAAATGTGGAGTGCAAGACATTGAATATGGTGGGTGGAAGGGGTATAAATAGCCCTCGCCCACCAACTAGCCGTTACAGGCATCTCACTGCGCATTGGCGCACCGGACAGTCCGGTGCGCCACCGGTGCGCCAACGGTCGTTTCCAACGGCTAGTTCTGACAGCTAGCCGTTGGACTCATGGCACACCGGACAGTGAACAGCCACTGTCCGGTGCACACCGGACAGTCCGGTGCGATGTCCGGTGCGCCACTAAAATTCAACTCTGAAACTGGCGCTCTCGGGTTTTCTGTGGAGGAAGCTTCTTCCTCGGACCAGCCTGGCCCCACCTGGCAGAGGGTGCACCGGACAGTCCGGTGCACACCGGACAGTCCGGTGCCCCAGGGACAGAAACCCTAACTCTTGTTTTTCAGCTGATTTTCAAATCGATTTTCGTTCTAACTTGTGAGTGAGTTCTAGAGTGACACCTAGCACTGTATGTGAGTGTGATTGTGCACCAACACTACACTAGAACTCTCTTGGTCAAACTACTCATCGACAACCCCTCTTTATAGTACGACTAAAAGAGAATAAAAGACCTAACTAAATCGCGAGTGTCCACATCTCCTTGACACTCGGACTCCGTAGACCTTTGCCTTTTGTTTCGTCGTTTTAGCCGTCGCTTCGAGTTCTTATCTCCGGGATTGTTTTCACCGTTGTAGTACTTCTACCTGTCATGCGACCTAACTTACCATTTGTCTATGCAAAACATACGTTAGTCACATATAATATTACGTTGTCATTAATCACTAAAACCAACCAGGGGCCTAGATGCTTTCAACAAGGCAAAGCTGCGGAACCATCGCCACCAAGTTGATCTAGATTATTTCTATCAACTCTACGATTGCAAGCATCCTCTCTCTCTCTCTCTCTTTATTTTCTCGTTCATCCTCGGCAGCTAATCCAAGTTTGTGGTACATAACACTCTCATTGGGTACATGCTGAGGTCCCTCTTCTTGCCATCGCAAATCCAATAAAATTCCCTCAAAACTATTTCCTTGAGTTGACGAATCCGCTACCGAATTACCTTGCTCTACATCATTAATGGGTGGGGGTGCACTGATATCCTCAGGCAAGGCTGGTGCCTCAATCAACAAGTGCTCAACATCTTCAATGATGACAAACCAATTTCCATCTGTCGCATTGTGCTCAACATCTCCATTTCTGTCGGGAGTCTCCATTGCAGTACCTGCCTGAGAGTGATAGATTAAATGGAGCTCGATTAAACGTGTTGTCTACATATTTTCTATTTTCTATTGCAGTATCTGTCGCATTGGACAATGAGATCCGAGCACCAGGGACAGTAGGAGGGCCGAGGAGAGGGAGCGCTCGAGGAGAGGAGGGGACGGCCGACGACCACGTACCTGAGGGAGCACCGCCGAGCACCAGGGAGAGCGCAGACGACGAGGAGCACCTGGAGGGAGAGCGCAGACGAGCGCGGGAGGGAGAGCGCAGACGACGAGGAGCTCGACGACGAGGCCATGTAGACGAGCGTCGCCGCTCCTGCACAGGCGCGGGTTCGGACGTCCACACGTCGAGCGCCGCCGCCGCTCCTGCACGGTCGTGGAGAGCGCTCGCGCTCTGGAGGGAGAGCGCTCGGCCGTGGATCCGTTCTAAGAAACGGACTGCCGTAACACTAGGCTAAATCTGACTCAGATACCAAAATTCCGAAGTTCAACGTATTATAATACTAAAATTCCAATTGCGCTGTTCGGGATACCTATTTTTAGAAGCACAGTGTTTGTGATACCACGGTTCCAAAGCCATCGCAGTGTGTCTGCCTGCCATTTGGCACGCGTTGGATTGGGTTGCGGTCAATAAAAATTTTAAATCCCGCCCGTGTGAGAGAAAAAATACAGATTTGTTTTTTGTCTTTAGCGTTTTGTTAGCTGTTTTGTTTAATGTTTGAAATTCAATAGCTCAAATTGATTAGAGGCAATTGGAACAATAAGACCCCTGTATTCCTCTCTTTGCAGGCGGTGAACCATGAATACATGAATCTTGATTAGTACAAATTCAATCATGTTATTGCGGTAGCCTACAGCTAGGGAGGAAGCTAACATGAATCCATGATTCTTATTAGGTGGTGTTTGAATGCAATAGAGCTAATAGTTAGTTAGCTAAAAACATACTAGTAGAATTAGCTAGCTAATAAATAGTTAGCTAACTAGTAGCTAATTTACTAAAAATAGCTAATAACTAAACTATTAGCTAGGGTGTTTGGATGTCTTTAGCTAATTTTAGCCACTAACTATTATCTCTAATGCATTCAAACACCCTCTTAGTACAAGTTCGACCATGTTAGACCCTTTTTGGTTTGAGGGACTAAAAATTAGTCCATTTATTTTAGTCTCTAAATAGCTAAATGTTGGGACTAAAACAGAGACTAAACTGATTTAGTCTCTAGTCCCTCAAGAGGTGACTAAAATGGACTAAACCATATTAATTTCATCTTTTGCCTCTCATGTATTTCAATTGGACTAATGACAAAATAATGTTAAAGGGCATTTAGAATCATTTAATGTGTTCTAAATACTTTTAGTCCATGCAACCAAACAGGTAGGGAATAAACTTTAGTCATTCAACTAAATTTTTAGTCCTTTAACATTATTCTGCCATTTAATTCTCTCTAGACTAAAGGAACCAAACAAGACCTAGTTGGAACAACCTACAGTTGGGGAGGAAGCTGCCATAAATCATGTAATTGCGATAGCCTACACAGTTGGAGAGGAAGCTGAACGATTTCACTCTCTCTATCTAAGCACAACACTCTGCATATCCACCCTAGTGGATCTATTACTGCATTCGCTTCCACATTTTTCACTGCTGAAGTTTATGGTGCAAGTCGTATTGCTAGTGCTCCCTACGCGACCTGGCCCTACCTTCTTTTTTGAACAAGTACATAACCTAATTTCTTTTTTCCAACAAGTACATTACCAACGTTTCGCGCAGAATTCAGATTTGCCTTCTCTTCTCGTGACGAAGATAAAACTGTGGGAAAGAAAACGCAAATAATCTGAAATCCATTTCAACATGCTTATGCGTTCATCGTTTTCTTTTTCGTGATCTATGTCTTGCACAATTGTCATTCAGCAAAAGTTGGTTCTCTTTTGCATGCAGAGTAAATGATGGCAGTTTGTATACCTGAGCAGCTATGCTAACTCCTCTAGAGCAGCAAGTCAGCAAGCCTCGAGTCAATCATCATTTAACAGAGGTGCTTCTGTTATCGTTCAGTACACTTGAGAATAACCCAGTGCCATAATCATAACAACGTTATTTCTTCCATGGGCCATTTACTACCAAATAAATGCAACATAACGCCTAGGTTTGGCCTTGTACGTCCCCACCAAGACCAGAAGGCAAAATAAACAGACTCGCTACAGTGGAGGCATCACACGACAGATGTACAAAGTTTACTCAACTCCGGCGTCAAAATGTCTCAATCAAGGTATCAGCAGGTCCCATTCTGGGAGAGATTGGTAAGGGCTAATTGAAACTACGCCGGTGGTTGCCTCCTCCTGCAATATCAGTGTGTCAAAATAACACAGCATTATAGGAGTAGTTTTCACAATAGAACACAATTCTATAAGGACGAAGAGGGTTAATAACAGGTGACTTATGGCAGCTCATGTACAAAGTAACATTTAGACAAAACATTAAACTTCTATGGCAGCTCACAATAGAACCTACAAATGCTAGCTAAAAACTATTCCCTCTGATTCCAAATTGTAAGCCGTTATGGCATTTCTAGGTACATAGCTTTTGCTATGCACCTATATATAGATTATGTCTAGATAAATAGTAAAAAGTTATGCATTTAAAAAAGACACAACAAATAACAATTTGGATTGGAGGCGGTAGCTAACATTTTAATAGGTATAGGTTTATAAATTATAATGCTAGCTAAAATCATTATACTTCGGTACAAGTAGACAACAATATCTCCAAACAGATGCACGCCACACAAGCTAAAAATTATCAGGATAATACATAACTACATAACAAACCTATGGTGCCCAACATTTTATCACCTTTTTGGTCGGACGCGGTCCTCTTCAAAATCCATTATTCCTCCAGATTCAGAGAGAAACTCGTCATGCCCCCGTAAGTCAATGTCTGCCTGCTTAAATTGTTTAACTTCTGCCATCAAGTAAGAAACATGGTTCGGCAACACTATTTAATACAGTAGCTGCCATTATATGAACACTGAAAAATAATAATAAATCTAAACAGAAGGCAGTCAGGCAGATTGTGGGAAAATGAGGATAACAGAGCATAACTCATCACAAGAATATGCAAATTTATTCCTTTTTCTTCAATCTTACTAAGACCAAATGCTTCAATTCAATCCAGCTCACCTTGATTGATTTTTTGGCCTCTTCCACTCTGTCTTCAAATTCTTTCTGGTGCTTCTTGTTCACCTCACTCATTGTGTCAGCCCACTTGATTTTCTCCTGAATTTGATGCAACAGTCTATCTGATGTCCCCAACCTGAGCAATGTTACATCTTCATAAGAACTTGTAACAAGGTAATTTAATTTCCTTGAGTTTCACCTCATAGCACAAAAAGAGTGAGTACCCATAATAAATGGACAAGTTGCTACAAAAATAAATCATCAGCAAAAGATGCCAAAATCACTACCATATGATCTTACTTAGAAAGGAAGTTGATGTTATCTCATTCCAGTTTAACAATAATACCATAACAACAGAAGAAACAATGAATATCTATCCAGTTGAAAGGAAAAACCTTAAGAAATACTCCCTCCATTCCAAAATAGTATTTGTTTTAGGGTGTTAATGAATTCATATAATATTTCGTTAATGAATTCATATAATATTTCATGTATGTGTATTATATATATGTCTAGATTCACTGTTATTCATTTGAATATGTTCAAAAAATAAAGTGCTAGAACGAATAATATATTGGGACAGAGGGAGTATAAAACAATTATAGCTTAATTTAGAGTGTTACTCAAACAGGACATGGCTTTTAGAGAACAATATGAATATATGATACACACAATTTTATCACATCATGATCATAGCCACATAAAACAGGGTCGAAGGTGTCGACTCTCAACCCAGGAACATCGATCCGGACCCAGGTACACGGGGGTCATTTTCAACCCTGCCGTGTAAAAACCTCTCACAAGTAGCAGACCACATTCCTCAACCCGGGAACTTTGCGATGATCATCATCCTACCAAAACAAATTATCTCATAAAGCTAATATAGGTAGCGACCATGGCACCAAGAAGACACCGAGAAGAGTAGCACACTCAATAGAAGAATAAACATAACAGAAAAACAAGTTGATTGTCCGATGGCAAACAAACCACAATGACATTGAAATGTTGTATGTGACAAATAAAATTAAATGACAAATACAGAAACAAGCATTCACATTTTTAGGAAGTAAAGTTGTATTAAACACGCATGCACATTTACTGGATGTAGAAATATTCCTTAAATAAGCATACACACCAATCAGACAAAGTCTCTATCATGTTCTTTAGCTGATCAGGTGTAAGATCTCTTCCAGCTGCAAATTGTACCTAAAATGAATGCAGAGAAAATGTTCATAAAAAAGTTATCATTAGACAGAGAAAACGATGCTGCAGATACAGGCCGCAAGCATCTTGCCTCAAAGCACCTTCTCAGCTGATCCAGTTTGCCTCTAACGATACCCTGCATGAACATGCAGAATATTATGGATATGATGTCAAAAATACTTTAGGCAACACTAGAAGTATTAAAAACCACTGAAAATAAGAAAAATACCAGAGCCAAAATTTAAAGAGGATGTAACAACTCACCGAATACATGCACTCATTGATTAGGAAATCTTCGAGTTCTCTTACATTTGAAACGTCTAACTCTTGCATGAGCTGATCATATGGTAGTATCTGAAGAAAGAATTATAGTAAACAAGTGAGTACCTTAGAGTTCTACAGTGTTATGAATCCTAGTTCATAACGGGGATAAACGGCGCCGGGAAGATAGTCGTTGGGAGGCAGCTGGGGCGAAGAGCCTATGTTCTCTGGCTGCCTCTGCAGCTGCTCCCTAGGGTGGTGTGTTGTTTTTTTTCCTTTCACAGGATGAGTTCTTTTTTGTATGCTATTTTCTGGCCCCCGTGAGGAGGCCTGCTGATGTATGGTCTACTTTAGACCTCTTTATCCTATCTTCTTAATTTATAAAGGGGCGCAGTTCTCCTGCGCGTTTTCGAGAAAAAAAAGATAGCCGGGCGGAGTCGGCTTGGGAGGGACTAGACTATTGGAGAGATCTAAGACTAATTCTTCATTCCTTTTTCTCCCTAAGGAGGTACAACCCATCCTTATATAGATAGGAAGACTTGGCTCCCAAGTAACAAACTCAATCTTATCTAATCTAATCCTAAGTAACTAACTCAATCTTATCTAATCTAGATCCACTAATCCTAACCCTGAGTCTATCCCTATGGGCATCCATGCCCTGGGCTGCTGCCCCATGACATTCCCCCACCCTTCGAAGACAGCTCGTCCTCGAGTTGTAATGGGGTGCATGGCAAGAACCTTGTTATCTAACTTGATATGCACGTGAAAGTGCAACCCTAACTAGAAGCCTTTTACATCTCGTCTTTAATTTACTTGCAAATAAAATAAAGAACCTAACATATGCCAAGGTTGGCCCTCCTGGATCCCATGGGAACAACCTCGTCCAGGCTGCAAAGGCCAAGACGTGGTAGCTCACCAGTCCTACGACCTGAGCTGCCGCGAGTTCCAGTGGAGACAGCGCCACCAACCAGACGTGTTCTTGCTGTCCACATGGCTATGGATCAGGACGGTGAACTAGAGTGGAGGATCGGCCAACCATACTGAAGGCCTTGCCACCCCATGTGTTGTGTGTTGTTCAACGCGCAATATCGATGCAAGTCGTTGTGCCAGGAAACGGCGGGCCGCAGCCTCCAGTCGTGCTACCACTTGTCGTGCTTGACGCCGCGCAGGAAGCCACGTGCCGCAGCCTGAAGACGGCAAAGCCGCTGCATGCAGCCGCGCTGCTGCCGCAACTTGCCGCACTAGACGTCGTGCCAGGAAGCCACGTGCAGCCGCCTACAGTCGTGTTGCCGCTGCTGATCGGCGGTCAGACTCCACCTTTGCTATGAGTAGATCACGGAGCTGGAGTGCTGGACGATAGCAGATCGGGCCTGCTCCAGATCTGCCCTGGAGCGAGCTCCTCACGCCATGTGCGATCGTCCACAGCAAAAGTCATGGGAAAGGATCCCTGACTCATGATACCATATGTTATGAATCCTAGTTCATAACGGGGATAAACAGTGTCGGGAAGATAGCCAGACGGAGTCGGCTTGGGAGGGACTAGACTATTGGAGAGATATAGGACTAATTCTTCATTCCTTTTTCTCCCTAAGGAGGTACAACCCATCCTTATAAAGATAGGAAGGCTTGGCTCCCAAGTAACAAATTCAATCTTATCTAATCTAATCCTGAGTAACTAACTCAATCTTATCTAATCTAATCTTTACCCACTAATCCTAACCCTGAGCCTATCCTTATGGGCCTCCACGCCCTAGGCTGCTGCCCCATGACATACAGGGGAAAAAATATAGCATGGAGTAGAAGGTAAATACTTTGCTACAAAAATGTTTCTCCCGATGTTAAGCTAAACATAACATAGGTCCATGTATTTCATAGATTTGGCACACCTAATAAGATCAATTTTTTGGCTGTTGGTTAACTAATTGACCAAAGAAAATTACACTTTTCCCCTTCAGAGTTGTTTCCTACTAGGCTGTTATACACGAATATTTACTAATATAGGAACAAAAAGGAAGATTATGAGACCTATATAACAAACATGCAAGATGGGTAGCTACCAATTAACATGCCTGGAAGTGATGGCTACAAATAAGCATAATCTTGTGTCATTGTCATGCTATAGCTGATTGCTCCAAATATTAAATAGGCTTCGTCAGAATTTGCACCTTAGTTGACTCTGCCAGAGTTAGCACGCTGAGCTGCTTTAGCTTTCGGACCTGGTCAGGCAACAGTGCTGGAAGGAATCCAGAATTACCTACACTTGCACAAAGATACATTAAGGAATAAGACAATGTGCATATTTTTCTATAATATGCACGCTGACAGCAATGGTAGATCAAACAAGCAGAAAATTCCAGAAACTACAAGTGGAGTGCACGTAGGATATAAGCCCACAAGCACAAATATGTTCATACCCTTATTTATGAACAGTTAAATGGGCATTCATAGTAGTTGGTAAAAAGGTGGATTCATCTCAATAGCTCAACCTCTGGTTGCTAGCATGACAATGTGATGTGTTCTCGGTTTGTTGACCAGAGATAAAATTTTAAATTTAAGTCATCAGCAACATTCTCTAAAATGTGTGATCTCAACAATAGAACTCCATCACCTACCCAATGGCCTTCATCCAGAGTAAAATTTCCGAGTTCATATTTCATACTCAATATTATTTGGACCAGAAACCCCATAATCCAGCTTTTATTGAAAAGCCACGGGTAGAGTTGCTGGGAGTACTCAAGACAACGACCAAATAGCACAACCGGAAAAACTCACATAACCAACGGGCACACACCGAGACGCACGGCAACGAATGCAAAGCCGCGAGCCCGCAAAGGTCTAAACAATGTAACAATTGCAAAGGCGCAGGCCACAATCTTACTCTTGTAGTCATTCAGGGTACCGTAGGCGAAGAGCCGGAGCAAGTCCAGTGACGACGCGTACTGCGTGCCAGTGAGCTGCGCCGATAAACAAACAAACCCGCGTCAGATCGCGCCACACACCACCTAATCGACGCGAAGACAAACAGATAATGAAACCCAAAACCTAGTCCGGCAGCGGGTCCCGGAGTAACGTAGCAGGGCGCACGCCAAGGGCAGTGCGCGAACCTTGGAGAGGGCCGGGAGGGTGAGGAGCTCGGAGAAGGCGAAGAGGGCCGGGTGGGAGGTGGCCTCAAGCACCAGCGCGGCGAGCTGGGGCGCGGACGAAAGCGCCGCCGCCTGAGCGGAGAACTGCGCGATCAGCTCCGCCTGCCGCCGCTCCGCGTCCATCGCCATCGCTCCGCGGCGCGTCGGGAGCGCTAGGGTTAGGGTCTGTAGGGTCCGACGGGGCTTCCTGGGGTTGGGCCGTTTGGGTGTTTTTCCTTGCCTTCACTCTCGCGACCGTACTCTGTCTCAGCAGTCGGCACCTATCATGTAGACTTCGCCTCCAACAAACTAGCCAAATGGGTAAGCCAAATTTTAGCTAAATCTTCAACCGATTAGTTATCTAAATCGTCAAACTATTCAACTCTCCAAATTAACTTTTTCACTAGACAAATTTAGCTAACCATCTAACTAGTCAAATTAGATATGTAGTCTGTTGGAGTGAGATGTTACGTATAAAGTATAATCTTTATGAAAAGGTAAATATAAGGTTAAATAAAGAGCAAAAAATAAGAGTATCCTCAAGATGCTCTTATAAATCATCTTTATTTAACACTACTAGCATATGACACCTGCTAAATGATTTTGAGAGAAAGGAAGAGAGAGGTTGACGACAACGACGATAAGGAGGGAGGAGAGGGAGGAGGTGGCAAGAAGAGGGGAGAGGTTGAGGGTGACAGGGTCTGTGGTAGATAAATTTTTCTGGGTCCTTACGAGCATAGAGACGTAGTTCTGTCTCACACGAGGCTAGCTCGGCGAGAGACGCAATTCCGTCTTGTCCGAGACCAGCTCTGGGCGGGAGACGCAATTCCGTCTCCCCCAAGGCCAGCTCTGAGGGAGACGCAGCCCCGAGTCCAACCTCGAACAGGAGATGCAGTTCTGTCTCGTCCGAGGCCAGCTCTGGCGGGAGACGCAATTTCGTCTCACCCGAGTCTAACCTCGGGCGTGAGACGCTGTTTTATCTCGTCCGAGGCCAAACTCGGGCGGGAGACGTTGTTCTGTCTCGCCCGAGGCCAACCTCGGACAGGCAACGCTGTTCCGCCCTGCCCGAGGCCAACCTCGGACGGGTAACATTGTTCTGACTCGCCCGAAGCCAACTCTGGGCGGGAGATACAGTCGCGACTCGCCCGAGGCTAACCTCAGGCGGGAGCGTAGAAACGCTCCATGGGTAGCTTGATGGGCCTCCCGATGACTTGCCTAGCAAGGTATGCCATCGGGCCGCAACCAAGCTGGATGAGCTCGATCCGAGGAGGTGAAGATCGGACGACCGAGCCATGCACTAATGCCTTGGGCAGGGAGGTTAAGCGCTCGACCCTAGGAGGCGCATACCGGACAACCGAGTCATGTGTTGATACCTCGGGGCAAGGATGTTGAGCATACCCGAAGTGCTAGATACCCGGACCTAACTTGGATGAAGGGCAACTGAACTCCGGTTGAGCAGGGGTGCATGGCGCACTAAAAGGGGGATTCAGTTAGAGTTATAATCATCATGACTTGTAAAGGGATAACCCTCTAGTCATCTATATAAGGGCGACGGGTGCCCCTACAATCTCATTGGACATCTCTGAGAGCACCTAGAGGGGGGGTGAATAGGTGATCCTGTAAAAACTTAAAACTTAATCCACAAAACTTGATTAGGAATTAGCACAATTAAGCCAAGTGGCTAGAGAGGAGAGCTTGCACAACACGATAACCACAAAGAGATCAACACAGAGATGGCACAGTGGTTTATCCCGTGGTTCGGCCAAGTCCAACACTTGCCTACTCCACGTTGTGGCGTCCCAACGGACGAGGGTTGCAATCAACCCCTTTCAAGCGGTCCAAAGACCCACTTGAATACCACAGTGTTTTGCTTTCACTTTACTATATCCCACTT
This sequence comes from Zea mays, assembly GCF_902167145.1. Classification (NCBI taxonomy): domain Eukaryota; kingdom Viridiplantae; phylum Streptophyta; class Magnoliopsida; order Poales; family Poaceae; genus Zea; species Zea mays. Next base: position 207,068,243 of record NC_050097.1, read on the forward strand.
GCGAGGAATCTCCACAACTTGGAGCCTCTCGCCCTTACACTTTGATGTTCACAAAGAAGCACGGAGTAAGGGAGGGATGAGCAACGCACACAAGACACAAAATCAGAGCGACAACACGCACACAAGTCGCAACAAGAGCTCACAACACAACTCGACAAGTTCACAACTCAAATAGAGCTCATATTGCTATCACAAAGAATCAAATGCGCGGAGTCGAAGTCTTGGTGCTTAGGAATGCTTAGAGAATGCTTGGTGTGCTCCTCCATGCGCCTAGGGGTCCCTTTTATAGCCCCAAGGCAGCTAGGAGCCGTTGAGTGCATTCCAGGAAGGCAATTCTTGCCTTCTGTCGCCTGGTGCACCGGACAGTCCGGTGCACCACCGGACACTGTCCGGTGCGAATTTCTTTCCTTCTTTGGCGAAGCCGACCATTGGCACTTGAGAGCCGTTGGCGCACCGGACACTGTCCGGTGCACACCGGACAGTCCGGTGCCCCCTTCCGACCGTTGGCTCGGCCACGTGTCTCGCGCGGATCGCGCGGCCGACCGTTGGCTCACCGGACAGTCCGGTGCACACCGGACAGTCCGGTGAATTATAGCCGTACACCGTTAATCACTTCCCGAGAGCAGCAAGTTCGCCTGAGCCAGCCTGGCGCAACGGACATTGTCCGGGGCACCACCGGACAGTCCGGTGCACCCAGACAGAGCTGACTTTGGCTGAACAAAGCCATCTTTAATTTCAACTTGATTTTTCCTGTTTCCAGCACTTAGACACAATACATTAGTCTCTAAAACAATGTACTAAGTCTGAGAAATATACCTTTATACTTGATTTGTACTTTGTCCACCATTCAACACTTAGGCACTTGTGTTGGACACTAAATCACCAAAATACTTAGAAATGGCCCAAGGGCACATTTCCCTTTCAATCTCCCCCCTTTTTGGTGATTTATGCCAACACAACATAAAGCAAGTAGAACAAGTGCAAAATCAATTCAAATAAGAACTCAAAATTGTTTTGATTCAAATTTGGCATATATGGATCATTCTTTGCCACCACTTGGTTTGTTTTTGCAAATCAAACTCAATTTCCTATCTCTAAGTCAAACACACTTGTTGAAACATAAAGAGAGATATTTCAAGAGAAATTGGTCAAGGATTCAAAAACTCCCCCTTTTTCCCATAATTAAGCCTTCTCCCCACAAGAGACCAACTTTTGACAATAAGAGATAAACAAGAGTATTTTGACAAACAAAAACGCATACTCTACTATTTTCAAAATTCACAAGTGGTAGTTGATCCATTTCTTGCTTTGGCCTTATTTTCTCCCCCTTTGGCATCAAGCACCAGAACGAGATCAATTTTGGCCCTTTAACCCCATTGCCTCACCAAAATCTTCAACCAAGAGTAAAAAGGCAATAAGAGTACAAAGATGAACTCGGAATAAGTTACTCTTTCATCGGAGTGCAGTGGAAGTCTTGCATGGTCCAAGTCCACCTTTCCCTTTCAATCCACCTTTGAGACTAAATCAAGTAAACTCAAGCACACAGTTAGTCTCAAAGGGTCAAGTTGTAGCATGCCTCCCCCTAAATGAGTGCATCACTTGCAAATGGACTTGTGAGGTCCGGGGATCATGAGTACAACTTGAGCACCATAAATAAACAACAAAATGCATTAAGGAACATGATCAAGGCATAGAACACATGTATGCTATAAATCAATCCAGGTTCCGTGAATCTAAGACATTTAGCTCACTACGCAGCCTGCAAAAGGTCTTCTCATCTAGAGGCTTGGTAAAGATATCGGCTAGCTGGTTCTCGGTGCTAACATGAAACACTTCGATATCTCCCTTTTGCTGGTGGTCTCTCAAAAAGTGATGCCGGATGTCAATGTGCTTTGTGCGGCTGTGTTCAACAGGATTATCCGCCATGCGGATAGCACTCTCATTATCACATAGGAGTGGGACTTTGCTCAGATTGTAGCCAAAGTCCCTGAGGGTTTGCCTCATCCAAAGTAGTTGCGCGCAACACTATCCTGCGGCAACGTACTCGGCCTCAGCGGTGGATAGGGCAACGGAAGTTTGTTTCTTAGAGCTCCATGACACCAGGGACCTTCCTAAGAATTGGCACGTCCCCGATGTACTCTTCCTATCGACCTTACATCCAGCATAGTCGGAGTCTGAATATCCAATCAAGTCAAAGGTAGACCCCTTTAGATACCAGATCCCGAAGCAAGGCGTAGCGACTAAATATCTAAGAATTCGCTTTACCGCCACTAAGTGACATTCTCTGGGATCAGATTGAAATCTAGCACACATGCATACACTAAGCATAATATTCGGTCTACTAGCACATAAATAAAGTAAAGACCCTATCATAGACCGGTATGCCTTTTGATCAACGGACTTACCTCCTTTGTTGAGGTCGGTGTGTCCGTCGGTTCCCATTGGAGTCTTTGCGGGCTTGGCGTCCTTCATCCCAAACCGCTTGATCAAGTCTTATGTGTACTTTGTTTGGGAGATGAAGGTCCCATCCTTGAGTTGCCTCACTTGGAACCCAAGGAAATAGCTTAACTCGCCCATCATCGACATCTCAAACTTTTGAGTCATCACCCTGCTAAACTCTTCACAAGACTTTTGGTTAGTAGAACCAAATATTATGTCATCGACATAAATTTGGCACACAAAAAGATCACCATCACATGTCTTAGTAAAAAGAGTTGGATCGACTTTCCCAACCTTGAAAGCATTAGCAATTAAAAAGTCTCTAAGGCATTCATACCATGCTCTTGGGGCTTGCTTAAGTCCATAGAGCGCCTTAGAGAGCTTACACACGTGATCGGGGTACCGTTCATCCTCGAAGCCAGGGGGTTGCTCCACGTACACCTCCTCCTTGATTGGCCCGTTGAGGAAAGCACTCTTCACATCCATTTGGAACAACCTGAAAGAATGGTGAGCGACATATGCTAGCAAAATACGAATGGACTCTAGCCTAGCCACGGTGTGCGGAACCTCCCAAGTAATTAGGCCCACCTACAGTTGTCCTTGTCCCACGGACCTCAGACAACCCTGTAGGTGCCCCTGAACTACTTGACAAGTTCGGTATCTTCTTTCTTACCTTTCCAGGAACGTTTCACCCGTCTTGCAGACATTACAGAACATCGGAGATAAAGAAATGCGGAAGCGATTACATAACTTACATTTATTAAAAAGTAGGATCAAGTTGTTTATTACAGACCAGAAATATAAAGTGAGTGCTGAGTAGTATTATTACATAACTAAGGGAGGCAAAAACTCCTCCCGATAAGTTTTTCATAAAAGTTTTCTTATGGAGGACCATGTCCTCCCGCATCTTCACTCTTGTTTCTCCTCCTTAGGAACCACCTTGGCACAGAAGCAACAGAAATCTGCTACTTCCTCACCTAAAAACAACGAAGGGATAAACCCTGAGTATGGAATTACTCAGCAAGTCTTACCCGACTAAAAAAAACTCTCAAGGGTATGCTGGTTTAAGGGAGTCAAGGTAAGGCTTCTCAATAATCAAAGACTCTTTTTTTTGCAGAAATGCTTACTAAAGTGGATCCTTAAAAATCCAGTTTTATTTGTCAAGTTAAGTAAACTTACTTATCTCTAGAGTTCTCTCTAACCTAGTTCAAACACTTATCCTAAACTAGCCAATTTCTCAACAAAAACCCATCATCTTTAGTGGATTGCTACGTGTAGGGCAGTGACCAAGTCTTCATAACCGCGAAGGTACGGCGATCCGAATCGATTATACTCAGCTGAGGATCTCCAATCACACGACATATGTAGCACTTAACCCTTGCATATGTCAACCCGCCATCGGGGTTCTTAAGACCAGATCAGGTTCACGCAAACCGAGAGCACAGATACACCACCGTCCAGCCTCTTGCCATGGAGGGTACACGCTACTCTCGCCACCGCTCCACGCCCATTTTGTGTTATCTTATTCTGGCCTTAGTCTGCCCGAGGCAAGGCTTACCCATGACGAGGCATGTGACCAGTTAAAGGGTCCTCGATCATCAAGCCTACATCGACAAGGTCCTTAATCGACTCAGACGGAGACACTACACCGAGACTCTCTTCTCGTGCAAGTCACCTGCCCGGTCTCAGCTTAATCATTTCAACCCAAAAACTTGGTACCTGGCAGAGGTACATCTTTTCCGATGTTGAATCCATCACGGTCGTGATGGATTCACCATCAAGTTTTTATTTTTGAAAACAACCCTCCCACTTTGCCAAACATCTTTTGTAAAACAAATCCTTTTATTTTTCTAAAGCAGTACTAAGCATAGAAAAACCTTTTTGTAAAAACAGGGTTCAAGGAAGGTAATCAAGTTCAAGGAAGGCAATGCAAGAATTGTTTTATCAATCAACTCCTATCACCTAATGCAGCAAGCAAGTGAGAAAGATTTTTAAAAATATCAAGGAAGGTGGCAAATGCACCGGGGCTTGCCTTCGTTCGTAGGTGAGTCTGGCTCGGATCCACAAATATCAAAGTAGAAGCAGTTTCCTGCCTGAGAATCCGAGGGTGGTGGTGTCTTTTCTTCAGTGACTTCCACTTCTTCTTTACGTTCTAACATAACCATATATACATATATAAGAATGAATACCATGTAATGCTCATGAGAGTGCGAAGATAATAAAGATTTATTATCTAAGTCTTGAATACAACTTTCCTTCACGGAACTCCGAGAACTTAGGGTTTCCGGAGTCAGTAAAGGAGTTCACAGGGCAGGAGGGTTTTGGATTCTAGTTATCAAACATGGTCCAAATCAATTCAAACTCTACCCAAAGCTTCTAAATAATGTGTAGAGCTTATGTAAAAAGTTTGGGCAATTTTGGGATTATTATCTATTTTCTAAAAATCCAGAACTACTTCTTTAAACTACTTAAAATGCCTTCAAATTCCTTATTTAATCTAAAAATCATGAAACTATTTTTATTAAATTTTAGGGAAAATAAGAAACCTAGGAAAATTTGTTTCACAATTTTAGGATTTTTCTACATTTTTCCATGGATTTCTAAAGTTATTCTGGAAAAGAAAAGGAGAAAGGGTGAATAGTGTTGGGCTGATTCTAGCCCAACCGGCCCAGACCCGGGCAGAAACGCGCCCGCGCGCGCGCCCGCGCTGGCCGTTTTGAACAAAGGACCCCGAGTTTTTGGTTAACTGGAAATAAGTTCTTTTACTATTCCTACGTGTCGCTGACGGTTTACAGAAAGCCCCTTTAACTTCTATTTCTTCGCACGACCACGTCCATGACGGCGCTCCGCACGGGAAGCTTAACTCCGGCGAGCTAGACCGGCCGGAGGGGACCAAGACCGGCGCTAGTCTTCGGTTTACCCCAAAATCTACCCCAGAGAGGCAGTTCCCCTCATTCAATTTCAGAATTGGAGCTCTACAACCCTCTGCCCACAGTGACAGCGGAAAAACTTAAGGGAGTCGCGTGTTCCAAGCGATTCATGGCGGTATAAGCCAATTAAAGGGGTCGGGGAGCATCACGGGTACCTGAGGATACTCAATTGAGGGATCAGAGGGCGTGAGTTGGCTTGAATTGCACTGGCCGCGGTAAGGCTAGTTCACGGTGGCGGAAACCCGGATTGGGGAGAAACCAAAATTCAAGCTTTCGGAGGCACGGTTGCTAACGATTGTTGGTGGCTGGGTGGGTGATGATGTTACGTAGCTAGGGGAGGGCTCAATTTATAGGCGGCTTCGACGGTGGCCAGGAATTTTAACGGCGACGCGCGGCGGTCGGAGATAAGGAAGAATGCTGGTGCAGTGAACACGTGTTCACTGTCGTGGCAGTAACTCCGGTGGTCGACGGGGAGTTTAGAGGGAGTCACAGCGATGCGGTGGCGCGGTTAGGACACGCGGTGGACAACAACGATGGCACGACGACGGTGAGCAACTTTACTCGCGGGCGGTGAGCCAGGGGAGGAGTACCGTGACTGACCGGGGTGGCTTCCAGCTTGACGGCGGCGAATATCTTTCTACCCCGAAGCGTTATCCGGTTACCAGCGAGCGTGAATCCTAACGGCGACGGCGTGAATCTTCGCGTAGGGGGGGTCACTGGCGGCGAGCAAGCTATGCTGGCATTCTGATCCACACGGTCTACTGTACCATGGCGAGACCCTTGCAGTGCACCTGACAGCCACGGTTGAGGGCCAATTTGCTCCTAAATTTCAATGGCAACACACCTAAGTTTCTGCAGCAAAGTTGTTCTTGTATAGTAGCCCTACAACTTTGTTAGAGCAACCCTGGGTAAGTTCTCACTGGATCTTAGTGGAAATAGCTCTCAAACTTGGATCAAAGTCACTGTCAACTTAAAGTTCAGACTGTATCAGTCTGACAGTCCAACTTTGGACATAAATATCTTAGAATTCTTTATGGTACCAAGGCATGATTTCTATAGCAAAGTTGTTCACCTAAGATAGATCTACATAGTTGATGTGGTGACCTAGGGCAAATTCTCAATAATTTGGAAGATGTAGAGCTCCAAGGTTGAGCCAATATCACTGAAAATGAGACTTAAGCATTTGAGAAAAAGTGTGGCTCTTTTGCACTTAAGTCCAAATCTCAGGGTTTAGATTGCAAATTCACATATGAGTGACCCAAATGACTTAAGACACTTATTTAACTTGGTTTTTGCACTTTAGTCCAAAAGTGTACTAATTTTGCACATAGGTCCCTAGGGTTTGGTTTTAGGGTTTTCCAGGGTTCCAATTAGAGTTTTTGGTATCCCAGGGGTATAAATGTGATTCAACTTTGTTTTTGGGGACATTTTATGACTCTTTCCCTAAAGCTTTTAGGTTTTCTCACTTGGGTTATGTCTTACCCCTTTAATCCCTATTTAGGGTTAAGTTTCCTTATCCAGGGTTCTATTTGCAAAACACTAAAACAATACAACTTGTTTGATTTTTTTGCCTAGTGAATGCACTCTAGGTGCATCAAACATATGCAATGCCAATGCTTATGATGCCATGCTCAAGTTTTAGTTATAGTAACACCAGGGGTGTTACACACGGGAGCAAAAGTCTCCTCAAAGTCCAAACCCACGACTTGGGCATAACCTTTTGCCACAGGTCGTGCCTTGTTCCTTGTCACCACCCCGTGCTCGTCTTGTTTGTTGCGGAACACCCACTTGGTTCCCACAACATTTTGCTTGGGACGAGGCACCAGTGTCCAAACTTCATTTCTCTTGAAGTTGTTGAGCTCCTCTTGCATGGCCAACACCCAGTCCGGATCTAACAAGGCCTCCTCTACCCTGAAAGGCTCAATAGAAGAGATAAAGGAGTAATGCTCACAAAAATTAACTAATCGAGACCGAGTAGTTACTCCCTTGCTAATGTCACCCAAAATCTGGTCGATGGGATGATCCCTTTGAATCATCGCTCGGACTTGAGTTGGAGGTGCTTGTTGTGCTTCTTCCTCCATTACATGATCATTTTGTGCTCCCCCTTGATCACACGTCTCCTCTTGATGAGCATGTTCATCGTTTTGAGTTGGGGGATGCACCATTGTTGAGAAAGAAGGTTGATCTTGCTCCTTTTGTTCCAGTGGCCTCACATCTCCAATTGCCATGGTGCGCATTGCGGCCGTTGGAACGTCTTCTTCATCTACATCATCAAGATCAACAACTTGCTCTCTTGGAGAGCCATTAGTCTCATCAAATACAACGTCGCTAGAGACTTCAACCAAACCCAATGATTTGTTGAAGATCCTATACGCCTTTGTATTTGAGTCATAACCTAACAAAAACCCTTCTACCGCTTTGGGAGCAAACTTAGAGTTTCTACCTTTCTTCACTAGAATGTAACACTTGCTCCCAAATACACGAAAGTATGACACATTGGGTTTGTTACCGGTTAGAAGCTCATGTGAAGTCTTCTTGAGGAGGCGATGAAGATAGACCCGGTTGATGGCGTGGCAAGCCGTGTTTACGGCTTCCGACCAAAAGCACTCGGGGGTCTTGAACTCTCCAAGCATTGTCCTCGCCATGTCTATAAGCGTCCTGTTCTTCCTCTCTACCACACCATTTTGCTGTGGTGTGTAGGGAGCGGAGAACTCGTGCTTGATTCCTTCCTCCTCAAGATATTCCTCCACTTGAAGGTTCTTGAACTCGGACCCATTGTCGCTCCTTATCTTCTTCACCTTGAGCTCAAACTCGTTTTGAGCTCTCTTTAGGAAGCGCTTGAGGGTCCCTTGGGTTTCAGATTTATCCTGCAAAAAGAATACCCAAGTGAAGCGAGAAAAATCATCAACTATAACAAGACCATACTTGTGGCAGAACCACCCGAATTATTCCAGCTTAAGTGCCTAAGTCACGCCTCAGGGGCCGTAACACACTTAAATCGGAATAACCCGTCGGTCCCTCAGATCTAGTCTGATAGAGCCACTTAACCAAGAATCAAATTCCACAATCTCACTCGAAGGTGAGTCACAGAAGAAATACAATAAAACAGGAAACCTTAAATTAAGTACTGAGTTATTACATAAATCGGAGTTTTTGGAGTAGCAACTAAAGTTCACAAATTAAAGTGCAGCGGATAATCGATGTCGTCGGTAATGAGGAAATGGGCAAGGCCTAGCCCACTACTCCTCATGCTCCTCTCCTGCCGGAGCAACATCCCACTCGACCGTCCAACCCGGTGGCAGGGTGGTAGGCCAAGTCACACCATCAACTACATCCTGCATGGTACCTGCAAAAATGGTGCCACAAGCAAGGCTGAGTATACTAATACTCAGCTAGACTTAACCGGTGTGAGGAGTCTACTCCTCTACCTCTAGACTATGCAGCTGTTTGGCTGAGGGGTTTGGTTTGCCAAAAGCACTAGCTGTTTCTAAAATCAATTTTTAGCTTTTCAAGTTCTACCATCATTAACTTAGCTAGATTTGCTCCTTCTAAGCATACATGGTGACAAGCAATTAGCTCAATCAACAAGTTATCTCATGTAATCCACATTTCACTTCTTACTCGATGCAGTACAAGGAATCAAGCAGTCTCATTAGCTGCGAGAAGCAGACGATTCGAATCGAGTTTTAAAACCTTGCAAGGTAAACCTAAACACACGGCATGTCAGGGTACTCCGACCCTACACATGACAACCGTCCCCATCGATTCCCCGTTCGCGTCCAGGCCTCACCGCCTTGGCATACAATGCTCCACTGACCCCGGCTGCCGCCGTGCAGTGACCGCACTTGTACCCACCATAGCTAGCATGGGAGACCCTGTCTCAGGTCGCATGAGGGATAAAGTCCGCGCCCGGCTTCACTCAGGTACTAGGTTTACCGGTTACCATTTTTCCCGGCATGTGCTTAGTACGTTCAAAAGCTTGACTCAGGTATCCACACATTAATCCTTAATTCATTTTTCCCGTCTCATGGACAAGGCATCCTCCCTGGATCCAAGTCCACGGACCAACATATATCCCATTATCAAGATGAATACAATCAATTCCTGACCTCGCGCGAGTGCTAGAAAAATCACTCGACTTCTACCGAGATCCTGATTAGCAAGCAGCTACTCGACCTAGCATACTGGTATTCATCTCAAAAAGGAATCCTAAGTTCATGCAACTAGAGTTTCAAGCAACTCCTACACTTAAGTGCACATTACAATCCTACAAGCATTAAGTGTAGTAAAGTAGCATATAATAATATGGTTATGCATAAAACCGGGGCTTGCCTTCAATTGCTGGGGCTGCGGGGAGATCCTCAATAGCAGCCTCTGAAGCCTGCTCCTGGTCCTCCTCTTGGACAGGTCCTTGCTCGGGGATGAGCACGTACTCTCCGTCGGCAAGATTACAATCTAATGAATGCAATGCGTAAGATATATGCATGATATGATATGCGCTTTAGAATTTACAACTTTAAAGATGTATGGTCTTTTTTGAATTTAAACAAGTTAACCTTGCTTATGTAAAACCCTTTAGTGGTATACTTGGTAAATTGGGTTAGTTTTAATGGGATGAGGTTTATTCCTTCTTCTCTTTTCTTTTATTCTCTTTAATGTTTTGGAGTAGGTTTGAACTACAAGTTGCTTTTATAAAATTCTAAAAATTCTGCAAAAAATTACAGTGGCTTGTTACTGGTGTATGATTCTCTGTCACAAAATTTGGGGTTCAGAAAGTGAATGGTTTTCTCTGGACAAAATTACCAAATTTTAGGGCAGAAGGGGTACTTTGAGCTACAACTATTATTTAACAGTGGGTAATTCTCAAAAGCTTATTTTTGCTGGCTTTTAGGTGTTATAACATGACTTGATACAACTTTCTAGTCATTAATACCCTTTAATTCTTTCCCTATGATTTTCTTAAGGTTTCTAGCCAAAGGGGTGCTTTCTACTACCACTATACTTGAAAAACATCAAACAACCAAGTTTTCATTTTTCTTAGCTAGTATTTTGTGCAAGAGCAATCATTCTGAAGTTTGGCTTCCTTTTGCTTAAGGGAAGGGGTGGTTTGCATTATTTGAGCTAAATGGCCTTTCTCACAAATTATTAGCAAAAGGCATGGGTTCACTTCTTTTTCATGGGTTTGTATTTTTCTCTGGTGGTTTATCTCATCATGGACTTAGCAAAATTTTGGCTGCCCAAAATCACATTATTTGGGGTTGCTCATGATTTAGTGGGAAAATGCCTTATTATCATTCTATATTTATTTTCCCTACTTAAAAAGTTAGGCTGGGGTGCTCTGTATTTTTGTAGTGGGGCTCTGATGGTTACAAGTTCACTGGATTTTTGTTAACCACTTTGGTTATAGTTTTGCAATTCTAATAATTGATTTTCAGTCTACATAAGGCTAATTAGAGCATCTTAATTAGAAACTGGTCCTAATTAATGGTCTCTGCATTTTTCCTAGGTTCTCTGTTGCATAAGTAAACTAGGAAAAATATTATTAATCACTGTTCAACATTTTCTAATGTTTTTCTGATTTTCTCTAAGTTTTGGACAAAATGGCTTTAAATGAATAACTACATCATAATCTCCAATGCTGGGGCTCCTACTATTTTTAAACAGTGTATAATTAAGGTATAAGCATCTACAAATTTTCTTAAGCTCAGCACAAAAGAAAAACTAATTTTCCTTAATTAAACAAGGTTTAGGGGGTTTCTGTTTTTAATTTTAAACTCTAAAATTTAGAACAGAAAGCATACGGTTCACTATTTTTAAATAATAGATCATAATATTCCAGAGCTAGCAAAATTGGTTTGACAGCTTTTCATTAAGATTTCATCAAGTTATGGATTTTCTAAGTTCTCTGGTTATTTTAAAAGAATAACAGAATTGATTAAATGGAAATCCACTTTGCACTGGGGTCCCTGGCGGTTTTTCTAGGTTTTCCTCGCGAATCAGTCCTTAGGTTACTATTCACATGAGTCGCTGACATTACAGAAAACCCCTCGGGTTCTACAGAACCTAACCCGAGGTCCTTCTTCTACCTCAAACAGTAGCCGCGGCGAAGAAAAGGGCGGAGGGGCTTACCGGCGGCGAGACTGTTCCGGTGAAGTGGTCGAGGACGAAGGGGAGGTTGCGGGGATCACAACGGTGTGCGGAACGTCGACGGAGATGGCCGAAGTTGGTCGGTCCACGCGCGCAGGCGGGGATGCTCGTCGGCGGCGAGGAGACCGGCCTGGTCACGGCGAGGTAGTTCAATCAAATAGGTCAGGGAGGTCCATGGGATGCCAGAGAAGACATGAGCGAAAGGAATTGGGCGGAGACTCACTGGATAGCTCGGTCCACGCGCGGCGGCGGAAGACCAAAGTCCGGTGAGGTTGATCTCGGGCCTCCGGTGAAGTCCGGTCGGGTCCGAGGGCTTGGCAAGCTTCACGGGCCACTGGCGGAGCTAGCCGAAGCACTGGTTGGGCTAGAGGGTGGTTGGAGTGGGCTGGCCACGGCGGCCGTAGCTCTGGCGGCAATGGCGGGCGGAAATGAGCTCGCCGGAGCTAAGGAACGGTGGCTGGCCGGTGAGGGTGAGTGCGGGGCAAAGAGAGGTGCGCCCGGGGAGGCTTTATAGGCGCGGGCGGGCACGGCCGAGGGCGTGGGCGCGCGGCGGACTTGACCGGACGCCGGGGCGAGCGCGCGCGCGGGTTGGGCGAGCTCTGGCGTGCCGACCAGGGTCGAACACGTGTGCCCGTGCGTTCTGCCCAAGCTCTGGCGCGTGTGGTCGCTCATCCGAGCCTGCTCTCGCCTTGGCCAGTGCACGAAACCTCTTCTCCTCCCTACAAGCTACCATTCTTGTGTGGAGGTCATAGGATTTTGCCTACTGGTTGCAGAGATATGGAGCCAGGAAATCTGGTCTGTCTCCCTGCCCAAACCCGAGGCAAATCCCAAGTTTTGTCGTGTCTAGGGCTCGCGTCCCAATGCCATCTTCTGGCACACGACAGAGGGGTTAGTTAGACACAATTTTGTCAATGGGGCCATTAGGATTCGAGTTAAGGATCAAGGTGAACATCCCTGATCTTTGGCTCAAGGTCTGAATTTCAGAATTCTGAAATTCAGAATTCCCAATGAGTCCCAACAAAAGAAGCTTGATTTGGGGGTTTTCTTGAATTATTTTGGCTAAGCTTTCTCAATCTATCTTGTTGCTTATCAAATATACTTTAACTTATATAATTGGCTCAACTCAAAATTTTAAACTTTTCATTCCCTTTTGCTTATTTTCTTGAATTTTGTTCATGGGGTTCACTTAGGGTTCTTAATTAGGGTTGCACATTCTTATCCTTTAAGAGACTCAATTGTTTTGATCATGACACTTTTAAGCATATACTTGGTGAACTCTTTCTTACTTAAGTTATTTTGATGCTCATGCTTACTTTGGTTCACATAAAATAATGGTTCTTGGTTTGGCTTTTTAAGAGAAACCCTAGGTGACACTGGGGTGTCACAGCCTTCCCCCCTTAAAGGAATCTCGTCCCGAGATTTGGGCCAGAGTCCTCCCGGGGTGAAGCGAAGGGTGAGACTGATTGGAAAAGGGTGGGGATTGTTATTATTAGGGCAAAACTGCTCTTCGAATGTCATTCTCTTTGCAACTTCAGAAGGAAGTCCCTTTAAGTTTTACTTTATAGTCACTTCATTCTGAATTAAGATCATATTTTTGGAAATTAGATTCGGAAGGCAGGAGGAGGGGTTGGGGGTGATTACATACCAGCTTCCTTAGGTAGGCAATCGGGGAAGTTGGATCTTAAGAATTCCTCGGTTTCCCAAGTAGCTTCCTCCTCTGAGTGATTACTCCACTGGACCTTGAACATCTTGATTGATTTAGCCCGAGTTGATCTTTCCTTGCAATCCAGGATCTTGGAGGGGTACTCTTGGTACGAGAGATCTGGCTCTACCTCCAATTCTGGCTCTGCTATGATCTCAGTCGGCAATCGAATACACTTCTTCAGCTGAGATACATGGAATACACTGTGAATGGCAGACATTTTTGAAGGTAACTTCAGCTTGTATGCCACGGGTCCACATGCTTCTATGATCTCATAAGGTCCAATGTAACGAGGGGCTAGCTTGCCTTTGATCCCAAACCTCTGCACTCCCTTGGTGGGTGATACCTTGAGGTATACAAAACTTCCCACCTCGAACTGGAGAGGTTTCCTTCTTCTATCATGATAGCTCTTCTGCCTGGCCTGAGCAGCTTCTAGATTCTTCCTGATTAGCTTGACCTTCCTTTCGGCTTCAGTCACCAAATCAGGTCCAAAAACTTCTCTTTCACCAGGCTGAGACCAATTGAGTGGTGTCCTGCACCTTCTTCCATAGAGAGCTTCAAAAGGTGCCATCTTTAGGCTGGATTGATAACTATTGTTATAAGCAAACTCTGCCAAGGAGAGGTGCTTATCCCAGTTCTTGCCACAATCGATCGCACAAGCTCTCAGCATATCCTCCAGAATTTGGTTTACCCTTTCCGTCTGACCATCAGTCTGTGGGTGGTAAGCTGAACTCCTGATTAGCTTGGTTCCCAAAGACTCTTGCAATTGTTCCCAAAATCTGGCAACAAATTGGGCTCCTCGGTCAGAAACAATGGTCCGAGGTAATCCATGCAAACACACGATTCGGTCAATATACAATTCTGCATACTTCTGAGCCTTATCAGTGGTGTGCACAGGAAGAAAATGTGCCACTTTCGTCAATCGGTCCACAATAACCCAAATCGAATCATGATGACGAGAGGTGTTGGGTAGACCCACAATGAAATCCATGCTGATGTCGTCCCACTTCCACGAAGGTACGGACAGTGGTTGCAAAGCTCCAGCGGACTTCAAGTGGCTTGCCTTTATCCTCTGACAGGTGTCACACTCTGATACATACTGGGCTATCTCCCTCTTCATTCTGGTCCACCAGTACAAAAGCTTCAAATCATGGTACATCTTGGTGCTTCCCGGATGCATAGAGAATTTGGAGAGATGAGCCTCATCCAAAATTTTCTTCTTGAGATCCTGGTCCTTAGGAATTACCAATCTGCTTTTGAACCATAACACACCCTTCTCATCCTGGCGGAAACAATTATACTTCTCAACCTTCTGATGGAGATTCTTCTTGATAATCTGCACTCCCTTGTCACTGAGCTGGGCCATGATAATCTGGTCTTGCAAAGCTGGCTCAACAGCAATGTGAGACAAAGAACCAGAAGGAATCACTTCAATTTGCATCTTGCTCAACTCATCACACAAGGTGTTAACATGAGAATCCATCAGAATACAGTTGCATTGCAACTTCCGACTCAAGGCATCAGCTACCACATTAGCCTTCCCTGGGTGATAATGTACCTCCAGGTCATAATCCTTGATCAGCTCTAGCCATCTTCTCTGCCTCATGTTGAGATCAGCCTGAGTAAAAATGTACTTAAGGCTCTTATGATCAGTGAAGATGTTGCAGTGAGTTCCCATTAGATAGTGCCTCCACATCTTCAATGCATGAACCACTGCTGCTAACTCAAGGTCATGAGTAGGATAATTTTGCTCATGAGGCCTGAGTGCTCTTGAGGCATAAGCAATGACTCGGTTGTCTTGCATCAAGACACAACCTAGCCCGGTGCCAGAGGCATCGCAATACACATCAAAAGGCTTGCTGCTGTCGGGTTGCGCCAATACTGGTGCTGTGGTCAGATGCTGCCTTAATGCATGGAAGGCATCTTCACACTTCTAACTCCACACAAACTTGACCTCTTTCTTTAGCAACTCAGTAATAGGCTTCGCAATTCGAGAGAAGTCCGGAATAAATCTTCGGTAATAACCAGCCAATCCCAGAAAACTCTGAATCTGGCGAACAGTCGTTGGTGGCCTCCAGTTCATCACCTCTTGCACTTTATCAGGATCAACAGCTATTCCAGCCTGAGAGATAGTGTGACCCAAGAATTTGATTTCCTTTAGCCAAAAATCACACTTGGATAACTTGGCATAAAGGTGGTGCTCTCGCAGACGTTGAAGCACTACATGCAAATGCCCGGCATGTTCTTCTTCGTTCCTTGAGTACACCAGAATATCATCGATGAAAACCACCACGAACTTGTCCAATTCCGGCATGAAAACAGAATTCATCAGATACATGAAATATGCTGGCGCATTTGTCAGCCCGAATGACATTACCAAGAATTCATATAGCCCATATCTGGTTGAGAATGCCGTCTTCGGAATATCACTTGCTCGTATTTTGATCTGGTGGTAGCCAGAGCGAAGGTCTATCTTGGAAAACACCTTGGCCCCGACCAACTGGTCAAAGAGAACATCAATACGAGGCAAAGGATACTTGTTCTTGATAGTTACCGCATTAAGAGGGCGGTAATCTATACACAGCCTCAAGCTTTCATCCTTCTTCTTCACAAACAGCGCTGGACATCCCCAAGGCGAAGTGCTTGGGCGAATGAAACCCTTATCCAGCAACTCTTGCAACTGCTTCTTCAACTCTGCCAACTCAGCGGGTGGCATTCGGTAGGGCCTCTTGGAAATTGGGGTCGTTCCCGGTTGCAACTCGATGGCGAATTCAATATCCCGGTCCGGTGGCATCCCTGGCAATTCATCAGGAAAGACATCTGCATACTCACAGACCACTGGGATCTTCTTCAGGGGTAACTCCGTCATAGAGAAAGCACATGACTAAGAAGAACCCTGACTAGGCAGAATCAAAGTGAAATTCCCGCAGAAGGGAGAATTAACTTCCACGGTACGACTGGCTACATCAAGCACAACTTGGTGCAAGGTCATCCAATTTGCTCCTAAAATAATGTCCACATTTTTCAATCCCAACACAAGAAGAGTGGTTTTGACAATGTGGCTTCCCAGTTGAATAGGCACACTTTGGTTTAATTGATTAGTTGCAATTTTACCCCCAGGTGTGACTATCATGAATGACCCTTTTGAGTGAGAGAATGGCAGTTTGCAATTAGCACTGAACTTTTGGCTAATGAAACTATGAGATGCACCAGAATCAAACAGAATTAAAGCAGGTTGATTATAAACTGAAAAGGTACCGGTCATGATAGGAGCTCCTTCTGGCACTTCCTCTAGAGCAGTGAAGTTGAGCTTCCCTTGCCTGACTTGCACCTTCTGCTTTCTTCCCTTGTCTTGATTTGGTGCTGGCATCTGCCTCTGCTGGTTCCTGGGACAATTCTTGGCATAGTGGCCCACATTGCCACAAGTGAAACATTTGTTCCCATTGCCCTGGCGGAACTGCTGCTGCTGCTGAGGCTGATTGTTTCTTGGGGCGGGAGCTGGATAGCGGTTGGGTGCCGGCTGCTGCTGCTGCTGAGGTGGCCTGATCACCCATCTGCCTGCCTGCTGCTGAAAACCCCTGCTCTGATTGTGAGAAACAATCCGGAACCTCTGAGCCTGAGCGGATGGTGCTACCATTGGTGCCTTCCTCTTCTTCTCTGCCCGGTGAGCAACAATGCAATCCTCCTGAGAGATGGCCATGTTGACCAACTCATTGAAGCTATCGACCCGGACAATATTGAGTCGTTCCCGCAGCTTGGTATTGAGACCCCTGCGGAAGCGATCCCTCTTCTTTTCATCAGAATCAGCATGATACCCTGCATACTGGCATAAGTCGTTGAAGGCTTGCGCATACTGCAGTACCGTGCGGGTTCCTTGATTAAGGGCCAGGAATTCGTTCAACTTCCGATCAAGAATGCCAACTGGAATGTGGTGCCCTTTGAAGGCAGTCTTGAATTCCTCCCAAGATACTTCACGATCAGCGGGGAGCATAGCACGGAAGTGGTCCCACCAAGTCCGAGCAGGGCCGCGAAGCTGCTGTGCGGCGAAGCGAGCCTTGGCCTCATCAGGGCAGTCTCCCGTGAGGAGGGGAAACTTGGACTCGACGACGCGAAGCCACACGTCGGCGTCCAACGGATCCTCTGCCTTGGTGAACAAGGGCGGCTGCGTGCTCAGAAATTCCTGGTATGTTGCCATAGCCGGAGGTCGCTGATGCTGGCCTCCACCATGATGCTGAGGGTGGGGCTGGCGCTGCAAGAGCTGTCGCAGAATTTCATTCTGCTGGGCCATCAGCTCCTGCACTGTGGGAGCTGGAGGAGGTGGCGGGGAGCTTGCTCATTTTGCCCGCGACGCTGCCTCGCTGCCATCTGAAAACAGAGATTGTCGCCATTGTTATCCCAATTCACAGTTCCGAACGACAAGATATCATCTCATATGGAAGGAAAATGCCATAATCATAATATTAGGTTCGAAATGAAGATAACAGGGTGACAAGGATCCCACAGATATCAAAAGTTTACAGGGTTACATTAATCAGGGGAAGGTACCCACAAGCCTAGTCCAAAATGTGATACTACTAAGCTCGCATAGGTTTCTATCCGCCTAAAAATGTCAAAGCGACTGCTTAACCCTGAGCGATGGAAGCGACACTGGATACGGGTGAAGGAGGTATCGCGGAGGTAGTCCCATTGGCACCAGGGGCTGGTCCTAGCTCCTCGGGAGCCTCTTCTCCCTCGCTTCCTGCTTCATTGGCCTCCATCTCCAGATGGTGCATGTCCAAGTGGTCATTGGCTTCCTCAAGTTCCCTCTGCACGTCGTGAAGCTGGTTCTCCAAGACATCAATAGTGTTATCTCGGATCTCCACTTGCTGCTCCAGGGTGGTGATACGCTGGCTCAGCCTCTCCACCTGCAGATCCTTCTCCACCAACTCTGTGGATAGGTCGACCACAAAATCTTCCCGACTGTCGAGAGTGAGCTTGGCAGCCTGAGCGGTGTTAGCAAGAAGTGTCATAGCATCGCTCTGAAGGGCCTGAAGGCGGTATAGCGCACTCATGCACTGAACAGTGACCCTCCCAACCAAGTCAGGATACATTGCCCACACATCCTTCACATGGCTCACGCGGTTACACCACATGGGATCATCCTTCTTCTCAGCAGGGAAGAGTCCCAAGGGGTGCATCACCATCTCCAGGGGATGGTAGCCACAGAAAGTCGTCAGAGTCTTCATGGCTGCTGCCTCAACGGTGTCGTCCGTCCTGAGTCCAATCGTCTCAGAGTCAAGAGAACGCCAACCCGGCTGAAGGGGATGAGCCTCCAAAGTTAGCCAGACCCGACAACGAGGTACCCGATGCTCCTCATACAACTGCACTGTGTACGAAGGGGGCGTAGGGTAACCGGCGGAGTTAAGCACTTCCCACAAAATGGAAGGAAAGCCATCGCGAGAAAGGAAGTCAGAACTGAAACGAGAGTCTCCTCCACTGGCGGGGGTGGGTGAATTCATCTGCGGAAGGAAATCAAAGATAAAGATTATGGTGGAAGGAAAAAGAGAGCCCGGATGGTTTCAAGGAAAAGGGGTTAGCTCAAATTTTTAATTCCTCTATGTGTTTTATAATGCATGCATGCTGAAAGAAACGTTGCCTCTCAAAAGGAAAATAGGGTGCCTTTTTAGGGCATCCTTAAAAATATAAATATTGGCCCACAGGGCCTAATAAATTAGCCACCTATTTCTCCCTCTATGCCTAAGGCCTTTCGTCCTAGGTCTAGCGATCTAGTCCTGACGATCCGTAGTAGCTTCTAGGCAGGTTTTTAGATTTTGAAAATTGGTATTCATGGTTTATTGTCCTTCTCTGTGGTGGAATTTGCTCCGATACCAGCTATGGCAGAACCACCCGAATTATTCCAGCTTAAGTGCCTAAGTCATGCCTCAGGGGCCGTAACACACTTAAATCGGAATAACCCGTCGGTCCCTCAGATCTAGTCTGATAGAGCCACTTAACCAAGAATCAAATTCCACAATCTCACTCGAAGGTGAGTCACAGAAGAAATACAATAAAACAGGAAACCTTAAATTAAGTACTGAGTTATTACATAAATCGGAGTTTTTGGAGTAGCAACTAAAGTTCACAAATTAAAGTGCAGCGGATAATCGATGTCGTCGGTAATGAGGAAATGGGCAAGGCCTAGCCCACTACTCCTCATGCTCCTCTCCTGCCGGAGCAACATCCCACTCGACCGTCCAACCCGGTGGCAGGGTGGTAGGCCAAGTCACACCATCAACTACATCCTGCATGGTACCTGCAAAAATGGTGCCACAAGCAAGGCTGAGTATACTAATACTCAGCTAGACTTAACCGGTGTGAGGAGTCTACTCCTCTACCTCTAGACTATGCAGCTGTTTGGCTGAGGGGTTTGGTTTGCCAAAAGCACTAGCTGTTTCTAAAATCAATTTTTAGCTTTTCAAGTTCTACCATCATTAACTTAGCTAGATTTGCTCCTTCTAAGCATACATGGTGACAAGCAATTAGCTCAATCAACAAGTTATCTCATGTAATCCACATTTCACTTCTTACTCGATGCAGTACAAGGAATCAAGCAGTCTCATTAGCTGCGAGAAGCAGACGATTCGAATCGAGTTTTAAAACCTTGCAAGGTAAACCTAAACACACGGCATGTCAGGGTACTCCGACCCTACACATGACAACCGTCCCCATCGATTCCCCGTTCGCGTCCAGGCCTCACCGCCTTGGCATACAATGCTCCACTGACCCCGGCTGCCGCCGTGCAGTGACCGCACTTGTACCCACCATAGCTAGCATGGGAGACCCTGTCTCAGGTCGCATGAGGGATAAAGTCCGCGCCCGGCTTCACTCAGGTACTAGGTTTACCGGTTACCATTTTTCCCGGCATGTGCTTAGTACGTTCAAAAGCTTGACTCAGGTATCCACACATTAATCCTTAATTCATTTTTCCTGTCTCATGGACAAGGCATCCTCCCTGGATCCAAGTCCACGGACCAACATATATCCCATTATCAAGATGAATACAATCAATTCCTGACCTCGCGCGAGTGCTAGAAAAATCACTCGACTTCTACCGAGATCCTGATTAGCAAGCAGCTACTCGACCTAGCATACTGGTATTCATCTCAAAAAGGAATCCTAAGTTCATGCAACTAGAGTTTCAAGCAACTCCTACACTTAAGTGCACATTACAATCCTACAAGCATTAAGTGTAGTAAAGTAGCATATAATAATATGGTTATGCATAAAACCGGGGCTTGCCTTCAATTGCTGGGGCTGCGGGGAGATCCTCAATAGCAGCCTCTGAAGCCTGCTCCTGGTCCTCCTCTTGGACAGGTCCTTGCTCGGGGATGAGCACGTACTCTCCGTCGGCAAGATTACAATCTAATGAATGCAATGCGTAAGATATATGCATGATATGATATGCGCTTTAGAATTTACAACTTTAAAGATGTATGGTCTTTTTTGAATTTAAACAAGTTAACCTTGCTTATGTAAAACCCTTTAGTGGTATACTTGGTAAATTGGGTTAGTTTTAATGGGATGAGGTTTATTCCTTCTTCTCTTTTCTTTTATTCTCTTTAATGTTTTGGAGTAGGTTTGAACTACAAGTTGCTTTTATAAAATTCTAAAAATTCTGCAAAAAATTACAGTGGCTTGTTACTGGTGTATGATTCTCTGTCACAAAATTTGGGGTTCAGAAAGTGAATGGTTTTCTCTGGACAAAATTACCAAATTTTAGGGCAGAAGGGGTACTTTGAGCTACAACTATTATTTAACAGTGGGTAATTCTCAAAAGCTTATTTTTGCTGGCTTTTAGGTGTTATAACATGACTTGATACAACTTTCTAGTCATTAATACCCTTTAATTCTTTCCCTATGATTTTCTTAAGGTTTCTAGCCAAAGGGGTGCTTTCTACTACCACTATACTTGAAAAACATCAAACAACCGAGTTTTCATTTTTCTTAGCTAGTATTTTGTGCAAGAGCAATCATTCTGAAGTTTGGCTTCCTTTTGCTTAAGGGAAGGGGTGGTTTGCATTATTTGAGCTAAATGGCCTTTCTCACAAATTATTAGCAAAAGGCATGGGTTCACTTCTTTTTCATGGGTTTGTATTTTTCTCTGGTGGTTTATCTCATCATGGACTTAGCAAAATTTTGGCTGCCCAAAATCACATTATTTGGGGTTGCTCATGATTTAGTGGGAAAATGCCTTATTATCATTCTGTATTTATTTTCCCTACTTAAAAAGTTAGGCTGGGGTGCTCTGTATTTTTGTAGTGGGGCTCTGATGGTTACAAGTTCACTGGATTTTTGTTAACCACTTTGGTTATAGTTTTGCAATTCTAATAATTGATTTTCAGTCTACATAAGGCTAATTAGAGCATCTTAATTAGAAACTGGTCCTAATTAATGGTCTCTGCATTTTTCCTAGGTTCTCTGTTGCATAAGTAAACTAGGAAAAATATTATTAATCACTGTTCAACATTTTCTAATGTTTTTCTGATTTTCTCTAAGTTTTGGACAAAATGGCTTTAAATGAATAACTACATCATAATCTCCAATGCTGGGGCTCCTACTATTTTTAAACAGTGTATAATTAAGGTATAAGCATCTACAAATTTTCTTAAGCTCAGCACAAAAGAAAAACTAATTTTCCTTAATTAAACAAGGTTTAGGGGGTTTCTGTTTTTAATTTTAAACTCTAAAATTTAGAACAGAAAGCATACGGTTCACTATTTTTAAATAATAGATCATAATATTCCAGAGCTAGCAAAATTGGTTTGACAGCTTTTCATTAAGATTTCATCAAGTTATGGATTTTCTAAGTTCTCTGGTTATTTTAAAAGAATAACAGAATTGATTAAATGGAAATCCACTTTGCACTGGGGTCCTTGGCGGTTTTTCTAGGTTTTCCTCGCGAATCAGTCCTTAGGTTACTATTCACATGAGTCGCTGACATTACAGAAAACCCCTCGGGTTCTACAGAACCTAACCCGAGGTCCTTCTTCTACCTCAAACAGTAGCCGCGGCGAAGAAAAGGGCGGAGGGGCTTACCGGCGGCGAGACTGTTCCGGTGAAGTGGTCGAGGACGAAGGGGAGGTTGCGGGGATCACAACGGTGTGCGGAACGTCGACGGAGATGGCCGAAGTTGGTCGGTCCACGCGCGCAGGCGGGGATGCTCGTCGGCGGCGAGGAGACCGGCCTGGTCACGGCGAGGTA
This sequence comes from Zea mays, assembly GCF_902167145.1. Lineage (NCBI taxonomy): Eukaryota > Viridiplantae > Streptophyta > Magnoliopsida > Poales > Poaceae > Zea > Zea mays. The sequence goes on from NC_050097.1 coordinate 207,090,701, forward strand.
GTTCAATCAAATAGGTCAGGGAGGTCCACGGGATGCCAGAGAAGACATGAGCGAAAGGAATTGGGCGGAGACTCACTGGATAGCTCGGTCCACGCGCGGCGGCGGAAGACCAAAGTCCGGTGAGGTTGATCTCGGGCCTCCGGTGAAGTCCGGTCGGGTCCGAGGGCTTGGCAAGCTTCACGGGCCACTGGCGGAGCTAGCCGAAGCACTGGTTGGGCTAGAGGGTGGTTGGAGTGGGCTGGCCACGGCGGCCGTAGCTCTAGCGGCAATGGCGGGCGGAAATGAGCTCGCCGGAGCTAAGGAACGGTGGCTGGCCGGTGAGGGTGAGTGCGGGGCAAAGAGAGGTGCGCCCGGGGAGGCTTTATAGGCGCGGGCGGGCACGACCGAGGGCGTGGGCACGCGGCGGACTTGACCGGACGCCGGGGCGAGCGCGCGCGCGGGTTGGGCGAGCTCTGGCGTGCCGACCAGGGTCGAACACGTGTGCCCGTGCGTTCTGCCCAAGCTCTGGCGCGTGTGGTCGCTCATCCGAGCCTGCTCTCGCCTTGGCCAGTGCACGAAACCTCTTCTCCTCCCTACAAGCTACCATTCTTGTGTGGAGGTCATAGGATTTTGCCTACTGGTTGCAGAGATATGGAGCCAGGAAATCTGGTCTGTCTCCCTGCCCAAACCCGAGGCAAATCCCAAGTTTTGTCGTGTCTAGGGCTCGCGTCCCAATGCCATCTTCTGGCACACGACAGAGGGGTTAGTTAGACACAATTTTGTCAATGGGGCCATTAGGATTCGAGTTAAGGATCAAGGTGAACATCCCTGATCTTTGGCTCAAGGTCTGAATTTCAGAATTCTGAAATTCAGAATTCCCAATGAGTCCCAACAAAAGAAGCTTGATTTGGGGGTTTTCTTGAATTATTTTGGCTAAGCTTTCTCAATCTATCTTGTTGCTTATCAAATATACTTTAACTTATATAATTGGCTCAACTCAAAATTTTAAACTTTTCATTCCCTTTTGCTTATTTTCTTGAATTTTGTTCATGGGGTTCACTTAGGGTTCTTAATTAGGGTTGCACATTCTTATCCTTTAAGAGACTCAATTGTTTTGATCATGACACTTTTAAGCATATACTTGGTGAACTCTTTCTTACTTAAGTTATTTTGATGCTCATGCTTACTTTGGTTCACATAAAATAATGGTTCTTGGTTTGGCTTTTTAAGAGAAACCCTAGGTGACACTGGGGTGTCACAATACTTACTTTCTCCTATACTTAGATAGGCGACGGGTCCGAAGAGGTCCATATGAAGTAACTCCAGGGGTCTTGATGTTGTCATCACATTTTTGGCATGATGAGAGCTTCCCACCTGTTTCCCTGCTTGACAAGCTGCACAAGATCTATCTTTTTCGAAAGTAACATTAGTTAGACCTATCACGTGTTCTCCCTTTAGAAGCTTGTGAAGGTTCTTCATCCCCACATGTGCTAAGCGGCGATGCCACAGCCAGCCCATGCTAGTCTTAGCAATTAAGCATGCATCTAGACCGGCCTCCTCTTTTGCAAAATCAACTAAATAGAGTTTGCCGTCTAATACACCCTTAAAAGCTAATGAACCATCACTTCTTCTAAAGACAGACACATCTACATTTGTGAAGAGACAATTATATCCCATATTGCATAATTGACTAACAGATAACAAATTATATCCAAGCGACTCAACTAAAAACACATTAGAAATAGAGTGCTCGGATGAAATAGCAATTTTCCCTAACCCTTTCACCTTGCCTTGATTCCCATCACCAAATATTATTGAATCTTGGGAATCCTTGTTCTTGACGTAGGAGGTAAACATCTTCTTCTCCCCTGTCTTGTGGTTTGTGCATCCGCTGTCGATAATCCAGCTTGATCCCCCGGATGCATAAACCTGCAAGGCAATTTAGGCTTGGGTCTTAGGTACCCAACTCTTGTTGGGTCCTACAAGGTTAGTACAAATAGCCTTAGGGACACAAATGCAAGTTTTATCTCCCTTGCATTTTGCCCCTAATTTTCTAGCAACCACCTTCTTATCCTTTCTACAAATAGCAAAGGAAGCATTTAAAGCATGATAAATTGTAGAAGATTCATTACTTGTTTTCCTAGGCACATGAACAACATTTCTTCTAGGCATGTGATTAATAGCATTTCTCCTAGCTAAATTTCTATCATGCATAATAGAAGAACTAGAAGCAACCATAGCATGAGAATCAAAAGCATCATAACTTCTATAAACATTTCTAGAATGTCTCCTATCATGATACATGAAGGCATGGTTCTTTTGAGCACTATTAGTCATAGGGGCCTTCCCTTTCTCCTTGGCGGAGATGGAAGCCTTATGGCTTGTTAAGTTCTTGACTTCCCTCTTGAAGCCAAGACCATCCTTAATTGAGGGGTGTCTACCGATCGTGTAGGCATCCCTTGCAAATTTTAGCTTGTCAAATTCACTCTTGCTAGTCTTAAGTTGGGCATTAAGACTAGCCACTTCATCATTTAATTTAGAAATGCAAACTAGGTGTTCACTACAAGCATCAACATCAAAATCTTTACACTTATTGCAAATTGTAACATGTTCTACACAAGATGTTGATTTATTTGCTATTTCTAACTTAGCATTCAAATCATCATTTATGCTTTTTAAGCTAGAAATAGAGTCATGGCATGTAGACAATTCAAAAGAAAGCATTTCATTCCTTTTAATTTCTAAAGCAATGTATTTTTGTGCCTCTACAAACTTATCATGTTCTTCATACAAAAGATCCTCTTGCTTTTCTAATAGCCTATTCTTATCATTCAAGGCATCAATTAATTCATTAATTTTATCAACCTTGGTTCTATCTAGGCCCTTGAATAAGCATGAATAATCTATTTCATCATCATCACTAGATTCATCCTCACTTGAAGAAGCATAAGTAGTATTCCTAGTACATACCTTCTTCTCCTTCGCCATGAGGCATGTGTGACGTTCGTTGGGGAAGAGGGCCGATTTGTTGAAGGCGGTGGCGGCGAGTCCTTCGTTGTCGGAGTCGGACGATGAACAATCCGAGTCCCACTCCTTGCCAAGATGTGCCTCACCCTTAGCCTTCTTGTAAGCTTTCTTCTTTTCCCTCTTGTTCCCTTGTTCCTGGTCACTATCATTATCGGGACAATTAGCGATAAAATGACCAATCTTACCACATTTGAAGCATGAGCGCTTCCCCTTCGTCTTGTTCTTGTTAGGCTGCCCCTTGCGACCTTTTAGCGCCGTCTTGAAGCGCTTGATGATGAGGGCCATCTCTTCATCATTAAGCCCGGCCGCCTCAACTTGCGCCACCTTGCTCCTTGTTGCCTTGAGAGCAATAGTTTTAGGCTCTTGGATTGGGCCATTTAACGCATCGTCGATGTATCTTGCCTCCTTGATCATCATCCGCCCACTTACAAACTTTCCAAGGATCTCCTCGGGCGCCATCTTTGTGTACCTAGGATTCTCACAAATATTGTTCACAAGATGTGGATCAAGGACGGTAAAGGACCTTAGCATTAGGCGGACGACGTCGTGGTCCGTCCATCGCGTGCTTCCATAGCTCCTTATTTTGTTGATGAGGGTCTTGAGTCGGTTGTACGTTTGGGTTGGCTCCTCGCCCCTGATCATTGCAAATCTCCCGAGTTTGCCTTCCACCAACTCCATCTTGGTGAGCATGGTGACGTCGTTCCCCTCGTGTGAGATCTTGAGGGTGTCCCAGATCTGCTTGGCATTGTCCAAGCCGCTCACCTTATGGTACTCGTCCCTGCACAATGAGGCTAACAACACAGTAGTAGCTTGTGCATTTTTATGAATCTGTTCATTGATAAACAAAGGACTATCCGAGCTATCAAATTTCATTCCACTTTCGACTATCTCCCATATGCTTGGATGGAGAGAGAACAAGTGACTACGCATTTTGTGACTCCAAAATCCGTAGTCTTCTCCATCAAAGTAAGGAGGTTTGCCAAGAGGAATGGAAAGCAAATGTGCATTCGAGCTATGCGGAATACGAGAATAATCGAAAGAGAAGTTTGAGTTAACCGTCTTCTTTTTCTCGTAGTCGTTGTCGTCGTCCTTTTGGGAAGAAGAGGACTCGTCGCTGTCGTCGTAGTAGACGATCTCCTTAATGCGCCTCGTCTTCTTCTTCTTTCCATCTTTTCGTTTGTGGCCCGAGCCCGAGTCGGTATGCTTGTCATCTTTCGGCTCGTTGACGAAGGACTCCTTCTCCTTATCATTGATCACAATCCCCTTGCCCTTAGGATCCATCTCTTCGGGCGATTAGTCCCTTTCTTGAAGAGAACGTCTCCGATACCAATTGAGAGCACCTAGAGGGGGGTGAATAGGTGATCCTGTAAAAACATGAAACTTAATCCACAAAACTTGATTAGGAGTTAGCACAATTAAGCCAAGTGGCTAGAGAGGAGAGCTTGCACAACACGATAACCACAAAGAGATCAACACAGAGATGGCACAATGGTTTATCCCGTGGTTCGGCCAAGTCCAACACTTGCCTACTCCACGTTGTGGCGTCCCAACGGACGAGGGTTGCAATCAACCCCTTTCAAGCGGTCCAAAGACCCACTTGAATACCACGGTGTTTTGCTTTCACTTTACTATATCCCACTTGCGAGGAATCTCCACAACTTGGAGACTCTCACCCTTACACTTTGATGTTCACAAAGAAGCACGAAGTAAGGGAGGGATGAGCAACGCACACAAGACACAAAATCAGAGCGACAACACGCACACAAGTCGCAACAAGAGCTCACAACACAACTCGACGAGTTCACAACTCAAATAGAGCTCTAATTGCTATCACAAAGAATCAAATGCGCGGAGTCGAAGTCTTGGTGCTTAGGAATGCTTAGAGAATGCTTGGTGTGCTCCTCCATGCGCCTAGGGGTCCCTTTTATAGTCCCAAGGCAGCTAGGAGCCGTTGAGTGCATTCCAGGAAGGCAATTCTTGCCTTCTGTCGCCTGGTGCACCGGACAGTCCGGTGCACCACCGGACACTGTCCGGTGTGGATTTCTTTCCTTCTTTGGCGAAGCCGACCGTTGGCACTTGAGAGCCGTTGGCGCACCAGACAGTCCGGTGCCCCCTTCCGACCGTTGGCTCGGCCACGTGTCTCGAGCGGATCGCGTGGCCGACCGTTGGCCCGGCCGACTGTTGGCTCACCGGACAGTCCGGTGCACACCGGACAGTCCGGTGAATTATAGCCGTACGCCGTTAATCACTTCCCGAGAGCAACAAGTTCGCCTGAGCCAGCCTGGCGCACCGGACACTGTCCGGTGCACCCAGACAGAGCTGACTTTGGCTGAACAAAGCCATCTTTAATTTCAACTTGATTTTTCCTGTTTTCAGCACTTAGACACAATACATTAGTCTCTAAAACAATGTACTAAGTCTGAGAAACATACCTTTATACTTGATTTGTACTTTGTCCACCATTCAACACTTAGGCACTTGTGTTGGACACTAAATCACCAAAATACTTAGAAATGGCCCAAGGGCACATTTCCCTTTCAATCTCGCATCTCACCTTAGCTCGTCACATCCCATCACTACCTCATAGCTCGTTAGCTCTCTCACAGCAACCACGCCACCGCTAAATCGAGAGGAGAACTCACTCTCCACCGGCCACAACTCATTTGTAACCCGTGAATACCAGTTATACTCAAATACTTAGCCTCGATAGGAAGTAGGGTGTTACACATTCTAGCGATCCGAACCTATATAAACCCCTATGTGTGATCCGACGTGCATCCACACGTACCATCGAGTCGCAATAAACGATGTCGTCCTGTCCAAAAGCATTACATGGGGAACCCCCATGGTGCGCAATTAGGTCATAAACACCGACAACTGGCGCGTCAGGTAGGGGGTGCGACGTTGATTCCCGACGACTCCATGGATATCGTCTTCAACTCTCCGATCATCTTCAATGCTGGGGAGGTTTTCTACTTTGGATCCCCCTCCTGCATCGTGAATCGAGAAGGCATTCTATACTGCATCACGGATCCTTTCGAGAAGAGGCCTTCTCCGAGGGCACCGATCGTGAAGGCAGGCTCGTCTCGCCCAACCTCAGCAAGAACTACCCCAACAAACTTCAGGGCGCAAAGACCTCAACCAACCTTTGCCAGACGCAGGATTACACCCACGTCGGTTGGGCCTAGGACCGCGGCAACACCTGTGGCCCGACTGACCGAGGTTGCGCCCTTATCATTGTGGACTACTTTGTCCACCTCACCCACTCGAGTGTGGACTCATATCACTCGACAAAGAGGAGTGGACAGCCCTGGCACTAGCGTGGTCATGGGAACAAGACCGACGACTACATCGGTCACTTCGCTCGTGGGGGAGATAGCCAGAGCATGGGACGTGCCCTCGAGCTCTTTCTTCCTGGATGTCCTCTCTATCCAGGGAAGAGTAGAGGATGCTCCCATCTCCAACGATGAGCCCAATGTACAAGGGGAGGAGCCTTCGCAACATGAGGCACGCCAACGCCGGAACAGTCATCGTAACATTCGGCGTCATCATGAACCAGAGAACATGGCCCGTGCAACCCGCATCCCAGGACGAGGCAACTGAGACATGAGAGACTCATGATGATAGGGCGCTCCACGAGCACCACAATTCTTGACGTCGCGATCGTCGCCACGCCTAGGAGCGCGAGCGAGAATGAGCAGCGCGTGATGCCAGGCACCAATGCGAGAACCCGCCCCTTCCTTGGAACCTGCTGCCCAACTTCACCCGAGCCCTGAACACACTGAGCGAGGTCGGCGAGGCGTTGGCTCAAATTGCCAACGACCTACCCCGTACCCCGAACATGGAGGGCTACCGACATATCCTCACCCAAGCAGTGATACCATCTTCTCCCCCCACTTATCCGACTCTAGACATGCCGTATGTTATCAACAGTCGGCAAGACGCGCGGAGCAACATCAATGCTTCGCGTGATTGCCAACATGAAAGTGAGATAAGGCGGCAGGAAGAGTATGACCGAGATCATGGCGCACCAGCACATAGCCGCGCAACCAGAATAGAGTTGGTAGCAGCCTCTACAAACAGCCCAACACCAGGCTGATTGGCTCAAGAGAGGCTACATGACCCTCGGCATCAGTCGCCTCCTAGGGACCGCCAGTGCGATCGCGTTCGAGAAGACCGTTGGGAGACGTGTGAAGTCTCTACCCTTTCCACTTGGCTTCGAGCGATTCAATGGTCGCCTAACTGCAAGGTCTCGAAAGTCGACAAGTACGAGCCCAATCAAGATCCGAGCGGCTGATTAGCCGTCTATACGACCACCGCTCGAGCCGTCAGGGCAGTGGAGGACATCATGACAACGTACTTGCCCATCGTCCTCGGCAGGATGTGCTGCAGTGGTTCCGATAGATTCCTCGCCATTGCATCAATGACTAGGCCAACTTCTTCCACCGGTTTGTCGCAAACTTCCAATCCTTTTCCGACAAGTCGGTGCTGAGAGCACCTAGAGGGGGTGAATAGGTGATCCTGTGAAAATTAACTCTAAACAACACGAACTCGGTTTATATAAAGTGTTAGTGAGAACTAAAACCAAGTTAGGATGAGAAGGAGAACTCTTCACTTGATTGTTCCTTTAAGATGTGTCGGGTATCAAAATTAGGAGTACCTAGATTATGCCCCTAAGCATACCTAACATCTGAGTACCGAAAAAATAAGAAAACACGTTTCCCGATATCAGGCAGGGTTGAATCACGATTTGCCCAAGGCCGCACTGAAAGTTGCCTAGAGGGGGGTGAATAGGAGAAACCTGAAATTTATAAACTTAAACACACACTAAGGTCGGGGGTTAGCGTTAGAATTAAATTCAAGTCCTTGCTAGGAGTTGCTCAAGGATTGCGGATGACGTATGGGAGCCAACTCAAATTCACACTAGCAAGGAAACGTTAGAGAGGGGAAAACAAATCAAACAAGAATCAAGGCGAGTGAACACGATGATTTGTTTTACCGAGGTTCGGTTTCAAAGAACCTAGTCCCCGTTGAGGAGGTCACAAAGACCGGGTCTATTTTAACCCTTTCCCTCTCTCAAACGGTCACTTAGACCGAGTGAGCCTTTTCCTTAATCTCTCGGGTCACTTAGACCCCGCAAGGACCACCACACACTTAGGTGTCTCTTGCTTTGATTACAAGTCACTTGAGAAATAGAAGGGAAAAAGAAAAGGTCAATCCAAGTGACAAGAGCAACAAAAGAATACAAGTGATCCTCTCACAAGCCCTAATGCACTAGAGTTGATTTTGGGACTTTGAGTGGATTGATTGCTTTGATTGTGTCTTGGAGTGTTGGGTTTTTGCTCTTGCAATGAATGAGAACTCATAAATGCTTGGATGAAAGTGAATGAGGTGGTTGGGGTATTTATACCCTCTCAACCACTTCTAGCCGTTGGCTGATTTCTGCTGGCGATGGGCGCACGGACAGTTCAGTGTGGCGCACGAACAGTCACTATAGCATCCCAAAAATTCAAATCCAGATTTTTTTCTCAAACTCGCTCTAAATTCAAAATGAATTTCAAATTTCATTTCAAAATGTTTGTTTGCGAGTTGATATCAACAAATAAAATATAGTGGTCTATATTCTCTTAAAAATCCTCCTCAAATATCCTACAAATATTTCCCCAGTGACCCCCTCAAATTGTTTCCAGAAATACTGCCCATATATTTCCCTAGTGATCCCCTTCAAGTTCTTTCCAGAAATATTGCCCAGATATTCCACCGATATATCTCCAAATATTTTCCTCCTGAGAAATATCTTCAGAATCATTTTTCAAGTCCCTACAAATATTTTCTTCATGACTTTCCTCATGCTCATACGTATACGTATGCCTCCGGTGTCATACGTCGAGCTCTACAAGCTAATTACACTCATATAAGACAAATCCGTGCTAATCTCCCACTAATCCTCTCATCCCTCCCCCTAATCCCCCACCATGGCTATAAATAGAGGGGCAAGGGCCTCCTCTCATCCCACCCCAAGCCATTTCATGGCAACTCTCCTCCCCCCACACGCCCACTCCACTTCCCACACAAGCACACACTAGCACAAGGATCGTTCGGTCGTTCTTCGATCGTTTGTCCCCCCTGTTCTTAGTTTGTTCGTTCGTTCGATCGTCCGATCGTTGGTCCGATCGTTCATGGTTCGTTCGTCCGTTCGTCCGATCGTTCGATCGTTCGTCCGTTTGTTTGTCCAAATAATATTTGTCCTGCCGTTATGCTGCCGAAATTCCGATCATTCGTTCGTTCGATCATTCGATCGTTCGTCCGTTCGTTCATAGTTCCTATTCATCGTTCATCGTTCGTTCATAGTCCCTATTCACCGTTCTTTGTCGTGCCGTTATGCTACCGAAATTCCGATCGTTCGTTCGTTCGATCATTCGATCGTTCATCGTTCGTTTATAGTTCCTATTCTTCGTTCATCGTTCGTTCATAGTTCCTATTCATCGTTCATCGTTCGTTCATAGTCCCTATTCATCATTCTTCCAGATAATCTTTGTCCTGCCGTTATGCTGCCGAAATTTCGATCGTTCGTTCGTCCGATCATTCGAGCGTTCGTCCGTCCGTTCATAGTTCCTATTCATTGTCCATCGTTCGTTCATCGTCACTATTCATCATTCATCGTTCGGGCATACGAACTATTCACCATTACTATTCAATGACACTATTCATCATCGTTACTATTCATCGGTGATATTTGTAATTAAGTTTTCGTCGTCACTATTCATCGTTACTGTTCATCGATCATCCGATCGCCCCAAATTTCAACTACTCATCCATCATGCTGTCCAGTCCACCCAAGACTAGCCAGACCCATATTCCAGTCAGACAAACTCCGGTGACTGTGATTTTCCTTCCAGTAGGGAACTTCCCATCTGATCACCCATCCCAGGTTTCTCCAAGTTGAGCACGCTTAACTTTGAGATTCCTTTGAACCAGGCTTCCAAACTCCGATTCCAATAATTCTTGTTTCTAAATTCTTATCGAATTATTCCCTATCCAACCATGTCATCCCTTAAGCATGGTTCATGTTCCAGAAAACTCCCAAAATACTCTTGTCCCATTTTCTGCCTATAACTCTCCTGTTCATACTAAGTGAGACGATTCATTCATCACTATTCTCACCGACAGTGAACTTCACTGTGCTACACCACATACACCCAGCTATAAATACACCCAGCTACCCTCTCCCTCTCCACACACACTCAACACCCTCAGCCAAGGCAAACACCCACCCACTCAGTTACTCCGCTCTGCCGGCTACACGCATAGTGTCGCTTCGCCTCCTGTTCACCCTCCTGGTAAGCACCTCCGCTCCACCACTAGTAGTATCTCAACACCACATGATACAAATTCTACTCAAGACTCTACCCATCCATATATCGCTATTCTGACCACTATACTAAATATTTGTTGGTATGCTTGCTGGTTTGTATGTTTGCTTATTCATGTTGCATAGTTATCAGAGCGTTCGTGCCGTCTCGTGGAGGCCAGATCTGCAAGTCTACGCCAGGCAGTGGAGCTAGAAGCCAGTTCCGCGAACTCCCCTTCCCCCTTCGCTGGATAAGCACGACAAGCTCACTGGATCCCTTTGATGCATAAATTACCTATGGTTTTTCAACCACAACCCTCAACCTGTTATTTTATGCATGATATGATTTTGAGACAAGTTATTACGGCCACCCAGCCGCTTGCCGCAATCAATCCTTGATATATTTGTTACAAATGATTTGAGAAAAGGTGTGAGTTTTCAAAAGAAAATGTTTTTCAAAATGTGTATGATGAAGGGTTTTCACCCTTATCACCTTTGAGTAGGGATGATCAGGGACTCCCTGGTTTAGGGGAGGGCCTAAGGTGATGGCTCAGCTGGTTTAGGTGTCAGCAGAAGGATTGTCCCCTCACATAAGGACCAGTTTGTCATCCTTCACTACCTGTACTCATGATAAGTACAACCACTCGAGACTGTATGGGCAGTCACTCAATCTGATCTCGTACGATCCAAACCCCAGGGTTATGAAGGCTGGGGAGCACCGAGAGGATAAGGAGGGGGAATGTTTTGTCCGGTTTGGACATGGCGGTGGCCTAACTCCTTCCGGTATAACCGTTAAGGTAAGGACATGCGAGGAAAGAAAGAGATTCAGCATTCGGATCTCACGACGGTAAGATTGCAGAAACCAGACTAGTGGGTAAAGTGTACCCCTCTGCGCAGAGTTCAAACCTATTCAAATAGTCTATGTGCACAGGAATGGACGAGTCTGGTGTGGTATGACAATTAGTGTTTTGTTTTTAAAAAAGGTGGTCCGGCGGTTGAGCCGTGAGCTATGGTGGACGGTAAGTCCAGTAGTTGTTTTTGAAAATGAAAACCAGTGGGAAACTGCTAAGATACCTGGATGGTTTAGTCCAGGGGATTTTGTTCTATATTGAAAAAACTTCCTGTTCCTTTGGGAGAGGATGCGCTTTGAAAAATACAAAATGCTTTACAAAACAACCCTGCATAAAATATTGTTGTTTCTGCAAAATATCCTGAGCTCCACATATTCCATGCATTATATCTGATTTCCCCATTCCGTGGGTGAAGGTGGGCTGCTGAGTACGTTTGTACTCACCCTTGCTTATTTGTTGTTTTTCAGAAAAAGGAGATCGAGTAAGAGTTACGACTGTTCCCAACCTTGCCTGTGGCTGTTGGACCACTGATTTGCTTCGCTGCGTATATCGGGCTGCTTCAGCCCCACTCTGATGATATGTCTCGAGTTGTGGACCAACTCTTAAAGTTGATCGCCACCTTTATAGGTTTGTCTCGTTTAAGCAGATCTGTAATCATCTGATGTATAAATGTGTTTACTAGCCTCCTGGGACTAGTAATTGTATCACATTTGAGTCCTAGAGGATCTGGGGCGCTTCAGTCACTGTGCACTGACGTTGTGCGCCACGTCAGCGCAATCGTTAGGGTTCGGAGCTGGTCGACCGTTGGAGCCTTTGTCGTCTTGCTGCACCGGATAGTCTGGTGCCACACCGGACAGTTCAGTGCTCTCTGACTTCTGCGCTTCTGACTCTATCGCGGCACTGTTCATTATTGTTCACTCTGCACAGTCGACTGTTGGCGCGAGCTAGCCATTGCTCCGCTGGCACACCAGACAGTTTTCGGTGGCACACCGGACAGTCCGGTGAATTATAGTGGAGGCTGCCCTGGAGTTTCCCGAGAGTGGCTGGTTCGAAGGGGCGCTGGCTAGCACACCGGACAGTGTCTGGTGCACCATTTTCTAGCTCACTCAAGTCCTTTTGCTCCAATTAAATTGTGTCCCTAACTTGATTTCTTTCTTGGTTTATGTTGAACCTCATGCACCTATAATACATGAATTCTTGATAAACTAGTTAGTCCACGTGTTTACGTTGGTCATCAAACACCAAAATTAATTATAGGAAATGGTTAACCCTATTTCCCTTTCAATCTCCCCCTTTTTGGTGATTGATGCCAACACAAACCAAAGCAAAATATGAAGCGCAAAAATGTAACTAGTTTGCAATTGAGAAGGTTGTGCATAGGTTACTTAGAATTAAACCAATGAAATATTTTAAACATGTGAATAAGAGTGAATGGATTGTCTTTCTAATATTTTGGACCACACTTACACCATAAGTTTTGTATTTGCAAATCTTTTGGAAATCTGTTCAAAAACTTTTGCAGATAGTCAAAGGTATAGGAATATGATTGCAAGAAGCATTTTTAGGATTTGAAATTCCTCCCCCTGTTTAAATGCTTTTCCTTTGACTATCTAAAAGCTCCCCCTGAATGAAATTCTCCCCTTAGCTTTCAAGAGGGTTTTTGAAGTAGATACCAATTGAGATTTTTCTCTCATATAAGAGTTGAAAGTTAGATACCAACTGAGAATATACTAATTGAAATTCTTCCATACTTAATGTGAAGTTTTGAAGATACCAATTTGAAATTCTACTTTCACATATCAATTGTAAATTGGATACTAATTTAAAAATATACCAATTGAAATTTACCAATTAAAAATTCATTTCGAATTTTTTTGAAATGGTGGTGCGGTCCTTTTGCTTTGGGCTTAATATTTTCTCCCCTTTGGCATTAAGCGCCAAAAACGGAGAACTTGAGAGCCCCTTTTCATTTTCTCCCCTTATGGGGCCTAATACTTTCACACAAATGGTAAAAAGAATACGAGTGAAGGGTTATACCATGAGAGTTGTAGGAGTAACGGCAAATGGTAAATGATACCGTCAGAGTTGGAGTGGAAGCCTTGTCTTTGCCGAAAACTCCATTTCCCTTTCAATCTACGACTTAGTGTAGAAATACACTTGAAAAACACATTAGTCATAGTCTTGCCACAAGAAGAATAAGAAATATGCATTTGCACCAAATGAAAGAGATATGATCAAAGTTATGTAAATTAGCTATGTGTGCAATGTTTCAATCAAAGTTCTGAGAATCAAGTACATTTAGCTCATTCCTAAGTTTGCTAATGGTTTTCTCATCTAGTGGCTTGGTAAAGATATCGACTAATTGGTTGTGGGTGCCCACATAAGCTATTTCGATATCCCCTTTTGTTGGTGATCTCTCAAAATGTGATACCAGATGTCTATGTGCTTAGTGCGGTTGTGTTCAACGGGATTATCCGCCATGCGGATTGCACTCTCATTATCACATAGGAGAGAGACTTTGCTCAATTTGTAGCCATAGTCCCTAAGGGTTTGCCTCATCCAAAGTAATTGCGCACAACAATGGTCTGCGGCAATGTACTCGGCTTCGGCGGTGGAAAGAGCTACGGAGTTTTGTTTCTTTGAAGCCCATGACACCAGGGATCTTCCCAGAAACTGACAAGTCCCTGGTGTGCTCTTTCTATCTATTTTACATCCGGCATAATCAGCATCAGAATACCCAATTAGATCAAAGGTAGATCCCTTGGGGTACCAAAGCCCAAACTTAGGAGTGTGAACTAAGTATATCATGATTCTCTTTACAGCCCTAAGGTGAACTTCCTTAGGATTTGCCTGGAACCTTGCACACATGCATACGAAAAGCATAATATCCGACCGAGATGCACATAAATAGAGTAAAGATCTTATCATCGACCGGTATACCTTTTGGTCTACAGATTTACCTCCCGTGTCGAGGTCGAGATGCCCATTGGTTCCCATGGGTGTCTTGATGGGTTTGCCATTCTTCATCCCAAACTTCTTAAGTATGTCTTGAATGTACTTAGTTTGGCTGATGAAGGTGCCCTCTTAGAGTTGCTTGATTTGAAATCCAAGAAAATACTTCAACTCCCCATCATAAACATCTCGAATTTTTGTATCATGATCCTACTAAACTCTTCACAAGTTGACTTGTTAGTAGACCCAAATATAATATCATCAACATAAATTTGGCATACAAACAAGTCTTTTGCAATAGTTTTAGTGAAGAGAGTAGGATTGGCCTTTCCGAACATTAGTGATAAGGAAATCTCTTAGGCATTCGTACCATGCTCTTGGGGCTTGCTTGAGCCCATAAAACGCCTTTGAGAGTTTATACACATGGTTAGGATACTCGCTGTCTTGAAAGCCGGGAGGTTGCTCAACATAGACCTCTTCCTTGATAGGGCCATTAAGGAAGGCGCTCTTCACGTCCATTTGATAAAAGCTTGAAGCCATGGTAAGTAGCATAGGCAAGTAATATACGAATTGACTCAAGCCTAGCTACAGGTGCATAGGTTTCTGATGAGGACATCCTCCACTATTACCCGTTGGCAAAGACGCAATTGGCCCAGTTGGCCCAATTGTAGTCGGACGGTGACCGTGTGAGCCTCAGAATTATCCCACCTCACTTAACTTGGGAGGAGGAAGCCACTTTAAAAGGGAGAGCCACCCTTCCCCCATTGGACTAGTCTTTTGGGGCGATTGGGCCTTTCCCTGAGTTGGGTGTGCATATTGAACTGTTGGGCTCCGGGCAACCCTAATTTGTTGGGCCTCGGCCAACCCCACCTGGGTTGGGTGTATCATCTGGTATCAGAGCTAGGGCCCATTTTAAAAAGGTGGGAATGATGAGGACATCCTCCACTATTACCCATTGGCAAAGACGCAATTGGCCCAGTTGGCCCAATTGTAGTCAGACGGTGACCATGTGAGCCTCAGAATTATCCCACCTCGCTTAACTTGGGAGGAGGAAGCCACTTTAAAAGGGAGAGCCACCCTTCCCCCATTGAACTAGTCTTTTGGGGCGATTGGGCCTTTCCCTGAGTTGGGTGTGCATATTGAACTGTTGGGCTCCGGGCAACCCTAATTTGTTGGGCCTCGACCAACCCCACCTGGGCTGGGTGTATCAGTTTCATCAAAGTCCAAACCTTGGACTTGTGAATAACCTTTGGCCACAAGTCGGGCTTTGTTCCTTGTCACCACACCATGCTCATCTTTCTTGTTGCGGAATACCCACTTGATACCTACAACATTTTGATTAGGATGTGGAACTAAGTGCCATACCTCATTCCTCGTGAAGTTGTTGAGCTCCTCTTGCATAGCCACTACCTAATCCAGATCTCTTAGTGCATCCTTCACCCTATATGGCTCAATAGAGGACACAAAAGAGTATTGTTCACAAAAATGTGCAACTCAAGATCTAGTGGTTACCCCCTTATGAATGTCACCAAGAATGGAGTTGACGGGGTGATCTCTTTGAATTGCTTGGTGGACTCTTGGGTGTGGCGGTCTTTGATCCCTTATTTCTTGCTCATATTCCTTGTCTTGATCATCTTCATCTCCCCCTTGATCCATGTCCTATTCTTGAGGTGGCTCATCCTCTTGATCTTCATCTTCATCATCTTGAGCTCGATCCTCGTCTTGAGTTGGTGGAGATGCTTGCATGGAAGATGATGGTTGATCTTGTGCTTGTGGAGGCTCTTCAGATTCCTTGGGACACACATCTGAGAGCACCTAGAGGGGGGGGGGGGTGAATAGGTGATCCTGTAAAAACTTGAAACTTAATGCCACAAAACTTGATTAGGAGTTAGCACAATAAAGCCAAGTGACTAGAGAGGAGTTCTTGCAAAACACAATAACCACAAGGAGATCAACACAGAGAGGCACAGTGGTTTATCCCGTGGTTCGGCCAAGTCCAACACTTGCCTACTCCACGTTGTGGCGTCCCAACGGACGAGGGTTGCACTCAACCCCTCTCAAGCGGTCCTAAGACCTACTTGAATACCACGGTGTTTTGCTTTGTTTCACTATATCCCGCTTGCGAGGAATCTCCACAACTTGGAGCCTCTCGCCCTTACAATTTGATTAAAATAAAGAATCACGGAAGTAAGGATGGGATGAGCAACACACACAAGACACAAAATCAGAGCAACAATACGCACACAAGTCACAACTTGAGCTCACAACACAACTCAAAGAGTTCTCTACTTAAATGGAGCTCTAGTTGCTATCACAAAGAATCAGATGCGCGGAAATGAGGTCTTGGTGCTTAGGAATGCTCAAGGGATGCTTTTTGTGTTCTTCTCCATGCGCCTAGGGGTCTCTTTTATAGCCCCAAGGCAACTAGGAGCCGTTGAGAGCATTCCAGGAAGGCAATTTTTGCCTTCTGTCGCCTGGTGCACCGGACAGTCCGGTGCACCACCAGACACTGTCCGGTGCAGATTTCTTTCCTATTCTAGCGCAGCCGACCGTTGAAGGTTTGGAGCCGTTGGCGCACCGGACACTGTTCGGTGCACACCGGACAGTCCGGTGCCCCCCTTCAGACCGTTAGCCCGGCCACGCGACACGCCCGGATTGCGCAGTCGCTCAGCCGACCGTTGGCTCACCGGACAGTCCGGTGCACACCGGACAGTCCAGTGAATTTTAGTCGTACGCCGCCGACGAATTCCCGAGAGCGGCCTTTTCACCAGAGCCAGCCTGGCGCACCGGACACTGTCCGGTGCACCACCGGACAGTCCGGTGCTCTCAGACTGAACTGTCTTTGGCTGAACAAAGCCATCACTTTTCCAAATTGATTTCTCCTGTTTCCAGTACTTAGACACAATACATTAGTCCTTAAAACAAAGTACTAAGACTTAGAAACATACCTTTATGTTGGTTTTCACTTTGTCCATCATTTGACATAGATTAACACATGACCACTTGTGTTGGCACTCAATCACCAAAATACTTAGAAATGGCCCAAGGGCACATTTCCCTTTCAATCTCCCCCTTTTTGGTGATTTATGCCAACACAACAAAAAACAACTAAAAGAAGTGCAACATCAATGCAAATAAGAACACAAATTTGTTTTGATTCAAATTTGGCATATATGGATCATTCTTTGCCACCACTTGGTTTGTTTTTGCAAATCAAACTCAATTTCCTATCTCTAAGTCAAATTCACTTGTTGAGCCATAGAGAAAGGTATTCCAAGAGAAATTGATCATTCGTTCAAAAACTCCCCCTATTCCCCATAATCAAACATTCTCCCCACAAGAGACCAACTTTTGACAAAAAGAGACATTTAGAATTTTGACAAAACAAAAGTCCTAACTCTATTATTTTCAAAATTCTCTATTATTTTCAATATTCTCAAGTGGTAGCTATAGCTGATCCATTTGTTGCTTTGGCCCTTAATTTCTCCCCCTTTGGCATCAAGCACCAAAACATGATCATTTTTGGCCCTTAAACCCCATTGCCTCACCAAGATTGTCAATTAAGAGCAAAAAGGCAATAAGTGACATGGGGATGAACTTGGAGTAAGTTACCCTCTCATCGGAGTGCAGTGGAAGTCTTTCATGGTCCAAGTCCAGCATTCCCTTTCATTCCACCTTTGAGACTAAATCAAGCAAACTCAAGCACACAGTTAGTCTCAAAGGGTCAAGTTGTAGCACATCTCCCCCTAAATATGTGCATCACTTGCAAATGGACTTGTGAGGTCCGGGGAGTGTTCGTACAACTTGAGCAGAATAAATAAACAACAATATGCATAAGGAACATGATCAAGGCATAGAACACATGTATGCTATAAATCAATCCAGGTTCCGCGAATTTAAGACATTTAGCTCACTACGCAGCCTGCAAAAGGTCTTCTCATCTAGAGGCTTGGTAAAGATATCGGCTAGCTGGTTCTCTGTGCTAACATAAAACACTTCGATATCTCCCTTTTGCTGGTGGTCTCTCAAAAAGTGATGTCGGATGTCTATGTGCTTTGTGCGGCTGTGTTCAACAGGATTGTCCGCCATGCGGATAGCACTCTCATTATCACATAGGAGTGGGACTTTGCTCAGATTGTAGCCAAAGTCTCGGAGGGTTTGCCTCATCCAAAGTAGTTGCGCGCAACACTGTCCTGCGACAACATACTCGGCCTCAGCGGTGGATAGGGCAACAGAAGTTTGTTTCTTAGAGCTCCACGACACCAGGGACCTTCCTAAGAATTGGCACGTCCCCGATGTACTCTTCCTATCGACCTTACATCCAGCATAGTCGGAGTCTGAATATCCAATCAAGTCAAAGGTAGACCCCTTTGGATACCAGATCCCGAAGCAAGGCGTAGCGACTAAATATCTAAGAATTCGTTTCACGGCCACTAAGTGACACTCCCTTGGATCCGATTGAAATCTAGCACACATGCATACACTAAGCATAATATCCGGTCTACTAGCACATAAATAAAGCAATGAACCTATCATGAACCAGTATGCTTTTTGATCAACGGACTTACCTCCTTTGTTGAGGTTAACGTGTCCGTCAGTTCCCATTGGAGTCTTTGCAGGCTTGGTGTCCTTCATCCCAAACCGCCTTAGTAAGTCTTGTGTGTACTTCGTTTGGGAGATGAAGGTGCCTTCCTTGAGTTGCTTCACTTGGAACCCAAGGAAGTAGTTCAACTCGCCCATCATCGACATCTCGAATTTTTGCGTCATCACCCTGCTAAACTCTTCACAAGACTTTTGGTTAGTAGAACCAAATATTAT
The DNA here is from genome assembly GCF_902167145.1 of Zea mays. Classification (NCBI taxonomy): domain Eukaryota; kingdom Viridiplantae; phylum Streptophyta; class Magnoliopsida; order Poales; family Poaceae; genus Zea; species Zea mays. The sequence goes on from NC_050097.1 coordinate 207,109,679, forward strand.
GTCATCGATATAAATTTGGCACACAAATAAGTCACCATCACAAGTCTTAGTGAATAAAGTTGGATTGGCTTTTCCAACCTTGAAAGCATTAGCAATTTAAAAGTCTCTAAGGCATTCATACCATGCTCTTGGGGCTTGCTTAAGTCCATAGAGCGCCTTAGAGAGCTTACACACGTGGTCGGGGTACCGTTCATCCTCAAAGCCAGGGGGTTGCTCCACGTACACCTCCTCCTTGATTGGCCCGTTGAGGAAAGCGCTCTTCACATCCATTTGGAACAACCTGAAAGAATGGTGAGCGGCATAGACTAACAAAATGCGAATGGACTCTAGCCTAGCCACAGGAGCAAAAGTCTCCTCAAAGTCCAAACCTGCGACTTGGGCATAACCTTTTGCCACAAGTCGTGCCTTGTTCCTTGTCACCACCCCGTGCTCGTCTTATTTGTTGCGGAACACCCACTTGGTTCCCACAACATTTTGCTTGGGACGAGGCACCAGTGTCCAAACTTCATTTCGCTTGAAGTTGTTGAGCTCTTCCTGCATGGCCAACACCCAGTCCGAATCTAGCAAGGCCTCTTCTACCCTGAAAGGCTCAATAGAAGAGACAAAAGAGTAATGCTCACAAAAATTAACTAATCTAGAGCGAGTAGTTACTCCCTTGCTAATGTCACCCAAAATTTGGTCGACGGGATGATTCCTTTGAATCGTTGCTCGAACTTGAGTTGGAGGTGCCGGTTGTGCTTCTTCCTCCATAACATGATCATCTTGTGCTCCCCCTTGATCACACGCCTCTTCTTGATGAACCTATTCATCGTCTTGAGTTGGGGGATGCACCATTGTTGAGGAAGAAGGTTGATCTTGCTCCTTTTGTTCCTGTGGTCGCACATCGCCAATCGCCATGGTACGTATTGCGGCTATTGGAACGTCTTCTTCATCTACATCATCAAGATCAACAACTTGCTCTCGTGGAGAGCCATTAGTCTCATCAAATACAACGTCACTAGAGACTTCAAGCAAACCCGATGATTTGTTGAAGACCCTATACGCCTTTGTATTTGAGTCATAACCTAACAAAAACCCTTCTACAGCTTTGGGAGCAAACTTAGAATTTCTACCTTTCTTCACTAGAATATAACATTTGCTCCCAAATACACGAAAGTATGACACATTGGGTTTGTTACCGGTTAGGAGTTCGTACGATGTCTTCTTGAGGAGGCGATGAAGGTAGACCCGGTTTATGGCGTGGCAAGCCGTGTTCATAGCTTCCGACCAAAACCGCTCGGGCGTCTTGAATTCTCCAAGCATCGTCCTTGCCATGTCTATGAGTGTCCTGTTCTTCCTCTCTACCACACCATTTTGTTGTGGTGTGTAGGGAGCGGAGAACTCGTGCTTGATTCCTTCCTCCTCAAGGTACTCCTCCACTTGAAGGTTCTTGAATTCGGACCCGTTGTCGCTCCTTATCTTCTTCACCTTGAGCTCAAACTCATTTTGAGCTCTCCTTAGGAAGCGCTTGAGGGTCCCTTGGGTTTCAGATTTATCCTGCAAAAAGAATACCCAAGTGAAGCGGGAAAAGTCATCAACAATAACAAGACCATACTTACTTCCTCCTATGCTTAGATAGGCGACTGGTCCGAAGAGGTCCATATGAAGCAACTCCAAAGGTCTTGATGTGGTCATCACATTTTTGGTATGATGAGAGCTTTCCACCTGTTTACCTGCTTGACAAGCTGCACAAGGTCTATCTTTTTCGAAGGTTACATTTGTTAGACCTATTACATGTTCTCCCTTTAGAAGTTTGTGAAGGTTCTTCATCCCCACATGTGCTAAACGGCGATGCCACAGCCAGCCCATGCTAGTCTTAACAATTAAGCATGCATCTAGACCGGCCTCCTCCTTTGCAAAATCAACTAAATAGAGTTTGTCGTCTAGTACACCCTTAAAAGCTAATGAACCGTCACTCCTTCTAAAGACAGACACATCTACATTTGTGAATAAGCAATTATATCCCATATTACATAATTGACTAACCGACAAAAGATTATAGCCTATCGACTCTACTAAAAATACATTGGAGATAGAGTGCTCATTTGAGATGGCAATCTTGCCTAAGCCTTTAACCTTGCCTTGATTCCCATCACCGAATATGATTGAATCTTGGGAATCTTTATTCTTGACGTAGGAGGTGAACATTTTCTTCTCCCTCGTCATGTGGTTTGTGCATCCGCTGTCGATAATCCAACTTGATCCCCCCAGATGCATAAACCTACAAGGCAAATTAGGCTTGGGTCTTAGGTACCCAACTCGTGTTGGGTCCTACAAGGTTAGTGACAATGGTCTTAGGAACCCAAATGCAAGTTTTGTCTCCCTTGCATTTTGCCCCTAATTTCCTAGCAACCACTTTCTTATCCTTTCTACAAATAGCAAAGGAAGCATTGCAAGCACGGTAAATTGTAGAATGTTCATTACTTACTTTCCTAGGTACATGAACAACATTTCTTCTAGGCATATGATGAACAACATTTTTCCTAGCCAAACTTCTATCATGCATAATTGAAGAACTTGAAGCAATCATGACATGAGAATCAAAAGCATCATAATTTCTATGAACATTCCTAGAATATCTCCTGTCATGGTAAATGAAGGCATGGTTCTTTTGAGCACTATTAGTCATAGGAGCCTTCCCTTTCTCCTTGGCGGGAATGGGAGCCTTATGACTTGTTAAGTTCTTGGCTTCTCTCTTGAAGCCAAGCCCATCCTTAATTGAAGGATGTCTACCAATGGTGTAGGCATCCCTTGCAAATTTTAGTTTATCAAATTCATTGTTGCTAGTCTTAAGTTGGGCATTAAGACTAGCCACTTCATCCTTTAATTTTGCAATAGTAACTAGGTGTTCACTACAAGCATCAATATTAAGATCTTTACACTTATTGCAAATCACAACATGTTCTACACAAGAGTTAGATCTATTTGCTACTTCTAGTTTAGCATTTAAATAATCATTAACACCTTTTAAACTAGAAATGGTCTCATGGCAAGTAGATAGTTCACAAGAAAGCATTTCATTCCTTTTAACTTATAAAGCAAGAGATTTTTGTGCCTCTACACATTTATCATGTTCTTCATACAAAAGATCCTCTTGCTTTTCTAACAATCTATTCTTATCGTTCAAGGCATCAATCAATTCATTGATCTTATCGATTTTAGTTCTATCTAAGCCCTTGAATAAACTAGCGTAGTCTATTTCATCATCGCTAGATTCGTCATCACTAGAAGAAGCATATGTAGTGGCATTTCGAGTACTTACCTTCTTCTCCTTTACCATGAGGCAGGTGTGATGCTCGTTGGGGAAGAGAGACGATTTGTTGAAGGTGGTGGTGGCGAGTCCTTCGTCGTCGGAGTCGGATGAAGAGCAATCCGAATCCCACTCCTTTCCAAGGTGTGCCTCGCCTTTAGCCTTCTTGTAAACCTTCTTGTTCTCTCTTTTCCCATTCTTTCCTTGTTCCTGGTCACTATCATTATCGGGACAGTTAGCAATAAAGTGACCAATCTTGCCACACTTGAAGCAGGAGCGCTTTCCCTTCGTCTTGCTCCTTTTGGGATGCTCCTTGCGACCCTTTAGCGCCGTCTTGAAGCGCTTGATGATGAGTGCCATTTCTTCCTCATTGAGCCCCGCCACCTCAACTTGTGCCACCTTGCTAGATAGCGTCTCCTTGCTATTTGTTGCCTTGAGAGCAATGGCTTGAGGCTCATGAATTGGACCATTCAATGCCTCATCGACGTATCTTGCCTTCTTGATCATCATCCGCCCGCTTACGAACTTTCCAAGTATTTCTTCGGGCGACATCTTGGTGTACCTAGGATTTTCACGAATATTGTTTACAAGATGTGGATCAAGGACAGTGAAAGACCTTAGCATTAGGCGGACGACGTCGTGGTCCGTCCATCGCGTGCTTCCATAGCTCCTTATTTTGTTGACGAGAGTCTTGAGCCTGTTGTATGTTTGGGTTGGCTCTTCCCCCTGATCATTGTGAACCTTCCTAGTTCGCCTTCCACCAATTCCATCTTGGTGAGCATGGTGGCGTCGTTCCCCTCATGTGAGATCCTGAGGGTGTCTCAAATCTGCTTGGCGTTGTCCAAGCCGCTCACCTTATGGTACTCATCCCTGCACAACGAGGCTAACAACATAGTAGTAGCTTGTGCATTTTTATGAATTTGTTCATTGATGAACATGGGACTATCCGTACTATCAAAGTGCATTCCATTTTCTACTATCTCCCATATACTTGGATGGAGAGAGAACAAGTGGCTACACATTTTGTGACTCCAAAATCCGTAGTCCTCTCCATCAAAGTGAGGGGGTTTACCAAGGGGAATGGAAAGCAAATGAGCATTGGAATTTTGCGGAATACGAGAGTAATCAAAAGAAATGTTTGAGTTATCCGTCTTCTTTTTCTCGTAGTCGTTGTCGTCGTTGTCCTTTTGGGAAGAAGAGGACTCGTCGCTGTCGTCGTAGTAGACGATCTTCTTGATGCGCCTCTTCTTCTTCCCATCCTTCTTCTTATGACTTGAGCCCGAGTCAGTGGGCTTGTCGTCTTTTGGCTCATTGATGAAGGACTTCTTCTCCTTGTCATTGATCACTATCCCCTTTCCCTTAGGATCCATCCCTTCAGGCGATTAGTCCCTTTCTTGAAGAGAGTGGCTCTGATACCAATTGAGAGCACCTAGAGGGGGGGGGGGGGTGAATAGGTGATCCTGTAAAAACTTGAAACTTAATGCCACAAAACTTGATTAGGAGTTAGCACAATAAAGCCAAGTGACTAGAGAGGAGTTCTTGCAAAACACAATAACCACAAGGAGATCAACACAGAGAGGCACAATGGTTTATCCCGTGGTTCGGCCAAGTCCAACACTTGCCTACTCCACGTTGTGGCGTCCCAACGGACGAGGGTTGCACTCAACCCCTCTCAAGCGGTCCTAAGACCTACTTGAATACCACGGTGTTTTGCTTTGTTTCACTATATCCCGCTTGCGAGGAATCTCCACAACTTGGAGCCTCTCGCCCTTACAATTTGATTAAAACAAAGACTCACGGAAGTAAGGATGGGATGAGAAACACACACAAGACACAAAATCAGAGCAACAATACACACACAAGTCACAACTTGAGCTCACAACACAACTCAAAGAGTTCTCTACTCAAATGGAGCTCTAGTTGCTATCACAAAGAATCGAATGCGCGGAAATGAGGTCTTGGTGCTTAGGAATGCTCAAGGGATGCTTTTTGTGTTCTCCTCCATGCGCCTAGGGGGTCTCTTTTTGTCGGCGTTTCGAGACCGGGGGGTCCCTAAGCCGACGAGTGAGTGTGCCGCGTGCCCCAGCCCAGATGGGTCGAGCGCGTGGGCGAGCGCGAAGGGGGGAAAGGAGCGAGGAGGACGGAGTCCGGCGAGAGAGAGAGAGATGGGAATCCCGCGTCCTTCGTGTTCGTCCCGCGCCCAGGTCGGGTGCGCTTGCAGTAGGGGGTTACAAGCGTCCACGCGGGTGAGGGAAGCGAGCGGCCCCGAGAGAGCGCCTGTCTCGTCCTCGTCCCCGCGCGGCCAACCTTCTCTAAGAAGGCCCTGGTCCTTCCTTTTATAGGCGTAAGGAGAGGATCCAGGTGTACAATGGGGGTGTAGCAGAGTGCTACGTGTCTAGCGGGGGAGAGCTAGCGCCCTGGGTACATGCCAATGTGGCAGCCAGAGAGATCTTGGCACCCAGCTGTTATGGTGTCGTGGCTGTCGGAGAAGCAACGGAGCCTGGCGGAGGGACGGCTGTCGGAGTGGTTGTGTCCTTGCTGACGTCCCCCTGCTTCCGTAAGAGAGCTGAGAGCCGCCGTCGTCACAGGGCATGCGGGGCGCCATCATTGCCTATCTGGCGGAGCTAGCCAGATGGGACACCGGTCTTGTTCTCTGCGGCCCGAGTCGGCTCGGGGCAGGGTGATGATGGCGCTTCCTGTTGACGTGGCTGACCTGTGCCCTAGGTTGGGTGACGTGGAGGCTCCTCCGAAGTCGAGGTCGAGTCTGTCCTTCATGGCCGAGGCCGAGTCCGAGCCCTTGGGTCGGGCGAGGCGGAGGTCGTCGGCAGAGGCCAGGGCGGTGTCCGAGCCCTGGGGTCGGGTGAAGCGAAGTTCGTCGTCTTCTGGGGCTGAGCCCGAGTCCGAGCCCTGGGTCGGGCGGAGCCGAGTTCGCTGTCTTCCGAGCCTTAGCCCGAGTCCGAGCCCTGGGTCGGGCGGAGTGGAGTTCGCCGTCTTCCGAGCCTTAGCCTGAGTCCGAGCCCTGGGTCGGGCGGAGCGGAGTTCGCCGTCTTCCGGGTCTTAGCCCATGTCCGAGCCCTGGGTCGGGCAGAGCGGAGTTCGCCGTCTTCCGAGCCTTAGCCCGAGTCCGAGCCCTGGGTCGGGCGGAGCGGAGTTCGCCGTCTTCCGGGTCTTAGCCCGTGTCCGAGCCCTGGGTCGGGCGGAGCGGAGTTCGCCGTCTTCCGGGTCTTAGCCCGTGTCCGAGCCCTGGGTCGGGCGGCACTTCCTACGGCGCCTTTGGCAGGGCCTGGCTTCCTTTGTCGTTAAATGCTCCTGCGACTCGGTCGGTCGGCGCGACGATTTAGTCAGGGTTGCTTCTTGGCGAAGGCAAGGCCTCGGGCGAGCCGGAGATGTGTCCGCCGTTAAAAGGGGGGCCTTGGGCGAGGCGGAAACCCCTCAGGGTCGGCTGCCCTTGCCCGAGGCTAGGCTCGGGCGAGGCGTGATCGAGTCGCTCGTATGGACTAATCCCTGACTTAATCGTACCCATCAGGCCTTTGCAGCTTTATGCTGATGGGGGTTACCAGCTGAGAATTAGGCGTCTTGAGGGTACCCCTAATTGTGGTCCCCGACAGTAGCCCCCGAGCCTCGAAGGGAGTGTTAGCACTCGCTTGGAGGCTTCCGTCGCACTTTTTTGCAAGGGGACCAGCCTTTCTCGGTTGCATTTTGTTCCGGTGGGTGCGCGCGAGCGCACCCGCCGGGTGTAGCCCCCGAGGCCTTGGAGGAGTGGTTTCACTCCTTCGAGGTCTTAATGCCTTGCGTAATGCTTCGGCTGGTCTGGTTGTTCCCTCATGCGAGCTGGCCGTAGCCCGGGTGTACGGTCGGGGCCCAAGTTCTCGGGCTGGTATGTTGACGCTGTCAACGGTTTGGCCGGAGCCGGGTTTGCGAGAGCAGCCCCCGAGCCTCTGCACAGGGCGAGAGGGCGATCAAGGACAGACTCGACTTTTTTACATACGCCCCTACGTCGCCTTTCCGCAAGGAGGAGGGGGGGAGAGCGCCATGCTACCCTCGATGGGCACCGAACATGGTGTCTCCGGTGAGCTGCAAGCGGGTAATCCGAGTGGACGTCCATGCCCCGTTCGTTGGGGGTCGGCTAGGGGCCCAGAGGCACGCCCAAAAGTACCTGCGGGTGATCTGCCGGACCCGGTCCCCTGGCGACGGGGTCCGAGGGCTCGATGCCTCCCTCCGATGGGATTCCGTTACAAGATCGCTCCCGCTGGTCTCGGAAATGTCCTAGGGTACCTCGGGAGCGCAGCCCGAGCCTTGGTTATGTATCGAACGTACCCCTGGTCATCCCTCGCTCGGCGTCTGAGGCGGCTGTGAACCCTTCGGGGGCCAGCCTTCGAACCCCTGATCAGTAATGGGCGCGGAGCCCGAGTAGCCTGAGGCGGCCGTGGAACCCTTCGGGGGGCCGGCCTTCGAACCTCTGACCAGTAGTGGGTGTAGGGCCCACGCGATCTGAGGCGGCTGTTGAACCCTTCGGGGGGCCAGCCTTCGAACCCCTGATCAGTAAGAAGGCTCGGAGCCTGGTTCCTTCACGGGGAAGGATCCCTTTCGGGGTATCCCCCTTTCCCGGTCCCTGTTGCAAGAGATAGAGAAAGAGGAAAAAAGGATTCGAAATCGAACGACATGGCGTACCTTTTCTGGCGCGGTTATTACGGCGAAGGCGAAGCGTCGCCTGCTTCTCCTGCTAGAGGCGCCGCCTGTCCCGCCGCAGAGTTAATGCGACGGGGCGAGTAGTTGGCGGGGCAGCCGTTGCGCGTGCGCGAGCCGTTCGAGGAACGGCCGTTTCGCTTCGCGTTTTTGAATCCCGCGTCCGGTCCTGGCGGAACGTTGAAACCGTCCTCGCCTTGGTCTTTATATACCCCGGAGAGGGGCCGGTGACGGTTCTTTGCTCCGCTTCCTGCCTGCCCCTTAGGTTTTCGCAACCCAAGAGATCTAGCCAGAGAAGAGAGAACCGCCCTTCCTGCCCTTCGCGCCGCCATCCCTTTTAGCTTGGTGATGGCTGAGCGGGTGACCATCATTCCGCCGCGCGATCCATGGCCCCTTTCCACGGTGACGGCGAGCGACCTGGAAGATCTAGTCGGCGAGGGTTTGCTCCGTCCCCTCACCGACAAGCAGCGACCGGAATGGATTCCTCCCGCGGGTGGAGCCGCTCCGTCCCCACCGCCGGGGTACACCGTGAGCTTCGTCTCCTTCCACGAGCGGGGATTCGGCGTGCCAGCGGGCCGCTTCATGCGGGCGATCCTGTACCACTATGGGGTGGAGTTGCATAACCTCACCCCTAACTCCATCTCGCAGGCCGCCGTCTTCGTTGCGGTATGTGAGGGGTACTTGGGGATCGCCCCCCATTGGGATTTGTGGACCCATTTCTTTTGCGCGGAGCTTTTCGCCTCGCCGACGGGGGAGAGGAAAGTCCGTGCAGCAGTGCGGGCCGGTGGCTGTACCCTTCAGCTGAGGCAGTCGCGGGCGTCGCTGTACATTCCCGCCATCCTCGCGTCCTCGAACAAGGGGTGGCAGCGCCGGTGGTTCTACCTCCGGAACGACGGCGAGTTGCTCCCGCCGTTCTCCCAGCGAGTAGTCACCGCTGCCACCGACGCCTGGCGCCACGGGACCCCGCACGAGAGGCAGAAGAACCTCGAGCCACTCCTCCAGGCCTTGGAGGCGTTACGGGAAGGGGGACTCACCGCTGCGGGAGTGATTGCCGCCATCCACCGTCGGAGGGTGCTTCCCTTGGCGGAGCGGCGGCTGTCGCTTTGGGAGATGACCCCGGAGGCCGACTGGGAGGGCTCGCGGATGTCCCCTGATCCTCTTCCCTTCGACGCCCTCCAATGGCGGGTGTCGGCTGCAATGGGGAAGCCGGACTCCCACGCCTTCTCCCAACTTCGGATGCGCCCCGACCAGGGGTGCGTAACTCTGGTGAGTGTTCGCTCCTTCCTTCTTCATACATCGGGTTGCTCCTGGTTCTTACGATTGGGTTTCTTTCCCCCCTTCTTTAGGAGGTGGGGTGGCACAAGCCCTCCCTGCCACGGGTCCCGGAGGACGCGGTGGGCCGAGCAGCGCGGCGGGTCACCGCGGAAGAGAAGAAGAAGAAGAAGGACGCGGAGAAGGCCCGGGCCCGCGAGCGGAGGCGGGCTCGGGACGCCTTGGAGAAGCGCCGTCGCCAGCAGGAGAGGGAAGGACTCCCAAGGGAGCCGTCGCCGGAGACACCTGACGACGATGATGACGACGACGATGATGAGGAGGAGGACGACATGGCCGCCTGTCTCGGCCTTAGCCCCGGCTTGGGGTGTGGCCAGGAGCCGTCGAGCCAGCCCCCGAGCGGGCCGACACCGTCAGTCCCCGGAGTTGGGGCGTCGGGGTCCCGGCCCGAGGCACGGGAGCGACCCGAGAGGTCACCTGACCCCTCGGCTGGAGGAGCTGAGGTGGCTACGGAGGGCCAGGTCGGGGCGTCTGCTCCCTAGGGGCCGCCGCTCGTACCGGCAGCGCATGGGGGTGACCCTCAAGTTATCGCGACCGTGCCCGGGCCATCTGCTCCCCGGGCGTCCAAAGCAAGGGTGGCGCCGAAGTTGCCGGCGAAGCGGACCTCGGCGGCTGTTTCGGGAGCCGGGATCCAAGAAACCTCCCCCCAGGCGCGGTGGATCATGGCCCGAAGTGGGTAAGTACCTCGGAATGTCTTTGTCCTGGCTTCCCATTCATAGGCCTCGGCCGTGATTTTCCCTTTCTCTTTTTTTATTTTTATTTAGCAAGCGAAGCCATGGCCAGACCGACCTGGCACCCCGGAAGGCCCTTAAGGCGTCGGTCTGTGCGGCCAGCGCCGCCCCCGGCCTTGTCGTTCAGCCGACCCTTTCGCAGGGCGTTTCACCGCAGGGGGCTCGGGCGTCGCCTGTCTTTGGGGAGCAGGTTCCCGAGGCGGGCTCTTCTGCCGAGGCGGCCATCGTGATAGGGGAGGCGGCTGGCGCCGACGTGGTCCCGAGCCCGCTTGTCATGCCGGCCATGCTGGTGCCTGTCGCCACCGAAATCGCCGCCGTCCCAGTCGGAGAGCGACCGGTTGCTGCCAGCGTCGGGATGGCTGATGCGTCGGCGCCCAGTGCCTCGGAAGAGGTGGGCGTGGACGCGCGATCTGTCCAGCCGGGCGGCAGCGTCATCGCTGTGCGGCGGAGCCCCGAGGCCCGGCGCCAGTTGCTCCGATTCCGGACCCGCGAGGCCTCGGACCCTGTTTTCGTCCTCGACGATGAACAGGAGGACCAGTCCTGGGATGAGCTCCGCGAGCGTGCTGAAGCAGCGGTGGGGTCGCTCCGGTCGTCGCTGGAGGTCCTCTGCGGGGACGTCCCCAAAATCCTCTAGGTAACGGTTTCAGGCATACCTTTTCCTTTCTGTGAGCGAGGCGTTCGTCGTGACGCCCTGTTTCCTTCCCCCAGGATCTGACGGATCAGAGCGCCGCCAAGTCGTCGTTCATCCGCCGTGAGGTCGATGTCTGGGGCTCGCTGCGATCTCTGAGGACCTCGCTCGCCGGGGCCACCGCGCGCCTTTCTCAGCAGGATGCCAAGGTAGCGGACCTCCAGTTGCTCTGCGCTGACCTGAGAGCAGAGGCGGCAGCAGCGCGCGCGGAGGCGCAGCGGCAGCGGTCGGAGTTTGTTCAGGTCGTCGAGGAGCGGGACCAGTCTCGGGGCCGGGCTGAGACCCTCGCGGCCGACCTAGCCGCAGCCCAAGTCGCGGCCTCGGAGCAGCGTGCCCGAGCCGGAGGTACGCCTTGGCCGTCTCTGGTTCTTGTTCTTGTCTGTTTCTTCTGCTTGTGCTTGAGGTCTTTCTTCTGGTTGTTCGCAGAGCTCAAGTCCGCCCTTGACGAGTCCGCCAAGGCGCTCGCCGAGGCGCTCGCCGGAGCTGCCGAGCAGAGGGAGGCTGACCTCGCGGCCATGTCCGAGGCCGTCTCGGACGTTTATCGGGCCCTTGGCTCCGGCGACGTCCCTTCAGAAAGCTCCCCTCAAAGCCGCCTTCAAGCCTTGGGTGATCACGCGCGCGGCAAGGTCCGCGAGGCGCTACACCACGGCGTCAGGCGGGCCTTCGCCGTGCTCGCTTCCCATTACGTTGTGGACCTGGAACGGGTCAGTGAGGGGTATTGTCTTCCCGACGAAGACGAAGCTGCCCTGGCAGAAGTTCAGCGGCTCGACGCGGTCGCCTCGGGTCCGAGTGCGGCGCTGGCGACCACCTTCGAGGCGGAGATCCTTCCCCCTGCGCCGTCGCCGGAAGCTGAGATGGACCTTACCGACGGCGGGGACGGAACTGAGGGCGCGGCTCCTTCCCAAGGCAGCGCCTAACTCTTTGTTGGAACAGTTTCTGTTGGATGTGCGTCTTACCACGGCCGCCGAGGCCTGAACACTTTGTTTTTCTTGCATGAAGTCGTACTCTCCTTTCTTTTAATTTGCGTGCCCGGCCTAGCTTGTCAATAATAGGGTGGCTTCCCGAGTTGGGTCATTTTTCGTGGCAGGTGATGAGTGAGGTGTCCCTAACCCGGAGGCATAGGAGTTCCTCGGCTCAGTCGGCCTTGCCACTTACATGTACCCACGTTCGCTCCTCGGGACCCTGCTTCTGACATAGCCGGAAGAACGCAAAAGCCCCTTTTGGATCGAAAATTTTTGATGCGGAAAAGTACACCTAATCTCGACGCAGAGGGGTTCCCCCTTTTTTAGCCCCCGAGGGAGGGTCGGGCTCTGTCGAGGCGAGGCCGACCCTTCCTTGATGACTAATACTTGTGTATGAGCGAGGTATACGAACAACTTGAAAACGTCTTAAGGGTAGAAGCGACGTAGCTGTCAGACGTTCCAAGTGTTGCCGTAGACCTTGCCTTGACCGCCGGCCAGCTTGTACGTTCCGGGCTCCGGAACGTCGGCGATGACAGGCGGCCTTTCTCGGGGGGGGGGGGGGGGGGCAGCCCCCGGGTGTCATCCGCGCAGAGGCCATTTGACGGGTCGGGCTCCTGCCCGAATATCCGGCGAGTGCTCGGCGACATCCCTCGGCGCGCCAGGCATGCCCGAGGGACTCCCCGCGAAAACGTCGGCGTTCGCGTGGAGGAAGTTGACGAGCACTGCTTCTTATTTGGGGTCGAGCTCGGAACCGATCCGGATCTGCCTAGAGGCGTCGCCATTGGGGTCGAGAGGGACGGCCTTAACCATCTCCGCTGGCTCGAAGTTGCCGGCATGTCGCTTCACGTCTGGCACATCTTTGGAGAGGTTCTCCAGGTCGGCGATGAGGGCCTCGGACTCGGCGAGGGCCTCGGCGTACTCCACGCACTCCACGTCGCATTCGAACGCGTGTTTGTACGTGGGGCCGACGGTGATGACCCCGTTGGGACCCGGCATCTTGAGCTTCAGGTAGGTGTAGTTGGGGACGACCATGAACTTCGCGTAGCATGGCCTCCCCAATACCGCGTGGTAGGTTCCTCGAAACCCGACCACCTCGAACGTCAGAGTCTCCCTTCGGAAGTTGGATGGCGTTCCGAAGCAGACCGGAAGGTCGAGCCGTCCGAGGGGCTGGACGCGCTTCCTAGGAACGATCCCGTGGAAGGGCGCAGCGCCTGCTCGAACGGAGGACAGATCGATGCGCAGGAGCCTGAGGGTCTCGGCGTAGATGATGTTGAGGCAGCTGCCCCCATCCATCAAGACCTTGGTGAGCCTGACGTTGCCGACGATGGGGTCGACGACGAGCGGGTATTTCCCCGGGCTCGGCATGTGGTCGGGGTGGTCAGCTTGGTCGAAAGTGATGGGTTTGTCGGACCAGTCTAGGTAGACTGGCGCCGCCACCCTCACCGAGCAAACCTCCCGGCGCTCTTGCTTGCGATGCCGAGCCGAGGCATTCGCCGCATGCCCTCCGTAGATCATGAAGCAGTCGCGGACCTCGGGGAACTCTCCCGCTTGGTGATCTTCCTTTTTGTCGTCGTCGCGGGCCCTGCCACCCTCTGCGGGTGGCCCGGCCTTGTGGAAGTGGCGCCGAAGCATGACGCACTCTTCAAGGGTGTGCTTGACGGGCCCCTGATGATAGGGGCACAGCTCCTTGAGCATCTTGTCGAAGAGGTTGGCACCTCCGGGGGGCTTCCGAGGGTTCTTGTACTCGGCGGCGGCGACAAGGTCCGCGTCGGCGGCGTCGCGTTTCGCTTGCGATTTCTTCTTGCCTTTCTTCTTGGCGCCGCGCGGAGTAGATGCCTCGGGAGCCTCTTCCGACGGGCGGCCCTGGGGCTGCTTGTCCTTTCGGAAGATGGCCTCGACCGCCTCCTGGCCAGAGGCGAACTTGGTGGCGATGTCCATCAGCTCGCTCGCCCTGGTGGGGGTCTTGCGACCCAACTTGCTCACCAGATCGCGGCAGGTGGTGCCGGTAAGGAACGCGCCGATGACATCTGAGTCAGTGATGTTGGGTAGCTCGATGCGCTGCTTCGAGAATCGCCGGATGTAGTCCCGAAGAGACTCTCCCGGCTGTTGTCGGCAGCTTCGGAGGTCCCAGGAATTCCCGGGGCGCACGTACGTGCCCTGGAAATTGCCAGCGAAGGCTTGGACCAAATCATCCCAGCTGGAGATCTGCCCCGGAGGCAGGTGCTCCAACCAGGCACGAGCAGTATCGGAAAGGAATAGGGGGAGGTTGCGGATGATGAGGTTGTCGTCGTCCGTTCCACCCAGTTGGCAAGCCAGGCGGTAGTCTGCGAGCCACAGTTCCGGTCTCGTTTCCCCCGAGTACTTTGTGATAGTAGCCGGGGGTCGGGAACGGGTTGGGAACGGCGCCCGTCGGATGGCCCGACTGAAGGCCTGCGGACCGGGTGGTTCGGGCGAGGGACTCCGATCCTTCCCGCTGTCGTAGCGTCCCCCACGCCTGGGGTGGTAGCCTCGGCGCACCCTTTCGTCGAGGTGAGCCCGACGGTCGCGACGATGGTGCTCGTTGCCGAGGTGGCCCGGGGCCGCAGGCGCGGTGTTGCGCGTGCGCCCGGTGTAGACCGAGGCTTCCCGCATGAATCGGGAAGTCGCGGCATGAGGTTCCGAGGGGTATCCCTGCCTTTGGGAGGCAGAGCTCTCGGCCCGTCGGGCCGCAGCGCCTTCCAGGAGATTCTTGAGCTCTCCCTGGATTCGCCGACCCTCAGTGGTTGATGGCTCCGACATCGCGTGGACGAGCATCGCTGCGGCTGCCAGGTTCTGACCGACCCCGCTGGATGCGGGAGGCGGCCTGACCCTGACGTCGTTGGCGACGCGGTGCTGGAAACCCTGGGGAAGGTGACGTATTTCTCCGGCCGGGGGCTGGCCCGCCCATACCTGCCCGACGTCCCGGCGGTCGACTCAAGCGCTCCTGCTCCCTCGTCGAGCCTGGCCTGCGCCCCGCGGACTTGCTCGAGCTGTGGGTCGCGACCCCCCGCTGGAACGGGGACCACAGCTAGCTCCCGCGGGATGTCAGCGCGAGGCACCGGCCTAGGGAGGTCACCGTCCTCCGGCATGCCGAGATGGTTGCCTTCGAAGGGATCCCCTAGCTCGACGTGGAAACATTCGCGGCTTAGGCCGCAGTCCTTGTCGTCAAGGCTGCGGCTACCGTCGGAACAGTCGGAGAGGCAGTAGTCACATGCGGTCATGAAGTCCCGCATGGCACTGGGGTTGCCAAATCAAGAGAAATCCCAACAGATGCTGGGATCGTCATCTTCCTCGGACCCAGAGGGCCCGTAGGTCGAGACGTCCGTCAATCGGTCCCAAGGCGACCGCATACGAAACCCCAGAGGGGTTGCACTCACCTCAACGAGAGCGCCCGCCCAAGCGAGGTCGCTAGGCGGGTTGAGGCCAAGTCGAAATGACGTAAGATGGGAATCAGTTATTACCTTTTGGTCGACGAGGAGCGACAGAGTCACGTCAGGGACTGATTGCGCCGTCGTCTTGGGTACGAGGGCGACGTCCTGCAGGCCCTCCGCGAGCGTGCTGGTGTCGTCCACTTGCTCGGGATTGGCGAGTCGCGGGGGGACGACGCTCGCCTCCGTCTCAGATGCGAGGTCGACGCCCGACGCATCCCCCGTTGGGGCGCTGGGGACGTCGATTCGCTCGACAGCCGACGAAGCGCGGCCTCCCGCTTGGCCTTGGTTGCCCCGCCTCCTCCTCCGATGGCGGGGGAGAGGACGGGGCGAGCTCAAATGTCGTTCTCCCACCACGCGAAGAAGATGTCACCGATTCCGCCGCCGGCGGGCGGGTTGTCGGCCGCCATTGTCGTTGTCGCGCGGCGGTGGAGGGAGTATCATGTCGTAGCTGCCGTCGAGGGACATGAACTCAAGGCTCCCGAAACGGAGCACCGTCCCGGGTTGGAGAGGTTGTTGGAGACTGCCCATCTGGAGCTTGACGGGAAACTGCTCGTCAACACGCAGCAGGCCCCTACCTGGCGCGCCAACTGTCGGCGTTTCGAGACCGGGGGGGTCCCTAAGCCGACGAGTGAGTGTGCCGCGTGCCCCAGCCCAGATGGGTCGAGCGCGTGGGCGAGCGCGAAGGGGGGAAAGGAGCAAGGAGGACGGAGTCCGGCGAGAGAGAGAGAGATGGGAATCCCGCGGCCTTCGTGTTCGTCCCGCGCCCAGGTCGGGTGCGCTTGCAGTAGGGGGTTACAAGCGTCCACGCGGGTGAGGGAAGCGAGCAGCCCCGAGAGAGCGCCTGTCTCGTCCTCGTCCCCGCGCGGCCAACCTTCTCTAAGAAGGCCCTGGTCCTTCCTTTTATAGGCGTAAGGAGAGGATCCAGGTGTACAATGGGGGTGTAGCAGAGTGCTACGTGTCTAGCGGGGGAGAGCTAGCGCCCTGGGTACATGCCAATGTGGCAGCCGGAGAGATCTTGGCACCCAGCTGGTATGGTGTCGTGGCTGTCGGAGAAGCAACGGAGCCTGGCGGAGGGACAGCTGTCGGAGTGGTTGTGTCCTTGCTGACGTCCCCCTGCTTCCGTAAGAGAGCTGAGAGCCGCCGTCGTCACAGGGCATGCGGGGCGCCATCATTGCCTATCTGGCGGAGCTAGCCAGATGGGACACCGGTCTTGTTCTCTGTGGCCCGAGTCGGCTCGGGGCAGGGTGATGAAGGCGCTTCCTGTTGACGTGGCTGGCCTGTGCCCTAGGTTGGGCGACGTGGAGGCTCCTCCGAAGTCGAGGTCGAGTCTGTCTTTCATGGCCGAGGCCGAGTCCGAGCCCTTGGGTCGGGCGAGGCGGAGGTCGTCGGCAGAGGCCAGGGCGGTGTCCGAGCCCTGGGGTCGGGTGAAGCGGAGTTCGTCGTCTTCTGGGGCTGAGCCCGAGTCCGAGCCCTGGGTCGGGCGGAGCTGAGTTCGCCGTCTTCCGAGCCTTAGCCCGAGTCCGAGCCCTGGGTCGGGCGGAGCGGAGTTCGCCGTCTTCCGAGCCTTAGCCCGAGTCCGAGCCCTGGGTCGGGCGGAGCGGAGTTCGCCGTCTTCCGGGTCTTAGCCCGTGTCCGAGCCCTGGGTCGGGCGGAGCGGAGTTCGCCGTCTTTCGAGCCTTAGCCCGAGTCCGAGCCCTGGGTCGGGCGGAGCGGAGTTCGCCGTCTTCCGGGTCTTAGCCCGTGTCCGAGCCCTGGGTCGGGCGGAGCGGAGTTCGCCGTCTTTCGGGTCTTAGCCCGTGTCCGAGCCCTGGGTCGGGCAGCGCTTCCTACGGCGCCTTTGGCAGGGCCTGGCTTCCTTTGTCGTTAAATGCTCCTGCGACTCGGTCGGTCGGCGCGACGATTTAGTCAGGGTTGCTTCTTGGCGAAGGCAAGGCCTCGGGCGAGCCGGAGATGTGTCCGCCGTTAAAAGGGGGGCCTCGGGCGAGGCGGAAACCCCTCGGGGTCGGCTGCCCTTGCCCGAGGCTAGGCTCGGGCGAGGCGTGATCGAGTCGCTCGTATGGACTGATCCCTGACTTAATCGTACCCATCAGGCCTTTGCAGCTTTATGCTGATGGGGGTTACCAGCTGAGAATTAGGCGTCTTGAGGGTACCCCTAATTATGGTCCCCGACACTTTTATAGCCCCAAGGCAGCTAGGAGCCATTGAGAGCATTCCAGGAAGGCAATTTTTGCCTTCTGTCGCCTGGCGCACCGGACAGTCCGGTGCGGATTTCTTTCCTATTCTGGCGCAGCCGACCGTTGAAGGTTTGGAGCCGTTGGCGCACCAGACACTGTCCGGTGCCCCCCATCAGATCGTTGGCTCGGCCACGCGTCACGCGCGGATTGCGCGGCCGACCGTTGGCTCAGCCGACCGTTGGCTCACCGGACAGTCCGGTGAATTTTAGCCGTACGCCGCCGACGAATTCCCGAGAGCGGCCTTTTCACCAGAGCCAGCCTGGCGCACCGGACACAGTCCGGTGCACCACCGGACAGTCCGGTGCTCTCAGACTGAACTGTCTTTGGCTGAACAAAGCCATCACTTTTCCAAATTGATTTCTCCTCTTTCCAGTACTTAGACACAATACATTAGTCCTTAAAACAAAGTACTAAGACTTAGAAACATACCTTTATGTTGGTTTTCACTTTGTCCATCATTTGGCATAGATTAACACATGACCACTTGTGTTGGCACTCAATCACCAAAATACTTAGAAATGGCCCAAGGGCACATTTCCCTTTCAACATTGCCAATGGACATGTTCCTTAGCGCAACGCACGGAGCCTCTTCATCATCTAGTTCATCAAGATCAACTTGCTCCACTTGTGAGCCATTAGTCTCATCAAACACTATGTCACAAGAAACTTCAACTAGTCCAGTGGATTTGTTGAAGACTCTATATACCCTTGTGTTTGAGTCATAACCTAGTAAAAAGCCTTCTACTGCTTTGGGAGCAAATTTAGAACTTCTACCTCTTTTAATAAGAATAAAACATTTGCTCCCAAAGACTTTAAAATAAGAAACATTGGGCTTTTTACCAGTGAGGAGTTCATACGACGTCTTCTTGAGGATTCAGTGAAGATATAACCGGTTGATGGAGTAGCAGGCAGTGTTAATTGCCTCAGTCCAAAACCGGTCCGGTGTCTTGTATTCATCAAGCATGGTTCTTGCCATGTCCAGTAGAGTTCTATTTTTCCTCTCCACTACACCATTTTGTTGAGGTGTGTAGGGAGAAGAGAACTCATGCTTGATGCCATCCTCCTCAAGAAATCCTTCAATTTGAGACTTTTTGAACTCCGTTCCATAATCGCTTCTTATCTTTTTGATCCTTAATTCGAACTCGTTTTGAGCCCGTCTTAAGAATCTCTTTAAAGTCTCTTGGGTTTGAGATTTTTCCTGCAAAAAGAACACCCAAGTGAAGCGAGAATAATCATCCACAATAACTAGACAATACTTACTCCCGCCGATGCTTATGTAAGCGATCGGGCCAAATAGGTCCATGTGGAGTAGTTCAAGTGGCATGTTCGTTGTCATGATGTTTTTGTGTGGATGATGGACTCTAGCTTGCTTCCCTACTTGACATGTGCTACAAATCCTGTCTTTCTCAAAATGAACATTGGTTAGTCCTAAAATGTGTTATCCCTTTAGAAGTTTGTGGAGATCCTTCATCCCAACATGGGCAAATCAGCGATGCCAGAGCCAACCCATGTTAGTTTTAGCAATTAAATAAGTGTTTAGTTCAGCTTGATTATCATTAAAATCAACTAAGTGTAGCTGACCATCTAGCACTCCCTTAAAAGCTATTGAATCATCACTTCTTCTAAAGACAGTAACACCTACGTCAGTAAATAGATAGTTGTAACCCATTTTGCATAATTGAGAAATAGAAAACAATATTGTAATATAAAGAATCTACAAGAAAAACATTGGAAATAGAATGGTCAGGAGATATAGCTATTTTACCCAAACCTTTGACCAAACCTTGATTTCCATCCCCGAAAATAATAGCTCTTTGGGAATCTTCGTTTTTCTCATAAGAGGAGAACATCCTTTTCTCCCTTGTCATGTGGTTTGTGCACCCGCTATCGATTATTCAACTTGATCCACCGAATGCATAAACCTACAAAACAAGTTTAGGCCTTGTTCTGAGGTACCCAAACGGTCTTGGGTCCTTTCACATTAGAAACAAGCACCTTGGGTACCTAAACACAAGTATTTGGACTCTTGTGTTTGCCCCCAACATATTTGGCAACTATTTTGCCTGATTTGTTAGTTAAAACATATGAAGCATCAAAGGTCTTGAATGGAATATTATGCTCATTTGATGCATCAGGAATTTTCTTTTTAGGCATTTTAATATGAGTGGTATGCCTAGAACTAGAAGCCTCATTTTTATACATAAAAGCATGGTGAGAAATAGTATGAGGTTTATTAGCATGAATTATCCTAATTTTATGTTCGGGATAGTTTGCAGGATATAAAATGTTTCCCTCACTATCCTGAACCATGGGAGCCTTGCCCTTTACAAAGTTAGACAATTTTTTAGGGGCAATAAGCTTGACATTGGATTGGTTCCCTTGTTGGAACCCAATGCCATCCTTAATGCCAGGGCGTCTCCCATTATAGAAGATGCTTCTAGCAAATTCAAAATTTTCATTTTCGAGCTCATGCTCGGCAATTTTAGCATTTAATGTAGCTATGTGATTGTTTTGTTTTTTAATCATGGCAAGGTGACCATCCATAGTTTCAATGTTAACATCTCTACATCTAGTGCAAATGGTAACATGATCATTGTCGAGTTTGGATGCGTCGATTGGAAGCCTACTTGGGGGGTAGACTCCTTCTTCTCTTCCGTCGTTTTGAATGCGACGGGTTGCACCTCGGGTGTAGAGGTGGCACCTTGCTCCAGGTTGACAATATGTTTGGAGTCTTTGATCATAAGTTCAAAGCTCACAAACTTGCTAATAACCTCCTCGGGAGACATTAGCTTGTATCTCGGATCCTCACGTATTAATTGAAATTGAGTAGGATTGCAAAATACGTCAGATCTAAGAATAACCTTGACCATTTCATGGTCATCCCATTTGGTGCTCCCGAGGTTGCGCACTTGGTTCACCATTGTCTTGAGCCGGTTGTACATAGCTTGCGACTCTTCTTCTTTGTTGAGGACGAATCGACCGAGTTCTCCCTTGATCGTTTTGCGCTTGGTGATCTTGGTCACCTTGTCCCCTTCGTGCGCGGTTTTGAGGACGTCCCAAATTTCCTTGGTGTTCTTTAACCCTTGCATCTTGTTATACTCCTCTCGACACAAGGAGACGAGGAGTATATACGTGGCTTGGGAGTTAAAGTGCCTAATTTGGGTGGCCTCATCCGAGTCGTAGTCTTTGTCCCCCACCTTTGGTACCTGCGCTCCAAATTCAACGATGTCCCATATGCTTTCGTGGAGTGAGGTTAGATGATGCCTCATTTTATCATTCCACATACAATAATCCTCACCATCAAAATATGGTGGTTTTCCTAAGGGAACGGAAAGTAATGGAGTGCGCTTTGAAATTCGGGGATAGCGTAGGGGCATCTTACTATACTTCTTTCGCTCATGGTGCTTAGAAGTAGTGGATGTCTTGGAGCTTTATGTGGAAGGTGACGAAGAGTCGGTCTCATAGTAGACCACCTTCTTCATCTTCTTCTTCTTATCACCTCTCCGATGCGACTTGATGGAGAAAGATGATTCCTCCTTGTGTTTGTTGCCGGACTCCCTTGGGAGAGTTCTCCCCGAGCTTGCGGCCTTTTCGCCGGTCATGATCTCCCTCTTGGCGTGATCTCCAGACATCACTTCGAGTTGGTTAGACTCTTAATTAAGGATTGGCTCTAATACCAATTGAAAGCCGCATAGAGGGGGGTGAATAGGCGAAACCTAAAATTTATAAACTTAAACACACACTAAGGTCGGAGGTTAGTGTTAGAATTAAATTCAAGTCCAAAAGAATATATTTCTTGCTAGGAGTTGCTCAAGGATTGCGGATGACGTATAGGAGCCAACTCAAATTCGCACTAGCAAGGAAACGTTAGAGAGGGGAAAATAAATCAAATAAGAATCAAGGCGAGTGAACACGATGATTTGTTTTACCGTGGTTCGGTTCCAAAGAACCTAGTCCCCGTTGAAGAGGTCACAAAGACCGGGTCTATTTCAACCATTTCCCTCTCTCAAACGGTCACTTAGACCGAGTGAGCCTTTTTCTTAAACTCTCGAGTCACTTAGACCCCGCAAGGACCACCACACACTTAGGTGTCTCTTGCTTTGGTTACAAGTCACTTGAGAAATAGAAGGGAAAAGGAAAAGGCCAATCCAAGCGACAAGAGCAACAAAAGAACACAAGTGATCCTCTCACAAGCCCTAATGCACTAGAGTTGATTTTGGGACTTTGAGTGGATTGATTGCTTTGATTGTGTCTTGGAGTGTTGGGCTTTTGCTCTTGCAATGAATGAGAACTCAGAAATGCGTGGATGGAAGTGAATGAGGTGGTTGGGGGGTATTTGTAGTCTCCCAACCACTTCTAGATGTTGGCTGATTTCTACTGGCGATGGGCGCACCGGACAGTCTAGTGCGCCACCGGACAGTCAATGTGCTCTGTCCGATGTGCGCCACATCAGCACAACCGTTAGGGTTCGGAGCTGGTTGACCGTTGGAGCCTTTGTCGTCTTGCTGCACCGGGTAGTCCGGTGCTCTCTGACTTCTGCACTTCTGACTCTGTCGCGGCACTGTTCATTACTATTCACTCTGCACAGTCGACCATTGGCGTGAGCTAGCCGTTGCTCCGCTGGCGCACCAGACAGTTTTCCGTGGCACACCGGACAGTCCGGTGAATTATAGTGGAGGCCGCCCTGGAGTTTCTCGAGAGTGGCTGGTTCGAAGGGGCGCTGGCTGGCGCACCGGACAGTGTCCGGTGCACCATTTTCTAGCACACTCATGTCCTTTTGCTCCAATTAAATTGTGTCCCTAACTTGATTTCTTTCTTGGTTTATGTTGAACCTCATGCACCTGTAATACATGAATTCTTGATAAACTAGTTAGTCCACGTGTTTGCGTTGGTCATCAAACACCAAAATTAATTATAGGAAATGGTTAACCCTATTTCCCTTTCACATGCCCAACGGTCGCTCAAAACTGTGTCTCACCCGAGCCCCTGCACGGGCGAAGGTTGCACCAAGGAGAAATCCTCAACTCGCCCGAGTGCCCCCTTTTTCAGAAAGACAATTTCCATCTCGCCCGAGCTCATCTCGGACAGAGGACAACCTCGAGCCTAGCCTCAGCCAAAGATCTTAGGAACCACAAAGATGTGCACATTAATTGCAAATGATACAGACATCCAAACCTTTGCCACCATCCTTCTCGCAAGAGGAGACGGAGGCAAAACAATAGCGACTGCGCTATGGGCAACACTCCACACCCAGCCGATGCTTCCAGGCAGGCTGACGACGTAGACTCCCTTGTGAGGTATCTATTGTACGTTAGCTTCACGCTTGGAGCATTGACTTCAACATACGTTGCTCTAGCGCCGACTCCACTAACTCCCCCTCCCACACATTGGGAGGTACCGGCTCACCTCGCGCGGATCGAGGGGTGCTGGTTTCACCATTAGCCCTTCTATGGGTCAGGAGATGTCGACTTCACTAGATCCCCTTGCAGGTTAGGAGACTCTAGCCCCTCCGGCGGGTCGGGAGACATCAGCTCCCCCTGCGGTCGGGAGACACCAGCTTCATCGGCTCCCCCTCCTACGGGTTGGGAGATGTCAACTCCACCAATAGCCAGCGTCAAACCCAGCCCTTCGATGACATCCACAAGCCTCTGAGACGCTGCCTCAGCAAGGTCATCACCCTCCAAGAGGATGTAGCCCTCGCTCACTCGCTCGAGATCAGTCTCGTAGTGAGAGGCGACAATGGCTAGTGCTCGTTTCACTCCCGTGTGCAGGACCTCACAGAGTTTGCTCCACATGTGGCCACTTAGGGCCAGCATGCGGCTACGCGTGGAACCACTTGTGGGAATATCCTTAGCCCCGAAGGTTCGGCCAAAGGCTACCACTGCGTTGGACAGAGCGTCGTATATAGCGCTCTTCTCGTCGATGGCTCAGGCGAGTGTCTAGGATGTCTCGATAGAGGTATGAAGGTCCCACTCAAACTCTGATACCAACCAAATAAAACACTAAGGCACAACAAAGTAGTCTAGACAGGAAGAACACAAGTAAACAACACATACCTCACGCTAGGGCCTTTTGGTGTTGGGCCTCGGCTTGCTGAGCCTCGAGTTCCTTAGCAAGGGACCCAGCTTGGGAGGAGGCTTCCACGACTTGACGCTGAAACCCCTCCCATTCGTTGGATACCCTCGTAAGGTCCTCTTCCAACTTACACACCCTCTCGACTAGAGGTGCCGCCTCTCGCCGTGCCGCGGCAGTCTCATCCCTCAGCTATGAGCGGAGCGCCTGAAAATCCGCTGCTTCGACACTCTTTTGGGCAAGCTGCTCATTTGCTTGAGCAAGCAGGCCCCTCTAGCACCGCAGGGAATCCCAGACGTCGCGCTCGTGGCAGAGAAACACAAACTTGGCCACGGATTTTGCCATAAGCTCCTAAAAGGAAAATTGACGCCATCAAGACATGTCCTAGGCAAAGGAATGTGTTGCCATTCAAAAAGATCCTTCCCCTTCCCCGACCGAGGATCTGGAAGTCCTGCCACATCTCCATGTCCTCCTGGTCGCGGAGGGTGAAAGTCGGCTCGCCATCCAGGGAGGCACAGTCCTGCCACGTAAGTCATGTCCCTCCCCACATGAAGGGATTCCTACCAACAGGGATGATGGCGGTGCTCTCCTCGTCGGAAAGAGCATGGTACGCTCCAGGGTGGGGACCTCGGACTGCTCCAAGGGACTAGGTTTGCGGTCACCTGCCACCCCCTTACCCCAGTCAGAGGCCGGGGAACCAGGGATCGAGGTCGACAGTGCCGACTAGGTCAGCGACGCCACCAACGATGTTGTGTCAGCATGCTCTAGCCCCTCTACGGACATGCCGCTGATGACCTCGGCAGGCATTGCCGGGGACGCCGCGGTGGCCTCGGCAACAACATCCCCTTGCCCGGTCTACCCTCCTAGGGCAAGTGAAAGTCGCCTAAAGGGGGTGAATAGGCGAAACCTAAAAATTGTAAACTTTGAACATGAACTTCACCTGGGGTTAGGATTAGAAATAAGTAATAACAAAATCGGAGTGCGGAAGAAAGTTCTTCTTGCTATGAGTTGCTGAATTAATGCAGATGACTTTGGGAGCTAACTCAAAAATATTGTAAGCAAGAGACCTTAGAGAGAGGGGAGAGTAAGAATCAAATTGTAAGGCAATGATCACCACAAATGAATAGAAGGATTTATTTTTCCAAGGTTTGGTTCCAAAGAACTTACTCCTCGCTGAGGATGCCACGTAGGTCGGGTCTCTTTCAACCCTTTCCCTCTCTCAAATGATCACTTAGACGAGTTGAGTGCTTCTCCTTAATCTCGAGGGTCACTTAGACCTCGCAATGATCACCACACACTTAGGTGTCTCTTGCTAGCTTTACAAGCCACTTGAGAGTTTAGAAGGAGATGAAGAAAACACTATTTAAAAGCCAAGAAACAAGAGTAACAAGAAAACACAATATCACACTCTCTCAAGTCACTAATCACTAATGATCACTAGTCACAATTATGGCACTTGGAGAGGTCTGGAAGCTTTGAATGTGTCTTGGGATGAAGTGCTTGCTCTTGTATTGAATGTGAGTGAATGGAATGCTTGGATCAATTGAATGGAGGTGGTTGGGTTGTATTTATAGCCACCAACCACTTCCTAGTTGTTGCATCCTTTCTGCCAACCGCGGACGGTCCGTGCGCTCTGGTCCGGACGATCTGCCTCTGCACATCAACGGCTGAAATCTCAACGGTCAGCAGTAACGACTATACCAATGACTATTGTGCATTAAATGTGTCGTCAGATGTCAGATAAAGCAGTCGAGAACGGTCTGGCCGTGCACCCCAGACAGTCCGCGAGGACGCTAAAAATGCATTTACCGAACCCGTCACCTTTGGTTTTTTTCTGGATTTTCAACAAGCGGACGGTCCACACATCAGGCCAGACGGTCCAAGCTTGGTCCCAGACGGTGCTCTCTTCTGCTTCGGACGGTCCATAGTGTGAATGCGATTTTGCATAGTTTCTGTTCGAGGCACACCTTGGTGTCACAGATGGTCCGCCAGAAGGACCCGAACGGTCCATAGGTCCGCGCACAACTGAATTTTCCACAAAGTTTCTCATGTTTGGAATAATCTACAGTATTCCAGACAATCAGCTTAGAATTGATATAGATGGACTTATGCCCTCCGTTGGAGTGCATCTTGGGTGACATCGACCCAAGAAATTGGGTTAGTCGTAGCCCCGACCATCAAAACCTTGCTCGTCTTCACGGGGGTCAGGATGGACACACCCACTTTCCGCTTCAGGTTGAAGCGTACAGGAGCAGAAATTCATGCAAGATACTCAAGGAAAAGACCAACTTTCGATATCTCACGTCAATTTACCCGGACCAGGGTAGGCCTAGCCTTCTTGGCCCCAGGCTCGTTGGGTCCTTAGCCCCTAAGGTTGGCACCGGGAGTGGGTCGGTAGGCCGCTCCACCGCCACCTCCTCCTCTTCGAATATGGGGATAGGCCTCGACTCGGTAGACGCCTCAAGCCCAAGTACCGGCACGTCCAGACCAACGGACGGGCCCGTCTAGGATGGCTCGGACCAAAGCCTGATCTCAGGGCTGAAGCCTAGTCGGACCTCCATCCCCTCGTCATCGTCATTATCATCATCATCATCATCGTCGTTTGTGCTCGAGGATGCCTCCAGCGGTAGCCCCTCCCTCTCCTACGCTCGGTGGCGCCTCTCAAGGGCATCACGAGCCACCCTTTTCTCACGGAGCCACTTCTTCTCCTCGTCCTTATTCCTCTATTGTTGCTCCGTAGCCAACCTACGTGTCGCCCGGCCAGCCGCTTCTTCTAGGACCAGGGGCAGGGCAGTTTGGTAACGTCGTAGCCCCTATGGATAAAAGGGAGGTCGGGTTGGGATGAAGAAATAAGGACAAAAACAGAAGTAAGATCCAAGACATACCAGGGATATGTAGCCACGCTTGGGGCGCAACGGGATAGGGACAGTGTAATCAACCTTCCCCACCTGAAAGGGAAATGGTCTCAATATTTCCTATAATCGATTTTGGTGTTTGACGATCATCACAAACCTTGTGGACTAACCAGTTTGTCTAGTTGATCATTCCACAGGTGCATAAGTCCATCTACAACTATTCTAAAGTCGACTATCCAGAATACCGTAGATTATTCCGGACAGGAGAAGCTTTTTGGAAAATCACCTAAGCGAGGACCGTCTGGGCCCTTGTGGCGGACCGTCCGCGACACCAAAGTGAGCCTCAGACAGGAACATTGCATAAAAGCAATTCTACACTACGGACCGTCCGATGGAGAAGTGAGCACCGTCCGAGACCAAGCATGGACCATCCGCCCTCAGGCGCGGACCGTCCGGTCGGTGAAAAACTAGAAAAACACGAAGGTGACTGGTTCAGTAAAATGTATTTTTTGCGTCCTCGCGGACCGTCCGGGGTGCACGACCGGACCGTCCACGACTACCTTTATCTGACATCTGACGACACATTAAATGCTATATAGCCATTGATATAGCCGTTACTGCTGACCGTTGCGATTTCAGCTGTTGATGTGCAGGGGCAGACCATCCGGACCAGGGGCGCGGACCGTCCGTGGTCGGCAGAAAAGGAGCAACGGCTAGGAAGTGGTTGGGGGCTATAAATACAACCCCAACCACCTCCATTCACTTGACCCAAGCATTCCAATCTTTCACATTCAATACAAGAGCTAGCAATCCATTCAAAGACACAATCAAAGCTTCCAATCTCTCCAAGTTCCACAATTGAGACAAGTGATCATTAGTGATTAGCGACTTGAGAGAGAGAGTGATCCGTGTGATATTTGTCGCTCTTGTTGCTTGGCTTTTGCAATCGTGCTTTCTTCTTCTCCCATTCTTATTCTCAAGTGATTTGTAATCAAAGCAAGAGACACCAAGTGTGTGGTGGTCCTTGTGGGGTCTAAGTGACCCGTTTGATTAAGGAGAAAGCTCACTCGGTCTAAGTGACCGTTTGAGAGAGGGAAAGGGTTGAAAGAGACCCGGTCTTTGTGACCACCTCAATGGGGACTAGGTTTGTAAGAACCGAACCTCGGTAAAACAAATCACCATGTCACTCGCTTTATTTCTTGGTTGATTTGTTTTCACCCTCTCTTTCGGACTCGGATTTAATTCTAACGCTAACCTCGGCTTGTAGTGTGTGCTTAAGTTTATAAATTTCAGATTTTGCCTATCCACCCCCCTCTAGGCGACTTTCACCACCGTTGTAGGATCTAGGACATCGGCTAGAGGGGGGGGGGTGAATAGACGGTTTTGACTAAAATCAAAAACACTAGAGAAATTTAATCAATATGACAAGAGGTATAAATTCTCTAGTGACAACAAGTAAGCAATCTATGAGAATCAACTATGGTAATTGTAGACAAGAAGAACAATATGCGAAATACTAATTATTTGCACGGTAATAAGCAATGCAAGAAAGGAAAGACACCACATTTTATCCCGTGGTATCAGTGATTTGCCGATCACCCCTAATCCACGTTGAGGTGGACTTCAAGCTCTCACTTGCTCCTCTATCAAGACGCGACTTGATCTTTGAGCCAAGTGGACAAGAAATCACTTAATACCTCATTTCCACTAATGTCACCTTTGCCGCTCCGACGAGGTAGGCGCGAACCCCTCACAATCGACACCACGACTCCTCCACAATCTTCTTGGAGAGCTCAACGGAGACAACACCCGAGCCGTCTAGGAGGCGGCAACCACTAGATGCTCTATGAGGCACTAAGTTTTACATAGACCAAAATCATTGACCCCTCTTAATAGTACGACCATCTAGCCTGCTAATCCGGTCAAATATCTTCTCTAAACTCCTGGAGACCGGCAAAAACAAAAACCTATGTTATACCTTTGCCTTCACTTGATCCACAACCAATGCTTATAAGTCTCCAAGATTTTCTGTTCTATGTGGTCCAACCTGCATTCTTATTTCTCCAAGAACCGTTAGTCCACAAATAGTTGTCATTAATTACCAAAACATCACTAAGGGGCCTAGATGATTCACAATCTCCCCCTTTTTGGTAATTGATGACAACACTATACATTTTATCCAAGAGAAGTTTTGATTTTCAAATCTTCCTCATACCTTAGGTATAAGAAGGATTTTAGAGATGAGTTTCATAAAACTTATCTTCATTTGAAGTTCCATCCGAGAGATAGATAAGTTTCAACAAAACTCAGAGTGTAGGAATAGCTCCCCCTATATGTGTGCATGATATTTCTGGTTGAAGATATGACACACATAATCGATCGGAGTTTTGATGGAGTTCTTCCTACAGTCATGGTTATCGAGGCATACAAGAAGTAATATGTAAAATAAGTGCAACATATTTAATCACTCCTCGATCAACCATTCTCAGAATAATTCGAACTAATAAAAACATAATATTTAACAAACATAGTTCAATCCACAAAATATTACAAACATTTGTCCACAAACATAAGACATAAAGTTAACATTTGTCCACGAACATAAGACATAGTTCACCAAATGCATAAGGACATAAAGTTCAAATAGTAAACATGCATATGCAAAGTCTCAATGTCCACATGAGCTCCCCCTGAATATGACATCCTCCAACTTCTCTTCTCTTCTCCCCCCTTTGGCATCAATTGCCACAACGGAGGGGTCCCACTGACCACCAGGTGGAGGGTACATGCTGTAGTAATGGGTGCTGAAAGTGTCAAAGAGAGAGGAGAACTACCCGAAGTCATTCTAGAGTTGTTGTTGCCTCTGACGGATATCCTGGATGCCTTCATTGATGGACAGGTTGTCAAATTGATTGGACAAGGCCCCCATATTATCCTGAAAACTCTGTTGCATGTTGTTCATTCTAGTCATAAGTGGATCATGAATAGTTTCTTGGATGTGAGAGCAAAATTCAGAAAGCTCAGAGTTAAGCGCATTAAGGTTATCATCAAAGCGAGTCTACATGACATCCATGCGCTGGTCCATATGGGTCATCACGCCCTGAAAGTGGCCATCCATGTGTGTCTGGAGCCCTTGCTGCATATTTTGGAAGTAAGGATCAAAATAGCCTGGACCAGGCTGCCAGAACTGCTGAGGCTGAGGAGGAGGTGGAGGAGGAGGCATCTGCTCAGCTACATCAGGTTCAGGAGCAACTCCTTCATCATCTCCAGCTTCTTCCTCGTCATCTGGGAAATGAGTAAGAGGCCTAGTGAGGAAGCCAATCTCATTCTTGAAAGGCCTGAATGGAGTGTGAGCTATCTCATAGTCTCCCTCAAATATGGTCTTAGCCTTGATGAGAGACATAATGTATGGAGCATAAGCCAAATTCTGATTCTTGTCCATCTTGAGGTCATTCAATTGCCTCATCATAAAGAGCACCACATTCATTACTTCACCATTCATGATATGGTGGATAATATTCCAGAACTTATATCTGATCTTGCTCTTATCTCCACTCTTTAGAAGAATTGTAACTCTGGCAATCTTGTTAATCACAGCAGGATGATGCCTCAGTCCTGCAGTCTCACCAAACCTCCTAGGAATGCCCAGCCTCGCTGGCTCATAGAACTGTACAGATTCTTCAAAGTTGCCCCCATACAAATCAATCCCAGCTGAAATTGTTCCATAGTCCAAACTGTTTGCAGTAGCAAACTCAACAAAGGTTGCAGAATACCTCTTAAAGCCAGTCATCCAAGTGATTGACTGCTCATCAATGTCAATCTCAGCGGTTGCCAGAAATTGTTTCACAGCCATCTCACTGAAGTCTGTCTTCTGGCCCATAAAGTCATAGAGACCACATGCCTCGAACTTCGGGATCAATCCCTCCATGACTGACTGACCAAACATGAAGTTCCAATCGATGACTTGATGCTTGTGAAAATTTGTGTCCATTAGGGTTCCCCAGAAGACATCAAATTGAAGCTGAGTATGAAAAAACTGAATGTTGGTGTCTGAGGGCAGATCATACTGATTAACTGTCCTCCTGGAGCAGTACTCAGCCATAGAGAATCTTCTCTTTGGATAAGTCCATCATGTGATGTCAATTGGATAGTCTGGATGAGCATGTGGAACATCCTCTGTGTCCATGGAGATGCTTTCCCTAGCTGAGGATTGGGCCTCAGAATCTGTAGCGGGATTATAATTTGCATCATCTGCACGAGGGCGCTTTGATTTGAAATGACCTACAAGCTTCTTCCTGAGACCACCCAGACCACTGCAATATATATGAGGAATATCCACTAGTTAATAGTTGAAGACGCCACAACATAGAGAAGGAAAGTGTAACTTTCTGTCAGGGGCCGGACTGTCCGCGCTAGGGGTCCGGACTGTCCGTGCTAGGGAGCCGGACTGTCCACGCCATCTTGGCGGACGATCCGCGACCGTCCAGGGGCAATTTCTAGAACCATAGCCGCCCCATCCATCCAATCTAAGATTCGATAGAAAATAACCATCCAAATCCGTTCAAGTTTTTGCACAACATTCACAATGAATAACACTAGCAATTCCACCAATCATATTTGTAAATCCACTGCCCAATTCTAGATCAGAGATAAAATACGAAGAATCCCCAAATTTGAATAAATCAGACAAAGTCCATGAGATTTTGAAATACCGAGATGAAGACATGGTTGATAAACTCCAAGCAATCTCCCGGACAATCCGTGCGCAAGTTCGCTTCACCGTCCACTCACAATCGACAAGAGTCACCTTTTGGCGTGTGGTGTGCGAGAGAAAGAGAGACAACCATTGAAAGTGACACTTTGACTACCTCTGCCCGACTTTTCTCCCTGTCGCGGACGGTCCGCGTAGGGACCACGGATGGTCCGCGCCCTGTTGATTCAGACAGTCTGCTCTACTGACTTGGATTGTCCAGTTCCTGATACGGCGGACGGTCCGCGGTCCTTACCCGGACGGTCCGCGGCCTGATACTCAAATCTTCAAACTTTGTCCACTTTCTGATTTTGAATTTCAAATTTGATTTGTCGCTCATATATGGACATTTTGACCAATCCAAGGGTTAGTATGCGTATATACATTATGTATTTGAGGAATACAAATTTTCATATAAAACTATTTAGATCAAACAAGAATAAAAAAATCATCAAACATACCCAATAAATAGCCTAGAGAGCATATTTAGAAGCGAAATGCAATACTTCACATGTGTATTCAACCTCAAGCCATGTTTGAGAGATTTATCACATTCATTTCACTTCTTAATGTGCAAAACCTCATTTCATCTAGTGGCTTTGTGAATATATCAGTCAATTGATCATTTGTGCCAATCGAATATATAGTGATATCTCCCTTTCCAACATGATTTCTCAAGAAGTGATGCCGTATATCAATATGCTTCGTTCTTGAGTGTTGGACCAGATTTGTAGCCAATTTTACCACACTCTCATTATCACACATGAGAGGCACATTCTTAAAAATGATCCCATACTCCAATAGAGTTTGTTTCATCCATAATAATTGAGCACAACAATTACCGACCGATATATATTCTGCCTCGGCGGTAGAGAGAGCAACGAAATTTTGCTTTTTAGAAGACCATGAAACAAGAGACCTCCCAAGAAATTGATAACAACCGGAGGTGCTCTTCCTATCAACTTTGCAACCCGCATAATCCGAATCCGAATATCCAATTAATTCAAATTGAGCACCTTTGGGATACCATAGACCAATATTGGGGGTATATTTCAAATATCTTAGAATTCTTTTGCGACCTTCAAGTGAATCTCTCTAGGTGAAGCTTGAAATTCCTAAGCCTAGATGCGGTAATGTAAAGCAAACTACCAATTATTGAGCGAAAAAGTTTTTGATCAACCGTAGTACCTCCCTCATCTAAGTCTAGATGACCATTTGTTGCCATAGGAGTCTTGATAGGCTTTGCATTTTCTAAGCCAAACTTTTTGAGCATATCCTTCAAATATTTTGATTAACTTACAAAGATTCCATCTTTCAATTGTTTGATTTGAAGACCGAGAAAGAAGCTCAATTCTCCTATCATAGACATTTCAAATTCTTTTGACATCATTTTTCCAAACTCCTCACAAAACAATTCATTAGTAGATCCAAAGATAATATCATCAACAAAGATTTGACAAACAAACAAATCTTTGCCAATTCTTTTAGTGAATAGGGTAGTGTCAACTTTCCCAATTTTAAAGTCTTTGGAAAGCAAGAAATTCCTAAGCCTTTCATACCAAGCGCGTGGGGCTTGCTTAAGCCCATAGAGAGCTTTAGAAAGTTTGTACACGTGGTTAGGTCTTTTGGGGTCCTCAAAACCGGGAGGTTGTTCAACATACACTAGTTCACTAATCTTACCATTTAGAAAGGCACTCTTTACATCTATTTGGTAGAGCTTGATATTATGAGCACAAGCATAATCAAGAAGGATTCGGATTGCTTCCAATCTTGCCACGGGAGCAAATGTCTCACCAAAATCCAATCCCTCTATTTGAGTATACCCTTGTGCCACTAATCTTGCCTTGTTTCTTACTACTAATCCAGCTTCATTGTGTTTGTTGCGGAACACCCATTTGGTACCAATAACATTGTGGTTCTTTGGTCTCTCAACAAGCTCCCAAACTTCATTTCGAGTGAAGTTATTTAATTCTTCATGCATTGCATTCACCCAATCAACATCAAGTAGAGCTTCATCTACACGGTTAGGTTCCATACAAGATACAAAAGAGAAATGTTCACAAAATGAAGCTATGCGACAGCGAGTTTGAACACCCTTACTAATGTCACCCACAATTTGATCAACTGGATGATCCTTCACAATAGAATGATGGATTCTTGATACCATTTGAGAGTTGCTAGTTGAAGCATGAGGAGGGACCGAATGACTTGAAGTATCTTGATCATGAGCCTCCATAATTTCATCATTTTGTTGGTGTTGGGACCATGCTTCATCGCCGAAGGTCCTGCAGAAAGAGACAGCTTCGGCTGAAGCTGCTCGTACGTGACGCTGAAGGCACCATTCATGAAGCTTCGGTATTACAACATATCCGAAGATGAAGGGTCGAACCGACTTAAAGATAGAATGACCTTCTAGTCCATAAAGGTCTGAGTCAATGTTGTAAACTTTTATGAGGGGCATGATTGTAATTCCTCACAGGCTGTGTCCTGTGCCTATAAATAGTGAACAGTATTCCTTTACTGTTCACGCATCCCTGTAATTGCAATCACATCACTCAGAAATTATTCTTTACCAAGGCAGAGGTATAGATGTATCTAATATTATATTTGAATACATCAAGTTTATATAATATGTAAATGATGTTGTTTACCTATAATTTACTTGTCTTTAATGCTTTATATCTCGCATTATTTTATATAATCTCTGAGAGTTCAATTACGAAGATTCAACCTTCGTAATTGTATCGTTTTAACCTTCGTCCGAAGTTCATTAAACCCTTGAAGGAATAATGCTTCAGCGGGCGGAGGGCATTAACATTTAACATTTTATGTTGCCTTGTTCATAATTCATAGCATTTGAGAACAAGTCCCCAACATTGGCGCTGTTGGGGACTTGTTCTCAAATGCTATGAGTCAAGAACAAGGCAACAGAAAATGTTAAATGTTAATATCCTTCGTCCTTTGAAGCATTATTTCCCCAAGGATATAATGATTTTTGGACGAAGGTTATGAAGGACGCACCTTCATCAGCATAAAATATAATAATGAAGAAGGAAACATATGAAACATGAAGGTAACAAAAACAGTTGTGTATTATTGCCGACTTATTTTCATTTTATTATAATGAAAATATAAAAATGATATTAAATCACAAATGTACCTTCAGCTCGTGAGAAGGTAAAATTACAAGTGTGACGCAAAAGCCAATGCCAACTCAGTGTGAACAGTACAGGATCACTGTTCATCTATTTATAGGCACGGGACGTAGCCCATGTAAAATTACATTAATGCCCCTCACATTTATCAATAACTCTATGATAATTCTTTGAGGTCCAATCTGGTTTTTCATCTTTAAGTCGGTTTCCTTTTCCGCCGCTATTCCGAAGCTCTTCTACACACAGCTTTGGCTCTGCGCCAACCTTCGTGTTCTTTGTGCTTCTTCGTACCGTGGCTCTGATCCGAGTCCGAAGATACCTGTCAATGTACTTTACTCCAGAAATATTGTTAAATCATGTTTTAGAGGACCTTCGGAAGCCGAAGGCCCCCAACAGTAGCCCCTCGCAATATTAATTTGCTAGAATGATAAATTCAGATTGCGAAATGGACGAAGGCTATGAGCCGAAGGTCCGAAAAAACACCTTCCTTTTGCTAGAATAGCAACAGTCTCTGGCAAATGGGGCCCTCCAGACTTCGTCACAATAGGTTTATAAATACGGGCTCGCCACAATTTATTCGGCACGCTCTCTTGCCATCTGTTTTTCCTGCTCAAATAGTTTTCTGCCTACAAAAATTTGGTTGCCTCCCTAATTTCAAGCTTCGGAAGCGAGAGGCAAGAATTCCGAAGGAATGTCTGAGGAGAAGAAGGTTGCTGCCGGAATGAAGCTGAGCCTTTCTGAAGAGATGCATCTGGGTTTTCTTGAGTCAATGGCGAAGACGAATACGGAGAAGATTACAAGGGAGACTTTAGAAGGTTTATCTGAAGATACTGGTGAGAGTGACAGTTACGATGCAGATAGTGGGGGTGAAGATTCCGAAGATCGGCCATGGCGACCAAGTCATTCAGTCTTCGGGAAATCAACTATCGGGCAAAATCACCTTGAAAACATGAAGGGGAGATACTTTCGGGATATGTCCATTGTGAGAGCAGATGCCGGAGAAAGAACTGTGCCGGGCCCTGAAGATGATGAAGTCATTATCTTCTGAAGCTTTTTAAAAGCTGGGCTACGATTCCCTTTAAGCAGATTCGTGGTAGAAGTTCTGAAAACATATCAGGTTTACCTTCATCAACTTACCCCTGAAGCAATAATAAGAATGGGAATCTTCGTCTGGGCTGTGAAGAGTCAGGGCCTAGAGCCAAGTGCAAAAAGTTTTTGCAATATTCATGAATTGTTATACGAAACAAAACCCTGGGGCAAAGAGCAATATCATAATAACTTTGGCTGCTACAGCTTCGGTGCTCGCTCTGGATCAAGCTGTCCCGTGCCCACCTTTCGGAAGAGATGGCCCAGAGAATGGATGAAAGAATGGTTCTATGTAAAAAATGATTTGAAGGTTCGAGAAGATATTAAGGATATCATCATGCGCGAGTTGGCCGAAGCGCCAACAACAAAAGAATTGGAGGAGCCACAGACTTTGTTACCAGAAACCAAAGAGTTGGCCGAAGCACCATCAACAGAAAAGATGGAAGAAGCAAAAGCATCAACTGAGAGAGCAAAAATATCAGAAATTTTAAGTCCTTCAGTAGAGACTGAAGTAACAAAAATTAAAAAGGGGCCAACAGTGACCCCAAAAAGAAAGAGAATGGTTAACGTATTGGATGTTTTGGAAACAATTAAACTTCCAAGCACAACCCCAAAGAAGACTGTTGAGACTTCTGAGGCGCTTGCTGAAGTATCTGCTGCTGAGGCTCCGAAGCAACAGACTAAAGTTGGAACTGGGCCTTCAGAACCAACCAAGGTAATACCTTTAGAAGCAGAAGAAGCAAAAATTGCAAGGTCAACTGAAGAAATGAAAATGTCAGAGCCTAGTTTGGTCGAAGAAATTGATACTGCTGCCCCCGAAGCAACTTCCAAAATATACGATTATATTGTGCGTCATGCTTCGGGGAAAAAGTTATCGGAAGAAGAAGCTTTTGAAGCTAACCACTATGCCAAAGAACTGAAATATCCGAAGGGGGCTCTAGTGTTCAATGGGACGAACGAAGAAGATTTCCTATACTGCCTCCCGGACAACAAATAATTGTCCGTCTGTCGGGAGATGGCTAGAAGTATGGGGTTTCCGAAGCTCGAAGCTGGCTTATGCGCTATGACGAAAGAAGATCTCGCGGACAGTCTTGCGTATAATAGCCTGAAGGTATGGGAATTAGGCATTTGTAAATTTTATAATTCGTAACTCATTCTTTTATTCTTATACAAACTCTTTTTCATATAGGGTTTAATTCTAAGCAACGCACTGAGGGCACAAAAGAGTGCCGAAGACGAGAGCTATGAAATTGCGTTCAACAATCTACGATCAGAAGTTATTAAACTGAGGAACGAAGCTCTGGAAAAAGATAAAATTCTGCTTACATTGGTAGACAAGGTAAAAAAGGACGAAGCTGCTTCAAAGGTCCAGGCCGAAGCTCAAAAACGTGAAATTAAAGATCTTCAGAAACAGCTAGCTAGAGCTAAAGAATAACGTATACTTGAAGAGACAAAACGAGAGCTTAGTGACCAATTGGCCAATCATTTGGAGATAAGCGTTAAAGAGCTTCGTGCATCCCAGAGAAAATACTATGTTAAATCCATAGAGTGCGTCAAGAAAATAAAATCCAGCTTCGCCAGCGTTGGTGCATTCTCCAGCGAAGAGAATTTTTCAAGAGGCGATCCCGAAGGTCCAATGGAATGGATCAGCCACGAAGCAGAGGCCTTCGAGGAAATTCTGAACAGCCGCGGCGACATCTGCGCTTTTTCGGGTGCTAGAGGGATTGCTACTGTGTTGGAGAAGAAAGGCTGCGAGCATGTAAAATCCTTAGCGCAGTCCGAAGCTTCTTTGTCTACTGAAGACATTACAGACCCCTCACCCGAAGCAAGCATGGTCGGCGGGAAATTCTTCACTGATATCTGGGATAACGGCGGCCGAGAATTGGCACAAGAAATTATTCAAAGGAGTGAAAAAGGCATCCACGATGCTAGAAAAGTAGCGGAAGCTGCCGAGAAAAGTACAGAGCCCGAAGGGCACATAGGTATTAATTAGTGGTTTTTATCATGCTGTAATTTTTAATTCCAGACTCTGTTCTCGGCTTGTAATAGTAATATAGCCGTATCTTTTCTTCCCTCAGAACCTGCTGAGGCATCTCCGGGCCCCCACCCGAAGGGGACGATGAAATTAGAAAAATGGTTGAAGACATTATGGATAAGGTTGTCAACCAACTTTTGAACGAAGCTGCAGAGATAGTTCTCAAGGAGAATTAAATCGTTATTGTAGAAACATTTGGAACATAAGATGTGTAATATATTGTAACTTTGAATGTAACATATAGTCTATTTATAATTTAATTCTTTACGATGCATGAAACTTTGCGTACATACCATTTTTTGAGCCTTCGGCGAAAAAACACCTTCCCTTCTTTTCATGCTTCGTGAAGAAAATCTTTTCTATATCACAAGAATTTGTTTACTTCTCTGATAAAAACATCTAAGCTTCGTGAACTATCCTCCGAAGCTTCTCTTCACTTTGATTCGTCTTGTGCCTTAGCACGATTTTCTCTTTTCCAAAATATGCTCCAAAGATTAACATTGTATCCCCTTCTTGTTCCAGATGCAGCATGCTGTATGATGCTTATGTTATGCAAAAATGATGTGATGATGTTATGTTATGCAAAATGATTTTTATGCCGCAGATACATATCCCTGTAATAAAGCACACACACTTTATACATCAGCGCTGACTTTTCGCTGTAAGCCTCCCTTAGGAGCTTCTTCGCCTTTTACTTTCAGCGGAATCAGCGTTTATTTTTCGCTGTAAGCCTCCCTTAGGACCTTCTTCGCCTTTTACTTTCGGCGGAATCAGCGTTTATTTTTCGCTGTAAGCCTCCCTTAGGAGCTTCTTCGCCTTTTACTTTCAGCGGAATCAACGTTTATTTTTCGCTGTAAGTTTAGAAAACTTACACTGCGCTCCCTTAGGAACGACTTTTTACTGTTTCGAACAATTTGTACTGTGTCCATTAGATCAAATTTTTGATAATTCAAAGGTCCTCCAAATCAGTATAAGTTCGTATGCTTCGGCAACTCGAGCCTATGGAAAAAACATATCTTTATTATGGTAAAAGACGAAAATATTACAAGGAATTGAAATTCAACGAAAGACATTAAAACGCTTCGTAATTGTTTCTTATTGACAAAAGGGGAATAGTGAATGTAGAAAATGCAAAAGAACTGCTATTGAGGTAGGATATTTGTCAATAAATGTGCTTCGACTCTGGCACAGTGCTGTTGACTGTGTGAGCTTCGGATTCCTCTCTAAAATCCCTCTGAAGATGATTGTGCTGACTCCCTTCTGGCTGTTGCCCTCGCTGGGTCGGCGGTGGCGGTGGAGGTTGCTGCCAGGATGCTTGGGATTGACTCGCCGAAGCAACAGAAGCTGCAGGGTGATTGCCTACATACTCTGGAATATAAGGTGAGTGATACGAAGCAGTATGCATGACCTGCTTCGGTTGACTCTGTTGCGCTGCTGCTTGCGCTATTTCCTTCTGCTTCTGGATGGTAACATGGCACATCCTGGTAGTACGGCCCTTGTCTTCACCATAGAATAGGCAATATATTTTTCTTGGCTGGTCTCCAAACCTTCCCCCGAAGCCCCTGGCGCCTCTGCCCCTCGGCGCAGGCGGCCGAAAAGAACTCTGCTGTTGGGCTGAAGCTTGTGAAGAGTGTTGTGGCCTTTGCTGCTGGCTCCCTCGATCATCAGTTTGAGCAGAGTTATGGATTGACCTAACATGCCTCGGGTGAAATCTTCCTCCGAAGCCCCTGGTCATTTCAGAGAACCTGAATGCTTCCTCCCTTCTTTGGCGGAAGTCATTGTCAGCTCGAATGTATTCGTCCATCTTTTGGAGCAGCTTCTCCAACGTTTGTGGTGGCTTCCTAGCAAAGTACTGCACTGACGGTCCCGGCCGAAGCCCCTTAATCATGGCCTCAATGACAATTTCATTGGACACTGTCGGCGCTTGTGCCCTCAGGCGCAGAAACCTTCGGACATACGCCTGAAGATACTCTTCATGGTCCTGGGTACACTGGAAGAGAGCCTGAGCGGTGACTGGCTTCGTCTGAAACCCTTGAAAGCTAGTTATCAGCATATCCTTCAATTTCTGCTAAGAAGTGATTGTCCCTGGCCGAAGAGAGGAGTACCAAGTCTGAGCAACGCTCCTGACGGCCATGACAAAAGATTTTGCCATGACTGCCGTATTGCCACCATACGAAGATATGGTTGCTTCGTAGCTCATCAGGAATTGCTTGGGGTCTGTATGACCGTCATACATGGGGAGCTGTGGTGGCTTGTAGGACTGGGGCCATGGTGTAGCCTGCAATTCTGTTGAGAGAGGAGAAGCATCATCAAAAGCAAAGTTTCCATGATGGAAATCTTCATACCAGTCGTCCTCATTGTGAAAGCCTTCCTGATGAAGCTCTCTGCGTGGAGGCCTTCGGCTTTGATCATCTTGAACAAGATGACGAACCTCTTCAGAAGCTTCGTCTATCTGTCTCTAAAGATCAGCTAGACGAGCCATCTTCTCCTTCTTGCGTAGCACCTGTTGCTGAAGGATCTCCAGGTTTTGGATCTCCTGATCCAGGTCATCCTCCGGAAGTGTTGGACTAACAGCCTTCCTCTTCTGGCTTCGGGCCTCTCTGAGAGAAAGGACATCCTGATTGGGATCCAGTGGCTGTAAAGTACCAACCCCTGTCGCTGAAGCTTTTTTTGGCGGCATGACGAAGGTGATGCTTGCCGAAGTTGTTCAAAAGTCAAGAAATGGAAGTGAGTTCACCGGAGGTGGGCGCCAATGTTGGGGACTTGTTCTCAAATGCTATGAGTCAAGAACAAGGCAACAGAAAATGTTAAATGTTAATATCCTT
Source organism: Zea mays (assembly GCF_902167145.1). Taxonomy (NCBI): domain Eukaryota; kingdom Viridiplantae; phylum Streptophyta; class Magnoliopsida; order Poales; family Poaceae; genus Zea; species Zea mays. The sequence goes on from NC_050097.1 coordinate 207,149,825, forward strand.
CGTCCTTTGAAGCATTATTTCCCCAAGGATATAATGATTTTTGGACGAAGGTTATGAAGGACGCACCTTCATCAGCATAAAATATAATAATGAAGAAGGAAACATATGAAACATGAAGGTAACATAAACAGTTGTGTATTATTGCCGACTTATTTTCATTTTATTATAATGAAAATATAAAAATGATATTAAATCACAAATGTACCTTCAGCTCGTGAGAAGGTAAAATTAAAAGTGTGACGCAAAAGCCAATGTCAACTCAGTTTGAACAGTACAGGATCACTGTTCATCTATTTATAGGCACGGGACGCAGCCCATGTAAAATTACATTAATGCCCCTCACATTTATCAATAACTCTATGATAATTCTTCGAGGTCCAATCTGGTTTTTCATCTTTAAGTCGGTTTCCTTTTCCGCCGCTATTCCGAAGCTCTTCTACACACAGCTTCGGCTCTGCGCCAACCTTCGTGTTCTTTGTGCTTCTTCGTACCGTGGCTCTGATCCGAGTCCGAAGATACCTGTCAATGTACTTTACTCCAGAAATATTGTTAAATCATGTTTTAGAGGACCTTCGGAAGCCGAAGGCCCCCAACAGGCGCCCACCATCGGTGAACTCACTTCCACTTTTCTAAGCTGATGGCTTCGTTCAACATTCAAGACGGAGCTGCTTTGGCTCCGAAGCTGGTACTCCCTATAACAGGCGGTTCATGTTCAGAGCCAGCCAACAAGAAGCAGAAGGAGGCACAGAGAAGGGTACAACATGTCGGGGTGCAAGGACCCTTCATCAAGTCAAGATGGTCTCACATTCCTATTACCTTCTCCCAAGAGGATCTTCAACTCAAGGATTACCCACATAACGATGCTATGGTTATCTCTTGTGTTATCAAAGGATTTCTGGTCCATAATGTTTTGGTTGATACAGGCAGTGCAGCTGATATCATATTTGCTAAGGCCTTCAGACAGATGCAAGAACCCGAAGATAAAATTCTTGATGCCACACATCCCCTTTGCGGCTTCGGAGGAAGGCAGATTGTAGCACTCGGCAAAATCTCAATGTCAGTGGCCTTCGGATTTATCAACAACACAAGGACTGAACAAGTTGTGTTTGATATTGTTGACATGGAATACCCTTACAATGCAATCATTGGTCGTGGTACTCTTAATGCCTTCGAAGCAATTCTGCATCCAGCTTATCTTTGCATGAAGATACCTTCGGACCAAGGGCCCATTGCTATTCATGGAAGTCAAGAAGCTGCCAGAAGGGCCGAAGGAAATTAGACAGACTCAAAAGCAATCCATAATATAGATGGAACTGAAGCTTGTGAGCAATACAAGTTCAGAAGGGAAAAAGCTGCTTCGGTTGACCAGCCGAAACCCATGCTCTTATGTAAGGATATAGCAGAGCAGAAGGTGCTATTGGGATCTCAATTGTCTGAAGAGCAGGAGAAAACCTTGATAAGGTTTTTGTTCAACAATAAAGATGTTTTTGCTTGGTCAGCTAATGATCTTTGTGGAGTTAACAGGGATGTTATTGAGCACTCGCTCAATGTTGATCCATCCTTCAGACCCAGGAAACAGAGGCTTCGGAAGATGTCTGATGACAAGGCCGAAGGTGCTCGGAATGAAGTGAAAAGACTCCTCAGTGCCGGAGTTATTAGAGAGGTAAAATACCTAGAATGGTTAGCTAACACTGTTATGGTGAAGAAGGCCAATGGTAAATGGAGAATGTGTATCGATTTTACTGACCTCAATAAGGCCTGTCCGAAGGACGAGTTTCCATTGCCAAGGATAGATTCTTTAGTCGATGCAGCAGCTTCATCAGAGCTTATGAGTTTGCTGGATTGCTATTCAGGCTATCATCAAATCTGGATGAAGAAGGAGGATGAACCGAAAACCAGCTTCATAACCCCTAGTGGGACATATTGCTACCTTCGGATGCCCGAGTGGCTTAAAAATGCTGGAGGAAGCTTCAGCAGAATGACAGCGAAGGTTCTCCATTCTCAGATAGGCAGGAGACCTTCGCTAATTTTAGACAGGCTGGTCTAAAGCTGAATCCAGAAAAATGTGTCTTCAGAGTAAAGAAGGGGAAATTTCTTGGTTGCCTAGTTTCAACAAAGGGAATTGAGGCCAACCCAAGTAAAATCGAAGCTATACTTCGAATGGAACCACCAAGTACAAAAAAGGGGGCTCAACGATTGACAGGAAGGCTAGCATCTCAACAGATTCATATCCAGATCAGCAGAGAGAAACTTACCATTCTTCGAAGTGCTGAAGTCAGCCGAAGTCTTTCAATGGGGACCAATCCAGCAAAAAGCCTTCGAAGAGCTGAAGCAGTATTTGATAGATCTAACAACATTAACTCCACCTACGCCAGGGGCTCCTTTGTTATTATATGTGGCAGCTTCGCACTCAGCGGTAAGTGCAGCACTTGTCCAGGAGAAGCTTGAAGGCCAAGTTAAGAGGCAGGCCCCAATAAATTTTGTGTCCGAGGTTCTTAGTTTATCAAAGAAAAATTATACAGAATTGGAGAAGGTACTGTATGCTGTTTTGATGGCCTCCAGGAAGCTTCAGCACTATTTTCAAGCTTACAACATAATTGTTCCTTCTTCACAACCTCTGAAGGATATTATGAGAAACCGAGAAGCTACTGGAAGGATTGGAAAATGGGCTGCAGAGCTCAATGAATTTTGTATTGATTATGTTCATAGATCTTCGATTCAGTCCTAGGCGTTAGCAGACTTCATTGCTGACTGGACGCCACGGGCTCAGGAGGAAGAAACAAATAAAGATGCCGAAGCATGGACAGTGTTTTGCGATGGGTCTTGGGGAACCTTCGGAGCAGGAGCGGCTGCTGTGTTGGTTTCACCTTCCAAAGTTAAAACTTGTTATGCGGCAAGACTTGATTTTAGTTGCACAAATAACATCGCTGAGTATGAAGCTCTGCTCTTGGGTCTTCGGAAATTAAAGGCAATAGGAATCAGAACGGCCATCCTTAAAACTGATTCTCAAGTTATCTCTGGTCATATTGACAAGAGCTACAAAGCAAGAGACCCGAAGCTTGAAAAGTATCTAGATACAGTCTGAAGGATTGAGGCTTCCTTCGAAGGTTTCTCTGTCAAAAATATTCCTCGTGGAGAAAATGAATACGCTGATCTATTGGCTAAGTCAGCAGCCCAGGGGCTGCCTATACCTTCGGAAGTATTTTTTGAAACAATAAAAGCACCTTCGGTCGAGCTCCTTGAAAGAGCAATCCTTAACATATCCCCTGTTTATAGTGAAGATTGAAGAACTGAGATCATCTCTTTCCTTCAGGGTAATTTTCTTTCAGACGACGAAGCTTATAACAGGAGAATAGAAGTAAGAGCTCGACCATATGTCATAATAGAAGGGGAGTTATACAAGCGTGGGGTCTGTTCCCCATTGCTCAAGTGTTTATCCAGATTCGAAGGTATAGAATTAATGAAGGAAATACATGCAGGCCTGTGTGGATCTCACATTGGATCTAGGCCCTTGCTTGGGAAAGTTTTTCGCCAAGGATTTTATTGGCCAAAGGCAGCTTCGGATGCAGCGGATTTAGTTCAAAAGTGCGAAGGTTGTCAGAAATGTGCAAGAGATCAAAAACAACCTTCGTCTTTAACTCAATTAATACAACCCACTTGACCGTTGCAAAGGTGGGGTCTTGATTTGCTAGGTCCATTACCACCAGCACAGGGGAACTTAAGATATGTGGTAGTGGCAGTGGAATATTTTTCCAAATGGATTGAGGCAAAGCCCTTAGCTACAATAACTTCATTTACTATTCAAAAGTTTTTCTGGCAAAACATTGTTTGTCGCTTCGGAGTGCCGAAGGCTATTACTATGGATAATGGGACACAGTTTGATTCTGAAGCCTTCAGAGAATTTTGTGATCAAATTGGCACGAAGATCCATTTTGCATCAGTCCGACACCCAGAGTCAAATGGACTTGTCGAAAGAGCTAATGGGATCATAATGACAGGCATAATGAAGTCAATCTTCAATCAGCCCAGGGGAAAATGGCCAGACGAGCTAATCAAAGTGGTGTGGAGTCATAACACAACCATGTCAAGGTCAACAAGCTTTACACCTTTTAAACTATTGTTCGGTGATGAAGCAATAACCCAGAAGAGGCCAAAGCAGGATCAATAAGGACAGTAGCTTCGGCAAAAAGCGAAGACGAAGTTGATTGCTCTGTAGAAAAAGATGCTATTGAAGGGATCAGACTTCAAGCTGTGGAAAACAACAATAAATATCAAGCTGAAACAATAAAATGGCATGGCAGAAAGGTCAAGCTGAAGAACATTGAACCAGGACACTTGGTACTTCGAAGGGTAGCCAACCCTGAGACGGTAGGCAAATTACAGCTGAAGTGGGAAGGTCCCTTTTTGGTAGTATCTTCGTCAAGACCCGGTTCCTACAGATTGAAGGATATGGACGGCAACGACATTGCTAGATCATGGAATGCGGATGAGCTTCGGCGATATTATGTTTAGCTTGATGTAATTTTTTATATTCCTTTTTGTGGCACCCTTTTCCTTTCCAAAGGGGGAGAAAGGTTTTTAATGGGGCCACAACATGTAATTTTCTTTATTTCAATTTTATGAGAATGATATCCCCCAAAAAATGTAAATGTAAATACAAAAGAAAAAAAGGAAACAGGGAGAAGCTCAAAAGTCGTTCCTAAGGGAATGCAGAGCTTACAGCGAAAAATAAGCGCTGATTCCGCTGAAAGTAAAAGGCGAAGAAGCTCCTAAGGGAGGCTTACAGCGAAAAATAAGCGCTGATTCCGCTGAAAGTAAAAGGCGAAGAAGCTCCTAAGGGAGGCTTACAGCGAAAAATAAGCGCTGATTCCGCTAAAAGTAAAAGGCGAAGAAGCTCCTAAGGGAGGCTTACAGCAAAAAGTCAACGCTGAAGGACTATGATTATGGTTTTTTGAATATGTGTTTTGATATTCATTTGCGCAATACATCTCATCATGTCATTTGCATTCATAAACATGCATTTAGACATATAGAATCATCATTATACCGCACAAAAAACACAGATGCTTCGGCAATGAAGAGAAACTCGAAGGAAACTTTTTATGCTTCGTTGTGTACGAAAAGAAGGGAAGGTGTTTTTTCGCCTTCGGCTCAAAAGAGAAGTTTCGTCCACAGCAAAGCAGATTGTACACAGATAGCAGAAACAAAATATATTACAAGGTATGTACAAATTTACATAAGTTGTTCCGTAACTATATTACAAAAGTTTCTCCAGAATTTTTGCAGGAAAGTATATTGTAAACAACTTTCTAGCTTCAGGATAGGCTTCGTCAATCTTCAGCTTCGTCATCCTGCGTATATCAAACAGCAGAATAAGAATGGTGCAAACTTCAAGGAGAAGGTAAAAATAACAAACATAAGTTTCTTACCGGCTTAAGATGACTTCGAGCTTCGTCACCTGCCATTTTTCGCCCGCCACTTACCCAGATCTGGGTCATGAATCTATTTCCAATGCTTCGGGCTAGGCTTGGGATATCTATCAGATCTGATGCAGACAAGCTGAAGGTCGATCTGTTCACAATATTTCCATGCGTGCAGCCAGCCTTTAGAAAAGCGGCGGCTGTGCCCCGGGAAGCTACCAGGGCGCAGAAGTCGGCATGCCCACCAATGACTTCGTCAAGGGCATCAACCTCGCCTTCAATATATTCTAATGTGCTGGACAGATTTTCAGCTGAAGGTGTAAATTTTGCAGAGCTGGCTCCGACAGAATGAAACACACCCTTCAGACGCTGCACGCATCGGCTACCGAAGCTTAAGCATTTCTCTTGAAGATCTTTAAAGGATTTCTGCAAATTTGAATTTTTATCCACCTTAGTTTTCAGCCTTGCTTCAAGATACTTCTTTTCTTGCTCAATTTTTTCCGACTGTTGGAGCAATTCATTCTTTAAGTTGCTATTCTCATTTTGGACTTCAGCCAAAGAACCCTCCATGGTCTGAATAACAAAATCTTTCTTCTCTAATGCACCTTCGTGCTCTTTAACCACGATTTCAAGGTCTTGGATGGTGAAGTATTTCTTTTTCAGATTAGCTTCGTAATTTTCAACTTTTTCAGCTAAATCTTGAATGACGACCTTGTTCTTCTCTTCTTCGAGATCTTGTTGCATTTTTAGAACCTTACTTAATAATATGCTCTGTCAAAACGATCTTCGTCAGAAAATGACCTAAAAGATAATAATAATAGTAATAAAATAACAAAAATATTTGTTACCTTGAAATTAGCATAAAGCAAGCTTCCGGCGATATGGTGTCGTTGGTAACGGCAGAGGTCCGCTTCTAGCTTCGGCAAGCCAATGTTCTTGTAGAGAGTTCCAACAATTTTAGCTTCGCTGCGGTTTCGAAGGCACCTCAGTTTTCCTTCGTTGACCCCACCGAATAGTGTAGCCCCTGGCTTATATCCGCAGGCTATGGCACATTTTTAAAGTTGTTCCTTTTCAGCGTCTGTCAGTCCTTGCCCAAGTAAATCTTGAAATTCAAAATCTTCTTCCTCCAAAATGTCTTCAGCTTGTTTTTTCCCCTTTTTAGTAGCTGTGCTTGCCGCAGCCACAACAGATTCTTCCTCAGTCATTTTTAGGAGTATGTTATCGATAACTTCAAGTATCTCTTCCAGGTTCGGATCTTCTGTGGCCTCGATTTCAGCCCCGGCAGCTTCGGCTGCGCCAGTTTCAGCTTCGAAGATTTCCGCTCTGGTGGCTTCGGCTGCGGCGCCTTTAGCTTCGGCAGTTTCCGCAGTCTGTTCAATGGCAATTTTTGATGCCGGTGTTGGTGACGGTGTCCCATGAATTACATCTACTATTTGAATAATCCTTCGTTTTTTCGGCAGTGCAGGACCTTCGTCTGCCGAAGCTGCCTTGTCCTTCTGAAAAAACTTCGTCAGTTCCAGTGCCAGCGGACTTAGCCTGATAGGCAAGGGTTCAGTCATTACCTTCATGATCTCTTCTACTTCAGCAACAGAAGGCGTTGCAGGAGTATCTTCTTCTCGAACCAGCGTTTCCGGTTCTAGAGATGCACTTTTTCTCTTTCTTGTAGTGGCCACCTTCGGCTCAGGGTTTAACTCTTCAGGGCTAAGTTTTTCAGAATCTTTCTTTTTCTTTTTGGCTACCTTGGCGACCTCTTCGTCAGTAGCGCTACCAATTCTTTTTCGCTTCGGGCCTCCAGCATCTCCGCCCAGTCGACCATAATCAGCATATTCAAATCCTATAGCATCAAGCACCCTGTTCAGCCTTCGCTTCGGCCGAGTGCCGAAGGCTGCTGTCATCAGCTGGTCCTCTTTTTTGGAGTAATTTCCAAGAATTTCATTACTCATTATTTCAATTGTATCGAGCCATTCTTGGCAGGGTGCTTTAAAATATTTTTTAAACTTATAATAATAGGGTAGTCGGACAAGCTCCCCTTCTTTCTTTTCTCCTTTAAGCTTCGGCATAGTCCACTCCTTCATAGTTGGAAATACTCTGAAGGCCAGAAATTCCTGCACTAAATCTCTAGTGCCAATGTGTTCTGCAATAATTTTGAATTCAGCTAGTGCGGTCCAAGTTGGACCTTCGGCTGTCATTCTGCAACGGGGTCTTGTTTCTCCGAAGATCAGTTCAAGAGGGCTCTGTACTAGCTTCTCTTTGTCTTCGTCAACCTTGACATAAAACCATTCTGACTTCCAGCCCGCCGGCCATTTGCTCCGGTAGCTAATCACAAGAAATTTTGTGGTTTTCCGATAGGCAAAATTATAGCAACCAAAATTTTCATGCAATCCATCTTTTCTGGCCTTAGTCTGGTAATGCAGCTCATGAACTCGGCAAAAGCTGTCGGCAAACGGCTCCACCGCCTGGCTTTGGAGAGCCCAGATATAAACGCTAAGCCTGACAATGGCGTTAGGAGTCAGTTGATGAAAATAGATCCCAAACTTTTGCAGCACATCAGAAATCATTCTATTCAAAGGAAATCTCAACCCAGCTTTCAGAAAACTCTTGAAAATAACTATTTCATCCTTTTCTGGCTTCGGGGTAGTTTCCTCCCCCCCCGAAGCGAAGCAGCTTCTTCTCATTTTCACTGAAATAGCCCGACTTCACCATTTTGGAGAAATCAGCCTTGGAGATAGTCGACTTTCCGAAGTCCAAATGGCTAGGCTTGCTCGGTACTGCAATATGATAATCATCGTCAGAATCAGCTTCCTCAATATCTCCTTGTTCTGTTTCGGCAGCAGCTTGTTCTGTATCGACAACAGTCTGTTCTGTCTTGGCAGTAGGGATTCCTTCCGAGGTCATCAATCCGGATCGTTGCATTGCTTCGGAGATAGGAACAGTCTCCACTCCTTCGGCTTCGCCTCCCTCACGCTCAACTCTAGCGGTAGAGCGCACTCTAGCCATTTAATTTTGAATTTCTTGAAAGATTTCTTGGGAACTAAATAACTTCTTCCCCCGAAGCTTTTCTTCTGACGAAGTAGGCACTAAACTGGAGCTTCGTCTGAATGCGAGAGTCAAGCTTCGGCTATGGTTAAAAATTTTGGCAGCAAAACAGTGCAATAGCAATGAATGCTGTGGTAACTTCACACCTACCTGTCTGTTTATATAGTGCTGCAGGTAAGAAGGTGAATCGTCAGGATTTTTACACCAGGCAAACAGCTGCTCGCACCCGCTGCACGGTGGGCCGCAAAGACCAAATAGTAAACCTGCAGGGTGGGACCGCTAGGCGCTCGGAAACTGTATCGTTTCTCGACAACGAGCTCAGGGAAGGTGTTTTTCGGACCTTCGGCTTCCTGAAGCCTAAGAGACTTTTTTCATGGATCAAGCTCGTTATGAAAAACGATCTAGCACCGCGAAGGGGCTACTGTTGGGACCATGCTTCGTCGCCGAAGGTCCTACAGAAAGAGACAGCTTCGGCTGAAGCTGCTCGTACGTGACGCCGAAGCACCATTCATGAAGCTTCGGTATTACAACATATCCGAAGATGAAGGGTCGAACCGACTTAAAGATAGAATGACCTTCTAGTCCATAAAGGTCTAAGTCAATGTTGTAAACTTTTATGAGGGGCATGATTGTAATTCCTCAGAGGCTGTGTCTTGTGCCTATAAATAGTGAACGGTATTCCTTTACTGTTCACACATCCCTGTAATTGCAATCACATCACTCGGAAATTATTCTTTACCAAGGCAGAGGTATAGATGTATCTAATATTATATTTGAATACATCAAGTTTATATAATATGTAAATGATGTTGTTTACCTATAATTTACTTGTCTTTAATGCTTTATATCTCGCATTATTTTATATAATCTCTGAGAGTTCAATTACGAAGATTCAACCTTCGTAATTGTATCGTTTTAACCTTCGTCCGAAGTTCATTAAACCCTTGAAGGAATAATGCTTCAGCGGGCGAAGGGCACTGTTGGGGGCCTTCGGCTTCCGAAGGTCCTCAAAAACGTAATTTGACTATGTTTTCCAAAAGAAATATGTGAACAGGTACCTTCGAAGTCAGATTGCGAGTATACAAGAACATGGTTAAGACGAAGCTTGATTGGGACGGCGATCACGACGAAGAATAAGACGATCACGAAGCTACGTGCAGGAGAGCTTCGGCATAACGACAGAAAGAGGAAACCGACTTAAAGATGAAAAGCCAAATTAGACGTCGAAGAATTACTATAGAGTTATTGATAAATGTAAAGGACATTAATGTAATTTTGCATGGGCTGCGACCCGTGCCTATAAATAGGTGAACAATATTCCCGTACTGTTCACGCTGACTGGGCATTTACTTTTGTGTCACACCTGTATTCTCATTCCTTCAAGCCGAAGGTACATTTGTAATTTATTATTATTTACACAAGTAATATAAATGAAAATAAATTGATAATTATATTTACTTAAATTATGTTACTCCTTGTACTTTGCATGAATATTCTCCATTTCTTTATCATGATCATGAGGGTATGTCCTTTATGACCTTCGTCCTAGATTCATTATATCCGAAGGGAAATAATGATTCGAAGGACGAAGGGCTTTGATATTTAACATTTTATGTTGCCTTGTTCTTGATTCATAGCATTTGAGAACAAGTCCCCAACATTGGCGCCCACCGTCGGTGAACTCACTTCCATTTCTTGAGCTTTGAATACCTTCGGCAAGCATCATCTTCATCATGCCGCCGAAAAAAGCTTCAGCAACAGGGGCTGCCACTCTGCAGCCGCTGGACCCCAATCAGGACGTCCCTTCCCTTAGGGAGGCCCGAAGCCAGAAGAGGAAGGCCGTTAGTGCAACGCCTCCGGAGGACGACTTGGATCAGGAGATTCAAAATCTGGAGATCCTTCAACAGCAGGTGCAACGAAAAAAGGAGAAGATGGCTCGTCTAGCTGATCTTCAGAGACAGATAGATGAAGCTTCGGAAGAGGTTCGTCATCTTGTTCAAGATGATCAGAACCGAAGGCCTCCGCGCAGAGAGATCCATCAGGAAGGTTTTTACAATGAGGACGACTGGTATGAAGATTTCCATCATGGAAATTTTGCTTTCGATGATGCTTCTCCTCTCTCAACAGAACTGCAGGCTACACCATGGCCCCAGTCGTACAAGCCACCCCAGCTCCCCATGTACGACGGTCATACAGACCCGAAGCAATTCTTGATGAGCTATGAAGCAACCATATCTTCATATGGTGGCAATACTGCAGTCATGGCAAAGTCTTTTGTCATGGCCGTCAAGAGCGTCGCTCAGACCTGGTACTCCTCTCTTCGGCCAGGGACAATCACTTCTTGGCAAAAGTTGAAGGATATGCTGATAACTAGCTTCCAAGGGTTTTAGACGAAGCCAGTTACTGCTCAAGCTCTATTCTAGTGTACCCAAGACCACGAAGAATACCTTCAGGCGTATGTTCGAAGGTTTCTGCGTCTGAGGGCACAAGCGCCAATAGTGCCCAATGAAATTGTCATTGAGGCCATGATTAAAGGACTTCGGCCAGGACCCTCAGCACAATAATTTGCCAGGAAGCCACCACAAACCTTGGAGAAGCTGCTCTAGAAGATGGACGAGTATATTCGAGCTGACAATGACTTCCGCCAGAGAAGGGAGGAGGCATTCAGGTTCTCTGAGATGACCAGGGGCTTCGGAGGAAGATTTCATCCGAGGCATGTCAGGTCAATTCATAACTCCGCTCAAGGCGATGATCGAGGCAGACAACAACAAAGGCCACAATACTCTTCGCAAGCTTCGGGCCAACATCAAAACTCTGCTCGGTCGCCAGCGCCAAGGGGCAGAGGCGCCACGGGCTTCGGGGGAAGGTTTGGAGATCAGCCAAGAAAAATTTATTGCCTATTCTGTGGTGAAGACAAGGGCCATACCACCAGGATGTGCCACGTCACTATCCAGAAGCAGAAATAGATAGCAGAAGCAGCAGCGCAACAAAGTCAGCCGAAGCAGGTCATGCATACTGCTTCGTATCATTCGCCTTATATTCCAGAATATGTAGGCAACCACCCTGCAGCTTCTGTTGCTTCGGCAAGCCAACCCCAAGCATCTTGGCAACAGCCTCCACCGCCACCGCCGACGCAGCGAGGACAACAGCCAGAAGGGAGTCAGCACAATCACCTTTAGAGGGACTTCAGAGAGGAGTCCGAAGCTCGCACGGTCAATAGCACTGTGCCAGAGTCGAAGCACATTTATTGATAAATATCCTACCAAAACAGCAGTTTTTTCGCATTTTTACATTCAGTATTACTTTTTTGTTAATAAGGAACAATTATGGGAAGTTTAAGTGTCTTTTATCGTTTTTCAATTTCTTGTAACATTTTCATCTTTTACCATAATAAAAATATGTCTTTTCCATAGGCTTGAGTTGCCGAAGCATACGAATTTATGGTGGCATGAAGGACTGTTGTATTATCAAAAAAAAAAATTTCCTAACGGACACAGTGCAAATTGTTCGAAACAGTAAAAAGTCGTTCCCAAGGGAGCGCAGAGTAAGTTTTCTGAGCTTACAGCGAAAAATAAACGCTGATTCCGCTGAAAGTAAAAGGCGAAGAAGCTCCTAAGGGAGGCTTACAGCGAAAAATAAACGCTGATTCTGCTGAAAGTAAAAGGCGAAGAAGCTCCTAAGGGAGGCTTACAGCGAAAAATAAACGCTGATTCCGCTGAAAGTAAAAGGCGAAGAAGCTCCTAAGGGAGGCTTACAGCGAAAAGTCAACGCTGATATAAAAAGTGTGTGTGCTCTATTACAGGGATATGTATCTGTGGCACAAATGTCATTTTGCATAACATAACATCATCACATCATTCTGCATAACATAAGCATCATACAACATATTGCATGTGGAACAAGAAGGGGATACAGTATTGATCTTCGGAGAATATTTTGGAAAAGAGAAAACCGTGCTAAAGCACAAGACAAGTCGAGAAGAAGTGTAGCTTCTATAGCTTCGGAGAATATTTCACAAAGCTTGGATAATCTTCGCCAAGGAAGTATGCAATTTCTTGTGATATAAGATTTTCTTCATGAAGCATGAAAAGAAGGGAAGGTGTTTTTTCGCCGAAGGCTCAAAAAATGGTATGTATGCAAGATTTCATGCATCGTAAAGAATTAAACTATACATGGATTATATATTACATTCGAAGTTACAATATATTACACACGTTACGTTCCAAATGTTTTACAGTAGCATTTAATCCTCCTTAAGAACTATTTCTGCAGCTTCATTCAGTAGCTGGTCGACAACCTTGTCCATAATGGCTTCGGCCATTTTTCTAATTTCATCGTCTCCCTTCGGGTGGGGGCCCGGTGATGCCTCAGCAGGTTCTAAGGGAAGAGAAGATACAGCTATATTACTATTACAAACCGTGAACAAAGTCTGGAATAAAAAATTACAACATAACAAAAATCACTAATTAATACCTATTTGCCCTTCGGGCTCTGTACTTTTCTCGGCAGCCGCCGCTACTTTTCTAGCATCATGGATGCCTTTTTCGCTCTTTTGAATAATTTCTTGCGCCATTTCTCGGCCGCTGTTGTCCCAGATATCGGTGAAAAATTTTCCGCCGATCATGCTTGCTTCGGCTGAGGGGTCTTTAATGTCTTCGGAGGACAAAGTAGCTTCGGATTGCGCTAAAGATTTTACATGCTCACAACCTTTCTTCTCCAAAACAGTAGCAATTCCTCTAGCACCCGAAAAAGCACATATGTCTCCGCGGCTATTCAGGATTTCTTCGAAGGCCTCAGCTTCGTTACTGATCCATTCCATCGGACCTTCGGGATTGCCCCTTGAGAAATTCTCTTCGCTAGAGAATGCGCCAACTTTGGCGAAGCTGGATTTTATCTTCTTAACACACTCTATGGATTTAACATAGCATCTTCTCTGAGAGGCACGAAGCTCTTTAACATTTATTTCTAAATGATTGGCCCATTGATCACTAAGCTCTCGTTTTGTCTCTTCAAGTATACGTTCCTCTTTAGCTCTAGCTAGCTGTTTCTGAAGATCTTTAATTTCGCATTTTTGGGCTTCAGCCTAGGCCTTTGAGGCAGCTTCGTCCTCTTTTATCTTGTCCACCAATGTAAGCAGAATTTTATCCTTTTCCAGAGCTTCGTTTCTCAGCTTAATAACCTCTGATCGTAGGTTGTTAAAAGCAATATCATAGCTCTCGTCTTCGGCATTCTTTTGCGCCCTCAACGCGTTGCTTAGTATTAAACCCTATATATGAAAGAGTTGGTATAAGAATAAAAGAATGATTTTCAAATTATAAAATTTCCAAACACGCAGTTCTCATACCTTCAGGCTATTATATGCAAGACTATCTGTGAGATCGTCCTTCGTCATAGCACAGAGTCTGGCTTCAAGCTTTGGGAACCCCATACTTCTAGCCATCTCCCGACAGACGAATAATTCTTTGTTGTCAGGGAGGCAGTATAGGAAGTCATCTTCGTCTGTTCCATTGAACACTAATGCTCCCTTCAGATATTTTAATTCTCTAGCATAGTGATTAGCTTCATAAATCTCTTCTTTAGATAGTTTTTTCCCCGAAGCATGTCGTACAATGTAATCACTTATGTTGGAAGGTGCTTCGGGGGCAGCAATGTCAATTCCTTCAACCGAAATTGGCTCTGACATTTTTATTTTTTCGGCTTCCAATGCTGCCTTTGTAACCTTTGTTTCTTCGGTTTCCAAAGGTTGTTCCTTGGAGGGCTCTGAAGGCCCAGCTTCAGCTTCAAGTTGTTGCTTCGAAGTTTCAGCAACAAAGGTTTCAGTAGACACTTCAGAAGTTCCAATGGTTTTCTTTGGAGTTATACTCGAAGATTTAATTGTCTCCAAAACATCTAACACATTAACCATTCTTTTTCTTTTCGGGGTCACTGTTGGACCCTTCTGGCTTTTTTCTGACTCAATTTTTGCTGAAGGGCTTAAAACTTCTAATGTTTTCGCTTCTTCAGTCTTTGCTTCTTCTATCTTTTCTGTTGTTGGTTCTTCGACTAGCTCTTTGATTCCTGGCAGCAGAGTTGATTCTTTAGCTTCGGTGGCCGAAGAGGTCTCACCGGCGAGCTCTGGCACTGTGGCCAGTTCAATGTAACGTGGCCGGTGTGTGAGAACCTTTACCCTTTTCCTCTTCGGCGCCGGCTCACTAGGAGCGGCTGAAGTAGTTTCCTTCGCAGAGGAAGTGTTCTTTCTTTTTTGACCCTGCTCTGGATAGTGGTAGTCGGGGTACACGAACCCAATTGCATCAAACACTCGGTTCACTCTCTTCTTTTTTCGGCCTCCGAAGGCTGCTGACAATGCAGTATCTTAAGCCTTGGAATATACCCCAAGTAGTTCATCACTTACATTTTCAATGCTTTTTAGCCAGTCATCATCTGGCTCAACGAATTTATCTCCGAACTTAAAAGTGTACTTCAGCCTGACTAGTCCACCTTCGTCAGCCTCTTTAATGGTCTCCTGTGGCATTCCCCATTTTTCCACAAGTGGCCATACTCTGAAGGCAATATGTTCCTGGACCAAATCCCTCATCCCAATAAAAGAGCAAACAACTCCGAAGGCTCTCTGGCATTCTTCGGCTGCTTCATTCATTTCCACCTTTGGCCTCCGCAGGCCGAAGCGTTGCCAGATGGGACGCATAATGATCTTCTTTATATCTTCTCGTGATTTCAAATCATTCTTCACGTAAAACCATTCCGTCATCCAGTCGCCAGGCCACCTCTTTCGAAAGGTCGGCACCGGGCAGCTTGACCCAGACCGGGAGCCGAAGCTGTAGCAGCCAAAATTGTTGTGATACTGTTCCTTACCCCAGGGTTTTGTCTCGTATAAACAATTCGTGTATGTTGCAGAAACTTTTCGCATCTGGTTCCAGGCCTTGGCTTCTCACGGCCCACACGAAGATATTCATCCTTATGATTGCTTCGGGGGTAAGTTGGTGAAGGTAGATTTCAAATATCTTCAACACCTCTACAACAAAGCTGCTTAGGGGAAATCGCAGTCCAGCTTTCAAGAAGCTTCGGAATACTACGACTTCATTTTCCTCAGGAGTTGGACAAGTCTTCTCTCCTTCGTCGGCCCTCACAACGGACAAGTCCCGGAAATATCTTCCTCTCATGTTGACAAGATGATTTTCTTTAATACTTGATTTGCCGAAAACCGCATGGCTTGGTCGCCAAGGTCGATCTTCGGAGTCTTCACCACCACTATCCACATCATAGCTGTCGCTGTCACCAGTATCTTCAGATAAACCTTCCAAAATTTCTCTAGTAATCTTCTCTGTATTAGTCTTCGACATAGATTGAAGAAAACCCAGATGCATTTCCTCAGAAAGACTCAGCTTCGAATCACCAACAACTTTGTTATCTTCAGACATCCTTGCAAACGCTGAGAAAGTGCTCTCAACTCCGAAGCCTTAAAATCTGAAAGGCCGGGCAAAGGTTGTTGCGCGTAGGCTAAAGGTTGGGTGAGTAAAAACAGTTGGCAAGAGAGCGTGTCAAATAACTCGGGATGAGCTCTTATTTATACGCCCAGAGCGTTGAAAACTGGAGGGTCCCGCTTGTCAAAGACTGATTGCTATTCTAGCAAGGGGAAGGTGTTTTTTCGGACCTTCGGCTTAAGGCCTTCGTCCATATCGCAATATGAATTTATCAGTACAGCAAATTAATATTGCGAGGGGCTACTGTTGGGGGCCTTCGGCTTCCGAAGGTCCTCAAAAACGTAATTTGACTATGTTTTCCAAAAGAAATATGTGAACAGGTACCTTCGAAGTCAGATTGCGAGTATACAAGAACATGGTTAAGACGAAGCTTGATTGGGACGGCGATCACGACGAAGGATAAGACGATCACGAAGCTACGTGCAGGAGAGCTTCGGCATAACGGCAGAAAGAGGAAATCGACTTAAAGATGAAAAGCCAAATTAGACCTCGAAGAATTACTATAGAGTTATTGATAAATGTAAAGGGCATTAATGTAATTTTGCATGGGCTGCGACCCGTGCCTATAAATAGGTGAACAGTATTCCCGTACTGTTCACGCTGACTGGACATTTACTTTTGTGTCACACCTGTATTCTCATTCCTTCAAGCCGAAGGTACATTTGTAATTTATTATTATTTAAACAAGTAATATAAATGAAAATAAATTGATAATTATATTTACTTAAATTATGTTACTCCTTGTACTTTGCATGAATATTCTCCATTTCTTTATCATGATCATGAGGGTATGTCCTTTATGACCTTCGTCCTAGAATCATTATATCCGAAGGGAAATAATGATTCGAAGGACGAAGGGCTTTGATATTTAACATTTTATGTTGCCTTGTTCTTGATTCATAGCATTTGAGAACAAGTCCCCAACAGGCATTAACATTTAACATTTTATGTTGCCTTGTTCTTAATTCATAGCATTTGAGAACAAGTCCCCAACAGTTGGTTTTGGTGATTTTCTTCATTTAGGGTTGAAGAGGATGGAATGACAACCACACTATTATCATCATCTTCTTCCTTTGGATTTATTTCTCCAATAGCCATTGTCTTCATAGCATTTCTCAATTGAGTTCCACCAACATCATCAAGATTATCACTTTCATCTTGAGACCCATTAGTTTCATCAAACTCAACATCATATGCTTCTTCAATAATACCATGAGTCTTGTTGAAAACTCTATAAGCCTTGCTATTTGATGAATATCCAAGTAGAAAACCCTCATCACATTTCTTCTCAAATTTAGAGAGTCGGCTTCCCTTTCTCAAAATTTAGCATTTGCAACCGAATACTCTAAAATATGAGATATCTGGCTTTCTACCAATGAGCAATTCATAGGGAGTTTTCTTCAAGAGCCTGTGACAATATAGTCTATTTGATGAGTGACATGCGGTGTTTATTGCTTCGGCCCAATAAGAATCCGACACATTATATTCCGCTAACATAGACCTAGCCATATCAATGAGAGTCCTATTCTTCCTTTCAACAATACCAATTTGTTCCGGAGTATATTTGGAAGAAAATTCATGTTTAATACCCTTGTCATCACAATATTCATCAATTCTAGCATTTTTGAATTCCGACCCATTATCACTTCTAACTTTCTTGATATCAAAATCAAATTGGTTTTGAGCCAATATAGCAAATGACTTGAATGTTTCAAACACATTAGATTTATCCCGAAGAAAGTAAACCCAAGTGAATCTAGAATAATTGTCCACAATCACAAGGCATTAGGAATTGCCGCCAATACTCACAAAAGATGTTGGTCCAAATAAATCCATGTGAAGTAATTCCAAAGGCCGATGAGTAGACATTTGACTCTTATTTGGATGAGTATTTGCCACTTGCTTGCCGGCTTGACAAGAGCTACACAATTTGTTCTTCTCAAATTTCACATCTTTCAAGCCACGGACTAAATCATGTTTGGTTAAACGATTGAGTTGCTTCATTCCAACATGACCAAGTCTTCTATGCCATAACCAACCTAGTGAAGCCTTTGAGAACAAGCAACTTGTGAGCTTTGCCTCACTAGATGAGAAATCAACAAGATAAAGATTTTCATATCTAAAACCTTTAAACTTAAGATTGCTACCATCAACACTAGAGATAATAACATCATCAACGGTGAAATTGCAACTATATCCTAAATCACATAATTGAGCTACATATAGTAAATTAAAATTCAAGGACTCAACCAAGAGCACATTTGATATGGAATGATCATTCGAAATAGCAATTTTACCCAAACCTTTAACCTTTCCTTTTTGATTATCTCCAAATGTGATACTATCATAACTTGAGCAATCTCCCGCACTCATTTGGGTGAACATTTTCATATCTCCGGTCATATGTTGTGTGCATCCACTATCCAACACCCAATGATTCCCTCCCGCCTTGTAGTTCACCTACAAAAGGAAATCAATCTCTCTTAGGTACCCAAACTTGCTTGGGTCCTTGGATGTTAGTGACCAAGGTCTTTGGCACCCAAATAGCTTTCTTCTTATTGCCAACAATTGAAGTACCAACAAATTTAGCATGAACACCTTTTGCATTATGAGAAAGAACATAATAATGCTCAAAACAAGAGGAGGATACATTCTTTAGCTTAGGACAATTCTTCTTGATATGTCCCTTCTTGTGACACTTGTGACACAATGAGAGCACCTAGAGGGGGGGGGGGGGGTGAATAGGTGATCCTGTAAAAACTTAAGCTTATAGCCACAAAAACTTGTTAAGGGTTAGCACAATTAATGCCAAGTGGCTGGAGAGAAGATCTTGCACAATACGACAATCACAAAGAATTCAACACAGAGAAGACACGGTGATTTATCCCGTGGTTCGGCCAAGTACAAAACTTGCCTACTCCACGTTGTGGCGTCCCAACGGACGAGGGTTGCAATCAACCCCTCTCAAGCGGTCCAAAGACTCACTTGAATACCACTGTGTTTTGCCTTGCTTATCTTTATCCCACTCGCGAGGAATCTCCACAGATTGGAGTCTCTCGCCCTTACACTTAAGATTCACAAAGAAGCACGGAGTAAGGGAGGGAAGCAACACACACAAATCCACAGCGAAATGTGCACACACACGACCAAGAATCGAGCTCAAAGACTATCTCAAAGTTCTCACAAGAACGGAGCTCGAATCACTTAGAATGACAATCGGATGCGCAAAGACTGAGTGTGGATGATCAAGAATGCTCTAAGGTTGCTTGATTTCTCCCTCCATGCGCCTAGGGGTCCCTTTTATAGCCCCAAGGCAGCTAGGAGCCGTTGAGAACAAATCTGGAAGGCCATCTTTGCCTTCTGTCGTCGGGCGCACCGAACAGTCCGGTGCACACCGGACACTGTCCGGTGCCCGATTTCCTTCCTTAAACAGCGCAGTCGACCGTTGCAGATGCAGGAGCCGTTGGCGCACCGGACATGTCCGGTGCACACCGGACAGTCCGGTGCCCCCTTCCGACCGTTGGCTCGGCCACGTGTCCCGCGCAGATCGCGTGGCCGACCGTTGGCTCACCGGACAGTCCGGTGCACACCGGACAGTCCGGTGAATTTTAGCCGTACGCCGTCAGCAAATTCCCGAGAGCGGCCTCTTCGGCCGAGGCAACCTGGCACACCGGACACTGTCCGGTGCACCACCGGACACTGTCCGGTGCACCACCGGACAGTCCGGTGCCCCAGACCAAACCAGCCTTTTGGCTGTACACAGCCAACTCTCTCTTTTCTTCTTCTATCTGTTTCTAACACTTAGACAAATATATTAGTACACAAAACCAATGTACTAAGACTTAGAAGCATACCTTTGCTCTTGATTTGCACTTTGTTCACCCATGGGCATAGATTCACATTTAAACACTTGTGTTGACACTCAATCACCAAAATACTTAGAAATGGCCCAAAGGCACATTTCCCTTTCAATCTCCCCCTTTTTGGTGATTTATGCCAACACAACATAAAGCAACTAGAACAAGTGCAAAATCACTTCAAATAAAACTCAAATTGATTTTGATTCAATTTTGGCATATATGGATCATCCTTTGCCACCACTTGGTTTGTTTTTGCAAATCAAACTCAAATCTCTATCTCTAAGTCAAACACACATGTTGAAGCATAAAGAGAGTCATTTCAAAAGAGATTGATCAAAGATTTCAAAAACTCCCCCTATTTCCCATAATCAACACTTCTCCCCACAAGAAGCCAACTTTTGACAAGAGAGACAATAAAAGAGTTTAACAAAACAAAAACTCTATTCTACTATTTTCAAAATCTCTCAAGTGGTAGCTGATCCATTTATCGCTTTGGCCTTTATTTTCTCCCCCTTTGGCATCAAGCACCAAAACGGGATCAATCTTGGCCCTTTTAACCCCATTGCCTTACCAAAATCTTCAAATGAGAACACAAAGGCAATAAGAGTCTAAAAATGAACTTGGAATAAGTTACCCTCTCATTGGAGTGCAGTGGAAGTCTTTCATGGTCCAAGTCCACCTTTTCCCTTTCAATCCTCCTTCGAGACTAAATCATCAAACTCAAGCACATGGTTAGTCTCAAAGGGTCAAGTTGTAACACATCTCCCCCTAAACATGTGCATCACTTTGCAACGGACTTGTGAGGTCCAGGGAGTGTTTGTACAACTTGAGCACCTTAATAAGCAACAAAATGCAAAAAGGAACATGATCAAAAGCATAAATACATGTATGCTACAATTCAATCCAGGTTCCGCGAATCTAAGACATTTAGCTCACTACGCAACCTGCAAAAGGTCTTCTCATCTAGAGGCTTAGTGAAGATATCGGCTAGCTGGTTCTCGGTGCTAACATGAAACACTTCGATATCTCCCTTTTGCTGGTGGTCTCTCAAAAAGTGATGCCTGATGTCTATGTGCTTTGTGCGGCTGTGCTCAACAGGATTCTCCGCCATGCAGATAGCACTCTCATTGTCACATAGGAGTGGGACTTTGCTCAGATTGTAGCCAAAGTCCCGGAGGGTTTGCCTCATCCAAAGTAGTTGCGCGCAACACTGACCTGCGGCAACGTACTCGGCCTCAGCGGTGGATAGGGCAACGGAGGTTTGTTTCTTAGAGTTCCATGACACCAGGGACCTTCCTAAGAATTGGCACGTCCCCGATGTACTCTTCCTATCGACCTTACATCCAGCATAGTCGGAGTCTGAGTATCCAACTAAGTCAAAGGTAGACCCCTTTGGATACCAGAGCCCGAAGCAAGGCGTAGCAACCAAATATCTAAGAATTCGCTTCACCGCCACTAAGTGACACTCCTTAGGATCGGATTGAAATCTAGCACACATGCATACGCTAAGCATAATATCCGGTCTACTAGCACATAAGTAAAGCAAAGAACCTATCATTGACCGGTATGCTTTTTGATCAACGGACTTACCTCCTTTGTTGAGGTCGGTGTGTCCGTCGGTCCCCATCGGAGTCTTTGCGGGCTTGGCGTCCTTCATCCCAAACCGCTTCAGCAAGTCTTGCGTGTACTTTGTTTGGGAGATGAAGGTGCCGTCCTTGAGTTGCTTCACTTGGAACCCAAGGAAGTAGTTCAACTCGCCCATCATCAACATCTCGAATTTTTGCGTCATCACCCTGCTAAACTCTTCACAAGACTTTTGGTTAGTAGAACCAAATATTATGTCATCGACATAAATTTGGCACACAAACAAATCACCATTACAAGTCTTAGTAAAAAGAGTTGGATCGGCTTTCCCAACCTTGAAAGCATTAGCAACTAAGAAATCTCTAAGGCATTCATACCATGCTCTTGGGGCTTGCTTAAGTCCATAGAGCGCCTTAGAGAGCTTACACACATGGTCGGGGAACCGATCATCCTCGAAGCCAGGGGGTTGCTCTACGTACACCTCCTCCTTGATCGGCCCGTTGAGGAAAGCGCTCTTCACATCCATTTGGTACAACCTGAAAGAATGGTGAGCGGCATATGCTAGCAAGATTCGAATTGACTCTAGCCTAGCCACAGGAGCAAAAGTCTCCTCGAAATCCAAACCTGCGACTTGGGCATAACCTTTTGCCACAAGTCGAGCCTTGTTTCTCGTCACCACCCCGTGCTCGTCCTGTTTGTTGCGGAACACCCACTTGGTTCCCACAACATTTTGCTTCGGACGAGGCACCAGCGTCCAAACTTCATTTCTCTTGAAGTTGTTGAGCTCCTCCTGCATGGCCAGCACCCAGTCCGGATCTAGCAAGGCCTCCTCTACCCTGAAAGGCTCAATAGAAGAGACAAAAGAGTAATGCTCACAAAAATTAACTAATCGAGAACGAGTAGTTACTCCCTTGCTAATGTCACCCAGAATTTGGTCGACGGGATGATCCCTTTGAATCATCGCTCGAACTTGGGTTGGAGGTGCTGGTTGCGCATCTTCCTCCATCACATGATCATCTTGTGCTCCCCCTTGATCAAGCGCCTCTACTTGAGGTACCTGTTCGTCATCTTTGGTTGGGGAAGGCACCATAGTTGAGGAAGAAGGTTGATCTCGTTCATCTTGTTCCTGTGGCCGCACTTCTCCAATCGCCATGGTTCGTATAGCGGCTGTCGGAACATCTTCTTCATCTACATCATCACAATCAACAACTTGCTCTCTTTGAGAGCCATTAGTCTCATCAAATACAACGTCGCTAGAGACTTCAACCAAACCCGATGATTTGTTGAAGACTCTATACGCCTTTGTATTTGAGTCATAACCTAACAAAAACCCTTCTACAGCTTTGGGAGCAAACTTAGAATTTCTACCTTTCTTCACTAGAATGTAGCACTTGCTCCCAAATACACGAAAGTAAGATACATTGGGTTTGTTACCGGTTAGTAGCTCATACGAAGTCTTCTTGAGGAGGCGATGAAGATAGACCCTGTTGATGGCGTGGCAAGCCGTGTTCACGGCTTCCGACCAAAAACACTCGGGGGTCTTGAATTCTCCAAGCATTGTCCTCGCCATATCGATTAGCGTCCTGTTCTTCCTCTCTACCACACCATTTTGCTGTGGTGTGTAGGGAGCGGAGAACTCGTGCTTGATCGCTTCCTCCTCAAGGAACTCCTCCACTTGAAGGTTCTTGAACTCGGACCCGTTGTCGCTCCTTATCTTCTTCACTTTGAGCTCAAATTCATTTTGAGCTCTCCTGAGGAAGCGCTTGAGGGTCACTTGGGTTTCAGACTTATCCTGCAAAAAGAATACCCAAGTGAAGCGGGAAAAGTCATCAACAATAACTAAACCATACTTACTCCCTCCTATGCTCAGATAGGCGACGGGTCCGAAGAGGTCCATATGCAGCAGCTCCAGGGGTCTTGAAGTGGTCATCACATTCTTGCTGTGATGCGCTCCTCCCACTTGTTTACCTGCTTGACAAGCTGCACAAGGTCTATCTTTTTCGAAATGCATGTTAGTCAAACCTATCACGTGTTCTCCCTTTAGAAGCTTGTGAAGGTTCTTCATCCCCACATGTGCTAAGCGGCGATGCCACAGCCAGCCCATGCTAGTCTTAGCTATTAAGCATGCATCTAGACCGGCCTCTTCTTTTGCAAAATCAACTAAATAAAGTTTGCCGTCTAATACACCCTTAAAAGCTAGTGAACCATCACTTCTTCTAAAGACAGACACATCTACATTCGTAAATAGACAGTTATATCCCATATGACATAATTGACTAACAGATAGCAAATTGTATCCAAGACTCTCTACTAAAAATACATTAGAGATAGAATGCTCATTAGAAATTGCAATTTTACCTAACCCTTTTACCTTGCCTTGATTCCCATCACCGAATATAATTGAATCTTGGGAATCCTTATTCTTGACGTAGGAGGTGAACATCTTCTTCTCCCCCGTCATATGGTTTGTGCATCCGCTGTCGATAATCCAGCTTGAACCCCCGGATGCATAAACCTGCAAGGCAAATTTAGGCTTGGGACTTAGGTACCCAACTCTTGTTGGGTCCTACAAGGTTAGTGCAAATTTCCTTAGGGACCCAAATGCAAGTTTTGTCTCCCTTGCATTTTGCCCCTAACTTCCTAGCAACTATTTTCCTATCCTTTCTACAAATAGCAAAGGAAGCATTTAGGGCATGATAAATTGTAGAAAGTCCATGAACTTTCCTATGAGCATTAACAACATTTCTCCTACCAACCTTTCTATCATGCTCAACATGAGAACTAGAAGCAGTCATAGCATAAGAATCATAAGCATGTGAATCAAAGGCATCATAACTTCTAAAAGCATTTCTAGAATTTTTCCTATCATGATACAAAAAGGCATGGTTCTTTTTAGCACTAGTAGCCATAGGGGCCTTCCCTTTCTCCTTAGCGGGAATGGAAGCCTTATGGCTTGTTAAGTTCTTGGCTTCCCTTTTGAAGCCAAGTCCATCCTTAATTGAGGGGTGTCTACCAATCGTGTAGGCATCCCTTGCAAATTTTAGTTTATCGAAATCATTCTTGCTAGTCTTAAGTTGGGCATTAAGACTAGCCAATTCCTCAGTTAGTTTGGAAATTGAAACTAAATGATCACTACAGGCATCAACATCGAAATCTTTACACCTAGTGCAAATCTTAACATGTTCTACACAAGATGTTGATTTACTAGATTTTTTTAGTTTAGCATTTAAATCATCATTTATGCTCTTTAAACTAGCAATTGAATCATGACATGTAGACAACTCACAAGAAAGCATTTCATTTCTTTTAATCTCTAATGCAAGTGATTTTTGTGCTTCTACAAACTTGTCATGTTCTTCATACAACAAATCCTCTTGCTTTTCTAAAAGCACATTCTTATCATTCAAGGCATCAATCAATTCATTGATTTTGTCTATCTTAGATCTATCTAAGCCCTTAAATAAGCATGAATAGTCTATGTCATCATCATCACTAGACTCATTATCACTAGAAGAAGCATAAGTGGAGTCTCGAGTACTCACCTTCTTCTCCCTTGCCATAAGGCATGTGTGACGCTCGTTGGGGAAGAGGGATGACTTGTCGAAGGCGGTGGCGGCGAGTCCTTCATTGTCGGAGTCGGAGGAGCAATCCGAATCCCACTCCTTTCCGATGTGTGCCTCGCCCTTGGCCTTCTTGTAATTCTTCTTCTTTTCCCTCTTGTTCCCCTGTTCCTGGTCACTATCGTTATCGGGGCAGTTAGCGATAAAATGACCAATCTTACCGCACTTGAAGCATGAGCGCTTCCCCTTTGTCTTGGTCTTGCTTGGCTGCCCCTTGTGACCTTTTAGCACCGTCTTGAAACGTTTGATGATGAGAGCCATCTCTTCATCATTAAGTCCGGCCGCCTCAATTTGTGCCACCTTGCTAGGTAGCGCCTCCTTGTTTCTTGTTGCCTTGAGAGCAAGGGGTTGATGCTCGTTGATCGGTCCATTCAAGGCGTCGTCCACGTATCTTGCCTCCTTGATCATCATCCGCCCGCTTACGAATTTTCCGAGTACCTCCTCGGGCGTCATCTTCGTGTTCCTGGGATTCTCACGAATGTTGTTCACGAGATGAGGATCAAGAATGGTAAATGACCTTAGCATTAGGCGGACAACGTCGTGATCCGTCCATCGCGTGCTTCCGTAGCTCCTTATTTTGTTGATAAGGGTCTTGAGCCGGTTGTATGTTTGGGTTGGCTCCTCGCCCCTTATCATTGCAAACCTTCCAAGCTCGCCCTCCACCAACTCCATTTTAGTGAGCATGGTGATGTCGTTCCCCTCGTGAGAAATCTTGAGGGTGTCCCATATCTGCTTGGCATTGTCCAAGCCGCTCACCTTATTGTACTCGTCCCTGCACAAAGAGGCTAGCAACACAGTAGTAGCTTGTGCATTTTTATGAATTTGTTCATTAATAAACATAGGGCTATCCGAGCTATCAAATTTCATTCCATTCTCTACAATCTCCCATATGCTTGGATGGAGAGAGAATAAATGACTACGCATTTTGTGACTCCAAAATCCGTAGTCCTCCCCATCAAAGTGTGGAGGTTTGCCAAGAGGAATGGAAAGCAAATGCGAATTCGAACTATGTGGAATACGAGAATAATCAAATGAAAAATTCGAATTGACCGTTTTCCTGTAGTCGTTGTCGTCGTCCTTTTGAGAAGAAGAGGATTCGTCGCTGTCGTAGTAGACGATCTCCTTGATGCGCCTTGTCTTCTTCTTCTTCCCATCTTTGCGCTTGTGGCCCGAGCCAGAGTCGTTGGATTTGTCATCTTTTGGCTCGTTGACGAAGGACTCCTTTTCCTTGTCGTTGATCACGATTCCCTTCCCCTTAGGATCCATCTCTTCGGGCGATTAGTCCCTTTCTTGAAGAGAACGGCTCTGATACCAATTGAGAGCACCTAGAGGGGGGGGTGAATAGGTGATCCTGTAAAAACTTAAGCTTATAGCCACAAAAACTTGTTAAGGGTTAGCACAATTAATGCCAAGTGGCTGGAGAGAAGATCTTGCACAATACGACAATCACAAAGAATTCAACACAGAGAAGACACGGTGATTTATCCCGTGGTTCGGCCAAGTACAAAACTTGCCTACTCCACGTTGTGGCGTCCCAACGGACGAGGGTTGCAATCAACCCCTCTCAAGCGGTCCAAAGACTCACTTGAATACCACTGTGTTTTGCCTTGCTTATCTTTATCCCACTCGCGAGGAATCTCCACAAATTGGAGTCTCTCGCCCTTACACTTAAGATTCACAAAGAAGCACGGAGTAAGGGAGGGAAGCAACACACACAAATCCACAGCGAAATGCGCACACACACGACCAAGAATCGAGCTCAAAGACTATCTCAAAGTTCTCACAAGAACGGAGCTCGAATCACTTAGAATGACAATCGGATGCGCAAAGACTGAGTGTGGATGATCAAGAATGCTCTAAGGTTGCTTGATTTCTCCCTCCATGCGCCTAGGGGTCCCTTTTATAGCCCCAAGGCAGCTAGGAGTCGTTGAGAACAAATCTGGAAGGCCATCTTTGCCTTCTGTCGTCGGGCGCACCGGACAGTCCGGTGCACACCGGACACTGTCCGGTGCCCGATTTCCTTCCTTAAACAGCGCAGTCGACCGTTGCAGATGCGGGAGCCGTTGGCGCACCGGACATGTCCGGTGCACACCGGACAGTCCGGTGCCCCCTTCCGACCGTTGGCTCGGCCACGTGTCCCGCGCAGATCGCGTGGCCGACCGTTGGCCCGGCCGACCGTTGGCTCACCGGACAGTCCGGTGAATTTTAGCCGTACGCCGTCAGCAAATTCCCGAGAGCGGCCTCTTCGGCCGAGGCAACCTGGCACACCGGACACTGTCCGGTGCACCACCGGACAGTCCGGTGCCCCAGACCAAACCAGCCTTTTGGCTGTACACAGCCAACTCTCTCTTTTCTTCTTCTATCTGTTTCTAACACTTAGACAAATATA
Source organism: Zea mays (assembly GCF_902167145.1). Lineage (NCBI taxonomy): Eukaryota > Viridiplantae > Streptophyta > Magnoliopsida > Poales > Poaceae > Zea > Zea mays. Next base: position 207,177,212 of record NC_050097.1, read on the forward strand.
TTAGTACACAAAACAAATGTACTAAGACTTAGAAGCATACCTTTGCTCTTGATTTGCACTTTGTTCACCCATGGGCATAGATTCACATTTAAACACTTGTGTTGACACTCAATCACCAAAATACTTAGAAATGGCCCAAAGGCACATTTCCCTTTCACACACTTTGTCACATTCTTTCACGAACAATGTCTTCTGCTTTACAAAAGCATTCTTTCCTTTCTTGGGAACATATCCAAGACCCTCACGATTAAGTGAGCACCGTTGACTCCCCAATATGAAATCCAATTTAGCCTTTCCACCATATGCCTTTTCTAGATCATGGGTTAGAGCATTCACTCTATCTACTAATACTTCATTCTCAACAGTGATTTGTGATTCATCATGAGCAATGTTATCATTTATAAGAGAAATTTTGCAGTTATCACAAATAGAGTTAGTAGGTTGTGGTTCACTTGTAGGACTATCAAGTAAGTCACATGTGACCCCAACATCCTCGGTGACCACCACAACTTCATGCACAATAGATGAGTTTTAAGCTTCCACAAGCTTCTCACAATTCTCTTTTAGATCGTTGTGAGAGGTCTTGAGCTCCTCAAAAGACACTTGGAGGTTTTTATACAATTCCTTCAAGGTCTTAAACTTTTCTTTTTCTTTGTGCATGTAGTCATCAGCCTCACCTAACATTCTAACAAGATCATCATATGAATAGCCATCATCCTCAACATCATCATCATTAAGGATGTAAATGGTCGGTAAAATTCGGTAAATTTCCGGTACCGTTTACCAGATTTTTCTGACCGTTTTCAGATTTTTCGGGATATACGGAAAACGGGACGGAAACGGGATGTGTTATTACGAAAACGGTACGGTAAACGGTGAGACATATTTACCGTCTGTTTTCGAAATTCTCGGGAAAATCCAGTATTTTCCCGTATTTTAACTGTATTTTCCCGGTCCAAAAAAAACAAAGGAGGCAAGAACTATACCCGTTAGGGTTTTAGATGTCATAGAAGATATATCAAGTGATCCAGACGACATGCCACATGATTTCTAGTTTATGTATCGTGTGTTTAAGACTTATATACTATGTGGTTAAAACTTTAGTGAACATGTATGATCATTTATGTGTGGTCATGACTATGTATTGTATATTTGTGTGGTTGAGACTTGTATGTGAATGTGAATGAACAATCGTGTTTTAAGACTTATGTGTTATGTGTTAAAATTTAAGAGTGGATGTTGGGGGCATGCTTCGTCACCGAAGATCCTGTAAGAAGAAACACCTTCGGCAGTTCCTCTCAAAAAGCAGTGCCAAAGCTATCATCCATAAAGCTTCGCCATAGTGGCATGTCTCAAGACGAAGGAGTGAACCGACTTAAAGATGAAATGACCAATCGAACCGTGATAGCTTGTATTATGATTGTAAGCATTTGTAAAGGACATGAATGTAATTTCTCACAGGCTGCGTCCTGTGCCTATAAATAGATGAACAGTACCCCTGTACTGTTCACGCTGACTGGTATTTACTTGCATGTCACACTTGAATTCTCACCTTCTGTCAAGCCGAAGGTATAAATGAAATTCAATATTATCCATGTTTATTTATGATTATATAATAAAAATGTCTGAATGATATCAGATAATTATTGTGGCGGAACCGTCCGAATTATTCCAACTTAAGTGCCTAAGTCCCGCCTTAAAGGCTAGACCACACTTAAATAGGAATAAATCGTCAGTCCCTCGGATCTAGTCCGACGAGGCCACTTATCCAGGATCGAATACCACTAGCTCACACGAAGGTGAGGCACAGAGAAATACAATAAAACATAATACCACAAATTTAATAAGTATCATTAGTGATTACATTATCGGAGTTTCATAAATAATAACCATGAATTTAATGCAGCGGATATAACTAACGGAGAAAACCGAATAACATGGCGAAGCCTGGCCACGCTACTCCTCCTGGTCCTCTCCTGCGGGAGTAATAACCCACTCGACCGTCTATCCCGGTGGCAGGGATGGAGGCCAAGTCACACCAACAACCAATCATCCTAAGGAGTACCTGCAAAAATTGTGCCACAAGCAAGGCTGAGTATACTAATACTCAGCTAGACTTACCCGGTGTGAGGAGTCTACTCCTCTACCTCTAGACATGCAGCTGTTTGGCTATGGGGTTTGGTTGCCAAAAGCACTAGCTGAGTTTCTAAATCAAGTTTTAACTTTGTCAAATGTAAGTGTGACTCTCTTAAGGCTAAAAGTGTACTATCTACTCATACATGGTATCAAACATTTTTAGCAATCAACATCTTGTATCAACTCACCACATTTCCACTTGTTACTCAATGTAGCAGCATGGATCAAGCAGTCTCATTAGCTGCGAGAAGCAGACGATTCGAATCGAGTTTTAAACCTTGCAAGACAAACCTAAACACACGACGTGGCGAGGCACTCCGTCCCCACACACATCAACCGTCCCCATCGATTCCCTGGCAGCAGATCAGGGCTCACCGCCTTGGCGTACAATGCCTCACTGACCCCGACTGGCCGTCGTGCAGTGACCGCACTTGTACCCACCATAACCGGAATGGGAGACCACGTCTCAGGTCGCGTGAGGGGATATGTCCGCTGGCAGGTTCAATCAGGTACTAGGCTTACCGATTTACCATATTTCTTGGCATGTGCTTAGTACGTTCAAACGCTTGACTCACGGTACCACACCTTAATCCTTATTCCAATTTCCGTCTTGTAGACAACCAATCCCCATGGATTGTTGTCCACAGACCAACATCATTATGATAATAAAGTGGAGACAATCAATTCCTGACCTCGCGCGAGTGCTAGAAAAATCACTCGACTTCTACCGAGATCCTACTTAATAAAGCAACTACTCGACCTAGCATACTAGTATTCATCTCAAAAGGAATCCTGAGTTTATGCAACTAAGGTTCCAAACAACTCCTACACTTAAGTGCACAGTACAAGCCTACAAACATTAAGTGTAGGAAAATAGCATATATAAACGGTTATGCATAAAACCGGGGCTTGCCTTTAATTTAACACTTAGATAGTGTTTGCTGGGGGAGATACTCGCTCGGCGAGCATCCACTGGTTAAGTCCATCCTTCCTTCAGTACGTCCACCAACTGTATCTTGTGGTTGGCACCACATCACTTGCACGGTCGTCACCTCTCGGTCCTAAATGAGATGCAGGATGCATATGTATGAATACAATGAAAAATATCACAAGATATTTTAAGTACGCGCTAGCAAATTAAACACTAAGTAGCGAGACATCACAAGCAACTACACACACTAGCGTTAGCTAACTACATATCATCGAGCACACAACGTTAACACCACAAAAAGATGACACACATTTTGTATATTGACGCAACACAACTACGACCCCATAAGTACAAGCGTTTATTTAATTTGCTACGGCTTTTCATTAGTTCTTCTATTTATCACACAAAAGCATTCAACACAAGTTTAACCGATGACATAGGCATCAATGTCTATGGAAATTCTATATCACAATCAACTAAAGAAGAAACATATAAAACAATACACACATGTCATCTCTAGCTTAGCTATGGCAAGTCTACATTACTTAAGAGCAAGCCAAACATTTTTAGCGCGAAGGGTGAACTAAACAATCAAAAGCGCATTTGCAGATTTTTGGGACAGCAACACAGCAGCTACTTGTTTTAATCACAACTTTTCATATTTTAACCCAAAAATAGCAAATTAAGACTTTCTGGAAATCTTGAAAAGTGCTCTACGACTTTGGTATTGTCATCACGACATGATTAAACACTTAGCAAGGTCAAAACGTGCTATTACAACAGCGCTGTCCAGATTTGGACAAATTCAGACTTATAACTTTAAAAATTCATAACTGAAGATTCAGGCATCCAAACAAGGTGATCCTAGACTTTCTGGAAAGCTAATTAAATGTTCTACAAATTATTTATAAACATCCCTAGCTGGTTTAGCATGTATCAAGGTTAAAATATACTATGAAGGTTGTGCTGTCCAAAACTGGACAGATTCAGTCTTCACACTTCAAACACATGTAACTTAATCTTCAGACCACCAAAAATAGTGATCCAAGACTTTTTGGAAAGCTTGTGAAAAGTACTACATAACTTTTATAATCAACAAGAAGTGATTCCAGGTTTATTCAAATCAAACATTACAGTTTTTGAAATCTGTTCTGACAGAGGACAGAACACAGCAACCAGTTTGAAAAATTCATAAATCTTAAACTATTAGTCCTATGGTTATGGAATTTTAACACAAGCAAGATCAGAAAAGCCTCTACAACTTTCTTATAATCGACAAGTACTGATTCTAAAATTCACTTAAGCAAACAGTACAGTCTCTGAAATCTGTACAGAAATTGGGCAGATTCAGTTACTGAATTTGTAAAAAGCATAACTCCTAAACTGTCAGACCTATGGCTGTCAAATTTTAACACAAGTAAGATAATAGAGTTGTCTACAACTTTCTTGTGAACACCAATAACTGATTTTAAAATTAACTTGAGCAACCATTGCAATTTCTGAAATCTGTTCTGAAATTCGACAGATTCAGATGTTGGGCTTGTGAAAAACACAACTCCTAAACAATCAGGTTTATGGCTGTCAAATTTTAGTACAAGCAAGATAATAATGTTATCTACAACTCTTCTACATGACTTTTCTACAGAAAACATGGTTTGGTTTATCGAACAAACAGCACAACTAAAACAGTGCGTGCAGTCCAAAACAGCAATCAATAAATTTTAGCTCCTATATAATTCAAGAATCGTCGCGTTCTAGAGACTTGAATTATTCTAACGCTTTACCATTTGTTAGAGTTAACATAACCAAGGGAGAACTAACAAGTAGACTTACTAAATTTTTATTCGTGTCATTTTGTATGCTAGAATCACCACACACAATTAACAACACATCCACCACAATAATCGGACCCGGTACATATACATGCGTCGATGCGCCCTTCACACACTAATTTGCATTTTAGCTTAGACATCATATGAGCGCCACTACTTTTTATCCGCGACCATAATCATGCGCAATTTGGCTACAACATCCCAAACGGGTGTAAGAACACTAGTTTCTAGTTTTAACCCCATGATTGTTCCATTAATCATTTTAACTACTTAATCGGCATCGACTGACTTAACCTTCATCTCGACGGTCCGAGCACCACAATTCACGAAAGTCTACCTAGACATCTAGCATCACATAGAGAGTCTACCAATTTAACTTGCAACCACTTGAAGTACTGGAAACACATACATATAACAATTACTTAACGCAATTGAATTCCTTTATTTAACAAGAGTTGGCTAACACAGCATAAAAATAATAATAATTCATACACAAGTTCATATTTTTCTCAATCATAACCCCACGAGACCAACAAAACTAGTTTCACCATTTTAGACATCTTAACTTAAAATATAGCAAAAAGTAATTCGATTAGTTTTCTTAACTACTTTTCTATATTAGGTCACTTAGCTCCTAATTAATCAACACACCATATTTCCGTCGACGCAATAGGTAGAGCACGATTACTTGTTTCTAACAATCTTTGGGTATCAACAATTAATTGCCTATGGTATTTATCCGACTCGAAAACATAGAAAAGACGACGACTACTACGGCATGTCGTCACCTCATCTTAATCGCATAATCAATTTTAGCTTTACTGATCGAGTCTGCCGACTAACCGTTTAAACTAGTAAAACCTATCCTTCGCATCAAACAACACATCGCACATCTTCCTATCGAAACGTAAAAACATCCGAGTTCTTTTCTACTTCTTTTTCTTCTCTATAAAAAATTCAATCCATACCAATACAATTTTTAAACATGCACCACATCGACCAAAATATAATTAGACAACTACAAATCGCATACATCACATAACCTTTTGTTCTCCAATCGCAAATGAGATCCTACCAATGCGTATAACCAAAACATTTTACACACATCCATTCAAAATAATTAATCGAGTCGATCGAGAGCGACATGCATCAGCTCACCATAAACAAACCCAAACGGTGTTTGCAAGAATGACGGTGATTCTGATTTGTGCATTGCTCCAAACATCCGACGAGCGTCGAGCGGCTTGCCTTCTCCACGCAAAACACGGGGTTCTCTCCTCCACAAAAATAAAACAAAGCAGCACACATACATAATTAATCACCGAAGAACATTGCCAATACGGAATCAAACAAAGGTCGTCGTCGTCTCACCGAGGTGAACGGCGTCGATGTTGGGGCTGCGCAGATCCGGTGAAGCACGCAGTGCGGAGGTGATCCGGGGCCGCTGTTTTGGATCGGCACCACTGCGCAGCGAAGTTGGACGCCAAGGCTGCGAGCAGGGGCTTCTTGCTGCTGCGCAAGGGAAAAAGAAGGAGGGGGGCGAGCAGAGCTGCTGCTCGGTCATGGAGATGTGGTCGGGGAAGGTGCTGGCTTGAGGGAGAAGGGGTGGGACAGCAAGGGGGCAGAGGAGGTTGGCAGCCATGGAAGAAACTCGAGCTCCCTGTTTGCTGCATGCCGCGGACAGCAGAGGGAGGACGAAGACCCGGCTGCTACTGTTGCTGGGCGCCGGCCATGGAGGAGGCAAGCTCCAGTCGGACTTGGGGAAGGAGCCAGAGAGAGCTCGCGGCAGGGAGGTAAGCTCGGCCATGGGAATGGCTGCTTGCTGCCGTGCTGCGGGAGGAAGAAGCAGGGGGCGCCATGGAGAAGTTTCTGCGCATCCTGCAGCAAGGACGCCATTGGAGAAGGGGGCGCTGGCCTTGGTGCTCCCTGCACGCAGGGGAACAGCAGGGGAGAAAAGAAGCTCGTCCATGGCTGCTGCGCTGCGGAGGCCGTCGGCCATGGGAGGCAGAGAGCACGCAGGGAGGTGGAGCTGAGCTCCCTGCTGCACGCCGTGTGGAAGAAGACAGGGAAAAAAAGAAGAAGGTGGCAGCTAGGGGGGTAGGTGAATAAAAGCCAAGTGCAAGGGAAGGGGTCCGTATTTATAGACACATGCTAGGGTTAGGGTTTTTCTTAGTGGGCCTATTGGGCTGAAATGGGCTTGGCCAAAATCCAAATCGGGTCGCGCTAAATTATTCTCCGGAATTACAAATGCTCCTGCGGATTTCGTCGCTACGGAGAAACAGAGCGAAAAGAGTTCGGACGAACGGAAGGTTGCGCAATTAACTCGGCCGAGAGTCTAATTTGATTCCGCTCGAAAATAATTCCCTACGCGTGATTTGAAAATAAATCGTCCTGAGATTCGATCGGCTTTGGATTTTTAGTCGGAGGAGGTGAATCGTGGCATTTCAAAATTGCTGTCGATACGGGGTTTTGAATTCAGTTCGGACATGAGATATTTGGCCGAGTCAGATAAAATTGATTAGAGGACGACATATTGAGCGTTCCGTTTGAGAGTACGGACTCAGATTAAAATAGTCAGACATCGATCGAAGTTCGAGGAATTAGATTCGGGCTCAGATCAGATAACAGTCGTCGAGAGTTTGATTTTAAAGAGCTTCAGATGAGATTTATAATTCGAGAATGATCTTCGAGTCTGCATTAGTTTCGAGAATTAAAAGTTTTAACACGCTCCAAAATTGGTTGTTTTCTCGCGATCGATTAACTCTGAATTCGGTGAACTTCCAAGAGAAAGCCTGATAAACAGAGATAGGCACGATCGAGAAATAGAATTTTTTTACTGAGCATCCGAGATTAGGATTAATCTCCCGACATAACGCAAATTAGACACCTGGGGTGTCACAGCCTTCCCCCCTTAAACAGAATCTCGTCCCGAGATTCGAATGAGGGCCTTCAAGGGTGGAGAAGCATGTAACTCCCAGGCTGGAGATAGATGCAAATTCATGAGAGGGTATCTGACACGATACGAAAGATAGATTTGGATAGAATATCGCGGCATGTTGAGACAAAATGCAGCGATCACTCTGAGAGAATATCCACAAAAGATAGCACATCAGTATAGTCTCGTAATGGATCACAACTATTAACCACGATACCAGCGCGTGCCGAGCAGCTCAACCATGTGTGCGCGCCCACAGGAGGCTCTCGGTTTCGTCGCGGCACCATCAGTCATTAGTCATGACATCATTACCAAACGCAACCAATGAGAAATCCACATAGCACAGATAGATGGAGCCCATGAGAGTATGGCTCAGAAAATAAGGGTGTGATCGGAGTTGAAACATAGATTTTTGACAAAAGAGCATCACATGAGAATTTTCTTCAACTCAGAGAACTAGTTTATGATCAACATGGAGAATATCAGATTAGATATTAGCACGAGATTTGATATGAGGATGAACCGACCATGAGATCAAAATAGATTGTTGAGCTTTTAGAGACATGAGAGAACCAAGGACAACAACGGAATCCATTGAACCCGATGGATACACCATTTAGAGATAAAATTGATAAAACATCGTAATGATCCTCGGAGAACGAGTATGAGAATGACCAGAAATGAGAGATTTAGGAAAATCAACATCCGATACTTGAGAACGGGTCATAGCAGATAACCAGATAACAAGGCAGAATCATTAAAAGATCCAGAGATTTGGATGATAAAGCCAGAACATGATTCACAAGGAAAAAGATCACTAGATCCATGCGAAAGGAGAGGTAGGCAACAAGATCAGCTGGATGATCAACAGGAATGCTATGAAGTGTTAGGGGCAAGGATTTATGGAAAGAAACATGGCCTTGATAGGGTTTGCGCAACTAGACACCAACAATAAAGTTTTTTTTGACACAATAAGTGCACAAGGAGACTTGGGTTGGTCTAGCAGTCAAGTTATGGGTTCTATAAGCTGTGCAGGTGTACTACCAATAGTGCAACACACAAGGGCTAGAAAACACTAACACAAGCATAACTATTTTTTTTGAGGTTTCACTCGCTAAACTCAAGGTTTTTTAAAGTGGGGGTGTCTTTTTATGAGGAAACAAACAACACATTTTTTTTGCAAAAAGGGTTGAACAATTTCAATACGACCTAGATAGCAAGGCAAGAGAAACACATAACACGCCTAACATGACTTACCAATCCAACACAAGGTAAGGCATTTCTTATAGTTCCTAACATAGCAGTATATTACATTATTCACAAGTTCTTATTATTGGAATAAAGGTGAGGGAAGCATGTTGGTGCACAAGAGACAATGATGCGACAACCATGATGCATGCTCATTCTAGTCGTCTTCTCAGACCTAACCACTTTTTCGGGTGCTTCTACAGCATCCCCATTAATAGTAGTAGTAGCCTTTATGGCCTATATAAATATAGCCACCTAGCTACCCATCTATTTCCTAAGGCTTCACGTCCTAGGTCTATCCTTATCGTCCTGACGATCTATCCAACATTGGTTTCTAGCAGGTTTCACTTTTAGAAAAGGTTGGTAATCATGACTTATTGACTTCTCTGTGATGGTATTCGCTCCGATACCAGCTGTGGCGGAACCGTCCGAATTATTCCAACTTAAGTGCCTAAGTCCCGCCTTAAAGGCTAGACCACACTTAAATAGGAATAAATCGTCAGTCCCTCGGATCTAGTCCGACGAGGCCACTTATCCAGGATCGAATACCACTAGCTCACACGAAGGTGAGGCACAGAGAAATACAATAAAACATAATACCACAAATTTAATAAGTATCATTAGTGATTACATTATCGGAGTTTCATAAATAATAACCATGAATTTAATGCAGCGGATATAACTAACGGAGAAAACCGAATAACATGGCGAAGCCTGGCCACGCTACTCCTCCTAGTCCTCTCCTGCGGGAGTAATAACCCACTCGACCGTCTATCCTGGTGGCAGGGATGGAGGCCAAGTCACACCAACAACCAATCATCCTAAGGAGTACCTGCAAAAATTGTGCCACAAGCAAGGCTGAGTATACTAATACTCAGCTAGACTTACCCGGTGTGAGGAGTCTACTCCTCTACCTCTAGACATGCAGCTGTTTGGCTGTGGGGTTTGGTTGCCAAAAGCACTAGCTGAGTTTCTAAATCAAGTTTTAACTTTGTCAAATGTAAGTGTGACTCTCTTAAGGCTAAAAGTGTACTATCTACTCATACATGGTATCAAACATTTTTAGCAATCAACATCTTGTATCAACTCACCACATTTCCACTTGTTACTCAATGTAGCAGCATGGATCAAGCAGTCTCATTAGCTGCGAGAAGCAGGCGATTCGAATCGAGTTTTAAACCTTGCAAGGCAAACCTAAACACACGACGTGGCGAGGCACTCCGTCCCCACACACATCAACCGTCCCCATCGATTCCCTGGCAGCAGATCAAGGCTCACCGCCTTGGCGTACAATGCCTCACTAACCCCGACTGGCCGTCGTGCAGTGACCGCACTTGTACCCACCATAACCGGAATGGGAGACCACGTCTCAGGTCGCGTGAGGGGATATGTCCGCTGGCAGGTTCAATCAGGTACTAGGCTTACCGATTTACCATATTTCTCGGCATGTGCTTAGTACGTTCAAACGCTTGACTCACGGTACCACACCTTAATCCTTATTCCAATTTCCGTCTTGTAGACAACCAATCCCCATGGATTGTTGTCCACAGACCAACATCATTATGATAATAAAGTGGAGACAATCAATTCCTGACCTCGCGCGAGTGCTAGAAAAATCACTCGACTTCTACCAAGATCCTACTTAATAAAGCAACTACTCGACCTAGCATACTAGTATTCATCTCAAAAGGAATCCTGAGTTTATGCAACTAAGGTTCCAAACAACTCCTACACTTAAGTGCACAGTACAAGCCTACAAACATTAAGTGTAGGAAAATAGCATATATAAACGGTTATGCATAAAACCGGGGCTTGCCTTTAATTTAACACTTAGATAGTGTTTGCTGGGGGAGATACTCGCTCGGCGAGCATCCACTGGTTAAGTCCATCCTTCCTTCAGTACGTCCACCAACTGTATCTTGTGGTTGGCACCACATCACTTGCACGGTCGTCACCTCTCGGTCCTAAATGAGATGCAGGATGCATATGTATGAATACAATGAAAAATATCACAAGATATTTTAAGTACGCGCTAGCAAATTAAACACTAAGTAGCGAGACATCACAAGCAACTACACACACTAGCGTTAGCTAACTACATATCATCATCGAGCACACAACGTTAACACCACAAAAAGATGACACACATTTTGTATATTGACGCAACACAACTACGACCCCATAAGTACAAGCGTTTATTTAATTTGCTACGGCTTTTCATTAGTTCTTCTATTTATCACACAAAAGCATTCAACACAAGTTTAACCGATGACATAGGCATCAATGTCTATGGAAATTCTATATCACAATCAACTAAAGAAGAAACATATAAAACAATACACACATGTCATCTCTAGCTTAGCTATGGCAAGTCTACATTACTTAAGAGCAAGCCAAACATTTTTAGCGCGAAGGGTGAACTAAACAATCAAAAGCGCATTTGCAGATTTTTGGGACAGCAACACAGCAGCTACTTGTTTTAATCACAACTTTTCATATTTTAACCCAAAAATAGCAAATTAAGACTTTCTGGAAATCTTGAAAAGTGCTCTACGACTTTGGTATTGTCATCACGACATGATTAAACACTTAGCAAGGTCAAAACGTGCTATTACAACAGCGCTGTCCAGATTTGGACAAATTCAGACTTATAACTTTAAAAATTCATAACTGAAGATTCAGGCATCCAAACAAGGTGATCCTAGACTTTCTGGAAAGCTAATTAAATGTTCTACAAATTATTTATAAACATCCCTAGCTGGTTTAGCATGTATCGAGGTTAAAATATACTATGAAGGTTGTGCTGTCCAAAACTGGACAGATTCAGTCTTCACACTTCAAACACATGTAACTTAATCTTCAGACCACCAAAAATAGTGATCCAAGACTTTTTGGAAAGCTTGTGAAAAGTACTACATAACTTTTATAATCAACAAGAAGTGATTCCAGGTTTATTCAAATCAAACATTACAGTTTTTGAAATCTGTTCTGACAGAGGACAGAACACAGCAACCAGTTTGAAAAATTCATAACTCTTAAACTATTAGTCCTATGGTTATGGAATTTTAACACAAGCAAGATCAGAAAAGCCTCTACAACTTTCTTATAATCGACAAGGACTGATTCTAAAATTCACTTAAGCAAACAGTACAGTCTCTGAAATCTGTACAGAAATTGGGCAGATTCAGTTACTGAATTTGTAAAAAGCATAACTCCTAAACTGTCAGACCTATGGCTGTCAAATTTTAACACAAGTAAGATAATAGAGTTGTCTACAACTTTCTTGTGAACACCAATAACTGATTTCAAAATTAACTTGAGCAACCATTGCAATTTCTGAAATCTGTTCTGAAATTCGACAGATTCAGATGTTGGGCTTGTGAAAAACACAACTCCTAAACAATCAGGATTATGGCTGTCAAATTTTAGTACAAGCAAGATAATAATGTTATCTACAACTCTTCTACATGACTTTTCTACAGAAAACATGGTTTGGTTTGTCGAACAAACAGCACAACTAAAACAGTGCGTGCAGTCCAAAACAGCAATCGATAAATTTTAGCTCCTATATAATTCAAGAATCGTCGCGTTCTAGAGACTTGAATTATTCTAACGCTTTACCATTTGTTAGAGTTAACATAACTAAGGGAGAACTAACAAGTAGACTTACTAAATTTTTATTCGTGTCATTTTGTATGCTAGAATCACCACACACAATTAACAACACATCCACCACAATAATCGGACCCGGTACATATACATGCGTCGATGCGCCCTTCACACACTAATTTGCATTTTAGCTTAGACATCATATGAGCGCCACTACTTTTTATCCGCGACCATAATCATGCGCAATTTGGCTACAACATCCCAAACGGGTGTAAGAACACTAGTTTCTAGTTTTAACCCCATGATTGTTCCATTAATCATTTTAACTACTTAATCGGCATCGACTGACTTAACCTTCATCTCGACGGTCCGAGCACCACAATTCACGAAAGTCTACCTAGACATCTAGCATCACATAGAGAGTCTACCAATTTAACTTGCAACCACTTGAAGTACTGGAAACACATACATATAACAATTACTTAACGCAATTGAATTCCTTTATTTAACAAGAGTTGGCTAACACAGCATAAAAATAATAATAATTCATACACAAGTTCATATTTTTCTCAATCATAACCCCACGAGACCAACAAAACTAGTTTCACCATTTTAGACATCTTAACTTAAAATATAGCAAAAAGTAATTCGATTAGTTTTCTTAACTACTTTTCTATATTAGGTCACTTAGCTCCTAATTAATCAACACACCATATTTCCGTCGACGCAATAGGTAGAGCACGATTACTTGTTTCTAACAATCTTTGGGTATCAACAATTAATTGCCTATGGTATTTATCCGACTCGAAAACATAGAAAAGACGACGACTACTACGGCATGTCGTCACCTCATCTTAATCGCATAATCAATTTTAGCTTTACTGATCGAGTCTGCCGACTAACCGTTTAAACTAGTAAAACCTATCCTTCGCATCAAACAACACATCGCACATCTTCCTATCGAAACGTAAAAACATCCGAGTTCTTTTCTACTTCTTTTTCTTCTCTACAAAAAATTCAATCCATACCAATACAATTTTTAAACATGCACCACATCGACCAAAACATAATTAGACAACTACAAATCGCATACATCACATAACCTTTTGTTCTCCAATCGCAAATGAGATCCTACCAATGCGTATAACCAAAACATTTTACACACATCCATTCAAAATAATTAATCGAGTCGATCGAGAGCGACATGCATCAGCTCACCATAAACAAACCCAAACGGTGTTTGCAAGAATGACGGTGATTCTGATTTGTGCATTGCTCCAAACATCCGACGAGCGTCGAGCGGCTTGCCTTCTCCACGCAAAACACGGGGTTCTCTCCTCCACAAAAATAAAACAAAGCAGCACACATACATAATTAATCACCGAAGAACATTGCCAATACGGAATCAAACAAAGGTCGTCGTCGTCTCACCGAGGTGAACGGCGTCGATGTTGGGGCTGCGCAGATCCGGTGAAGCACGCAGTGCGGAGGTGATCCGGGGCCGCTGTTTTGGATCGGCACCACTGTGCAGCGAAGTTGGACGCCAAGGCTGCGAGCAGGGGCTTCTTGCTGCTGCGCAAGGGAAAAAGAAGGAGGGGGGCGAGCAGAGCTGCTGCTCGGTCATGGAGATGTGGTCGGGGAAGGCGCTGGCTTGAGGGAGAAGGGGTGGGACAGCAAGGGGGCAGAGGAGGTTGGCAGCCATGGAAGAAACTCGAGCTCCCTGTTTGCTGCATGCCGCGGACAGCAGAGGGAGGACGAAGACCCGGCTGCTACTGTTGCTGGGCGCCGGCCATGGAGGAGGCAAGCTCCAGTCGGACTTGGGGAAGGAGCCAAAGAGAGCTCGCGGCAGGGAGGTAAGCTCGGCCATGGGAATGGCTGCTTGCTGCCGTGCTGCGGGAGGAAGAAGCAGGGGGCGCCATGGAGAAGTTTCTGCGCATCCTGCAGCAAGGACGCCATTGGAAAAGGGGGCGCTGGCCTTGGTGCTCCCTGCACGCAGGGGAACAGCAGGGGAGAAAAAAAAGCTCGTCCATGGCTGCTGCGCTGCGGAGGCCGTCGGCCATGGGAGGCAGAGAGCACGCAGGGAGGTGGAGCTGAGCTCCCTGCTGCACGCCGTGTGGAAGAAGACAGGGAAAAAAAAGAAGAAGGTGGCGGCTAGGGGGGTAGGTGAATAAAAGCCAAGTGCAAGGGAAGGGATCCGTATTTATAGACACATGCTAGGGTTAGGGTTTTTCTTAGTGGGCCTATTGGGCTGAAATGGGTTTGGCCCAAAATCCAAATCGGGTCGCGCTAAATTATTCTCCGGAATTACAAATGCTCCTGCGGATTTCGTCGCTACGGAGAAACAGAGCGAAAAGAGTTCGGACGAACGGAAGGTTGCGCAATTAACTCGGCCGAGAGTCTGATTTGATTCCGCTCGAAAATAATTCCCTACGCGTGATTTGAAAATAAATCGTCCTGAGATTCGATCGGCTTTGGATTTTTAGTCGGAGGAGGTGAATCGTGGCATTTTAAAATTGCTGTCGATACGGGGTTTTGAATTCAGTTCGGACATGAGATATTTGGCCGAGTCAGATAAAATTGATTAGAGGACGACATATTGAGCGTTCCGTTGGAGAGTACGGACTCAGATTAAAATAGTCAGACATCGATCGAAGTTCGAGGAATTAGATTCGGGCTCAGATCAGATAACAGTCGTCGAGAGTTTGATTTTAAAGAGCTTCAGATGAGATTTATAATTCGAGAATGATCTTCGAGTCTGCATTAGTTTCGAGAATTAAAAGTTTTAACACGCTCCAAAATTGATTGTTTTCTCGCGATCGATTAACTCTGAATTCGGTGAACTTCCAAGAGAAAGCCTGATAAACAGAGATAGGCACGATCGAGAAATAGAATTTTTTTTACTGAGCATCCGAGATTAGGATTAATCTCCCGACATAACGCAAATTAGACACCTGGGGTGTCACAATTATTCATGTTTTTTATGTGTCATATGATCCTGCTTTCTATTGTTTATTGAGATCATGAAGGTGCGTCCTTCATGACCTTCGTCTAAAGATCATTATATCCTAAGGGAAATAATGCTTCGAAGGACGAAGGTCTTTAACCATTAACTTTTGTGTTGCCTTGTTCTTAATTCATAGCATTTGAGAACAAGTCCCCAACATTGGCGCCCACCTCCGGTGAACTCACTTCCACTTTCGAGCTGATGGCTTCGTCCGGCAACCAAGCTGAGGCTGCTTCGGCTACGAAGCTAGTGCTCCCAATAACAGGCGGTTCATGCTCAGAGCCAGCCAACAAGAAGCAAAAGAAGGAGGCCCTGAGAAGGGTGCAACATGTTGGGGTGCAGGGACCCTTCATCAAGTCAAAATGGTCCCACATCCCAATTACCTTCTCCCAGGAGGACCTTCAGCTCAAGGATTATCCTCATAATGATGCTATGGTCATATCTTGTGTCATTAAGGGATTTCTGGTCCATAATGTTTTGGTTGATACAGGCAGTGCAGCTGACATCATATTCACTAAGGCCTTCAGACAGATGCAGGAGCCAGAAGACAAAATTTATGATGCTACACACCCTCTTTGTGGCTTCGGAGGACGACAGATCGTAGCACTTGGCAAGATCACAATGCCAGTAACCTTTGGATTTGTCCACAACACAAGGACTGAACATGTTGTGTTTGATATTGTCGACATGGAATACCCCTACA
The DNA here is from genome assembly GCF_902167145.1 of Zea mays. Taxonomy (NCBI): domain Eukaryota; kingdom Viridiplantae; phylum Streptophyta; class Magnoliopsida; order Poales; family Poaceae; genus Zea; species Zea mays. The sequence continues at coordinate 207,193,610 of NC_050097.1, forward strand.
ATGCAATCATTGGTAGTGGGACACTCAACGCTTTCGAAGCAATACTTCATCCAGCATATCTATGCATGAAGATACCTTCGGAACAAGGACCCATTGCTATTCATGGCAGTCAGGAAGCTGCTAGAAAGGCTGAAGGAAACTGGACAGGTTCAAAAGCAATCCACAACATAGATGGAGCCGAAGCTTGTGAGCAATATAAGTATAGAAGAGAGAAGGCTGCTTCAGTTGATCAGCCAAAGCCCATGCTTCTATGTGAAGACATAGCAGAGCAGAAGGTATTGTTGGGGTCCCAATTATCTGAAGAGCAGGAGAAAACCTTGATAAGGTTTTTATTCAACAACAAAGATGTTTTTGCATGGTCAACCAACGATCTCTGTGGTGTCAACAGGGACGTCATTGAACATTCACTCAATGTCGATCCATCCTTCAGACCCAGGAAGCAAAAGCTTCGGAAAATGTCTGACGATAAAGCTGAAGGTGCTCGGAACGAAGTAAAAAGACTTCTCAGTGCTAGTGTCATCAGAGAAGTAAAATATCCAGAATGGCTAGCCAACACTGTCATGGTGAAGAAGGCCAATGGTAAATGGAGAATGTGCATTGGTTTTACTGATCTGAACAAGGCTTATCCAAAGGATGAGTTCCCATTACCAAGAATATATTCTCTAGTAGATGCAGCAGCTTCGTCAGAGCTCATGAGTCTACTAGATTGTTATTCAGGCTTCCACCAAATCTGGATGAAGAAGGAAGATGAGCCAAAGACCAGCTTCATAACACCCAGTGGTACATATTGTTATCTTCGGATGCCTGAGGGGCTCAAGAATGCTGGAGGAAGCTTCAGCAGGATGACAGCCAATGTTCTTCATTCTCAGATAGGCAAAAATGTGCTAGCATATGTTGATGATATCATAGTGAAGAGCACAAAGCAAGAAAACCACATTACTGATTTGCAGGAAACATTTGCTAATTTTAGGCAAGCTGGCCTGAAATTACATCCAGAAAAATGTGTCTTCGGAGTGAAGAAGGGCAAGTTCCTTGGCTGTCTAGTTTCAACAAAGGGGATCGAAGCCAACCCAAGCAAGATCGAAGCTATCCTTCGAATGGAGCTGCCAAGCACAAAGAAGGGGGCCCAACGGTTGATAGGAAGACTGGCATCTTTGAATCGATTTATATCTAGATCAGCAGAAAGAAATTTACCATTCTTTGAAGTACTAAAGTCAGCTGAAGTTTTTCAATGGGGCTCAACTCAACAGAAAGCTTTCGAAGAGCTGAAGCAATATCTGATCGATTTAACAACATTAACTCCACCCGTGTTAGGGGCTCCATTGCTATTATATGTGGCAGCTTCGCACTCTGCAGTGAGTGTGGCGCTTGTACAAGAGAAGCTTGAAGGACAAGCTAAAAAGCAAGTCCCAGTATACTTTGTCTCCGAAGTTTTGAGTTTATCAAAGAAAAACTATACATAATTGGAGAAGGTATTGTATGCTGTGTTAATGGCGTCCAGGAAGCTTCGATATTATTTTCAAGCATATCACATAATTGTTCCTTCATCACAGCCCCTGAAGGATATCATGAGGAATAGAGAAGCTACTGGAAGGATTGGAAAATGGGCCGCGGAGCTTAATGAATTCACTATTGACTACGTGCACATATCTTCAATTCAATCCCAAGTGCTAGCAGATTTCATCGCTGATCGGACGCTAGAGGCTCACGAAGAGGGGACAAGCAAAGATACCGAAGCTTGGACAGTGTTTTGCGATGGTTCTTGGGGAGCCTTCGGTGCAGGAGCAGCTGCGGTCCTAGTAGCACCTTCAAAAGTCAAAACATGTTATGCAGTCAAACTGGATTTTAGTTGTACAAATAATATTACTGAGTACGAAGCACTTCTATTGGGGCTTCGGAAACTAAGGGCAATGGGAATAAGAAGGGTCATCCTAAAGACTGATTCTCAAGTTATTGCTGGCCATGTGGACAAAAGTAACAAGGCACGAGATTCGAAACTTGAAAGATATTTGGATGCAGTTCGAAGGTTGGAAGCTTCCTTCGAAGGTTTTTCTGTCAAGAATATTCCAAGAGGTGAAAATGAACATGCAGATTTGCTAGCCAAATCAGCGGCACAGGGGCTCCCTCTACCCTCGGAAGTATTTTTTGAAACAATAAAAGCACCTTCGGTTGAGCTCATGGAGAGAGCATTGCTTACTATTTCTCCAGTACACAGTGAAGACTGGAGAACTGAAATAATATCTTTCCTCCAAGGCAATTGTCTCTCAAGTGACGAAGCTTATAACAAGAGAATGGAGGCAAGAACAAGACCATATGTGATGATATAAGGGGAATTGTATAAACATGGAGTTTGTTCACCACTCCTCAAGTGTTTATCAAGAACTGAAGGTATGGAATTAATGAAAGAGATACATGCAGGTCTGTGTGGATCTCACATTGGATCTAGGCCCTTGTTGGGAAAAGTCTTTCGACAAGGATTTTACTGGCCGAAGGCAACTTCGGATGCAGCAAAATTAGTCCAAAAATATGAAGGATGTCAAAAATGTGCAAGAGACCAGAAGCAACCTTCATCTCTCACTCAGTTAATACAGCCCACTTAGCTGTTGCAAAGGTGGGGCCTCGATTTGCTAGGCCCACTTCCACCAGCACAAGGAAATCTAAAATATGTTGTGGTGGTGGTAGAGTATTTTTCCAAGTGGATTGAGGCAAAGCCTTTAGCCACAATAACTTCAGTCACCGTCCAGAAATTCTTCTGGCAAAACATTGTTTGTCGCTTCGGAGTGCCGAAGGCTATTACTGTAGACAACGGAACACAGTTCGATGCTGAAGCTTTCAAGGAATTCTGTGAACAAATTGGCACGAAGATTCATTTTGCATCGGTCAGACCTCCAGAGTCAAATGGACTTGTTGAAAAAGAGCTAATGGCATTATAATGATGGGAATAATGAAGTTAATCTTCAATCAGCCCAGAGGAAAGTGGCCAGATGAATTGATCAAAGTGGTGTGGAGCCATAACACAACAATATCAAGGTCAACAGGTTTTACACCATTCAAACTATTGTTTGGCGACAAAGCAATAACCCCAGAAGAAGCTAAGGCAGGATCAATAAGAACAGTGGCTTCGGCAGAGGACGAAGCTGATTATTCTGTGGCAAAAGATGCTATAGAAGGGATCAGGCTTGAGGCCGTGGAGAATATCAATAAATACCAAGCCGAAACAATAAAATGGCGTGATAGAAAAGTTCGGCTAAAGAACATTAAGCCAGGGCATTTGGTACTTCGGAGAGTGGCCAACCCAGATACAGTAGGCAAGCTACAGTTGAAGTGGGAAGGACCTCTTCTGGTAGTATCTTCGTCAAGACCCGGTTCTTACAGATTGAAGGATATGGACGGCAACGACATTCCTAGATCTTGGAACGCGGATGAGCTTCGGCGATATTATGTTTAGCTTGATGTAATCTTTTTATTTTTCCTATGGCACCCTTTTCCTTTCCAAAGGGGGAGAAAGGTTTTTAATGGGGCCATAGAATGTAATTTCTCTTTTTCTTATTCAGCTCTACAAGAGCAAAATCCCCCAGATATGTAAATGTAAAAGCTGAGCATGCACCATCGAGTGCAGGAAAAAAGGAAAAAACAGGGAGAAGCTCGAAAGTCGTCCTTAAGGGGATGCAGAGCACGACGAAGCTACAAAAAGTCATTCCTAAGGGAGTGCAGCGTAAGTTTTCTACTCAAAAGTCGTTCCAAAGGGAATGCAGAGCTTACAGCAAAAAGTCAACGCTGATTCCACCAAAATATAAGGCGAAGCGCGAAAAGTCAACGCGATACCGCCGAAATAGAAGGCGAAGAAGTTCAAAAGACGTTCCTAAGGGGATGCAGAACTTACAGCGAAAAGTCAGCGCTGATACACCGAAAAATAAGCGGTGAAGCCGAAAAATAAACGGCAAAGAGACTTTGGTCATTCCCAAGGGAATAAAGGCTATGGTTGTGGCTTCGTATGCGTGTCTTTGGACATTCATTTGCACGACACATTACATCATACATTTGCATTCATAAATATTCATTTAGACATACATAGGATCATCATCATCATAACATAGAGACACAGGCAGATGCTTCGGCCATAAAGATAAGGCTTCGGCAAAAAAAGAAAAAGAAGCAGTTTCATGCTTCGTTGTGTACGAAAAGAAGGGAAGGTGTTTTTCGCCTTCGGCTCAAAAATACTAGTTTCGTCCACAACAAATGTGGCAGAACCTCCCAAGTAATTAGGCCCACCTACAGTTGTCCTTGTCCAACGGACTTCAGACAACCCTGTAGGTGCCCCTGAACTACTTGACAAGTTCGGTATCTTTCCTTACCTCACCAGGAACGTTTCACCCGTCTTGCAGACATTACGGAACATCGGAGATAAAGAAATGCGGAAGCGATTACATAACTTACATTTATTTAAAAAGTAAGATCAAGTTGGTTATTACAGATCAGAAAATATAAGCGAGTGCAGAGTAGTATTATTACACATACCAAGGGAGGCACAAACTCCTCCCGATAGTTTAAAGCAAAAGTTTTCTATATGGAGGACCAAGTCCTCCCGCGTCTTCACTCTTGTTTCTCCTCCTTAGGAACCACCTTGGCACAGAAGCAACAGAAATCTGCTACTTCCTCACCTAAAAACAACGAAGGGATAAACCCTGAGTATGGAATTACTCAGCAAGTCTTACCCGACTAAAGAAAAGACTCTCAAGGGTATGCTGGTTATATGGGAGTCAAGGTAAGGCTTTTCAATAATCAAAGACTCTGTTTTGCAGAAATGCTTACTAAAGTGGATCCTTAAAAATCCACTTTTATTTGTCAAGTTAAGTACAATTACCTGCAACTAGAGTTCTTTCTACCCTAGTTCAATCACTGGTCCTGCACTAGCCAATTTCTTAACAAAAACCCATCATCTTAAGTGGAATGCTACGTGTAGGTCAGTGACCAAGTCTTCATAACCACGAAGGTACGGCGATTCGAATCGATTATACTCAGCTGAGGATCTCCAATCACACGACATATGTAGCACTTAACCCTTGCATATGTCAACCCGCCACCGGAGTTCTTAAGACCAGATCAGGTTCACGCAAACTGAGAGCACAGATACACCACCGTCCAGCCTCTTGCCACGGAGGGTACACGCTACTCTCGCCACCGCTCCACGCCCATTTCGTGTTATCTTATTCTGGCCTTAGTTTGCCCGAGGCAAGGCTTACCCATGACGAGGCATGTGACCAGTTAAAGGGTCCTCGATCATCAAGCCTACATCGAGACGGTCCTTAATCGACTCAGACGGAGACACTACACCGAGACTCTCTTCTCGTGCAAGTCACCCGTCCGGTCTCAGCTTAATCATTTAACCCAAAAACTTGGTACCTGGCAGAGGTACATCTTTTCCGATGTTGAATCCATCATGGCCATGATGGATCCACCATCAAATTTTATTTTCGAAAACAACCCTCCCACTTTGCCATACATCTTTTGTAAAACAAATCCTTTTGTTTTTCTAAAGCAATACTAAGCATAGAAAAACCTTTTTGTAAAAACAGGGTTTCAAGGAAGGTAATCAAGTTCAAGGAAGGTAATGCAGGAATTGTTTAATCAATCAACTCCTATCACCTAATGCAGCAAGCAAGTGAGAAAGATTTTAAAAACATCAAGGGAGGTGGCAAATGCACCGGGGCTTGCCTTCGTTAATAGGTGAGTCTGGCTCGGATCCACAAATATCAAAGTAGAAGCAGTTGCCTGCTTGAGAATCCAAGGGTGGTGGTGTCCTTTCTTCGGTGACTTCCACTTCTTCTTCACGTTCTAACATAACCATATATATACATATATAAGAATGAATGCCATGTAATGCGCATGAGAGTGCGAAGATAATAAAGATTTATTATCTAAGTCTTGAATATAACTTTCCTTCACGGAACTCCGAGAACTTAGGGTTTCCGGAGTCGGTAAAGGAGTTCACAGGGCAGGGGGGTGTTTTGGGTTCTAGTTATCAAACATGGTCGAAATCAATTCAAACTCTACGCAAGGCTTCTAAATAATATGAGGAACTCATATAAAAATTTTGAGCATTTTTGGGATTACCATTTATCTTTTAAAAATCCAGAACTAATACTTTTAACTACTTTAAATGCCCTAAAATTCCTTATTTCCACTAAAAATCACAAAACTATTTTTATTAAATTCTAGGGAAAATAACAAGCCTAGGAAAATTGGTTTCACAATTTTAGGATTTTTCTACAATTTTTAACATATTTCCAAAGCTCTGCTGAAAAAGAAAAAGGAAAAAGCTTCAACAGTAATGGGCTGGTTTCAGCCCAGCCGGCCCAGTCCAGAGGGGAAAGCGCGCGCGTGCGCCCGCGCCCTGGCGACTTTGCACAGAGGCCCCCGCGTTTCTGTCTAACTGCGAACGAGTTCTTTCACTGTTTAACCGAGTCACTGACGTTTACAGATAGACCCCCGCACTTCCATCTATTCTCGGTTCGAGGTCCCCGACGGCGTTCACGCCCAGCCGAGCTCCGACGAGCACCTACGCCGGCCGATTGGGGCAACGGCTAGGGTTCCCGAGCGGCGGACATCAAATTAGATCTAGCCCGAGCATTACCCCTAACCTAATTTTACCAACGACTAACTAATAAGCTCTGGCCACGGCGGCCGTGAGCATCGCGGCTTGGCAGTCATGTTCCCGACGATGGGTGGTCACACAGTTCGAATTGATGACTTGATAAGCATCACGGAGCTATGCAAGTGCTCAAACGAGGAAGCAGGGGACGGGGACTAACCGGAAAAGGGCTGGCGACGGTGAAGCTCGTTTCACGGTGGCGAAAAGGGATTTGGGGAAGTTGGAAATTAGTGATCTCTAGTGAGTGATTTGAAGCAATAACTGGTGCGTTGGCTTCGTGATCACATAGCGCAACAGCCCCGGCCATCAATTTATAGGAGGGTAAAGCGGCGGCCAGTGAATTTAGGGAGGACGCGCGGCGGCCGGAGGGGAAGAAGAACACTGGCGCAACGGCTTGGTGTCTACTGTCGTGGCAGTTACTCCGGTGAGCCACGGAGAGCGAGGGTAAGTCACGGCGGTGCGGTGGAAAGCGAGAGCCACGCGGCGCATGGCCGGGAGGCGGCGGTCACCGGCGTTCTTATCTGTTCAAGCCGCACGGTGGAGGGGAAGCCATGGTGAGTCACCAGAGTGACCTCCAGCTCACCGCCGGCAAGGGGCTTCTACCGCACGACGTTATCCACCCACCCCAAGCGCGAATCCAACAGCGGTGGCGTGAATCACGGCGAAGGTCGTCGGCGGTTGGATTTTTCTGCCGCGGCCGATCTGATCTGCTGGGGTACTGTACCATCGCGCTGCTTCATCAGAGCTTCTGACAGTCAATGTTTGGGCTCAATTATCTCTCAAATTTGCATGTGAACTTCATCAAACCTCTGTACCAAAGTTGTAGAGTTACAAACCAGCTACAATTCGACTATAGGACTTGAACACATTTGAGTACTAAATCAAGGTGGAATTCATACTCAAAGTTGGCTCTGCTACACTGAATATCTGAATCTCAGACTGAATCAGCCTGACAGCCAATCTTTAGGCTTAAATATCTCCAATATTTTCTTAACAACTCTGCTCACACACTTAAGCAAAGTTATGCTCCTATAATTGGGCTACAATTTTGATGTGGTGACCTAGGGCAAAAACTCTATAGTTTGAAAGTTACAAGGCTCCAAAGTTGAGCCAAAACTCTGAAATTTCAGACTTAGAATAGAACCTAATTGAGGTCCATTTTGCATTTAAGTCCAAAACTCAACATTTGGCTTTCAAGTCTACACATTTGTGGACCAAAGGACTTAAGAAAATTATTTGACTTGGTTTTTGCACTTTAGTCCAAAAGTGGACTAATTTTGCACATAGGTCCCTAGGGTACGGTTTTAGGGTTTTCCAGGATTCCAATTAGGGTTTCTGGTATCCCAGGGGTATAAATGTGATTCAACTTTGTTTTTGGGGATATTTTATAACTATTTCACTAAAGCCTTTAGGTTTTCTCAATTTGGGTTAGGTCTTACCCCTTTAATCCCTATTTAGGGTTAAGTTTCCTATCCAGGGTTCTATTTGCAAAAACACTTAAACAATACAACTTGTTTGAAATTTTTGCCTAGTGAATGCACTCTAGGTGTGTCAAACATATGCAATGCCAATGCTTATGATGTCATGCTCAAGTTTTAGTTATAGTAACACCAGGGGTGTTACATCCTTCCCCCCATAAAAGAATCTCGTCCTGAGATTAAAAGTCCTAGGGTAAGTAATGGAAAAGGAAACGCGGCATACTTTTATTTCCTTATTTCTGGTACAAGGCAGGGGTGATGTGGGGGTCATTTCTTTATTATACAGTTATACAGGCTTTACAATTTACAAGAGGCTAAAAAGCTTGGGAAATTCTTATCTAAAAAGTCTTGAGTTTCCCATGTAGCCTCATCTTCGGAATGCTGGTTCCACTGTATCTTATAAAACTTGAGAGTTTTTCTTCGGGTAACCCTGTCCTTTTGATCCAAGACTCGAATAGGGTGCTCAGAGTATGTCAAGTCCGGTTCAAGGACAACATCTGTCACTTCAACGGTTCGATCAGGAACCCGAAGACACTTCTTTAATTGTGACACGTGGAACACATTATGCACATCAGACAATGTTTCGGGTAGTTGGAGTCGGTATGCCACTGGTCCATATCTTTCCAGAATAAGAAAAGGACCAATATATCGTGGTGCCAGCTTCCCCTTAACCCCAAAACGCGATACTCCCTTCATTGGTGAGACCTTCAGGTAGACATAGTCTCCTTCCAGGAAATACAAGGGCATTCGCCGTTCTCTTCTGACGAGCTTGTGCTTTCTTCATATTATGAATAATTTTCTGAACCTTATCCTCGGCCTCCTTCACCATATCAGGCCTAAAGAAGCACCTTTCCCCAGGTTCAGACCAATTTAGCGGAGTACGACACCGTCGTCCATATAAGGCTTCGAAGGGTGCCATCTTGATACTTTCTTGATAGCTATTATTATATGAAAACTCCGCCAAAGGCAAACATTCATCCCATTTCTGTGAGAAGTCCAGAACACATGCCCGCAGCATATCTTCAAGTACTTGGTTCACTCTCTCAGTCTGTCCACTGGTTTGAGGATGATAGGCCGAACTGTGGAGCAGCTTGGTACCTAGGGATTTATGGAGTTCTTCCCAGAATTTGGATACAAATTGTGGTCCATGATCCGACACTATAGTCTTCGGAACACCGTGCAAACTGAGAATGCGGGCAATGTACAACTCGGCATAGGTAAGTATCGGGTAATATGTCTTGATCGGCAGAAAGTGAGCAATTTTTGTAAGTCGATCAACAATCACCCAGAAAGAGTCATACCCTTTTGCGGTCCTGGGCAATCCCACAATAAAGTCCATACTTATGTCTTCCCATTTCCATGTCGGTATTGGTAGTGACTGCAATGGATCGGCAGTTTTCAAATGTATGGCCTTGACACGTCTGCAGGTGTCACATCTAGCCACATAGCGTGCAATTTCGATCTTCATCTTTGTCCACCAGTAATGTTGCTTCAAGTCTTGGTACATCTTAGTGCTTCCGGGATGAATAGAGTAGCGGCTAAGATGTGCTTCATCAAGAATTTGCTGGCGGAGCTCTTCATTCTTTGGTACCACTATGCGGTTAATAAACCATACAATGCCTTGTTCATCTTCTTTGAAACATTTGGCTTTTCCAGCCCTTAACTTCTCATGAATGTGTTTCATACCCTCATTATCTTTTTGGGCATCAATTATCCTTTGCAAGAGGACTGACTCAAGCTTTAGCTGATTCAAAGTTCCTTGTTGGACCATTCCCAGGTTTAGCTTCTCCATCTCTTGACATAAAGTGTTCTCAGAGGTCTTCATCGTTAAACAATGGCAGGAAACCTTACGGCTTAGTGCATCTGCCACAACATTGGCTTTGCCTGGGTGATAATGAATTTCCAGTTCATAGTCCTTAATAAGCTCAAGCCATCGCCTCTGCCTCATGTTCAATTCTGACTGGGTGAAGATGTACTTCAAGCTTTTATGATCTGTATAGATATGACAGATATTTCCCAGCAGATAGTGACGCCAAATTTTCAGGGCATGGACCACAGCAGCTAGCTCCAGATCATGAGTTGGGTAATGCTCCTCATGTCGGCGTAACTGCCGTGAAGCATACGCAATTACTCGGCCCTCTTGCATTAGCACGCAGCCGAGTCCACTGCCAGATGCATCACAATATACATCAAAAGGCTTGGTGATGTCCGGTTGAGCTAATACCGGAGCAGTGGTTAATAATGTCTTCAATTGTTCAAAGGCTTCATCACACTTCGAAGACCAATTGAATTTAACATCATTCTTCAATAAACTTGTGATTGGCTTCACAAGCTTAGAAAAGTCTGGTATAAATCTGCGGTAATATCCAGCCAGTCCAAGGAAACTTCAGACCTGATGAACAGTGGTTGGGGGTTTCCACTCCAAAATGTCTTTGACTTTGCTGGGATCTACCGCAATCCCTCTGGCAGATAGAACATGTCCCATAAATTGAATTTCCTCCAGCCAAAACGCGCATTTGCTGAACTTGGCATACAACTGATGTTCCCTCAGGCGCGTTAACACGATCCGTAAATGTTGGGCGTGCTCCTCTTCATTCTTGGAATATATCAAAATGTCATCAATGAAGACCACCACAAACTTGTCTAGCTCGGGCATGAACACCGAGTTCATCAAATATGTGAAGTGGGCCGGAGCATTTGTTAACCCGAAAGACATTACCAGATATTCAAATAACCCATATCGCGTAGTAAACGCGGTCTTTGGTATATCTTCAGGCCGAATACGGATCTGGTGATAGCCCGATCGGAGATCAATCTTTGAAAATACCCTTGCTCCAGTCAATTGATCAAATAAAATATCAATCCTTGGAAGAGGGTACTTGTTTTTGATGGTGACCTCATTCAGGGGCCGATAATCCACACACATTCGTAAGGTTTGATCCTTCTTTTTGACGAATATGGCTGGGCAACCCCATGGTGATGAGCTTGGCCGGATAAATCCTTTCTCCAGGAGATCTTGCAATTGAATCTTCAATTCTGCCAACTCATTAGGAGGCATACGGTACGATCTTCAAGAAATGGGAGCCGTACTGAGCTTCAACTCTATTACAAACTCTACCTCCCGCTTAGGTGGCAATCCCGGCAAATCCTCGGGAAAGACATCAGGAAACTCGCATACTACCGGGATATCCTTGATTTCCGGTATCATGACTTCATAAACTCTGCCAGTGGTTTTGTTTGGAATAGGGATGGGCAAATGAATTTCTTCTTGATTATGGCTCAACCTGATGGTTCTTTGATCAGTATTGAGTGTTGCTTTATGCTTGGCCAACCAATTCATACCCAAAATAACATCTATGTCTTGGCCTTTCAGGACGATCATATTGGTAGGAAAGTCCCGTCCGGCCAATGATACGGGCACTTGATAGGCCACTTCTCTAGTAAAAATTTGTCCCCCAGGTGAGTGTATTTTAAATCCCTCTTTTGATTCATGGCATGCAATGTGATGTTGCTCCACAAATTTCTTGCTAATGAACGTATGTGAAGCACCAGAATAAAAAAGAATGACTGCAGGATGACTGGCCACGAGAAACGTACCCATCATCACTGGTTCTCCTTTCGGTGTAATGGCCACTTGAGTATAGTATACGCGTCCCGTCTTCTTGAAATTTTTACCCTTAACATTTCCCTTGCTTTGTGAGGAATTCCCCGATCCTTGCTGGTTATTTGCTTGATTCTGCTTGGGATATGGGCAATCCTTGATGAAATGTCCAGACTTGCCACAGTTGAAACATCCGGTTGAAGAGCTAGGCAAAGCAGGGAATCGAGTGCCTGGGGCACCCGGCTGACTTGGGGCAGTGGGGGCTTTGTTGGGACGAATAATTATTGGCTGCTTGAAAGGGAAGGTTGGTGCACGTGGAGGAGTCTGGTTAGAAGGCCGGAGAATAAACCGTTGCCTTTTTGCCTGGCCCTGATTAGTCTTCTCACCACCAAATCCCTTGTTCTTTCCGGAACCTGCATATTTTGCTTCAACAGATAGGGTTGTGCTGACAGCCTTTCCATACGTGAGATCTATGCAGGCGGCCATTTTTCTCTGCAATCGATCGTTTAATCCTCTCATAAAGCAGTTTCTCTTTTTCAGATCAGTGTTCACCTGATCGATTGCATATTGTGATAGATGATTGAACTTGTTGAGATACTGATTGACAGTATCTCCTCCTTGTTTTAGCTTCATGAACTCTTTTTGCTTCATATGCAGAACGCCTTCGGGTATATAATGCTCACGGAATGCCACTTTGAATTCCTCCCAGGTTACTTGATGATTGGCCGGCTGAACGGCCACAAAATTACCCCACCAAGTGCTGGCAGGGCCGCGTAGTTGTTGCGCTGCGAATAACGGCTTCTGTGTCTCTGAACAGCGCAGAAGACCAAATTTCTGCTCAATAACCCGTATCCATTCATCGGCTTCCAGTGGATCTTCAGCTTTAACAAATAGTGGTGGACGGGTTTCCGAGAAGTCCAGATAAGTAGTTTCGCGGGGGCCTTGTTGATAGCCCCGCCCACCAGGCTGCTGGAATTGTTGACCCGCCATTTCTCTTAGGAAGCGGGTATTGTCAGCAGTTGCATTCACTAAGGCGGCAATTGCCTCAGCCAATGTTGGAGGAACAGGAGGTGGATTGGGTGTAGATTCCCCTCCCCGAGAGGTACCAGCTCCGTCCTGAGCTCGAGTCTTGGAAGGCATCTGTGGCAACAACATTTGAAAACAATATGATATGCCAAAGAAAAATCCATTCCATTTTACATTACCAAAAGCAATGTTACAGACTCAAGACTCTTACAATAGGGTACAATACCTAGTATACAATAGCATTACCTATTATACACCAGTACAACCTACAATACACTACACTACTTCTATTATACCACTAGTCCTGCTTTCCATTACTCTTGGCGGCCTCATCGTCAGGTGTGGGAGTCCATACGTCAACCAGCCTCATGGAAGGAGGGGGCTCAAAAAGGTCTAACTCCCCACCCAGCGCGTGTCCCGCAACGTGGGAGGGTCCGGCTTCCGCCTCAGCAGGGTGCGCAGGTGCACTAGGGTGTAGTTGCGAATACAGTACATGGACTTCCTCATGTAACGTATTGCAATAGACCTGCAAGTCGTCGACAGTTGAGCTAAGTTCCTTAATTCGGGCCTGAGCCCTTGCTTCCTTAGCACATGCCAACAAACGGGACTGTACTGCCCAGTCGAGTGCTAAGTCCCGATCAGCAAGCTGATCCCGCAGGTGACGGATGTCCCTTCTTAGTTCATTTATTCTATCTCCGTCCGCAACCCAAGCGTTGGTCCTGTGTTGCAACTCCGCTTGAAGTCGACTTACACGGGCTTCAAGATCTCCTATTGGGTCATTACTCCCGCTGCTACTGTTCTCATGTCGAGGGGCCAGTTGATGCCGGGGCACACCGATTCGTCCAGTTGACTTGCGTGCCGTTAGCCTGGTACGCGGCGGCATCTTTCTAAGGGGGAAAATTTTATTAGTATAATTCTTAGCATGATGCATGTGTAAGTACAGAATCAACCTTAGTTGATTCAACATTCTATACATTGCACTCTTCCTATCTGATCTTTAAGATAGACTCTTCAGAATACTTAGGTAAGAAGAGAAAAGAGTTTTTAGGTAAGACTTTTGGAAAATCCTTTTGAAGATGCCTCATAATATCTGCAAAGAAGGGCTACGCTCCGATACCAGCTGTGGCGGAACCTCCCAAGTAATTAGGCCCACCTATAGTGGTCCTTGTCCAACGGACTTTAGACAACCCTGTAGGTGCCCCTGAACTACTTGACAAGTTCGGTATCTTTCCTTACCTCACCAGGAACGTTTCACCCGTCTTGCAGACATTACAGAACATCGGAGATAAAGAAATGCGGAAGCGATTACATAACTTACATTTATTTAAAAAGTAAGATCAAGTTGGTTATTACAGATCAGAAAATATAAGCGAGTGTAGAGTAGTATTATTACACATACCAAGGGAGGCACAAACTCCTCCCGATAGTTTAAAGCAAAAGTTTTCTATATGGAGGACCAAGTCCTCCCGCGTCTTCACTCTTGTTTCTCCTCCTTAGGAACCACCTTGGCACAGAAGCAACAGAAATCTGCTACTTCCTCACCTAAAAACAACGAAGGGATAAACCCTGAGTATGGAATTACTCAGCAAGTCTTACCCGACTAAAGAAAAGACTCTCAAGGGTATGCTGGTTATATGGGAGTCAAGGTAAGGCTTTTCAATAATCAAAGACTCTGTTTTGCAGAAATGCTTACTAAAGTGGATCCTTAAAAATCCAGTTTTATTTGTCAAGTTAAGTACAATTACCTGTAACTAGAGTTCTTTCTACCCTAGTTCAATCACTGGTCCTGCACTAGCCAATTTCTTAACAAAAACCCATCATCTTAAGTGGAATGCTACGTGTAGGTCAGTGACCAAGTCTTCATAACCGCGAAGGTACGGCGATCCGAATCGATTATACTCAGCTGAGGATCTCCAATCACACGACATATGTAGCACTTAACCCTTGCATATGTCAACCCGCCACCGGGGTTCTTAAGACCAGATCAGGTTCACGCAAACCGAGAGCACAGATACACCACCGTCCAGCCTCTTGCCACGGAGGGTACACGCTACTCTCGCCACTGCTCCACGCCCATTTCGTGTTATCTTATTCTGGCCTTAGTCTGCCCGAGGCAAGGCTTACCCATGACGAGGCATGTGACCAGTTAAAGGGTCCTCGATCATCAAGCCTACATCGAGACGGTCCTTAATCGACTCAGACGGAGACACTACACCGAGACTCTCTTCTCGTGCAAGTCACCCGCCCGGTCTCAGCTTAATCATTTAACCCAAAAACTTGGTACCTGGCAGAGGTACATCTTTTCCGATGTTGAATCCATCATGGCCATGATGGATCCACCATCAAATTTTATTTTCGAAAACAACCCTCCCACTTTGCCATACATCTTTTGTAAAACAAATCCTTTTGTTTTTCTAAAGCAATACTAAGCATAGAAAAACCTTTTTGTAAAAACAGGGTTTCAAGGAAGGTAATCAAGTTCAAGGAAGGTAATGCAGGAATTGTTTAATCAATCAACTCCTATCACCTAATGCAGCAAGCAAGTGAGAAAGATTTTAAAAACATCAAGGGAGGTGGCAAATGCACCGGGGCTTGCCTTCGTTAACAGGTGAGTCTGGCTCGGATCCACAAATATCAAAGTAGAAGCAGTTGCCTGCTTGAGAATCCGAGGGTGGTGGTGTCCTTTCTTCGGTGACTTCCACTTCTTCTTCATGTTCTAACATAACCATATATATACATATATAAGAATGAATGCCATGTAATGCGCATGAGAGTGTGAAGATAATAAAGATTTATTATCTAAGTCTTGAATATAACTTTCCTTCACGGAACTCCGAGAACTTAGGGTTTCCGGAGTCGGTAAAGGAGTTCACAGGGCAGGGGGGTGTTTTGGGTTCTAGTTATCAAACATGATCCAAATCAATTCAAACTCTACCCAAGGTTTCTAAATAATATGAGGAACTCATATAAAAATTTTGAGCATTTTTGGGATTACCATTTATCTTTTAAAAATCCAGAACTAATACTTTTAACTACTTTAAATGCCCTAAAATTCCTTATTTCCACTAAAAATCACAAAACTATTTTTATTAAATTCTAGGGAAAATAACAAGCCTAGGAAAATTGGTTTCACAATTTTAGGATTTTTCTACAATTTTTAACATATTTCCAAAGCTCTGCTGAAAAAGAAAAAGGAAAAAGCTTCAACAGTAATGGGCTGGTTTCAGCCCAGCCGGCCCAGTCCAGAGGGGACAACGCGCGTGCGCCCGCGCCCTGGCGACTTTGCACAGAGGCCCCCGCGTTTCTGTCTAACTGCGAACGAGTTCTTTCACTGTTTAACCGAGTCACTGACGTTTACAAGTAGACCCCCACACTTCCATCTATTCTCGGTTCGAGGTCCCCGACGGCGTTCACGCCCAGCCGAGCTCCGACGAGCACCTACGCCGGCCGATTGGGGCAATGGCTAGGGTTCCCGAGCGGCGGACATCAAATTAGACCTAGCCCGAGCATTACCCCTAACCTAATTTTACCAACGACTAACTAATAAGCTCTGGCCACGGCGGCCGTGAGCATCGCGGCTTGGCAGTCGTGTTCCCGACGATGGGTGGTCACACAGTTCGAATTGATGACTTGATAAGCATCACGGAGCTATGCAAGTGCTCAAACGAGGAAGCAGGGGACGGGGACTGACCGGAAAAGGGCTGGCGACGGTGAAGCTCGTTTCACGGTGGCGGAAAGGGATTTGGGGAAAGTTGGAAATTAGTGATCTCTGGTGAGTGATTTGAAGCAATAACTGGTGCGTTGGCTTCGTGATCACATAGCGCAATAGCCCTGGCCATCAATTTATAGGAGGGTAAAGCGGCGACCAGTGAATTTAGGGAGGACGCGCGGCTTGGTGTCTACTGCCGTGGCAGTTACTCCGGTGAGCTACGGAGAGCGAGGGTAAGTCACGACAGTGCGGTGGAAAGCGAGAGCCACGCGGCGCATGGCCGAGAGGCGGCGGTCACTGGCGTTCTTATCTGTTCAAGCCGCACGGTGGAGGGGAAGCCATGGTGAGTCACCGGAGTGACCTCCAGCTCACCGCCGGCAAGGGGCTTCTACCGCACGACGTTATCCACCCACCCCGAGCGCGAATCCAACAGCGGTGGCGTGAATCACGGCGAAGGTCATCGGCGGTGGGATTTTTCTGCCGTGGCCGATCTGATCTGCTGGGGTACTGTACCATCGCGCTGCTTCATCAGAGCTTCTGACAGTCAATGTTTGGGCTCAATTATCTCTCAAATTTGCATGTGAACTTCATCAAACCTCTGTACCAAAGTTGCAGAGTTACAAACCAGCTACAATTCGACTATAGGACTTGAACACATTTGAGTACTAAATCAAGGTGGAATTCATACTCAAAGTTGGCTCTGCTACACTGAATATCTGAATCTCAGACTGAATCAGCCTGACAGCCAATCTTTAGGCTTAAATATCTCCAATATTTTCTTAACAACTCTGCTCACACTCTTAAGCAAAGTTATGCTCCTATAATTGGGCTACAATTTTGATGTGGTGACCTAGGGCAAAAACTCTATAGTTTGAAAGTTACAAGGCTCCAAAGTTGAGCCAAAACTCTGAAATTTCAGACTTAGAATAGAACCTAATTGAGGTCCATTTTGCATTTAAGTCCAAAACTCAACATTTGACTTTCAAGTCTACACATTTGTGGACCAAAGGACTTAAGAAACTTATTTGATTTGGTTTTTGCACTTTAGTCCAAAAGTGGGCTAATTTTGCACATAGGTCCCTAGGGTTTGGTTTTAGGGTTTTCCAGGATTCCAATTAGGGTTTCTGGTATCCCAGGGGTATAAATGTGATTCAACTTTGTTTTTGGGGATATTTTATAACTATTTCCCTAAAGCCTTTAGGTTTTCTCAATTTGGTTTAGGTCTTACCCCTTTAATCCCTATTTAGGGTTAAGTTTCCTATCCAGGGTTCTATTTGCAAAAACACTTAAACAATACAACTTGTTTGAAATTTTTGCCTAGTGAATGCACTCTAGGTGTGTCAAACATATGCAATGCCAATGCTTATGATGCCATGCTCAAGTTTTAGTTATAGTAACACCAGGGGTGTTACAGCAAAGCAGTTCAAACATGGACGAAAAGGTAAAAATATATTACAAGGTATGCACAAATTTACAGAATTAGTATTTGATTCTTAAATTACAAATATTTATACAACGATATTACAAGATTTTCTCTAGAATTTTTCAGCAAGGTCTTCATCTTTGACATCATTGAGCTTTGGATCATCTGAGCTTCGGATCACCTGTCAAGCTTCGGCTCATTGTTCCTTAGCATCATCATCCTGTACATATTAAAACGGTATGAGAGAAGTGCAGATTTCAAGGAGAAGGTAAAGTAACAGGCACAAATTTCTTACCGGCTTAAGGTGGCTTTGAGCTTCATCGCCAGCCATTTTTCGCCCGCCCTTTACCCAAATCTGAGTTATAAATCTATTTCCTATACTCCGAGCTAGGCTAGGGATATCAATTAAATCTGTCGGCGATAAGCTAAAATTTGGTCTGTGGACAATTTTTCCATGTTTGCTTCAGATGTGCCCCGAGAAGCTAGCAGAGCGCAGAAATCGGCGTGTCCAGCTATAACTTCGTTGAGTGCATCAACTTCACCCTTAATATGTTCGAAGGTTTCCTAGCAGGTTCTCAACCGAAGGACTGAATTTCACAATGCTGGCTCCAACCGAGTTGAAAACCTGCTTCAGCCGCTGCAGGCACTGTTTGCTGAAGTTTATGCATTTTTCTTGAAGTTCTTTCAATGATTTCTGCAAATTTGAATTTTTCTTAGCTTCAGCTTCGAGTTTGGCTTCAAAATTTTTCTTTTCCATGGAGAGTTCACTATTCAATCTAGCAATTTCGGCCTGGGCCTCCACCAGTGAACCTTCCATTGTTTGAAGTACGAAGTCTTTTTTCTCCAGGGTAGCCTCATGATCTTTAGTCTTCTTCTCTAGGCCCTCAATTATAACTTCATTCTTTTTGTCCTCGAGGTCTTGTTGCATCCTCAGGACTTTGCTTAGCAGTAAGCTCTGATAAAATAAGCTTCATCAGAAAAACAATCTTCATATCAAAACAATGAAAAATTAAGAATTTTACCCTAAAGTTAGCATAAAATAGACTACTGGCGATATGCTGCCGCCGGTACTTGCTGAGGTCTGCTTCAACCTTCGGGAGGCCAACACTCTTTGATATAGTGCCGACAACCTTCGCCCCAGTGTGGTCCCGAAGGCATCCTAAGCTTTCTTCGTTGACTCCCCCGAAGAGTAACACATCTGGTCTGTACCCGCAAGATATAACATATTCTTTCAGTTCTTCTTTTTCAGCTTTCGACAATTCTTGCCCAAGTATATCTTGAAAATTGAAGTCCTCTTCTTCCGAAATATCCTTGGCTTTCTCCTTTCCTTTTCCAGCCACTGTGCCCGGGATCTCTTCAGCGGCTGCAACAGCTTCTTTCGCGGCCGCATTCAGAAGCATGATATCAATTTCAGAGAGTGTGGCGTCTAGATTCACATCTTCAGCGGTTTCAACTTCGGCACTTTTGGCTTCGGTGGGTGCAGCTTCGGCAGCAGCAATGCTCTCAATAGCTAGAATCTTTGACGCCGATGCCAGCAGCGGCGTCTGCTCGATAACTTCAACTACATGAATAATTCTTCGTTTTTTCGGCTCATCTGGCTTCTTCGCTGCCGAAGGCTCCTTTTCCTTCTGAAAAAGCTTCGTCAGATGTGGCCCTAGTGGACTTAGCTTGACAGGCAAAGATTCAGTCATTACCTTTAAAATTTCTTCCACATCGGTAGCAAGAGGTGTTGCAGGAGCTTCATCCTCAATATCAGTCATTTTTCACTTTAGAGCTGCAATTTTCTTTTTCTTCGAAGCAGCTACCTTCGGCTCAGGGCTTAATTTTCTTTTTTCAAACTTTTCCATCCTTCACCAGTTTAGCAGCTTCCTTATCCAGAGCGCTAGCAACTCTTTTTCTTTTTTGTCCTTCGGCACCTCTGTCCAAACGCTCATAGTCAAGATACTCAAAGTTCAGGGCATCCATCACCCGGTTCAACCTTCGCTTCGGTCGAGTGCCGAAGGCTGCACTCATTAATTGATCTTCTTTTTTAGAATAGTGGCCAAGGATCTCGTTGCACATAACTTCAATCGTGTCTAACCATTCTTGGCAAGGTTCTTTGAAGTGTTTCTTGAATTTATAGTAGTAGGGCAACCTAACAAGTTCCTTCTTTTTCTTTTCCCCTTTGAGCTTCGGCATGTCCCATTCTTTCAAAGTTGGAAACACTCTAAAAGCTAAGAATTCTTGCACCAAATCCCTGGTACCAATGTGCTCCGCAATAACCCGAAATTCGCCTAGTGCAATCTGGCATGGACTCTCCGGTGCCATGTTGCATTGGGGCCTAGTCTCTCCGAAGATTAATTCTAATGGGCTTTGAACCAGCTTATCCTTTTTCTCATCAACTTTGACATAAAACCATTCAGTCTTCCAGCCAGCTGGCCACTTGGTACGATAGCTGATAACTGGAGTCTTCGCATCTTTGCGATAAGCAAAATTATAGCATCCGAAGTTCTCGTGCAGCCCATCTTCTCTAGCTTTTGTCTGATAATGAAGCTCATGTGCCCGGCAGAAGCCTTCAGCAAGCGGTTCTGCCCCTTGGCTTCGGAGAGCCCAGATGTAGACGCTAAGTCTAACGATGGCATTGGGAGTTAGTTGGTGAAGAAAAATTCCAAATTTCCCCAAAACATCCGCAATCATCTCATTCAAAGGAAATCTTAATCCTGCTTTAAAGAAGCTTTTAAAAACTACCACCTCATCCTTTTCTGGCTTCGGAGTAATTTCCTCTCCGCCAAAGAGAATTAGTCCCTTTTTGGCCTCACTGAAATAGCCCAATTTCATCAACTTAGGCATGTCATCTTCGGTAACAGTGGACCTCCCAAACTCCAGGTGGCTGGGTTTAGATGGCACGACACTATAATCATCTTCAGATTCACCTTCCTCAGCACCAACCTGCTCAGCTTCAGCGGCAGGTGCACCTTCGTCAGAAACATCCTCCGGCGCTACCAGCCCCGACCGTTTCATCACTTTGGAAATCGGAGCGGTTTCAGCGGCATCGGCTTCTTCTCCGTCACGTGTAACCCTAGCAGTCGAACGTACCCTTGCCATTTGATGATGAAATCCTCACAATTTTTGATGAAGTTGTTAACTTTCTTAATTTTCACGAAGCTCTTCCTCTTGTGACGAAGCAAAACCAACAGCGATGCTTCGGTTGAGTGTGATGAACAAGCTTTGGCTATGGTCAAATTTTTGGCAGCAAAACAGTGCAATAGCAATGAATGCTGTGGTAACTTCACACCTACCTGTCTGTTTATATAGTGCCGCAGGTGGGAAGGTGAATTGTCAAGTCTTTCGCACCGGTCAAACAGTCGCCCGCACCCACTGAATGGTGGGCCACAGAGCCCGAGAAGGTGAATCGCCAGGATGCGTATACCCATCGCATGGAATATTTTAATCGTTTCTCGGCAACAAGCTCAGGGAAGGTGTTTTTCGGACCTTCGGCATTCCGAAGCCTAGGAGACTTTTTCACGGATCAAGCTCGTTACGAAAAACGATCTAGCACCGCGAAGGGGCTACTGTTGGGGGCATGCTTCGTCGCCAAAGATCCTGTAAGAAGAAACACCTTCGACAGTTCCTCTCAAAAAGCAGTGCCGAAGCTATCATCCATAAAGCTTCAGCATAGTGGCATGTCTCAAGACGAAGGAGTGAACCGACTTAAAGATGAAATGACCAATCGACCTGTGATAGCTTGTATTATGATTGTAAGCATTTGTAAAGGGCATGAATGTAATTTCTCATAGGCTGCGTCCTGTGCCTATAAATAGATCAACAGTACCCCTGTACTGTTCACGCTGACTGGTATTTACTTGCATGTCACACTTGAATTCTCACCTTCTGTCAAGCCGAAGGTATAAATGAAATTCAATATTATCCATGTTTATTTCCGACCTTCTGTCAAGCTGAGAGGTTTTTTCCGACCGTTACCGACCGTTTTCACCCTTAATCATCATCATCTCTATCATTTAAATCGGTGATGATTTTTACCTTGGCATCTCCCTTTACCATGAGACAATGAGGGGATGAGAAAAGTGAAGGGGCTTCCTTGATGGCAATTCCGGCATTAAGCTTGGATGAGGTGTCATCATCATCATCATCTGAGCTATCATCCGAATCCCATTCAACTAGGTAGGCTTTGCCATCTTTCTTCTTGTTGTAGAATTTCTTCTTCTTCTTATCATCTCCATCTTTTTCCTTCTTCTTCTTGTTAGGGCAATTCATGGCGATGTGACCGGGTTCCCCACACTCAAAACATTTTCTATCATTGAAAGCATTTCTTCTTGATGTTTGGCCTCTTCTAGGTTGACCCCTCTTCATCTTCATGAATTTGTTGAATTTCTTTACAAATAGAGCCATATCTACATTACTCTCACTTTCATTTTCTTCATCATCACTATCTTCTTTTTCAATTGCCCTAGAAGCTTTAGCTTTGAGAGCGATTGATTCATTCTTCACTTTCTTTGCCAAACTTATAGCATCGACTTGAGATTTCTTGAATATATCTTGAGTAAGAATTTCCCCCAATACTTCGGTTGGATAAGTTGTAGATAGATCACTTCTTACCAACATGGTCACAATAGTCTCATACTTCTCCGGAAAAGATCTAAGGTACTTATGAGTGAAATCCACATCCGGTACATTAAAACCAAGTCCCTTGAGCTCATTCACTATCTCATTTAACCGGTTGAACATATCGGATACACTTTCATCTTCTTTCATAATGAATTGCTCAAATTTTCCTTAGCACACATAGCTTTGCACTCTTCACAATTGTAGTTCCTTCATGAATTTCCATTAGCTTAATCCAAATCTCATGAGCAGTTGTGAGATTCTTGATAAGATTGAACTCATGCCAAGAGCATCATAGAATACATTCATGGCTTGATCATTTGTAAGAATGTTTTCATTGTCACTAGCCGATGGTTCATCTTCTTTCAACACAACAAACCCATCCTTGATAATTGGCCAAAATTTTCCACCCATTGCTCTAAGATGCATTGACATTCTTATTTTCCAATAGTCATAGTTATTCCCATCAAAATGCGGTGGCTTCCCAATGTGCATATTGTTGTTACTAGCCATTTTGTCCCACTTCGAGATGATTAGATCCACAAACAATGGAGTCCTCGGCTCCGATACCACTTGTAGGATCTAGGACACCTGCTAGAGGGGGGTGAATAGACGGTTTTGACTAAAATAAAAAACACTAGAGAAATTTATTCAATATGACAAGAGGTATAAATTCTCTAGTGACAACAAGTAAAGCAATCTATGAGAATCAACTATGGTAATTGTATACAAGAAGAACAATATGCGAAATACTAATTATTTGCACGGTAATAAGCAATGCAAGAAAGGAAAGACACTAGATTTTATCCCGTGGTATCTGTGATTTGCCGATCACCCCTAATCCACGTTGAGGTGGACTTCAAGCTCTCACTTGCTTCTCTATCAAGACACGGCTTGATCTTTGAGCCAAGTGGACAAGAAATCACTCAATACCTCGTTTCCACTAATGCCATCTTTGCCGCTCCGGCAAGGTAGGCGCGAACCCCTCACAATCTACACCGTGACTCCTCCACAATCTTCTTGGAGAGCTCGACGGAGACAACACCCGAGCCGCCTAGGAGGCGGCAACCTCCAAGAGTAACAAGCCAATGACGCTTGCCCGGTGTACCACCTAGTGCCTCAAGAATCACCAATGGATGCAAATACACTAGGAACTCTCAATCTCTCACTAGAATGCAATCTCAAGCAAGGAGTGTGAGAGAATGAGTGGGAGGATCACAAATGAGCTCAATGTGTGCAAGGAATGGCGAAGAGAGCCCTCACACACGAGCTCCCCTTCTATTTATAGTCCACCTCACAATTCCAACCGTTATGTCAAACTAGCACACTTTCTACGCACACGCGGACGATCCGCGCCCCAAGGCCGGACGGTCCGCCGTACAAGTAGCAGCTAGTTTTCCTGTTTGAAATCTGTCAGAGCTATCAGAAAAGCGAGGTCCGGACAGTCCGCCAACCTTGGCCGCACCGTCCGAGACCTGGCAACATGGAGCACCAGAGCTCTGACCATGAAGAGTTAACACACGCGGACTGTCCGCCCTACAAGGCCGGACGGTCCATGACTTGGGAGTTAGTACTGTCCGGGCTTAGGCCCCGGACAGTTCGTAGTACAAGTGCCCAAAAACACACAGTCCCTGCCCAAATAAATTTGGCACCTGCGGACCGTCCGCCGACCCTAGCCAGACAGTCCGCATAATAATACAGGGACTGTGCAGAGAGCAACCCTCTCTGGTCAGGACTGCGGATGATCCGGCCCCAAGGCCCGGACGGTCTGCGGTACAAATGTACAGGACTAGTCCGAATTGAACTACTTTGGTCCCCTCTGGATGGATCGCGGACGGTCCGCCCACTTGGCCCGGACGGTCCGCCAGCCCCATGACTTAGCAACTTTTCAAACACGCTTTCAAAAAGATTTTTAACTCTCGAAACTGGAAGCGCTGTTAGTCCTCATGCAAATGCAACCACTAGATGCTCTATGAGGCACTAAGTTTTACACAGACCAAAGTCATTGACCCCTCTTAATAGTATGACCATCTAGCCTGCTAATCCGGTCAAATATCTTCTCTAAACTTCTGGAGACCGGCAAAAACAAAAACCTATGTTATACCTTTGCCTTCACTTGATCCACAACCAATGCTTATAAGTCTCCAAGATTTTCTGTTCTATGTGGTCCAACCTGCATTCTTATTTCTCCAAGAACCATTAGTCTACAAATAGTTGTCATTGATTACCAAAACATCACTAAGGGGCCTAGATGATTCACAACCGTGCCCTTGACTCGCTTGAGGAGGTCGTCGGTGGTGAGGGCGTCTGACGCCATCCGAGAACTCACCACAGAGGCCTTGAGCGTTATCTCATCAAGACACAGGCGCCGCTCCACTAGCGGCAGCACCCTCCTACAATGGAAAGCGGCAATGACCCAAGCCATAATAACCCCTCGATTGTGGAGCTTCCGCAAGGCATCTAAGAGGGCTGCAACTAAGACTGATGCTCCCGTGGTGTGCCCCACCACCAGTGTTCCTCCACAGCAGTCATGACCCGTTTGGTGTCAGCCTCCCGTCAACATTACAGAGGTAAAACCAGTGGCTTTGATAACCCTTGTTCGAAGAGGTAAAGGGAGATAAGGATGTACATCTGTGACCGATCCAAGCGCAACTGAAGCATGCAGCCACCAGCTCTCACCGCATGGTGGACCTTCTTCACCTCCGAAGGGAGGGAAAATGGATCCGCGCGAAAGAGGTGGAACCACAAATCCTAGTGGGGCTCGATCTCGAGGTACCCCTCACAGACCGTTGTATAAATTGTCGTTTGGGCTATGGAGTTGGAGTTTAAGTTATGGAGCTCCACCCCATAGTAGTGTGGGAGTGCCCACATGAAGCGGCTCATCGGCATCTCGAACCCTAGCTCGTGGAAGGATACAAAGCTGACAATGTAGCCCGCGAGCAGGGTATGCTCCTACTTGTCCCTAGGGGCAAGCCACTCAGGGTGCGCCCCAAAGGTGCAAGGGCAGAGCATCCTCCCATCAACCAAGCCCTGCAGGTCTTCATCGGTCATAGAAGAGTAAGGCCATGGGTCGTGGGGAGCGAGGACGTTCAGCTTCTCGGGCATGGCAAAAGAGGGAGGCGGCAGAGAAAATGTGTGCGGGCTTTTTCACTCCCCTCGTCTCAATGCACGATTCTTGGCTACGGCTAGAAAGAGAAGTTGCAGCTAAGGCAGACAAGGCAAGAGCGAGGTAAGAACCGGGAGGGACCCCTTCTATATATATATATATGGGACCGACGGACCCGCCGAGGTCAAGGCCGAGCCCCCTCCCCCGCATCGAAAAAATCAAATCTAGAAACAGATTTTGTCTCTTTGAATCCTGCGCGCACGCGCGCCGCAACGGATAGCCCACGGGCTTTGCATCCCATCGCATTGAATCCCACCTGGGGGTCACATGTCCCATCCGGTTAACGCATCCAACGGGCGCTGCTCTGTCTCTTCAAGGTAGGTGCCTAAAAAGGTGTCTCTCTCTCCTCTTCTCCTTCTCCACAGGTGACAGGAAAGAGACACTTCTTCGGATTGCCAACCTAGTGATGGAAATGAGACCCGAGCCTCTTACTGATCATGGGTTAGAAGGTTGGCCCCTCAGTGGGGTTCGATAAACGCCCTAGAGCACACGGGCTCCAAGCCCTTTACTGATTAGGGGTTTGAAGGTTGGCCCCTCAATAGGGTTCGACAACTGCCCCAGAGCATAGAGTTAGGGATGACCATGGGTACATACTGTGGGGGACAGATATCCCCCGAGTCCACTAGAAGGCTAGAAGGCCTCGCGAAAGGCCTTGGGCCCATTGTCTCGCAAGGCCATCCCTTTGTGGGCCTGGGGAGGAATGTCTGGCAGAATGGATCGACGCAAGATTGGATCAACTCGAGCCTAGGCGGCCCAATGAATTCAAGCATTATCCACAGTCGTGATCCGATTCTACCGTGCTACGCCCTCAGGCGTCGGAACTGAATGATGATTAGTCGGCAGAATTATAGGAAGATAAGCTCAGTCGGTTCACTATTACTTAGGCACATTGTTATCATATCCGCATGTAATGCCCCATGGTCGAGTATATAAGGCCTAGGGGCACCCCCTCAAACACATCTCACTCATTAGCCATTTACTCAGCTCTCTGGCATTCCTCGTACTAGAGAACTCCCCTGTAACCCGCCACATAAAAGATCCACACCAGGACGTAGGGTATTACGCATCTCAAAGTGGCCCAAACCTGTACAAGATTGTCTACTGTCTCTCAAGCATCTGCACGAACCATCGAGCTACAGTCGGTAACACCGTCCTACTCCAAAAAGCACCTCGAGGGATAACCCTGGGTGCGCGGTCGGACCCAAAACACCGACAGCTGGCGCGCCTGGTAGGGGGTGTGTCACTGATCCAAGCTAGCTCAATGGCCATCACTTTCCAACACAAGATCATCCTTCGCCCTGGATCCATGTTCTGCTTCGGAACCATCTCATCCATGGCAGACGAAGACGGAACTCTACATCATATCGCGGATCCACCAGAGAAAAAAACCCTCCTCGACAATCTCTAGGAAAGCCGGAGCGAAGCAGGAAAAAGCGCAACCTCTAGCGCTCCGAGCGAAGAATACCTCCTGCAAGCCAAGAGCAGAGGATCCGTCTACCCGGAGAACCCCGTTGTCCACCTCCTCTACGGAAAAATGGACACGGATCATAAGGAAAAAGGAAACAAACGAGGTGAAAGTTCGTCAAGCTGCTCTTCTGGTACCTCCGCCCTCAAAGGAGAACAGAAAGAAGCTTGTCGCCATGACAGTTTCGTTCTACACCGATGTCCTCTTCATCAGGGGGAGAGTGGAATTGTCCTCTGTCTCCGACGATGAACCAACCGCGCCGGGGGAGGAACCTCTTCAGCGGGAATCTTGCCGACAAAGGAACCGACGCCAAAATATCCGGTGACATCATGAAGTCGAAGAGCGGGACCCGGCGCAGCCTGTATCACGAGATGAGATCTCAGAGGTGGGAGAAACTCTAGAAGAACGGGTCTTCAGGGAAAGAAGGAATTCCCGACGACGTGATCGTCAGCAAGCTCAAGAGCAGGCCAAACAGGAGGCGAGACAACGTCGAGAGAACCCTCTTCTCAGACGGAACCTGAACCCTGACTTCGCTCGAGCCATGAACACACCGATCGAGGTCGGTGGAGTGTTGGCTCGGATAGCCGATGGCCTCCCCCGGACTCCGGACGCCGAGGGCTATCGGCGGCTGCTCACTCGGGCCGCTAATCATCTTCTGCCTCTCGCTCATCCTCCGAGCGATCTACGACACGCCATCAACAGTCGGTGGGACGCACGGAGCTCTATCAATGCTTTGCGCGAACGACGACATGAGAATGAGATTCGGCGCCGAGAAGAGTATGATCGGGATCACGACATCCCTGCGCGAAGTCAGGCCACCAGGGTTGAGTCGGCAACAGCTTCAACTGGCGGCACGACCCGGGGACGGTCGAGGCAGCACATCAATAACTCCCCTCCCTAGGACCGACATCATCATCGTCGACAGGAGGACACATGTGGAGTATCGGCACTCACTCCACGTCTCAGGGCCATTCAGTGGCCCCCTAACTTCAAAGTCTCCAACGTCGACAAGTACGAGCCTAAGCAGGACCCAGGAGGCTGGTTGGCCGTCTATGCCACCGCTGCCCGAGCCACTGGGGTAACTGAAGATGTGATGACTGCGTACTTGCCCATTGTCCTCGGGCAAGATGCGCTGCAATGGCTGCGACACCTACCCCGACACTGCATCGACGACTGGAGCGACTTCAGTCAGTGCTTCATCGCCAACTTCCAATCTCTCTCTGACAAGTCGGCGCAGCCATGGGACCTCAAATCCATTAGGCACCGAGGGGATGAGACTCTCCGGTCGTACCTCAAAAGGTTTCAGACCATGAGAAAT
This sequence comes from Zea mays, assembly GCF_902167145.1. Lineage (NCBI taxonomy): Eukaryota > Viridiplantae > Streptophyta > Magnoliopsida > Poales > Poaceae > Zea > Zea mays. Next base: position 207,222,050 of record NC_050097.1, read on the forward strand.
TGTATCCCCGAGGTTGCGGAAGCAGCAGTGATCGAGGACTTCTATCGGGGATCCAATGACTCAGCCTTCGTCCGAGCCATACTTCAAAAGGCGTCGACTACCTCCGAGTAGCTATTCAGGGAGGCAGACCTCTACATCACCGCCGACGAATGGGCTCAGGACCTCATCGGAGGAACGAAGCCTACACCATCGGCACCATGATGCGACGCGAACCAACAACCCGACAAGCGTTGGGAGAAGAGGCCCCACGACGAGGTTCACGCTGCCGGACCACCCGTCTCTCGAGCCCGAGGGGCACCCCATGGAGGTGAACGAACATTGGACGACATCCTCGATGCCCAATGTCCGTACGACAAGGACATGCGCCACACCCTTCGGAACTGCAGAGACTTTAAGCACTCCATCGGGAATGACCGACCCTTCCAACCTCTGCCACCTCCCCCACCACGAGGAGGACCTGGAGAACCTCGACAACCTCAACAGCAGGAAGGGGGAGGAGACGGAGCATTCCCCCGTGTCGACAGAGAAGTCAACGTCATCTTCGGCGGACATGGGTCTCAAGAGAGCAAGAGGCAACAGAAGCTCAATGACCATCAGATACTGGTGGCGGCTACCGGTCCTCCTGCCCCGTACCGATGGTCTGAACACCCAATCACTTTCACTCGGATGGATCAGTGGCTAAACTTCGATCATCTGGGCAAGTACTCGCTCCTCGTTGATCCGGTGATCCAAGAGAGTAGGGTAAAGAAGGTGTTAGTGGACGGGGGGAGCAGCATCAACGTCACCTTCCCCCGAACACTCCTAGGCTTGGGAGTCGCACTCAAAGAGCTCCACGAGTCAGACACTCCTTTCTTCGGCATCGTGCCGACTGAAAGAGAATATCCACTCAGACACATCTACATGCCGGTCACCTTTGGAACTCCAGATAACTACAGAACTGAGTTCCTGAGGTTCGAGGTAGCAAGCTTCGACTGCGGATACAACGCCATCATCAGCAGGCCTAGATTGGCGAAGTTCATGGCCATCCCGCATTATAGGTACATGATATTGAAGATGCCTAGACCACAAGGAATCATCACTGTGTGTGCTGACTTCCAAGGCACCGCAGAGTGCTTCCGAGTGGCCATTCAGGCGACCCTCACCACCAAACCATCAACGACTTCTTCTATGCAGGTGAACTCAAAGCCTGCGGAGGACCTCACAGTACCTGCAAATGAAGCTCAAGTCGTGACCTCTATGCGGCCGACTGAGGAAACAAAGAGAATAAACCTCGGGTTCGCTGATGAACGCAAGACTGCCATCATCAGCTCCAGCCTAGATGACAAATAGGAAAACACGCTCGTCCAGTTTCTGCAAGATAACCAAGACGTATTCGCATGGCAACCCACGGATATACCGGGAGTCCCGAGAGAACTGGCCGAGCACAAACTGATGGTCTATCCCCAGGTGAGGCCGATATGACAAAAGTTGCGTCGTTTCACACCCGACAAGAGAGAAGCTATTCGTGCTGAGCTAGCTCGCTTAGTCGCAGCAGGGTTCATTAGACAAAGTACTGCATCCTGAGTGGTTAGCAAATCCTGTTCTTGTACTCAAAAAGAATAAAGTGGATTGGCGCATGTGCGTCGACTATACGGATCTCAACAAACACTGTCCGAAGGATCCCTTCGGACTTCCTAGAATAGATCAGGTGGTAGATTCAACTGCCAGATGTTCTATACTGTCATTCTTGGACTGCTACTCAAGATACCATCAAATCAGCTTGGCAAAAGAAGACGAGGAAAAAACAGCATTCATTACCCCGTTTGGAGCTTTCTGCTATACCTCCATGCCGTTCGGCCTCAAGAACGCTGGAGCGACTTACCAGAGAGCCATTCAAACATGCTTAGCCGATCACTGGGGCAAGCGGGTAGAAGCTTATGCTGATGATGTGGTGATCAAGACAGAAAACTCGAAAAATTTCATTGAAGATTTGTAGTTGGTTTTCAACAGTCTGCGACGATATCGGTGGAAGCTTAATCTAGAAAAATGTGTCTTTGGAGTACCAGCAGGAAAATTGCTCGGATTTATTGTTAGCCACCAAAGAATTGAAGCTAACCCGAAGAAAATCAAAGCTATCATGATAATAGAAGCACCACGGTCGCAGAAAAAAGTACAGAGGCTTACTGGATGCATGGCAGCTTTTTGTAGGTTCATATCAAGGCTAGGAGAAAAAGGCCTACCGTTCTAGAAATTGCTCAAGAAGGTAGACAAGTTCCAGTGGACCTCAGAAGCTCATGAAGCCCTTGATGCACTGAAAAAGTTCCTGACAACACCGCCAGTGTTAAAGCCGCCACACCGAGCCACGCCGAGTCAGCCGGTCGAAGATCTGTTGTTGTACATTTCTTGCACGACTCACGTGGTAAGCACTGCGTTGGTAGTTGAGCGAGCAGAGGAAGGACATGCATATCCAGTACACCATCCCGTCTATTTCATCAGTGAAGTTCTGGGACCCTCAAGGAAGAAATATCCTCAAGTTCAAAAACTATTGTATGCAGTACTTCTAACTGCACGCAAGCTCCGTCACTACTTTGACGACCACAAAGTCATAGTAGTCACTGGATTTCCAAAAGGGGAGATTCTCCACAACAAAGAAGCCATCAGAAGAATAGCCAAGTGGGCATGCGAGCTGGGAGCTCACGACATTGAGTTTCGGCCTCGCACTGCAATAAAGACTCAAGCACTAGTTGACTTCGTATCAGAGTGGACCAAGCAACAAGTACCAGATAACCCGGAGACTGCAGAAGTATGGCGGATGTATTTCGATGGCTCGCTGAAGCTGTAGGGGGCAGGCGCAGGGATCCTCTTCATTGCACCTGGAGGTGAACAACTCAAATATGCTCTTCAGTTGTTATTCTCAGCATCCAATAATGCAACATAATATGAAGCTTTGATCCACAGATTGAACATTGCCATATCACTGGGCATTAAGAGGTTGATGGTATACGGAGATTCACTGGTGGTCATAAGTCAGATAAATAAAGAATGGGATTGCTCGAATGACTCTATGAGCAAGTACTGCACAGCCATCCGAAAGCTGGAAGACAAATTTGAAGGGCTGGAATTTCATCATGTGGAAAGAGATCGCAACACGGCAGCAGACACGTTGTCGAAACTAGGATCCAGTCGGACCCAGGTCCCACTTGGAGTTTTCAACCTAGAAGTACCACGCCCGAGTATTTCCTTAGATCGGGCAGAAGAGTGCAATGTTTTGAGCCAGCCAGAGTCAGACTCTAATGACTGGAGGGAGCCTATTATTAAGTATATAAAAACGAAGAGGAGCCGGATGATAAAGCTACAGTAGAACGCATCACAAGACAGTCAGCCCACTACACCCTCATTGGGGATACACTGTATAGAAGAGGCGTAGTAGGAGTCCTCATGAAGTGCATTCTTTCGGTCACTGGGAAGCAACTGTTAGATGAGATCCATGCCGGACAGTGCGGGATACACACAACATCCAGGACTCTTGTTGGGAAGGTCTTCAGGTCTGGTTTCTACTGGCCGACAACAAAGAGTGATGTAGCCGAGTTAGTCCAGAGGTGTGAGGCTTGCCAATTATTATCAAAGCAGCAGCATTTACCAGCACAACAATTGCAGACCATACCCGTAACATGGCCATTTGCGTGCTAGGGACTGGACATGATTGGACCCTTCAAGAAAGCTCAGGGAGGATACACTCACATGCTAGTCGCCATTGACAAATTCACTAAATGGATAGAGTACAAACCCATTGCTTCTCTGACTTCAGCTAAGGCAGTGGAATTCATACAAGATATAATATTCAGGTTTGGAATACCGAATAGCATTATAACTGACTTGGGATCCAATTTCACTAGCTCTGAATTCTTTGATTTCTGCGAACGAAGAAGCATCCAGATCAAATATACGTCAGTAGCACACCCAAGAGCCAACGGTCAGGTAGAAAGGGCTAATGGAATGATATTGGAAGCACTCAGGAAGAAAGTCTTCGACAATAATGAAAAGTTCATGGGAAAATGGATCAGAGAGTTGTCGTATGTGGTTTGGAGCCTAAGAACTCAACCTAGTCGAGCTTTGCATGGAAACACTCCCTTCTTCATGGTATATGGTTTGGAGGCAATGCTACCTACCGAACTCAGGTTTGGGGCACCAAGGCTGGTCTTCGAGAGCATAGCTGAGGCAGAAGCTACCAGACTAGAGGACATTGATATATTGGAAGAAGAAAGATTGAATACAGTAATTCAGTCAGCTAGATACCAGCAAACCCTGAGGCACTATCATGATAAGGCCATACGACATCGATCCTTCGCAGTGGGAGACTTGGTCCTTCGCCGAATTCTAACAGGGGAAGGACGGCACAAATTGTCGCCACTATGGGAAGGGCCATTCATGGTAGCAGAAGTCACTCGGCCAGGATCATATCGGCTTACTCAAATGGCTGGCACGAAAATAGGGAATTCATGGAATATAGAGCATCTCAGGAAGTTTTACCCCTAGCTAGATTTCAAAAGCTATCGGGGCAGCATTGTATTCTGTAATCGGAAAATACATCATCAGTAAAAAGACTTCATTCTCAAAGGCACTCGAACTATTTATTATCAATCTGCATGCTTACTCGACTTAGGGTGGCCACTATACCCTACTAACGGAGCAATCGGCTTAAGTCAGCAGTGACTTAAGACGGTGCAACATGCTCACGCTTACTCGACTTAGGATGACCACTATACCCTACTAACGGAGCAATCGACTTAAGTCGGCAATGACTTAAGACGGTGCAACATGCTCACGCTTACTCAACTTAGGGTGACCACTATACCCTACTAGCGGAGCAATCGGCTTAAGTCGGCAGTAACTTAAGAAGGTGCAACATGCTCACACTTACTCGACTTAGGGTGACCACTATACCCTACTAACGGCAGTAAGTTAAGACGGTGCAACATGCTCACGCTTACTCAACTTAGGGTGACCACTATACCCTACTAACGGAGCAATCGACTTAAGTCGGCAATGACTTAAGACGGTGCAACATGCTCACGCCTACTCGACCTAGTATAACATGCTTACGATCACTCATCTTAGGGCGATCTCTATGCCTCATTAGTTAATCAATTAGCATAAAATAGGAAAAAGCTTCGAAACCAGCACACTGCATTTACTTCTACAATCATAACAACCGTCGAATTCCAACAACAAAAAAAATAGCATTCAGTACCAAGAACACGTTCTAACCGAGTATTCGCGCACATTGATCACACACACATATAGTTCATGAATGTATTCAGTATTTCTACTTGGCAATGTCTTTCTCAGGAGCAACCAATGAAGAAGGGCGACTCGAGGAGTCAGGAGCAGCTTTGACATCGTGAGAGCACCTAGAGGGGGGGTGAATAGGTGATCCTGTAAAAATCAACAACTAATAGCCACGAAACTCGGTTATAGAGATGTTAGTATGGCTAAGTAGCGAGCTCTTGCGAACACACAAGTAATCACAGAAAAGCAATCAAAAGAGACACATGAGTTTATCCCGTGGTTCGGCCAAGTAACACTTGCCTACTTCCACGTTGTGGCATCCCAATGGACGAGGGTTGCACTCAACCCCTTTCAAGTGATCCAATGATCAACTTGAATACCACAGTGTTCTTCTTTCTTAGACTTTCTCCCATTTGCGAGGAATCTCCACAACTTGGAGCCTCTCGCCCTTACAATTGATGATCATAAAGAAGCACGGAAGTAAGGGAGGGGAGAGCAACACACACAAGACTCAAAGCGAGAGCACAATCACACACACAAGTCACAACTCGAGCTCAAAACACAACACAAGGAGTCCTCAACTCAAATGGAGCTCAAGTCACTATCTCAAAGAATCAAATGCGTGAGAATGGAGTCTTGGAGTCTTAGGATCTTTCTTGTAAGCTTGGGTGACTCCTCCATGCGCCTAGCGGTCCCTTTTATAGCACCAAGGCAGCTAGGAGCCGTTGGAGACAATCTTGGAAGGCTAATCTTGCCTTCTGTCGGGTGGCGCACCGGACAGTCCGGTGCACCACCGGACAACTACTGTTCATGTCCGGTACGCGATCTCCTTCCAATTCTGGCGCAGCCGACCATTGCAGATTTGTGGCAGTTGGCGCACCGGACAGTCCGGTGCCCCCTGCCGACCGTTGGCGCGGGCCACGCGTCGCCCGCGGATTGCGCGGCCGACCGTTGCGCTGGCGGCCGTTGGCTCACCGGACAGTCCAGTGCACCACCAGACAGTCCGGTGAATTATAGTCGTACGTCGCCAAATTCTCCCGAGAGCGGCCTGTTCACCGGACTTCAGCCTGGCGCACCAGACACTGTCCGGTGCACCACTGGACAGTCCGGTGTGCCAGACTGAGCTGAGTCTTGGCTGTACCAAGCCAAGTCTTTTGCATCTCTTTTCTTTTCTTCTTTTGTCTGTTTCTAGCACTTAGGCAAAATATTTTAGTACTCAAATCAATGTACTAAGTCTAGAAACGTACCTCGTTACATGATTTGCACCTTTTTGCTTGTTTGGCACACAATATCTCATTCACTATGTGTTGGACACTTAATCACCAAAACATTATAGAAATGGCCCAAGGGCACATTTCCCTTTCAATCTCCCCCTTTTTGGTGATTTATGCCAACACATCAAAAAGCAATGCAAAACATGCATCATCGATTCAAATTGAAGACCAAATTGTTTTTACTCTAATTTGGCATATTTGGATCATTCTTTGTCACCACTTGGTTTGTTTTTGAAAATCAAATTCATTTTCCTATCTCTAAGTCAAACTCACTTGTTTGGGCATTAAGAGAGATAATCCAAGAGTGAAAATGATCAAGATCCAAAAACTCCCCCTTTTTCCCATAATCATAAATTCTCCCCACAAGAGACCAAATTTTGACAATAAGAGTATTTTGACAAATCAAAAGTTCTAACTCTACTATTTTCAAAATTCTTAAGTGGTAGTTGATCCATTTGCTTTGGCCTTAATTTCTCCCCCTTTGGCATTAAGCACCAAAACGGGACCATCATTGGCCTTTTAACCCCATTGCCTCACCAAAAATGTCAATTAAGAGCAAAAAGGCAATAAGAGTATAAGAATGAACTTGGAAGTGAGTACACTAATACCGGAGTGCAGTGAAAGTCTTTGCATGGTCCAAGTTCACCTTTCCCTTTCAATTCATCTTTGAGACTACATCAGGTACACTTAAACACAAAGGTTAGTCTCAAGAGGTCAAGTTATAGCACTTCTCCCCCTAAGTATGTGCATCATGCACACATGGACTTCTAAGGTCCGGGGATCCCTTGCACAACTTGAGCACCATAACCAATAAATCTCATAAATGCATAAAGTAACTTGATCAAAGACATAAAACACATGTATGCTATAAATCAATCCAAGTTGTGCGAATCTAAGACATTTAGCTCACTACGCAGCCTGCAAAAGGTTTTCTCATCTAAAGGCTTGGTAAAGATATCGGCTAACTGGTTCTCGGTGCTAATATAGAACACTTCGATATCTCCCTTTTGCTGGTGGTCTCTCAAAAAGTGATGCTGAATGTTTATGTGCTTAGTGCGGCTGTGTTCAACAGGATTATCCACCATGCGGATTGCACTCTCATTGTCACATAGGAGTGGGACTTTGTTCAGATTGTAGCCAAAGTCCCGGTGGGTTTGCCTCATCCAAAGTAGTTGTGCGCAACACTGTCATGCGGCAACATAGTCGGCCTCAGCGGTGGATAGGGCAACAGAGGTTTGTTTCTTTGAACTCCAAGACACCAGTGACCTTACTAGGAATTAGCACGTCCCTGATGTACTCTTCCTATCAACCTTGCATCCAGCATAATCGGAGTCTGAGTATCCAATTAAGTCACAGGTAGACCCCTTTGGATACCAGATCCCGAAGCAAGGCGTAGAGATTAAATATCTAAGAATCCGCTTAATAGCCACAAGGTGATATTCCCTTGGGTCGGATTGATATCTAGCACACATGCATACGCTAAGCATAATATCCGGTCTACTAGCACATAAATAAAGCAATGACCCTATCATAGACCGATATGCCTTTTGATCAATGGACTTACCTCCTTTCTTGAGGTCGACATGTCCGTCGGTTCCCATCGGTGTCTTCGTGGGCTTGGCGTCCTTCATCCCAAACCGCTTGAGAAGATCTTGAGTGTATGTTGGAACTTTCTCTCCTGGGAAAGATGATCCAACGGGTGAGTGAAAAGAATGTAAGCGCGATTTAACTCGAGATGGCAATTGCTCTGTTAATCCAGCCTCTCAAGGGCACTGTACAGGGGTATTTATAGGTGCCCGAGCGCCCAACGTTCCGATGTAGGGACGCTTATGCCCTCAGACACCTGGATTATCCCCAGAATATTCCCATAAGGGAGGGTTACAGACTGTCATTACAGAAAAGCTATTACAAATCAGGCCCGTAACACGCCTGAGCCGCGCGGGGCCTATTATAATGGGTCGAATCCCACGTGGGCCTCCAAGTCAGGTGGGGATGTGGGATGGAGAGACTTCATCGTAGACCTTCGTCTTGCAGTGAAGAGGGCAAAGGGTGGGTCGCGCCGGTCCTCTTGCCTCCATTGGAGCAGCGAGTTGACGAAGGCCTGGAGCGAAGGGTAGCGTCTTCGCCTTTGCCCCAACAGTGTACTTCGTTTGGGAGATGAAGGTGTCATCCTTGAGTTGCTTCACTTGGAACTCAAGGAAGTAGTTCAACTCGCCCATCATCGACATCTCAAATTTCTATGTCATCACCCTGCTAAACTACTCACAAGACTTTTTATTAGTAGAACCAAATATTATGTCATCGACATAAATTTGGCACACAAAAAGGTCACCGTCACAAGTCTTAGTGAAGAGAGTGGGATCGACTTTCCCAACCTTGAAAGCATTAGCAATTAAGAAATCTCTAAGGCATTCATACCATGCTCTTGGGGCTTGCTTAAGTCCATAGAGTGCCTTAGAGAGCTTAAAAATGTGGTCGGGATACCTGTCATCCTCAAAGCCAGGGGGTTGTTCCACGTACACCTCCTCCTTGATTGGCCCATTGAGGAAAGCGCTCTTCACATCCATTTGAAATAACCTGAAAGAGTGGTGACCGGCATAGGCTAACAGAATGCGAATAGACTCTAGCCTAGCCACAAGAGCAAAAGTCTCCTCGAAATCCAAACCTGCGACTTGGGCATAACCTTTTGCCACAAGTCGAGCCTTGTTTCTTGTCACCACCCGTGCTCGTCTTGCTTGTTGCGAAACACCCACTTGGTTCCCACAACATTTTGCTTGGGACGTGGCACCAGGCTCCAAACTTCATTCCTCTTGAAGTTATTGAGCTCTTCCTACATAGCCAACACCCAGTCCGGATCTTGCAAGGCCTCTTCTACCCTGAAAGGCACAATAGAAGAGACAAACGAGTAATGCTCACAAAAGTTTGCTAATCTTGAGCGAGTAGTTACTCCCTTGCTTATGTCACCTAGAATCTGGTCAACGGGGTGATTCCGTTGGATCGTCGCTCGGACTTGAGTTGGAGGGGCCTGTGGTGCTTCTTCCTCCATTGCTGGTTCTTCTTGTGCTCCCCCTTGATCACACGCCTCTTCTTGAGGAACCTGTCCATCGTCTTGAGTTGGGGGATGCACCATTGTTGATGAAGAAGGTTGATCTTGCTTTTGTTGTTCCTGTGGTCGCACATCTCCAATCGCCATGGTTCGTATTGCGGCCGTCGGAACATCATCTTCATCTATATCATCAAGATCAACTTGCTCTCTTGGAGAGCCATTAGTCTCATCAAATACCACGTCGCTAGAAACTTCAACCAAACCCAATGATTTGTTGAAGACTCTATACGCCTTTGTATTTGAGTCATAACCTAGTAAAAACCCTTCTTCAGCTTTGGGAGCAAATTTAGAATTTCTACCTTTCTTCACTAGAATGTAACATTTGCTCCCAAATACACGAAAGTATGAGACGTTGGGTTTGTTACCGGTAAGAAGTTCATACGAGGTCTTCTTGAGGAGGCGATGAAGATAGACCCGGTTTATGGCATGGCAAGCTGTGTTCACAGCTTCCAACCAAAACCGCTCAGGCGTCTTGAACTCTCCAAGCATCATCCTCGCCATGTCGATAAGCGTCCTGTTTTTCCTCTCTACAACACCATTTTGTTGTGGTGTGTAGGGAGCGGAGAACTCATGCTTGATGCCTTCCTCCTCAAGATACTCCTCCACTTGCAGATTCTTGAACTCGGACCCGTTGTCGCTTCTTATCTTTTTCACTTTGAGCTCAAACTCATTTTGAGCCATCTTTAGAAAGCGCTTTAGGGTCCCTTGGGTTTCTGATTTATCCTGCAAAAAGAACACCCAAGTGAAGCGGGAAAAATCATCAACAATAACAAGACCATACTTACTTCCCCCGATGCTAAGGTAGGCAACGGGTCTGAAAAGGTCCATATGTAGTAGCTCCAGTGGTCTTGATGTAGTCATCACATTCTTGTTGTGATGAGTGCTTCCCACCTGTTTTCCTGCCTCACAAGCTGCACAAGGTCTATCTTTTTCAAAGCAGACATTGGTTAGTCCTAACACATGTTCTCCCTTTAGAAGTTTGTGAAGGTTCTTCATCCCAACATGTGCTAGACGGCGATGCCACAGCCAGGCCATACTAGTCTTAGCGATTAAGCATGCATCTAGATCGGCCTCCTCTTTCGAAAAATCAACTAAGTAGAGTTTGCCATCTAGTACACCCTTAAACGCTAATGAACCATCACTCCTTCTAAAGACAGATACATCAACATTTGTAAACAAACAATTGTAGCCCATGTGGCACAATTGACTTACAGACAGGAGATTATAGCCTAGCGACTCTACTAAAAATACATTGGAAATAGAGTGCTCGCTTGTGATGGCTATTTTTCCCAAACCTTTAACCTTGCCTTGGTTCCCATCTCCAAAAATAATCGTATCTTGGGAATCTTTATTCTTGACGTAGGAGGTGAACATCTTCTTCTCTCCCGTCATGTGGTTTGTGCATCCGCTGTCGATAATCCAGCTTGAACCCCCGGATGCATAAACCTGCAAGGCAATTTATACTTGGGTTTTAGGTACCCAACTCTTGTTGGGTCCTACAAGGTTAGTCACAATAGCCTTTGGGACCCAAATGCAAGTCTTGTCTCCTTTGCATTTGGATCCCAATTTTCTAGCAACCACTTTTTTCATTTTTACATGAAAGTACAAACGTAGTGTTGCAAGCATGAAAGACAGTGGTAGGTTTATTACACATTTTCTTAGGAGCATGAGACACAAAATTTCTCCTAGGTCTACCATTAAAATTAGAACATGAAGCAAACATAGCATATGAATCACAAGCATCATAATCATATCTCCTATTATGACTAGCAATTTTCCTATTATACATGAAAGCATGATTCTTTTGAATGCTATTAGCCATAGGGGCCTTCCCTTTCTCCTTGTTGGGAATGGGAGCCCTTTGGATTGTTAAGTTCTTGGCTTCCTTTTGAAAGCCAAGTCCATCCTTAATAGAGGGGTGTCTACCAATTTTGTAGGCATCCCTAGCAAATTTTAGCTTATCAAAATCAACCTTGCAAGTCTTAAGTTGAGCATTAAGACTTGCCACCTCATCATTTAATTTAGCAATGGACACAAGATGTTCATCACAAGCATTGATATCAAAATCCTTGCATCTATTGCAAATTACAACATGTTCTACACATGAACTTGATTTATTTGCTACCTCTAGCTTAGCATTTAAATCATCATTCAAGGTCTTTAAGCTAGAGATAGATTCATTGCAAGTAGATAACTCAGAAGATAATAATTCATTCCTTTTAATCTCTAAGGCAAGAGACTTTTGAACACTAACAAATTTGTCATGTTCCTCATACAAAATGTCCTCTTGCCTCTCTAGCAGTCTATCTTTTTCATTTAAAGCATCAATCAACTCATTAATCTTTTCTACTTTAGCTCTATCTAATCCTTTGAATAAGCTAGTGTAGTCTACTTCATCATCACTAGAAGTAGAGTACTTGGGGGAATCTCGAACACTCACCTTCTTTTCCTTGGCCATGAGGCAGGTGTGGTGTTCGTTGGGGAAGAGCGAAGATTTGTTGAATTCCGAGGCTGCCAGTCCTTCATCATCGGAGTCGGATGAAGAGCAGTTCGAGTCCCATTCTTTGCCCAGATGCGCCTCGCCTTTAGCCTTCCTATAGCTTTTCTTCTCCTTCTTCCCATGTCTTTCTTCCCCCTGGTCATTTTCATTATCGGGACATTGAGCAATAAAATGACCTGTCTTACCGCATTTGAAGCAAGAGCGCTTTCCCCTTGTCTTATTCTTGTTGGGGTATTCCTTGCGTCCTTTTAATGCGGTCTTGAAGCGCTTGATGATAAGCGCCATCTCATCTTCGTTGAGGCCAGCGACCTCTACTTGTGCCACCTTGCTTGGTAGCGTCTCCCTGCTACTTGTTGCCTTGAGCGCAACGGGCTGCGGCTCGTAGATGGGCATGGGGCCGTTTAATGCATCATCAACATACCTTGCCTCCTTGACCATCATGCGCCCGCTTACAAATTTTCCGAGTATCTCCTCGGGCGTCATCTTAGTGTACCTGGGATTTTCACGGATGAGGTTCACAAGATGAGGGTCAATAACAGTAAAAGACCTGAGCATAAGTCGGACGATGTCGTGGTCCGTCCATCTTGTGCTCCCATAGCTCCTAATCTTATTGACCAGGGTCTTGAGCCTGTTGTACGTCTGTGTTGGCTCCTCTCCCCTGATCATAGCGAACCTTCCCAGCTCACCTTCCACCAACTCCATTTTTGGTGATCATGGTGGCGTCGTTTCCCTCATGTGATATTTTGAGGGTGTCCCAGATTTGCTTGGCGTTGTCCAAGCCGCTCACTTTGTTGTACTCATCCCTACACAAAGATGCTAGCAAAACAATGGTAGCTTGTGCATTTTTATGAATTTGCTCGTTAATAAACACAGGGTTATCCGTACTATCAAATTGCATTCCATGTTCAACTATCTCCCAAATACTAGGATGGAGAGAGAATAGATGACTACACATTTTGTGACTCCAAAAAGAGTAGTCCTCTCCATCAAAGTGTGGAGGTTTACCAAGAGGAATTGAAAGCAAATGAGCATTGGAATTAAAAGGAATACAAGAATAATCAAATGAATAATTTGAATTAACCGGTTTCTTTTTCTCGTCGTCGTCGTCTCTTGGTGAAGAGGAAGAGTCATCGCTGTCGTAGTAGACGATCTTCTTGATGCGCCTCTTCTTCTTTTCATCTCTTTTCTTATGACTCGAGCCTGAGTCGGTTGGCTTGTCATCTCTAGGCTCGTTGAGGAAAGACTCCTTCTCCTTGTCGTTGACCACCATCCCCTTTCCCTTAGGATCCATCTCTTCGGGCGATTAGTCCCTTACGTGAAGAGAACGGCTCTGATACCAATTGAGAGCACCTAGAGGGGGGTGAATAGGTGATCCTATAAAAATCAACAACTAATAGCCACGAAACTCGGTTATAGAGATGTTAGTATGGCTAAGTAGCGAGCTCTTGCGAACACACAAGTAATCATAGAAAAGCAATCACAAGAGACACGTGAGTTTATCCCATGGTTCGGCCAAGTAACACTTGCCTACTTCCACGTTGTGGCGTCCTAATGGACGAGGGTTGCACTCAACCCCTTTCAAGTGATCCAATGATCAACTTGAATACCATGGTGTTCTTCTTTCTTAGACTTTCTCCCGTTTGCGAGGAATCTCCACAACTTGGAGCCTCTCGCCCTTACAATTGATGATCACAAAGAAGCACGGAAGTAAGGGAGGGGAGAGCAACACACACAAGACTCAAAGTGAGAGCACAATCACGCACACAAGTCACAACTCGAGCTCAAAACATAACACAAGGAGTCCTCAACTCAAATGGAGCTCAAGTCACTATCTCAAAGAATCAAATGCGTGAGAATGGAGTCTTGGAGTCTTAGGATCTTTCTTGTAAGCTTGGGTGACTCCTCCATGCGCCTAGGGGTCCCTTTTATAGCCCCAAGGTAGCTAGGAGCCGTTGGAGACAATCTTGGAAGGCTAATCTTGCCTTCTGTCGGGTGGCGCACCGGACAACTACTGTTCATGTTCGGTGCGCGATCTCCTTCCAATTCTGGCACAGCCGACCGTTGCAGATTTGTGGCAGTTGGCGCACTGGACACTGTCTGGTGCACACCGGACAGTCCGGTGCCCCCTGCCGACCGTTGGCGCGGGCCACGCGTCGCCCGCGGATTACGCGGCCGACCGTTGCATTGGCGGTCGTTGGCTCACCGGACAGTCCGGTGAATTATAGTCGTACGCCGCCAAATTCTCCCGAGAGTGGCCTGTTCACCGGAGTTCAGCCTGGCGCACCAGACACTGTCCGGTGCACCACCGGACACTGTCCAGTGTGCCAGACTAAGCTGAGTCTTGGTTGTACCAAGCCAAGTCTTTTGCATCTCTTTTCTTTTCTTCTTTTGTCTGTTTCTAGCACTTAGGCAAAATATGTTAGTACTCAAATCAATGTACTAAGTCTAGAAACGTACCTCGTTACATGATTTGCACCTTTTTGCTTGTTTGGCACACAATATCTCATTCACTATGTGTTGGACACTTAATCACCAAAACATTATAGAAATGGCCCAAGGGCACATTTTCCTTTCACATCGGCAACTATATCATCAGGAACAACTACGCCCGGCCTTCTCATCAAGATCCGCCCCGTGCGAATGGCTTTATCCATAGCCTTGTCGCGTTGAGCCTTTAGAATGGTTGAATTGTCTTCGGCAACCTTGGTAGCCAGTCGAGCGGTTTCTAGCTCCTAGACGACTGATCTCTTGGAGGCGCGCAGATCCTTGATGACGGAGTCTTTGCTCGACACCAACTGCCTAAGGCACAGGACCTCATCCTGGGATACTTGCAGCTCGTGACGGTAAACAATGGCTCCTCTCCAAGACGGCCAGAGAATTGCTGGCGTCACGATACAACCTATCAAGGTTATCGCGAGAAGTCGTAAGTACCCGTTTCTCCTCCTACAGACAAGAATCAGCTCTCAAGTATCCAGTAAGCAGCAAAAACACAACAGAGAAAGTCAAGTAAGCTTGCCTCGTTAGCCGCCCTTTCAGAGTCAAGCTGAGCACTAAGAGAGGAATTCAAAGAATTGGCATCGTCTAAAGAAGCAGAAACCCGAGCCAGGTCAATCTGACCTTGGGAATACTTCCCCTCGAGTTCAGAGTACCACCGGGCCATATCTAACAAAAAACAGTCGAAGAAGGACACACAGTTAAAAACAAACTAATCAAACAGCCAAGGAAGAAACAAAGACACTAACCAACATTTAACATTTTCAAATCAGATATCTGCTTCTGAAGCAGCAACGGATTCCATTGCGTCAGAGACAGAGCTCCTTCTGGGATAGAGGCACCTTGTGATCTCAATTGACCATCCATCCCATCGACCAAAGCCTGATATTAAAAACAAATGAGTACAAAGATAGTAATTTGCCAGGAGTATTGCCAGAACAGAAAAAGCCAAATTACCTAAAGGTTAGAAAAGAACGAAGGAAATCCCAAGTCACGAGAAGCTAGGTGGTGGCTCGACGAAGGAATATCAACCGGGGCAATCTGAAGAACATCGCCAGGGATTAATTCAACACCACTAGCAGGCATCAGAACCCTAGCATCTGGTATGCCAACCTCTAAGGCAACTCTCTCATTTGAAGCATGCGCTGCTATTATGCCACCAGAGTGTGGTGGAGAAGACCCGACGTGGACATCCATGGAGGTATGAGAAGGGGAGCTCGCTCGGACACCCTCGGGGGCTGGGTTGCAGCTCGCACTACCCATCTGAGCCGGATCATCACCGGCAACACCCTCGGGGACTGGGTTGCAGCTTGCGCTACCCACCCGAGCCGGATCATTACCGGCAACACCCTCAGGGGCTAGGCAACCGCCAGCACCACCCTTGAAGACTGGGTTCTCTGCAACAGCCACCTCTAAGGCTGAAGGATTCTCAGTCACCTCCATGGGAATTGAGCGACCGTGACCAACCTCTTGGCTCCGAAGACCGCCTTCCAAGGTCGACGATGCACGAGATGCTGCCCGGGAGACCTCTAATCCCAAATCTGGAGTGTCAGAGCAGACGTCCATCATATCACCATCAGTTGGCTTTGGCAACATATCTTCAGGAATAACATCCTCGAGAGTCTAATCAAAATTTGTTATGGATAATTCTTGCAGGCCAACAAGAGCAGACAGAGCTGGAGAAGGAATGTCGCTACCCCCCCCCACTGACTCTGTAACACCGACTGTTCTTCCGAATCAATGGGACTTCCTCTTCTTCTTCTTCGTCCTCATCAACAATACGGACCATAAACGGTGCAGGTTCACACCCATTGGGTTCAGCTCTGGCAGGGTCACACCCATTAGGATCGGCTCTGGCAGTGTCACACCCATTGGGATCAGCATCAGCAAGGTCACACCCATCGGGATCAGCATCAACAGGGTCACACCCATTGGGTTTAGCTCCAGTAAAGATTTCCACCGGCACTTCTTCAGCAGCAGGAGCAGAAGGACCAGCATCCTAGTCCAAACACGACACTCGTCGAAGCTGTCTATTTTTCTTCTTCTTCCCCTCGACAGGTGCAGTTGGATGACTGACCTGGCGGAGACGCTTCGGGCGAGTACCCTCAGGCTTTCGGGTGTCCATGGTTTTTTCAAGCTCCGGGATAATTGCAACAACCATTGTTTCAGCAGGGACCGAGTCAGAAGAATCCCCAGACAACATGTCCAGCATAGCACTTATCTCTGCATCACCTGGACTCGTAGGCATCTCAAAGTGAACCTGCCTCTCATCATTGGGAAGATCACCAACCCGGACCTCAACATCTTCGAGAGAGGGTCGCACTCTAAGACCCAAACCACTATCACCAGCAGGAGGATTGGACACAATCGAAAAAGGACTTAGAAGGTGGCAGATTCCAAACAAAATATGCAACAAAAGCACCAATATTGAATACTTTGCCCCTCAAGATCATCTCCAGTCGGCTCACCAAATCCACAGCAGGAATCCTCTTGTTGGTAACCCGGGTTGAGTCGTTGACACCACTATACAAATAAGCCGGGTATGCTCTGTCCTTCAGTGGCTGAATATTCTTAAAAACAAAGTCTGCTACCACAGCTTCAGTGGTCAGACCTCTCTCCTTCAACAAACAAATTTCAGCAAGCAGAACCTTGGCTTCTATTATCTCCAAGGCTATAGGAGACTCAATCCAACTTGAAGTGCGAACATCCGGTTGTCTCCCTGACCGAGGGGGGAGGGACTTGCCATGGTTTTCCACAATGGACCACGCTAAACGTCATCCTTTAATGCTATCCTTGAGTGGGATATCAAGGTAATCTGTTTTCCTCCCACGACGCATCTCTAGACTCGCACCACCCATGAGCTGGTGCTGCCCCCCAGCCATCCTAGGACGACAGTGATACAAATACTTCCACAAACCGAAGTGAGGAAGAATTCCAAGGTAGGCCTCGCACAGATGAACAAAGACAGAAATTTGCAGAATAGAGTTGGGATTCAGGTGAGTCAGATTCAGATTGTAAAAGTCAAGGAGACCGCGAAACAAGAGAGAAATGGGAAGAGCAAGTCCGTGGATAAGAAAAGGGATGTAAACAACGAACTCGTGAGTATCCTCTGTCGGGACAATAACCCCACGACAAATCCGCCAAGAGCAAAGCTCCATCGGAGGAAGAACTTCGACATCGACAAGGTGGAGAAGATCTGTCACACCCGGTTTTGAAGGTAAACCGAATGCGAACCATGTACGTGCCAGGATCAGTAATTCACGTACATAGCGATTACATAAATGACTCATCATAGCACAATGCTTTGAATTACAATAAAGAGTAAGTAATAACATTAAAGACTAGAGTCATTTACATAATATAACTCAAAGTACACAGAATCGAAACGTAGCCAACGTAAATAAACCCACCACAGGCAGCTGACTGGGGGAGATCGCTAGCCTAATCCTCGAACTCGTCAAAGTCCTGGAACTCCTGGAGATCCGCCTCGACGCCTTCTTCTTTACCTAAGCATAGATTGCACCAAAGGCAACCTGATGTTTTGTGAAAGCAAGGGTGAGTACACATCAACGTACTCAGCAAATGTCCCGTTTGGCTGAGGTGGACTAGCTTTATGTGGAGTTAAGCTCAAGCAGTTGCTTTTAGTTGGTCAAGTATTTATTATTAGTGTAAGCCAAGTTTTATCATATAACCAACCCATGAACCATTTCCTCCTCAAGGAAACATCAATATCATCATCGAACCAAAACCATAAATCAAACCATTGTGTCTCAGATCATCTGTATCTCTAATCAAAGAGGATCCTAAGGCTGCTCTTAACCGTGAGCACGGCTGATATATCAGTTTCCTTACCCTCTGCAGAGGTCGCACACTTTACCCATGAGCCGTGATTCCCGTTTTGCCCGGGGATCATGACTCCCCATTGATCACTTCCTAGGTGGTCCGGCAGGGTATCACTACGTAGCCTTTACAAAGATTCCCTAGAGGTCATAGCCGCCCGTTAGGTTTCTCCAGTTTGATAAACACAGTACCTCTCCCCGCAGGAGGGTGACTAACAAAAGCAAAACGAAAGAACCTCGGCACTCAGCCTCGGCAGAGCAAGCACTGTGCCTAGACCCCATTGACGGCACGACGGCGAAGCAACTACACCTCTAGTTCCTCTAATTAATTAACTAAGGGCATCCCATTTCACCCTCATGGTTGCACTGTTATCCCGTGTGGTCTCTCAACGAACAGGTCCTTACGGAGAGGTACTCGGGAAACAGCCCGAGTCCCCTAAATGCCACAAGTATATCATCATATCCAGAATAAAATCGTAGTATCATCATTGTATCTCATCATGTTCATTGATTAAAGTAAAGCGCTAGCATGTAGCTAACCATAGTAACCCAAAAGGTAAATCAAGGACAAGGTAAATAGAAAGCTAGTAAATCCTTAGGTTGTTCATAGTATGCGGGACAGTGTATTATAAAGTAAATGGGACATAATGGGTCAGAGGACACTTGCCTTCACCAAACAGATGCTCAGGATCTTCAACTTTGTTGAACTCGAAGAGTTTGATCTCTTGGTCGCCGAAGCTTGACCGTCGATTCCTCGAAGCTCGAAAACTGATCGCATTCTATTCGCGATGCACAACGAATACAAACAGGCACAAACAAACAACCATATATATGCATAAGAGCATTACACCATTCAAGTAAAACATAAAAAAATACGCAAAATAAAACAGAGTGTGTTACTACGGTCACACGAGGACAAAGAAACGCGACGGTCGAGGCTACGGTCGAGAGGTTATCGCGTACACACTAAACGAGCATTAATCATAATACCTAATTCGACAATGTCAAATATAAGTAATATCTATAATTTAGTTCAATTAATCTGCTATGCTAACGAATGTTAGTCAAATAAGTAATTTAATTAACACGAGAGATTCTACGCGAGGCGAACTTACGATACACAAAATAACACGACAACGTGAAACGACGCGCGGACACGCGCGACACAGCACGTTGACAACACCTGAAACAGCGCGCGCGACCAACGCGAATGACGCGTGAATCAGCACGCCACCACGTGCGGAACAGCACGCGCGACACCGCTACGGCACAAATAGCACGGTGATGTGCACACGGCACACGACTGATACACGAAATAATGTGTGCGACAACGCGCGATACTCGCTAACAGATAACGTGACTATACTAGACACGAATTAAAGGAAGAAGCATTTAAGTTTGTATTAATCAAGTTAGCCCTTATTTATAAAAGCGCGAGTTAAGAAATATAAAACAGAATTAATAGCTAATCAAATAATATAAACTTGTGACGTGATGAAATAACATTATTAATATGTTGACGATATTGTTATGAAATTAACGTAACGCGAAAAGGATCGTAACGGATTTAATAACGCGCGCGACTGCGCGAAACAACGTAAACGACGAGCGTGAACGACACGCGGATCAGCACGTAACCACGTGCAAAACCGTGTGTGCGGTACGCGAGAATCACTAACTACATGTCGTGCTTATACTAAATACCAAATAAATATTAAAAACAACATTACATTAATTTGGGTTGACATCTATTTGTAAAAAGCTCGGGTTGATAACTATAACTTATAATTTAGTTTTAACTAGTGCGACAACCTGTTAGGCATTGAATAAATAAGTAAATAACTAATTAAAATAGGGGATATGATGAGGCAATACTATATTTTCTAAGTTGATTTTAGTTAGCATAAATTATTTGCGTAAGCTATTATCAATTATTCAATTAACTACTAAGCACAAACGATTATAGCGAAACAACTAATTAATGTGCGCGGATCGCGTGCGCGACAAAGCGCGAACGGACGGTGACGGCACGCACCGACCGCGCACGCGAACGGCAACAACGACACGTGCGAAAGGCGCGAACGCGCGCACGTGCAGGGGGAGGGGGTAGACGAGGGTAGACAGGGGTAGACAATGATGGGGTAGACGTTCTTATCTCAAGACGACGACGCGACATTGAGAATGACACAATGGCGAGGCTATCCATACACAAAAAAGCGTAGATGACATTGTATAGGGTGTAGAGGAGGGGGGTAGACAAACACATGCGAGGGTAGACAAACATCGTCTTCGACGATGGTCTACGCGCAAGCGAACGCGAGTGCGTGCTACAAGAATGTGGTTTTGGGTTGTCGTCCACGTGCGGTTCTACGAATCGCGTCGTGAGGGGAGCCATGCGCAGGGGTAGATGCGTGATGTCCGTCTTGACGAGCGAGGACATGGCACCCACTTCGCAGTGGCTGGTCGGGGTTCGCGCAGGGGCTATCCGAGGGTGGGACGAGGTTGCTGCTGTGCGGTAAGCTGACCGCGAGGGCCGCTGGCTGCTCCGATCGTGGTGAGTGCCGGCAGCGAGCGCGATGGCCTGGCTGAGCCGACTGGAACTCGCAGAGGGCGGAGCAAGGGCACGCGGGCCTAGGGATCAGCTCGGCCGCGCTGGCCTGACCGCGACCGCGAGGACGTTTGGCAGTGGTGACTCGGCCATGGTGGCCACGACTGACCGGGCTACGGGCGCACGGGGCACACGAGGCGACCGTGCTGGTGTGGCTGGGCCGGCTCGGCCAAGCCCCTGCCATGGCAAGCCGTCACCACACCGAGCGCAAACGAGGGGAGGGGAAGAGGGGATGGAGAGAGGAAGGGGAGGGGCTCACCATGGGCAGATGGAGACGAACGACATGGGCGACGCGGCCTCCCGCGGACGGCGTGCTAAGCGCGGCAAGGCGCCAATGGCAAGAGGAGGGCGCGGAAGGGAGGCGCGAGGTGATGGCCCTGTGAGAGGAGGCATGAGGGAGGGAAGTTGGCGAGGGGTTTGCAGCTCCGCGGGTGCACGACGTGGACGCCAAAGGGGCGGTTGTTCCTGTGAGGAAGAAGAACAGTGGGCTGGGCGCCACTGACAGGCGGGCCCAGCGGCTGGGCGAACGGCGCGGGCGAGCGCCTCTGCTCGCGCGCCCACACGTAGGGTGGCGGCTGTGGCTGGGACACCCACGCGGCTAGGGTTTGGGGGAGCTAGGCCGCGACGAGCGAGTGGACCAAGGGGAGGTGGGCCTCGCGCAGGCTGCCAGGGAGGGCGCGGCTGTGGATGGGCCACGGGGAAGGGGTGGCGCGCTGGGCCGCGAAGGGGAAGGGGGGAAAGGAGCCAGTTGGGCTTGCGCGCGGGAGTGGGCCGGGGTGAGGCTGGGCCGGCTAAGAAGATTGGGGAAGCAAAGCCTTTTTCTATTTTCTTCCTTTTTATTCTTTTCTTTTATTCCTATTTGAATTTAAATATAGTTTTTGAATCAAATATATTTAATGAGTTTGAATGGGTGCACAAACACAACAATTCAACATAAAAATGTCTCGATATGCTATGCAGTAATCAAAGACTTCTCTCTTTTCTTTAGGGTTTCATTTTACTAGGCTTATTGATATATAAAACCAAATATGTCTCCATTTTTAGAAGAAGAAAAAAAAGGAAAGGAAAGCAGAAGAATGAGAGAGTAACACCTGAATTTGGTGGATATTAGAAAAGAAATTTTATACCCTCAAATTCAGGGTGTTACAAGATCCGACTCGGAAACAACAGACATATGATTACCTGCGAAAGGCAACTGACTATTGAGATCGATAGGAGGAATGACCGCAGCAGCAGAATTCTGGTTCTTCCGCTTGGGCGCCATCGCAATCTCGTCGGTGGACTGAGCGGAAGCAAAATCAAAGGGAAACAGAGGATGTTCGGAGGCAAAAAAAGTGAGGCTAGGGCTCAGAACATAGAGGCGTGCAGCGACGTGATATAAATGGGGTTTTCTCGGGTCAGACACCGTTTCTAAAAAGTGCTTAGTCACCACTCGGTTGTTATTTCTAAAACGCCGATGTGGCTCGATGTCACTCGGCTGTTACCTCTAAAACGCCGAAGTCGCCAAGCACCACTCGACTGTTATTTCTAAAACACCAATGTGGCTCAGCATGACTCGGGTGTTACTTCTAAAACAGCGACATCGCTAAGCACCACTCGGCTGTTATTTCTAAAACGCCGATGTGGCTCAGCATGACTCGGCTGTTACCTCTAAAATGCTGACGTCGCCAAGCACCACTCGGTTGTTGCCTCTAAAACACTGATGTAATCTAGCATAATTCGGTTGTCACCTCTGAAGACACCAGCAGTAACTCAGCTGTTCTTTCTCTATGTAAATGCAAGCAGAATTAAATACGACGCAGCAATTACAAGTTGTTACTCGAGCGTTATCTATGAGAACAACAACTGTGTTGGGCACAAATACAAACTGTCGATCGACTATAAAGGAACGACGGAAAGGTAAAAGATATGCACAGAACAAGCCGAAGTTTTCTTCATTATATAAAAGGGGAAGTCCTTCCACAAACTTAAAGATCGACTCATTATGAGCCGGTCTTCTTCCCATTTTTCGACACATTACATTACTACATTACATTACTATCTACACTACACTATACTACTAACTACTACTATATTATTCCACTAATACTACTTCTACTACTATTTATCTACACTAATATTTAAGCCAGTAGCGCTTTGCCACTGGCCTTGCTGCTGCCGCTCTAGCCGTCGCCCTTGCCGCCGTCACCATCACCGTCGCCTCCATCGTCGTCGTCGCCCTCGTTGTCGTCGTCACCACCGCTCCCTTCCTCGGACGAGTCAGAGGAGTTCTCCTCGTCTAAGGAGACCTCCGACTCATCCGAGCCCTCGAGCCCAGAGCGCTCGACGGCCCGGATGTATGTCCACACCTCGGCGGCGATCCCCTAGGAATCGTCCGAGTCATCGGACGATGCTGGGGGAGAGGTGTAGACCGGCGACCCCTCGGACTCGGAGGAAAACTCCTCCTCCGAGTACTCGGAATCGTCGAAGTCCTCCGAGGGAGGGCTCGGCTCGCGCTTCCGCTTATCGCCGGAATGGTGCGACGAACTTCCGCCTTTCTTTCTCTTGCCCATGGTGGAGTAGAAGAGAAGAGAAAAGAGGAGAATAAGCAACAAACGACAGAGAGATGTGTGAAGACGCCAGTGAAGCAAGCTCTCTATTTATAGAGGAAGAAGGCAACCGCTCATCTCCTACCACGGTCACTGAACAGTCGCAAATATTCAATAAGCAATTCAAATTGTCTGGAAACAAGTCAGGCGGCAGACGCCGTTTCACGTAACACGACACCCATTGGGACTAAAGTCAACTGCTTGGACGATATGATTACACCCCACGGTCACGTCAAGTTACTACTCAGGGGCAGTTTGCCAAACGCTCAGCGTACCAAACCATCCCTTGGCTACACCCATTGGGGGGACGTCCAGGAATTTTCAATAGATTTTCCCAAGCAGTCACATCCATACAGTATACACAATGAATGTATCAAGACAGAAGGAAGATACCGATAGAGATTGGAGGAAAGCCAAAAATAGCTGCTGAAGTACAAGTCTAATCAACAGAAATATTGAAGCACGAAGCGAAATGAAGACCAGCCAAGAGCCATCTACCGGACGTCCAATCTGTCACAGATCAAATAAATTTCAAACCTAATAGGACATGGGTAGACCGTGTCGTTGATCTCAAAGGCAAAATCATATGCTGATCTCTAAAGCATAAAGTTGATGATATAATGCTGAATTCTAAGGCATTCGACGAAGATAAAAGGATGATTTCTAAAAGCATGAGATGAAGACCTTTGAGTGGATTATTTTTAGTAATTCACTCAAAGCTCGGGGGTTACAGGTGCACCAATGAATCATTAACCCCAAAAGACAGAATGTTAATCTCTAAAGCATGAACTAACGATAAAATGCTGATTTCCGAAGCATGAGATGAAGATAAAACAATGCTGATTTCTAAAGCATGAGATGAAGATAAAAATGATTTCTAAAAAAGCATGAGATGAAGACCTTTGAGTGGATTATTTTCAGTAATCCACTCAAAGCTCAGGGGCTACATCCGGTGCACCCAATGGTTCCTGAACCCCAGAGAGTAGAATGCTGATCTCCAAAGCATAAAGCCCGAGACAGAGCACCGATTTATGAAGAATAATGTCAAAACCGATGAATAATGACAGGAGAGGATAACAGAAGATCGCTTTTACTGAGTTACTCAGAGTTCAGAAGCAATAACTCGATAGGCCTATTATAAAAGCATTCCTTATCAAAATCAAAAAATGCAAGCTGGACCTAGAATCTTTGGGCCGATTATTTCAAAATCAACTCAAGGATTGGGGGCTTGTGGGGGACAGATATCCCCGGGTCCACTAGAAGGCTAGAAGGCCTCACGAAAGGCCTTGGGCCCATTGTCTCGCAAGGCCATCCCTTCGTGGGCCTGGGGAGGAATGTCTGGCAGAATGGATCGACACAATATTGGATCAACTCGAGCCTAGGTGGCCCAATGAATTCAAGCATTATCCACAGCCGTGATCCGATTCTCTCGCACTGCGCCCTCAAGCGTCGGAACTAAATGATGATAAGTCGGCAGAATTATAGGAAGATAAGCTCAGTCGGTTCACTATTACTTAGGCACACATTGTTATCATATCCACATGTAACGCCCCACAGTCGAGTATATAAGGCCTAGGGGGCACCCCCTCAAACACATCTCACTCATTAGCCATTTACTCAGCTCTCTAACATCCCTCGTACTAAAGAACTCCCCTGTAACCCGCCACATAAAAGATCCACACCAGGACGTAGGGTATTACGCATCTCAAAGCGGCTCAAACCTGTACAAGATTGTCTAGTGTCTCTCGTGCATCTGGCACGAACCATCGAGCTACAGTCGGTAACACCGTCCTACTCCAAAAAGCACCTCGAGGGGTAACCCTGGGTGCGCGGTTGCACCCAAAACACCGACACATACATACATAGCTGAGGTTCGGGCAACAACCTCGAGGTACCCTAAGACATATCCAAGACCCCCGGGAACAATTCGTAACGGTATCCCATCAGAGGGAGGCATCGAGCCCTCGGATCCCATTAAAACGAATCCGAGACCAAACGAATCACCCGCAAGTATATTGGGGCACGTCTCAGGACCTCTAGACGACCCCTATCAAATGGGGCTCGGGTCTCCACTCAAATTACCCGCTAATAGCTCACAAGATATGTCATGTTCGTTGCCCACTGAGTGTAGCTTGGCACTCCCCCCTCTTCCTCCTTGCGGAAAGGCGACGAAGAGGTGTATCATTAAAAAGTCATGGCATTCTCTGATCGTCTTCTTGCCCTGTGTAGAGGCTCGGGGGCTGCCCTTGCACCTATGTTGTGACATAATTGTTGGAAGCACCAACAACCCAACACAGAGACTTGGGGGGCTGCCTTTACACCCAGGCTACGGCCAAGTGATGTACAATGGATAGGTCAACGATATCTACAGAAGGAAACATAAAGACCTTGAAGGAGTAACCACTCCTCTGAGGCCTTAGGGGCTACACCCGACGGGTGCACTCGCGCGCACCCCTCGGAAATGAGTCTACCACCTTTCAAAGGATTAAGCAACTCGCCTGCGAGAGGTCGACAGAACCCCCATACAAATGCCTGCACTTCCTTGGAGGCTCGGGGGCTACTGTTGGGTATCATAATTAGGGGTACCCAGGTTATGCCCCTAAGCATACCTAACATCCGAGTATCGAAAAATAGATAACATGTTGCCCGAGATTAGGTAGGGTTGAACCACGATTCACCCGAGGCCCCGCCCAACGATCGCTCAAAACTGCGTCTCGCCCGAGCCCCTCCATAGGTGAAGGCTGTGCCCGGAAGAAATCCTTGACTCGCCCAAGGGCCCCCTTTTCGAAAAGACAAATTCCGTCTCTCCCGAGTTCACCTCGGGCAGAGAACAGCCTCAAGCCTAGCCTCGGCCAAAGATCTCGGGAAGAATGAAGACGCGCACATTAAATACAAATGATACGAATATATGCTTCATGTGACATCGCGGTCAATAGAGGATGATAGGACCAAACTCCCATATACTTTCACCAACTACGATGACATACACTCGCGAATACCGGACACTGCTCCCCCACTTCGACCACAGTTCTCGAACAACTTCGAATGGGACATGCAAACGTCTGGGCATAGCCACACACTCGGGGGAGAACTCCGCCTCGCCCGAAGACGACTTCATCCTCAGAAGAAAATTGTGCCTCGACCAAGCTCGGCCTTGGGCAACTGCCTCGGTAGTAGCCATCGACTCCCCACAAATCTCGCAGGAGGCCACTCCGGCAACTGTTCTAACCACTCCCTATCACAATTGCACGCCCAGGTGCAGGTATGACCATGGCCTCGGGAGAAACATCCACCTCACCCGAGCATGGCCTCGACCTAAATAACATCGACAAAAGGACGCCTGACGCCACCAACCCTTCCATAAAGATAACTGACAACGGGATGGCTATAGGAACTACTGGGCTGGTGTCGAGTCTACTTTACGCCATACGGGACGAATTACCATGTGCTTTTCACCTGATCATTGTTTCAACAACTATGGCTCCGACAACACATCCACAAGATAGGCTCGGGTACACGTCCGAGACCCCGATCCTGGCATTAACTCTCTACTTGGTCAAGATGCGGGATATAGGGGTCGAACGTCCTTCCCTGATCAGAGACAAGCACAAGGACAGAAGCCATTCTGATGGCCATGCTGCTATAGGGGCTCGGGCTCACCACCTCTCCTCATTATGACAAACCTGGGCGCTCATGGGATCCCTCCTTGAGGCTATAAAAGAAGGAATCCAGGGCCTCTAGGGGGAGAGGGAGAACACTTCACCGGTTTCGCTCTCCACGCCCGATATTGGCACTTGCCTCAATCATCCTTAGAGAGTTGGGATCCACTACCTCTCTAAACTATCTTGTACCCCCTATTACGAGCACTTAGGTGCAAGATAATATAAGACTCATCCCCATGTGCTGGAAGTAGTGCCTTCTATTGCCCGAACCAGGATAAACCTTGTGTCTTCTTACATCACCCATCTGGACCGGGACACACATCACTTATTCACTAGTTGGTTAGGACCCTCGGGGTCAAAACACCGATAGGATGAGTATTAAACTTAGGAGCAATATTGTAAGCGAGTAGAGAACTCAAGAAGACAATAATCACAATAAGTAAAATGGACAAGAGACACATCGTTTTTTATCGTGGTTCGATCAATGTCTACTCCACGTTGTGGTGACCTCCTTTGGTCAAGGGTTGCACTCAAACCTTCTCAAGTGATCCAAAGATCAAACTTGAGTGCCACATTTGACTTCCTTATATCAATATCCAGTTGTGAGGAATCTCCACAAATTGGAGTCTCTCACGTATTACACAAATGATTACAATCAAATCCGAAGTAAGGAGGGGAGTATAGACACACACAAGAGCACATCGCAGCAACAACACATATACAAGCAAAAGATAGAGCGCACAAATCAAAACGACAGAATCACAACTCAAGAACATGCTCGAATCTCTCTCTAACAAATCAATAGCGTGGTCACAGAGGTTTGGAGCTATAGTGTGCTCAAAGTATGCTTGCCTTTCTAGAATGCAAGCTAGCAGAAGGTGCAGCAGTTGGGCCACATGTAATCAAGATGGTTGGTTACAATCAGAGGTTGGAGAAGCCAGGCTTCCCAATAGGCCAAGAGTTGGTCATTGACTTCATTTTTGCATCTCTTTCACCCAGCTATGGAAACTTCATTATAAACTACCATATGCATGGGGCAGAAAAGGGCCTCAATGAACTATGTGGCATGCTGAAAACAGCAAAGGGTGACATAAAGAAAAGCGTTGGCAGCAACAACCATGTGATGGCGGTTCATAAGAAACCCAACTTTAAGAATAAGGGTAAATCTCAAAAGAAGAAGGGCGATACAGTATCCAAGCCAAACCAAAAGCCCAAGGTTGGACCAGATGCAGATGCAGAGTGCTTTTACTGGAAAGAACTGGGTCACTAGAAGAGGAACTGCAAACCGTACTTGGCCTCTATTAAGGATCGTGGCGGTAAGGGTACAACCGCAGCAGGTACACTTGCTATTTACATTACAAAAATTTTTCTTGTTGATTCTTATATTAATTCTTGGGTATTTGATATCGAATCGGTTGCCCATATTTGAAATTCGATGCAGGTAATGATAAGAAGTACAAGCATGAAAAGATAAGTTTATTTCCGGGTAGGCAATAGTGCAAGAGTTGCGACGTTGACCGTCAGGGACGATGCAACTCCACCTTCCATCAGGATTTATTTTGTAGTTAAATAATTGTTATCTAGTTCCTAGTATGAGTCAAAACATTACGTCTCCTTCATGTTTGATGAAGGATGGTTATTCATTTTCGAGTGAAAACAATGGTTGTGTGATCTCTAAGAATGGCATGTTTGTGGCTTTTGCATCCATGATGAATGGGTTATTCATTTTAAATCTTGATGATGCACCTATCTATAATATTAGTGCTTAAAGGCCTCGGTCTAGTGATTTAAGTCCTACCTACATGTGACACTGGCGTTTGGGTCGTATAAGTGAGAATCGCATGAAGAAGCTTCATTCTGATGGGCTTTTAACTTCGTTTCATTTTCAATCTGTTCTCGCCCGAACCCGTTCTCGAGCTGGCATGTTCTCGGGAGAATCTCCATCCCAACTGAGGTTCCCTCACCCTAGGACAACAGTGTCCGCCTCGCCTAAGCCCGTCTCGGGCAAGAAGGACAAAATTTGGGGCAATACCCATCCGAAGTCTATCGGGGGACAACCACATTCAATGCGCATACATATCCCACTCAGGTTGCGGGTGTATAGGGACAACAAGACCGCAATCACTTCAAAGATTCACCAACTATGATTACACGTGCGACCACTGTACATGCATGTCGTCTGCAAACTCCCGATGGGACGTGTAATATGACAAGGGCACAGACCAAACCTTGGGCGCAAACTCCGCCTCGCCCGAAGCAGAAATCGCCCTCAGGACGAAACTCTGCCTCGCCCGAGCCTAGTCCCGGCTACCTACTCCCCCCGCGAATCCCGCGAGAGGCCACTCCTTCAACTGTGGCACACGTCTTTGAACCTCGGAACAGGTTTGCTCACAACCTCAGGCTGACTTTCGCCTCGCTCGAGCCCGGCTCTGACCTCGAAATCTATAATGGAGGACACCCCAACATCATTAACTACCCCAGAGCCGATGTACCTTTTAAGAAGTTTTTTCCCATCCTTACCACTGTGACAACCACTATGGTATGGCAACACCTTGCCAGGGGGCTCGAGTATGTGATCGTGCCCTCGGCCTCAGCCCCATCTCTCAACAAAAACCAAGCAGGCGCAAGTCAATAACAAGTACAAGACCATACCACCGGCCATACCATCTACAGGGATACAAAGACATCTCCTCACAGTCGCGACCAACTCCCATCCTCCAGGCAACTCCCACTGGGCCTATAAATAGGATAATCTACAGCTTCTAGAGACAGGGCAAACACTTCACAAGTTTTATCCTCCACACGGTATTGGCACTTGCCTCCATCAACCCCAGGGACTTGGGATCCTTCCCTCTCCCGCTCTTCTTGTACTCCCTATTGCAAGCAATTAGGTGCAAGTAATATAAGTATCACCCCCTCTGCTGGAAATAGGGCCTCTCCTTGCCTGAACCAGGATAAAAGACTTGTGTCAACTTGCATCACCATCAGGGTCTGGCCACGTGACACTATTTCACTAGTTGGTTAGTTCCTAAGATCCAAATACTGACAGGTGGGTCCTAGGGATCAAGGATCATTTCCACGACACATATCAACTCGTTCTGCTTCATTAGCATCACTTGCTGAATCTTGTCCCATTAGCTCATCCTAAACTTCTTCAAGATACACCTTTTCTTTACTTTTCTTTCTTTTATGAAACTCTTTCTCTAAAGACACTGTTCTAAGCGACAAACACTTTACCCTCTGATCGATGGTAAAAGTAATATCCCAAAGTTTCCTTTGGATATCCCACGAACATGCACTTGTTTGATTTTAGAGTGAGTTTATTCAACTGAAGTTGCTTGACGTAAACCTCACAACCCAAAATTTTTAGAAAGACAAATTATGAGTCT
This sequence comes from Zea mays, assembly GCF_902167145.1. Lineage (NCBI taxonomy): Eukaryota > Viridiplantae > Streptophyta > Magnoliopsida > Poales > Poaceae > Zea > Zea mays. The sequence continues at coordinate 207,252,777 of NC_050097.1, forward strand.
CGCCAATTCATATCCCATATGGTGTCTTAACTACGAACTTAGACAATACTATATTTAGTGTGGAAATTGACGTTTCTAGAACATATCCCCAAAACGATAAAGATAGGCTTGACTGGCTTACCATTGATCGAATCATGTTCAATAAAGTCTGATTATGTCTGTCGGGGACCATAATTAGGGGTACCCCCAAGACTCCTAATCTCAGCTAGTAACCCCCATCAGCACAAAGCTGCAAAGGCCTGATGGGTGCGATTAAGTCAAGGCTCGGTCCACTCAAGGGACACGATCTCGCCTCGCCCAAGCCCAGCCTCGGGCAAGGGCAGCCGACCCCGGGGGATTCACGTTTCGCCCGAGGGCCCCCTCAAGCAACGGACACACCTTCGGCTCGCCCGAGGCCCAGTCTTCGCCAAGAAGCAACCTTGGCCGGATCGCCACACCAACCGACCGTATCGCAGAAGCATTTAATGCAAGGATGGCCTGACACCTTATCCTGACGCGCGCCCCTCAGTCGACAGAGCCGAAGTGACCGCAGTCACTTCACCGCTCCACTGACCAGCCTGACAAGAGGACAGCGCCACCCGCGTCGCTCCGACTGCTGTGCCACTCGACAGAGTGAGGCTGACAGCAGCCAAGTCTGGCCTCGGGCACCATAGGAAGCTCCGCCTCGCCCGACCCTAGCGCTCGGACTCGGCCTCGGCCCCGGAAGACGACGAACTCCGCCTCGCCCGACCCCAGGGCTCGGACTCGGCCTCGGCCCCGGAAGACGACGAACTCCGCCTCGCCTGACCCCAGGGCTCAGACTCGGCCTCGACTCCGGAAGACGACGAACTCCGCCTAGTCCGACCCCAGGGCTCGGACTCAGCCCTGGCCTCAGCCGACGGTCTCCGCCTCGCCCGACCCGGGGCTCGGACTCGACCTCGACCACGGAAGACAGACTCGACCTTGACCTCGGAGGAGCCTCCGCCTCGCCCGACCCAGGGCTCGGACCGACCACGTCACAGGGGGGCCATCATTACCCTACCCCTAGCTAGCTCAGGCTACGAGGAACAAGACCGGCGTCCCATTTGGCTCGCCCCGGTAAACAAGTAATGATGGCGCCCGCGTGCTCCATGACGACGGCGGCTCTCGGCCCCTTACGGAAGCAAGGAGACGTCAGCAAGGACTCGACAGCCCCGAGAGTTGTCCTTCCACCAGACTCCAGTGCTCCTCCGACGGCCACGACATCTCATGAACAGGGTGCCAAAACCTCTCCGGCTGCCACGACAGCATGTACTTAGGGCGCTAGCTCCTCTCTGCTAGATACGTTAGCACACTACTACACCTCCCATTGTACACCTGTGCCCACTCCTTACGCCTATAAAAGGAAGGCCCAGGGCACTCGTACGGAGGGTTGGCCGCGTGGAGAGGACGGGACGGCGCGTGCAAGCCTCTCGCTCCCTCCCACGCGGACACTTGTAACCCCCTACTGCAAGCGCACCCGACCTGGGCGTGAGACAACACGAAGGCCGCGGGTTTCCCCTTTACGCCTGTCTCCCTCTGGTTTCCCCCCTTCGCGCTCCATCTCGCGCCGACCCATCTGGGATGGGGCACGCGGCGACAATTTACTCGTCGGTCCAGGGACCCCCCGGGGTCGAAACGCCGACAATTGGCGCGCCAGGTAGGGGCCTGCTGCGTGTTGACGAACAGCTTCCCGTCAAGCTCCAGATGGGTAGTCTCCAGCAACCTCTCCAGCCCGGGACGGTGCTCCGTTTCGGGAGTCTCGAGTTCATGTCCCTCGACGGCAGCTACGACATGATACTCCTTCCCCCGCCGCGCGACATCGACAATGTCGGCCGACAACCCACCCGCCGGCGGCAGAATCGACGACGTCTTCCCCACGTGGAGGAAGAACAACATTCGGGTTTATCCCGTCGCCTCCCCCGCCGACGGAGGAGGAGGCGGGGCAACCAAGGCCAAGCAGGAGGCGACACCTCGTCGGCTGTCGAGCGAGTCGACGGCGCTGACACCCCAACGGGGGACACGTCGGGCATTGACCTCGCGTCTGAGACGAAGACGAGCGCCGTTTCCCCGCAACACACCAACTCCAAGCGGACGGACGACGCCAGCACGCTCGCAAAGAACTTGTTGGGCATCACCCTCATACCTGAGACGACGGTGCAGTCTGCCCCTGACGTGACTTCATCACCGCCCGTCGACCAAGAGGTACCGACCGATTCCCATCTTGTGCCTTTTGGATTCAGCCTCGACCCACCAAGCGACTTCGCTTCGGTGGACGCTTTCATAGAGGCGAGTCCAAACCCTCCGGGGTACGGTATGCGGTCACCCTGGGACCGGCTGACAGCCGCCTTGACCTACGGGCCCTCGGGTTTCGAGGAAGATGACGAGCCCGACTTTTGTTGGAATTTCTCCGGACTTGGTAACCCCAGTGCCATGCGGGACTTCATGACCGTATGCGACTACTGCCTTTCCGATTGTTCCGACGGTAGCCGCAGCTTCGGCGACGAGGACTGCGGCCCAAGTCGTGAATGTTTCCACGTCGATCTAGGGGGTCCCGGCGAAGGCAACCATCTTGGTATACCAGAAAACGGTGATCCCCCTAGGCCTGCGCCTCGCGTTGACATCCTTCGGGAGCTAGCTGTGGTCCCAGTCCCTGCGGGGGGTCAGGACTCACAGCTCGAGCAAATCCGCGAGATGCAGGCCAGGCTCGACGAGGGAGCAAGAACACTTGAGCCGGTCCGCCGGGACATCGGGCAGGAATGGGCAGGCCAACCTCCGGCCGGAGAAGCGCGTCATCTACCCCAGGGCATCCAGCACCGCATCGCCGACGATGTCAGGGCAAGGCCGCCACCGGCTTCCGGTGGGGTCGACCAGAACCTGGCTGTAGCGGCAATACTTCTCCGCGCGATGCCGGAGCCATCAACCACCGAAGGGCGGCGTATCCAGGGAGAGCTCAAGAATCTCCTGGAGGATGTCGCGGTCCGACGGGCCGAAAGCTCTGCCTCCCGAAGGCAGGGGTACCCCTCAGAGCATCGCGCCGCGACTTCCCGATTCATGCGGGAAGCCTCGGTCCACACCGGGCGCACGCGCAACACAGCGCTTGCGGCCCCGGGTCGCCTCAGCAACGAGCACCACCACCGCAACCGTCGAACCCACCTCGACGGGAGGGTGCGCCGAGGCTACCACCCCAGGCGTGGGGGACGCTACGACAGCGGGGAGGATCGGAGTCCCTCGCCCGAACCACCCGGTCCATAGGCTTTCAGCCGGGCCATACGACGGGCGCCGTTCCCGACCCGGTTCTAAACCCCGACTACTATCACGAAGTACTCGGGGGAGACGAGGCCGGAACTGTGGCTCGCGGACTACCGACTTCCCTGCCACCTGGGTGGAACGGACGATGACAACCTCATCATTCGCAACCTCCCCCTGTTCCTCTCCGACACTGCTCGAGCCTGGCTAGAGCATCTGCCTCCGGGGCAGATCTCCAACTGGGACGACCTGGTCCAAGCCTTCGCCGGCAACTTCCAGGGCACGTACGTTCGCCCTGGGAACTCCTGGGATCTCCGAAGCTGCCGCCAGCAGCCGGGAGAGTCTCTCCGGGACTACATCTGGCGATTCTCGAAGCAGCGCACCGAGCTGCTCAACGTTACCGACTCGGATGTCATCGGCGCGTTCCTCGTCGGCACCACATGTCGCGACCTGGTGAGCAAGCTGGGTCGCAAGACCCCCACCAGGCCGAGCGAGCTGATGAACATCGCCACCAAGTTCGCCTCTGGCCAGGAGGCGGTTCAGGCCATCTTCCGGAAGGACAAGCAGCCCCAGGGCCGCCCGCTGAAAGATGTCCCCGAGGCATCTACTCAGCGCGGCACCAAGAAGAAGGGAAAGAAGAAGTCGCAAGCGAAACGCGACGCCGCCGACGCGGACCTTGTCGCCGCTGCTGAGTATAAGAACCCTCGGAAACCTCCCGGAGGCGCCAATCTCTTCGACAAGATGCTCAAGGAGCCGTGCCCCTATCATTAGGGGCCCGTCAAGCACACCCTTGAGGAGTGCGCCATGCTTTGGCGCCACTTTCACAAGGTCGGGCCACCTGCGGAAGGTGGCAGGGCCCACAACAATGACAAGAGGGAGGATCACAAGGCAGAGGAGTTCCCCGAGGTCCACGACTGCTTCATGATCTACGGTGGGCAAGTGGCGAACGCCTCGGCTCGGCACCGCAAGCAAGAGCATCGGGAGGTCTGCTCGGTAAAGGTGGCGGCGCTAGTCTACTTAGACTGGTCCGACAAGCCCATCACCTTCGACCAGGGCGACCGCCCCGACCGCGTGCCGAGCCCGGGGAAATACCAGCTCGTTGTCGACCCCGTCATCGGCAACGTCAGGCTCACCAAGGTCCTCATGGACGGAGGCAGCAGCCTCAACATCATCTACACCGAGACCCTCGGGCTCCTGCGGATCGATCTGTCCTCGGTCCGGGCAGGCGCGGCGCCTTTTCATGGGATCATTCCCGAGAAGCGCGTCCAGCCCCTCGGACAACTCGATCTACCCGTCTGCTTCGGGACTCCCTCCAACTTCCGAAGGGAAACCCTCACGTTCGAGGTGGTCGGGTTTCGAGGAACCTACCACGCAGTGCTGGGGAGGCCATGCTATGCCAAGTTCATGGCCGTCCCCAACTACACCTACCTCAAGCTCAAGATGTCGGGCCCCAACGGGGTCATCACCGTCGGCCCCACGTACCGACACGCATACGAATGCAACGTGGAGTGCGTGGAGTACGCCGAGGCCCTCGCAGAATCCGAGGCCCTCATCGCCGACCTGGAGAGCCTCTCCAAGGAGGCGCTAGACGTGAAGCGCCATGCCGGCAACTTCGAGCCAGCAGAGATGGTTAAGTTCGTCCCTCTCGATCCCAGCAATGACGCCTCCAAGCAGATCCGGATCGGCTCCGAGCTCGACCCCAAATAGGAAGCAGTGTTCGTCGACTTTCTCCGCGCAAACGCCGACGTTTTCGCGTGGAGTCCCTCGGACATGCCCGGCATACCGAGGCATGTCGCCGAGCACTCACTGGATATCCGAGCTGGAGCCCGACCCGTGAAGCAGCCTCTGCGCCGATTCGATGAAGAAAAGCGCAGAGCCATAGGCGAGGAGATCCGCAAGCTGATGGCGGCAGGGTTCATCAAAGAGGTATTTCATCCCAAATGGCTTGCCAACCCTGTGCTTGTGAGAAAGAAAGGAGGGAAATGGAGGATGTGTGTAGACTACACTGGTCTAAACAAAGCATGTCCAAAAGTTCCCTACCCTCTGCCTCGCATCGATCAAATCGTGGATTCCACTGCTGGGTGCGAAACCCTGTCTTTCCTCGATGCCTACTCAGGGTATCATCAAATCAGGATGAAAGAGTCCGACCAGCTCGTGACTTCTTTCATCACACCTTTCGGCATGTACTGCTACGTTACCATGCCGTTTGGTTTGAGGAATGCGGGTGCGACATACCAAAGGTGCATGAACCACGTGTTCGGCGAACACATTGGTCGAACGGTCGAGGCTTACGTCGATGACATCGTAGTCAAGACGAGGAAAGCCTCCGACCTCCTTTCCGACCTTGAAGCGACATTCCGGTGTCTCAAGGCGAAAGGCGTAAAACTCAATCCTGAGAAGTGCGTCTTCGGAGTCCCCCGAGGCATGCTCTTGGGGTTCATCGTCTCCGAGCGGGGCATCGAGGCCAACCCGGAGAAAATCACGGCCATCACCAACATGGGGCCCATCAAGGACTTGAAAGGCGTATAGAGGGTCATGGGATGCCTTGCGGCTCTGAGCCGCTTCATCTCGCGCCTCAGCGAAAGAGGTCTACCCCTGTACCGCCTCTTAAGAAAGGCCGAGTGCTTCACTTGGACCCCTGAGGCCGAGGAAGCCCTCGGAAACCTGAAGGCACTCCTCACGAACGCGCCCATCTTGGTGCCCCCCGCTGCTGGAGAAGCCCTCTTGATCTACGTCGCCGCTACCACTCAGGTGGTCAGCGCCGCGATCGTGGTTGAGAGAAGCCCCACGCTCGCGCACGTGCAACGGCCGCCCCGTGAACCACTCGTCCCGTCGCATTAACTCTGCGGCAGGACGGGCGACACCTTTGGCGGGCGAAGCAGGCGACGCTTCACCTCCGCCATAATGACCGCATCAAAAAAGGTACGCCACGTCATTCGATTTCGTATCCCTTTCCACTTCCTCTTTCTCTCTCTTGCCACAGGGATCGGGAAAGGGGATACCCCGAAAGGGATCCTTCTCCGCGAAGGAAGCGGGCCCCGAGCCCCCCTACTGATCAGAGGTTCAAAGGCTGGCCCCTCGGAAGGGTTCAACAGCCACCTCAGAGCACTCGGGCTCCGCGCCCACTACTGGTCAGAGGTTCAAAGGTCGGCCCCTCGAAAGGGTTCAACGGCCACCTCAGGCCACTCGGGCTCCGCGCCCATTACTGATCAGGGGTTCGTAGGCTGGCCCCCGAAGGGTTCGACAGCCGCCTCAGACGCAGAGCGAGGGATGACCCTGGGTACGTTCGATACATAACCAAGGCTCGGGCTACGCTCCCGAGGTACCCTAGGACATTTCCGAGACCGACGGGAACGATTTTGTAACGGAATCCCACCAGAGGGAGGCATCGAGCCCTCGGACCCCGTCAAAAGGGGACCGGGTCCGGCAAATCACCCGCAGGTACTTTTGGAGCGCACCTCCGGGCCACTAGCCGACCCCTAACAAATGGGGCACGGGTGTCCACTCGGATTACCCGTTAGCAACTCGCTGGAGACACCATGTTCGGCGCCCTCCGAGGGCAACATGGCGCTTTCCCCCCCTCCTCCTTGCGGAAAGGCAACGCAGGGGCGTATGTAAAAAAGTCGAGTCTGTCCTTGACCGTCCTCTCGCTCTGTGCGGGGCTCGGGGGCTGCTCTCGCAAACCCAGCTCCGGCCAAACCGTTGACAACGTCAACATACCAGCCCGAGAACTTGGGACTCGACTGTGCACCCGGGCTACGACCAGTTCGCATGAGGGAACAACCAGACTGGTCAAAGCATCGCAAAACGCATTAAGACCTCGAATGAGTCAAACCACTCCTTCGAGGCCTCGGGGGCTACACCCGGCGGGTGCGCTCGCGCGCACCCACCGGAACAAAACGCAACAGAGAAAGGTCGGTCCCCTTGCAAAAAAGTGCGACAAAAGCCTCCAAGCGAGTATTAACACTCCCTTTGAGGCTCGGGGGCTACTGTCGGGGACCATAATTAGGGGTACCCCCAAGACTCCTAATCTCAGCTGGTAACCCCCATCAGCACAAAGCTGCAAAGGCCTGATGGGTGCGATTAAGTCAAGGCTCGGTCCACTCAAGGGACACGATCTCGCCTCGCCCAAGCCCAGCCTCGGGCAAGGGCAGCCGACCCCGGGGGATTCATGTCTCGCCCGAGGGCCCCCTCAAGCAACGGACACACCTTCGGCTCGCCCGAGGCCCAGTCTTCACCAAGAAGCAACCTTGGCCGGATCGCCACATCAACCGACCGTATCACAGAAGCATTTAATGCAAGGATGGCCTGACACCTTATCCTGACGCGCGCCCCTCAGTCGACAGAGCCGAAGTGACCGCAGTCACTTCGCCACTCCACTGACCAGCCTGACAAGAGGACAGCGCCGCCTGCGTCGCTCCGACTGCTGTGCCACTCGACAGAGTGAGGCTGACAGCAGCCAAATCCGGCCTCGGGCGCCATAGGAAGCTCCGCCTCGCCCGACCCCAGGGCTCGGACTCGCCCTCGGCCCCGGAAGACGACGAACTCCACCTCGCCCGACCCTAGGGCTTGGACTCGGCCTCGGCCCCGGAAGACGACGAACTCCGCCTCGCCCGACCCCAGGGCTCGGACTCGGCCTCGGCCCCGAAAGACGACGAACTCCGCCTCGCCCGACCCCAGGGCTCGGACTCGGCCTCGGCTCCGGAAGACAACGAACTCCGCCTAGTCCGACCCCAGGGCTCGGACTCAGCCCTGGCCTCAGCCGACGGTCTCCGCCTCGCCCGACCCGGGGCTCGGACTCGACCTCGACCACGGAAGATAGACTCGACCTCGACCTCGGAGGAGCCTCCGCCTCGCCCGACCCAGGGCTCGGACTGACCACGTCACAGGGGGCCATCATTACCCTACCCCTAGCTAGCTCAAGCTATGGGGAACAAGACCGGTGTCCCATCTGGCTCGCCCCGGTAAACAAGTAATGATGGCGCTGTCACACCCGGGTTTCGGGGCACCAAGACACGGGCGCGAACATAATCACCAGGTGTGCTGGGACCAAGTCTCACACATATGATGAATCATGGCACAGGATCGAATGTCACATCTTTACTACATAACAGGAGTTTTATACAAAATAAATAAATAATTACATTATAAGAAGACAACGGTCCAGCAACCCAAAGTTGACTGGGAGACGACGGCCTAGACCTCTCACGAACACATCGCAGCATCCTCCATGCGCCTCATCCTGGGGTACCTGTTCTTGACCTGTGGGGGGTGTGAGACAGCAAGAGTGAGCTCACATACGTTCATCGCTCAACAAGTTGTGGGGAATAATGTGCATGAACTCACCAAAAGTGGGAGCTCATGTGAAGTGTAAGGCTTACCAAAGAGGATGATTAGAGCTGAGCATTGCTTTTAAAGTTGGTCAAAATTTTATTAGCAATTACTAAGTATAAGTAAATACCAACCCAATTAAGTAGTAGAACAAAAGTAACAACTTCACCTGCGATGCAATGCATATGACAAATTGAGTTTAGGTTCCATAATTTAATCATGTGAGTGTCCGAGCTGCTCATGACCGTGAGCACGGCTAGTATACCAGTTTTACACTCTGCAGAGGTTGCGCATCTTTACCCACAAGTCATGTTACCCATCTGCCAAGAGATGGCCAATCCCATACACCTCTACCGAGGAGGCAAGGCAGGGTAACACTACGAGGCCTTTACAAAGTTCCACTAGCTTCAGAAAACCCGCTACAGTTTATAGGAAGCTCCAATGTAGGAATCCCTCGCATGACCGCCATCGCAGCAAAATCATCCCAAGGGCCTCCCTACACTGACCACTCCCCTACTGCCCTTGCCCCTTTCGGGTAAGGTAGTCCTCTACTAGCTTTCCTAATTAGTCAGCCAAGGGCGTCCATAAACCCTTGTGGTAGCACTGTTTTCCCGGGTGGTTCTCCATGTTCTAATTAACATAATGATCTTAACATGAACAATAAATAACAACTGATAACAAAAGTATAATCATGAATAGTGTAATCTTCATACCCAAAACCACATAAAGCAATAGCAGGTACTACCCAAAAAAGTTTAGTGGAGTCAAGGTATAAAGATAATCAAACTAGGGTAACCTGTTGGGTCCCATCAAAATTAACCTATGCAGATCATTATGATTAATCAGAACATGAATGGGTAAAAAGAAGTGATCAAGGGCACAACTTGCCTGGGACTTGAGTTTCCAGGTACCAGGATGATCTTCAGGTGACACGTGTTCTCACTGCTAAACGTAGCAATACATACAAACATGTATAGGCAAAATTAACATCACACCAAGCATAAGAATAAACTGCGTAATAATAGTCTACGCGCTGCTACGAGATCGTGGGTTCGAGAACTGCTAAATTCGGGGTTACGGTTAAAGAATTATGATTTATGGAAGATAAATGCGATTTAAATATTAAACTATATTATAAATTGGTTAATATTCATCATATGAGAAAATATACCACAAATAGTTAAGTAAACTTTAATCCAGATTATAATTTCTTTAGAAATCATATTCTAGAAAAATTATAATTATAGACTTGTCAACCTTGGTTATTAAAATAAATCTACTACTAGAAGGGTAAACAACTATTTAATTATACAAGTATGTGACATAGTACAAATAACGTTTCAACTGCGTAGAAAATTTTATTATGAGTCTAACGCAATTTGAACGGGTCAAATCGAAGTTAAAACGAATTAAATACGAATTAAACAAGTTTCAAAAATTATTTTTAAACGAAAAATAATTTTACTTATTGATTTTAACTATTTTATTAAACCCCGAACTACGGCCACTAATTATCAGAAACCCAGGGGGTTCTGCGCAAAATTCTAGTACCCTAAACTCTATTCCTCCAACGCCACATGGACGGCGGGTTGTTTCATTAAAAACCCGAGGGCTATTATGCAAAAGAGACACAGTGAAGGGTATGAGCGAATTTTGGCCGCTGGATCAAGGATGTGTGACCCAGATCAGATCGGACCCCAACGCGAACCGGTACTCACAATAGGCCGTTGGATCAAAAATCTCTGGTCAGGATTTTAAAACCCCGCTATCGGACTCCGTCCGCCGACCCGACGATCAACGGCCCAGATGAGCTAGGGCCAAACCGGTACACGGGATTTAATCATAACCGTTCATCAATAAATCCATGGCCTCGTGATGTTCTTCTTCCCTTGGCTGCCCAGCACCATGGCGCGCGCGGGCCGCAGCACCGCGGTACCGGCGACCCGCCATCACGGGGCCCGATGATCCGCCCAATATGCCCCTAGCGCAACACGGCATAGAGATTCCTGCGGATAGGCTAGGAGCAACTCACCGGTGTTTAATGCAGTAGGGAACCCCGACCACGACAAAGGGCGGTCCCGCGGTGGCGTTGGTACTCCGGCGAGTAGGATCAACCGCACCAGTCACTATCCTCGCACCGCGAGGATACGGCCAGGTGCGGCGCGCGCGCCTACGCTTCTCAGAGGCATTTACCTGGCTTAGGTGAAGGTGTGATTACGACCTCGATTGACAGGCTTCCTAACACAACAATGGCTCTCTTACTGTGTGGTTCTTCGGAGTCGATCTCGATGCCATACGGGATTGTTGAATCACAGAGCACCACAGCCGGTATTTAAAGGCGCAAGGAGATAGGATTGAGGCTCACGAATCCTAACCACCATGATCCGATCGCAACAACCTACCGCAATACCCGATCGAGCTCGGTCACGGTAGAAGATAGAGCTGTCAAATATGGCCCACACGTCAGTGGCTTTGAGTGGATGACGATGCGGACCCCTGCGCAATAGAAGAAGCTGGAGCTGGCGGCTAGGATTTTGGGGCTGGTGCGGAGTGGGAAATTGGGCCGGCGGGGTGCATTACGGCCCAGGCGCAAGGAGATCTTTCTCCTTCCTTTTTTTATTTTTTTGTTCTCTATTTTCCATTCCCAAATCAATTCAAATGCAGTTTTAAATTACAAATTTATTTAGAATGCATAGTTCAAGAACTCCAGCATGAATATAATTTGTTTAATTAATTTATTTATTATATTATTTAATCAAATGCTTTCAAATATAAAATTCATACACACTAACACATAGAATGGGTATTTTAAGAAATGTAATCTCTAATATAAAATTCTTTAGAGAATAATTATAAATATTCATTTCAACCAAGGGGTAACAAATTCATATAGAGATTCTTTTATTATGAACGTGTTTGTTTTAGGTGATGTTGTTTCAATTGTAAGAAAATTTTATTGGAAGGCATTCTAATATCAAAATTTTTGGAGAACTTTTACTAATCTTTCAAAGTAAGATTTTGGGTGTTACAAATCCTACCCCCCTTAAAATTAATCTCGTCCTCGAGATTAGTAGAAAAGGGATGCAACAAGTTTTAATTTGCAGTTTAGCCTTTAGTTTCCTATCAGTTCAAGAAGCAAAGGTTTTTTTTACTAATAGGTTATTAGGATAGCATGTGTGCATCCTACTTATGTTTTACCAATTCGGTAGAAATAAAGAAAGTTGGGGTGTGAAAGATTAGGGCAAGGAAAGACTCCATCACGGATGGTGGATCTTGACTCATCTGGTGATCTAGCTTGGCTCTTTGAATACTTGAGTTGGTGCTTATTCTTCCTTGATGAAGTTGGTCATCTTCAGTCTTTAGTCTGGGAGTAGCCATATGCGCTAGGGACATATGACTTAAGATAGTTGTGAGTAGGATAAACTACATTAAGTAGGTCAAGATATGGTTTGTTGTTAGGTTGTAATGGATGGTCATCATGAACATGTTGGTTAAGTCGTTTGCTCATGGATGAGTTTGTGTAAGGATCCAATTTAGGTTAAACATGTTTTACTTTGCTTTTGGGATAAATGGGTTGGGCAACCTATAGCTTAGATCGTGGTTTTACGGACGAGTTGGTCTAAGACACCAATTTAGGTTTAAAGTCCACTTATAGGAATGTGGTCTAATCTATGCCACCCGTATTAACTAGCTTGTTTAAGTATCTCCCTTTAGATTGGATCATATTAGATTAGGTAGAGTCTAGATTAGATTGGATATATCTAGATTAGGCTAGTTTAAGTTAGATAGATCTACCAGGATAGAATATATTGTTGATATATGTTAGAATCTTTTGAGGCCAGTTAGATCTATTAGGATGAGATAAAATCTTTTCAAGATAAGATGGATCTAGATACATTGGGATAAGTTAAGATATTTTGAGATAAGATAGATCTATGAGTGTAGGATAGAATCTTCTAAGATGAGATGAATCTATTAAGCTAGATACATTTTTTAATGAGGGATAATCTAATTTGTCTAGTTACTTTCATAAGCAATTTTTTCCTATATGTATATGCAGATGTAATTGTGGACATTACTCTGCAACTAATCACACTCAATCAAAGATCCAAATCAAACAAGTATCATAAGAACAAGCACTCAAGCATATAAATACCTATAAAAATAGTTTTGTTTTTGTTCCTAAGAGTAGGTCTTCTATTCCTAAAGGTCACTTTGAGCACAGGATTTCAAAGTGTGAAATCCACATTTGTCTTTAGAAGTGAAAAGGTAAGAATAATCAGAGTAAAGCGGAAATAGATGAGAAAGATTAAGAAAAGTTTAGAAAGAATCAGAGTAGAAAAGGTAAGTAGACAATGGTTGTCTAGTTCTATCTAGGTTTCGTCCTACAGTCAACATTCCTCTGATACCACTTCTGTCACACCCGGGTTTCGGGGCACCAAGACCCGGGCGCGAACATAATCACCAGGTGTGCTGGGACCAAGTCTCACACATATGATGAATCATGGCACAGGATCGAATGTCACATCTTTACTACATAACAGGAGTTTTATACAAAATAAATAAATAATTACATTATAAGGAGACAACGGTCCAACAACCCAAAGATGACTGGGAGACGACAGCCTAGACCTCTCACGAACACATCGCAGCATCCTCCATGCGCCTCATCCTGGGGTACCTGTTCTTGACTTGTGGGGGTGTGAGACAGCAAGAGTGAGCTCACATACGTTCATCGCTCAACAAGTTGTGGGGAATAATGTGCATGAACTCGCCAAAAGTGGGAGCTCATGTGAAGTGTAAGGCTTACCAAAGAGGATGGTTAGAGCTGAGCATTGCTTTTAAAGTTGGTCAAAATTTTATTAGCAATTACTAAGTATAAGTAAATACCAACCCAATTAAGTAGTAGAACAAAAGTAACAACCTCACCTGCGATGCAATGCATATGACAAATTGAGTTTAGGTTCCATAATTTAATCATGTGAGTGTCCGAGCTGCTCATGACCGTGAGCACGGCTAGTATACCAGTTTTACACTCTGCAGAGGTTGCGCATCTTTAATCGAGCTGCTCATGACCGTGAGCACGGCTAGTATACCAGTTTTACACTCTGCAGAGGTTGCGCATCTTTACCCACAAGTCATGTTACCCATCTGCCAAGAGATGGCCAATCCCATACACCTCTACCGAGGAGGCGAGGCAGGGTAACACTACGAGGCCTTTACAAAGTTCCACTAGCTTCAGAAAACCCGCTACAGTTTATAGGAAGCTCCAATGTAGGAATCCCTCGCATGACCGCCATCACAGCAAAATCATCCCAAGGGCCTCCCTACACTGACCACTCCCCTACTGCCCTTGCCCCTTTCGGGTAAGGTAGTCCTCTACTAGCTTTCCTAATTAGTCAGCCAAGGGCGTCCATAAACCCTTGTGGTAGCACTATTTTCCCGGGTGGTTCTCCATGTTCCAATTAACATAATGATCTTAACATGAACAATAAATAACAACTGATAACAAAAGTATAATCATGAATAGTGTAATCTTCATACCCAAAACCACATAAAGCAATAGTAGGTACTACCCAAAAAAGTTTAGTGGAGTCAAGGTATAAAGATAATCAAACTAGGGTAACCTGTTGGGTCCCATCAAAATTAACCTATGCAGATCATTATGATTAATCAGAATATGACTGGGTAAAAAGAAGTGATCAAGGGCACAACTTGCTTGGGACTTGAGTTTCCAGGTACCAGGATGATCTTCAGGTGACACGTGTTCTCACTGCTAAACGTAGCAATACATACAAACATGTATAGGCAAAATTAACATCACACCAAGCATAAGAATAAACTGCGTAATAATAGTCTACGCGCTGCTACGAGATCGTGGGTTCGAGAACTGCTAAATTCGGGGTTACGGTTAAAGAATTATGATTTATGGAAGATAAATGCGATTTAAATATTAAACTATATTATAAATTGGTTAATATTCATCATATGAGAAAATATACCCCAAATAGTTAAGTAAACTTTAATCCAGATTATAATTTCTTTAGAAATCATATTCTAGAAAAATTATAATTATAGACTTGCCAACCTTGGTTATTAAAATAAATCTACTACTAGAAGGGTAAACAAATATTTAATTATACAAGTATGTGACATAGTACAAATAACGTTTCAACTGCGTAGAAAATTTTATTATGAGTCTAACGCAATTTGAACGGGTCAAATCGAAGTTAAAACGAATTAAATACGAATTAAACAAGTTTCAGAAATTATTTTTAAACTAAAAATCATTTTACTTATTGATTTTAACTATTTTATTAAACCCCGAACTGCGGCCACTAATTATCAGAAACCCAGGGGGTTCTGCGCAAAATTCCAGTACCCTAAACTCTATTCCTCCAACGCCACATGGATGGCGGGTTGTTTCATTAAAAACCCGAGGGCTATTATGCAAAAGAGACACGGTGAAGGGTATGAGCGAATTCTGGCCGCTGGATCAAGGATGTGTGACCCAGATCAGATCGGACCCCAACGCGAACCGGTACTCACAACAGGCCGTTGGATCAAAAATCTCTGGTCAGGATTTTAAAACCCCGCTATCAGACTCCGTCCGCCGACCCGACGATCAACGACCCAGATGAGCTAGGGCCGAACCGGTACACGGGATTTAATCATAACCGTTCATCAATAAATCCATGGCCTCGTGATGTTCTTCTTCCCTTGGCTGCCCAGCACCATGGCGCGCGCGGGCCGCAGCAGCGCGGTACCGGCGACCCGCCATCCCGGGGCCCGATGATCCGCCCAATATGCCCCTAGCGCAACACGGCATTGAGATTCCTGTGGATAGGCTAGGAGCAACTCACTGGTGTTTAATGCAGCAGGGAACCCCGACCACGACAAAGGGCGGTCCCGCGGCGGCGTTGGTACTCCGGCGAGTAGGATCAACCGCACCAGTCACTATCCTCGCACCGCGAGGATACGGCCAGGTGCGGCGCGCGCGCCTACGCTTCTCAGAAGCATTTACCTGGCTTAGGTGAAGGTGTGATTACAACCTCGATTGACAGGCTTCCTAACACAACAATGGCGCTCTTACTGTGTGGTTCTTTGGAGTCGATCTCGATGCCATACGAGATTGTTGAATCGCAGAGCACCACAGCCGGTATTTAAAGGCGCAAGGAGATAGGATTGAGGCCCACGAATCCTAACCACCATGATCTGATCGCAACAACCTACCACAATACCCGATCGAGCTCGGTCACGGTAGAAGATAGAGCTGTCAAATATGGCCCACACGTCAGTGGCTTTGAGTGGATGACGATGCGGACCCCGCGCAATAGAAGAAGCTGGAGCTGGCGGCTAGGGTTTTGGGGCTGGTGCGGAGTGGGAAATTGGGCCGGTGGGGTGCATTACGGCCCAGGCGCAAGGAGATCTTTCTCCTTCCATTTTTTGTTTTTTTGTTCTCTATTTTCCATTCCCAAATCAATTCAAATGCAGTTTTAAATTACAAATTTATTTAGAATGCATAGTTCAAGAACTCCAGCATGAATATAATTTGTTTAATTAATTAATTTATTATATTATTTAATCAAATGCTTTCAAATATAAAATTCATACACACTAACACATAGAATGGGTATTTTAAGAAATGTAATCTCTAATATAAAATTCTTTAGAGAATAATTATAAATATTCATTTCAATCAAGGGGTAACAAATTGATATAGAGATTCTTTTATTAGGAACGTGTTTGTTTTAGGTGATGTTGTTTCAATTGTAAGAAAATTTTATTGGAAGGCATTCTAATATCAAAATCTTTGGAGAACTTTTACTAATCTTTCAAAGTAAGATTTTGGGTGTTACAGGCGCCCCGCGTGCTCCATGATGACGGCGGCTCTCGGCCCCTTACGGAAGCAAGGAGACGTCAACAAGGACTCGACAGCCCCAACAGTTGTCCTTCCGCCAGGCTCCAGCGCTCCTCCGACGGCCACGACATCTCATGAACAGGGTGCCAAAACCTCTCCGGCTGCCACGACGGCATGTACTTAGGGTGCTAGCTCCTCTCTGCTAGACACGTTAGCACACTGCTACACCTCCCATTGTACACCTGGGCCCTCTCCTTACGCCTATAAAAGGAAGGCCCAGGGCACTCGTACGGAGGGTTGGCCGCGCGGAGAGGACGGGACGGCGCGTGCAAGCCTCTTGCTCCCTCCCACACGGACGCTTGTAACCCCCTACTGCAAGCGCACCCGACCTGGGCGCGGGACAACACGAAGGCCGCGGGTTTCCCCTTTACGCCTGTCTCCCTCTGGTTTCCCCCCTTCGCGCTCCATCTCGCGCCGACCCATCTGGGCTGGGGCACGCGACGACAATTTACTCGTTGGTCCAGAGACCCCCCGGGGTCGAAACGCCGACAATGTCGCGTAGACACGCCATTCCTCTGAGGTGTTCTAGGTGGCGCATGTTGCAGAACAATTCCACAACACTTTAGATGATTGCTAACTCATGGTTCAAATATTCACCTCCATGATCAGATCTCAATGCTTTAACTTTATTTCCAGGCTGATTTTCTACTTCATTCTAAATCTCTTTACACTTTTTGAAAGATTCAGACTTGTGTTTCATTAAGTAGACATAACCATATCTACTAAAATCGTCAGTGAAGATTATGAAGTATTGGAATTCTCCCCTAGCTATTGTACTCCGTCTACACACATTAGCATGCATGAATTGCAACAAATCCAATGTCTCTTAGGTAAACCCGTGAAGGGCGCCTTGGTCATCTTGCCAACTTAGCATGCTTCACATGTCTCGTATGATTTAATATTAAACGAAATTAAAAGCTCATCAGAATGAAGCTTCTTCATGTGATTCTCGCTCATATGACCTAAACGACAGTGCCACATGTAGGTAGGACTTAAATCATTAGACCGAGACCTTTTAGCACTTATATTACAGACAGGTGCATAATCAAGAATTAAAATGAATAGCCCACTCATAACTGATGCAAATTCCACAAACATCCTATTCTTAGAGATCGCACAACCATTGTTTTCACTCGCAAATGAATAACCATCCTTCATCAAACACGAAGGAGATAAGATATTTTGACTCATACTAGGAACTAGAAAACGATTATTTAACCCAAAAAATCAATCCTGATGGGAGGTGGAGTTGTATCATCCCGATAGTCAAGGCGACAACTCTTGCATTATTGCCTACGCGGAAATCAACTTCTCCTCTTTTCACGCTTCTACTTCTTATCATTTTCTGCATCAAATTGCAAATATGGGTGCAATCGATAATGTGAATAGCAAGTGTGATCTGCTTTGTGGTATTGTGTTGTGGTCTTAGAATTGTGGTCTTGCTCTTGTGTTGGTGTTCCTCAATTGTAAAGGCTAGCAAGAGGCTCCGTGTCTGTGAATTGTCTTGTGGAGACTATGTCTCTCATCCATCAAGATCAAGAGGGCTCAAGCTTGACCATTGGAATCGCTTGAGAGGGTTGAAAGAAACCACATATTTTGGGACACCACAATAGATATGTGGGTTCCTTGGAACTGAACTCCAGTAAATCAAATCACATGTGTCTTTGTGTGTCTTTTATTTTCTTCCCTCTCCCCGCTAAGTTCTCTTGCTTGGTGTTGGGGACTTGTTCTCAAATGCTATGAATTAAGAACAAGGCAATATAGAGTGTTAAATGTTAATGTCCTTCGTCCGCTGAAGCATTATCTCCCTGAGGATTTAATGAACTTCGAACGAAGGCCTTGAGCAAAATATCACGAAGGTCATACCTTCGTGATCGGACTTATAAGATAATGAAAAATGAGATATAAAATATAAAACATTAAAGAAAGATATACCAACGACAAGTGATATTAAACACATATTTTATTATACAAACCTAAATATTAAAACATAATGTTTAGGTACATTTATACCTTCGTCTTGGCAGAAAATAATTCCAGTGTAATGTGTCAGCGGTTACAAGATTGCGTGCACAATATAGGGGTACTGTTCATCTATTTATAGGCACAGGGCGCAGCTTGTGTAAAATTACATTTATGCCCTTTACAATCGACTACAATAATGACACAAAACATCATGGGTCTTTAAGTCATTCGTCTTTAAGTCGGTTCACCCCTTCGTCTTGAGATTTGTCATCGTGCCGAAGCTTTATAGGTGATAGCTTCGACGCTGCTTCTGATAGAATCTGCCGAAGGTGTTTTCTTCCTTTAGGATCTTCGGCTACGAAGCATACCCCCAACAGTAGCCCCTTCGTGGTGCTAGATCGTTTTTTGTAATGAGCTTGTTTCGTGAAAAAGTCTTCTAGGCTTCGGGATACCGAAGATCCAAAAAACACCTTCCCCGAGCTCGTTGGCGAGAAACGATTAAAATAATCCGTGCGCGAGGTGGCCCCATCTTGCAGCATTTACGCGCGCCCTGGTGATTCACCTTCTCGGACCCTGTGGCCCACCGTTCAGTGAGTGCGGGTGACTATTTGTTCGGTGCGGAAGACCTTGACGATTCACCTTCCCACCTGCGGCACTATATAAACAGACGGGTAGGTGTGAAGTTACCACAGCATTCATTGCTATTGCACTGTTTTGCTGCCAAAATATTGACCAAAGCCGAAGCTATTTAGTTTGCTCAAGCTTCGTAAAACGAAAGAGCTTCGGCAAAGTAAAGAAAAATTTTCAACTTCATTCAAAAAACAAAGAATTCAATCATCAGATGGCCAGAGTGCGTTCCACAGCTAGGGTTACGCGCGACGAAGAAGAAGCCGAAGATACAGAAATTGCACCAATTTCTGAAGTGATGAAGTGCTCCAGGCTGGTAGCATCGGAGGAAGCACCTGCCACTGAGGTAGAACAAGCTGATGTTGAGGAGACTGAGTCTGAAGATGATTATAGCGCAGTGCCAAGTAAACCCAGTCACCTGGATTTTGGGAAATCCACCATCTCCAAAGATGATTTGCCTAAGATGTTGAATTTGGGCTATTTCAATGAAGCGAAGAAAGAACTGATTTGTTTCGGTGGTGAAGAGACTACTCTGAAGCCAGGAAAGGATGGAGTAGTGGTCTTTAAAAGCTTCTTTAAGGCTGGTTTAAGATTTCCTTTGAACAAGATGATTGCTGATGTACTGCATAAGTTTGGGATCTACCTTCATCAGCTAACTCCTAACGCTATCGTTAGACTTAGTGTTTACATCTGGGCTCTCCAAAGCCAAGGGGTGGAGCCATTTGGTGAAGGCTTCTGCCGAGTGCACGAGCTCCATTACCAGACGAAAGCTAGAGGGGATGGGCTTCATGAAAATTTTGGCTGCTACAACTTTGCCTATCGCAAGACTACAAAATTTCCAGTGATTAGCTACCGAAGCAAGTGGCCAGCTGGCTGGAAGTCTGAGTGGTTCTATGTCAAAGTTGACGAAGAGAAGGAGAAGCTAGTCCAGAGTCCATTAGAATTGACCTTCGGAGAGACCAGACCCCAGTGCAATATGACACCGGGGAGTCCGAACCAAATTGCCTTGGATGAATTTCGAGTTATTGCAGATCATATTGGCACTAGGGACTTAGTGCAAGAATTTTTGGCCTTCAGAGTGTTCCCAACTTTGAAGGAATGGAAAATGCCGAAGCTGGAGGGAGAAAAGAATAAGGGGGAACTTGTTCGGTTGCCTTACCATTATAAATTCAAGAAACATTTCAAAGTGCCTTGCCAAGAGTGGCTGGACACAATTGAAGTAATGTGCAATGAAATACTTGGCAATTATTCTAAAAAAGAAGATCAATTGATGACTGCGACCTTCGGCACCCGTCCGAAGCGGAGGTTAAATCGTGTAATGGATGCTCTGAATTTTGAATACCCCGACTACGAGCGGCTAGACAAGGATGCCGAAGGCCAAAAGAGGAAAAGAGTAGCTGGTGCTCTGAATAAAGACGATGAAGAACAGCCAAAGAAGAAAACTTAGAGCCTGAGCCAAAAACAGGTGTTTTAAAGAAGAAAAAAGCTACAACTCCGAAGCAGAAAGCAATTGATGAGGAAGAAGAATCTGCTGCAACACCCTCTGCTATCGAAGTAGAAGAAATCTTAAAGGTAATGACTGAATCTTTGCCTGTCAAGCTAAGTCCACTCGGGCCACAACTGACAAAGCTTTTTCAGAAGGACAAGGAGCCCGTGAAAACGAAGAAGGCAGCTAGGCCAAAAAAGCAAAGAATCATTACAGTGACAGAAGCCATCGAAGGGACACCATCACAAGCTTCAGCTCCGAAGGCGCCGGCTATTGAAAGCACGACAGCTACTGAAGCTGCACCTTCGGAAGCCACAAATGCCGAAGCTACCGGAGCCGAAGATATTCATTTAGAAAGCATGGTTGCTGATATAGATAAAATACTATTAAACATGGCCGCGGAAGAGGCTGTCGCAGAAGAGTGTGCCGCAGCCACCGAAGAGACTGCGGCCCCAAAGCCCGAGAAGGAGAAAGAAATGGCCGAATATACTTCGGAAGATGAAGCTTTTAACTTTCAAAACTTAGTTGGTCAAGAGCTGACGAAGGCTAAAAAAGAAGAGCTAAAGGAATATGCTATATCTTGCGGATATCGGCCGGGAGCACTTCTCTTCGGTGGCATCGATGACGAAAGGTTGGGCTGCATCCGGGATTAGACTGGTGCGAAGGTTATCGGTACTCTATCAAAGAGTATCAGTTTCCCGAAGCTCGAAACAGATATCAGCCGCTACCGACGACAGCACATCGTCGGTAGTTTATTTTATTCCAATTTCAAGGTAAACAAGTTTTCTCTGACTTTTATTATTTTTAATAACAAAAATGTTTTTTAATGAAGGTTGTTTATGTGTAGAGTATGTTGCTGAGCAAAGCTTTGAAAATGCAGCAGGATTTAGAAGATAAAAAACACGAAGTTATAATTGAGAATTTAGAGAGCAAGATAAAAGACCAATCAGCTGTTATCGAAAAGAAGGACTTCGAGCTTCAGACAACCGAAGGCTTATTGGCAGAAGCTGAAGCTAAAATAGCAGAATTGAATACGAAGCTTCTCTGCCAATCAGAACATTTTGAACAAGAAAAGCAAGAGCTTAACGCAAAATTTGAGGCTGAGGTCCAGAAAAATTCAGATTTGAAAAAATCATTGACAAGCCTTCAAAACAAATGTTTGGAATTTAGTGAACGATGTGTTCAACGGCTGAAGCAGGTCTTCTATTCGGTTGGAGCAAGCAGCGAAAAATTTGATCCTTCGTTTGAAGACCTGCTAGGGGCCTTCGAACATATCGAAGGTGAAATTGATGACCTCGACGAAGTCATAGCTGGACATGGTGACCTCTGTGCCCTGGTAGCTTCTCAGGGCACAGTTGTTGCCTTCCTGAAGTCTGGCTGCGAACACGGAAAGGTTATCAATAGACCCAATTTCATCTTATCACCAGCAGATCTGGATAACATTCCCAACCTTGTCCGAAGCATAGCCAATAGATTTATAAAATTGGTATGGACAAAGGGTGGACGAAGAAAAGCTGGTGATGAAGCTCGAAGTCATCTTAAGCCGGTAACAAAATCATACCTTGTACTTACCTCTTCCTTCGAAATTGAATTTCGCTTACAGTACTTTAATACGTATAGGATGACGAAGCCGAGGCCAAAGCTGAGGAGTAAAAAGACGAAGCTCCATGGACACAGACGAAGCTTGAATAGTCTGTAGAAAAGCTCTAAAACTCTTGTAATAATTTGTGTGAAGAATGATGTAATTAAATTTTACTTCGTGGACTTTGTCCATACCTTGTAATATATTCTTACCTTTCCATCAATGTATAAAGTGCTTTGATGTGAACGAAATTAACATTTTTGAGCCGAAGGCGAAAAACACCTTCCCTTCTTTTCGTACACAGCGAAGCATAAAACTGCTTCTTTTTCTTTTTTTCGAAGCCTTCTCTTTAGAGTCGAAGTAACTGTCTATGTTATGATGATGATGATCCTATGTATGCCTAAATGAATGTTTATGAATGCAAATGTATGATGTAATATACCGTGCAAATGAATGTCCAAACCCACACATATGAAGCCATAACCAAAGCCTTCGTTCCCTTAGGAACAACCAAAGTCTCTTTGTCGTTTATTTTTCGGCTTCACCGTTTATTTTTCGGTGTATCAGCGCTGACTTTTCGCTGTAAGTTCTGCATTCCCTTAGGAATGCCTTTTGAACTTCTTCGTCTTCTATTTCGGCGGTATCGCGTTGACTTTTCGCGCTTCGCCTTATATTTCGGCGGAATCAGCGTTGACTTTTTGCTGTAAGCTCTGCATTCCCTTAGGAACGACTTTTGAGCAGAAAACTTATGCTGCGCTCCCTTAGGAACGGCTTTTTTGTAGCTTCGTCGCGCTCTGCATCCCCTTAGGGACGTCTTTCGAGCTTCAACCTGTTTTTTCTTTTCTCTTTGCACTCGATGGTGCATGCTCAGCTTTTACATTTACATTTTTTGGGGGATATTGCTCTTGTAGAGCTGGAATAAGAAAAAGAGAAATTACATGCTATGGCCCCGTTAAAAACCTTTCTCCCCCTTTGGAAAGGAAAAGGGTGCCATAGAAAAAAAAGATTACATCAAGCTACACATAATATCGCCGAAGCTCATCCGCATTCCAAGGTCTAGGAATGTCGTTGTCGTCCATATCCTTCAATCTGTAGGAACCGGGTCTTGACGAAGATACTACCAGGAAAGGTCCTTCCCACTTCAACTGTAGCTTGCCTACTGTATCTGGGTTGGCAACTCTCCGAAGTACCAAGTGCCCTGGCCTGACATTTTTAAATCGAACTTTTCTGTCACGCCATTTTATTGTTTCGGCTTGATATTTATTGATGTTTTCCACAGCCTGAAGCCTGATTCCTTCTATAGCATCTTTTGCCACAGAATAATCAGCTTCGTCCTCTGTCGCAGCCACCGTTCTTATCGATCCCGCTTTAGCTTCTTCCGGGGTTATCGCTTCGTCACCAAACAGTAATTTGAATGGTGTAAAGCCTGTTGACCTTGACATCGTTGTGTTGTGGCTCCACACCACTTTGATCAATTCATCTGGCCACTTTCCCCTGGGCTGATTGAAAATTAACTTCATTATTCCTGTCATTATAATGCCATTAGCTCTTTCGACAAGTCCATTTGACTCCGGATGTCTAACAGATGCAAAATGGATCTTCGTGCCAATTTGCTCACAGAACTCTTTGAAAAGCTTCAGCATCAAACTGTGTTCCGTTGTTCACAGTAATAGCCTTCGGCACTCCAAAGCGACAAACAATATTTTGCCAGAAAAAATTATGAACCGTGACTGAAGTTATTGTGGCTAAGGGTTTCGCCTCAATTCATTTGGAAAAATATTCTACCGCCACCACAACATATTTTAAATTTCCTTGTGCTGGTGGAAGTGGGCCTAGCAAATCAAGGCCCCACCTTTGCAACGGCCAAGTAGGCTGTATTAATTGAGTCAGAGACGAAGGCTGTTTTTGATCCCGTGCACATTTTTGACAGCCTTCGCATTTTTGGACTAATTCTGCTGCATCCGAAGCTGCCTTCGGCCAATAAAATCCTTGACGAAAAACTTTTCCCAGCAAGGGCCTAGATCCGATGTGAGATCCACATAGGCCTGTGTGTATTTCCTTCATCAATTCTATACCTTCAACTCTGGATAAACATTTGAGCAGTGGAGAACAGACTCCATGTTTGTATAACTCCCCTTCTATTATTACATATGGTCGGGCTCTTGCCTCTATTTTCTTGTTATAAGCTTCGTCATCTGAAAGGCAGTTGCCCTGGAGAAAAGATATAATCTCTGTTCTCCAATCTTCACTATGAACAGGAGATATATTGAGCACTGCTCTTTCAAGAAGTTCCACCGAAGGTGCTTTTATTGTCTCAAAGAATACTTCCGAAGGTAAAGGCAGCCCCTGTGCCGCTGACTTGGCTAGCAGATCAGCATGCTCATTTTCTCCTCGTGGAATATTCTTGACAGAAAACCCTTCGAAAGAAGCTTCAAGCCTTCGAACTGTATCCAAATATTTCTCGAGCTTCGGATCTCTTGCTTTACAACTCTTGTCAACATGACCAGAAATAACTTGGGAATCGGTTTTGAGAACCGTCCTTCTTATCCCCATTGCCTTTAGCTTTCGAAGCCCCAAAAGCAAAGCTTCGTATTCAGCAATATTATTTGTGCAACTGAAATCAAGTTTCACTGCATAGCATGTTCTAACTTTGGAAGGTGCAACTAAAACAGCGGCTGCACCTGCCCCGAAGGTTCCCCAGGAACCGTCGTAGAACACTGACCAAGCTTCGGCATCTTTACTTGCTTCTTCTTCCTGAGCCCCTGGCGTCCAGTCAGCGATGAAGTCTGCTAACGCTTGGGACTGGATCGAGGATCTATGCACATAATCAATGCTGAATTCGTTGAGTTCCGCAGCCCACTTTCCAATCCTTCCAGTAGCTTCTCTGTTCCTCATAATATCCTTCAAAGGCTGTAATGAGGGAACAATTATATGGTATGCTTGAAAGTAGTGTCGAAGCTTCCTGGAGGCCATTAAGACAACATATAGCACCTTCTCCAATTTTGTATAGTTTTTCTTTGATAAACTAAGAACTTCAGAGACAAAGTATACTGGGGCTTGCTTTTTAGTTTGTCCTTCAAGCTTCTCCTGGACAAGCGCCGCACTTACTGCAGAGTGCGAAGCTGCCACATACAGCAGCAGAGGAGCCCCTGGCGCTGGTGGAGTTAGCGTCGTTAGATCTATCAGATACTGCTTCAGCTCTTCGAAGGCTTTCTGCTGAGCTGATCCCCATTGAAAGACTTCAGCTGACTTCAGCACTTCGAAGAATGGTAAATTTCTCTCTGCTGATCTGGATATGAATCGGTTCAAAGATGCCAGTCTTCCTGTCAGCCGTTGAGCTCCCTTCTTTGTACTTGGCGGCTCCATCCGAAGAATAGCTTCGATTTTATTCGGATTAGCTTCGATTCCTTTTGTTGAAACTAGACAACCAAGAAATTTTCCCTTCTTTACTCCGAAGACACATTTTTCTGGATTCAACTTCAGGCCAGCTTACCTAAAGTTGGCAAATGTTTCTTGCAGATCAGCAATGTGATTTTCTTGCTTCGTGCTTTTTACTATGATATCATCAACATATGTTAGCACATTTCTGCCTATCTGAGAATGAAGGACTTTCGCTGTCATTCTACTGAAGCTTCCTCCAGCATTCTCGAGCCCCTCAGTCATCCAAAGATAGCAATATGTACCACTGGGGGTTATGAAGCTGGTTTTTGGCTCATCTTCCTTCTTCATCCAGATTTGATGGTAGTCTGAATAACAGTCTAGTAGACTCATGAGTTATGACGAAGCTACTGCATCCACTAGAGAATATATCCTTGGTAATGGAAACTCATCTTTTGGACAAGCCTTGTTGAGATCAGTAAAATCAATGCACATTCTCCATTTGCCATTGGCCTTCTTCACCATAACGGTGTTAGCTAGCCATTCTGGGTATTTTACTTCTCTAATGACTCCAGCACTAAGAAGTCTTTTCACTTCATTGCGAGCACCTTCGGCTTTGTCATCAGACATTTTCCGAAGCCTCTGCTTTCTGGGTCTGAAGGATGGATCGACATTGAGCGAGTGTTCAATGACATCCCTGTTGACACCACAGAGATCGTTGGCGGACCATGCGAAGACATCTTTGTTGTTGAACAGAAACCTTGTTAGGTTTTTCTCCTGTTCTTCAGACAATTGAGATCCCAGCAACACCTTCTGCTCTGCTATATATTCACATAAGATCATGGGCTTCGGCTGATCGGCCGCAGCAGCCTTCTCCCTTCTGTACTTGTATTGCTCACAAGCTTCAGATCCATCTATATTATGGATTGCTTTTGAGTCTGTCCAGTTTCCTTCGGCCTTTCTGACAGCTTCCTGACTACCATGGATAGCAATAGGCCCATGATCCGAAGGTATCTTCATGCAGAGATATGCTGGATGAAGAATTGCTTCAAAAGCATTGAGTGTCCCACGACCAATGATTGCATTGTAGGGGTACTCCATATCGACAATATCAAACACAACTTGCTCAGTCCTTGTATTGTTGACATATCCGAAGGTCACTGGCATCGTAATCTTGTCGAGTGCTACAATCTGCCTTCCTCCGAAGCCACAAAGAGGGTGTGTAGCGTCATGAATCTTATCCTCTGGCTCTTGCATCTGTCTGAAGGCCTTAGCAAATATAATATCTGTTGCACTGCCTGTATCAACCAGAACATTGTGGACCAGAAACCCTTTGATAACACAAGAAATAACCATAGCATCATTGTGAGGGTAGTCCTTGAGCTGAAGGTCCTCTTGGGAGAAGGTGATTGGGATGTGGGACCATCTCGATTTGATGAAGGGTCCTTGCACCCCGACATGTTGTACCCTTCTCTGTGCCTCCTTCTTCTGCTTCTTGTTGGCCAGCTCTGAGCATGAACCGCCTGTTATTGGGAGTACGAGCTTCGGAGCCGAAGCAGCTCCAGCTTGGTCGTTGAACGAAGCCATCAGCTCAGAAAGTGGAAGTGAGTTCACCGGAGGTGGGCGCCAATGTTGGGGACTTGTTCTCAAATGCTATGAATTAAGAACAAGGCAACATAGAGTGTTAAATGTTAATGTCCTTCGTCCGCTGAAGCATTATCTCCCTGAGGATTTAATGAACTTCGAACGAAGGCCTTGAGCAAAATATCACGAAGGTCATACCTTTGTGATCGGACTTATAAGATAATGAAAAATGAGATATAAAATATAAAACATTAAAGAAAGATATACCAACGACAAGTGATATTAAACACATATTTTATTATACAAACCTAAATATTAAAACATAATGTTTAGGTACATTTATACCTTCGTCTTGGCAGAAAATAATTCCAGCGTAATGTGTCAGCGATTACAAGATTGTGTGCACAGTATAGGGGTACTGTTCATCTATTTATAGGCACAGGGCGTAGCCTGTGTAAAATTATATTTATGCCCTTTACAATCGACTACAATAATGACACAAAACATCATGGGTCTTTAAGTCATTTCATCTTTAAGTCGGTTCACCCCTTCGTCTTGAGATTTGTCATTGTGCCGAAGCTTTATAAGTGATAGCTTCGGCGCTGCTTTTGATAGAATCTGCCAAAGGTGTTTTCTTCCTTTAGGATCTTCGGCTACGAAGCATACCCCCAACACTTGGTTTTTGATTCAAGTCATTAAGTGTTGCTCACAAGTTAATTCCACAACCATTTGAGCACACTTTGTAATAAGAACTCTTTCCATACTTTGATTGTATTCTCACTAATTTGGGATCTAGCTTTTTAAGTATTTAACTTCTAGGTGTCACCTATTCATCCCACTCTAGGCGACTATCACCATGCTCAGGTCTAGCAACGGTAACCCTCCCAACACTGCTAGAGAACTAGGGTTTTTTTGGAGGTTCGGATCACCGTGGCGTAACACTCCACGTCCTCTTTTGTGGATTGGATTCAATAGAATGGCTAAGTCCTATTACAGTTGGCTAGCTAGAGCCTGAGAGTATGAATGTGTGAGTTGCCTGAGTTGGTGAGTATTATCCCTCAACTTGATTGTTTGAGGATGATTGGATTATTTGAGTGGGGTTTGACTCAAGTTATTTGCCTCTATAGGTGAGGCCTTACCTTCCATCATATAGACTAAGGGAGAGAGAGGGTTACATATGATAGGTGGGGTCGAACCAGATACCTGCCTTGTCCTCCATTTATGGATGCCCCATCTCGCATTTATGGAAACCCTGTTGACGTGAGTATGTTGTTCTGGGAGTGCCAGTGGCATTGTAGATGCCCGCACCATTCACGCTAGATATCTTGGATGTCATGCTAAGTGAGTGCTAGTTTGTTGAAAGCCTAATCGTGGCAGAGAGAGAAGCAGACTCTCCATGCTACATAGGAGTCCTCAGAAGTTGAATCTTACATCATCGATGACCAAAAGTGCTTAGTCACCATAGTGTATTAAGTGGGTGATCCGAGATGTGACAATCCACTAAGAGCACTGACCATATCACCATAGTGGTTGAGTCTGAGTGCACCCTGGATCACGCAAGCTACCATAGTGCCACACTCTAGCTTACCTAGGCCTGATAGATAGGTGGTAAACATGATCTATTATAGGTTTATTTGCCGTGTTGAACAAGACAAGGTACATCTTATGACTCTACCATGACGTTGGTGGCGTGCCACACGGTGAGTATGGAGCCCTTCCTTTGACCAAGGTCGTCATGAAGTGACGGATGTAGCGATGGGGCAGTCGGGGCTCGAGCTTCCCTAGGCTCCCGAGTCCACGGAGCCATACTAAAGCGTCCCCTAGAATTCAAAAGGTATAAGTATAATGTAGAAGTGGCCAATAGCGATTTAGCTCATCCTCTCCTAATGTTATGTCTCCATCCTTGTCGTTGTGGTGGCCCCACAACATGTGGTATGACAAGAGCCCAACGTGCCAGCGCCCGCTAGAGCTAGGGTGCGATGGAGATGGCAATGGGTACACGCTACCCGAAACTCGATGCATTTTTGCTCAATCAGGGCATGGGTTTGGGCTAATTTCTCTACCCATGGGCCTGTTTATGGGTCCAAATGGAAACCCATGGACATGTGGGCATGTGTTTGTTCTTCCACTACCCATACCCACAAATCCATGGATTTTTAAAACCCGCCTTAAAATCAACATAACTTACAAATATGTCCAATGATATTATTAATTGAATATGTTCTAGTTGAAATAAACTCCATGTAACAAAGTTTAAGCTAATATTAGTTATCACTTCTTTTTTTATCCCGGCTTGTTGAAAGGGAATTAGGCTTACACCTATTTCCTAAAAGATTTTGGTGGTTGAATTGCCCAACACAAATAATTGGACTAATTGTTTGCTCTAGTGTATAAGTTATACAGGTGCCAAAGGTTCACACTTAGCCAATAAAAAGACCAAGAATTGGGTTCAACAAAGAAAGCTAGGGATAACCGAAGGCAGTCCTGGTCTGGCGCACCGGACTGTCCGGTGTGCCACCGGACAGTGTCCGGTGCACCAGGCGACTTCACGCTGAACTCCTCACCTTCGGAAAAATCCAGAGACGCTCCGCTATAATTCACCAGACTGTTTGGTGCCCCAGAGGAGAGCGACTCTGGAACTCGCCAGCTTCGGGAATTCGCTCCGCTATAATTCACCGGACTGTCCGGTGAGCCAGCGGAGCAACGGCTACTTCGCGCCAACGGTCACCTGCAGAAGCATTAAATGCGCACCAGAGCGCGCAGAAGTCAGGCACGCGCGAAGTGGCGCACCGGACACTCTACAGTGCATGTCCGGTGTGCCACCGGACATCCAGGTGGGCCCAGCGATCAGAGCTCCAACGGTCGGAACCCAACGGCCTCGTGACGTGGCTAGCGCACCGGACTGTCCAGTGCACCATGCGACAGACAGCCTCCACCAAACGGCTAGTATGGTGGTTGGGGTTATAAATACCCCAACCACCCCACATTCAAGTCATCCAAGTTTTCACACTTCCAACCACTTACAAGAGCTAGGCATTCAATACAAGACACACCCAAGTGATCAAATCCTCTCCCAATTCCACAAAAGCTTTAGTGACTAGTGAGAGTGATTTGTCGTGTTCTTTTGAGCTCTTGCACTTGGATCGCTTTCTTCTTTCTCATTCTTTCTTGTGATCAATACTCAATTGTAACCAAGGCAAGAGACACCAATTGTGTGGTGGTCCTTGCGGGGAAGTTTTGTTCCCGGTTGATTTGAGAAGAGAAAGCTCACTCGGTCCGAGGGACCGTTTGAGAGAGGGAAAGGGTTGAAAGAGACCCGGTCTTTGTGACCACCTCAACGGGGAGTAGGTTTGCGAGAACCGAACCTCGGTAAAACAAATCTGTGTGTCACACTCTTATTTGCTTGCGATTTGTTTTGCACCCTCTCTCGTGGACTTGAATATATTTCTAACGCTAACCCGGCTTGTAGTTTGTGTTTAAGTTTGTAAATTTCAGTTTCGCCCTATTCACCCCC
Organism: Zea mays; assembly: GCF_902167145.1. Classification (NCBI taxonomy): domain Eukaryota; kingdom Viridiplantae; phylum Streptophyta; class Magnoliopsida; order Poales; family Poaceae; genus Zea; species Zea mays. Next base: position 207,283,411 of record NC_050097.1, read on the forward strand.
CTCTAGGCGACTTTCAATTGGTATCGGAGCCCGGTGCTTCATTAGAGCCTAACCTCTCGAAGTGATGTCGGGAGAACACGCCAAGAAGGAGATGGAGACCGGCGAAAAGCCCACTACAAGCCACGGGAAGGCTTCATCGGAAGAGTCCCGCAAGAAGGGAAAGGGGAAGGAGAAGAAAGCTTCTTCCCACAAGTCGCATCGAAGTGGCGACAAGATAAAGAAGATGAGGAAGGTGGTCTACTACGAGACCGACACTTCATCACCTTCCACCTCCGGCTCCGACGCGCCCTCCGTAACTTCTAAGCGCCATGAGCGCAAGAAGTTTAGTAAGATCCCCCTACGCTACCCTCGCATTCCTAAACATACACCTTTACTTTCCGTCCCATTAGGCAAACCACCAACTTTTGATGGTGAAGATTATGCTAGGTGGAGTGATTTAATGCGATTTCATCTAACCTCACTCCACAAAAGTATATGGGATGTTGTTGAGTTTGGTGTACAGGTACCATTCGTAGGGGATGAAGACTATGATGTGGATGAAGTGGCCCAAATCGAGCACTTCAACTCCCAAGCTACAACCATACTCCTCGCCTCTCTAAGTAGGGAGGAGTACAACAAGGTGCAAGGATTAAAAAGCGCCAAGGAAGTTTGGGACGTGCTCAAGACCGCGCGCGAGGGTGATGAACTAACCAAGATCACCAAGCGGGAAACAATCGAGGGGGAGCTCGGTCGCTTCCGTCTTCGCCAAGGGGAGGAGCCTCAAGACATGTACAACCGGCTCAAAACCTTGGTGAATCAAGTGCCCAACCTCAGGAGCAAGAAATGGGATGACCACGAGGTGGTTAAGGTTATTCTAAGATCACTCATTTTCCTTAACCCTGCTCAAGTACAATTAATTCGTGGCAATCCTAGATATACACTAATGACTCCCGAGGAAGTAATCGGGAATTTTGTGAGCTTTGAATTCATGATCAAGGGATCAAGAAAGATCAACGAGCTTGACGGCCCCTCCACGTCCGAAGCTCAACCGGTCGCATTCAAGGCGACGGAAGAAAAGAAGGAGGAGTCTTGTCGGGGACCATAATTAGGGGTACCCTCAAGACTCCTAATTCTCAGCTGGTAACCCCCATCAGGATAAAGTTGCAAAGGCCTGATGGGTGCGACTAAGTCAGGGATCGGTCCATTCGAGGGACTCGATCACGCCTCGCCCGAGCCCAGCCTCGGGCAAGGGCAGCCGACCCCGGAGGATCTCCGTCTCGCCCGAGGCCCCCTCCAGTGACGAACATACTTCCGGCTCACCCGAGGCCCAGTCTTCGCCAAGAAGCAACCCTGACCAAATTGCCGCGCCAACCGACCAAATCGCAGGAGCATTTAATGCAAAGGTGGCCTGACACCTTTAACCTGACGCGCGCCCTTCAGTCGACAGAGCCGAAGTGACCGCAGTCACTTCGCCGCTACACTGACCGGCCTGACAGAAGGACAGCGCCGGCTGCGCCGCTCCGACTGTTGTGCCGCTCGATAGAGTGAGGCTGACAGGCAGTCAGGCCCGGCCTCAGGCACTATAGGAAACTCCGCTCCGCCCGACCCAGGGCTCAGACTCGGGCTCAGCCCCTGAAGACGACGAACTCCGCTCCGCCCGACCCAGGGCTCGGACTCGGGCTAAGCCCCGGAAGACGGTGAACTCCGCTCCGCCTGACCCAGGGCTCGGACTCGGGCTCAGCCCCTGAAGACGGCGAACTCCGCTCCGCCCAACCCAGGGCTCGGACTCGGGCTCAGCCCCTGAAGACGACGAACTCCGCTTCGCCCGACCCCAGGGCTCAGACTTAGCCCTGGCCTCATCCGACGGTCTCCGCCTCGCCCTACCCAGGGGCTCGGACTCGACCTCGGCCACGGAAGACAGACTCGACCTCGACCTTGGAGGAGCCTCCACATCGCCCAACCTAGGGCGCGGACCAACCACGTCAACAGGAGGCGCCATCATTACCCTACCCCAAGCTGACTCAGGCTACGGGGAACAAGACCGGCGTCCCATCTGGCTCGCTCCGCCAGATAGGCAATGATGGTGCCCCGCACGCTCTATGACGACGGCGGCTCTCAGCCCCCTTACGGAAGCAAGAGGACATCAGCAAGGACTCAACAGCCCCGACAGCTGTCCTTCCTCCAGGCTCCAGCGCTCCTCCGACGGCCACGACACCACACGAACCGGGTGCCAAAACCTCTCCGGCTGCCACGATGGCATGTACTTAGGGCACTAGCTCTCCTCCGCTAGACACGTAGCACTCTGCTACACCCCCCATTGTACACTTGGATCCTCTCCTTACGCCTATAAAAGGAAGGACCAGGGCCCTCTTACAGAGGATTGGCCGCGCGGGGAAGAGGACGGGACAGGCGCTCGCGTGAGGCCGCTCGCTCCCCCTCCCGCGTGGACGCTTGTAACCCCCTACTGCAAGCGCACCCGACCTGGGCGCGGGACGAACACGAAGGCCACGAGATTCCCACCTCTCTCACGCCCGTCTCCGGCTGCCTTTCTTCCCCCCTTCGCGCTCAGCCTCGCGCCGACCCATCTGGGCTGGGGCACGCGGCGACATTTCACTCGTCGGCCCAGGGACCCCCCCAGTCTCGAAACGCCGACAGTTGGCGCGCCAGGTAGGGGCCTGCTGCGTGTTGACGAACAGCTTCCCGTCAAGCTCCAGATGGGCAATCTCCAGCAACCTCTCCAGCCCGGGACGGTGCTCCGTTTCGGGAGTCTTGAGTTCATATCCCTCGACGGCAGCTACGGCGTGATACTCCTTCCCCCGCCGTGCGACAGCGACAATGGCCGCCGACAGCCCGCCCGCCGGCGGCGGAATCGACGACGTCTTCCCCGCGTGGTGGAAGAACAACATTCAGGCTCACCCCGCCCTCTCCCCCGCCGACGGAGGAGGAGGCGGGGCAACCAAGGCCAAGCAGGAGGCGGCCCCTCGTCGGTTGTCGAGCAAGTCAACGGCGCCGACGCCCCAACAGGAGGCGCGTCGGGCATCGACCTCGCGTTTGAGACGAAGATGAGCGTCGTCTCCCCGCAACACGCCAATTTCGAGCAAACGGACGACGCCAGCACGCTCGCGAAAGGCTTGCTGGGCGTCACCCTCGTACCTGAGACGACGGTGCAGTCAGTCCCTGACATGACTTCGTCACCGCACGTCGACCAAGAGGTACCCACCGGTTCCCATCTCACGCCCATTGGATTCAGCCCCGACCCGCCAAGCGACTTCGCTTTGGTGGACGCTCTCGTAGAGGCGAGTCCAAACCCTCTGGGGTCTCGTATGCGGTCACTCTGAGACCGGCTAACGGACATCTCGACCTACGGGCCCTCGGGGTCCGAGGAAGATGACGAGCCCGACTTCTGTTGGGATTTCTTTAGACTTGGCAACCCCAGTGCCATGCGGGACTTCATGACCGCATGCGACTACTGCCTTTCCGACTGTTCCGACGGTAGCCGCAGCCTCGGCGACGAGGACTGCGGCCCAAGTCGTGAATGTTTCCACATCGATCTAGGGGGTCCCTCCGAGGGCAACCATCTCGGTATGCCGGAGAACGGTGATCTCCCTAGGCCTGTGCCACGCGTTGACATCCTATGGGAGCTAGCTGTGGTCCCCGTTCCAACGAGGGGTCATGACCCACAGCTCGAGCAAATCCGCGGGGTGCAGGCCAGGCTCGACGAGGGAGCAGGAGCACTTGAGCCGATCCGCCGGGACGTCGGGCAGGAATGGGCGGGCCAACCTCCGGCTGGAGAAGTGCGCCATCTACCCCAGGGTATCCAGCACCGCATCGCCGACGATGTCGGTGTGAGGCCGCCACCCTCTTCCAGTGGGGTCGGTCAGAACCTGGCTGCAGCAGCAATGCTTCTCCGCGCGATGCTAGAGCCATCAACCACCGAGGGGCGGCGAATCCAGGGAGAGCTCAAGAATCTCCTGGAGGGCGCCGCGGTCCGATGGGCCGAGAGCTCCGCCTCCCGGAGGCAGGGGTACCCCTCGGAACATCGCGCCGCGACTTCCCGATTCATGCGGGAAGCCTCGGTCCACACCAGGTGCACGCGCAACACAGCGCCTGCGGCCCCGGGTCGCCTCGGCAACGAGCACCATCACCGCGACCGTCGGGCCCACCTCGACGAGAGGGTGCGCCAAGGCTACCACCCCAGGCGTGGAGGACGCTACGACAGCGGGGAGGATCGGAGTCCCTCGCCCGAACCACCCGGTCCGCAGGCCTTCAGCCGTGCCATACGACGGGCGCCGTTCCCGACCCGGTTCCGACCCCCGACTACTATCATAAAGTACTCGGGGGAGACGAGACCGGAACTATGGCTCGCGGACTACCGGCTGGCCTGCCAACTGGGTGGAACGGACGATGACAACCTCATCATCCGCAACCTCCCCCTGTTCCTCTCTGACACCGCTCGCGCCTGGTTGGAGCACCTGCCTCCGGGGCAGATCTCCAACTAGGACGACCTGGTCCAAGCCTTCACCGGCAATTTTCAGGGCACGTACGTGCGCCCCGGAAATTCCTGGGACCTCCGAAGCTGCAGACAACAGCCGGGAGAGTCTCTCCGGGACTACATCCGGCGATTCTCGAAGCAACGCACCGAGCTGCCCAACATCACCGATTCAGATGTCATCGGCGTGTTCCTCGCCGGCACCACCTGCCGCGACCTGGTGAGCAAGCTAGGTCGCAAGACCCCCACCAGGGCGAGCGAGCTGATGGACATCGCCACCAAGTTCGCCTCTGGCCAGGAGGCGGTTGAGGCTATCTTCCGGAAGGACAAGCAGCCCCAGGGTCGCCCACCGGAAGATGCCCCCGAGGCATCAACTCAGCGCGGCGCCAAGAAGAAGGGCAAGAAGAAGTCGCAAGCGAAACGCGACGCCGCCGACGCGGACCTTGTCGCCGCCGCCGAGTACAAGAACCCTCGGAAACCCCCCGGAGGTGCCAACCTCTTCGACAAGATGCTCAAGGAGTCGTGCCCCTATCACCAGGGGCCCGTCAAGCACACCCTTGAGGAGTGCGCCATGGTTCGGTGCCACTTCCACAGGGCCGGGCCACCCGCGGAGGGTGGCAGGGCTCGCGACGACGACAAGAAAGATCACCAGGCAGGAGAGTTCCCCGAGGTACGCGACTGCTTCATGATATACGGTGGGCAAGCGGCGAACGCCTCGGCTCGGCACCGCAAGCAAGACCGTCGGGAGGTCTATTCGGTGAAGGTGACGGCGCCAGTCTACCTAGACTGGTCCGACAAGCCCATCACCTTCGACCAAGCCGACCACCCCGATCACGTGCCGAGCCCGGGGAAATACCCGCTCGTTGTCGACCCCGTCATCGGCGATGTCAGGCTCACCAAGGTCCTCATGGACGGAGGCAGCAGCCTCAACATCATCTACGCCGAGACCCTCGGGCTCCTGCGTGTCGATCTGTCCTTGGTCCGGGCAGGCGCTGCGCCTTTCCACGGGATCATCCCCGGGAAGCGCGTCCAGCCCCTCGGACAACTCGACCTTCCCGTCTGCTTCGGAACGCCCTCCAACTTCCGAAGGGAGACCCTCACGGTCGAGGTGGTCGGGTTCCGAGGAACCTACCACGCGGTACTAGGGAGGTCATGCTACGCGAAGTTCATGGCCATCCCCAACTACACCTACCTCAAGCTCAAGATGCCGGGCCCCAACGGGGTCATCACCGTCGGCCCCACGTACAAACACGCGTTCGAATGCGACGTGGAGTGCGTGGAGTACACCGAGGCCCTCGCCGAGTCCGAGGCCCTCATCGCCGACCTAGAAAGCCTCTCTAAGGAGGTGCCAGACGTGAAGCGTCACGCCGGCAACTTCGAGCCAGCGGAGACGGTTAAGTCTGTCCCCCTCGACCCCAGCAGCGACGCCTCCAAGCAGATCCAGATCGGCTCCGAGCTTTATCCCAAATAGGAAGCAGTGCTCGTCGACTTTCTCCGCGCAAACGCTGACGTTTTCGTGTGGAGTCCCTCGGACATGCCCGGCATACCGAGGGATGTCGCTGAGCACTCGCTGGATATCTGAGCCAGAGCCCGACCCGTCAAGCAGGCTCTGCGCCGATTCGACGAAGAAAAGCGCAGAGCCATAGGTGAGGAGATCCACAAGCTAATGGCGGCAGGGTTCATCAAAGAGGTATTCCATCCCGAATGGCTTGCCAACCCTGTGCTTGTGAGAAAGAAAGGAGGGAAATGGCGGATGTGTGTAGACTACACTGGTCTTAACAAAGCATGTTCGAAGGTTCCCTACCCTCTGCCTCGCATCGATCAAATCGTGGATTCCACTGCTGGGTGCGAAACCCTGTCTTTCCTCGATGCCTATTCAGGGTATCACCAAATCAGGATGAAAGAGTCCGACCAGCTCGCGACTTCTTTCATCACACCCTTCGGCATGTACTGCTATGTCACCATGTCGTTCGGCTTGAGGAATGCGGGCGCGACGTACCAGCGGTGCATGAACCATGTGTTCGGCGAACACATTGGCCGGACGGTCGAGGCCTACGTCGATGACATCGTAGTCAAGACGAGGAAAGCCTCCGACCTCCTTTCCGACCTTGAAGTGACATTCCGATGTCTCAAGGCGAAAGGCGTGAAGCTCAATCCCAAAAAGTGTGTCTTCGGGGTGCCCCGAGGCATGCTCTTGGGGTTCATCGTCTCCGAGCGGGGCATCGAAGCCAACCTGGAGAAGATCGTAGCCATCACCAGCATGGGGCTCATCAAGGACTTGAAAGGCGTACAGAGAGTCATGGGATGTCTTGCGGCTCTGAGCCGCTTCATCTCGCGCCTCGGCGAAAGAGGCCTGCCTCTATACCGCCTCTTAAGGAAGGCCGAGTGCTTCACTTGGACCCCTGAGGCCGAGGAAGCCCTCGGGAACCTGAAGGCGCTCCTCACGAATGCGCCCATCTTGGTGCCCCCAGCTGCCGGAGAAGCCCTCTTGATCTACGTCGCCGCGACCACCCAGGTGGTTAGCGCCGTGATTGTGGTTGAGAGACGAGAAGAGGGGCATGCATTGCCCGTCCAGAGGCTAGTCTACTTCATTAGCGAGGTACTGTCCGAAACCAAGATCTGCTACCCACAAATTCAGAAGCTGCTGTACGTGGTGATCCTGACACGGCGGAAGTTGCGACACTACTTCGAGTCTCATCCGGTAACTGTGGTGTCATCCTTCCCCCTGGGGGAGATCATCCAGTGCCGAGAGGCCTCGGGTAAAATCGCGAAGTGGGCAGTGGAAATCATGGGTGAAACAATCTCATTCACCCCTCGGAAGGCCATCAAGTCCCAAGTCTTGGCGGACTTCGTGGTTGAATGGGTCGACACCCAGCTCCCAACAGTTCTGATCCAGCTGGAACTCTGGACCATGTTCTTCGATGGGTCGCTGATGAAGACAGGAGCGGGCGCAGGCCTACTCTTCATCTCGCCCCTCGGGAAGCACCTACGCTACGTGCTACGCCTCCATTTCCTGGCGTCCAACAATGTGGCTGAGTACGAGGCTCTGGTCAACGGGTTGCGGATCACCATCGAGCTAGGGGTCCGACGCCTCGATGCTCGCGGTGACTCGCAGCTCGTCATCGACCAAGTCATGAAGAACTCCCACTGCCGTGACCCGAAGATGGAGGCCTACTGCGATGAGGTTCGGTGCCTGGAAGACAAGTTCTACGGGCTCGAGCTCAACCACATCGCCCGGTGGTACAACGAGACGGCGGACGAGCTGGCTAAAATAACCTCGGGACGAACAACGGTTCCCCGGACGTCTTCTCCCGAGACCTGCATCAACCCTCCATCAAGATCGACGACACGTCCGAGCCCGAGGCACCCTCGGCTCAGCCCGAGGCACCCTCGGCTCAGTCCGAGGCACCCTCGACCCAACCCGAGGCACCCTCAGCTCGGCCCGAGGCATCCTCGGTTCAGCCCGAGGTACCCTCGGCCCTCGAGGGCGAGACACAGCGCGTCGAGGAGGAGCGAAGCGGGGTCACGCCTAATCAAAACTGGCAGACACCGTACCTGAAATATCTCCACCAAGGAGAGCTACCCCTCGACCGAGCCGAGGCTCGGCGGTTGGCGCGACGCGCCAAGTCGTTCGTCTTGCTGGGAGATGGGAAGGAGCTCTACCACCGCAGCCCCTCGGGCATCCTCCAGCGATGCATTTCCATCGCCGAAGGTCAGGAACTCCTACGAGAGATACACTCGGGGGCTTGCGGCCACCACGCAGCACCTCGAGCCCTTGTCGGAAACGCCTTTCGGCAAGGTTTCTACTGGCCGACGGCGGTGGCCGATGCCACTAGAATTGTCCGCACCTGCGAAGGGTGTCAGTTCTATGCGTGGCAGACCCACCTGCCCGCTCAGGCCCTACAGACCATACCCATCACCTGGCCTTTTGTTGTGTGGGGTCTGGACCTCGTTGGCCCCTTGCAGAAGGCACCCGGGGGCTACACGCACCTGTTGGTCGCCATCGACAAATTCTCCAAGTGGATCGAGGTCCGACCCCTAAACAGCATCAGGTCCGAACAGGCGGTGGCGTTCTTCACCAACATCATCCATCGTTTTGGGGTCCCGAACTCCATTATCACCGACAACGGCACCCAGTTCACCGGCAGAAAGTTCCTGGACTTCTGCGAGGATCACCACATCCGGGTGGACTGGGCCGCCGTGGCTCACCCCATGACGAATGGGCAAGTAGAGCGTGCCAACGACACGATTCTACAAGGACTCAAGCCTCGGATCTACAACGACCTCAACAAGTTCGGCAAGCGATGGATGAAGGAACTCCCCTCGGTGGTCTGGGGCCTGAGGACAACGCCGAGCCGAGCTACGGGCTTCACGCCGTTCTTTCTAGTTTATGGGGCCGAGGCCATCTTGCCCACAGACTTAGAATACGGTTCCCCGAGGACGAGGGCCTATGCCGATCAAAGCAACCAAGCTAGTCGAGAAGACTCGCTGGACCAGCTGGAAGAGGCTCGGGACAAGGCCTTACTACACTCGGCGCGGTACCAGCAGTCCCTGCGACGCTACCACGCCCGAAGGGTCCGGTCCCGAGACCTCCAGGTGGGCGACCTAGTGCTTCGGCTATGACAGGACGCCCGAGGGCGGCACAAGCTCACGCCTCCTTGGGAAGGGTCGTTCGTCATCGCCAAAGTTCTGAAGCCCGGAACGTACAAGTTGGCCAACAGTCAAGGCGAGGTCTACAGCAACGCTTGGAACATCCAACAGCTACGTCGCTTCTACCCTTAAGATGTTTTCAAGTTGTTCATATACCTCGCTTCCACGCAAAGTTTAGTCATCAAGGAAGGGTCAGCCTTGCCTCGGCAAAGCCCGACCCTCCCTCGGGGGCTAAAAGGGGGGAACCCCCTCTGCGTCGAAATTTTCCTTGAAAAAAGATCCCTTCTGCCAGAATGTCTTTCGTGCTTTTCGACTACTTCGAAAGTGGATCCTGAAAACGATGGAGTACACGTAAGCAGCCAAGGCTGACCGAGCCGAGGGACTCCTACGCCTCCGGGATACGGATACCTCACTCATCACCTTCTGCAATAAGTAACTCACGTTCGGATAAGTGATTCTGCGGACCGAACAAGTCTTCACGTTCGAAAGCTCCTCTGCCGAAGCGATTCTTCGAGCCTTCTCGATTGCGTCGGTGACAAAACCCTATGGATGGGTAAGAGTGCGCGTAAGCGGCAAGGCCGACCGAGCCGAGGGATTCCTACGCCTCCGGGATACGGATACCTCACTCATCACCTTCTGTGAGAAGCAACTCTCGCTCGCACAGACAATTCTGTTACCGACGAAAAAGTCCAGATACTCGAAACAAGAGGAAAAGAAACGCAGCTTTACAACACGGCGAGGGTGTGTTTGGGCCTCAGCGGCCGCAGAAAACACACGCTACAAGATAATCCGATCCTGCAGGCTCGAATCTTGACGATTGAAGGGAGCAGCAGCACCCTCGGCGTCAACTTCACCTTCGGCGAGGTCCGACCTAGCCTCGGACGACGACGTGGTTCGAGGATCTCCACTCTGAAGGACGACTTTATCATCACGCCCGGGCCATCGCCGCCAGGGTCTCCTCCAAAAATCCGACTCGAGCAGGCGGCTCAGCTGATCACCCCGAGGCCTCGGCCAGCTGTCCCCCAAAGACATCAGCCCGGCCCGAGGCCTCGGCAGATCGACTCCGGCGTCGGTCCCGCTAACGGACGACCTGGCCAGGCTCTGGCCGACCAAGTCTTCTTTTCGAGCCAACTCTGCCTCTGTCCATGCTGACACCGCTACCCCTGGCTTCGGCTCATCGAAGAGCGGCCGAGGGGTTCCTTCAACTAAGCAAGAGAAGCCTCGGACAGCAAGGCCGACCGAGCCGAGGGATTCCTACGCCTCTGGGATACGGATACCTCACTCGTCACCTTTGCATGGGGCGACTCACGCTTGGTGAAGCGGTTCAGACAACCAACAGGCGAGTCTTAGTGCTCGAAAATGAGGAAAAAACATGGCTCCGCGCCAAAAATACATACACGTCCAGGCCCCGACAGCCACAATGAACGAAAAGACCGGCATTCAAAGTGCCATTACAAACGGAACTCCGGTTCCGTCCCCGCGGGTATGAACAACCTCCACACCGGGGAGCCTGCGGGGCGACGAGCTCCGGGCGACTCGCCAGTGTAACACCCCTGGTGTTACTATAACTAAAACTTGAGCATGACATCATGAGCATTGGCATTGCATATGTTTGACACACCTAGAGTGCATTCACTAGGCAAAAATTTCAAACAAGTTGTATTGTTTTAATGTTTTTTGTAAATGGAACCCTGGTTAATGGACTTAACCCTAAATAGGGATTATAGGGGTAAAACTTAACCCAAGTTAAGAAAACCCAAAGACTTTAGGGTAAAAGTCATAAAATGACCCTAAGAATAAACTTGAATCACTTTTATACCCCTGGAATACCAGAAACCCTAATTGGAACCCTGGAAAACCCTAAAACCAAACCCTAGGGGCTTATATGCAAAATTAGTCCACTTTTGGACTAAAGTGCAAAAACCAAGCCAAATAAGTGTCTTAAGTCCTTTGGTTCACAAATATGTGGACTTGAAAGCAAAACCCTAAGTTTTGGGTTTATTTGCAAAAAGTACCACTTGACCTCTATATGGCCTAAGTCTGAAATCAGTGTTGTGAGCACAACTTTGAGCCCTTTGTAACTTGCAAAGCATAGGGTTTTTGCCCTAGGTCACCACATCAAAGTTGAAGACCAATCATAGGAGAACAACTTTGTTTAAGGGTTCAAGCCATGGTCTTATGTGAAATTTGGAGAAAAACCCAATCAAAGATGGACTGTCAGGCTGCCTGAAGTCTGAAATACAGAATGACAGTGTTTTGAGATGAACTTTGAGCTCGATTTGGATGGGGATCCAGTGACTTTTTGTGAGTTCACATTATAGCAAAGACATAGATGGATTATAGCACTACACCTTTGCTATAGATCACTGGGTGTGTTGCCATTTGAAAATCAGAGAAATAGTGGCCCAAACATTGACTGTCAGGCGCACTGATGGCAGTTTGCCATGGTACAGTAGCCTGATAGGATTAGAACGCCAGCGCGGCTTGCTCACCGCCGGTGACCTCTTTGCGCCAAAATTCATGCCACCGCCGTCCTGCTCCGAGTGCGGTATGGAGTGGATAACGTCGGGGAAGAATAGCTCGTACGTGGCACCATTCCCTGAGCTCGGCCGAGGTTACTCACCGGCGGCCGCCGTGACTCAGTGAAATTCCGCCGCGGTGGCGCGCATGCCGTAGTTCTCCCTCCCTGTACCTTTTACCGACGTGGTCGACATGCCTTAGTGATGCTCTTCTTGGCCGCGAGGTGACCACTGGGCCGGCGCAGCTATAAATAGCCATGCTCCGCGGCGAGGTATGAGCATCGCGCACACCGTAGGCTGAACCGAAGCAGAAATTCGTGCTGCCTCTGCCCCCTCCTCCCAAATTGGTTGTGCGCAGCAAAACTAGAACCCCTTATAGCCGTATAGCCCAAAGCTCTGCCCTCAATTCCACTCGTGAACGCCGCAGCGCCATTTTCCCCTAAATCGGTCCGCCGCCCCGTGAAGAACAGCCCGTTCGTGGCCAAACCGCTCTGGTAAGGATCTGCCTAAATTGAGTGTTGTTTCTGCAACTCCATAAGCTTGTGATGCTCACCAACCCGTTAAATCAAACTAGACCACTCCCAATCCGCGGGAACGTATACTCCCGTGCTCGGTTTCCGCCGTACACATGGACAAGCCGTTCTCAGGGTGTTCGTGCCAATTTGTTAGGTGTTCCGAGGTCCCTGGTAGTCGCTAATGCCTCCCCGGTAGTTTGTCGTAGCCGCCATCGCCGGCCATGGCCGGTACAAACCACGTCGGTGACAATCTGTGTGCGCGCCATGGCCAGGGAGCGGTTTGGGGAAGAAAAGAAAGTAGAGGGACTTGTCCGTAAGTTGTCAGTGACTCATAAGCATAGTAACCGAACCCAACTTCCAATAGCCAAAACCGTGAGGGCCTTCGTGCAAAGTCGCCAGCGTGGGCGCGCGCGGGCGCCTTTCCTCTCTGATGTTGGGCCGCCTGGGCTGAATCCGGCCCATCACTGTTGGAGCATTTTCCTTTTTCTTTTACAACAGAGCTTTAGAAATATGTAGAAAATGTAGAAAAATCCTAAAAATATGAGATTAATTTTCCTAGGTTTGTTATTTTCCATAGTATTTAATAAAAATAAGTTTGTGATTTTTAGTGGAAGTAAGAAATTTTAGGGTATTTAAAGTGGTTAAAAAATGTTGGTTATAGATTTTTAGAAAATAATTGATAAGTCCTAAAATGCCCAAAATTTTTATATGAGTGTTATATAATATTTAGAAGCCTTCGGTAGAGTTTGAATTGATTTGGACCTTGTTTGATCACCAAACCCCAAAACACCCCCCCTGCCCTATGAACTCCTTTACCGACTCCGGAAACCCTAAGTTCCCGGAACTCCGTGAAGGAAATTTGTATTCAAAACATAAATAATAAGTTTATACTATCTTTGCATCCTCATGAGCATCCCATGGCATCCATTCTTATATATATGTTTGGTTATGATTAGAACGTGAGGAAGAAATCGAAGTTACCGAAGAGGAGACACCACCACCTTCGGAGTCTCAGGCCGGGAATCATTTCTACTTTGATATCTATGGATCTGAGCCTGATTCACCTGTGAACGAAGGCAAGCCCCGGTGCATTTGCCACCTCCCTTGCTATTTCAAAATCTTTCTCACTTGATTGCTGTATTAGGTGATAGGAGTTGCTTGATAAAACCATTCCTGCATTACCTTCCTTGAATTTGATTACCTTCCTTGATCACCTGTTTTACAAAAGCTTTTTGATGCTTAGCTTTGCTTTAGAAAAACAAAAGGTTTTGTTTTTACAAAATATGATGTGGCAAAAGTGGGTGGGATGTTTTTCGAAAATAAAATTTGATGATGGATCTATCAAAGGCCTTGATAGGTTCAACATCGGATAAGATGTACCTCTGCCAGGTACCAAACTTTGGGTTTGAAATGATTAAGCTGAGACCGGGCGGGTGACTTGCATGAGAAGAGAGTCTCGGTGTAGTGTCTCCGTCTGAGTCGATTAAGGACCTTGTCGATGTAGGCTTGTTGATCGAGGACCCTTTAACTGGTCACATGCCTCGTCATGGGTAAGCCTTGCCTCGGGCAGACTAAGGCCGGAATAAGACAACACGAGATGGGCGTGGAGCGGTGGCGAGAGTAGCGTGTACCCTCCGTGGCAAGAGGCTGGACGGTGGTGTATCTGTGCTCTCGGTCTGCGTGAACCTGATCCGGTCTTAAGAACCCCGGTGGCGGGTTGACATATGCAAGGGTTAAGTGCTACATATGTCGTGTGATTGGAGATCCTCAACTGAGTATAATCGATTCGGATCGCCGTACCTTCGCGGTTATGAAGACTTGGTCACTACCCTACACGTAGCATTCCACTAAAGACGATGGGCTTTTGTTAAGAAATTGGCTAGTGCAGGACCAGTGATTGAACTAGGGTAGAAAGAACTCTAGTGCAGGTAATTTTACCTAACTTGACAAATAAAATTGGATTTTTAAGGATCCACTTTAGTAAGCATTTCTGCAAAAACAGAGTCATTGATGATTGAAAAGCCTTACCTTGACTCCCATATAACCAGCATACCCTTGAGAGTCTTTTCTTTAGTCGGGTAAGACTTGCTGAGTATCCCATACTCAGGGTTTATCCCTTCGTTGTTTTTAGGTGAGGAAGTAGCAGACTTTTGCTGCTTCTGTGCCAAGGTGGTTCCAAAAGAAGACAAACAAGACTGAAGTGCGGGAGGACTCGGTCCTCCACTTAGGATCTTTTGTTTATTAAACTTATCGGGAGGAGTTTGTGCCTTCCTTGGCTTGTATAATATTATTACTCTGCACTCACTTTTAGTCTGGTCTGTAATAACATAACTCAAGCTTGCTTTTGAAATAAATGTAAAGTTTATGTAATTCGCTTCCGCATTTCTTTATCTCCGATGTTCTGTAATGTCTGCAAGACGGGTGAAACGTTCCTGGTGAGGTAAGGAAAGATACCGAGCTTGTCAAGTAGTTCAGGGGCACCTACAGGGTTGTCTGAGGTCCGTTGGACAAGGACAACTGTAGGTGGGCCTAATTACTTGGGAGGTTCCGTCACAGCTGGTATCGGAGCGTAGCCCTTCTTGGCAGATATTATGAGGCATCTTCAAAAGGATTTTCAAAAGTCTTATCTAAAAACTCTTTTCTCTTCTTACCTAAGTATTCTGAAGAGTCTATCTTAAAGACCAGATAGGAAGAGTGCAACGTATAGAAGGTTGAATTGACTAAGGTTGATTCTATAATTATACATGCATCATGCTAAGCACTATACTAATAATATTTTCCCCCTTAGAAAAGATGCCGCCACGTGCCAGGCTAACGGCACGCAAGTCTACGGGACCAATTGGGGTGCCTCGGCATCAATTGGCTCCCCGACATGAAAGCAGCAGCAGTGGAAGTAAAGACCCCATCGGGGATCTTGAAGCTCGTGTGAGTCGACTTCAAGCAGCTCTTCAACAGAGGATCGATGCTTGGGTCGCTGACGGAGATAGAATCAATGAACTGAATAAGGGATTCGGTGGTGAGAGGCCTAATCAGGGCCAGGCGAAGAAGCAACGGTTTGTGATCCGACCTTCAAGTCAAAATCGCCCTTTTTCTTGTCCACCCTCATTTCCCTTCAAACAGCCAATCATTATCCGCCCCAATAATACCCCCACTACCCCAAAACAGCCGGGTGCCCCAGGCACTCGATTTCCTGCCTTGCCTAGTTCTTCAACTGGGTGCTTTAATTGCGGCAAGTCGGGACACTTCATCAAAGACTGCCCATATCCTAGGCAAAATCAATCAACTGCTTCGCAAGGATCTGGGAAATCAACTCAGCCTAAAGGAAATGTTGTGGGGAAGAATACAAAGAAGACAGGGCGTGTATATTACACTCAAGTGGCTACTACACCGGAAGGAGAGCCGGTGATGATGGGTACGTTTCCCGTGGCCAGTCACCCAGCAATTATTCTTTTTGATTCTGGTGCTTCACATACATTCATTAGCAAGAAGTTTGTGGAACAATATCATATTGCATACCATGAATCAAAGGAGGGATTTAAAATTCATTCACCTGGGGGACACATTTATACTAAAGAAGTGGCCTATGGAGTGCCAATAACAATGGCCGGACGGAACTTTCCTGCTAACATGATTGTTCTGAAGGGCCAGGATATAGATGTAATTCTGGGTATGAATTGGTTAACCCAACACAAGGCAATTCTCAACACTGAACTCAGAACCGTCAGGTTGAGCTATAACCAAGAAGAGATTCTTTTGACTCTCCCCGCAACCAATCCAGCCAAAGCTTCTGGTAGAGTCTATGAAGCCATTGTACCAGAGATCAAGAACATTCCGGTAGTATGTGAGTTTCCAGATGTATTTCCGGAAGATTTGCCTGGACTGCCCCCTGAAAGAGATGTAGAATTCGTAATTGAGCTAAAGCCCGGTACGGCTCCTATCTCCCGAAGATCGTACCGCATGCCCCCTAATGAATTGGCGGAACTGAAGATTCAATTACAAGATCTACTGAATAAGGGATTCATCCGGCCAAGCTCGTCCCCATGGGGTTGTCCCGCCATTTTTGTTAAGAAGAAGGATCAAACCTTGAGAATGTGCGTGGATTATCGACCCCTAAATGAGGTCACTATCAAGAATAAGTACCCTCTTCCAAGGATCGACATCTTATTTGATCAACTGACTGGGGCGAGGGTATTTTCCAAAATTGATCTCGGGTCGGGCTATCATCAAATCCGTATTCGGCCCGAGGATATACCGAAGACCGCGTTTACTACGCGATATGGATTGTTTGAATACTTAGTAATGTCTTTCGGGCTCACAAATGCTCCTGCCCACTTCACTTACTTGATGAACTCGGTGTTCATGCCCGAGTTGGACAAATTCGTGGTAGTCTTCATCGATGATATCTTGATATATTCTAAGAATGAAGAGGACCATGCTCAGCATCTACGGATTGTGTTGACGCGCCTCAGGGAACATCAGCTATACGCCAAGTTCAGTAAGTGCGCGTTCTGGTTGGAAGAAATTCAATTTTTGGGGCACGTGTTATCGGCTAAAGGAATTGCGGTAGATCCTAGCAAGGTCAAAGATATTCTGGAGTGGAAACCCCCAACAACTGTTCACCAAGTCCGGAGTTTTCTTGGACTAGCTGGGTATTATCGCAGATTCATACCAGATTTTTCTAAGCTTGTGAAGCCAATCACAAGTTTGTTGAAGAATGACATTAAGTTCAATTGGTCTTCTAAGTGTAATGAAGCCTTTGAGCAACTGAAGACACTATTGACCACTGCTCCGGTATTGGCTCAACCGGACATCACTAAACCTTTTGATGTATATTGTGATGCCTCTGGCAGTGGACTCGGCTGTGTACTGATGCAAGAGGGCCGAGTGATTGCGTATGCTTCAAGGCAGTTGCGCCGACATGAGGAGCATTATCCAACTCATGATCTGGAGCTAGCTGCTGTGGTTCATGCCCTAAAGATTTGGCGTCACTATCTGCTGGGTAATATCTGTCACATATATACAGATCATAAAAGTCTGAAGTACATCTTCACCCAGTCAGAGTTAAATATGAGGCAAAGACGATGGCTTGAGCTCATTAAAGACTATGAATTGGAGATCCATTATCACCCAGGCAAGGCCAATGTGGTGGCAGATGCATTGAGTCGTAAGACTTCCTGCCACTGTCTTATGGCGAAGACCTCCGAGAACACTTTGTGTCAGGAAATGGAAAAGCTAAACCTGGGAATAATCCAACAAGGGACTCTAAACCAGCTAAAGCTTGAGTCAATCATTTTGCAAAGAATAATTGATGCTCAAAAGGATAATCTGGGTATGAAGCACATTCGAGAGAAGATAAAGGCTGGAGTAGCCAAGTGTTTCAAGGAAGACAAACAAGGTGTGTTATGGTTTAACAACCGCATAGTAGTGCCAAAGAATGAAGAACTCCGCCAGCAAATTCTTGATGAGGCACATCTTAGTCGCTATTCTATTCATCCCGGAAGCACTAAGATGTACCAAGATTTAAAGCAACATTACTGGTGGACAAAAATGAAGATTGAAATTGCACACTACGTGGCTAGATGTGATCCTTGTAAACGTGTCAAGGCCATACACATGAAGACTGCTGGTCCATTACAATCCTTACCTATCCCAACATGGAAATGGGAAGACATCAGTATGGACTTTATTGTGGGACTGCCCAGGACGGTCAAAGGGTATGACTCTATTTGGGTTATCACTGATCGATTTACCAAGATCGCCCACTTTCTCCCGGTCAAGGTAAAATATCACGTCAATATCTATGCAGAGTTGTACATCGCCTGTATTCTCAGTTTGCATGGTATCCCAAAGACAATAGTGTCGGATCGTGGACCACAATTTGTATCTAAATTCTGGGAAGAACTTCATAAATTCCTGGGTACTAAACTGATCCACAGTTCGGCCTATCATCCTCAAACCAGTGGACAAACTGAGAGAGTGAACCAAATACTTGAAGATATGCTGCGGGCATGTGTCCTGGATTTCTCACTAAAATGGGATGAATGTTTACCTTTAGCGGAGTTTTCATATAATAATAGCTACCAAGAAAGTATCAAGATGGCACCCTTTGAAGCTTTATATGGACGACGGTGTCGGACTCCGCTAAATTGGTCTGAACCTGGTGAGAGGTGCTTCTTTAGACCTGATCTGGTGAAAGAAGCCGAGGATAAAGTTCAGAAAATTATTTATAATCTGAAGAAAGCACAAGCTCGTCAGAAGAGTTATGCGGACACACGGCGACTGCCCCTATATTTCCTGAAAGGAGACTATGTCTACTTGAAGGTCTCACCAATGAAAGGTGTATCGCGTTTCGGGGTTAAAGGGAAACTTGCACCCAGGTACATTGGTCCATTCTTGGTGCTTGAGCAATGTGGACCAGTGGCATACCGACTTCAGCTCCCCGAAACATTGTCTGCTGTGCATAATGTGTTCCACGTGTCACAACTGAAGAAGTGTCTTCGGGTTCCTGATCGAACCATTGAAGCGACTGATGTTGTCCTGGAACCAGACTTAACATACTCGGAACATCCTATTCGAGTTCTGGACCAAAAGGACAGGGTCACCCGAAGGAAGACTCTCAAATTCTATAAAATACAGTGGAACCAGCATTCTGAAGATGAAGCTACATGGGAAACCCAAGATTTTCTAGAAAAGAATTTTCCAGGCTTTCTAGCCTCTTGTAAATTGTAAAGTCTGTATAGCTGTGTAATAAAGAAGTAACCCCCACATCACCCCTGCCTTGTACCAAAATTAAGGAAATAAAAATGTGATGTGTTTCCTTTACCATTACCTACCCTAGGATTTTAATCTCGTGACGAGATTCTTTTATGGGGGGAAGGATGTAACACCCCTGGTGTTACTATAACTAAAACTTGAGCATGACATCATGAGCATTGGCATTGCATATGTTTGACACACCTAGAGTGCATTCACTAGGCAAAAATTTCAAACAAGTTGTATTGTTTTAATGTTTTTTGTAAATGGAACCCTGGTTAATGGACTTAACCCTAAATAGGGATTATAGGGGTAAAACTTAACCCAAGTTAAGAAAACCCAAAGACTTTAGGGTAAAAGTCATAAAATGACCCTAAGAATAAACTTGAATCACTTTTATACCCCTGGAATACCAGAAACCCTAATTGGAACCCTGGAAAACCCTAAAACCAAACCCTAGGGGCTTATATGCAAAATTAGTCCACTTTTGGACTAAAGTGCAAAAACCAAGCCAAATAAGTGTCTTAAGTCCTTTGGTTCACAAATATGTGGACTTGAAAGCAAAACCCTAAGTTTTGGGTTTATTTGCAAAAAGTACCACTTGACCTCTATATGGCCTAAGTCTGAAATCAGTGTTGTGAGCACAACTTTGAGCCCTTTGTAACTTGCAAAGCATAGGGTTTTTGCCCTAGGTCACCACATCAAAGTTGAAGACCAATCATAGGAGAACAACTTTGTTTAAGGGTTCAAGCCATGGTCTTATGTGAAATTTGGAGAAAAACCCAATCAAAGATGGACTGTCAGGCTGCCTGAAGTCTGAAATACAGAATGACAGTGTTTTGAGATGAACTTTGAGCTCGATTTGGATGGGGATCCAGTGACTTTTTGTGAGTTCACATTATAGCAAAGACATAGATGGATTATAGCACTACACCTTTGCTATAGATCACTGGGTGTGTTGCCATTTGAAAATCAGAGAAATAGTGGCCCAAACATTGACTGTCAGGCGCACTGATGGCAGTTTGCCATGGTACAGTAGCCTGATAGGATTAGAACGCCAGCGCGGCTTGCTCACCGCCGGTGACCTCTTTGCGCCAAAATTCACGCCACCGTCGTCCTGCTCCGAGTGCGGTATGGAGTGGATAACGTCGGGGAAGAATAGCTCGTACGTGGCACCATTCCCTGAGCTCGGCCGAGGTTACTCACCAGCGGCCGCCGTGACTCAGTGAAATTCCGCCGCGGTGGCGCGCATGTCGTAGTTCTCCCTCCCTGTACCTTTTACCGACGTGGTCGACATGCCTTAGTGATGCTCTTCTTGGCCGCGAGGTGACCACTGGGCCGGCGCAGCTATAAATAGCCATGCTCCGCGGCGAGGTATGAGCATCGCGCACACCGTAGGCTGAACCGAAGCAGAAATTCGTGCTGCCTCTACCCCCTCCTCCCAAATTGGTTGTGCGCAGCAAAACTAGAACCCCTTATAGCCGTATAGCCCAAAGCTCTGCCCTCAATTCCACTCGTGAACGCCGCAGCGCCATTTTCCCCTAAATCGGTTCGCCGCCCCGTGAAGAACAGCCCGTTCGTGGCCAAACCGCTCTGGTAAGGATCTGCCTAAATTGAGTGTTGTTTCTGCAACTCCATAAGCTTGTGATGCTCACCAACCCGTTAAATCAAACTAGACCACTCCCAATCCGCGGGAACGTATACTCCCGTGCTCGGTTTCCGCCGTACACATGGACAAGCCGTTCTCAGGGTGTTCGTGCCAATTTGTTAGGTGTCCCGAGGTCCCTGGTAGTCGCTAATGCCTCCCCGGTAGTTTGCCGTAGCCGCCATCGCCGGCCATGGCCGGTACAAACCACGTCGGTGACAATCTATGTGTGCGCCATGGCCAGGGAGCGGTTTGGGGAAGAAAAGAAAGTAGAGGGACTTGTCCGTAAGTTGTCAGTGACTCATAAGCATAGTAACCGAACCCAACTTCCAATAGCCAAAACCGTGAGGGCCTTCGTGCAAAGTCGCCAGCGCGGGCGCGCGCGGGCGCCTTTCCTCTCTGATGTTGGGCCGCCTGGGCTGAATCCGGCCCATCACTGTTGGAGCATTTTCCTTTTTCTTTTACAACAGAGCTTTAGAAATATGTAGAAAAATGTAGAAAAATCCTAAAAATATGAGATTAATTTTCCTAGGTTTGTTATTTTCCATAGTATTTAATAAAAATAAGTTTGTGATTTTTAGTGGAAGTAAGAAATTTTAGGGTATTTAAAGTGGTTAAAAAATGTTGGTTATAGATTTTTAGAAAATAATTGATAAGTCCTAAAATGCCCAAAATTTTTATATGAGTGTTATATAATATTTAGAAGCCTTCGGTAGAGTTTGAATTGATTTGGACCTTGTTTGATCACCAAACCCCAAAACACCCCCCCTGCCCTATGAACTCCTTTACCGACTCCGGAAACCCTAAGTTCCCGGAACTCCGTGAAGGAAAGTTGTATTCAAAACATAAATAATAAGTTTATACTATCTTTGCATCCTCATGAGCATCCCATGGCATCCATTCTTATATATATGTTTGGTTATGATTAGAACGTGAGGAAGAAATCGAAGTTACCGAAGAGGAGACACCACCACCTTCGGAGTCTCAGGCCGGGAATCATTTCTACTTTGATATCTGTGGATCTGAGCCTGATTCACCTGTGAACGAAGGCAAGCCCCGGTGCATTTGCCACCTCCCTTGCTATTTCAAAATCTTTCTCACTTGATTGCTGCATTAGGTGATAGGAGTTGCTTGATAAAACCATTCCTGCATTACCTTCCTTGAATTTGATTACCTTCCTTGATCACCTGTTTTACAAAAGCTTTTTGATGCTTAGCTTTGCTTTAGAAAAACAAAAGGTTTTGTTTTTACAAAATATGATGTGGCAAAAGTGGGTGGGATGTTTTTCGAAAATAAAATTTGATGATGGATCTATCAAAGGCCTTGATAGGTTCAACATCGGATAAGATGTACCTCTGCCAGGTACCAAACTTTGGGTTTGAAATGATTAAGCTGAGACCGGGCGGGTGACTTGCATGAGAAGAGAGTCTCGGTGTAGTGTCTCCGTCTGAGTCGATTAAGGACCTTGTCGATGTAGGCTTGTTGATCGAGGACCCTTTAACCGGTCACATGCCTCGTCATGGGTAAGCCTTGCCTCGGGCAGAGTAAGGCCGGAATAAGACAACACGAGATGGGCGTGGAGCGGTGGCGAGAGTAGCGTGTACCCTCCGTGGCAAGAGGCTGGACGGTGGTGTATCTGTGCTCTCGGTCTGCGTGAACCTGATCCGGTCTTAAGAACCCCGGTGGCGGGTTGACATATGCAAGGGTTAAGTGCTACATATGTCGTGTGATTGGAGATCCTCAGCTGAGTATAATCGATTCGGATCGCCGTACCTTCGCGGTTATGAAGACTTGGTCACTACCCTACACGTAGCATTCCACTAAAGACGATGGGCTTTTGTTAAGAAATTGGCTAGTGTAGGACCAGTGATTGAACTAGGGTAGAAAGAACTCTAGTGCAGGTAATTTTACCTAACTTGACAAATAAAATTGGATTTTAAGGATCCACTTTAGTAAGCATTTCTGCAAAAACAGAGTCATTGATGATTGAAAAGCCTTACCTTGACTCCCATATAACCAGCATACCCTTGAGAGTCTTTTCTTTAGTCGGGTAAGACTTGCTGAGTATCCCATACTCAGGGTTTATCCCTTCGTTGTTTTTAGGTGAGGAAGTAGCAGACTTTTGCTACTTCTGTGCCAAGGTGGTTCCAAAAGAAGACAAACAAGACTGAAGTGCGGGAGGACTCGGTCCTCCACTTAGGATCTTTTGTTTATTAAACTTATCGGGAGGAGTTTGTGCCTCACTTTTAGTCTGGTCTGTAATAACATAACTCAAGCTTGCTTTTGAAATAAATGTAAAGTTTATGTAATTCGCTTCCGCATTTCTTTATCTCCGATGTTCTGTAATGTCTGCAAGACGGGTGAAACGTTCCTGGTGAGGTAAGGAAAGATACCGAGCTTGTCAAGTAGTTCAGGGGCACCTACAGGGTTGTCTGAGGTCCGTTGGACAAGGACAACTGTAGGTGGGCCTAATTACTTGGGAGGTTCCGTCACAGCCAGCGACCTCTGCAGCAGCAGCCATGGTCCCAGAACGGACGCGGCCACCGGAAGGCTCTCGTTCGCGTTCCCGCTCAAGGGACGCGAACCAGCCATCAAAGCCAAAGAGCGGGCCGCTCCAAAGCGCACCGGCAGGTCCTCGCCACGAAAGCGAGGAAGAGGGCGGAATGTTGCATCCTAGCTGCGTAGCAACAGTTCGCCTTCCCCGGCATGGCTGGAGGACGCCTCCTCCGCAGAGCTGGAGGATGGTTTCCACCACCAGAAGCTGGAAGAGGAGGTGGCCAGCCGACCCGCGCGGGAGGTAGAGCCCCAGCTCGCCTCGCTCTCCGCCCCAACAAGGATGATGAATATCCTTGAAGCTGAGGGCGGGACCAAGATCACAGCCCGGCTTGCTTTCCCCTGCCATCGAACTGGAGGTCACCGTCTTGGGTGACCGCCTGCGGAGGGGTGCAGCCGGGCTGCATGATGAAAATCCTTGAAGCCGAACGATGGCTGAAAGGTACCAACTCCCACGGAGTTGCGTTCCTCCAACGACAAGGCGGAAGGACTGTGGGTGTCCCCCATCCGGGGGCTCGGAAGGTGGAAAGACACGGTGCATAAGGGAGCGCGAAGACATGGTCGCCTTTCAAGGGGGTCACCCTCCTTTTAAAGGCGACTCTCCCTGCCTGCGTCCCCAGCCATCGTGGGCTGAGTCTTCTCCAGCACGCTCCAAGGTCCTCCCCCTACGACGCGGGGGCTGGGTCCCACACGTCATGCAAGCTGGCCCAGGGCAGAAGAAGCTAAACCACCGCGCGCGGTGCATGCAACCGCCCAGCGGTTACAAGCGCCCCTCCACTTTCGCCCAGACCAGCGGATGAAAGGGCGGGCAGCCATGCAGGCGGCATGCAACCGCGCTAAGTGGGCGCGCCCCTCCGACTTCCAACGCACCCAGCATAGGGGCCCACGCCCACGCGTCATGCAACAGGCGCATCGGTCGCTACATGCAAGCAACTGCACCGCCACTCGCACCACTGCCGCGCCTCCTCGACTGCGGAACCAGTACCGCGACTCGAGGTGACCCAGCGCACGACCCAGCAGCGCCAGCCAGGCGCGACGGTCAATGCGGCCAAAAATGGGCCGGCAATAATGGCGGTGGCAGGCGGGCAGGAGCAGCGATCACGTCGTCAGCCAAGCTTACGTCCCATCCTGGGGCAGCGAGAGAACCCTCTCTCATTGTGAAGACGACGCGCCCGTGTTCCGTTCCTCGAACGGCTCGCGCACGCGCAACGGCCGCCCCGCGAACCACTCGCCTCGTCGCATTAACTCCGCAGCGGGACAAGCGGCGCCTCTGGCAGGGGAAGCGAGTGACGCTTCGCCTTTGCCATAATGACCGCCTCAAAAAAGGTACGCCACGTCATTCGATTTCGTGTCCTTTTCCTTTTCCTCTTTTTCTTTCTCTCTCTTACAACAGGGACCGGGAAAGGGGGATACCCCAAAAAGGATCCTTCTCCGTGAAGGAAACAGGCTCCAAGCCTCCCTACTGATCAGAGGTTCGAAGGCTGGCCCCTCGGAGGGGTTCAACAGCCGCCTCAGAGCGCGTGGGCTCCACACCCACTACTGGTCAGAGGTTCGAAGGCCGGCCCCTCGAAAGGGTTCCACGGCTGCCTCAGGCTACTCGGGCTCCGCACCCACTACTGATCAGGGGTTCGAAGGCTGGCCCTCGAAGGGTTCACAGTCGCCTCAGACATAGAGCGAGGGATGACTCTGGGTACGTTCGATACATAACCGAGGCTCGGGCTATGCTCCCGAGGTACCCTAGGACATTTCCGAGACCAGCGGGAACGATCTTGTAACGGAATCCCATCAGAGGGAGGCATCGAGCCCTCGGACCCCGTCGACAGGGGACCGGGTCTGGCAGATCACCCGCAGGTACTTTTGGGCGCGCCTCTGGGTCTCTAGCTGACCCCTAACAAATGGGGCACGGATGTCCCCTCGGATTACCCGCCAGCAGCTCACCGGAGACACCATGTTCGGCGCCCTCCGAGGGCAACATGGCGCTCTCCCCCCCTCCTCCTTACGGAAAGGCGACGCAGGGGCGTATGTAAAAAAGTCGAGTCTGACCCTGACCGTCCTCTCGCCCTGTGCAGAGGCTCGGGGGCTGCTCTCGCAAACCCGGCTCCGGCCAAACCGTTGACAGCGTCAACATACCAGCCCGAGAACTTGGGACCCGACCGTGCACCCGGGCTACGGCCAGCTCGCATGAGGGAACGACCAGACCAGCCGAAGCATTGCGCAACGCATTAAGACCTCGGAGGAGTCAAACCACTCCTCCGAGGCCTCGGGGGCTACACCCGGCGGGTGCGCTCGCGCGCACCCACCGGAACAAAACTCAACCGAGAAAGGCTGGTCCCCTTGCAAAAAAGTGCGATAAAAGTTTCCAAGCGAGTGTTAACACTCCCTTCGAGGCTCGGGGGCTACTGTCGGGGACCATAATTAGGGGTACCCTCAAGACTCCTAATTCTCAGCTGGTAACCCCCATCAGCATAAAGCTGCAAAGGCCAGATGGGTGCGACTAAGTCAGGGATCGGTCCATTCGAGGGACTCGATCACGCCTCGCCCGAGCCCAGCCTCGGGCAAGGGCAGCCGACCCCGGAGGATCTCCGTCTCGCCCGAGGCCCCCTCCAGTGACGAACATACTTCCGGCTCGCCCGAGGCCCAGTCTTCGCCAAGAAGCAACCCTGACCAAATCGCCGCGCCAACCGACCAAATCGCAGGAGCATTTAATGCAAAGGTGGCCTGACACCATTATCCTGACGCGCGCCCTTCAGTCGACAGAGCCGAAGTGACCGCAGTCACTTTGCCGCTCCACTGACCGGCCTGACAGAAGGACAGCGCCGCCTGCGCCGCTCCGACTGCTGTGCCGCTCGATAGAGTGAGGCTGACAGGCAGTCAGGCCCGGCCTCAGGCACCATAGGAAATTCCGCTCCGCCCGACCCAGGGCTCGGACTCGGGCTCAGCCCCTGAAGACGGCGAACTCCGCTCCGCCCGACCCAGAGCTCGGACTCGGGCTAAGCCCCGGAAGACGGCGAACTCCGCTCCGCCCAACCCAGGGCTCGGACTCGAGCTAAGCCCCGGAAGACGGCGAACTCCGCTCCGCCCGACCCAGGGCTCGGACTCGGGCTCAGCCCCTGAAGACGGCGAACTCCGCTCCGCCCGACCCAGGGCTCGGACTCGGGCTCAGCCCCTGAAGACGACGAACTCCGCTTCGCCCGACCCCAGGGCTCGGACTCAGCCCTGGCCTCAGCCGACGGTCTCCGCCTCGCCCGACCCAGGGGCTCGGACTCGACCTCGGCCACGGAAGACAGACTCGACCTCGACCTCAGAGGAGCCTCCACATCG
This sequence comes from Zea mays, assembly GCF_902167145.1. Lineage (NCBI taxonomy): Eukaryota > Viridiplantae > Streptophyta > Magnoliopsida > Poales > Poaceae > Zea > Zea mays. The sequence continues at coordinate 207,309,835 of NC_050097.1, forward strand.
CCCAACCTAGGGCACGGACCGACCACGTCAACAGGAGGCGCCATCATTACCCTACCCCAAGCTGACTCAGGCTACGGGGAACAAGACCGGCGTCCCATCTGGCTCGCTCCGCCAGATAGGCAATGATGGCGCCCCGCACGCTCTGTGACGACGGTGGCTCTCAGCCCCCTTACGGAAGCAAGAGGACGTCAGCAAGGACTCGACAGCCCCGACAGCTGTCCTTCCTCCAGGCTCCAGCGCTCCTCCGATGGCCACGACACCACACGAACCGGGTGCCAAAACCTCTCCGGCTGTCACGATGGCATGTACTTAGGGCGCTAGCTCTCCTCCGCTAGACACATAGCACTCTTCTACACCCCCCATTGTACACCTGGATCCTCTCCTTACGCCTATAAAAGGAAGGACCAGGGCCCTCTTACAGAGGGTTGGCCGCGCGGGGAAGAGGACGGGACAGGCGCTCGCGTGAGGCCGCTCGCTCCCCCTCCCGCGTGGACGCTTGTAACCCCCTACTGCAAGCGCACCCGACCTGAGCGCGGGACGAACACGAAGGCCGCGGGAATCCCACCTCTCTCACGCCCGTCTCCGGCTGCCTTTCTTCCCCCCTTCGCGCTCGGCCTCGCGCCGACCCATCTGGGCTGGGGCACACGGCGACATTTCACTCGTCGGCCCAGGGACCCCCCGGTCTCGAAACGCCGACAAGTCTACACCGAGTAGAACACCCATCGACGCCTCCAAGCTCGACAATGATGAAATGGCGCTCGTCATCAAGAGCTTCCGCCAAATCCTCAAGCAAAGGAGGGGGAAAGATTACAAGCCCCGCTCCAAGAAGGTTTGCTACAAGTGTGGTAAGCCCGGTCACTTTATAGCAAAATGTCCTATTTCTAGTGACAGTGACAGGGGCGACGACAAGATGGGGAGAAGAAAGGAGAAGAAGAGATACTACAAGAAGAAGGGCGGCGATGGCCATGTTTGTCGTGAGTGGGACTCCGACGAAAGCTCTAGCGACTCCTCCGACGACGAGGACGCCGCCAACATCGCCGTCACCAAGGGACTTCTCTTCCCCAACGTCGGCCACAAGTGCCTCATGGCAAAGGACGGCAAAAAGAAAAAGGTTAAATCTAAATCCTCCACTAGATATGAATCCTCTAGCGATGATAATGCTAGTGATGAGGAAGATAATTTGCGTACTCTTTTTGCCAACTTAAACATGCAACAAAAAGAGAAATTAAATGAATTGATTAGTGCTATCCATGAGAAGGATGATCTCTTGGACTCCCAAGAGGACTTCCTTATAAAAGAAAACAAGAAGCATGTTAAAGTAAAAAATGCTTATGCTCTAGAAGTTGAAAAGTGCGAAAAATTATCTAGTGAGCTAAGCACTTGCCATGAGACTATAGACAACCTTAGAAATGAGAATGCTAATTTGTTAGCTAAGGTTGATTCTATTGCTTGTAATGTTTCAATTCCCAATCTTAGAAATGATAATGATGATTTACTTGCTAAGATTGAAGAATTAAACATGTCTCTTGCTAGCCTTAGGATTGAAAATGAAAAATTGCTTGCTAAGGCTAAAGAATTAGATGTTTGCAAAGCTACAATTTCGGACCTTAGAACTAAAAATGATATCTTGCATGCTAAGGTTGTAGAATTGAAATCTTGCAAACCCTCTACATCTACTGTTGAGCACACTTCTATTTGTACTAGATGTAGAGATGTTGATATTAATGCTATTCATGATCACATGGCTTTAATTAAACAACAAAATGATCATATAGCTAAACTAGATGCAAAAATTGCCGAGCATGACTTAGAAAACGAAAAATTTAAATTTGCTAGAAGCATGCTCTAGAGGGAGACGCCCTGGCATTAAGGATGGCATTGGCTTCCAACAGGGAGGCAAGGTCAAAATTAATGCCCCTCCTAAGAAATTGTCTAACTTTGTTAAGGGCAAGGCTCCCATGCCTCAAGATAACGAGGGTTACATTTTATACCCTGTCGGTTATCCTGAGAGCAAAATTAGGAGAATTCATTCTAGGAAGTCTCACTCTGGCCCTAACCATGCTTTTATGTATAAGGGTGAGACATCTAGTTCTAGGCAACCAACCCGTGCTAAGTTGCCTAAGAAGAAAACTCCTAGTGCATCAAATGATCATGACATTTCATTTAAAACTTTTGATGCATCTTATGTGTTAACTAACAAATCCGGCAAAGTAGTTGCCAAATATGTTGGGGGCAAGCACAAGGGGTCAAAGACTTGTGTTTGGGTACCCAAAGTTCTTGTTTCTAATGCCAAAGGACCCAAAACCATTTGGGTACCTAAAGTCAAGAACTAAACATGTTTTGTAGGTTTATGCATCCGGGGGCTCAAGTTGGATCATCGACAGCGGGTGCACAAACCACATGACAGGGGAGAAGAAGATGTTCTCCTCCTATGAGAAAAACCAAGATCCCCAACGAGCTATCACATTCGGGGATGGAAATCAAGGTTTGGTCAAAGGATTGGGTAAAATTGCTATATCTTCTGACCATTCTATTTCCAATGTTTTTTCTTGTAGATTCTTTAGATTACAATTTGCTTTCTGTATCTCAATTATGTCAAATGGGCTACAACTGTCTATTCACTGATGTGGGTGTCACTGTCTTTAGAAGAAGTGATGATTCAATAGCATTTAAGGGCATATTAGAGGGTCAGCTATACTTGGTAGATTTTGATAGAGCTGAACTCGACACTTGCTTAATTGCTAAGACTAACATGGGCTGGCTCTGGCACCACCGACTAGCACATGTTGGGATGAAGAATCTTCACAAGCTTCTAAAGGGAGAGCACATTTTAGGATTAACAAATGTTCATTTTGAGAAAGACAGGATTTGTAGCGCATGTCAAGCAGGAAAGCAAGTTGGTGCTCACCATCCACACAAGAACATCATGACGACCGACAGGCCACTGGAGCTCCTACACATGGATCTATTCGGCCCGATAGCTTATATAAGCATCGGCGGGAGTAAGTACTGTCTAGTTATTGTGGATGATTATTCTCGCTTCACTTGGGTATTCTTTTTGCAGGAAAAATCTCACACCCAAGAGACCTTGAAGGGATTCTTGAGATGGGCTCAAAATGAGTTTGGCTTAAGGATCAAGAAAATTAGAAGCGACAACGGGACGGAGTTCAAGAACTCTCAAATTGAAGGCTTCCTTGAGGAGGGCATCAAGCATGAGTTCTCCTCTCCCTACACGCCACAACAAAATGGTGTAGTAGAGAGGAAGAATATAACTCTATTGGACAGGGCAAGAACCATGCTTGATGAGTACAAGACGTCGGATCAGTTTTGGGCCGAGGCGGTCAACACCGCTTGCTACGCCATCAACCGGTTATATCTACACTAAATCCTCAAGAAGACATCATATGAACTCCTAACCAGTAAAAAGCCCAATATTTCATATTTTAGAGTCTTTGGTAGCAAATGTTTCATTCTTGTTAAAAGAGGTAGAAAATCTAAATTTGCTCCTAAGACTGTAGAAGGCTTTTTACTAGGATATGATTCAAACACAAGGGCATATAGAGTCTTTAACAAGTCCTCAGGACAAGTTGAAGTTTCTTGTGACGTTGTGTTTGATGAGACTAACGGCTCTCAAGTAGAGCAAGTTGATCTTGATGAGATAGGTGATGAAGAGGCTCCATGCATCGTGCTAAGGAACATGTCCATTGGGGATGTGTGTCCTAAAGAATCCGAAGAGCCTCCAAATACACAGGATCAACCATCCTCCTCCACGCAAGCATCTCCACCAACTCAAAATGAGGATGAGGCTCAAGTTGATGAAGGGCAAGATCAAGAAGATGAGCCACCTCAAGATGACGGCAATGATCAAGGGGGAGATGCAAATGATCAAGACAAGGAGGATGAAAAACCAAGGCCGCCACACCCAAGAGTCCACCAAGCAATCCAACGAGATCACCCCGTCGACATTATCCTCGGCGACATTCATAAGGGGGTAACCACTAGATCTCGTGTTGCACATTTTTGTGAACATTACTCGTTTGTTTCCTCTATTGAGCCACACAGGGTAGAGGAAGCACTTCAAGATTCGGATTGGGTGGTGGCAATGCAAGAGGAGCTCAACAACTTCACTAGGAACGAGGTATGGCATTTGGTTCCACGTCCTAATCAAAATGTTGTAGGAACCAAGTGGGTCTTCCGCAACAAGCAAGATGAGCATGGTGTGGTGACAAGGAACAAAGCCCGACTTGTGGCCAAGGGATATTCACAAGTCGAAGGTTTGGATTTTGGTGAAACCTATGCACCCGTAGCTAGGCTTGAGTCAATTCGTATATTTTTGGCCTATGCTACTTACCATGGCTTCAAGCTTTATCAAATGGACGTGAAGAGTGCCTTCCTCAATGGACCAATCAAGGAAGAGGTCTACGTTGAGCAACCTCCCAGCTTTGAAGATAGTGAGTACCCTAACCATGTTTATAAACTCTCTAAGGCGCTTTATGGGCTCAAGCAAGCCCCAAGAGCATGGTATGAATGCCTTAGAGATTTTCTTATCACTAATGGCTTCAAAGTCGGAAAGGCTGATCCTACACTCTTCACTAAAACTCTTGAAAAAGACTTGTTTGTATGCCAAATTTATGTTGATGATATTATATTTGGGTCTACTAACGAGTCTACATGTGAAGAATTTAGTAGGATCATGACACAAAAATTCGAGATGTCTATGATGGGGGAGTTGAAATACTTCTTAGGATTTCAAGTGAAGCAACTCCAAGAGGGCACCTTCCTAAGCCAAACGAAGTATACTCAAGATATTCTAAGCAAGTTTGGGATGAAGGATGCCAAACCCATCAAGACACCCATGGGAACCAATGGGCATCTCGACCTCGACACGGAAGGTAAGTCCGTGGATCAAAAGGTATACCGGTCGATGATAGGCTCTTTGCTCTATTTATGTGCATCTCGACCGGATATTATGCTTTCCGTATGCATGTGTGCAAGATTCCAAGCCGACCCTAAGGAAGCTCACCTTACGGCCGTAAAACGAATCTTAAGATATTTAGTTTATACTCCTAAGTTTGGGCTTTGGTATCCTAGGGGATCCACATTTGATTTAATTGGTTATTCGGATGCCGATTGGAAGGGGTGTAAAATTAATAGAAAGAGCACATCGGGGACTTGCCAGTTCTTGGGAAGATCCTTGGTGTCTTGGGCTTCAAAGAAGCAAAATTCTGTAGCTCTTTCTACCGCCGAAGCCGAGTACATTGCCGCAGGCCACTGTTGCGCGCAACTACTTTGGATGAGGCAAACCCTTAGGGACTATGGTTACAAATTAACCAAAGTTCCTCTTCTATGTGATAATGAGAGTGCAATCCGTATGGCGGATAATCCCGTTGAGCATAGCCGCACTAAACACATAGCTATTCGGTATCACTTTTTAAGGGATCACCAACAAAAGGGAGATATCGAGATTTCATACATTAATACTAAAGATCAATTAGTCGATATCTTTACCAAGCCACTTGATGAACAAACTTTTAACAAACTTAGGCATGAGCTAAATATTCTTGATTCTAGGAACTTCTTTTGTTAATTTGCACACATAGCTCACTCATATATCTTTGATCATGTCTCTTTCATATGCTATGACTAATATGTTTTCAAGTCTATTTCAAACCAAGTCATAGGCATATTGAAAGGGAATTGGAGTCTTCGGCGAAGACAAAGGCTTCCACTCCATAACTCATCCTTCGCCGTCGCTCTGGGCAACTCTCAATCCTTGGGGGAGAGAGCATAAGTCCAAAGCAAAAGGACTTCGTCTTTGGTATAATCTTCACTCATTTATTTATAACCAAAGGGGGACAAAGTAATTCTAAAGGGCTCTAATGACTCCGTTTTTGGCGATTCATGCCAAAGGGGGAGAGAGTATTAGTCCAAAGCAAAAGGACCGCACCACCACCAATTTCAAAAATTTTGGTTTTTCAATTGATACTAATTTTAGAAAGAGTTTTTCAATTGGTATGATTTTCAAATTGGTATCTTATTATGTTCAAAAAAGGGGGGAGAGAGTAGTATTTTCAAAATCAATATCTTAAAACCCTCTTGAACACTAAGAGGAGATTTCATTGAGGGGGAGTTTTGTTTTAGTCAAAGGAAAAAACATTTGAGACATGGGGAGAAAATTTCAAATCTTGAAAATGCTTCGCAAAATCTTATTCATTTACCTTTGACTATTTGCAAAAGGACTTTGAAAAGAATTTACAAAAGAATTTGCAAAAACAAAACATGTGGTGCAAGCGTGGTCCAAAACGTTAAAAATGAAGAAAACAATCCATGCGTATCTTATAAGTATTTATATTGGCTCAATTCCAAGCAACCTTTACACTTATTTCATGCAAACTAGTTCAATTATGCACTTCTATATTTGCTTTGTTTGTGTTGGCATCAATCACCAAAAAGGGGGAGATTGAAAGGGAATTAGGCTTACACCTATTTCCTAAAAGATTTTGGTGGTTGAATTGTCCAACACAAATAATTGGACTAACTAGTTTGCTCTAGTGTATAAGTTATACAGGTGCCAAAGGTTCACACTTAGCCAATAAAAAGACCAAGAATTGGGTTCAACAAAGAGAGCTAGGGATAACCGAAGGCAGCCCTGGTCTGGCGCACCGGACTGTCTGGTGCACCAGGGGACTTCACGCTGAACTCCTCACCTTTAGGAAAATCTAGAGACGCTACGCTATAATTCACCGGACTGTCCGGTGTACACCGGACAGTGTCCGGTGCCCCAGAGGAGAGCGACTCTAGAACTCGCCAGCTTCGGGAATTCGCTCCGCTATAATTCACCGGACATGTCCGGTGTGCATCGGACTGTCCGGTGAGCCAGCGGAGCAACGGCTACTTCGCGCCAACGGTCACCTGCAGAAGCATTAAATGCGCGCCAGAGCGCGTAGGAGTCAGGCACGCGCGAAGTGGCGCACCGGACACTCTATAGTGCATGTCCGGTGTGCCACCGGACATCCAGGCGGGCCCAGCAGTCAGAGCTCCAACGGTCGGAACCCAACGGCCTGGTGACGTGGCTAGCGCACCGGACACTGTCCGGTGTGCACCGGACTGTCCGGTGCACCATGCGACAGATAGCCTCCACCAAACGGCTAGTATGGTGGTTGGGGTTATAAATACCCCCAACCACCCCACATTCAAGTCATCCAAGTTTTCACACTTTCAACCACTTACAAGAGCTAGGCATTTAATACAAGACACACCCAAGTGATCAAATCCTCTCCCAATTCCACAAAAGCTTTAGTGACTAGTGAGAGTGATTTGTCGTGTTCTTTTGAGCTCTTGCGCTTGGATCGCTTTCTTCTTTCTCATTCTTTCTTGTGATCAATACTCAATTGTAACCAAGGCAAGAGACACCAATTGTGTGGTGGTCCTTGCGGGGAAGTTTTGTTCCCGGTTGATTTGAGAAGAGAAAGCTCACTCGGTCTGAGGGACCGTTTGAGAGAGGGAAAGGGTTGAAAGAGACCCGGTCTTTGTGACCACCTCAACGGGGAGTAGGTTTGCGAGAACCGAATCTCGGTAAAACAAATCCGCGTGTCACACTCTTATTTGCTTGTGATTTGTTTTGCACCCTCTCTCGTGGACTTGAATATATTTCTAACGCTAACCCGGCTTGTAGTTTGTGTTTAAGTTTGTAAATTTCAGTTTCGCCCTATTCACCCCCCCCCCCCCCTCTAGGCAACTTTCACTTGTTAAATATTAACTGTCATTTACATGATGATTTATTTTTAATTTGATGTTAGTGGGTATGGGAAACTTGTTGGGTACCCGGTGCCCGCATGGGTATGGGTTTGGGCAAAAATTTATACCTAGCATGGGTATGAGATTTTTAGCGGACACATTTTTTTTCTTCATAGGTATGGGTCTGGGAAAGTAATACCTAACAAATTTTTACCCATTGACATCTCTACAGTGCCTCCTTGGGCCCCGCTTGGTAGTTGGTGGAGTGCTTTGTTACGAAGGAGTTTACCCTAGGGTCTCGGTCCTTGATGGAGCCCCAAGAGTAGATGGAGCCAATGAACATAGAGAGCCCTCTAAGGGGATTGGAGCCTTATTGATGAGGTCTGGGGCTCCTAGTGGGTCCCTGGAAACCACATGGTAGCATGAGACCCTGTCATGTGCATGGGGTGATTGTGCCACATGTCTATACCGGACCTCACTATAGGGTAGCAAGGTCCATTGAGGAAGGAAGCTCGATAGAGGCATACATGACAATGGACCTTCCTTGGATTGACGCGTGGCGGGGTACTGGCCATGTATTCTGCCTGTCTCTTAGGGGGGGGGTCTTATATGCCTGGCCTACCTTGAAGGAGAGGCCCATAGCCTGCCTCTACGGGCAAGTTTAATTTGGCTATAGTGCCTAAGCTACCCATACCTATGGGTACTGACAGTGGCCACATGGTCCACCACAAACGCAGTCCGCGAGTGAGGCCAATTATCGCAAAAGGTAAAAACGCAAGAGGCAAACTGCTGGGAGTGAAACTGTCATGTTTCTTAATCATCAAAGATAATGATTTACATTTATGTTTGAGTAGAGTATAAAACATAAAAATATATGTTTTTTTGTTGGATAGATGGGTGTAAATGTGGATTTAAAGCCAATAACCATGGTTTACATCTTTATTTGTACATAGTTTTAGCTTTTTATTCGAGCATGTGATGTGGTTATAAGTTTTTTTATCCATAAATCTAAATTTCGGTATACATACTCTCCATTTTAAATTATAATTCATTTTAACTTTTCTTAAGACTCAAAGTATGCAAATTGCGATTAAATTTATATAATAATAATATCTGTTGGGGGTCTTCCTCTTCAGAAGTTCCTCAAAAACACGATTAACCATTTGCTTTCAGCATACTATTGAATATTATAGAAGCCTCGTCACCAGAAAAGCTTCGACATAACACAAGAGGAGCTCGACGAAGCAAGCTTCGCCTAACAGGCTTCGTCACGGTGAAACGGGAAGTCGACATAAGGAGAAGGTGTTCAAGTTAATAAGTATAAATGGTGATATCGTCTTTGTGGCATTTTGAAACTCTGTATGTAATTGTTGAGGGCATAAATGTAATAACGCACAAAACCTTATGGTTACCTATAAATAGATAAACAGTATCCCGTACTGTTCACGTTGGATTGTAATTACTCTTGCGCCATCGCCTTCAAACAAGCCGAAGGTATAAATGTAATATAAAAGTTTGATAATGTTTATACATTTATTATAGAATAAATATGTGGATGGACATTATGAACCTTAACTTTTATGAATGAGGAAGACATGTTCTTCATAACCTTCGTCTGAAGATCATTATACCCGAAAGAAAATAATGCTTCTAAGGATGAATGTCCTTAATGTGTTGTCTTGTTTTAATTCACAACAATTGAGAACAAGTAACAAACAATATCTATGATATAAAATAATAGCACAAAACTAATTACACACATGAAGACTAAAAAACGAGACAAATTTATTGAATCTATATTTAATACTCCTAATTTATATTTTAATATTTAGGTGCCGTTTCGTTCAACATATTTGTAAAGTAATGAATAAATGGTAATATTAAATTATGTTTCTTTAGGATCAACCATAATCAGATAGCACACTAAAAACTAATATTAGCTTATTTAAACTTGTTAGTTGTTACCGCTGGTCCTCGAGTATTAACCACTATCGTTATTATTTACATTATATTTTGTGAACTAATCTACACATTAATACGAGACAAACCAACTCTATGTGTCGGTGTGAATCATATTGACAAAAGCTATTTTATGGCAACAATAAGGTAGTGTTTGGATGAAGTGATGAGGAAGGATGAAGAGGGATGAGATGAGATTATTCTAACTTGACCCGCGTTTAGTTTGGAGGTTCAGAGTCAGAGTCCAGGAATATTCTTTAAAAATGGTGGATAAGGTCATCCCTCAAAAAATAAAGAGTGGGGTTAGCCCAGGGTTAAGGGGCTGTTTGGTTCGTGGCTAAACCTGCCACACTTTGTCTAAGGTTAGTCGTTCGAATTGAATAACTAACCTTAGACAGAAAAGTTAGACAAAGTGTTGCAAGTTAGTCATCAAACCAAACAAGCCCTAATTCCCTTCCATACGTCGTTGACACCCAACCAAACACTTCCTAAATTGGTACGTTAACTTATATTATTAAGTGTTTGTAAGTTAAAGATTGTGTATTAATCAAGTTTTATATTCATGACGAGAGAAAGTAGATGATTATAACGGAATATAATTCGATCCAATAAAAGGCCGAACGCCCTAGCATCAACGCACGGGAACAATTATGAATTCACTATTAACTTATTCCAATCTCTAATTTTGTTTTACAATATATAAAGGTTAAAGAACTCCAAAGACAAATTGATATGATATCTCAACGTAAGGAGTTAAAAGACCACAGGTGACCAAACCTCCAAGTTGCTTCTTGGCCGCTCAGAGAAATAGACATGGGATATGCAAAGCAGACAGATAGGTACGCCCTAAAATCTTCTTTACCTATTTTTTCATTCATACTAATCTTTATGTTGATATTAATGTATATCTTCATGTGGCCGCTTTCTTTTGAACTATATCGAATACTGGACAGGGGATGAACTGTCTGACAGTTTTACCCAGGTATATTATTACTACTACGACATATATGCACATCTACAGTCAGTGTTACATATATAATGCTAATATAATAATTATTTCTTATTTGTAGGATGACATGTCACACTTTAGAAAAAATGACTGCTATATTACTATCTTCAGAACTGAATAAGAGAAGGGGGTGTCTGTTATACAAAAATGATAAAGAAGTTAACTCTGGAAGCCCATCGGATGTTGAGATATTAGAAAACCCAACAGATTCTAAGAAGAGGAAGCTACTCCACGTGCTTGATGATAGCGAAGTAGTGTATGAAGATGAGGAAGGCCCTATTACTCAAGCAGACTTGCAAAAGTGGTTTGTTGATGATTGGGATAAAAGAACTCCTGTAAAAGTATCTAACGATGGGTGCACCAATGACTTTTTAATGGTTGGTCTTTCCACAAAGGACATGCCAGTGACCAAAGTCGATTCAATAGATGTTTTATGTGATTATATCATGGCAATAGAAGACGATACGACACTAGAGTAAGTGCTCATTGATTTATCTATTTTATGTATATCAACTACTTAGATTCTTGATATAGACTTTCGTCATGCTACATTACAGGATGATATGGGTGCGAAGTTTCAATCCTTTTAAGATAGAAATCTCTGTTAAAGATCTACAAAACATATTAACGATAAATAAAGATATGACTCTAAGATGTTTTGACATGGCTGTTCGACTGCTTGCCAATAAAGAGTCATGTAGGACGAAAGGAGAAATCATAAATAATAGAAAGCATTATATGGACATGCGTTTCTGGGTAAGTTTGTTTCCAATCATTAATCTATTAATATATAGTATCTACATCTAATCCTCATGTGGACATGTATATATACTGTAACACCCTGAATTTAGGGGTAGAATTTTTTTCTTCTTTTCTCTCACCAAATTCAGGCGTTACCCTTTTCTTTTCTCGTTCCCTCGCTAAACCTTGATCTTTTCCAAAGTTAGCGGGGTTTGGTTTGGAATTCCCGTGTAAAGAAAAACCCTAAATTACTTTATGTTGTTTGATGCACCATGCCGAACTATGCATTCTTTGATTGCTTAGAGATGTAAGTGCATTCATCTAAGAAGATCGGATTTTGAAAAGGAGAAAAACCTTTTCTTTCTTTTTCTTTTTCTTTCTCTTTCTCCTCCTTTTTCTCTCTCCCGCGCTGTGGGCCGCCCCAGCCGGCCCAGCCCCCCCCCCCCCCCCCCCCCCGCGCGCCCCTTTGGGCCCAGCTGGCCCAGCCGCCCCTCCCTTCCCCCCCAAATCCCTCTCTCTCCCTCCCTTTCTCCCATTTTCTCTCTAGCCGTCGCCCCCTGCCCTAGCCGCCGCCCCTGCTCGTCGCCGGTTCGGCCGCCCGTCCCCGTCCCCGGTGAGGTCCCCCTCCCCCTCTCCTCCCTTCCCTCTCCCCTCCTCTCCCCCTCCCCGGCCCAACCGCCGCCCAGCTCGGCCGCCCCTGGCCGGCTCGGCCGCCGCCGCCCCTGCGCGCCCTGCCCCGCCCCTGCCCACGGCCCAGCCGCCCCAGCTCGGCCGCCCCCTGCGCGCCCAGCCGCCCCTGCCCCAGGCCGGTTCAACCGCCCCCTGGCCGGTTCAACCGCCCCCCCCCCCCTTTTTTATTATTATTTTTTATTATTTTCTTTCATTACTGTTATATTTTATTTTCGGTCGGTTAATCATTGTTCATGTTATTGAAATAGGAAACTTAATTTAGAATTCTGTTACGCTAGTTGATTCATATAATCAATTGTTTATCCAGTTCAATGTTGATCAACTAAAAATGACTAGGTTTCCATTAGTGCATATAACTAAATTCTTTTGTTAGAACCAATTGTAACTAATCATTAGTGCATAAGCTTTAAACCCCCCCCCCCCCCGCGAGACCCTTTCCCGTTTCTTTCTAACCATAATGAATGCGATATCGAATGTCATACTTGATGCATATTTACTTTATTTGTTCCCTTGTATGATGTACTGTTTGTTTCCCAATTTGAATGGATGAATGTATGTATGCTTGCAATCGCATAGAGAACGATCCGGTCGAAGAGCCCGAGGAACTCGCAGGAGAAGCCCCTGAGCAGCAGTCGGTTGGTGGAGGCAAGTGTCCCTTGACCTATCTCTGTCCTATTCATTATTTAATTCACCTCCCGCTCTACACATTTATGCCTAAGGATTGACTAGCTTTTGTTACCCATGTCCTTGTCTACCTATCCGGGTTGGATTATTATTGTTTAGCTTTATGCTATTGCTTAACTCTAATCAATGAACATGATGAGATTATCTATGATACGCTGTTTTCCCTTCTCTTATTATGATGTTGTACTTGTGGTCATCAAGGGGTCTCGAGCGGTTTCTCGAGTGCCTCTCCGTAAGGACCTGTTCTATGGATGACCGCCCGAGAAAACAGTGCAACCATGAGGGTGGAATGGGGTGCCCTTAGCTGAATAATTAGAGGATCCGGGGTGTAGATCACTTAGTCGTCGTGCCGTCAATGGGGCTCGGTGTATGCGGCTCGCTCTGCCAAGTTTGGGTTCGCCCCTTGGGCAGGAGTGCGGTGCATTTAGGAAACCTAACGGGTGGCTACAGCCCCGGGGAATCTTTGTAAAGGCTACGTAGTGATGCCCTGCTAGGCCACCTAGGTAGTGGTCAATGGGGAGTAGCTCTCTCCGGGCAGAAAGGGAATCACGGCTTGTGGGTAAAGTGCACAACCTCTGCAGAGTGTTTGAAAACTGATATATCAACCGTGCTCGCGGTTATGAGCGCCCAAGGGAGCTCCAGTGATTAGTGGTACTTGATCAGAGACACTTTGGTACAGGTGGCTATGAGATCGATGGTTTTGATTATGACTATGGTGCTGGTAAGTGGTATTCTTTCCGTTTGGAAAGGGTACATCGGGCTAATAATTTGGGTTAATGCTAAAACCTGGCTTTCTATTAGTAAATAATAATCTGACCAACTAAAAGCAACTGCTTGACTTATCCCCACATAAAGCTAGTCCACTACAGCCAAACAGGATACTTGCTGAGTATGTTGATGTGTACTCACCCTTGCTCTACACACCAAACCCCCCCCATCCCCAGGTTGTCAGCATTGCAACCACTGCTCAGGCGAAGATGAAGCTGTGGAAGAAGACTTCCAGGAGTTCCAAGACTACGACGAGTTCTAGGCGTGGGTTAGCGGCAACCCCCAGTCGGCTGCCTGTGAAGGCCGCGGTTATCTACGTTTCTTTTCCGCACTTTGATTTATTGTAAGAACTATATGGACGTCTCAGACGTATGATGTAATCGACTATTATTTCCCCTTTTAATACTATTTTGAGCACTATGTGATGATGTCCATGTTATGTAACTGCTGTGTACGTGAATAACTGATCCTGGCACGTACATGGTTCGCATTCGGTTTGCCTTCTAAAACCGGGTGTGACATAAGTGGTATCAAAGCCGTGCTGACTGTAGGACCGCTAACCTAGAGTAGAATGGTCGTTCTAAGGACTATAGACCTCTGTCTCTGCCTTGACTTTCATATCCCTTCAAAAGTTGGTCATACCGACCAAACCTATGTTCTACTATATAATATACCTTGCTGAAAATCATGTTTTATTCTAATCCTTCATTTACTTATGATTCATTACTTGCTGGTCATATTGATTCTGTTCTCACCCTTTTGCTTGCGATGTCTTTTGTAGATGGCTCGACTTAGACACACTGCACGAAAGTCTGTCATCCCCTTCTTACCCTCCCGCCTTGCTGAGCGTCCGCTTCGCCGTCCCATGGCCGGACAGTCCAGCCACTTGGAGAGACTGCACCACCGCCTGCATGAGGAGCAGGAACGTCGACGACAGGAGCAGCAGGGCTCTTCTTTCTCGCTCCACCAGGAGATAGAGTCTGTGAGGAGCTGCTCCCCTGTGCTTCCTTTGGAGGCGCCCCCTGCACCACCACTGGGCGCCCCAGCTTCTGAAGTAGCTGCTGGAGGAGACCCAGACGACGGAGGTGGCGACGACAGCTCGAGCCACGACACCGACTTTTCTGCTAACCATGAGCCGGAAGGATGGGTTGCTCGACCCATCACTCGTGACGCTGCCCGCGGGTGTCACTTCCACAGTGCGCTCGACACCCTGCTACGTCGGGCATTTAACCGGCATACTTGGTCCATCGAGTATCGCTGTGTGGTCTACCAGCACAATCGCGGGGTCTACCCGGACCGCTGGGAGGCAACCTGCTTGGTGCGCTGCCCGGAGAACAGTCTCCAGGGTGTGGAGGCCTGCTCAGAGCACTATTCTATCTCTGAGCGGGACTCAGCTGAGGCAGCCATGCAAGATGCTGCACGGCGTGCGCTTTCGCACTACTGCTCGGTTTTCGGTGGGGCAGCTGACGGTCTTGACCTAAAGTATTACCCCTGTCGTCCATCTGGCAGCACAGGAGGCGTGATTGTCTCACCTGTTGGTGAGGGCAATCCTAGGTTGAGCAGCACAGTCAACCTAGCCGCCGTGCTAAACACGGAGCTGGACCATGCATTAGACGAGCTGAGTAGGGCTCGTGCCGAGATCGCCCTGCTACGGGCTGAGCGCGCGGAACGTCGTCACCTGGATGGTGGTTCCCCCGCTCCCGTTGGGACTCAGCACCCGTACCGCTCACCTCAGCGTGGACACCAGTCTTATGGCAATCCCGACTGCAAGACCAAGATAACTCTAGAACCATAGCTCGTTAGAGTTGGATCTTGTAATTAATACGAAATATACATACATAGAAGCTACAGTCTTAGCGTTAGTCTCGGTCTTAGTTAGTCTTAGTTAGACAGGGTAGTTTGCTATATCCTGTGCATCTATGTTTGTCATGATGAACTATGTTTGGTTTGGATCTTTGTAATGACTGTCACCAGAGTGTGGGTATCCCCTGCATTTTGGTTTACCTATTATGTTAATGGAGTTAGTTATATAGTTGGGAAACCTTTTATTCCACTTTCCTCTTTATCTGAGAAGTTGTGTGGTCTGTGTTGGAGATCAGTGAAGATGCTCATCTGTTCAGTGCTGTTGAAGAATTCTATACTCTTTTCTTATGCTGCAAGATTTGCCAGATCAGTTCTGATGTGTGGTTGCATTCTGTAGATGTCAGAGAACAGGCGCAGAGGAGGAAGGCGTGCTCAGCAGGAGCGAGCCGCTCAACAGGAGGAGGTGCCCCAGCAGCAGCACCTGCCGCCCCCGCCCCCGATGTCCATCGAGCAGATGTTTCTGATGCAGACTCAGGCAGTTCAAGCCATCGGTCAGACTTTGGCCGCCATTCAGCAGCAGCAGCAGCAGGCCCCACCTCAGCCTCAGATGCCTCAGATGCCCAGAGACAAGCGTGCTGAGTTCATGAGAGGTCATCCACCAACGTTCGCTCACTCTTCTGACCCCATGGATGCTGAAGACTGGCTGCGCACTGTGGAGCGGGAGTTGCATACCGCTCAGTGTGATGACAGGGAGAAGGTCCTGTATGGTCCCCGTCTGTTGAGAGGAGCAGCCCAATCATGGTGGGAGTCTTATCTCGCCACCCATGCCTACCCTGACACCATCACCTGGGAAGAGTTCAGAGGTAGTTTTCGTCAGTACCATGTTCCCGCAGGTCTGATGACAGTGAAGAAGGAGGAGTTCCTGGCCCTCAAGCAAGGGCCATTGTCTGTCAGTGAGTACCGGGACAGGTTTCTGCAGTTATCTCGCTATGCTCCTGAAGATGTCAACACCGACGCCAAGCGACAGTACCGTTTCCTGAGAGGCTTGGTTGACCCTCTGCAGTACCAACTGATGAATCACACCTTCCCGACCTTCCAGCACCTGATTGACAGAGCAATCATGACAGAGAGGAAGCGTAAGGAGATGGAAGATCGTAAGCGCAAGATCAGTGGACCCCAGCCTGGAAGTAGCAGTCGTCCTCGTTTCTCAGGCAATCAACCTCAGCAGTTCAGGCAGAACCAGCGTCCACCTCAGCAGCATCAACAGTTTCAAAGGCAGTATCCTCAGCATCAGTACCAGAACCGTCAGAGCAATCAGTCAGGAGGTCAGTTTCAGAGGCAGAATCAGCAAGCACCTCATCTTCCTGCCCCAGCAAACCAGCAGAACAGTCAGGCAGCACCAGCTCAGGTTGGAAACAGAGCATGTTTCCACTGTGGAGAGCAAGGCCACTTGGTGATGCAATGTCCAAAGAAGGCAGCCCAGCAACAGTCAGGCCCCAATGCCCCAGCAAAGCAGAATGTGCCTCAGCCTGGAGCAGGCAACCGCTCTCAGTCGCGCTATAATCATGGGAGACTGAACCACTTGGAGGCTGAAGCAGTTCAGGAGACCCCCGGCATGATAGTAGGTATGTTCCCAGTCGACTCCCATATTGCAGAAGTGTTATTTGATACTGGAGCAACACATTCTTTCATTACTGCATCATGGGTAGAAGCACATAATCTTCCAATTACTACCATGTCAACCCCCATTCAAATTGACTCAGCCGGTGGTAGAATTCAAGCCGATAGCATTTGTTTGAATATAAGTGTGGAAATAAGGGGGATAGCGTTTCCCGCCAACCTTATAGTAATGGGTACTCAGGGAATAGATGTCATCCTAGGGATGAATTGGCTAGATAAGTATCAGGCAGTTATCAGTTGTGATAAAAGGACCATCAAGTTGGTGTCCCCACTAGGAGAGGAAGTGGTGACCGAGTTAGTCCCGCCTGAGCCAAAGAAAGGAAGTTGTTATCAGATAGCTGTTGATAGCAGTGGAGCAGACCTAAATGAGAGTATCAAGGTTGTGTCCGAGTTCCCAGATGTGTTTCCAAAGGACTTACCGGGTATGCCACCAGAGCGGAAAGTTGAGTTTGCCATAGAGCTTCTTCCTGGAACCGCCCCTATCTCCAAGAGAGCCTACAGAATATCTGGACCAGAGTTGGTTGAACTCAAGGAGCAGATTGATGAGCTGTCAGAGAAAGGTTACATCCGGCCAAGCACCTCGCCTTGGGCCGCTCCTGTCTTGTTCGTGGAAAAGAAAGATGGCACCAAGAGGATGTGTATTGATTACCGAGCTTTGAATGAGGTCACGATCAAGAACAAGTATCCCTTGCCCAGAATAGAAGATCTGTTCGACCAGTTGAGAGGAGCCAGTGTGTTCTCCAAGATTGATCTGAGGTCAGGTTATCATCAGCTCAGGATCCGACCTTCGGACATTCCGAAGACGGCATTCATTACCAAGTATGGGTTGTATGAGTTCACAGTGATGTCTTTTGGTTTGACCAATGCGCCAGCATTCTTCATGAACTTGATGAATAGTGTATTCCTGGATTACCTTGATAAGTTTGTGGTGGTATTCATTGATGACATTCTGATTTATTCTCAAAGCGAAGAAGAGCACGCAGATCATTTGAGGATGGTATTGCAGAGATTGCGAGAGCACCAGTTGTATGCAAAGTTGAGCAAGTGTGAGTTCTGGATCAGTGAAGTCCTTTTCTTGGGTCACATAATCAACAAAGAAGGATTGGCTGTGGATCCGAAGAAAGTGGCAGACATTTTGAACTGGAAAGCGCCAACAGATGCTCGAGGAATCAAGAGTTTCATTGGAATGGCCGGATATTATCGGCGATTCATTGAAGGGTTTTCGAAGATTGCGAAACCAATGACAGCGTTGCTAGGCAACAAAGTTGAGTTCAAGTGGACCCAGAAATGTCAAGAGGCCTTTGAAGCGCTGAAAGAGAAGTTGACTACAGCGCCTGTCCTAGTCTTGCCTGATGTGCACAAGCCCTTCTCGGTGTATTGCGATGCTTATTACACAGGTTTGGGATGTGTGTTGATGCAAGAGGGAAGAGTTGTGGCTTACTCGTCCCGACAGTTGAAGGTTCATGAGAAGAACTACCCAATCCATGATCTAGAGTTGGCAGCAGTGGTTCACGCACTGAAGACATGGAGGCACTATTTGTATGGACAGAAATGCAATGTTTACACAGACCACAAGAGTCTGAAGTACATATTCACTCAGTCAGAGTTGAATATGAGGCAGCGAAGATGGTTAGAGTTGATCAAAGATTATGAGTTGGAGATTCATTACCATCCAGGCAAAGCAAACGTAGTGGCAGATGCTTTGAGCAGAAAGAGTCAAGTCAATCTGATGGTCGCTCGTCCGATGCCTTATGAGTTGGCCAAAGAATTCGACAGGTTGAGTCTTAGATTTTTGAACAATTCGCGAGGAGTCACAGTTGAGTTGGAGCCTACCTTAGAGCGCGAAATCAAAGAAGCGCAGAAGAATGATGAGAAGATCAGTGAGATCCGGCGACTGATTCTAGATGGCAGAGGCAAAGACTTTCGAGAAGATGCAGAAGGCGTGATATGGTTCAAAAACCGCTTGTGTGTTCCCAATGTCCAGTCTATTCGGGAGTTGATTCTCAAGGAAGCTCATGAGACAGCCTATTCGATTCACCCTGGCAGTGAGAAGATGTATCAGGATCTGAAGAAGAAATTCTGGTGGTACAGAATGAAGAGGGAAATCGCAGAGCATGTGGCTATGTGCGATAGTTGCCGAAGAATTAAGGCAGAGCACCAGAGACCTGCTGGATTGTTGCAACCGTTGCAGATCCCTCAGTGGAAATGGGATGAAATTGGTATGGATTTCATAGTCGGATTGCCTCGCACTCGAGCCGGCTACGATTCTATTTGGGTAGTGGTGGACCGCTTGACCAAGTCAGTCCACTTCATACCTGTCAAGACCAACTACAACGGTGCAGTATTGGCAGAATTGTATATGTCTCGGATCGTTTGTCTTCATGGTGTGCCAAAGAAGATAGTGTCAGACAGAGGAACGCAGTTCACCTCTCATTTCTGGCAGCAGTTGCATGAAGCTTTGGGCACGCATCTGAATTTCAGTTCAGCTTATCATCCGCAGACAGATGGCCAGACCGAAAGGACCAACCAAATTCTTGAAGACATGTTGAGAGCCTGTGCGTTGCAAGATCAGTCCGGATGGGACAAGCGATTGCCTTATGCAGAGTTTTCCTATAACAACAGTTACCAGGCCAGTTTGAAGATGTCACCATTTCAGGCGCTCTATGGAAGGAGTTGCAGAACTCCGTTGCAATGGGATCAGCCTGGAGAAAAGCAAGTGTTTGGGCCAGACATTTTGCTTGAAGCCGAAGAGAACATCAAGATGGTCCGAGAGAATCTGAAGATAGCGCAATCAAGACAGCGAAGCTACGCAGACACAAGAAGAAGAGAGCTGAGTTTCGAGGTTGGAGACTTTGTCTATCTGAAAGTGTCACCGATCAGAGGAGTCAAGAGGTTCGGAGTCAAAGGCAAGCTAGCACCCCGCTACATTGGTCCGTATCAGATTCTTGCAAGACGTGGAGAAGTGGCCTATCAGCTCAGTTTGCCGGAGAATTTGTCTGCTGTGCATGAGAAATTTCATGTGTCTCAGTTGAAGAAGTGCTTGCGTGTGCCAGAAGAGCAGTTGCCAGTGGAAGGTCTTGAAGTCCAGGAGGACTTGACCTACGTTGAGAAGCCAGTGCAGATCCTTGAGGTTGCAGACAGAGTCACCCGAAGGAAGACCATCAGAATGTGCAAGGTCAAATGGAATCATCACTTTGAGGAAGAAGCAACCTGGGAGCGTGAAGATGATCTGATGGCTAAGTACCCTGAGCTCTTTGCTAGCCAACCCTGAATCTCGAGGGCGAGATTCTTTTAAGGGGGATAGGTTTGTAACGCCCTAAATTTGGGGGTAGAATTTTTTTCTTCTTTTCTCTCACCAAATTCAGGTGTTACCCTTTTCTTTTCTCGTTCCCTCGCTAAACCTTGATCTTTTCCAAAGTTAGTGGGGTTTGGTTTGGAATTCCCGTGTAAAGAAAAACCCTAAATTACTTTATGTTGTTTGATGCACCATGCCGAACTATGCATTCTTTGATTGCTTAGAGATGTAAGTGCATTCATCTAAGAAGATCGGATTTCGAAAAGGAGAAAAACCTTTTCTTTCTTTTTCTTTTTCTTTCTCTTTCTCCTCCTTTTTCTCTCTCCCGCGCTGTGGGCCGCCCCAGCCGGCCCAACCCCCCCCCCTGCGCGCCCCTTTGGGCCCAGCTGGCCCAGCCGCCCCTCCCTTCCCCCCCAAATCCCTCTCTCTCCCTCCCTTTCTCCCATTTTCTCTCTAGCCGCCGCCCCCTGCCCTAGCCGCCGCCCCTGCTCGTCGCCGGTTCGGCCGCCCGTCCCCGTCCCCGGTGAGGTCCCCCTCCCCCTCTCCTCCCTTCCCTCTCCCCTCCTCTCCCCCTCCCCGGCCCAACCGCCGCCCAGCTCGGCCGCCGCCGCCCCTGCGCGCCCTGCCCCGCCCCTGCCCACGGCCCAGCCGCCCCAGCTCGGCCGCCCCGCGCCCGCGCCCTGCCCAGCCGCCCCTGCCCCAGGCCGGTTCAACCGCCCCCTGGCCGGTTCAACCGCCCCCTGGCCGGTTCAACCGCCCCCTGGCCGGTTCAACCGCCCCCCTTTTTTATTATTATTTTATTATTATTTTCTTTCATTACTGTTATATTTTATTTTAGGTAGGTTAATCATTGTTCATGTTATTGAAATAGGAAACTTAATTTAGAATTCCGTTACGCTAGTTGATTCATATAATCAATTGTTTATCCAGTTCAATGTTGATCAACTAAAAATGACTAGGTTTCCATTAGTGCATATAACTAAATTCTTTTGTTAGAACCAATTGTAACTAATCATTAGTGCATAAGCTTTAACCCCCCCCCCCCCCGCGAGACCCTTTCCCGTTTCTTTCTAACCATAATGAATGCGATATCGAATGTCATACTTGATGCATATTTACTTTATTTGTTCCCTTGTATGATGTACTGTTTGTTTCCCAATTTGAATGGATGAATGTATGTATGATTGCAATCGCATAGAGAACGATCCGGTCGAAGAGTCCGAGGAACTCGCAGGAGAAGCCCCTGAGCAGCAGTCGGTTGGTGGAGGCAAGTGTCCCTTGACCTATCTCTGTCCTATTCATTATTTAATTCACCTCCCGCTCTACACATTTATGCCTAAGGATTGACTAGCTTTTGTTACCCATGTCCTTGTCTACCTATCTGGGTTGGATTATTATTGTTTAGCTTTATGCTATTGCTTAACTCTAATCAATGAACATGATGAGATTATCTATGATACGCTGTTTTCCCATCTCTTATTATGATGTTGTACTTGTGGTCATCAAGGGGGCTCGAGCGGTTTCTCGAGTGCCTCTCCGTAAGGACCTGTTCTATGGATGACCGCCCGGGAAAACAGTGCAACCATGAGGGTGGAATGGGGTGCCCTTAGCTGAATAATTAGAGGATCCGGGGTGTAGATCACTTAGCCGTCGTGCCGTCAATGGGGCTCGGTGTATGCGGCTCGCTCTGCCAAGTTTGGGTTCGCCCCTTGGGGAGGAGTGCGGTGCATTTAGGAAACCTAACGGGTGGCTACAGCCCCGGGGAATCTTTGTAAAGGCTACGTAGTGATGCCCTGCTAGGCCACCTAGGTAGTGGTCAATGGGGAGTAGCTCTCTCCGGGCAGAAAGGGAATCACGGCTTGTGGGTAAAGTGCACAACCTCTGCAGAATGTTTGAAAACTGATATATCAACCGTGCTCGCGGTTATGAGCGGCCAAGGGAGCTCCAGTGATTAGTGGTACTTGATCAGAGACACTTTGGTACAGGTGGCTATGAGATCGATGGTTTTGATTATGACTATGGTGCTGGT
This sequence comes from Zea mays, assembly GCF_902167145.1. Taxonomy (NCBI): domain Eukaryota; kingdom Viridiplantae; phylum Streptophyta; class Magnoliopsida; order Poales; family Poaceae; genus Zea; species Zea mays. Next base: position 207,332,230 of record NC_050097.1, read on the forward strand.
AAGTGGTATTCTTTCTGTTTGGAAAGGGTACATCGGGCTAATAATTTGGGTTAATGCTAAAACCTGGCTTTCTATTAGTAAATAATAATCTGACCAACTAAAAGCAACTGCTTGACTTATCCCCACATAAAGCTAGTCCACTACAGCCAAACAGGATACTTGCTGAGTATGTTGATGTGTACTCACCCTTGCTCTACACACCAAACCCCCCCCCCCCATCCCCAGGTTGTCAGCATTGCAACCACTGCTCAGGCGAAGATGAAGCTGTGGAAGAAGACTTCCAGGAGTTCTAAGACTACGACGAGTTCTAGGCGTGGGTTAGCGGCAACCCCCAGTCGGCTGCCTATGAAGGCCGCGGTTATCTACGTTTCTTTTCCTCACTTTGATTTATTGTAAGAACTATATGGATGTCTCAGATGTATGATGTAATCGACTATTATTTCCCCTTTTAATACTATTTTGAGCACTGTGTGATGATGTCCATGTTATGTAACTGTTGTGTACGTGAATAACTGATCCTGGCACGTACATGGTTCGCATTCGGTTTGCCTTCTAAAACCGGGTGTGACATATACTCTCCAGAGAATGGTTGGTTTTGGTAAACTTCCAAAGTACCATCAGGATCCTACAGCAGAAGAGTTAGCCAAAACACTCGATTGTTGGCCATCAATGAATTATTATATCACGGGTTGTAGATATGTAAGTATGTGTTCATTTAGAATGTATTTATAAAGGACACTTCTTTGCAATCCTAATGACTGATATTTTGCAGGTTCTTATGCCATGGAAATTCAACGGATGTCACGCCCTTTTCATAATAGATCATGTTAAAAAGCATGTGACTTTTATCGACTTTACACCGACTCAAGATTGGTGTAAACACATGCCATACAAGAGGTTTGCGGAAGCGATTATCATGGCCTCAAAGAAATATAAGATTGCTTACAACAAAAAACGTTCTGGATGGGCGGAGGATATCTTTAAGTGGGAACATACAATTCAGACTGGTGTTCCAATTGACTTAAGAGGGTATTTTCTTCGTACCACCTTCTCAGCAGTTTAAATTTTTTCTATGATAATCATTGTATAAAACATAGTTGCCTAAACATTATATATATTATAGGTTTAATACTAGCTACCTCGTTCTACAAGCTATGGCCATGTGGGGGAATGACAGACGAATGAAATTTGTTGGGGTAAGTGTAGTATGTTCGTTCTATGTTGAAAACATATATTCCAGTTATCTCTTTTTACAATATAATATGTTTTGTTCTCTTATGTCTTTGTCTGTAGGATGCAAAGATTGTTCGAAGGAACTTTGTGATTGATCTGTTAAGTTATGAGGATAATTCGTGCCGATATGTCATCCCTGCAAACATACATGTCGGCGTTTCGAGACCGGGGGGTCCCTGGGCCGACGAGTGAAATATCGCTGCGTGCCCCAGCCCAGATGGGTCGGCGCGAGGCCGAGCGCGAAGGGGGGAGAAAGGTGGCCGGAGACGGGCGTGAGAGAGGTGGAAATCCCACGGCCTTCGTGTTCGTCCCGCGCCCAGGTCGGGTGCGCTTGTAGTAGGGGATTACAAGCGTCCACGCGGGAGAGGGAGCGAGCGGCCTCACGCGAGCGCCTGCCTCGTCCTCGTCCCCGCGCAGCCAACCCTCTGTAAGAGGGCCCTGGTCCTTCCTTTTATAGACGTAAGGAGAGGATCCAGGTGTACAATGGGAGGTGTAGCAGAGTGCTACGTGTCTAGCGGAGGGGAGCTAGTGCCCTAAGTACACGCCGTCATGGCAGCCGAAGAGGTTTTGGCACCCAGTTGGTGTGATGTCGTGGCCGTCGGAGGAGCGCTGGAGCCTGGCGGAAGGACAGCTATCGGGGCGGTTGAGTCCTTGCTAACGTCCTCTTGCTTCCGTAAGGGGGCCGAGAGCCGTCGTCGTCAGGGAGCGTGCGGGGCGCCATCATTGCCTATCTGGCGGAGCGAGCCAGATGGGACGCCGGTCTTGTTCCCCATAGCCTGAGTCAGCTCGGGGTAGGGTAATGATGGCGCCTCCTGTTGACGTGGCTAGCCCGCGCCCTAGGTTGCGTGATGTGGAGGCTCCTCCGAGGTCGAGGTCGAGTCTGTCTTCCGTGGCCGTGGTCGAGTCCGAGCCCCTGGGTCGGGCGAGGCGGAGACCGTCAGCTGAAGCCAGGGCTGAGTCCGAGCCCTGGGGTCGGGCGAAGCGGAGTTCGTCGTCTTCTGGGGCTGAGCCCAAGTCCGAGCCCTGGGTCGGGCGGAGCGGAGTTCGCCGTCTTCCGGGGCTTAGCCCGAGTCCGAGCCCTGGGTCGGGCGGAGCGGAGTTCGCCGTCTTCCGGGGCTTAGCCCGAGTCCGAGCCCTTGGTCGGGCGGAGCGGAGTTCGCCGTCTTCCGGGGCTTAGCCCGAGTCCGAGCCCTGGGTCGGGCGGAGCGGAGTTCGCCGTCTTCCGGGGCTTAGCCCGAGTCCGAGCCCTAGGTCGGGCGGAGCGGAGCTTCTTTTGGCGCCTGCGGCCGGGCCTGACTGCCTGTCAGCCTCACTCTGTCAAGTGGCACCGCAGTCGGAGCGGCGCAGGCGGCGCTGTCTTTCTGTCAGGCCGGTCAGTGGAGCGGCGAAGTGACGGCGGTCACTTCGGCTCTGTCGACTGAAGGGCGCGCGTCAGGATAAAGGTGTCAGGCCACCTTTGCATTAAATGCTCATGCGATTTGGTCGGTCGGCGTGGCGATTTGGTCAGGGTTGCTTCTTGGCGAAGACATGGCCTCGGGCGAGCCGGAAATATGTTCGCCGCTAGAGGGGGGCCTCGGGCAAGGTGGAGATCCTCCGGGGTCGGCTGCCCTTGTCCGAGGCTAGGCTCGGGCGAGGCGTGATCGAGTCCCTTGAATGGACCGATCCGTGACTTAATCGCACCCATCAGGCCTTTGCAGCTTTATGCTGATGGGGGTTACCAGCTGAGAATTAGGAGCCTTGAGGGTACCCCTAATTATGGTCCCCGACAGTAGCCCCCGAGCCTCGAAGGGAGTGTTAGCACTCGCTTGGAGGCTTTCGTCGCACTTTTTTGCAAGGGGACCAGCCTTTCTCGGTTGCGTTTTGTTCCGGTGGGTGCGCGCGATGCACCCACCGGGTGTAGCCCCCGAGGCCTCGGAGGAGTGGTTTGACTCCTCCGAGGTCTTAATGCCTCACGTAATGCTTTGGTTGGTCTGGTCGTTCCCTCATGCGAGCTGGCCGTAGCCCGGGTGTACGGTCGGGTCCCAAGTTCTCGGGCTGATATGTTGACGCTGTCAACGGTTTGGCCAGAGCCGGGTTTGCGAGAGCAGCCCTCGAGCCTCTGCACAGGGCAAGAGGGCGATCAGGGGCAGACTCGACTTTTTTACATACGCCCCTGCGTCGCCTTTCCGCAAGGAGGAGGGGGGGAAGCGCCATGTTGCCCTCGGTGGGCGCCGAACATGGTGTCTCCGGTGAGCTGCAAGCGGGTAATTCGAGCGGACGTCCGTGCCCCATTCGCTAGGGGTCGGCTAGAGGCCCAGAGGCGCGCCCAAAAATACCTGCGGGTGATCTGCCGGACCTAGTCCCCTGTCGACGGGGTCCGAGGGCTCGATGCCTCCCTCTGATGGGATTCCGTTACAAGATCGTTCCCGCTGGTCTCGGAAATGTCCTAGGGTACCTCGAGAGCGTAGCCCGAGCCTTGGTTATGTATCGAACGTACCCATGGTCATCCCTCGCTCTGTGTCTAAGGCGGCTGTGAACCCTTCGGGGGCCAGCCTTCGAACCCCTGATCAGTAGTGGGCGCAGAGCCCGAGTAGCCTGAGGCGGCCGTTGAACCCCTCTGAGGGGCTGGCCTTTGAACCTCTAACCAGTAGTGGGTGTGGAGCCCACGTGCTCTGAGGCGGCTGCTGAACCCTTCCGAGGGGCCAGCCTTCGAACCTCTGATCAGTAGGGAGGCTCGGAGCCTGGTTCCTTCATGGGGAAGGATCCTTTTCGGGGTATCCTTCTTTCCCGGTCCCTGTTGTAAGAGAGAGAAAGAGGAAAAAGGAAAAGGATACGAAATCGAACGATGCAGCGTACCTTTTTTGATGCGGTCATTATGGCGAAGGCGTAGCGTCGCTCGCTTCTCCTGCCAGAGGCGCCGCCTGTCCCGCTGCGGAGTTAATGCGACGGGGCGAGTGGTTCGCGGGGCGGCCGTTGCGCGTGCACGGGCTGTTCGAGGAATGGAACACGGGCGCGTCGTCTTCACGCCGTGAGAGAGGGTTCTCTCGCTGTCCCCGGATGGGACGTAAGCTTGGCTGACGACGTGACCGCTGCTCTTGCCCGCCTGCCACCGCCATTACTGCCGGCCCATTTTTGGCCGCATTGACCATCGCGCTAGGCTGGCGCTGCTGGGTCGTGCGCTGGGTCGCCTCGAGTCGCGGTATCGGTTCCGCAGTCGAGGAGGCGCGGTAGTGGCGCAAGTGGCGGTGCAGTTGCTTGCACGAAGCATCCGGCGCGCCGGTTGCATGACGCGTGGGCCCGGGCCTCCATGCTGGGCGTGCTGGAAGTCGGAGAAGTGCGCCCACTTGGCGTGGTTGCATGCCGCCTGCAGGGCTGCCCGCCCTTTCGCCCGCTGGTCTAGGCAAAAGTGGAGAGCCGCTTGTGATCCGCTGAGCGGTTGCACGCACCGCGCGCGGCGGTTTGGCTTCTTCTGCTCTGGGCCGGCTTGCATGACGTGTGGGACCCAGCCCCCGCGCCGTAGGGGGGGACCTTGGAGTGTGTCGGAGAAGACTCAGCCCCCGACGGTTGGGGACGCAAGTAGGGAGAGTCGCCTTTAAAAGGAGGGTGACCCCCTTGAAAGGCGACCATGTCTTAGCGCTCCCTTATGCATCGTGCCTTTCCACCTTCCAAGCCCCCGGATGGGGGATACCCGCAATCTTTCCGCCTTGTCGTTGGGGGAACGTAACTTCGTGGGAGTTGGTACCTTTCAGCCATCGTTCGGCTTCAAGGATTTTCATCATGCAGCCCGGATGCACCCCTCCGCCGGCAGTCACCCAAGATGGTGACCTCCAGTTCGATGGCGGGGGAAAGCAAACCGGGCCGCGGCCTCTGCCCCTCCCTCAGCCTCAAGGATTTTCATCACCAGGGCTGGGGAGGGGAGTGTGCCGAGTTGGGGTCGGCCCCTGCGTGGGCGGTGGCCCGCTCCTTCCCTCAGTGATCGGGGGGAAGGGCGGTTGTCGTCCGTGGCGCTGGCAGCTGCCGCGTGCCTGGCTCTCGGACCCGAGTGGCTTCGGAGCCGCTCTCGGCGCCGGCTTCCGCCACGGCAGCTGGAAGAGGTTCTTCCGCTGACGAGATAGCTAGGGCCGCCCACGGACCGACCTCCAACTCTACGGCCTTCTGCCCGTCCTTGCCTCACGAGTTTGGGCATGGGCGGGGGTCTCCTGGCAGCAGCATCCGCCCTGAGGTCATCGCTGCCGCTGTTCGGCCCCCCGGAGCAGAAGTCATCGTCGCCGCCGCTGCCGGAGCGGGCGACGGTGCGCCGTTCATCGGTCTTCCGTTGCTCCGCAGCCCCCCCCCCATCGAGTGTGGTTGTTCGTACCTGCGGAGGTGGAACCGGGGTTCTGTTTGTAATGGCACTTTGAATGCCAGTGTTTTTGTTCATTGTGGCTATCGAGGCCTGAACATGTATGTAATTTCGGCACGGAGCCGTGTTTTTTCCTTATTTTCGAGCACTAAGACTCGCCTGTTGGTTGTCCGAACCGCTTCACCAAGCGTGAGTCACCCCGTGTAAAGGTGACGAGTGAGGTATCCGTATCCCGGAGGCGTAGGAGTCCCTCGGCTCAGTCGGCCTTGTTGTCCGAGGCTTCCCTTGCTTAGTTAAAGGAACCCCTCGGCCGCTCTTCGATGAGCCGAGGCCAGGGGTAGCGGTGTCAGCATGGACAGAGGAAGAGTTGGCTCGAAAGGAAGACTTGGTTGGCTGGAGCCTGGCCGGGTCGTCCGCTAGTGGGACCGACGCCGGAGTTGATCTTCCGAGGTCTCGGGTCGGGCTGATGTCTTCGGGGGACAGCTGGCCGAGGCCTCGGGGCGACCAGCCGAGGCGCCTGCCCGAGCCGGATTCTCGGAGAAGACCCTGGTGGTGATGGCCCGGGTGTGGTGATGACGCCGTCCTTCGGAGTGGAGATCCTCGGACCGCGTCGCCGTCCGAGGCTAGGTGGGACCTCGCCAAAGGTATTGTCGACGCCGAGGGTGCTGCGGCTCCCTCAACTGTCTGGATCCGAGCCTGCAGGATCGGATTATCTTGTAGCGTGTGTTTTCTGCGGTCGCCGAGGCCAAAACACACCCTCGCCGTGTTGTAAAGCTGCGTCTCTTTTCCTCTTGTTTCGAGTATCTGGACTTTTTTGTCGGTAACAGAATTGTTTGTGCGAGCGAGAGTTGCTTCTCACGGAAGGTGATGAGTGAGGTATCCGTATCCCGGAGGCGTAGGAGTCCCTCGGCTCGGTCAGCCTTGCCGCTTACGCGCACTCTTACCCGTCCATGGGGTTCTGTCACCGACGCAGTCGAGAGGGCTCGAAGAATCGCTCCGGCAGAAGAGCTTCCGAACGTGAAGACTTGTTCGGTCCGCAGAATCACTTATCCGAACGTGAGTTACTTATCGCAGAAGGTGATGAGTGAGGTATCCGTATCCCGGAGGCGTAGGAGTCCCTCGGCTCGGTCAGCCTTGGCTGCTTACGTGTACTCCGTCGTTTTCAGGATCCACTTTCGAAGTAGTCGAAAAGCACGAAAGACATTCTAGCAGAAAGGATCTTTTTTCGAGGAAAAAATTCGATGCAGAGGGGGTTCCCCCCTTTTAGCCCCCGAGGGAGGGTCGGGCTTTGCTGAGGCGAGGCCGACCCTTCCTTGATGACTAAACTTTGCGTGGGAGCGAGGTATATGAACGACTTGAAAGCATCTTAAGGGTAGAAGCGACGTAGCTGTTGGATGTTCCAAGCGTTGCTGTAGACCTCGCCTTGACTGTTGGCCAGCTTGTACGTTCCGGGCTTCAGAACTTTGGCGATGACGAACGGCCCCTCCCAGGGGGCGTGAGCTTGTGCCGCCCTCGGGCGTCTTGTCGCAGCCGAAGCACCAGGTCGCCCACCTGGAGGTCTCGGGACCGGACCCCTCGGGCGTGGTAGCGTCACAGGGACTGCTGGTACCGCGCCGAGTGCAGCAAGGCCTTGTCCCGAGCCTCTTCCAGCTGGTCCAGCGAGTCTTCTCGATTAACTTGGTTGCTTTGGTCAGCATAGGCCCTCGTCCTCGGGGAACCATATTCTAAGTCTGTGGGCAAGATGGCCTCGGCCCCATAGACTAGAAAGAACGACGTGAAGCTCGTGGCCCGGCTCGGCGTTGTCCTCAGGCTCCAGACTACCGAGGGGAGTTCCTTCATCCATCGCTTGCCGAACTTGTTGAGGTCGTTGTAGATCCGAGGCTTGAGTCCTTGTAGAATCATGCCGTTGGTACACTCTACTTGCCCATTCGACATGGGGTGAGCCACGGTGGCCCAGTCCACCCGGATGTGGTGATCCTTGCAGAAGTCCAGGAACTTTCTGCCGGTGAACTGGGTGCCGTTGTCGGTGATGATGGAGTTCGGGACCCCGAAACGATGGATGATGTTGGTGAAGAACGCCACCGCTTGCTCGAACCTGATGCTGTTTAGGGGTCGGACCTCGATCCACTTGGAGAATTTGTCGATGGCGACCAACAGGTGCGTGTAGCCCCCGGGTGCCTTCTGCAAGGGGCCGACGAGGTCCAGACCCCACACAGCAAAAGGCCATGTGATGGGTATCGTCTGTAGAGCCTGAGCGGGCAGGTGGGTCTGCCTTGCGTAGAACTGACACCCTTCGCAGGTGCGGACAATTCTAGCAGCGTCGGCCACCGCCGTCGGCCAGTAGAAGCCTTGTCGGAAAGCATTCCCGACAAGGGCTCGAGACGCTGCGTGATGGCCGCAAGCCCCCGAGTGTATCTCTCGCAGGAGCTCCTGACCTTCAGCGATGGAGATGCATCGCTGGAGGATGCCTGAGGGGCTGCGGTGGTAGAGCTCCTTCTCATCTCCCAGCAAGACGAACGACTTGGCGCGCCGCGCCAACCATCGAGCTTCGGCTCGGTCGGGGGGTAGCTCTCCCCGGTGGAGATATTGCAGGTATGGGGTCTGCCAGTTTTGATCAAGCGTGACCCCGCTTCGCTCCCCCCCCCCCCCGACGTGCAGCGTCTCGCCCTCGGGGGCCGAGGGTACCTCGGGCTGAACCGAGGGTGCCTCAGACCGTGCTGAGGGTACCCCGGGCCAAGCCGAGGGTGCCTCAGACTGTGCCGAGGGTACCTCGGGATGGGCCGAGGGGGCCTCAGGCTCGGGCGTGTCGTCGATCTTGACGGAGGGTTGATGCAGATCTCGGGAGAAGACGTCCAGGGGAACCATTGTCCGCCCCGAGGCTATTTTAGCCAGCTCGTCCGCAGTCTCGTTGTAGCGCCGGGCGATGTGGTTGAGCTCGAGCTCGTAGAACTTGTCTTCCAGGCGCCGAACCTCATCGCAGTAGGCCTCCATCTTCGGGTCGCGGCAGTGGGAGTTCTTCATGACTTGGTCGATGACGAGCTGCGAGTCACCGCGAGCGTCGAGGCGTCGGACCCCTAGCTCGATGGCGATCTGCAACCCGTTGACCAGAGCCTCATACTCAGCCACATTGTTGGACGCCGGGAAATGGAGGCGTAGCACGTAGCGTAGGTGCTTCCCGAGGGGCGAGATGAAGAGTAGGTCTGCGCCGGCTCCTGTCTTCATCAGCGACCCGTCGAAGAACATGGTCCAGAGCTCTGGTTGGATCGGAGCTGTTGGTAGCTGGGTGTTGACCCATTCAGCCACGAAGTCCGCCAAGACCTGGGACTTGATGGCCTTCCGAGGGGCGAACGAGATTGCTTCGCCCATGATTTCCACCACCCACTTTGCGATTCTACCCGAGGCCTCTCGGCACTGGATGATCTCCCCCAGGGGGAAGGATGACACCACAGTTACCGGATGAGACTCGAAGTAGTGTCGCAGCTTCCGCCGCGTCAGGATCACCATGTACAGCAGCTTCTGAACTTGTGGGTAGCGGATCTTGGTTTCGGACAGTACCTCGCTGATGAAGTAGACTGGCCTCTGAACGGGCAATGCATGCCCCTCGTCTTGCCTCTCAACCACAATCGCGACGCTAACCACCTGAGTGGTCGCGGCGACGTAGATCAAGAGGGCTTCTCCGGCAGCTGGGGGCACCAAGATAGGCGCATTCATGAGAAGCGCCTTCAGGTTCCCGAGGGCTTCCTCGGCCTCGGGGGTCCAAGTGAAGCACTCGGCCTTCCTTAGGAGGCGGTATAGAGGCAGACCTCTTTCGCCGAGGCATGAGATGAAGCGGCTCAGAGCCGCAAGACATCCCATGACCCTCTGCACGCCTTTCAAGTCCTTGATGGGCCCCATGCTGATGATGGCTGCGATCTTCTCCGGGTTGGCTTCGATGCCCCGCTCGGAGACGATGAACCCTAAGAGCATGCCTCGGGGTACCCCGAAGACACACTTTTCGGGATTGAGCTTCACACCTTTCGCCTTGAGACATCGGAATGTCACTTCAAGGTCGGAAAGGAGGTCGGAGGCTTTCCTCGTCTTGACTACGATGTCATCGACGTAGGCCTCGACCGTCCGGCCAATGTGTTCGCCGAACACATGGTTCATGCACCGCTGGTACGTCGCGCCCGCATTCCTCAAGCCGAACGGCATGGTGACATAGCAGTACATGTCGAAGGGTGTGATGAAAGAAGTCGTGAGCTGGTCGGACTCTTTCATCCTGATTTGGTGATACCCTGAGTAGGCATCGAGGAAAGACAGGGTTTCGCACCTAGCAGTGGAATCCATGATTTGATCGATGCGAGGCAGAGGGTAGGGAACCTTCGGACATGCTTTGTTTAGACCAGTGTAGTCTACACACATCCGCCATTTCCCTCCTTTCTTTCTCACAAGCACAGGGTTGGCAAGCCATTCGGGATGGGATACCTCTTTGATGAACCCTGCCTCCATTAGCTTGTGGATCTCCTCGCCTATGACTCTGCGCTTTTCTTCGTCGAATCGGCGCAGAGGCTGCTTGACGGGTCGGGCTTCGGCTCGGATGTCCAGCGAGTGCTCGGCGACATCCCTCGGTATGCCGGGCATGTCCGAGGGACTCCACGCGAAGACGTCGGCATTCGCGCGGAGAAAGTCGACGAGCACTGCTTCCTATTTGGGATCGAGCTCGGAGCCGATCCGGACTTGCTTGGAGGCGTCGCTGCTGGGGTCGAGGGGGACGGACTTAACCGTCTCCGCTGGCTCGAAGTTGCCGGCATGACACTTCACGTCTGGCACCTCCTTAGAGAGGCTCTCCAGGTCGGCGATGAGGGCCTCGGACTCGGCGAGGGCCTCGGCGTACTCCACGCACTCCACATCGCATTCGAACGCGTGTTTGTACATGGGGCCGACGGTGATGACCCCGTTGGGGCCCGGCATCTTGAGCTTCAGGTAGGTGTAGTTGGGGATGGCCATGTACTTCGCGTAGCATGGCCTTCCCAGTACCGCGTGGTAGGTTCCTCGGAACCCGACCACCTCGAACGTCAGGGTCTCCCTTCGGAAGTTGGAGGGTGTTCCGAAGCAGACGGGAAGGTCGAGTTGTCCGAGGGGCTGAACGCGCTTCCCGGGAATGATCCCATGGAAAGGCGCAGCGCTTGCCCAGACCGAGGATAGATCGACACGCAGGAGCCCGAGGGTCTCGGCGTAGATGATGTTGAGGCTGCTGCCTCCGTCCATGAGGACCTTGGTGAGCCTGACGTCGCCGATGACGGGGTCGACGACGAGCGGGTATTTCCCCGGGCTCGGCACGTGGTCGGGGTGGTCGGCTCGGTCGAAGGTGATGGGCTCGTCGCCGAGGCGTCCCGGGGTCGCAGGCGCTGTGTTGCGTGTGCGCCCGGTATAGACCGAGGCTTCCCGCATGAATCGGGAAGTCGCGGCATGATGTTCCGAGGGGTGCCCCTGCTTTCGGGAGGCGGAGCTTTCAGCCCGTCGGACCGCGGCGCCTTCCAGGAGATTCTTGAGCTCTCCCTGGATTCGCCGCGCCCTCGGTGGTTGATGGCTCTGGCATCGCACGAAGAAGCATCGCTGCTGCTGCCAGGTTCTGGCCAACCCCACTGGATGCGGGTGGCGGCCTGACCCTGACATCATCGGCGATGCGGTGTTGGAAGCCCTGGGGTAGATGACGTATTTCTCCGACCGGAGGCTGGCCCGCCCATTCCTGCCCGACGTCCCGGCGGATCGGCTCAAGTGCTCCTGCCCCCTCGTCGAACCTGGCCTGCACCCCGTGGATTTGCTCGAGCTGTGGGTCGTGACCCCCCGCCGGAACGGGGACCACAGCTAGCTCCCGTGGAATGTCAACGCAAGGCACCGGCCTAGGGAGATCACCATCTTCCGGCATGCCGAGATGGTTGCCTTCGGAGGGACCCCCTAGATCGACGTGAAAACATTCGCGGCTTGGGCCGCAGTCCTCGTCGCCGAGGCTGCGGCTACCGTTGGAACAGTCGGAAAGGCAGTAGTCGCATGCGGTCATAAAGTCCCGCATGGCACTGGGGTTGCCAAGTCCAGAGAAATCCCAGCAGAAGTCGGGCGCGTCGTCTTCCTCGGACCCAGAGGGCCCGTAGGTCGAGACGTCCGTCAGTCGGTCCCAGGGTGACCGCACACGATACCCCAGAGGGTTTGGACTTGCCTCTACGAGAGCGTCCGCCAAAGCGAGGTCGTTTGGCGGTTCGAGGCTGAATCTGAAAGGCGTGAGATGGGAATCGGTCGGTACCTCTTGGTCGACGGGCGGTGATGAAGTTACGTCGGGGACTAACCGGAACGTCGTCTCAGGTACGAGGGTGACGTCCAGCAAGACTTTCGCGAGCGCGCTGGCGTCGTCCGTTTGCTCGGAATCGGCGTGTTGCGGGGAGACGGCGCTCGTCTTCGTCTCAAACGCGAGGTCGATGCCCGACGCGCCCCCCGTTGGGGCGCCGGCGCTGTCGACTCGCTCGACAACCGACGAGGCGCTGCCTCCTGCTTGGCCTTGGTTGCCCCGCCTCCTCCTCCGTCGGTGGGGGAGAGGACGGGGTGAGCTCGAACGTTGTTCTTCCACCACGCGAGGAAGACGTCGTCGACTCCGCCGCCGGCGGGCGGGCTGTCGGCCGCCATTGTCGCTGTCGCACGGCGGTGGAAGGAGCATCATGTCGTAGCTGCCGTCGAGGGACACGAACTCAAGACTCCCGAAACGGAGCACCGTCCCGGGTTGGAGAGGTTGCTGGAGACTGCCCATCTGGAGCTTGACGGGATGCTGTTCGTCAACACGCAGCAGGCCCCTACCTGGCGCGACAACTGTCGGCGTTTCGAGACCGGGGGGTCCCTGGGCTGACGAGTGAAATGTCGCTGCGTGCCCCAGCCCAGATGGGTCGGCGCGAGGCCGAGCGCGAAGGGGGGAGAAAGGTGGCCGGAGACGGGCGTGATAGAGGTGGAAATCCCGTGACCTTCGTGTCCGTCCCCCGCCCAGGTCGGGTGCGCTTGCAGTAGGGGATTACAAGCGTCCACGCGGGAGAGGGAGCGAGCGGCCTCACGTGAGCGCCTGCCTCGTCCTCGTCCCTGCGCGGCCAACCCTCTGTAAGAGGGCCCTGGTCCTTCCTTTTATAGACGTAAGGAGAGGATCCAGGTGTACAATGGGAGGTGTAGCAGAGTGCTACGTGTCTAGCGGAGGGGAGCTAGTGCCCTAAGTACACGCCGTCGTGGCAGCCGGAGAGGTTTTGGCACCCAGTTGGTGTGATGTCATGGCCGTCGGAGGAGCGCTGGAGCCTGGCGGAAGGACAGCTATCGGGGCGGTTGAGTCCTTGCTGACGTCCTCTTGCTTCCGTAAGGGGGCCGAGAGCCGCCGTCGTCAGGGAGCGTGCGGGGCGCCATCATTGCCTATCTGGCGGAGCGAGCCAGATGGGACGCCGGTCTTGTTCCCCGTAGCCTGAGTCAGCTCGGGGTAGGGTAATGATGGCGCCTCCTGTTGACGTGGCTGGCCCGCGCCCTAGGTTGCGTGATGTGGAGGCTCCTCCGAGGCCGAGGTCGAGTCTGTCTTCCGTGGTCGTGGTCGAGTCCGAGCCCCTGGGTCAGGCGAGGCGGAGACCGTCGGCTGAAGCTAGGGCTGAGTCCGAGCCCTGGGGTCGGGCGAAGCGGAGTTCGTCGTCTTCTGGGGCTGAGCCCAAGTCCGAGCCCTGGGTCGGGCGGAGCGGAGTTCGCCGTCTTCCGGGGCTTAGCCCGAGTCCGAGCCCTGGGTCGGGCGGAGCGGAGTTCACCGTCTTCCGGGGCTTAGCCCGAGTCCGAGCCCTGGGTCGGGCGGAGCGGAGTTCGCCGTCTTCTGGGGCTTAGCCCGAGCCCGATCCCTGGGTCGGGTGGAGCGGAGCTTCCTATGGCGCCTGCGGCCGGGCCTGACTGCCTGTCAGCCTCACTCTGTCAAGTGGCACCGCAGTCGGAGCGGCGCAGGCGGCGCTGTTTTTCTGTCAGGCCGGTCAGTGGAGCGGCGAAGTGACGGCGGTCACTTCGGCTCTGTCGACTGAAGGGCGCGCGTCAGGATAAAGGTGTTAGGCCACCTTTGCATTAAATGCTCCTGCGATTTGGTCGGTCGGCGTGGCGATTTGGTCAGGGTTGCTTCTTAGCGAAGACATGGCCTCGGGCGAGCCGGAAATATGTTCGCCGCTAGAGGGGGGCCTCGGGCAAGGCGGAGATCCTCCGGGGTCGGCTGCCCTTGTCCGAGGCTAGGCTCGGGCGAGGCGTGATCGAGTCTCTTGAATGGACCGATCCCTGACTTAATCGCACCCATCAGGCCTTTGCAGCTTTATGCTGATGGGGGTTACCAGCTGAGAATTAGGAACCTTGAGGGTACCCCTAATTATGGTCCCCGACAATACAACAGAGACTTATCGATATCGCTAAAAAGGATTAGCTGATTAGTGTGATATTGATAATGTTTTCCACACGGATTTTGCATGTTATAGTGATGTTTGTCGTTCCGTATTAATGTTTCATACAAATCTTTTACTTCCGTCGCAACGCACGGACACATATCTATAACATAGAACAGAGATATGTAAGTTATCGTGTTATAATTCGGTTCCGTTGCAACGCACGGGCTACAGGGCAGAAGAAGGCGGAGCAGAGCAAGAACGCCGGAGCCGGAACACGTCACCGTCAAACGTTCCTCCTCCGACTGGCCTACCCTTCTTTCTCAATCTTCCCACCACCCTCACACTTCGCCCTCCTGCCCTCCCGGCGAGGTCGCCTCTGCTTCCGACTCCGCTCGACTGCGCCCGACCCCAGTCTCGCCTGCGTCCACCGGCATGGCCTCACCCACGGTCGCCTCCCCGACCCGGGCGAGCCCCGCCGACATCCCCACCGCCGCACCCTCGTCGGCCCCCCGGCCGCGGCGCCTCGCGTCGGCGCCGCCCGCAGTCTACGCGTCTGCGTCCTCCTCCCCGGCCTCCGCCTACTCCGGGGACCAGCTCTCCGCCCCCGACGCCTCGGTGGGTGCCGCGCGCAGCGCGCTTGCGTGCGAATTCGATCACCGCTGGAATCGCACCGCATCTCCTTTTTTCCCCTCGTCTGCCCTGGGGCGTGTTTGACGTGGCGCGGTGTTTGGTCGTGCAGAGCCCGCTGCTCGCGAGCAGGAGCGAGGAGTACAGGCTTCTGTTCCGGCTGCCGCCCGACGAGGTAATTGGACGCGCGGCCGATTGGTGCCGAGTGATCCCTAGCTCCTCCCCCCTCCTAGCGATCGATCTAGCTGTTGAATTTACACCGTGATCGTTCCGTTCTGCGGATTTTGGATGCTCAAGTGCTCGTACTGGTGCGGAGGGGATTTGATTTCGTGGGGGCTTTGACTTATTGATCACCCGTCGTTTTCTAGGACAAACCTTATCGCAATTAATTCACTCCTTTACCCTTTGCTCTGGAGTATGCCATCATTTTGTCCTTTGCTCTGGAGTATGCCAGCATCTTGCTTTGACAGTTCGGTTTGATATACTGAATGTACAGTGCAGCAGCTGTGCTGTTGGCTGAATTATGAGTGAGTTCAGAGGAGCCTTATAATTATTGGTTGACTTCACTCTTAGGGTGTGTTTGGTTTTGCTATTGGCCCTAAAAGCCAAAAGTCAAACCAAAGTGTTGGATCCAAAAAGCAGTTTTTTCTAAAAACTGATTTTCTCGCAGTGCAAAACTGAAAGCACCTTGAACCTGTTTTTAGTGGCTTTCGGATGGAACTGTGAAAATATATATCGAATAACTTTTAACGGTTTTTGGTGGTTTCCACTAAATTTTTAGCTTTTAAACAGCACAACAGTTTTTTCCGCAGCTCACAGCCCACAACAGCTTTTTTCACAACATCTTTTTTCACAACCACAACCCAACCAAACAGACCCTTAAGCGGTTTGTAGTTCCATGAGTTCCCTTGCGCTTTTGATTTGGTTTACGGTTAGATTGCACCACTGTACAAAAAGGAGGATTTTGAGTGAGAATACCTAATTATCTTGCTGATAGTTGAGTGAAAGGTAGTTTGATAGGTGGATTTTGAGCAATAGCGCTTAAGCCAAGTGCCCATCTAATATAGCCTGTTACCGTACATGTAAGTTTATTTGATTCAAGTGCACTTGACATTCTATAACATTTATTTATGGACTATCCTCTCCATTTTAATAAAGGAAAACACTAGAGGGCAGACCTAGTCCTAGAGGTTCCTAATAGGTCTAGTGAAGGGATAAACCGAGGCAAGCCTTCTCTCGCAAATCCGAAGAGGATCTCGAACCCATGACATGGTGACTTAGTGAGACAAAGACAACTCTCACCACAGCACCAGGCCCGCCCTTCTGAATAAAGCAAAACAATGGTTTTAAAAAATGTCATTGTGTTGTTACACTTTTATGTATGCAAGTGAGAAACTGATACCACAATTCGTCGTTTGCATTTTACTGAACTTTTGGTGTCATCCAGGTTCTCGTGCAAGATTTTAACTGCGCTCTCCAAGAAAATATCCTTCTTCAGGTAGTTCTTACATAATCGTCTCCATGGTATTATGGTAAAATATACATTTATCTGTCATCCATTATGACTCCCTGGTATTGTTTGTAATTGATCTGTATTTGGTGAAAGTTCATACTCTTGTGAGAATGTGATCTTGAATCCAAGAATTCAACAATGTGAGTGTATAGTGGGCATATAATTCTGTCCAAATATTGTTCTGAACTTCTGACTCATTTTTTCTATGCCTGGTTTGGTCAAGGCTGTGACAGGCCAAATTATTGGCAGTCTAGCATTCGCTGATTACATAGGATAGATATGCCCAACTGTTATTCAGTTTAAATTTGTTTTTAAATTAACTAATGCCCATCGCATAAACCTTTTACGTGATCCACCAATGATTATTCTTTTTTTTCTTGGATGACACAGGAAAGCTATGTGTCATTAAGATAGGGCATTAACACTTAATCTCATGTCATAAGAGAATTTGCTTTCCCTATGCTGGTGTGGCAAACTTATTTTTTTCCATCCAATTAGAAATCTCCCAAGCACACATTTTGCAGAAATAATTGGATGTACTGGTTGCATAATGCCATGTTAGTACATCTTTATTGATTTTTTGAAGTTACCAACCCATATCGAGGAAGAAAACATACTATGAGTACATGCTCCTATTTAATTCGTGCTGTTTTTTTTCTAAATATATCTCTTGTTAACCTCAATTGAAATGATTGAGCATATTTTGGTCTTGTAAAATTTTATTAAGTAATAAATGAGTTTGACATGTTTTCTTAATGTAGCAATATTTCTGCTCGAAACCTTATGATGAAAATGAATACTTCCTGGCGTGGTTTCTGGAACTGGGGGACAATAAGATTTATGTTCGGCAGGGGTATTAGCGCGGGCTCATTCCGAATGGTGAGCTACAGGGGCTCGAAGGTGGATCTGGGACGAACGGATTATACTGGTTCAGGCCGAAGCCCTAGTCCAGAGTAGTGCTGACAGTAGTATTGCTTGGGACGTGTTACAGCTGGGTGCTTGTGTGAAGTTGTGTGTTATGGGATGCCCTTTGGATGGAGGTTGTCTTGCCCTTTTATAGTCCAAGGGGTAGACATTACAATGAGGATTAGTATTCTACTGGGGTGGAGTTCGGCCTCCTGTTTCTGGGCCTCGTAGCCCCTGTGGTCTCACCTGTTAGGTCGTGTTTCTCCGTACCTCTAGTATGGCGTCGAGTCTCGTTCGCCTTCATGTTGCTAGTCCTATTTAGACGTGGCGGTGTTTGGTGGGTTCTGTTGAGTCAGCTCAAGGCGTGGCTTAGGGATGTCTTCGGTACAGCTTCATCTTCCGTCACCCCTTAGTGTCACCTTTCATCATGCGTAGACGTCCATCTGGTATGGCGTATTGCTCCGTCCCTTCCGACGTATGGGTCATTATAGAGCGCAGGAATAGGTTGCGGCGTAGGCTGAAGTGCTACTGCTCGCCGTACCCTTGCCTCATCTAATCGGGGCAGAGCGTAGGAGTAGGATGCGACGTAGGCTGAAGCGCTACTGTGTGTAGGGATGCTCTGGCGACGTCGTCCTGTCCTTTTCGCCTGTCACCCTTCGCGTTGGTACCTCGCGCACTACAATGTGGGCCATGATGGCAGCAGCCCACGCAATGCAGAGAGTCAAAGGCCCCGCCTCGGTAACGTGCGAGCCACTGTGTGGTCCGTGTACTTCGGTCATAGAGCCCGCCGTTGGAGTGGGCATGTATGTGTCTTGTCCGCAGTTTAATGTTGTGGCACATTGTACTCCGGAGGTCGAGACCGGGTTTTCCCGGTGGTCCACGCTATGTGTCGCAGGATATGCGGCAGCGCCGGGCTTCGCCTGGTGAGGGGAGCAGCGGTCGACACCTCTCTTCCTTGTAACAGCTCCTTTATGCCTCCTCGCCTGGTGATCTGTAAAAAAGGCGTCCCTGCGGCCTCGTTATGGTGCTCAACAGCGTATCTATGGGTCGTCGTTCCTAGCGCTTTCAATCTTCTGGATTATGTTTCTGAACCTCGTCAAGCAGGGTCTCAGGACCTGCCCCTCGACTAGGATAAGGCCTAAGCCTTTACGGGCAAGCCCTAGGTTCTGGAACAACCATTCTTGGATGGCGGAGTGTGCGGGCTTAGGGTGCTGGACCAGGCTAAGCGGTTACACGACTCTGGATCACCATTGAGAATGTGTTCTTCTCCCCTCGGACCTAGCCCTTCACGACTCGGGCCTTACCCGTTACAAGGGAGGATCTCGAAACAGGGTGACAAAGTTGAAACATAATCCATGTTTCATGAATGCGATTAGAAATCGGATCCCGCCTCGGGTGCTACTTATAATTAATCCTTCAATAGTAGTGCTTATTCTAGCCGATCCTAGTTTGGAGCATCTCCTGAGTTTGGATGAGGTCCGGACCTCTGAGTATTCATTCCGAAGTACTCGGTAAGCTGTTCTAGGGTGGTGGGGTGTGTTGGCTTAGGGTGCAGGACCAGGCTAAGCGGCGTATGGGTCATTGTAGAGACCCCAATGCTGAGGTCTCTATGGCTGGGATTGTCCGACCCCACTGGTCAGCGGGGACACATATCTGGCGTCGTGCTTGATAGACCCTTCGATACCGCTTCCACGGTCTAGACGTGGCTCAATAATGTCCCATCGTGCCGACGTGGCTTGATAGTACCGGGTTGGCTCTTCCTTTCAGCAGGTTGTCGTCTTGCTGGGTTGCTCGGCAGTCTCGCCTCGCTGGATTGCTCGGCGGACAGGTTGGTCGGCAGTCCCGCCTTGCTGGGTTGCTCGGTAGGCAGGCTGGTCGGCAACCCCGCCTCGCTGGGTTGCTCGACAAACAGGTTGCTCGACAGCCCCGCCTCGTTGGGTTGCTCGACGGGTATTTGTTCGGTAGGCGGGCTGGTCGGTTTGGCGGGCCGTCCCGGGGGTCCTTTTAGACCTTCACGCCGAGCTGCTTGGCAGGTGGGCCGCCCAGTTCGTGGGCCGTCTTTGGGAGGCCTTCGGTCCTTCTTTGGGTACCCTGTTCTCAGGTAACCAACACTTCCCCATTTCTGAAACATCAGAACCTTATTATTACTAAGGTCATCTACTACCCTTGCTAGTTGCTACCTTACATATGTTCCTTTGGTGTTCATGCATTATTATACATTTCTCTTTCATCAATGCTAAGCCAGTGCCTTGTGTCTAAAAATCTACCAGGTCATCTTACAACTTCAAAATTTTCAAAATTGTTTGAGTTAAATTACACACTTATCTTTTTATCTTTTAAGGAAATAAGTGTAATACTAAATTTAGCATTCTTAATGGATTTCATACTAAAATGTGTTATCTTGCAGGGGCATATGTATTTATTTCTTCACCATATATGCTTCTACTCTAACATATTTGGATATGAGACTAAGGTAATAAATGATCCAAGCACATGATCATTATATAGCTGGTGTAGCTTGTTTAGTTGCACTTCGAGAAGTCCCTGACATTGTTCCTGTTACCCAGAAAACAATACCTTTGCAAGAGGTAACAGATGTTCGTAAAGCAAAGACGGCTGCCATTTTTTCTAATGCCATTGAAATTGTTGCTGGTAGTAGAAGGGTGAGGGAGCTATCATTGTCTAAATTTCTTTTATGTATACATTATTAAATCACTTGCACTCATGTCCTGTTAATTTCAGCACTTCTTTGGATCTTTCTTGTCACGTGATGAAGCCTATCAAATTATAGTAGATGGCTGGGAACAACATGTTAGTAATGCAAGATTACTCCTTGAACGTCAGGTTAGCAGACTTTGTTTCTTTATGAATCATTACCACATTGGTAACTTCAATCTGTTGACCTGTAGCTGCCACTTAGGAGTTACCGTTGGTTTCTAAACTGTTCTCATGGAATCTTTTACGGCACTATATAGGAGACAAAGTCAGCTAGTAGCAGTGAAGAAAATGGTTATGTTTTATTGGAAGGAGCAAAGGAACCTAAACAAGATGAAGATTCATCACCGCTGGACAGGTTTTGACTTGTGAACAAAAATGATTTACACTTGTTTTACATCTTGACATTGACTTCTTTTCTCTATAATTATTTATGATTCTAACATATTGGACTGTAGGTCTGTCAATAGTACGGCTGTCTCCAGTGGTAGTGCTGATGGTGGTGATTCGAACATCAACATTTCCAGAAGGTTTTCAAATGTTGAGGAGAATGGACTCGAAGACAACATCATCACACTAAACCCATTCAATTTGGAGCCAGTTGATGATACTCCTAGTGGTTTGTGGCTATCTTTGTTATTCCTATTTATTTTTATATCATTAATTGTTTGCTAGGCACTTGTTACATGATTTGTTTTTACTAAACCTCCATCATGCCTTTTCTCACAGTACCTGAATCTTACACTTCGGTCACGGAGTCAAAGTTTCAGGTTTGCAAGGTTCCATTTCTTTGTAGTAGTATTGACAATTGCGTTTACAACACTAACATCTTTAAAACAGGTGCCTGTGGAGGTTCTTTTTAATTTGTTATTGTCTGATGGTGCTTTTGGCTTTTTGGATGATTTCCACAAAAATTGTGGTGACAAAGGTTGATGCCAATTTATCCTTTCCTTATTCATGAAAATCTTTTGGTCATTAGAAATATTGAGTTTTGACCTGGTTGAACTGCAGAATTTAGTTGCTCCAAATGGCGTACAGATGAACAAGGGGGACTTGTAAGGGATGTCTCATTTTTGCACCCAATAAAAATTTATCTTGGTAAGTCAAGAGCTTTCAATTGACTGAAGAAATTGATTGGCATCGAATATGGCATGGGCTATGACTTGCTTGTATTTTCTTACGTTCCACTTTGATTACTCTAAATTGTCTTTAGGTGCAAAATTTGGGACTTGTCAAGAGGTCCAGAAACTTCGTCTTTACAAAAACAGGTTAGTCTAAGATCCATTGTCTGCCAGTTAGGTGGTGTCTTCACTGAACCTTTGGTTATTATGGAATAAAAAACTGAGATGTAGAACTAGCAATTATTTTAGTCTCCTCTTTTTGTTGGTTTTATCAAACTTAGCTGTCTACTTGAACAAAACTCATGCCTTAATTTTTTTTATATTTTGATTTTACTAGAATCAGGTCGCCTTCTTGGAATTTGATTGCGTTAGATTGTTTGTTATACTAATTTTTTTGAGGCAATGTGTGCTATACTAATGTAATGGGCCTTGGTCCATCCCATGTATCTCTCTCCATATACAAGTACCTGCCCTAATCAGGGTTAAGGGTTTCACTATCAGACTATCACTATGTGCATGTCTTAGCTTTCTAACCTGAATACCTGATGTCCCATGTCAATTTTTGTGTTAAGATATTATCAATTTGGCATCCAGAGATGATCATACTAGGAGTAATTTGTTGCTAGTTCTGTTCATTCTGCTGCATGCTTGTTTCTTTTGTAGTGATGATTCCCTTCTGAAGAATAATTGATGTTATAGCTCCCTGCAATTAACTTCTTTCACTTGTTTGTAGGCGTCTAGTGATTCAAACCTCTCAGTCAATAGGTGATGCCCCATATGGGGACCATTTCACTGTAGAGGCGAGTAATCCACAATGCTGTCTATAATGTTGTTTTTTATCTAGCTTGGAATTCCTTTTTGTGCACAATGGAAAATAATGTATTATGATTTTTCATTTGCTTTTATCAACTTCTGTTGTTATATACCTATTAACATCGATTTGCTCTTAGCCTTAACCCCTTAACTCTCGTTTGATCTTATTTTACCTTAGGGCATCTGGGATGTTGAACAAGATAGCCTAGATGAGAACTGTTGTTACCTCAGGATATATATTAATGTAGCCTTCTCAAAGAAAACAATATTTAGAGGTAATTTACATCCCTTGTATCCTGAATGCTCTAGTGAGAACCATATTTGAAATTATGCTGCATCCTTGTATATTGAATCCTCCACCACTTACAAAAAATCACTAAATATTCTTAAGGCCCATTTTTGCATGCCTTCAGAATTGACCCCTACGAACTCTAGTATCTGTGACCTGGTGTCTCAATCTCACACGCTTATATGCTTTTTATGGTAAGTTTCAGCATATGTGTTAGTAAACTAAAACATAATTTACCAAGGAAACCCCTAGCGTTACAACTTATATGAGCTCTATATCCCGCAGTTCAATATGTCATATACTTCATTTGTCCAAGTTGGTTCTTTGGATCACCGTGCTACTTCCAATGAAACTGAGGGGCTTAGTTCAAAGGGCCGTGTCACTATAAATAGAAACATAGTTGATGTAGAGACTTAACTTGCAGATCTTGTTTATTGTGGATCAAATTTCGTTATCGAATTTTGCTATCTTGGCATATGTATGCTTGTGCAATTAATTTATTCCCGCACCTGAACCATATATATCATTTATTTAGATTGTATGGCATCTCTGCTTACATTCTTTAAACCTCCAAATCACAGGGAAAATAGAGCAGTCAACAAAAGATGAATGCCGAGAAGTTTTCAGTCTCTGGATTAAGCTCGTATGTCTTTCTCGTACTTGAAGATATTTCTCAGTGCTACTTTCCATCTGGCGGTGCATATAATCTTTTCTCATCTCATGTTTTTAGGGCCATGATCTTTTGAAGCAGGAGTATGATCGATCAAAAGGTAGTTTGTAGTTCACGGATCGATCGAATATTTTGAGCAATTCCAACTTTTCTCTATCTGAATTGCATCCTCTTTCACTGTAAATGCTAAGTTATGAAGCAATTAAATGGCTATTCTGTCCATCCATTCTTACAGGCACTTCCAGCACAACTGATTCTGGTGCTCAATCAGGGGCTATAACGAACGAGGAAAATACCGGGGAAGTAGCAGTACCCATGGTGAGTACCTCACAGGATGTATCTGGTGCGAGGAGCCTCATTCCTCCTTTTCAAGATCCCCAGCAGAGAACAGGAAGAGATTCTTCCATCGGGTCCACTTCACAAGAACTGTGGGGTTCACTAACGTCACACATGAGATCAAGCCAACTTGGTCCAGTACTAGCAGTGGCGCTGGTGGCTATCATTGTCCTATTGCAGGCAAGTATTTTGGACTTCATGCAGATGCACTTCGATGCTGACTAGATGTTGGACGACGTGGTCTTCCTGCTGGTTCTTGCTAGTTATTTGTGGGCTCAGTAGCTACATACATAATCTTAATGCAACACTGCATGAACTGGAAAAATATCTGAACATAACCAGTGGCATGAAACGTTGGAAACGATCACTACCAACAGTTACTTCTGTTTGTTGCAGGTAACCATCATAGTTCTGCTAACTAGGTCCCCCCAGGTCCAGATGGCTCCTCACGGGATCTCGACGGGCAGTTTCGGGTACAGCAAAGAAAGCATGGAGTGGGCGCAGAAGCGCCTCAGCCTACTCAGGGAGGAGATGCAGGTGGCTGAGGCGCACATGGAGAGGATGAGGCACGAGTTTGCCTGGCTCAGATCTTACCTGGAGGGACTGGAGAGGCTGAGGCGCCGCACATGACCGCAGCGCGTGTACACGACAGGGGCACGATTCCGCGATGCGGATTCGTTGGTATACAGTACGAACTCGGAGACGTTGTTCAGGTTTCTTCTTCTTCTGTGTTGCTACAGACCGTACAGATGCAAACGGAGAGCTGGTGCCGTGGTGGTGGTGTTGCAGAGGTATTGCCGTAAGGCAGAACTGCCAGATCCCGGTACAGCATTCAATGTAAATAGCTGGGGGACGTGTCATTGCCATGACGATACAGCGGCGTGATGTTAGAAACCTCGCACTACTTTTTTTTTTCAGAAAGTAAAAAACTTTTTGTGGTTTATGTATTGCTCGGGTGGCAAAAGGAAATGTGGTTTTCGATCTGGTTCCACGTCATGACGGAAGCTGGTGAGTCCTGACGGGTATCCTTGGGCAGCAGCTTTCTGTTCCGTACCCATCAGAGCATGGCATCTTCCTCCAGCTTGGCGGGATGAGGATTGCTGCCCAAACCTGTCGACGCATCCCAGAATGATGTACGTCCTGATGCTATTCTAGGTTGATTTTGCAGATGCACTGTGCACTGGCATTCACAGCTAGACTGAAATTCGGTTGGCAACGTCAGATAGCTGGAGGCCTACATTATTATCTCAATTAAGAGATAAAAAAAAGGTCAAACGTATACCCTAGACAATTCAGATATCTGAGGTTAATTAATATACAAGTTACTAGTATGAAGGTTGCTCTTCCACTGGGCCACGCCTTCGGGGAACCAGAGAGCGATCTCCTTCATTGCGTTCTCCACGGAGTCACTTCCATGGATCACATTCCTATACGAGAGAGAGAGAGAGAGAGAGAGAGAGAGAGAGAGAGAGAGAGAGAGAGAGAGAGAGAGAGAGAGGTGACACTTGCACAAACCATGATTTTATTTTTCAGCAAGACCAAACGATCGAGACTATGTTTTGCATGATATGACATGTGCCAGAGATCATAACACTTCCTACTCTAAATCAATTAATTAAGAAGAAAGGAATGTTCACCTGCCAACTTCCACAGCGTAGTCCCCACGAATGGTACCAGTACCAGGGGCTGGGCTGCCTCCCAAGGTTTGGTGGCCCCAATGATCCTCAGTACGACGTCCTTCTCCCGCACCATCGCGACGACTGGGCCGGAGCCCGGAGACGATCTACTCCACCAGCCCGGGGAAGAAGGGCTTGTCGTAGTGCCCGCTGCGCGAAGGACCTCTCGACATTCATAAACTTCATCCCTGCATTACACAGCAAGTAGAAAGTAGTTCATCAATTAGAGATGCTCTTACTGCGCCTCCAATTCCTCCCATGCATGCATGCTGAATCGCCGATGTGCCTGCCTGCACATCAGCTTTGATGCATGACAGCTAAGGAACCTTCTGCATCTTTCCTTCCATAGGTTCCGTGCCGCAGTACACCGTATATCTTGCGTTCTCTCGTAATCGTGCTTACGTGAAAGGAAACAAGAATACAAGATCTACAACTTCTCCAGCTGACTGGAGCAAAGGGAGTGGATCTGACGATCCGTGATAACGTAGTTCTCAACATTACAGAATAGATCAAATGCTAATTAGTCAAATGTGGATATAATATTAATCCTAGGTATATCCACATCTACATCAGGTAGAAGCATTCAAACCAATAAGATTACTCCTCAATGATTCTGGCAAACTCCGTTTACACAGGAGTAAACACCGAGCGACATATTCAATTTGGCTTTTGTGCATTTTATAGAATATTGGGGCATTACACTAGATGGACATTTCTCTCTCAAATGCCGAAATGTTCTAAAAATATACAAATAAAATCCACTGGCCTTAGTCAAAGCATATGTTTTAATTACAAATTCACGTGGTCTGTGATAACTCTCCTGAGATTAATTCACCCTGATGGTGATTTGCCTGACAAAGAGGTTCATTTGATGATGAAATTCCTAGCGATGCGCGCAATATCATTGTGCTCGGAATACGAGACAATGAATCTTTCATTTTTGGGAAATGACGAAGATCATTATTAAATGTGGCAGACAAATACGTCGACACCTATCATGCCTCTCTAGATTGCAAAGAGATCCAAAACGAAGTCCTAGGCATGAGTGCTTGAAGCTCTCTTACCGGGTCAATGATATATGCAATCGAGGCTGAAACCAATAATCGCAAAATGAAAGTCGTGAGTTTGAAGTTCGAACATTTATGGACACTATTGAAATAATGCATGATGAATGCGATGGTTCAAGTGGTCTTGTGAGAGACTCATCCCATATATGTGTTGAATAAACATTGTTCTGCTATATAATATATCTCATAATGACATGAATTACAATATGCAGTTAATAGGATTATAAAGATCCGTCATAAGATCCTAAGAGGACTCATATCTTTGAATTATAAATATGTAACAAATAAATCTCATACCGGATAATACATTTCGGATGAATGATCACTCTCCTATGTAGAGATAATATATCCTAGCTGAGATTATAGTTTTTAGATGGAACCTATCCAAAAGAAACAAAGTCTATGTTGAACACCAAAGTTTGATAACCCATATAAAGAGATAAAGACCCATACAAACCTAAAAAGGAATAAGATGAGATACCAAAGGACTTGAAGTTCATCGAATAAGCACATGTGCATTCCACGAGTTTTACTCTTGGTATTTTCCATTAGATGTGGAATTATGGTATCCTTTAAAGTCCTGATGGAAAAAACTTATATGGTTTAGGTGTTACTGACAAAATATTCCATTGTGCCAGAATGGCAGACTATAATGATGCATCTGATCGATGAAGAATCACCGGTAGATTACGATCTTTGATGGACTTATGTTACACCATCATATAAGTTGTAATGAATGAACGACTAGAGCGATGAGTCATATCTAGAATATGTACTGTTACAACTATAATATCCCCTAAGTCTTGTGGAAGGACAAGTTATTTGCTCTGCACAACTATGTTTACATTATGGTGTAAGATAGAAAATTGTAGCGCCCCAACTTCATCCATCCTCATTATTCCAAATGATGAACAATGAGACATATATTGAAGAATATGTTTGAGTTATGAGGGATAATGAATTTGACATATGTCACCATCAGGGGAGCAAATGCTTAATATTGATCACAACTGAATGTCATATTGTATGCCCTGAAGGCGTTAGTTTGATGATTATTATATGGAGCCTTATGGAAGATTTCTATCCAATATGTAGATCCAGTCGATCGAACACCACTAACCTAAGTGGCTTATTTATGTTGATACGTGCCCTAACCTCGTGTAACCCAGAAGTGAGTTGAGGTGAAGTTCCTGAAGTAATCCTTACAACAATATGTAATTGTTTGCTAAATCTCTATGTGCATATACTTCCATAAGAAGGTGTTTTGCTATATTGAGATAGTTTTACAGGATCAGGGGGAGCACATTTCTAAATTAGCCCTTGTAGAATATTCGATGCAATCTAGATCCAGAAAATCAAAATATGACCTGATGAGAGTCGTTGTACTCTTTTTTCCCTGGTGAGTTTTCCTGAAGTTTTTCATATAAGGTTTTTAACGAGGCAAAAAGTGCAAATGTAATATGTGTCACCTGCTCTTTCTCCATATTTTCCCCACTAGATTTTTAGGAGTTTTAATAAGACATGTGTTGGTCGCGATATTCGTTCAAGGAGGAATGTTGAGAAACCTAACCCTAAGGTTTGGTGGGCTTATACTGAATGTACCTATGAGAGGTACCACGTCTCTATATATAGTATCTATACCCCTCATATGGAATAGAGAAGAGAAAGTGGCCGAGGTCCAACCCTATATTCTATGTCGTGTGTCCCTCTCTCTGTGTGTGGGTTGCTTGGAAGGAAACAAACTTCTACGACTCCTCGTGCCTCTACTGCTGTCGGGAGAGAAGGGAGCGGATCTGGTGATCCGTTGTAACGTAGTTCTCAACACAACACACCTGTATTTCTAAATTATCGTTGTACATTTTTTTTGCAAAGTATAAGTATTTGTCATTTAGAGCATCTGAAACAATGTCTTCAACACTACTGTAAACATTTAAACCGATTTGCTATTTATGAACCTGATTTGCTATTTTTGAACAATAATTTATAGTGACATCTTTTTCTAAACAACACTACTATAAATATTTAAAGTGGTATTTTTAAACTGGTTATTAGCTTATCACACACGTGCGTTTGGCTATCTAGTGGGATCTCTTTTTATTCTATTTTTATCCCGATTTGCAATTTCTGGACAATTATTTACCGAGGCAGTTTTTTTACAGTCTCTACTACATAATGCATCAGTTTCTAATTAGGCATAGGTGAGGTTGGAGCCTACGGTTAGTACTATGATTGTTGGCTCCATTTATCTAACCATTTACTAAAACAAAATCTACTCATTTTATATGTAGAATGCATCGATTTAAAAAACCAGTAGGAGTTGGTTTCTACTACCAATAAAGACGTGTTTGTCATGGCTGCAAAACTCTACAGGGGAGCTGACCAGAGCCTACCAAACACCCTAAACGAAGGATATGTCAATTAGAGTATAGAGTTTTCGTAGTTGTAGTATAAATTTTTGAAGTACCTCTTTTGCTGCTTCGAAAAGACGAAAACTCTAAAAAGCAACATAGACATAGAGTTTAGAATTATTTATTTATCACTAGTTATGAAATAACAATCTAAACTCTAAAGCAAAACTGTTTCACTTATAGTAAGACTGCTCTGGAGTATAGAGAGCCATACAAAAACGCCCTAAAATTCTTTAATTCGCAGACCCCATGAACGAAGTCTCGTGAAAGTTTACAATTAAGGCCCATAAGTAATGCCGAGAAATCCAAAAGGCTGGGCCTGGGCGCAAGCTGAACTGCTTCCCAATTCCGGCCCATGCAAATGGTTCCAATGTGGCGGTGACGCCAGCACCAGAAATTGAATATTGCGCGCCATGGCAGGACTGTGACGAGTGGGCACAAACGCCGCCACCACTAACGCGCAGATGCGTGCCATCCACCACTCCACTTCTTGCTTAGGAGTTAGGACTAAGCTCCGGACCTCCGAGTCTCCGGCCACTCCTCTCGCCACCATGGTGAGGGACTCCACTTGCGAAGCGTCGTGGGAAGAGACCTTCCGGTGGCAACGGCCACATCGCCCGGAGGAGCTGGGAGTGAGGGACGTGGCGGTCGACCCCTTCTCGCTCCGGCAGTTCTCCCGCGTCGACATCGATAGGCCGCTGCCCATCCCCTCCGTCTCCGTGGACGACCGCCGCGTGTCACCGGCCAGGTTCAACGGCGCGAGCGTTCCGGCGGGCTCCGCGCCATCGTCCCCGCGCGCGCCAACCGCCGGCGGTCTAAAGGCTCCCGCCGCGCCAACCTGGTGGGATGACGGTGCGCGCCCGATCGCGCACTCGGCACCCTCCTCGGGGGCGGGGGAGCTGCCAAGGAGCAAGCTGTCTGCCGCCGAGGATGAGACGGAGGTACCGGACTCTGGGTTCGACGTTGCCCTGTCGTCGACGGCGGAGCGGAAGGCGAGCGAGCCGCAGCGCTGGGGCAGCGACGTCCCGCTGATCGCTGCTGCGGACGCCGAGGAGTGCTCCGCCATGGACGGCCGGGGCAAGCAGACAAAGCACGCCGGCAAAGCGCCGTTCACGTGCTGTATGTTCGTCCCGGGGCTCACCAGGAGGGTCAAGCCTCCGACGTCGTCCACGGCAACGGCGGCGGCGCGCTCTTCTTCATCGGGCAAGTTCAGCAACACCGCCGGTACTGCTGTGCAGCTACAGCCCATCAACCCTGGCACGTGCTCGGCTCGACCCAGCACCATGTCGCTGGCCGTGTCGCTCGAGCGCTTCGACTGCGGCGCCCTGTCGACGCCATCGTCCCCGCGAGGCCTGGGCCTCGACGACGGCGACGGCGGGGCCGCCTCAGCGTCGTCCTACTTCGACCTGCCGCTGGAGCTGATCCTGGGCTGCGACGCGGAAGACGAGGCCGACCTGCCGGTGTGTGCCGCGTTCTTGTTTGACAGCGCCGGCATACGGAAGAGCGTGCTCAAGCGGAGGCTGCAAGCTGGCGCCGGCTGGGAGCCACGGCGCCCATCGTTGGGGAAGGTGTCCATGGACGCGGCCGGCAGGATATCGAACCCTCAGCTTCGGGTCTCCTTGAAGTCGAGGTCTCCAGAGGCGACCTGGTCGCCGTAGAATTCCTCGCGTCGACGAAGCATCCTGCAGGTGTGAAGGGCCGGAGAGAATTTCAGTGTGGGTAACCCGACGTGCTAGTTGCATACACCGAGGCAACCACAGCATTTTGGCCTTTTCAAACCAAGGTCTGTTGTCCAGCGATTCCATGTTAGAGCTTGTCCGGTTATTTTCAATCCATATGGATTGGAGGGGATTAATACGGATTGAGAGTGATTTTGACTTACTAGGCATTAAAACCCCATCAATCCCCTTCAATCCATATGGATTGGGGTAGAACCGAACAAGCCCTTAAGGTTTCTGAACTTTTAATTTGAAGTACTTGCTATTACTGCATGCAGCATGCTGATTGAATTCCAAAGTCGTTTCCATTAGGGCAATCAAAACCATCAGAAACAGGATCAGTATTATGATTAGAACTCTGTTTTCCTTCAGGGAAATACAAGCATACCGCTCTTGCGCAAAAAACATATTTACATTTCTGCAAGAACTAGCTCGTATTTTTTAGTGGTGGTTAACAAAAGGTAGGAAGCCTCCTCAATACCAGGGCTTCGCAGTTCGCAAACTCCACATCTAAATCTGGGAGTGCCGGCTCTTTTCTCTTGGCCTTTCCTAAATCCTAAGCTCAAAAATTCAGCTGCGCCCGGAAAACATCATCAATAGGAGTCTGACATATTGGGCAACTCCTGCCGCTCGATTTCAGCTGACCGGCGCAGTCAAAACAGGTGCACACATGCCCACACCTGATGCATCATAGAGAATGCAGTTAGAAGCACTTCAATGCAGCAACTTGTGCACTTCGTACTATTATTATGTCTGAGGTTCTTGTAGACAAATGTGTTACTAATCATAAAAAGGATAAGATATGACTTGTTGATTAAAGTTGCTCGAAGTACTGCGCGATCTGTCCCTGCAAATCATTACCTGTAAAGTAGAGAGTCAACTTGCATTCGATGGCAGATGCAGCAATTACCCCCTTTTGCTGCTGTTGTGTCGGGTTGGTTTGGCATCAAGCCTGTTCAAGAAATGGCATCCGAAAAAAGCGTGAATATGCGCATCTATGATTACAAATAAAATACAGTCAAGATGGTGGCAATGGAAAGTGGGGCACTAGCAAAGATAACCAAACAAATTCATATGGTAGTTCATAGACTTCATTACAAAATCAGTTAATTCATCAAAGTGGACCAAAGGTGTCATACAAAGCATTGAAGAT
Source organism: Zea mays (assembly GCF_902167145.1). Taxonomy (NCBI): domain Eukaryota; kingdom Viridiplantae; phylum Streptophyta; class Magnoliopsida; order Poales; family Poaceae; genus Zea; species Zea mays. The sequence goes on from NC_050097.1 coordinate 207,363,198, forward strand.
ATGCAGCAGTAGGCTGGTCCAGGCCAAGATCTAAGCAACAAGAGTACAAGACTGCAGCACATAGTCTTGCTTCAAAGACTAGAACACCTCCTTCCCACTATTGCCTCCCCAAACATAGCTATACCCTTCTTTCTTGAGACCTCAGCTGACTGGACTTTTAAGGCAATCTAGCTCACTTGCCCTGGCAGCTCAGAAAAGAGCAGACCGTGGCCCTGGAAGCAAAATGTAACATTTTCACGCTGAGACTGAGGCTCTGCGTGATAGTTATCATACTTTTTTTTATCGAACACACAGGATAGCTGTGTATATTTATATTAAGAAGAAGATAAAAAAGGTACATCGAAAACCCAACACTCCAGCACACACTCCCTAACTGCCTAGCACAAAGATAGATGCGCCTGTTACAGATACACCAAGAGGAACGACCAACACATCAAGAGCACCCTTTGCCTCTGCTAGACACCAAAGATCAAGCTCCTCTGAGACTGGTTCACAAGGCCTGCAAGGCTAGACGAAACTCCATCGAACACACATCTATTGCGAAGCTTCCCGAGAGACCAAGCCCCTAGAATAACCACAGAGTTCAGACCCTGTTTGATGGGACCAGAGAGTCAGAGACTGCCTCATTTAAATGCCGCCACCAATCACCAAAGGAAACAACTCCAGGTTCAGGGTAGAGAGACTGGAGACCAAACTTCTGAATAATGGAACCAGAACTGCCGGGAGAAGACACAGGAAGCGAGCAGGTGATCAATGGTCTCAAGTTCCTGGTCACAAAGGAGGCATCTAGGATGATGTTGCAGCCCTCTCCGATCAAGCCGGTCGGCCGTCCAACATCTATCCTGAGCAACCAACCACATGAAGAAGCGGCAATTACCCGGTGCCCAGAATTTCCAAATGCGCTCCCAAGGATCAAAGAGGATCCCTCCCTAGAAGAAACCCTCATAGGCTGACTTCGCAGAGTACTGTCCAGAGGGTGAGAACCGCCAAATGTGTCTATCCTCAACTTTCGGGTCCAGCACAATCTGAGAGAGATTATCCCAAAGCTGCAAATACTTAAGTAAGGCAGCAACACCAAGGGCGCCTTTGAGGTCCGAAATCCAAATATTTTGAGTCAAAACATCAAGAACCGTTCATCTGTTGGCTCTTCGTTTGGGAACCAGCCGGAATAGCTGCGGTGCAAGGTCAGCGATACACTGTCCATGGAGCCATTTATCTGTCCAAAAAAGCGTATTGGCTCCATTCCCAATTTCGCTACAAATAGCGATTGAGAAGAAGGACTGCACCATCTTTGGGACATGAACTGGAAGTGAAGCCTAAGGCTTATCAGGCTCAGTTTTTTGAAGCCAAAGCCATCTCATGCGCAATGCCCAGCTAAGCTTCTGAAGATCAGTGATGCCCAGACCACCAAGCTCCTAGGGTCGACAGACTTTTGTCCAAGCAACCAGACAATGGCCACCGTTGAGCTGTTTCCTTCCTCTCCACAAAAATCTCCTCATGATCTTATCTATTTCTTTGAAAGCCCACGACGGAAGCTCTACAACCATTAGCAAATATACCAACATGGAGGTCAGAACTGATTCACCAGAATTCTCCTACCTTCCCGAGATAACAGGTCGGCCTTCCAACCAGGTAGACGGTCCGGAATCCGGTCAACAAACGGCTGAATTTGGTCCCTTGTCAACTTACGCAGGGAAAGAGGCACACCTAGATATCTGCAGTGGACTTCTTTCAGCTCACATGGAAGAACGTTCTGAACCACTGCCACATCCGTCTCTATACATCACCAAAGGCATCACCAAAGAGTTCCATCATATCCATGGTTAGGTTCAAATCCAAGTCAGCAGGATGAAGAAACCACGTCGTCGGCATAAAGGGACACCCTGTGTTGCAACGCCCTTGTAGATAGGGGCTGCAGCAGTCCAACAGCGGAAGCTTTAGCAAAAATCAGACTGAGGACATCCATAACTAGGATGAATAACGAAGGGGAGAGGGGGTCCCCTTGTCGTAGCCCTCTTCTATGAAAGATGGTGAATCCAGGGATTCCATTCAGTAAGACCTGTGTAGTTGAGGATGACAACAGACCACTGAGAACATCCCGCCAGATCAGCCCAAAGCCTAGCTTCTGGAGAACCTCCAGTAAAAATGATCCTGACACTGAATCAAAGGCTTTTGTAATGTCTAGTTTTAGGAGAATATGAGCCTGCTTCTGAAGGTGGAGGAACCTGGCTGTTTGTTTTACAAGCAAAAAAATTGTCTTGAATGGATCGGCCCTTGATGAAAGCACTTTGATTCGGGGAGACCAACTCATGTAACCGTCCTGCCAATCTATTAGCAAGGATTGCGAAAGGGCCTCTAGCTGAGTTGGTTAGGTGGTTTGAATAGCACTCCTCAGGTCCTGGGTTCGACTCCCCGTGGGAGCGAATTTCAGGTTGTGGTTAAAAAAATCCACTCGTCTGTCCCACGCCAAAGCACAGGTCTAAGGCTCAGCCCCGGTCGTGGTCGTTCTCACATGGGCTTCGATGCCGCTGTGTATGGGTGGGGCAGGGGTTCGGGGGTTTTCTTGACCTGTGTGAGAAGGTCTTCTTCTTAATACAATGCCCGGGGGCTGTCTTACCCCCCGCAAGTCAAGTTTTTTTTTAATCTATTAGCAAGGATTTTGGTGATGAGCTTTGCAAAAATGTGAACCAGGCTAATTGGACGGAAATCCTTAACATGATCTGCACCCTCTTTTTTTGGGATGAGAGTGTGAAAGCAGAGTTGAGAGAATGCAGATTATCTAGCTTCCTGCTCCAAATCGCCGAGATCGCCAACATAATATCCTCTTTTATGATCAACCAACATAACTTGTAAAAGCGCCCAGTAAACCTATCGGGTCCAGGAGCTTTATCAGACGGCAGATGGGATATTGTTTGTCACACTTCTTCAACGGGAATTGGTCTGTCCAGATCAGCCAAGTCATGTGAGATAATCTTCAGTTCCTTAAGGTTGACTGTATACTCCCTGGACAGATTAGTACCTAGGAGGCTGAAATAGAAATCATGAATATCCTTCTCTTTCTCCTCATGCTTTGTGAGAATGAGATCCCCTTCCACCAGACTACCAATAAAGTTCCTTTGCTTGCGGTACCGGGCAATACTCTTTTTATTTTTGGAAACAGATAGGAGCGGTTCCTACTTCCTATATGAAAACTAGTTCTTTAGACCATGTTCGGTTACACTCGGATTGAGGCCTTGTTTAGATACTCTCATATTCACCTCAATCCATATGTATTGATGTAGATTGAAGTGTGACTTAAACTAACCTACACCCCAACACTTCAATATATGTGGATTGGAGAGAATACGAGAGTATCCAAACAAGGCCTGAAGGGGATTGAGGCAGATTGAATCCCCTCCTATTGAAATTTGACTAGCAAGGGATTTAATCCCCTTCAATCCACCCTAACCGAACAGGCCCTTAATGGGAGCGGTTCCTACTTCCTATATGAAAATGGGTTGCTTTAATAGACTATTTTTTTTCTTTGTTAAAGGACAAACCCAATGCCAGAGGCTCCCACACAAGTGGAGACATGAAAGGGATAAATGGAGGCTCATCCTTCCCTCCGGGGGCGGCCACACCCCAGCCGCGGCCCAGATCCGCCGCCGGAGGCCCACCGCCACCATGGCCTCTCCTTCCAAGTCGCGCCGACCACGACAGGCCACATCCCAGCCGCCGCTGCTCGTGCTCCCCACCGTCGGCCGCTCGGGCTCACCTTCCCTGTCCACGGCACGGGCGCGACCGCGGCCCTCCTCCCCCGCCCCGACCTCCTCCGGCCCCGGTTCCCCGTCGCGCTAGGCCGTCGCGACTCCCGCCGCTCCGACGCGCGCGACGTCGAGGGCAACCTTGGAGCCCGTGGCGGCCGCCTCTGAAGCCGGAAGGAGCGCGCGCGTCGGACATGGGGGAGCTCGCGGCGGCTTCCTCGCCCCCGCCGCCCGCTGTGCTACAAGTGGTCTTCGTCGACGGCGAGCAGAGCGTGGACCTGGGCACGGTCGTCGTGCAGCCGTCGCTGAGCGGCGTGAAGCGGTTGCAGGCCATGGTGGCGGAACGCGTGGGCGTCGCGCCGTACCAGATCTCGGCGTCCCTAGCACGGCCCCTCCGCGCACGCGCCGCATGCCCCTCGACGACGCCACCGACCTCGCCGCCGCCTCACTAGGCGCGACCAGTCTTCCCCTTCTAGGAGCGGGTGCGAGTCTCTGCGCCGCCGACCTGCTTGCCATGGGCTTCCTCTCCCTCTTCGTCGGTCACACGCTCGCGACGGCGCCGCTCCCTAGGTCGGCGCGACCCCCATGTCCGCGTGCCAGCCACCAGCAGCGGCGCTTCTCCCCGCTCGCCGGCGAGTCCTGCCTGTGCACCCCCAGCAGCCAGGCCGCCGGCTCTCCCTCCCTCGCGGCCCTTCTCCGCAGCCGCGACCCCCTCCCTTCCTCGGTGGCTCATTCCCCGCCGGCGTCCCGCTCGTCGTCAATCGGCATCCCTACCCGCTCATGCGCTATGCAGCCCCCGTCGCCGCGTTGTCCACCTCGTCCCTGACTGCATCGATGCCCAGCAGCACCTCACCATTCGAGCTTCTCCCATCACCGATGTCGTCAACACCCCTTGTCGGGTCCGGCGCAGGCCCCCGCCCGGCTGGACCCGCCCCGCCGCCCACCTCCCTTCATCGCCTTCATTGGATCCGTCGCTGCCGCAGCCTTCCCGGCGGGATCCACGTTGTTGCGACCTTCCCGGCTCGATCCGTCGTCCCTTTGGCCGGATCACGTCTTCCCGGATGGATCCGTCGCTGTCGTGGCCTTCCCGGTCGGATCCGTCGTTCCCCTTCTATTCTGCCGCGGGCGCGGACTCTATGACCGCCGCAGACGCGTGAGCTGTTGTCGGCCTCCCTAGCAGGGCTCCTTGACGTCCGGACGATCGAAGAAGCAGGAAGGTCGGCCTGTCGGTGCCCTTTTGTTGTGTCGCCCTGTCGATCGTTGACGCTCGAACGTCGACCCCTCCCGAAGATCAGGCTTCTGTTGTGTGTCTCCCGACCGCGACCACCTCGACTTCGGCTACCTCGGCATCTAGGGGCTATCGTCTTCTTGGAGCACACACCGATTTCTACTCCAGCCGCAACATTCGCACCATCACGACGCTGCGACTGCGAGGGGATTTCAACACGTCGGCTCCTACCTTCGGCCTCTACTCCAGTCTCATCGTGTGTGGTGCCCCCGTTGCGACTACGAGGGATGTTAGACTCTGTGTGTGTGAGTGTGTGTGGGCCGGCACCACTGTTGGGCTACCGGCCCATTAGGGTTAGAGTTGAGTCTCTCTATATATGTATCCCATCTCCTATCAATACAACGGTTCATCAGTTCTACATATAGAAAACACAAACTATAAAAAAAGTGTCACAACTCACCTGCCTCACGAAGTGCACTGCACACCTCTTCTTTAATGGAGTGCTGCATCTTTACTTGGGATGCAATACAACTTTCCACCAACTTCTGCAGTTCATATATTTCATGTTGAATCTGGGACATTTCACCCCTTACCCTGACTTCCATTTCCTAGGATAGAGAACATAGTAAGAATATAACTTTCCACGACTGAAATTAAACAGCAGCTCACTTACAAGTAAATTTTGGTTATCGTGATGTTGACTTCCATATGAAGAGTGCTGCCAACACTCTTGCTGATGAGCACCAAGATGTGAGACAGGAGCTGATGAACATGGAGCAGATGCCTCCTTATGAGCATCATGAATTTCATCATTTTGTCTCCAGTACATGCATTCATCATAGTATCCTCCAAAACCATCCATCATCTGTTGTTGCCTTTGTTTTTGCAGAACTATTAGCAACAGCTGGTTCATTTTATTGCTAAAGTCACTCTCAAGAGACTTTGAGACCTTTTTGCTGCAAGAGAAAGGAAGAGATAGCATGGCTAGATTCAGTTAAGCCAGTAAAAAAACAAGTCAAGCACATGAAAAATTGTTTGAAGTGTATGATAATCCTTTTTGACAAGGTGGGAAAATTATTTTGATGTTTGAACTTTAGAAACTAACTATCATACTATAAAGCTACTAATGCTAACCTGTTATTTTGAGATAAACCAAACTAACAAAAGTAGAATGGCCCGTTTACATCCCACTGCTGTCACCAATGCGGGGATAATGTGTGACTAAATGCATCTGAATTTGCAAAAGCAATATGCATAACAGTTAGGCTGGGACCAATTTACCTCTCAAGAAGGTTGCAAATGTCAGCACTGTGTGACAAAGCACGATATTCTGATTGCGTGACAACACAGAGTGATCTCCACGAGTTCGGGGAGTCTATCCAGGGGCGATCATTGAATTGAATCTGATTATTGTGATTCTCAGTATCACCCGTTGTATCCTGAGTCCTGCTATCCGGACTCAAAGTATCTATTGGTGCAGGCCAACCTAGGCTGCTTATCCATAATCCTCTCCCTTCCCAGGAACCGTTTATGCTTTGATTGTCTTCTTCGCGTAGATTATCTCCTCTAGATGACGGAGTTTCTAATTCACGCAACGTGCTTGTTGTGCTTGGGGAGATATCTTCCACAAACTGATTCTCATCTATAGTACTATGTTCACCGTACCTTGCAAAGCTTAATGCTTCACAATTGTTCTGACTGTGAACACAAAAGCTTTGACAATCTTTCTGACATGTATCCCCCTTGGTTTTCATCTGCTCGTCACACCATAGATTTCCTGAACCATCAACAAGGACTTCAGCAGATACATAAATTGACTTCTCCTCAGCTGGAACTTTATCAATACAAAATTGTTCGTCAGGCCTGCAATTGCTGAAAACAAGATTTACAAGAGGCATAGATTAGCAATAATAAGGCATAAATCTACAAATATTTCAAATTAAGTATAATTTGCTCGACTCAAGCAATGTACTATAAATCTTTACCCATTATTTTGTTGACTGTAACTGTTTGCTTTTCGTAAGTCTGTGTCCCTGCTATAATACCTGCGCCCATTAATTGGATAAATAAAATCAGCTAATCTACAGTTCTCCGCATATCCACTAAAGAAGGAAGCTCAATTCGTAGACTTGAATACCTCAACTCGCCCACATGTTTTGGTTGGTGTGGCCTAACCGGTTTTAGTAAACTCCACGGTTCATCCTCAACCGTACCTCTCTGGCGTAACAGTCTCAGACGAAGCATGGACTGCAAAGATGTGAAAGAGCATTTATATCAGCTACAGTTGAATACTGCACAGCCTGGTAAAATGAAAGTGCAGTATCTCCCATAAAAAGAAAAAGAAATTCCAATGCTCTGAGGAGAGGACATTTATACAATTACTCCATCAGAAAATGACAGCATTGATAGTGCACTACGATTTAACCAATCTTTGCCTCAGGGGAAAGAATATTCTTTTTAAGGGAAGGAAAAAGAATACTTTTGTCCTTGAGAAGAGAATAATGACACCGAAATAACTTTGTCATTGTTCTGTTTGTTTGTGCCCAGCATACGGAATTGGATCTCAAGCAATCAAAATACTTGCACAATACTCAACACAAACAAGGGCTGCTTGTAAAACTAGCAATACTTCTGCAACACACCATATTCACTGCTGACAAGCCAACGAACATGTGATGTGTTTTTACAGCAATTCAGCTTTCTTAGGTGCCAGTACCATGCACATCACTATTGGCAAGAGTTAGAGTTCCATTTGACTGAAGGTACGGTAACAACTAAACCGAACCTAAAAGATGATGGCATTAAGGATTGCTGAAATTTGCACGGTACTTGTTGCCCTTAACAAACCACCAAGCCAAGTGGGGTTGCATTACCTGGCACCTGGGACATGATTTTCCAAGATTGGTGGAGCAATGCCGAAGGCCAGGTTTCTAAAGAGAAGAGAAAAGGTTTTAACACGTTGGTAATCCTTGTGGCTTGGTGGCTGTGGAAACATCGAAACACCTGTGTCTTCGAGGGAGCTTCCCCGAGCACTAGAGATATCCTGCAGCACATCCAGGAGGATGCTACGCTGTGGGGTATGGCCGGGGCTAGAGGGCTTAGGGGCTTATGGCCTTAAGACTAGGAGGGCCTGCTGTTGTGTCATAGATAAGGGATGAGTGTGTTTTTGTATTTGTGTTTTCGTCCTCCGTAAGGAGTCGTTTGTACCCGGTCTGTTCTCAGACCTATCTCTTTCTTAATATAAATTATACGCAGCTCTCCTGCGTGTTTCAAGAAAAAAAATGTGCCACAGGTACATGAGATGATATACCAGCAATGAACCTGTTACCTGTCAAGTCATGTGGCCTCTTGACCACAACCGTGCAGCATCCACATCCCTATAACATGTCACAAAACAAAAGAGCCAAACAAACTAGAGATGTTATTCGCCCCAGACATCTCGCCTACCAGATATGCAGAGTCACAATCTGTAAACTGACCCATTGCTGTTGTCTTAGCTCCATACTTCCATTTCATACGTGTTTTTTTTTTGCAAAATACCACACTCTGTCCCAAAATATGCACACATCTCCTAAGAGTCAAACATTTTCAAGTTTGACTATATTTTTAGAAATTAATATTAACATTTGTGTCTTTAAATAGATTTATTATGAAAATATATAATGTGATTTATCTAATGATGTTTGTTGGAAATCATATCCTTTTATACATACTTGGTCAAACTTGTAACTTATTGACTGCTTGAAGTGCAAGATGTGGACTTCGGTGGGAGTATGTCCTTAATTTACTCTTTTTCCCCTTCTTTCTGGTCCAAAATGACAACCTAACAGATCCATGTACCATGTGTTTGGTTGCCCCAATACAGACGTGCAGGTGCAGCCCCGTCCAAGCCTGCATGGTGGGAGACTGGACCTCACCCATATCTCCGCGGATGCAACCCATGCAACCCGTGTCTCCTAAAATGGCTTTCCTTGTATTCGCATGTGCAGTTCAGAGCTCCATCACAAAAGCAACCAAACAGGTAAACTTACTCGGCGTGTGCAGTTCAGACCTCCATCACAAAAGCAACCAAACAGGTACACTTACTCGGTCAACGGATGCCACGGATCTAGGCGCGTGCATGAAACCAAACACACGGGTAGTCGGAAACAATTTCAGAACCTTTTGGAGTAACTTTCTATATAGTTGCACCAGAGTCCCAACTGAAAATTAAATAACCAAGCAAATAACAATAGGTGCATTTTTCCTTCGAAAAAAATATTTAAATGTAAAAAAATTTAGCCCTCGATTGATTTCATTTTGGTCTGTAAAACTGATATGTCAACGAACCCGACTAAACAAAGCAAGCACGATAATAGACTCGGCACATGACAATGATCAACAATGCCAGTTGGGAAGAAACCGATCCACCAAACTCTCATCGGGCCCCATGTTTGGGAGTCAGAATGAACAGCTCCGACCATTTTGGTTCGCTTTTAAACAAGCATTTGTGGATCAAGAAACGGAACAATATCCGAGTGATGATGAATAAACAAACAGATGTAGCAAGTACATGAGAGGATGGTCCAAACGCACAATGCGACAAGAGAAGTAGAGGTTAACCTGGATCCTGCCCTTGTGCGGGAAGCGGGACACGGCGTGGCTCTCGGCGAGCGCGGCGACCTCGCGCCTCCGGCGGTGCGCCATCGCGGCGACGAGCTCCTCCATCGCGCGGCGGCCTCGCACCGTCCGGAAGACGAGGTGCGGCGGGCGGGGGCCGTTGATCGCGCTAGCGACCGACGGGCACTGGTACGGGTAGTGCGAGGCGTCGCGCATGGGCGCGGGCGACGGGGGTGCGGACTGCGAGAGCGAGAGCTCGGACCTGGCGACGTCGTCGAGCTCGTCCTCTGGCAGCGACGACGCCCCGCTGAGCTTCTTGACGATGCAGCCTACGCGGCCGCGCGGCGAGCCGGTGTCGGAGTCGGACGCCGAGGCTGAGGCCGAGGCCGCGGCCGAGACGCCAGGGTCGGCGGGGCGCGGCGTGGCGGGGCCGACGGCCTCGATCTCGCGCCAGCGCTGGATGAGCGACGAGGCCCGGGGCCCCGCTGGCGGGAGCTCGGCGGGCGCGGTGGCGGCTGCGGCTGCGGCCGTGGAGGAGGCGTCGGACGGCGCCGGGGACGGCTCCCGGAATACGGCGGCGCGCGCGGCGACGGGGCGCGCGGCGGACGCGAGCTCGGACAGCTCGGCATCCCTGGCGACGCGGCGCTGGTCGGCGGGGGCCGGCGCGGCGCTGTCCGTGACGGTGGTGGCCGCGGCCGCGGCCGTCCAGCGGTCCAGGATTTGGCGGCGGGTCCTGGGCGTGGGCTCGCTGGCGGCGGCGGGGGAGGAGGCCGAGCCGCCGGCTCCGGCGGCGTCGGGGGAGGAGATGAGGATGGTGACGAAGCCCCTGGGCGGGGTGAGGCGGGAGGGGTCCCTCCATGATGATGCGGACTCGTGTGGCATGGCGGCCACCGAAGAGGCCATGGCCGGAAATGGGGCGTGAGGCGTGGCGGGAGCCGGGGTGAGAGGTGAAGCCGAGCCCAGGGGAACGGCGGGCGGGCGGACGCGTGTTATTAAAATGACCGCGCGCCCTGCCTCGCTATTTTCGCGGCGGAGACAGCAGCAGAGAGGGCCAGAGGGGAAGGGGAGGAGAGGGAGGGAAACCGGAAACGGCAGGCGTGTGGATGGATTTTGATCAGGTGGCTCCGCTGGCGGCCGCATACGCCGGACGGAGTCGACGGACGCAGATCCGCCGAGATGTGTGTGTGCCGTTGCCCGTTTCGGGGTGTGGTAGTGTGGCCGTGTGAGTCGCGCTCGCGCGGGCAATGGACTGCCACGTGTTTTACAGTGCGATCTGGTCGCGTCCAGACCGATGGTTTTTTATTTTCTTTTTTAAAAGATAGGCGGATGATTTCTCTCGTCTCGCGCCCAGCTTCCGGCAACCGCCTGCCCCGGCCTCTGCTCGCGTCGCGGGGGGCAAGCCAACCATCGAGCAGGTCGCGTCGCGGCGGCAGGGTGCCGGGTTCGGGTGGGTCGTGGAGTACTGGAGTGGCTTCGATAGTTCGGTGTCGTGCGTCGAGCCCGGGGTACCCGTTTCGTTTGTGCACATGCGCGAGATACATAGGGCCTGTTTAGTTCAGCTTTTTTCTGACCAACTTTTCTGAAAATCTGGCTGTGGGGAGAATCTGGCTGTGGGAAGAATCTAAGTATCATTACGATTACGTGTCGAGGAAAATAAAGTTGTTCATAAGGCTCAGGATCTAGAAAGTGATGGATTCCTACTATTACAACGACTCAACCGATTATGTGTTTATATTGATTTTGGATGGTTTTTATCCCAACAAATTTTATAGAAGCTGACTGAAAAGCTGAGCGTTTGGCAGTCCGCAGCAGCTTTTGGTGGTCAGAAGCTGCCAGAAGCCAAAACAAACAGGGCCACAGCCGTGCCGTGTGCATGGGTTCTCGCTTTCGAGGAGAAATGAATGCCCAGCGGTCTCTAGAGTCGATGTCGCGGATATCCAGACCTGTCGTCTGAAAAGTTGATGGCGGCTTCAGCGGAGCGGCGACTCCCCACTCCCCAGTCCCAGAGGCCAAAGCAAGGATCTGATGAGTCGACATGGGTTCTCCCAAAAGCACCTGCGCCTGACGGCGTTTTGCTCCCATTTCCAGGCCCGTATACACCCTGCCCGTCTGCACTCTCGGTCAGGTCACCGCCTGTCCGGAGATGCAGCATGCGTGCCATGATTACCGAGACGTGCCGTCGCACGTATATAAGGGCGTACCCAACTAAGATTCACTCTTTTTTATACGTGGAGAGAAAATATTGAGAAAACAAGAATATAATAGCTAGTGATAATTAAATAGATAAAAGATTTCTAGTATTCTAAGAAACTGAGTATATTACGTGTAACATCATATACTTATGGTGAGATAAATTACTATTTTTATTTTTCTCTTAACTTTATATCAGCTAGCTATTTGAGATTCCTGACATGGCCCGAGAGTAAACGGATCCATTGACGAAAGATGGCGCTTTCCACTTCCCGTATTGTCCTGGCCGTGAGGAAAAGGATCCATTGCCGATGATGTCGGTATCCTACTTTCTTGAGATTCGGGATCGAGTAGTTCAGTGGTCGGAACTTTGGTCTCGTTTGATATGGCTCTGGCTACTTTAAAAATGACTTCGGCACTGGCTTCTCTTCAAGTAGCTTCTCTGTAGAAGTTAGTGTTTTTAACAAATCGTTTAGTAAAACGACTCCTCCTGACACGAGAACACGAGAGAAGAGAAGTGAGAGGGGGAGCCGCTATGACCCAATTTTTTTTGGCTCCGGCTTCTCTCTACAAAAATGGCTTCGCCTCCTCGGTGTTTTTATTGGAGCTCTTTTTTGAGACCATTTGGGAGGGCTCCTCCAAAAGCCGGATCCAGTTTGAGAGCCTTCCCAAACAAGCCCTTCACCTAAAACGTGTTGGATTAATGTGGGTCCGACACAAATTTAATATTCAATAATAATCAATGTTAAAGGTCCACTTCAATGCTACGATGTACTAATACTTTAGTACCATGTCGGGACAAATCAATCAACTTAAATAGGTGAACTATTGATACATCTATTGATAAGTTGTGAAAAAAGGATAAAGGGCTGTCACACGCGCGCGCCATCGGCCAGGATGTGGTCGTGGGCGTGGCTCATGGCAGATCATACCTTGGTTCCAATATTCTTCTCTAACGATTGCGCATTTTGCCTAAAGTGATGACCGTTCGTTAATGTCTGTTTTATGTCTTATGGCTAGCAACGGACGTCTCTGATGGCATTGACTTCTGACTGGTTGTAACGGCTATCATTTTCTGGTTCTGATGGCGACCGTTACTATTCGTTCGTCTCCCTCTGCGCGTACAAATACGGAGGAGGTGAAGCGGTTTCTTGTTACATGCGAACATACTCTCATACATGTTGCACACAGCCCATCCTGTCCCACCTTCTGTGAGCATAGAGAGAGTGGGAGAGCATGCCTCCAAAATCGCCGTGCGCAGAGCTACACTTACACGGGTGTGCGGGCGATCAAGTTTTTGGGGAGCGTACTCGCGATTGCTCGCTTCGTCTGCTCGACCGGCACTGATCAGGTTCCTCGTCGCCGACGCAATTCGAGGGACTGCACCGCATACATCTGCATGCATCGACTGCATACGATTATATCAAACATACACACGAGATGTCTCGTGTGAATGGAGCCACTGGTGGCTTAAGCATCGGTCCCTCTACAGGGTACATTCTATTCTTAGTAATTGTGCATATTTTATTGTTCTTTACACACATGCACATACACGTCGTTACCTACATGACTCTGTTTTCTGAATTATATTAAAACTAATAATGCCTAATTTTCTAACAAAATATACAACTAGTACATACCTTTGTACATATCTTGTCTTCTCCATCTATTTTTTTTCTTTCCATACGACGACGTCTGCGTGATCCTTCAGCTGTACTCCTACTATACGGGAGTACTACCTAATACTGGTGAGTTCTATTTTTTTTATTTGGTTGAGCATTGCAGCAGTATCGGATGATCCGTGGTACTAATATATGTGTGGGTATATCGCGACTTGTTCTTGAGCCCAACAACTGCCAACATTTGCATCATATATTGTGTTTAGCTACGTTTCTGCTTTGACAATCTATTTGTCTACTCGACCTGATCGAAGCAGAGCCGTTAAGTAGTTCCTGAAGGATAACGTTTACCTAGTGTTCATTTATAAACTAAAACGCGATAAATAAAAAATGAGAGTACTTTATATTTTTATTAGGACTTGATACGTTCGCTATTATCGTCTACGACTGAAAATCACCAGATAAAACTGAATAGCAGAATCCCAGACTTGGATGGTCTTCATGTATATGTACCTTCCTGCCGTATATAAACGTAGGTACACCGCAAGCAGGGCTAGTTTGTAGTACTACCTAGGGCCTGTTTGGATACCTGGGCTAAAAGCGAAAAGGCTAAAATTTATCCCATTTGTGGCCTAAAATACCAAACAGACCGGCTAAAATGCGGCTAAAAAACTTTAGCTGTGTTAGCCCACGAGGAGGAGCAAAACTGGGCTTCTCTGCCCACAATTCCACTATATGTTGGTCTTTTTGTACAGCATTAATTGCTTCACTATGTGTTTTAGCTAGAGTATCTAAACATGGTGGGCTAAATTTTAGCCTGTGAACTTTAGCCCTTTGGTTTTAGCTCAGGGTAACCAAACAGGCCCTTAGCATGATCCGTATTTAGTTCGTGTCTCACTATTTGATATGTCGGGTCAATTTTTTTGAATTGGATCGGGTTTTGGATAAAAGATTACGACATGTGCTCTGTATATAAATTATTGTGGATAAAAAATTATAGCACACCCATTATATTAATCTGGTTGGATCAGGCTGAGTTTTTTTCAAACGAATCGAATTAAGTTGGTCGGGTCGAGTAGCCGATGATCAACTCTATGGATGCACAAACCCAAGAGCTTGGCTAACATGCTTTTGAAATTGAAATTGGATGAGCGTAAAGGCTGTCTCCAGCAGGAGACTGTAAAGGGTCCTGTACTCTAAATGTAGGGGACGGTCAGATCCTTTATCCCTCCAGCAAGGAACTCTAAAGCGTCCTCTAAAATTTAGAGGATGGCATGCGTCCCCTATCTATAGAGGGTGCTCTATACACTGTAGACCTTTTTGTGTCTGTACGCTCACGTGGTGACGAGTACTAAAAAATAATATAGAATGTCAAATCTAGTACACTGTTGATATATGAAAGTCGCCTAGAGGGGAGGTGAATAGGGCAAAACTGAAATTTACAAAGTTAATCACAACTACAAGCCGGGTTAGCGTTAGAAATATAATCAAGTCCGCGAGAGAGAGTGCAAAACAAATCGCAAGCGAATAAAGAGTATGACACGCGGATTTGTTTTACCGAGGTTCGGTTTTAGCAAACCTACTCCCCGTTGAGGTGGTCACAAAGACCGGGTCTCTTTCAACCCTTTCCCTCTCTCAAACGGTCCCTCAGACCGAGTGAGCTTCTTCTTCTCAAACACTTGGAACACAAAGTTCCTGCAAGGACCACCACACAATTGGTGTCTCTTACCTCAGTTACAAGTGAGTTTGATCTCAAGAAAGATTGAGAAAGAAAAGAAGCAATCCAAGCGCAAGAGCTCAAAAGAACACAACAAATCTCTCTCACTAGTCACTAAAGCTTTGTGTGGAATTTGGGAGAGGATTTGATCTCTTGAGTGTGTCTAAAATTGAATGCCTAGCTCTTGTAAGTGGTTGGAAGTGTGAAAACTTGGATGACTTGAATGTGGGGTGGTTGGGGGTATTTATAACCCCAACCACCAAACTAGCCGTTTGGTGGGGCTGTTTGTCGCATGGTGCACCGGACAGTCCGGTGCGCCAACCACGTCACCAGGTCGTTGGGTTCCGACCGTTGGAGCTCTGACTTCTGGGCCCGCTTGGATGTCCGGTAGCACACCGGACATGCACTGTAGAGTGTCCGGTGCGCCACTTCGCGCGTGCCTGACTCCTGCGCGCTCTGGCGCGCATTTAATGTTGTAGCAGGTGACCGTTGGCGCCGGATAGCCGTTGCTCCGCTGGCTCACCGGACAGTCCGGTGTACACCGGACACGTCCGGTGAATTATAGCGGAGCAAATTCCCGAAGCTGGCGAGTTCCAGAGTCGCTCTTCCTTGGGGCACCGGACACTGTCCAGTGTACACCGGACAGTCCGGTAAATTATAGCGGAGTGCCTCTGGCTTTTCCCGAAGGTGAAGAGTTCAGCGTGAAGTCCCCTGGTGCACCGGACACTGTCCGGTGGTGCACCGGACAGTCCGGTGCGCCAGACCAGGGCTGCCTTCGATTATCCCTTGCTCTCTTTGTTGAACCCAATACTTGGTCTTTTTATTGGCTAAGTGTGAACCTTTGGCACCTGTATAACTTATACACTAGAGCAAACTAGTTAGTCCAATTATTTGTGTTGGGCAATTCAACCACCAAAATCATTTAGGAAATAGGTGTAAGCCTAATTCCCTTTCAATCTCCCCCTTTTTGGTGATTGATGCCAACACAAACCAAAGCAAGTATAGAAGTGCATAATTGAACTAGTTTGCATAATGTAAGTGCAAAGGTTGATTGGAATTGAGCCAATATAAATACTTATAATATATGCATGGATTGTTTCTTCATTTCTAATATTTTGGACCACGCTTGCACCACATGTTTTGTTTTTGCAAATTCTTTTGTAAATCCTTTTCAAAGTTCTTTTGCAAATAGTCAAAGGTAAATGAATAAGATTTTGCTAAGCATTTTCAAGATTTGAAATTTTCTCCCCTTGTTTTAAATGCTTTTCCTTTGACTTAAACAAAACTCACCTAAATGAAATCCTCCTCTTAGTGTTCAAGAGGGTTTTGATATATCAATCTTGAAAAACTACTCTCTCCCCCTGGTGAACATAATGAGATACCAATTTGAAATTTACCAATTGAAAATCCTTAGTTTTAAAATTAGGTGGTGGTGCGGTCCTTTTGCTTTGGGCTCATGCTCTCTCCCCCTTTGGCATAAATCGCCAAAAACGGAATCATTAGAGCCCTTTAACTACTTTCTCCCCTTTGGTAAAATAAAATATGAGTGAAGATTATACCAAAGTAGGAGAGATGTTCTCTCCCCCGAAGATGGAGAGTTGCGCGGAGCGACGGCGAAGGATGAGTTACGGAGTGGAAGCCTTTGTCTTTGCCGAAGACTCCAATTTCCTTTCAATACACTTATGACTTGGTTTGAAATATACTTGAAAACACATTAGTCATAGTATATGAAAGAGACATGATCAAAGATATATAAAAGAGCTATGTGTGCAATTTAACAAAAGAAGTTCCTAGAATCAAGAATATTTAGCTCATGCCTAAGTTTGTTAAAAGTTTGTTCATCTAGTGGCTTGGTAAAGATATCGGCTAATTGATTTTTAGTGTTGATATATGAAATCTCGATATCTCCCTTTTGTTGGTGATCCCTTAAAAAGTGATACCGAATGGCTATGTGTTTAGTGCGGCTATGCTCAACGGGATTATCCGCCATGCGGATTGCACTCTCATTATCACATAGAAGAGGAACTTTGGTTAATTTGTAACCATAGTCCCTAAAGGTTTGCCTCATCCAAAGTAGTTGCGCGCAACAATGGCCTGCGGCAATGTACTCGGCTTCGGCGGTAGAAAGAGCGACCGAATTTTGCTTCTTTGAAGCCCAAGACACCAAGGATCTTCCCAAGAACTGGCAAGTCCCCGCTGTGCTCTTTCTATTGATTTTACACCCCACCCAATCGGCATCGAAATAACCAATTAAATCAAAAGTGGATCCCCTAGGATACCAAAGCCCAAACTTAGGAGTATAAACTAAATATCTCAAGATTCGTTTTACGGCCTTAAGGTGAGCTTCCTTAGGGTCGGCTTGGAATCTTGCACACATGCATACGGAAAGCATAATATCCGGTCGAGATGCGCATAAATAGAGTAAAGACTCGATCATCGACCGGTATACCTTTTGATCGACAGATTTACCTCCCTCGTCGAGGTCGAGATGCCCATTAGTTCCCATGGGTGTCTTGATGGGCTTGGCATCCTTCATCCCAAACTTGTTTAGAATGTCTTGAGTATACTTTGTTTGGCTTATGAAGGTGCCCTCTTGGAGTTGCTTCACTTGAAATCCTAAGAAATATTTCAATTCCCCCATCATAGACGTCTCGAATATTTGTGTCATGATCCTACTAAACTCTTCACATGTAGACTCGTTAGTAGACCCAAATATAATATCATCAACATAAATTTGGCATACAAACAAGTCATTTTCAAGAGTTTTTGTGAATAAAGTAGGATCGTCCTTTCCGACTTTGAATCCATTAGTGATAAGGAAATCTCTAAGGCATTCATACCATGCTCTTGGGGCTTGCTTGAGCCCATAAAGCGCCTTAGAGAGTTTATAAACATGGTTAGGGTACTGAAAGGGAAATGTGCCCTTGGGCCATTTCTAAGTATTTTGGTGATTGAGTGACAACACAAGTGCTTAAATGTGAATCTATACCCATGGATGGACAAAGTGCAAATCAAGAGTAAAGGTATGTTTCTAAGCCTTAGTACATTGTTTTGAGGACTAATGTATTGTGTCTAAGTGCTTGAAACAGGAGAAATCGAGTCAGAGAAAAGTTGGCTGTGTACAGCCAAATGGCTGTTTCGGTCTGGGGCACCGGACTGTCCGGTGGTGCACCGGACAGTGTCCGGTGCGCCAGGCTGCCTCGAGCGAAGTGGCCGCCCTCGGGAAATCTCCGACGGCGTACGGCTAAAATTCACCGGACTGTCCGGTGTGCACCGGACTGTCCGGTGAGCCAACGGTCGGCCGGGCCAACGGTCGGCCGCGATCTGCGCGGGACACGTGGCCGAGCCAACGGCTAGAAGGGGGCACCGGACTGTCCGGTGTGCACCGGACATGTCCGGTGCGCTAACGGCTCCAAGTCTGCCAACGGTCGGCTTCGCTATTTAAGGAAGGAAATCGGGCACCGGACAGTGTCCGGTGTGCACCGGACTGTCCGGTGCACCCGACGACAGAAGGCAAGAAAGGCCTTCCAGATTTGCTCTCAACGGCTCCTAGCTGCCTTGGGGCTATAAAAGGGACCCCTAGGCGCATGGAGGAGAACACCAAGCAACCTTAGAGCATTCTTGATCATCCACACTCAGTCTTTGCGCATTCGTTTCTCATTCTCAGTGATTCGAGCTCCGTTCTAATGAGAACTTTGAGATAGTCTTTTGAGCTCGATTCTTGGTCGTGTGTGTGCGCATTTTGCTATGGATTTGTGTGTGTTGCTTCCCTTCCTTACTCCGTGATTCTTTGTGAACATCAAAAGTGTAAGGGCGAGAGGCTCCAAGTTGTGGAGATTCCTCGCGAACGGGATAAGAAAAGAAAAGCATAACACTGTGGTATTCAAGTTGATCATTGGATCACTTGAGACGAGTTGAGTGCAACTCTCGTCCGTTGGGACGCCACAACGTGGAGTAGGCAAGTTTTGTACTTGGCCGAACCACGGGATAAATCACTGTGTCTTCTCTGTGTTGAATTCTTTGTGATTATCGTATTGTGCAAGACCTTCTCTCTAGCCACTTGGCGATTATTGTGCTAACACTTAACAAGTTTTTGTGGCTATAAGTTTAAGTTTCACAGGATCACCTATTCACCCCCCCCCCTCTAGGTGCTCTCAATTGGTATCAGAGCCGTTCTCTTCAAGAAGGGACTAATCGCCCGAAGAAATGGATCCTAAGGGGAAGGGAATCGTGATCAACGACAAGGAGAAGGAGTCCTTCGTCAACGAGCCGAAGGATGACAAGCCTACTGACTCGGGCTCGGGCCACAAGCGTAAAGATGGGAAGAAGAAGAAGACAAGGCGTATCAAGGAGATCGTCTACTACGACGATAGCGATGAGTCTACTTCTTCCCAAAAGGACGACGACAACGACTACAGGAAGACGGTCAATTCGAACTTTTCATTTGATTATTCTCGTATTCCACATAGTTCGAATTCGCATTTGCTTTCCATTCCTCTTGGCAAACCTCCACACTTCGATGGGGAAGACTACGGATTTTGGAGTCACAAAATGCGTAGTCACTTATTCTCTCTCCATCCAAGCATATGGGAGATTGTAGAGAATGGAATGAAATTTGATAGCTCGGATAGCCCTATGCTTATAAATGAACAAATCCATAGAAATGCACAAGCTACTACTGTTCTATTAGCATCTTTGTGCAGGGAAGAGTACAATAAGGTGAGCGGCTTGGACAACGCCAAACAGATATGGGATACCCTCAAGATCTCTCACGAGGGGAACGACATCACCATGCTCACTAAAATGGAGTTGGTGGAGGGCGAGCTTGGACGATTCGCAATGATAAGGGGAGAGGAGCCAACCCAAACTTACAACCGGCTCAAGACCCTTATCAACAAAATAAGGAGCTACGGAAGCACGCGATGGACGGACCACAACGTCGTCCGCCTAATGCTAAGGTCCTTTACCGTTCTTGATCCTCATTTGGTGAACAATATTCGTGAAAATCCCAGGTACACCAAGATGTCGCCCGAAGAAGTTCTTGGGAAGTTCGTAAGCGGGCGAATGATGATCAAGGAAGCGAGATACGTGGACGACGCGTTGAATGGTCCCATTCATGAGCCTCAACCAATTGCTCTCAAGGCAACAAGGAGCAAGGAGGCACTACCAAGCAAGGTGGCGCAAGTTGAGGCGGCCGGACTAAATGTTGAGGAGATGGCCCTCATCATTAAGCGCTTCAAGACGGCGCTTAAAAGTCGCAAGGGATAGCCAAGCAAGACCAAAGCCAAGGGGAAGCGCTCATGCTTCAAATGCGGTAAGCCTGGTCATTTCATTGCTAACTGTCCCGATAATGAAAGTGACCAGGAAAAGGGGAACGAAAAGGAGAAGAAGAAGCATTACAAGAAGGCCAAGGGCGAGGCACATATCGGAAAGGAGTGGGATTCGGATTGCTCCTCCTCCGACTCCGACAATGAAGGACTCGCCGCCACCGCCTTCAACAAGTCATCTCTCTTCCCCAACGAGCGTCACACTTGCCTCATGGCAAGGGAGAAGAAAGTAAGCACTCATGATACTAGTACTTATGCTTCTTCGAGTGAGGATGAGTCTAGTGATGATGATGACATAGACTATTCATGCTTATTCAAGGGCTTAGATAGATCTAAGATAGATAAGATTAATGAGTTGATTGATGCTTTGAATGACAAGAATAGATTACTAGAAAAACAAGAAGATCTTTTATATGAGGAGCATGATAAATTTGTTAGTGCACAAAATTCTCTTGCTCTAGAAATTAAAAGGAATGAAATGCTCTCTGGTGAATTATCTACTTGTCATGAAATCATTTCTACTTTAAAAGGTGTCAACAATGATTTAAATGCTAAGTTAGAAGTAGCAAATAAATCTAATTCTTGTATAGAACATGTTGTAATTTGTACTAGGTGTAAAGATTTTGACATTGATGCTTGTAGTGAACACCTAGTTTCAATTTCCAAGCTTAATGATGAGTTGGCTAGTCTTAATGCTCAACTTAAGACTAGCAAGAATGATTTCGATAAGCTAAAATTTGCAAGGGATGTCTACACGATTGGTAGACACCCCTCAATTAAGGATGGACTTGGCTTCAAGAGGGAAGCCAAGAACTTAACAAGCCATAAGGCTCCTATATCCGCCGAGGAGAAAGGGAAGGCTCCTATGGCTAGTAGTACTAAAAGGAACCATGCTTTTATGTAGCATGATAGGAGACAAACTAGAAATGCTTATAGGAGTTATAATGCTTATGATGATTTTGATTCTCATGCCATGTTTGCTTCTAGTTCTTCCTATGTGCATGATAGAAATGTTGGTAGGAGAAATGTTGTTTATAATATGCCTAGGAGAAATGTTGTTAATGTTCCTAGAAAAGTTATGAATGGACCTTCTACAATTTATCATGCCTTAAATGCTTCCTTTGCTATTTGTAGAAAGGATAGGAAGATAGTTGCTAGAAAATTAGGGGCAAAATGCAAGGGAGACAAAACTTGCATTTGGGTCCCTAAGGATATTTGCACTAACCTTGTAGGACCCAACATGAGTTGGGTACCTAAGACCCAAGCCTAAATTTGCCTTGCAGGTTTATGCATCCGGGGGATCAAGCTGGATTATCGACAGCGGATGCACAAACCATATGACGGGGGAGAAGAAGATGTTCACCTCCTACGTCAAGAATAAGGATTCCCCAGATTCAATTATATTCGGTGATGGGAATCAAGGCAAGGTAAAAGGGTTAGGTAAAATTGCAATCTCTAATGAGTACTCTATCTCTAATGTGTTTTTAGTAGAGTCTCTTGGATATAATTTGCTATCGGTTAGTCAACTATGCAATATGGGATATAATTGTCTTTTTACAAATGTAGATGTGTCTGTCTTTAGAAGAAGTGATGGCTCACTAGCATTTAAGGGTGTATTAGACGGCAAACTTTATTTAGTTGATTTTGCAAAAGAGGAGGCCGGTCTAGATGCATGCTTAATTGCTAAGACTGGCATGGGCTGGCTGTGGCATCGCCGCTTAGCACATGTGGGGATGAAGAACCTTCACAAGCTTCTAAAGGGAGAACACGTGATAGGTTTGACTAACGTGCAATTCGAAAAAGATAGACCTTGTGCAGCATGTCAAGCAGGTAAACAGGTGGGAGGAGCACATCACAGCAAGAATGTGATGACCACATCAAGACCCCTGGAGCTGCTACATATGGACCTCTTCGGACCCGTCGCTTATCTAAGCATAGGAGGAAGTAAGTATGGTCTAGTTATTGTTGATGACTTTTCCCGCTTCACTTGGGTATTCTTTTTGCAGGATAAGTCTGAAACCCAAGGGACCCTCAAGCGCTTCCTAAGGAGAGCTCAAAATGAGTTTGAGCTCAAGGTGAAGAAGATAAGGAGCGACAACGGGTCCGAGTTCAAGAACCTTCAAGTGGAGGAGTTCCTTGATGAGGAAGGGATCAAGCACGAGTTCTCCGCTCCCTACACACCACAACAAAATGGTGTGGTAGAGAGGAAGAACAGGACGCTCATCGATATGGCGAGGACAATGCTTGGAGAATTCAAGACCCCCGAGTGCTTTTGGTCGGAAGCCGTGAACACGGCTTGCCACGCCATCAACAGGGTCTACCTTCATCGCCTCCTCAAGAAGACTTCGTATGAGCTTCTAACCGGTAACAAACCCAATGTATCTTACTTTCGTGTATTTGGGAGCAAATGCTACATTCTAGTGAAGAAGGGTAGAAATTCTAAGTTTGCTCCCAAAGCTGTAGAAGGGTTTTTTGTTAGGTTATGACTCAAATACAAAGGCGTATAGAGTCTTCAACAAATCATCGGGTTTGGTTGAAGTCTCTAGCGACGTTGTATTTGATGAGACTAATGGCTCTCCAAGAGAGCAAGTTGTTGATTGTGATGATGTAGATGAAGAAGATGTTCCGTCGGCCGCTATACGAACCATGGCGATTGGAGAAGTGCGGCCACATGAACAAGATGAACGAGATCAACCTTCTTCCTCAACTATGGTGCTTCCCCCAACTCAAGACGATGAACAGGTTCATCAATAGGAGGCGTGTGATCAAGGGGGAGCACAAGATGATCATGTGATGGAGGAAGAAGCGCAACCGGCACCTCCAACCCAAGTTCGAGCGATGATTCAAAGGGATCATCCCGTCGACCAAATTTTGGGTGACATTAGTAAGGGAGTAACTACTCGATCTCGATTAGTTAATTTTTGTGAGCATTACTCCTTTGTCTCTTCTATTGAGCCTTTCAGGGTAGAGGAGGCCTTGCTAGATCCGGATTGGGTATTGGCCATGCAGGAGGAACTCAACAACTTCAAGCGCAATGAAGTTTGGACACTGGTGCCTCGTCCCAAGCAAAATGTTGTGGGAACCAAGTGGGTGTTCCGCATCAAACAGGACGAGCACGGGGTGGTGACGAGGAACAAGGCTCGACTTGTGGCAAAAGGTTATGCCCAAGTCGCAGGTTTGGACTTTGAGGAGACTTTTGCTCCTGTGGCTAGGCTAGAATCAATTCGTATCTTGCTAGCATATGCCGCTCACCATTCTTTCAGGTTGTACCAAATGGATGTGAAGAGCGCGTTCCTCAACGGGCCGATCAAGGAGGAGGTGTACGTAGAGCAACCCCCTGGCTTCGAGGATGAACGGTACCCCGACCATGTGTGTAAGCTCGCTAAGGCGCTCTATGGACTTAAGCAAGCCCCAAGAGCATGGTATGAATGCCTTAGAGACTTTTTAATTGCTAATGCTTTCAAGGTTGGGAAAGCCGATCCAACTCTTTTTACTAAGACTTGCAATGGTGATCTTTTTGTGTGCCAAATTTATGTCGATGACATAATATTTGGTTCTACTAATCAAAAGTCTTGTGAAGAGTTTAGCAGGGTGATGACACAGAAATTTGAGATGTCAATGATGGGCGAGTTGAACTACTTCCTTGGGTTTCAAGTGAAGCAACTCAAGGACGGCACCTTCATCTCCCAAACGAAGTACACGCAAGATCTGCTAAAGCGGTTTGGGATGAAGGACGCCAAGCCCGCAAAGACGCCGATGGGAACCGACGGACACACCGACCTCAACAAAGGAGGTAAGTCCGTTGATCAAAAAGCATACCGGTCCATGATAGGTTCTTTGCTTTATTTATGTGCTAGTAGACCAGATATTATGCTTAGCGTATGCATGTGTGCTAGATTTCAATCCGATCCTAAGGAGTGTCACTTAGTGGCGGTGAAGCGAATTCTAAGATATTTAGTCGCTACGCCTTGCTTCGGGATCTGGTATCCTAAGGGGTCTAACTTTGACTTAATTGGATACTCAGATTCCGACTATGCTGGATGTAAGGTCGATAGGAAGAGTACATCAGGGACGTGCCAATTCTTAGGAAGGTCCCTGGTGTCGTGGAACTCTAAGAAACAAACCTCCGTTGCCCTATCCACCGCTGAGGCCGAGTATGTTGCCGCAGGACAGTGTTGCGCGAAACTACTTTGGATGAGGCAAACCCTCAGGGACTTTGGCTACAATTTGAGCAAAGTCCCACTCCTATGTGACAATGAGAGTGCTATTCGCATGGCGAAAAATCCTGTTGAACACAGCCGCACAAAGCACATAGACATCCGGCATCACTTTTTGAGAGACCACCAGCAAAAGGGAGATATCGAAGTGTTTCATGTTAGCACCGAGAACCAGCTAGCCGATATCTTCACTAAGCCTTTAGATGAAAAGACCTTTTGCAGGCTGCGAAGTGAGCTAAATGTCCTAGATTCGCGGAACTTGGATTGAATTGTAGCATACATGTGTTTATGCCTTTGATCATGTTCATTCTGCATTTTGTTGCTTAATGTGGTGCTCAAGTTGTACAAACACTCCCTGGACCTCACAAGTCCTGTTTGCAAATGATGCACATATTTAGGGGGAGCTGTGCTACAACTTGACCCTTTGAGACTAACCATGTACTTGAGTTTGGTTGTTTTAGTCTCCAAGGAGAGTTGAAAGGGAAAAGGTGGACTTGGACCATGCAAGACTTCCACTGCACTCCGATGAAGAGAGTAACTTTTCCAAGTTCATCTTTATACTCTTATTGCCTTTGTATTCTTATTTGAAGATTTTGGTGAGGCAATGGGGTTAAAGGGCCAAGATTGATCCTGTTTTGGTGCTTGATGCCAAAGGGGGAGAAAATAAAGGCCAAAGCAATAGATGGATCAACCACCACTTGAGAAATTTTGAAAATAGTCAAATAGAGCTTTTTGTTTTGTCAAAACTCTTGCATTGTCTCTTTTGTCAAAAGTTGGCCTCTTGTGGGGAGAAAAGTTGATTATGGGAAATAGGGGGAGTTTTTGAAATCTTTGACCAATCTCTTTTGGAAAGACTCTCTTTATGCTTCAACATGTGTGTTTGACTTAGAGATAGAGATTTGAGTTTGATTTGCAAAAACAAACCAAGTGGTGACAAAGGATGATCCATATATGCCAAAATTGAATCAAAATAAATTTGAGTTTTATTTGAAGTGATATTGCACTTGTTCTAGTTGCTTTATGTTGTGTTGGCATAAATCACCAAAAAGGAGGAGATTGAAAGGGAAATGTGCCCTTGGGCCATTTCTAAGTATTTTGGTGATTGAGTGACAACACAAGTGCTTAAATGTGAATCTATACCCATGGATGGACAAAGTGCAAATCAAGAGTAAAGGTATGTTTCTAAGCCTTAGTACATTGTTTTGAGGACTAATGTATTATGTCTAAGTGCTTGAAACAGGAGAAATCGAGTCAGAGAAAAGTTGGCTGTGTACAGCCAAATGGTTGTTTCGGTCTGGGGCACCGGACTGTCCGGTGGTGCACCGGACAGTGTCCGGTGCGCCAGGCTGCCTCGAGCGAAGTGGTCGCCCTCGGGAAATCTCCGACGGCGTACGGCTAAAATTCACCGGACTGTCCGGTGTGCACCGGACTATCCGGTGAGCCAACGGTCGGCCGGGCCAACGGTCGGCCGCGCGATCTACGCGGGACACGTGGCCGAGCCAACGGCTAGAAGGGGGCACCGGACTGTCCGGTGTGCACCGGACATGTCCGGTGCGCCAACGGCTCCAAGTCTGCCAACGGTCGGCTTCGCTATTTAAGGAAGGAAATCGGGCACCGGACAGTGTCCTGTGTGCACCGGACTGTCCGGTGCACCCGACGACAGAAGGCAAGAAAGGCCTTCCAGATTTGCTCTCAACGGCTCCTAGCTGCCTTGGGGCTATAAAAGGGACCCCTAGGCGCATGGAGGAGAACACCAAGCAACCTTAGAGCATTCTTGATCATCCACACTCAGTCTTTGCGCATTCGTTTGTCATTCTCAGTGATTCGAGCTCCGTTCTAGTGAGAACTTTGAGATAGTCTTTTGAGCTCGATTCTTGGCCGTGTGTGTGCGCATTTTGCTGTGGATTTGTGTGTGTTGCTTCCCTTCCTTACTCCGTGATTCTTTGTGAACATCAAAAGTGTAAGGGCGAGAGGCTCCAAGTTGTGGAGATTCCTCGCGAACGGGATAAGAAAAGAAAAGCATAACACTGTGGTATTCAAGTTGATCATTGGATCACTTGAGAGGAGTTGAGTGCAACTCTCGTCCGTTGGGACGCCACAACGTGGAGTAGGCAAGTTTTGTACTTGGCCGAACCACGGGATAAATCACTGTGTCTTCTCTGTGTTGAATTCTTTGTGATTATCGTATTGTGCAAGACCTTCTCTCTAGCCACTTGGCGATTATTGTGCTAACACTTAACAAGTTTTTGTGGCTATAAGTTTAAGTTTCACAGGATCACCTATTCACCCCCCCCTCTAGGTGCTCTCAGGTACTCACTATCTTCAAAGCTGGGAGGTTTCTCAACATAGACCTCTTCCTTGATTGGTCCATTGAGGAAAGCACTTTTCACGTCCATTTGATAAAGCTTAAAGCCATGGTAAGTAGCATAGGCCAATAATATACGAATTGACTCAAGCCTAGCTACGGGTGCATAGGTTTCACCGAAATCCAAACCTTCGACTTGGGAGTATCCTTTGGCCACAAGTCGAGCTTTGTTCCTTGTCACCACACCATGGTCATCTTGCTTGTTGCGGAAAACCCATTTGGTTCCTACAACATTTTGATTAGGACGTGGAACTAAATGCCATACCTCATTCCTAGTGAAGTTGTTGAGCTCCTCTTGCATCGTCACCACCCAATCCGAATCTTGAAGTGCTTCCTCTACCCTGTGTGGCTCAATAGAGGAAACAAAAGAGTAATGCTCACAAAAATGTGCAACACGAGATCTAGTGGTTACCCCCTTATGAATGTCGCCGAGGATGGTGTCGACGGAGTGATCTCGTTGGATTGTTGGTGGACTCTTGGGTGTGGCGTCTTTGTTCTTCATCCTCCTTGTCTTGCTCATTTGCATCTCCCCCTTGATTATTGCCATCATCTTGAGGTAGCTCATTTGCTTGATCTTCTCCTTCATCAATTTGAGCCTCATTCTCATTTTGAATTGGTGGAGATGCTTGCGTGGAGGAGGATGGTTGATCTTGTGCATTTGGAAGCTCTTCGGATTCCTTAGGACACACATCCCCAATGGACATGTTCCTTAGCGTGATGCATGGAACCTCTTCATCACATATCTCATCAAGATCAACTTGCTCTACTTGAGAGCCGTTAGTCTCATCAAACACAACGTCACAAGAAACTTCAACTTGTCCGGAGGACTTGTTAAAGACTCTATATGCCCTTGTGTTTGAATCATATTGAAAGGATCACGATGCCCAAGAGGGGGGGTGAATTGGGCTTTTCTAAAAATCAACACTAATTAAAACCTAAGCAAGAGCTAAACAAGAGCCCAACTTCACCCCAACAACTAGCACTAAGAAAATAATACTAGAAATGTAACAAGGCTAAAACAATGCTTCAAATACTTGCTAAACAAATACACAAAGTAAATAGCTTGAATTAAGTGCGGAATGTAAAGCAAAGTTTAGAAGACTCCTCCAATTTTTCCCGAGGTATCGAAGAGTCGGCACTCTCCACTAGTCCTCGTTGGAGCACCCGCGCAAGGGTATCGCTCCCCCTTGGTCCTCGCAAGAACCAAGTGCTCACTACGAGATGATCCTTTGCCACTCCGGCGCGGTGGATCCCTCGAGACCGCTTACAAACTTGAGTCGGGTCACCAACAAGATCTTCACGGTGATCACCGAGCTCCCAACGCCACCAAGCCGTCTAGGTGATGCCGATCACCAAGAGTAACAAGCCATAGACTTTCGCTTGACCAAGAGAAGCCTAATGCAAGTGGTGTGTGCTCTAGGTGGCTCTCACTAGCGCTAATGAGGAACAAGCGCGGATTATGATTCTCTAATCTCCTCACTAGGCTTTTGGTGCTTGCAATACTCTACCAAGGTGCTGGAATAAATGTGGAGTGCAAGACAATGAATATGGTGGGTGGAAGGGGTATAAATAGCCCTCACCCACCAACTAGCCGTTACAGGAAACCAGCTGCGCGATGGCGCACCGGACAGTCCGGTGCGCCACCGGTGCGCCAACGGTGCGCCACCGGTGCGCCAACGGTCACTTCCAACGGCTAGTTCTGACAGCTAGCCGTTGGACTCATGACGCACCGGACAGTGAACAGTCCACTGTCCGGTGCACACCGGACAGTCCGGTGCGATGTCCGGTGTGCCACTAAAATTCATCTCCGAAGGCAGCGCTCTCGGGATTCTGCGACTGGGAAGGCTCTGCTGTGGACCAGCCTGGTCCCACCAGGCAGAGGGTGCACCGGACAGTCCGGTGCACACCGGACAGTCCGGTGCCCCAAAGCCAGAAACCCTAAGTCTTGTTTTTCAGCTGATTTTCAAATCGGTTTTCGCTCTAACTTGTGTGTGAGTTCTAGAGTGACACCTAGCACTGTGTATGAGTGTGATTGTGCACCAACACTACACTAGAACTCTCTTGGTCAAACTACTCATCGACAACCCCTCTTTATAGTATGGCTAAAAGAAGAATAAAAAGCCTAATTAAAATGCGAGTGTCCACATCTCCTTGACACTCGGACTCCGTAGACCTTCACCTTTTGTTTCGTCGTTTTAGCCGTCGCTTCGAGTTCTTATCTCCGGGATTGTTTTCTCCGTTGTAGTACTTCTACCTGTCATGTGACCTAACTTACCATTTGTCTCTGCAAAACACACGTTAGTCACATATAATAATACGTTGTCATTAATCACTAAAACCAACCAGGGGCCTAGATGCTTTCAATCTCCCCCTTTTTGGTGATTGATGACAACCCTACAAGTTTTGTGAGAGTAGTTTGTTTTGAAGATTCTGTCAATAGAAAGAATGGTTAGTTATACTCAGTAATTTTTGACAGAAGAAATGTGTACCATAATAATAAGAGTGAGCGCATACACATCATAAGATTCTTGTTCATATAAAAGAGAAAGTAAATTAATGAAACAAGAGCTAGAAGACTGGTGATTTGAAATAAGGTGAAAATGTAATACACACAGTCAACCAAAAGCAACGAGAGTATATGACGAGTTTGTGAGCCAAAAACATAAAGCTAGTACAGAGAGTAGCAGGCACAAATATTACATCAAAAGGACACTGACTCTCTACTAACTCTCTGACTCCCCCTAGCTCTCACAACTCATATCTCTCCCCCTTTGGCGTCAAACACCAAAAGGGACCTAAACATCGGATGCAGGAGGAGGCGACGGGGGCGCATCCAGTCGAGGTCGAGGTAGCAGAGCAAACGCCGACGGAGGGTCAGAGTCAGTCTCGGATCCAGGATCTGCGGTAGAAGCTGGAGCTGGTACTGACTCGGACGCAGGCAGCGCTGCAGGAGCTACCGGAGCAGAAGCAGTCACAGATACTGCCACAGCGGTAGTGGTAACAGCAGATGCTGGTGGCACTGGCGGCTGCGGGCAGACAGAGCTGAGAACTGGTGAAGTGAACGCCAAGGTGACCGGCCGGAGCGGAGAGGTAACAGCAGGGGGTGCAGACAAGATCGAAGGCACTACTGGAGCGTGAAGCGAAGAAGGCGGAGCAGACTGAACTGGAGACGCTGAGATACCAGAATGCTGAAGCATGAGGGCCATGAATGCCCTATTCTCTGCCCTATCCTGAATAAGCTGCTGCTGAAGAGCATCCTGCCTGTCCTGCATGCTCTGAAACATCGAGAGCATACGGTCGGATAAACGGGCCTGCTCGGCTGCCAGGAGAGCCTGCTGCTGGGTGAGAGTCTGCTGCTGCTGGGTGAGAGTCTGCTGCTGCTGGGTGAGAGTCTGAAGAATCGAAGCAAGAGCAGGGTCCAAAGCTGGAGGAGCAGGGGCAGCACGGGAACTCCCAGCCTCATGATCATGTGAGCGTGGAGGCATAGGAGGCGGAGGCGGAAGAGGAACCCCAAAATCATCATCATCATCATCAGCTGCTGCACCCTGGGAGTCAAACTGTCGAAGTGCAGCATCCTCGGCCTGAGTGTCAAACACAGGAGCATAAGCTGGCACTGGAATCTCAGGAGCAGGACGGTAAGATCCAAATACAAGGCGTGAGGCCTCAAGGGTACTCTGAAAACGAGGTGGCTGGATCAGCTGCGCAAAGATGTGGCACAAGTAGTGAGCATAAGGTAGCTGCCGACGAGCACGAATCCCATCCAGAACGGTGTCCTCAATCTCACAGATCAGAAAATCCACAACATCAAACTCAGAGTGGGATACCAGGGCACCAAGGAGCCAAAGCTGAATATGAGTGGTAGCCTCCCTGTATCCCATCCTAGGCAGGAGTGTCCGTCTGACGAGCTCATACAAGTACTTCGCTGCAGTAGTGAAGTCTGCTGGAGAACGTCGCGACCCATCTGAAAAAGGCGGGCGGAACAGAGCCGCGACGTGAGCTGTCCCTGGAGCCACACCGCCGTGAGGGCGACGTGGAGGATCTGAAGTGCCGTAACAGAGACTGTGGAGGCGAGTCGACGAATCAGGGAATCCAAAAAGCTGTCTGATCTGACTGGCAGTGATCATGACATCCTCGCGCTCAAAGCGGAACCTCATCCACTGATGATCCGGGTCAATCCAAACAGAGGCATAGAAGACGCGGACCCACTCCTCAACATATCTGCCGCTGATAGTCAGAAAGGATAGAAGGCCTGGCAAATATGTGAGATGCGCCTCAGACTCAGCACCGGCTGCTAGCAAGAAGGCTGGAAGATCTAAGAGGCGGTGAACACGTAGCGCAATCTGAGCTGACATCTGTGCCCTGAAGAAAGACTCCTGAATCCGAGTGCTGAAAAGAACTCCTGCTGCTGGGTCTCTCTGAGCTGGCAGCCAAGACTCCACGGGTACGTACCTGAACCGACGTACCCGGGCTGCAGTAGCACGCTGAAGATCAAATAGACGAGGATCCGAAGCCAGAGGACGGACCTCAGTCTCATCACGCTCCCGGAAGCGAGGAGGAGGGACAGGTGGAGCGGAAGTGGGAGCCTGAGCAGGGGTAGCAGTGGAAGCTGGCGTGGTGCTGGTAGTGGGTATGGCGGTGGAGGTGGATGGAGCAATAGGAGTGACTGGAGCAGGCAGAGTGGGTGGCGGAGTGGAAGCGGAGGTGTGAGTGGAGGAGCGAGACCGGGAGGCGAGACGACGAGCACGGAAAGCAATCTGATCTGAAGGAACATTCGGCTGATCTCCAAGTGCTGCCTGTGCAGCGGCTGCTGCAGCTGCTGCTGCTGCACGAGCCTCTCTGTCCGAACGCCGCTTCTTGCGGCCTTCCTGCTGCTCCAAAAAAACAGTCTTCCCCTTCACCTGCCTGAAGGGGCGACGGGGGTCCTCGTCATCGCCACCCCCTGATGTCGACGGATTCTTCGTGCGCGGCATCCTGAACTAAAGTCTGGAAAGCGCACACTGGAGGTGACAATCCAGGCAGAACGGAAGACGGCACACGGTCACACAGGGTCACTGAAATGACAGAAGAGGTGAGCACGTATTAGTCACATAGTCATAAGTATATGAAATGTGAATAAATACATACACAAAGAGATATGGCACGAGACGGGACGATTGATAAGTCAAAAGCCGTGAAAACGACGTTTGACGGACAAATAGAGACATAGGATGATTGGAATGCAAATTGAGGCACAAAACGATATGGGATTGAGCCGATACTTCACGAATAGGTTTATATAGGTCAATATGAGTGAAGTGTGTGCTTGGTTTGAATTTAGGCGAAGAAATAGGGTTTTGGGCACTCGGCTCGGAAACGATCGTGCAAAACGAGAATTTTGGTTAAATTTAAGCCTGGGGTCTCGGATTGGCGTGAAATTTGGCAAGTAGGTTACTGGAAGTGTGGTGAAGGTGCCTGAAAAATTTGGGTTCAATTGGAGCAAATTTGGCTGGTTTGGGCATTTCACCGAGCACTTGGTGGGCGTGGATTTAGGGTTTTAGGAATATAGCCATTTGAGGTGGGAATGCCCTCCCGAAGGAGCTAAGAGTTTGCAGGGATACACAACAGAGACAATAGAGCACAAACCACCAATTGGATTCGCAGGATTTCACAGAAATTGGAAAGATTGGCACAAGGGTGGAGGTCACTGCCTA
Source organism: Zea mays (assembly GCF_902167145.1). Classification (NCBI taxonomy): domain Eukaryota; kingdom Viridiplantae; phylum Streptophyta; class Magnoliopsida; order Poales; family Poaceae; genus Zea; species Zea mays. The sequence goes on from NC_050097.1 coordinate 207,395,893, forward strand.
AGCGACAGAGAAACGAGAGAGAGAGAGAGGGAGGACAGTGGGCTGCTCACCGAGGGGGAGCAGAGGGGGTGCGCAGGTCACCGGAGATGGAGGCCGCCGGAGATGGAGGCCGCCGGAGTTGGAGGTCGACGGCGAGCGCTGGGAATCGCCAGGGACAGAGAAGACAGAGCGCAGCCAGGGAGAAGAAATGAGACAGAGCCCCTGGCTCGGTCGGGCTGGGGCGATTTTTTAAAACGCGATATGGGCACACCGGACAGCCTACAGTGCCTGTCCGGTGCACACCGGACATCGCACAGTAGCTGTCCGGTGAACCACCGGACAGCGCACAGGAAAAGAGAGATTTTGCGCGCGGCTGCCGGTGCACCGGACAGTGCACAGTGCAGTGTCCGGTGCACACCGGACTGTCCGGTGATCCCAGACAGAGGAGAGTTTGAAAAATTTTGAATTTTTCTATCTAACTCCTAACCAAACCAAATCCCAACTTATAATCACACAAAAGAACACTTGTTGGGACAGGTATTGGCACCCTCATATACTTTTCAAAATATTTTGCCATAGGCTAGATAATTTTTTTAGAGAAAATAGGCAAATGGTGAAATTTGCATTTGGGCTTGCACTAGGGGTCTTCAAGAGTGATTTGAGTTTTGAATACTCCCCCTAAGTGCAGTACCTCATGCATATTTCAAGAATCAATAATTGCTTGAAAGTAAGAATTTAAGTGCTAAAAGCTTAAAACTAAGACTTGTCAAGTTTGACCCGAGTTAAGCTTTTTCACTCGCTTTATTGGCGGTTATCTCAACTAGGTTAGACAAGCCCTAGATGCAATACAAGGAATTTAAATATGCAATGCAAGTGACAACACCATTTGACATTTCACATAAAATTTCTGAGATCAAGGATATTTAGTTCATTCCTCAACATGCAAAAGCGGGTCTTATCAAGTGGCTTAGTGAAAATATCCGCTAATTGATCTTCCGACCTCACTCCTTCTAAAATAATATCTCCTTTAGCAACATGATCTCTAAGGAAGTGATGACGGATATCAATGTGCTTGGTGCGAGAGTGTTGTACAGGATTATTAGCAATTTTAACAGCACTCTCATTATCACACAACAAAGGTACTTTTTCTAGAACTACACCATAGTCTAGAAGAGTTTGTTTCATATATAAAATCTGTGTGCAACAAGCACCTGCGGCAATGTATTCCGCTTCGGCAGTTGACAAGGCAACACTATTTTGCTTTTTGGATGTCCATGAAACTAGTGATCTACCAAGCAAATGGCATCCCCCAGAAGTACTTTTCCTATCAATTTTGCAACCGGCATAATCCGAATCGGAATAGCCAATTAAATCAAAAGTAGCTCCTTTGGGATACCACAGACCAACGCTTGTGGTGTGCTTGAGATACCTAAGAATTCTCTTAACAGCGCGAAGATGAGCTTTCTTAGGATTAGATTGAAATCTAGCACACATGCAGACACTAAACATGATATCGGGCCTAGATGCGGTAAGGTATAATAAACTACCAATCATAGAACGGTAGAGAGTTTGATTAACCGGGTTACCTCCCTCATCTAAGTCGAGATGTCCATTTGTAGGCATGGGGGTCTTGATTGGTTTGCACTTCTCCATGTTGAATCTTTTCAACAAGTCTTTGGTATACTTCTCTTGAGAGAGAAAGTTACCATCTTTCATTTGCTTGACTTGAAAGCCGAGGAAGTATGTTAGCTCACCAATCATTGACATCTCGAACTCCTTCGACATCAACTCACCAAATTCCTTGCAATGACAGTCACTTGTCGAGCCAAAGATTATATCATCAACATATACTTGACAAATGAAAATATCACCGTTATGTTTCTTGGTGAAGAGAGTTGTGTCGACGGTCCCGATTTTGAAGCCCTTTTCGATGAGGAAGTCGCGAAGACGCTCATACCAAGCCCTTGGAGCTTGCTTTAGCCCATATAGCGCCTTGGACAACCTGTAAGCATGGTTAGGATATCTAGGGTCTTCAAATCCAGGCGGTTGCTCAACATATACAAGTTCATTTATGAAGCCATTTAAAAATGCACTTTTTACATCCATTTGATAAAGTTTTATATCATAACATGATGCATATGCAAGTAGGATACGGATGGCTTCCAGTCGAGCAACCGGTGCAAAGGTCTCTCCAAAATCTAAGCCTTCAACTTGAGAGAATCCTTTTGCAACAAGTCTTGCCTTGTTTCTTACAATCACACCTTGATCATCCTGTTTGTTTCTGAACACCCACTTTGTTCCAATGATTCTTGCATCTTGTGGGGGCTTCTCTAGAGTCCAAACTTCGTTACGGGTGAAGTTGTTAAGTTCTTCATGCATGGCATTCACCCAGTCCGGATCCTGTAGCGCCTCATCTATACAAGTAGGCTCAACACAAGAAACAAAGGAGTGATGTTCAATAAAATTAGCATGTTTATGTGATCGAGTAATAACCCCTTGTGAAGGACTCCCGATGATTTGGTTTTGAGGATGAGCTTGAAGTAGTGATGAGTTTCTCCTGTCAATCACTTGGGAAGAAGATCCTGGAGCATCAACATCTTCGGTTTGTACCCTTGCTTGTTCATGAGAGACAAATGTATCTTCATTTGCATGCCTCTCATCTTTTTCATTATCTTGTGGTACATTTGATGAAGAAGGCCTGTCAATGATTTGCACCTCTTCTTCATCTTCTTTTGGTTTGATAGCTCCAATAGGCATGTTCTTCATTGCTTCCCTAAGTGGCTCATCACCTACATCATCAAGATTTTCAAGTGCTCCTTGGGAGCCATTAGTCTCATCAAATTCCACATCATATGTTTCTTCTACCACGCCAGTGGCATGGTTGAATACTCGATATGCTTTGGACTTTAATGAATAACCCAAAAGAAAACCAATATCACAACGTCTTTGAAACTTCCCTAGATGATGGCGTTTTTTGTAGATGTAGCATTTGCACCCAAACACCCGGAAGAAAGAGACGTCTGGCTTTTTCCCATTTAGCAGTTCATAGGGAGTCTTCGCAAGTAGCCGGTGAGGAAATAGCCTGTTTGATGCATAGCAAGCAGTGTTGACAGCTTCGGCCCAAAACCTCTCCGGTGTGTTATACTCATCAATCATTGTTCTTGCAAGAGTGATCAAGGTCCTATTTTTCCTTTCAACAACTCCATTTTGTTGAGGTGTATATGTGGCAGATACTTCATGCTTGATCCCAATTTCATCACAGTACTCATGAATGTTGGTGTTGTCAAATTCTTTGCCATTGTCACTTCTAATCTTCTTAATCTTGCAATCAAATTCATTTTGAGCTTTCTTGGCAAACTTTTTGAATATAGATGCAACTTCAGATTTGTCATGGAGAAAGAACACCCAAGTGTATCTTGAGAAATCATCAACAATCACTAAACAGTAGAGGTTGCCACCGGCACTGACATAATTTGTAGGTCCAAATAAATCCATATGAAGTAGTTCTAGTGGCCTTGATGTTGACATGAAAGCTTTAGTGGGATGTGTATTAGCAACCTGCTTTCCAGCTTGACATGCACTGCATGGCTTGTCCTTTTCAAATACCACATCCTTTAATCCTCTAACCATATCTTTCTTTAATACCTTCTTGAGTGTGCTCATCCCAACATGTGCAAGCCTCCTATGCCAAAGCCATCCAAGAGAAGCTTTGGTGAAGAGGCAAGTTCTTAAGTCTGCATCTTCTGAAGTGAAATCCACTAAGTAGAGGTTGTTGTATCTAAATCCCTTGAATACCATTGATTCATCATCCATTTTTGTTATAATAACCTCTGATGGAGTGAATAAGCATTGAAGTCCAAGATCACAGAGTTGTCCTACTGATAATAAATTGAAGCTCAAAGGTGCAACTAAGAGAACATTTGATATTGATAAGTCATTTGAGATTGCCACCTTGCCAAGTCCTTGTACTTTTCCTTTTGAGTTGTCTCCAAATGTGATTTTATCTTGACCATCAACATTCTCATCTAATGAGGTGAACATCCGTGGGTTGCCTGTCATATGTTGTGTGCATCCACTGTCAATAACCCAATGGCTCCCACCGGTCTTGTAGTTCACCTACATTCACAGACAATTCAAGCTTGAGTTTTGAGAGCCCTATATTGCATAGGACCAGTGACTCTCTCAATTAAGGACTTTGCCACCCAGATTTGTCTAGGTCTACTCTTATTTGGTGGACCTAGGAATGTAACCTTAATTTTTCCATTTGCAACCTTTCTTAGAACATAGTGAGCATTGAAAGCAAATGGTCTTGAGTGCTTAGGCAAGGGAGTTGGTGGTTTAGCTTTGCAGTTGTGGGCAAAATGACCTTCATTTCCACACTCAAAGCATTTGATAGGCTTGTGAGTCTGCATTGGCTTGTGTTGAGTGATAGCTTTCTTTTGCATAAAAGCATTGTATCCAATACCACTCTTGTTATTTTTCATAACAGTGTTCATAAGCAGCTCATTTTGGAGGTATTGACCCTTGTTGAACTTTTGCACACTTGTTGCAAGATGTTCATTTTCACTTTTTAATTTCTTGACCTCATTCTTAAGCCTTTGATTATCCACTGCCAACTCATTGTTGAAATCATTGTTCTCAATAGCAACTTTTCCTCTAGTAGTTGCATCAGTCAAATAATTCTTCAATTTTTGATTGTCTAAAGTCAGGACTTCAACTTTTTCAGTCAATTCAGCATGTAGACTAGTTTGCTCTTCTTGAACCAAATCATCACATGAGGTTGCTACATCAAGCTTAACAACAGGGTTAATAGCCTCATGTGTTTTGCAAGATAAAAGTTCATTTTCAACAAGAAGATTGTCATGATCAAATTTAATTTGAGTATAGTCTTCCTTGATCTTAACTAGTCTATTTTGCAACTCCCTATTAGCTTCATTTAATTTGTCATATTTCTCCTTAGCATCTTTTAGGGAGTTTGTGAGCTCATTTATAGTTGATGACATAGTTTTATTTTCTTCTTTTATTTCATCACTAGCCTTCATAACTATGTCATACTTGGCCTTTAAAGATTCATTTTCATTTTTTAACCTGTCACATTTAGCTTTTGACTTTCTAATGATTTGAGTATATTCTTTAAGTAAGTCAGCTAACTCATCATATGAAGGTGAAGCAAATTCTTCATCACTATCACTATCACTAGCATCATCAATATTAATATCATTTTGTACCTTTCGTTCACCCCTAGCCATAAGGCACAGGTGAGAAGTGGATGATGGCGATGGTGGTGGTGAAGAGAAGTCCCCGGCGATGGCCGCAACTTTTTCATCATCCTCTTCTTCACTTGAAGAAGATCCACTTGATGACTCGACGTCGGTGAGCCAGTCGCCAACAATATAAGCCTTTTCATTCTTCTTTTTGTGGAACCTCTTTTGCTTCCCATCCCTTCTTTTGAAGAATTTCTTTTCTTTCTTTTCATCATCACTGTCATCTTCTTTCTTGCCCTTGAACTTGTTCTTCTTGGGCTTGTTGCATTGATGAGCAAGATGACCAAGCTCACCACAGTTGTAGCAGTCCATCTCAGAAATGGGCTTTCTTTTGTTGGAGAAGAACTTCTTCTTTCTTGAATCAAATTTGATGCCTTCTCTATTTAGCTTCTTCAACATCTTGGTGGTCTTCCTTACCATCAAGGCAATGTTTGCATCAAGGTCGTCATCACTTGAGGATTCTTCCTCAACTTGAATTTTTGCTTTTCCTTTTCTTTCATGATTTGCTTTGAGAGCCAAATCCTTTCTTTTGGAAGATGATTCTTCTTTGTTGATGTGCATGTACATCTCATGAGCATTGATCTTTCCCAAAATTTGTGTAGGTGTGGTAACTGAAAGATCCATTTGATGTAGCACAGTGACAATGTGTCCATATTTGTCTATTGGGAGGACACTGAGAATCTTCCTCACAACATCCGGTTGTGAGATTTGAGTAAGCCCCAATCCATTGACTTCCTCTACAAGAATATTAAGTCGTGAGTACATAGCGTTTGCATTTTCATTAGTAAGCATTTCAAAAGAATTTAACTTTCGCATAGCTATGTGATATCTCTCCTCACGTTCACTTCTAGTTCCTTCGTGTAGAGCACAAATGTCCATCCACAAATCATGAGCATTTTTATGATTCCGAACTCTATTGAACACATCTTTGCAAAGGCCTCTAAAAAGGGTGTTTTTGGCCTTCGCATTCCATTTCTCATAATTGAACTCATCACCTACAAGATTTGTGGGATCTCTAGGTTGGGGAAACCCTTGAGTGGCGGCTTTATAGACACCAATGTCTATAGCCTCTAAGTATGCTTCCATACGAATTTTCCAATAAGGAAAATCGTCACCATCAAAAACGGGAGGAGGTCCATCCCCACCGGACATCGTAACTCTAGCGGTTAACTAATCTATGAGCAACAAGGCTCCGATACCAATTGAAAGGATCACGATGCCCAAGAGGGGGGTGAATTGGGCTTTTCTAAAAATCAACACTAATTAAAACCTAAGCAAGAGCTAAACAAGAGCCCAACTTCACCCCAACAACTAGCACTAAGAAAATAATACTAGAAATGTAACAAGGCTAAAACAATGCTTCAAATACTTGCTAAACAAATACACAAAGTAAATAGCTTGAATTAAGTGCGGAATGTAAAGCAAAGTTTAGAAGACTCCTCCAATTTTTCCCGAGGTATCGAAGAGTCGGCACTCTCCACTAGTCCTCGTTGGAGCACCCGCGCAAGGGTATCGCTCCCCCTTGGTCCTCGCAAGAACCAAGTGCTCACTACGAGATGATCCTTTGCCACTCCGGCGCGGTGGATCCCTCGAGACCGCTTACAAACTTGAGTCGGGTCACCAACAAGATCTTCACGGTGATCACCGAGCTCCCAACGCCACCAAGCCGTCTAGGTGATGCCGATCACCAAGAGTAACAAGCCATAGACTTTCGCTTGACCAAGAGAAGCCTAATGCAAGTGGTGTGTGCTCTAGGTGGCTCTCACTAGCGCTAATGAGGAACAAGCGCGGATTATGATTCTCTAATCTCCTCACTAGGCTTTTGGTGCTTGCAATACTCTACCAAGGTGCTGGAATAAATGTGGAGTGCAAGACAATGAATATGGTGGGTGGAAGGGGTATAAATAGCCCTCACCCACCAACTAGCCGTTACAGGAAACCAGCTGCGCGATGGCGCACCGGACAGTCCGGTGCGCCACCGGTGCGCCAACGGTGCGCCACCGGTGCGCCAACGGTCACTTCCAACGGCTAGTTCTGACAGCTAGCCGTTGGACTCATGACGCACCGGACAGTGAACAGTCCACTGTCCGGTGCACACCGGACAGTCCGGTGCGATGTCCGGTGTGCCACTAAAATTCATCTCCGAAGGCAGCGCTCTCGGGATTCTGCGACTGGGAAGGCTCTGCTGTGGACCAGCCTGGTCCCACCAGGCAGAGGGTGCACCGGACAGTCCGGTGCACACCGGACAGTCCGGTGCCCCAAAGCCAGAAACCCTAAGTCTTGTTTTTCAGCTGATTTTCAAATCGGTTTTCGCTCTAACTTGTGTGTGAGTTCTAGAGTGACACCTAGCACTGTGTATGAGTGTGATTGTGCACCAACACTACACTAGAACTCTCTTGGTCAAACTACTCATCGACAACCCCTCTTTATAGTACGGCTAAAAGAAGAATAAAAAGCCTAATTAAAATGCGAGTGTCCACATCTCCTTGACACTCGGACTCCGTAGACCTTCACCTTTTGTTTCGTCGTTTTAGCCGTCGCTTCGAGTTCTTATCTCCGGGATTGTTTTCTCCGTTGTAGTACTTCTACCTGTCATGTGACCTAACTTACCATTTGTCTCTGCAAAACACACGTTAGTCACATATAATAATACGTTGTCATTAATCACTAAAACCAACCAGGGGCCTAGATGCTTTCACATATCCTAGTAAAAAGTCTTCTACAGTCTTAGGAGCAAATTTAGATTTTCTACCTCTTTTAACAAGAATAAAGCATTTGCTACCAAAGACTCTAAAATATGAAATGTTGGGCTTTTTACCGGTTAGGAGTTCATAAGATGTCTTCTTGAGGATTCAGTGTAGATACAACCGGTTGATGGCGTAGCAGGCGGTGTTGATCGCCTCGGCCCAAAACCGATCCGAAGTCTTGTACTCATCAAGCATGGTTCTTGCCATGTCCAATAGAGTTCTATTCTTCCTCTCCACTACACCATTTTGTTGTGGGGTGTAGGGAGAAGAGAACTCATGCTTGATGCCCTCCTCCTCAAGGAAGCCTTCAATTTGAGAGTTCTTGAACTCCGTCCCGTTGTCGCTTCTAATTTTCTTGATCCTTAAGCCGAACTCATTTTGAGCCTGTCTCAAGAATCCTTTTAAGGTCTCTTGGGTGTGAGATTTTTCCTGCAAAAAGAACACCTAAGTGAAGCGAGAATAATCATCCACAATAACTAGACAGTACTTACTCCCGCCAATGCTTATGTAAGCTATCGGGCCGAATAGATCCATGTGTAGGAGCTCTAGTGGCCTGTCGGTCGTCATGATGTTCTTGTGTGGATGGTGAGCACCAACTTGCTTTCCTGCTTGACATGCGCTACAAATCCTGTCTTTCTCAAAATGAACATTTGTTAATCCTAATATGTGCTCTCCCTTTAGAAGCTTATGAAGATTCTTCATCCCAACATGTGCTAGTCGGCGGTGCCAGAGCCAGCCCATGTTGGTCTTAGCAATTAAGCAAGTGTCGAGTTCAGCTCTATCAAAATCTACCAAGTATAGCTGACCCTCTAACACTCCCTTAAATGCTATTGAATCATCACTTCTTCTAAAGACAGTGACACCTACATCAGTGAATAGACAGTTGTAGCCCATTTGACATAATTGAGATACAGAAAGCAAACTGTAATCTAAAGAATCTACAAGAAAAACAATGGAAATAGAATGGTCAGGAGATATAGGAATTTTACCCAATCCTTTGACCAGACCTTGATTTCCATCCCCGAATGTGATAGCTCGTTGGGGATCTTGGTTTTTCTCGTAGGAGGAGAACATCTTCTTCTCCCCTGTCATGTGGTTTGTGCACCCGCTGTCGATGATCCAACTTGAGACCCGGATGCATAAACCTACAAAACATGTTTAGTTCTTGACTTTAGGTACCCAAATGGTTTTGGGTCCTTCGGCATTAGATACAAGAACTTTGGGTACCCAAACACAAGTCTTTGACCCCTTGTCTTGCCCCCAACATACTTAGCAACTACCTTGCCAGATTTGTTAGTCAAAACATAAGATGCATCAAAAGTTTTAAATGAGATGTCATGATCATTTGATGCACTTGGAGTTTTCTTCTTAGGCAACTTAGCACGGGTTGGTTGCCTAGAGCTAGATGTCTCACCCTTATACATAAAAGCATGATTAGTGCCAGAGTGAGACTTCCTAGAGTGAATTCTCCTAATTTTGCTCTCGGGATAACCGGCAGGGTACAAAATGTAACCCTCGTTATCCTGAGGCATGGGAGCCTTGCCCTTAACAAAATTAGACAGTTTCTTAGGAGGGGCATTAAGTTTGACATTGTCCCCCTTTTGGAAGCCAATGTCATCCTTGATGTCAGGGCGTCTCCCACTATAAAGCATACTACGAGCAAATTTAAAATTTTCATTTTCAAGTTCATGCTCGGCAATTTTAGCATCTAATTTTGCTATATGATCATTTTGTTGTTTAATTAAAGCCATGTGATCATGAATAGCATTAATATCAACATCTCTACATCTAGTACAAATAGAAGTATGCTCAACGGTAGATGTAGAGGGTTTGCAAGATTTCAATTCTACAACCTTAGCATGCAATATATCATTTTTAGTTCTAAGGTCGAAAATTGTAGCATTGCAAACATCTAATTCTTTAGCCTTAGCAAGCAATTTTTCATTTTCAATCCTAAGGCTAGCAAGAGACATGTTTAATTCTTCAATCTTAGCAAGCAAATCATCATTATTATTTCTAATATTGGGAATAGAAACATTACTAGCAATAGAATCAACCTTAGCTAACAAATTAGAATTCTCATTTCTAAGGTTGTCTATAGTCTCATGGCAAGTGCTTAGCTCACTAGATAATTTTTCACATTTTTCAACTTCTAGAGCATAAGCATTTTTAACTTTAACATGCTTTTTGTTTTCCTTGATTAGGAAATCCTCTTGGGAGTCCAAGAGATCATCCTTCTCATGGATGACACTAATTAATTCGTTTAATTTCTCCTTTTGCTGCATGTTTAAGTTGGCAAAAAGAGTACGCAAATTATCTTCCTCATCACTAGCATTATCATCACTAGAGGACTCATATCTAGTGGAGGATTTAGATTTAACCTTCTTCTTTTTGCCGTCCTTTGCCATGAGGCACTTGTGGCCGACGTTGGGGAAGAGAAGTCCCTTGGTGACGGTGATGTTGGCGGCGTCCTCGTCGTCGGAGGAGTCGCTAGAGCTTTCGTCGGAGTCCCACTCGCGACAAATGTGGGCATCGCCGTCCTTCTTCTTGTAGCATCTCTTCTTCTCCTTTCTTCTTCCCTTCTTGTCATCGCCCCTGTCACTAGAAATAGGACATTTTGCAATAAAGTGACCGGGCTTACCACACTTGTAGCAAACCTTCTTGGAGCGGGGCTTGTAATCTTTCCCCCTCCTTTGCTTGAGGATTTGGCGGAAGCTTTTGATGACAAGCGCCATTTCCTCGTTGTCGAGCTTGGAGGCGTCGATGGGTGTTCTACTCGGTGTAGACTCCTCCTTCTTCTCTTCCGTCGCTTTGAATGCGACCGGTTGAGCTTCGGACGTAGAAGGACCGTCAAGCTCGTTGATCTTCCGTGAGCCCTTGATCATAAATTCAAAGCTCACAAAATTCCCGATTACTTACTCGAGAGTCATTAGTGTATATCTTGGATTGCCACGAATTAATTGTACTTGAGTAGGGTTAAGGAAAATAAGTGATCTTAAAATAACCTTAACCACCTCGTGGTCATCCCATTTCTTGCTCCCGAGGTTGCGCACTTGATTCACCAAGGTTTTGAGCCAGTTGTACATGTCTTGTGGCTCCTCCCCTTGGCGTAGACGGAAGCGACCGAGCTCCCCCTCGATCGTTTCCCGCTTGGTGATTTTGGTGAGTTCATCACCCTCGTGTGCGGTCTTGAGCACGTCCCAAACTTCCTTGGCGCTCTTTAAACCTTGCACCTTGTTGTACTCCTCCCTACTTAGAGAAGCGAGGAGTATGGTTGTGGCTTGGGAGTTGAAGTGCTCGATTGGGCCACCTCGTCTTCATCATAATCTTCATCCCCTACGGATGGTACCTGTGCTCCAAACTCAACAACATTCCATATACTTTTGTGGAGTGAGGTTAGGTGATATTTCATTAAATCACTCCACCTAGCATAATCTTCACCGTCAAAGGTTGGCGGTTTGCCTAATGGAACGGAAAGTAATGGAGTATGTCTAGAAGTACGAGGATAGTGTAAGGGGATCTTACTAAACTTCTTGCGCTCATGCCGCTTAGAAGTTACGGAGGGCGCGTCGGAGCCGGAGGTAGATGGCGATGAGGTGTCGGTCTCGTAGTAGACCACCTTCCTCATCTTCTTTTTCTTGTCCCCACTCCGATGCGACTTGTGGGAAGAAGCTTTCTTTTCCTTCCCCTTTCCCTTTTTGCGGGACTCTTCCGATGAAGCCTTCACGTGGCTTGTAGTGGGCTTTTCGCCGGTCTCCATCTCCTTCTTGGCGTGATCTCCCGACATCACTTCAAGCGGTTAGGCTCTAATGAAGCACCGGGCTCTGATACCAATTGAAAGTCGCCTAGAGGGGGGTGAATAGGGCGAAACTGAAATTTACAAAGTTAATCACAACTACAAGCCGGGTTAGCGTTAGAAATATAATCAAGTCCACGAGAGAGAGTGCAAAACAAATCGCAAGCGAATAAAGAGTATGACACGCGGATTTGTTTTACCGAGGTTCGGTTTTAGCAAACCTACTCCCCGTTGAGGTGGTCACAAAGACCGGGTCTCTTTCAACCCTTTCCCTCTCTCAAACGGTCCCTCGGACCGAGTGAGCTTCTTCTTCTCAAACACTTGGAACACAAAGTTCCTGCAAGGACCACCACACAATTGGTGTCTCTTGCCTCAATTACAAGTGAGTTTGATCTCAAGAAAGATTGAGAAAGAAAAGAAGCAATCCAAGTGCAAGAGCTCAAAAGAACACAACAAATCTCTCTCACTAGTCACTAAAGCTTTGTGTGGAATTTGGGAGAGGATTTGATCTCTTGAGTGTGTCTAGAATTGAATGCCTAGCTCTTGTAAGTGTTTGGAAGTGTGAAAACTTGGATGACTTGAATGTGGGGTGGTTGGGGGTATTTATAACCCCAACCACCAAACTAGCCGTTTGGTGGGGCTGTCTGTCGCATGGTGCACCGGACAGTCCGGTGCACACCGGACAGTGTCCGGTGCGCCAGCCACGTCACCAGGCCGTTGGGCTCCGACCGTTGGAGCTCTGACTTCTGGGCCCGCCTGGATGTTCGGTGGCACACCGGACATGCACTGTAGAGTGTCCGGTGCGCCACTTCGCGCGTGCCTGACTCCTGCGCGCTCTGGCGCGCATTTAATGTTGTAGCAGGTGACCGTTGGCGCCGGATAGCCGTTGCTCCGCTGGCTCACCGGACAGTCCGGTGTACACCGGACACGTCCGGTGAATTATAGCGGAGCAAATTCCCGAAGCTGGCGAGTTCCAGAGTCGCTCTTCCTTGGGGCACCGGACACTGTCCGGTGAATTATAGCGGAGCGGCTCTGGCTTTTTCCGAAGGTGAAGAGTTCAGCGTGAAGTCCCCTGGTGCACCGGACACTGTCCGGTGGCACACCGGACAGTCCGGTGCGCCAGACCAGGGCTGCCTTCGATTATCCCTTGCTCTCTTTGTTGAACCCAATACTTGGTCTTTTTATTGGCTAAGTGTGAACCTTTGGCACCTGTATAACTTATACACTAGAGCAAACTAGTTAGTCCAATTATTTGTGTTGGGCAATTCAACCACCAAAATCATTTAGGAAATAGGTGTAAGCCTAATTCCCTTTCAATATAGAGGATGGAATTTAGGAGATATTGCTGGAGATGAAGAAGATATAGAGTACGGAATCTTTTAGAGAGTGCTGTAAAGGACAAAGAATATTCCTTTAGGGGATCAAATTTAGAGGACATTGCTGGAGACAGCTAACGGAGACAGATTTACGTGGACACGGGGGCGGCGTTAAATTTATTTGGTGGCGCTCACACAAGATGCAGCTTATTAGTAATTGTCGTGGGCCCCACCCTGCACATTATACTCGATCGTGCACTTGGTTTTTCGTTTTTTACCTCTCGGTACATTTGGGTCGGGTCCGATGGACAGGTCAGAATCACGAAAAAAAACATGATCTAAATACGGCACGTCCCAACATATGTTAGTGCTAAACTGGGTTTGAACCGAGTTTGCGGTCCATGGATAGGCACGAGCTTGACTCGTTTAAGGTAGGCATGAAAAGACACATGTATTCAATAAAACTATACTTCATGGGTGTTTGGTTTTAGGAACAAATCTTTATTTTATTCTATTTTAGTACCTAAATTACTAAATACGGAAATTGTAACTCAATTTTAATTTACGTATTTGACAATTTAGGGACTAAAATATAAAGGCTAAAAATTAGTCCCTAAAACCGAACACCCCCTTCATTCCACATTTTTATGTACTTGATAAAGAACACAAGGCTAGAGATGATGTTAGTTAGATGTTTTTTAGCTTTGAATTAGAGTATGTCATGTAATTTACTTTTGTTATGAACATTAGATAATTAACTGAACTTACGAACTCTGTATAGAGCTGGTTATAATTTTTTTCCTTCTAACAAAATGATTATGCTTGATAAAGAACACAAAGCTAGAGATGATGCTAGTTATACTATTTTATTTGTTTTATTAAATCTGTTTTGAATTTTGAGCCCTGATATGAATTTCGGGCCAAAATTGAATGATGGGCCAAAAATTGAATTTCGGGCACGTCCGAAATGAGCCCGACACATTTAAGTAATTATGTGCCAGACCGTGGACCGAGAGCTAGATCTGTGGACCGGCCCAGCACGGAGCGACAGGCTTGGACCGGGCCAGGCCTTGTGACCCAAATGTACACCTATACCTCTCAGAAGTCAGATATGCAGCTTGCATTGTTGCGCTTGCATACATGTACACACATGGCACTCGTTCGGCTAATCCCTAATCTGAGAATCTCTACTGCTTTAGAGCACGTGCTTTGTATGTCACAGACGATACGCATAGTTCTGTTCCTCTATCTCGCTTCTCTCCAAACAATAGACTCAATAGTCTATACATATATGGGCTATGGGAAATCACCCAAAAATGATACAACAGAAAGCCAAAACCGTTAAAACGGTACCAAATGGGTCAATCTCGTTCGAAAGCGATTTTCTGGCAAACTCAAATGCACTAGAATCATACCGCCCTCTTGAGAGTTCCCATCGATTAAACACCTTTCCCTATCGCGCCCTTCATCCCGAGTACCACTAGCAAAAATCCCGCTTTTCTAATGTTAGGGTTTGGCGAGATGGAAGTGGATTGAACCAAAATGATATTGGCTACAATATCTTAGTCCGTGTTTGATTATGTTGAAGTCAGACGAATTTCGACCACTATCCTAACATTCGACTGGAGAACAATCAGATTAATAGCTTTGCGCCTTTTGTCGGTGTTTCGACCCCGGGGGTCCCTGGACCGACGAGTAAATTGTCGTTGCGTGTCCCAGCCCAGATGAGTCGGCGCGAGATGGAACACAAGGGGAGAAAAAAAAAGTGAACCGCGGCTCGTGTTATCCTGCGCCCAAGGCGGATGCGCTTGCAGTAGGGGGTTACAAGCGTTCGCGAGAGAGGGAGAGAACCTGTTCGCCAGCCCGTCCTCCCGCGCGGCCAGCTTCTCGTACGAGGGCCCTGGACCTTCCTTTTATAGATGTAAGGAGAAAGCCCAGGTGTACAATGGGGTGTAGCAATGTGCTAACGTGTCTAGCAGAGAGGAGCCAGAGCCCTATGTACATGCCGACGTGGCTGTCGGAGAGGTGTTGGTGCCCTGTTCATGTGGTGTCGTGGCCGTCGGAAGAGCGCTCGAGCCCTGTAGAAGCACAGCTGTCGAGGCTGTCGGGTCCTTGCTGACGTCTCCTTGCTTCCGTAGGGGGCTGAGAACCGCCGTCGTCATGGGAGCACGCGGGGTGCCATCATTACTCGTTTACCGGGGCGAGCCAGATGGGACGCCGGTCTTGTTCCCCGTAGCCTGAGCTAGCTAGGGGTAGGGTAATGATGTACCCCCTGTAACGTGGTCGGTCCGAGCCCAAGGTCGAGCGGGGCGGTGACTCCTCCGAGGTCGAGGCTGAGTCCGAGCCATGGGGTCGGGCGAGGCGGAGACCGTCTTCCGAGGTCGAGGTTGAGTCCGAGCCCTGGGGTCGGGCGAGGCGGAGCTTCCTATGGCGCCTGAGGCTGGACTCGGCTGCTGTCAGCCTCACCCTGGCGGGTGGCACAGCAGTCGGAGCAGGGCAGGCGGCGCTGTTTTCCTGTCAGGCCAGTCAGTGGAGGGGCGAAGTGACTGCGGTCACTTCGGCCCTGCCGACTGAGGAACGCGCGTCAGGATAAGGTGTCAGGCGATCCTTGCATTGAAAGCTCCTGCGATACGGTCGGTTGGCGAAGCGATCTGGCTAAGGTTGCTTCACTGCGAAGCCTGCCCGAGCTGGGCCTCGGGCGAGTCGAAGGCGCGCCCGTTGATTGAGGAAGCCCTCGGGCGAGGCGTGAATCCACCTGGGTCTACTGTTCTGCCCGAGGCTGGGCTCGGGCGAGGCGAGATCGTGTCCCTGGAGTGGACGGAGCTTTGACCTGTATTGCGCCCATCAGGCCTTTACAGCTTGTGCTAATGGTGGTTACCAGCCGAGTTTAGGAGTTTTGGGGTATCCCTAATTATGGTCCCCACACCTTTTTTTTCTTAGATATCGAGCATGGTCAAAATTATAAAATCAAACGCTTTCTGAATCCACAATCGCTAACCCGAGTGATTGAACTGGCGTAGAACTCGTTATCTTATGAGGTTATTTATTTATGAAATTCATGAAACCTTTTTAATATCCCGATGATAGAGATAACCTGGATAAATAATTCATTATTGACATTTCTCAATGAGGTATATATTCGATGCTTAACCTAAGACAAACACCTAGTGTTACATCTTGGATCTTGGCACGCACCACCATCCACCCGCGTCGTGGCTGCCTCCAATGTGTGCCTACCGCCTTGTACCACTATGGCATGCATGGAAGGCGAGCGAGTAGGGTGGGGGCCGAGAGCAAGAGAGGTGCAAGGGACGTCACCAATGGAGAGTTGTGCTCGAAATCAGAGACGGAGGAGAGGGGGCTAGTAGGGCATACATGTCATTATACGCTTAGTAGAGACAGTCGTCCGAAGCAAAATCTGAATTCTAAATACTCGGCTTTTGCCCCGAATGGATTATGTGGACAACAGCTTCTTAGAGCTGCCAGCTTTTTAAAGAATCTCTATTCATATATATAGAGCATCATTTTCCCTTGTTTCCACCATCATTTGGAAAAAATATGTTATACTTTTTTCTAATCAACCTAGATCGTTGCCTCTCGGTTTGGTCGTGAGAAAACACAAAGACTCGAGACCCTACGTATATCGGTAGCTTCAGTCACAGTTGACAGGTGCAGTATGAAACACGTGACGTGGTTTGATTTGCTTGGTGGCTTGCTTGTGTCCTCGGAGTACGTACGTACCATAGCAACAAGGCAACGGTAACGCAATAATTGAAGCTCTACGCTACCGATTACTAGCTACGCACACGGACCCTGCATGCTACGTGCACGCACGGTAGTACGGTACATAACTACATATGGCGGATCGAGTGAGAACGTTCTGCGTGCGTGCGTAGTGCGTACAGATAGATGGATCGGAATTCGGCCACGCCCACGCCCCCGGACACAAAAAAAATACGACTAAGTATAAAAATAAAGGCATCAATAAAACTAAAAACACCACCTTAAAAAACCGTTTTTTACGCATGCTGGCCGTCGAAGACCCGGCCAGGCAGGGGAGACCGGGATTACAGGTGAAGTAGGAATTCGCCGCAGGCATGGCAGGCGTGCGCGGTTGCCGACGCATGCATGCATTCTGCATGCGGCGTCGCTTTTTCCGCGTACGGCCAACGGGGCCCGTCCGTCCGTCCGTCCCGGCGCTAGATAGACAGGCAGACAGCCATTCTGCATTCTGTTGTGTCTATGCCCCTGTTTGGTTCAGCTTCTGGGCGGCTTCTGGCCGACAGAAGCAGAAGCTGGAGCCAAACGGGTAGCTTCTCGCGCCGCTTCTCGGCGACGCGCTTCCGCAGGAAGCCTTCCGCCCACTTAACGCCCGAAGCGCCCGTCAGTTGGCTTCGGTTCGAAGCCGCGCAGGGTTGTAGCCCACGCGACGCTCCTCCGCCGCCGCGAACCCATCGCACCGGCAGCTCTCCAGCTCTCCACCAGCGCCGGCAGCTCTCCAGCTCTCCACCAGCGCCGCTCCGATTTCGCCCCCTTCACGCCCCTCGTCTCCTCCTCCCGCTGTCCAGATGCGAACGGCACCGCGGCCGCCGCCGCCGTCGCTTGCCCCAGCTGCGGAGACGCGTTCCCGTCCGAGGTCGCCGTCTCCGAGCACCTCGACGGCTGCCTCGCGTCGGCAGGGGGCGCCCGCGCGTGCGCTTCCGCGTACCTCGCCGCCGACCTGGCCCCGCCCGCGGCCTCCGTGGAGGTGGTCAAACGCCTGCTGGGCAACCTGCTGCGGGAGCCCGAGAACGACAAGTTCAGATATTTCTTTACTTCTTCAGATGATTGCTGGTCATACGTGAAACGAGGAAAGCAGGTAATGGGATGCTTTGGTTCCATGGTTTCCCAAATTCTCTTTCAATTTGCATTTGCAGACATGCGCTGAAATTGATTAGGTAGCATATAGTTTACTTGATCATTTTTATGCCATAATGGCATGATCAAATAGTCTTAATTGTTGTGCTTGTTGAATGGCTCATTGTATACTTTGTCAGCAAAATGTTCGTGTGATCATTTTTCCTGGTTTTGGTGAAAACCGGACCTCAGTGCATGTATTCTAAATTGGGAAAATATCTAAGCTTGTTTGCAATGTCCTTATTTGTATACTGTTTAGTCTCTGATTTTTGTTTTGCAAAATATTTTTTACAACTCTATATAGGGTTCTAAACTTCTCCATACAACATGCCCCCCTGTACTTTCATAATCATCAGCTTATTTATACAATTCTAATGGATCTTTCTTTTTAACATCTATGATCAATTGCTGCCTGATCCAAAGACTTTCCCTTCAGGCATCAAAGCCCTTGCAGATTATGTGCATGGAAAAGGTCTGAAACTTGGTATATACTCTGATGCTGGGTAAGTGAACATCTCAATTATAGAATTACAATTTTCTGCATCTGCGTGCAGTTAACTTAGCATTGACAACAATAACTCAATAAGATAAATCTTTTAATTGGCTGTGATGTCAGAAACATGACTTCTGAAACAATGGAAATACTGAGCAACAAAGAAGTAATTCAAGTAAACCAAGGTATTATTCTGATTCTTCTTTCGGAGAGAACATGTTATCCTGGTTTAGCATCACAGGCTACAAAAATATGTTTTTACAATTCAACTGACAACCTTCTACATAACAATGAAAATATGTGTTTTATTTTCTGCAGATCCTCTTGGAGTTCAAGGAAGAAAAATTTTAGGACAAGAGCTTATGTGTTTCATGATGTACCTTTAGGTGAGAGTAGTAGTAGCACATCTGATGAGTTAGACATGAGTGCTTTTCGAGATACAATTGCTAATGCATTACTGTCGTAGTTAAGTATGTCAATGTAACGGTACTTATGATGTAATCAACTCCAATAATTAATGTGTAATGACCTTTTCTTCGTTATGAGTTTCATTTTATCGTTTGTTCGAACAGAATCTGTAATATGAGAATCTGATTATCCAAACACGTAGATTCTCACGAACAACTTTTCTACACAGCTGGCGAACCAAACACCTAAATTCTAACCACCAGCTTTTCCCAACAGCCAGCTTTTCCCCACAGCCAGCTTTTCAGATAAGCTGGTCAGAAAAAAGCCGAACCAAACACGCCCTATATATGGTGGACCTCACCTGCCTAGCTAGCTAGCCTTTTCGATGGATATTGGCGACGGGAAGCAGCGCTCCAGCCTCCAGGCCAGCTTGGAAGCACTAGCCAGTCCTAGCTAAACTTCCTATCTAAATTTCCTAGCTAGCTAGTAGCTTAATTAGCCAACACTCCCAACAGGCTTGCTTGCTGGAGTACTTCCTAGATCCAACGGCCAATACTAAATGTGTCTTTTCCTCGCTCGGGCCCATGCCACTTTCTAGTCAAGATCCACAAACAACATGATATCGTTTCAATACTATCTTTTGATTCTATTTGAAGTGTATGAGCCTTTGGATCGGAAGGAATTCAAGGAAACCTAATTAGGGGAGCTAGCGGTACTGTATGTGGCTATAGCCTCATCATTAATTATCGGTCCAACTAGTACCATATTATATAAGAATGAGCGGCATCCATATCTTATTTTATATCTCGGTGATATATAGCTAGGTAGCTGTGAAAATGGTTGGGATGATATATAAATCGTATTCTATCTCTTCTTGTTGGTTTTTTATATTTGCCTCATTCGAATTTGTATTTACACGGGCATTTGATGTTTCGGTCGTTTTTTGGGGGGTAAATTTGTAATCGACGTGGCAGAGAACTACTCCTAATTAATCACCAGGGGACAGGAGGATAAAATGCATGCAACCTTTATTTAGATTGGAAGCAACCGATGCATAGGATGAATCTTGGTACTATGCAGCGAGCGATCTTCTGATTCTCCGGAAGTACATCACTGATCAAGTTCAAAAGTTCCTTGTAACAGTTGTTTGAGAATGCAAACTTAGACTTAATAGCCATAAGTCGAGTCACAAATACAAGGACGGTCACTTTTGTGTGCTCATCCAACGGCTCTTCGGCAGCTTTAAGGAGCTCGAAGAACTTCTGAACCTCAGGTGTAGCTGGATCCTCAAACTCGGTGGGTTGACCGGGGTTCTCCGAATCGACGGTTAGAAACTCATGGCGTACATCGTCAAGCATCTCTTCCATCCTATCGTAGTCCTCCTCTTCATGTGACTGAACTTCCGATACAATACGAGGAGGTGGGTCCTCACCGTGGTGCACCCACACCTCATAGCCTGGCATATAACCGTTCTTGCAAATATGTATCGACATAGTCCTCCTGTCAAGGAAATTAATGTTCCGACACTTGCTACAAGGGCACCTAACATCGGTTCCAGTCTCTGACCGAGCAAAAGCATGGTCGAGAAAAGCATCAGTCTTGGCCACCCACTCACTTGATAGAGCACCTCTTTTCTTCCAACCTTCATACATCCATCGACGATTCTCCTCCATACTAGATACGAGACGTTAACTTAATTAGATAAGTAATGCACGGACCATCCGTTTTACGAAGAAATCACGCCCCTACATCTGTAGGAAAGGATAGGTCCTAAACCCACCCAGGAGTGACCGACGAGGCCGTGTTTATGACAAGACATGTGGTCGTGCGAAATTTCGGCAGCATAACCCCGCTGTTCTCCAATCGCACGCCTAAAAATGGTGCAATTGGAGAACAGAGAGGTTATGCTGCCGTAACTAAGCAGGAGCACATGCTTTTGTCATAAACACGGACTCTGTCGGTCACACCAAGGCTGTCCAATAAAGGGACAATTCCGGCCCAACATACCTCACATGCGTCGCTTGTAAGGTGTGTTGGGCCGAAACGGGTGACGCCTAGGTTTCGTTTGTTCACACTACGATACACTATGATTAACTATAATCATCGTGCATTATTAAATAATTAAACTAATAAACCACAATACAATATTACATACGAAATAACATTGTTATAAATGACAAATCATATAAAATGACCTTATTTCCGAGGGCATAATAATTACCCTCGGAAATTAAAAATTTAAATTATCTAAAGTACCACTAAATAAACTAAAACAAGCTACTTTAATTACGTAATCAAATTTTGGCCGTCGGACATAACAAACTAAACAATCAAATGCATTCATACATACATTTCTAATCAAATACATTAATACAAACATACAATTCTAATCAAATACATTAATACAAGCATACAATTTTAATAAACAAAATTGCTAACTAAGTATACTCACTTAGCGGGTGTGGAGAGCCGGCCGGCGGGCGCACGGGGCCGTTGGCCGGAGCACGGGACGGCGGCCGGAGCACGGGGCGGCGGCGGCGGCCGGAGCACGGGGCGGAGCTCGGGGCGGTGGCGGCCGGAGCACGAGCGTGGTGGCGGCAGAGAGAGACCGTGGTGGCGGCGGCACGAGCGTGGCGGCCGGAGCACGAGCGTGGCGGTGGCCGGAGCTCGAGCTCGGGGCGGTGGCGGCCGGAGCACGAGCGTGGCGGCGACGAGCGTGGCGGCGACGAGCATGGCGGCAACGGCGTGCTCGGACGGCGGCGACGGCAGAGAGAGAGAAACGGCCGGGTGAAACTGAAGGCGCGCGGGTCGGATCCGCGCGTTAAAAAGCCTTATGTCCGACGGCTCGTTACGAGGCCGTCGGACATAAGCTTATGTCCGACGGTTATGTCCGACGGCTAATCTGACAGCCGTCGTCTGTTTTCTGTTATTTTCGACGGCCGCTGTTGGCCGTCGGACATACTCTTATGTCCGACGGTTGCCTATGGGGCCGTCGGACATAATACGACCGTCGGAATTTTGTAGTTTTACTGTAGTGACGTGACTGTTCTCTCTCAGCTGTGCCTGTGTCTGAGTCCGATACGATCCTCAATTCTTCATCAGACGAGAATTTGTGTGTCGGTTCTCGATCGAGCAGGTGAGTGTGAAACGTACCGTAGCCATCGTCGTTATCGCCACCCCACCACCCATATGCATGTACGCACGTCTCTATTAAATCGAAGAGAATGTTGTCACACACGTACGCGCCCACCGATAAATTTTTTAGATGATGGGGAGTTTTATCACACGCTCTGCAGACTTCGTATTTTTTTTAGTTGTACGTAGAGAAGAGATATGTATATATCCCAATGCTTCCATAAGATAAGAAAGAGAAAGAAGTGTGATTTTGTGTAGACGCTCGTCAAGCCAATTGAAGCAGATTGACTGTATGCATGTATTAGAAATTAATAACGGGCTGGCTCGAACGCGGAATGCTGTTCAATGCGTGCTTGGATTGGAATGGTGAGTGGTGACAGTACGTGACGTGGACGTACGTAGCGTGTTCCAGGGGGGGGGGGGGGGGGGGGGGGGGGAGAAAATCGTGTACTACTAGACCAATGGACAGATGCTATCTTCCGGAAACATTATTACTGATGCATCATCATCACAGCTGCTTCATCATGTCTCTAAAATCAGGTGTCCTGTAGCGTGACATTACACTATTATTGACTGGAAGAGAAGGTTCATCACATGCATGCATGCAGCATGGAAACATTTGCCGTCTTCTTCGTCTGTTTGTTTCTGCTGGTACTACATATTCTCAGAAGATTACTCTTATCTTCGGATGTATATATATCGTCGTTAGCTAGTTCAGCATCTATCACCGCCACCGCATATATATTGTCTATACAAAACATGCATATGAATGAATAGCACAAGCAAGGTTTCAAAACGCATGTGGCACGGTTGCAACTTAGCATTCGCGCGTTGCTAGGCCAGCGGTCAAGGGATCCGCATGCGATGCAGCCCGCGGGGTACTCGGGGTCGTTGGAGCTGGGGTCATTCACACAATCACACACCCCCCCACCCCACCCCCCCCCCCCCCCGCCCGGCCCGCCAGCCGGATTGCTTTTGGAGACAGACGAATCGCTCATTCACCGTGCTCCTTCCTGTTTAGACTTTAGAGCTGACGGCAAGGCAGCAAGCCAAATGAAGAGTGAATGGTAGTACCTCGATCTGATGTGTTCCGATCCAAAACTCCTCTATGGATAATCCAGCCATGCGCTGCCCTTCCTTCCAGTTTGCAGTCATGCGTTCCTTGCCCAGCACGACCTTGTTCAGTTATTCCTAACACATGCGGATTGGATGAGGATTGAAAAAAATTATGAAGGATTTTGAATTGTTTGAGATTTAAACCCACCTAATCCCACTCAATCCACACGGATTAAGAGGAAAGCGAACAAACCCTGTGTGGGCCATCATAATTCTCCTACATGCATTTTGTTAGTTTGTTCTTCTCTTTTTGGCGTGGGAATTATACCATGCCGATCCCACTCGATAGAGATCACAGATGGCTAGCTAGCTGGTGTAGACCCACATCAATAGATCGCCGCTGTCGCTCAAGACAGGAGAGACCAAACCGGTCGTGGAAGAGCAATCGGGTGGACGAAGCAGTCAGTGGAAGAGGAGGCCGCAAAGCAAACTGCCACAACCACGGACGGCCCTTCCATTCCACCTGGCGAAACCGAAGCAGATCGCCAGCGTCCACAGCCACGGCCATTTAAGCAAACTCCCGCATTGCTGTACATGGGACTGCAAAACAAAAAGGCCCAAGGCACCTTGCAATTCCCCACTATTGGCTGCTACAGACACACAGCTTGCATGGCGTTGATGGGGGGTATTTTGGGCAATAGGTATTTTCCCGGAGACTCATCAGCCCAGCTCAAATTTGGGCTGGACATCAAATCAAATATGCAGTGGATGAAATGCACATACCTTTGTCTCAGCCAAAACCATACTCCATCGATCTGCTGGTCGTTCATACACGCGACTTAGTTTTCAAACAAACAAAATGAATTCGACCTATTATTATACAGTGAAACCCTACAATGGTCAAATATATACAGGGTCAAGAATACAAGCCGGGGAAATGCTCCACTCCACATATAAAACAAGCTGCAGCGAAGAGCCCTACAACGAACTCTCAGCAAAACTCGATTCTACAAGTGGATTCATGGGGGGGTGTGGGGGGGGGGGGGGGGGGGGGGAGTGAAGCTAGGGGTAACTTTCTCAGGTGAGCCCTTGAGTTTTATTCTCAGACTAGCTCTCAACCACTTCAAGACTGGACGCTAGCAAATCGTTCCATGTGTCAGTTGGTCCTGGCAAACACCAATGCATGCAATCATCGTGCTTTTTGCCGCCAGTTGTTGAAGGGTGAGCATCCGCTCTGAATTCACTCATGCGAGTGATGTCCAGAACTCTAAAACTAGACTGCTGTTCAAGAGCCTTCACCAGGTGTTGGTTTACCAAGCGTGCCTCCACGTTGGTGCTGTTATTGTCCAAAGAGAAAATTTCTTCCACCTGAACATGTTTGCCTCCATATGTTAGTCTTTTCTTATATAGAAAACATATTTTGGCAGAAACTATCAAACAGTTTGCCATTCAGATCCGGTAACCTAAAAAACTGAATAAGGGTTCAGCATACGAGCATTGTTCCAACATGTTAATGAAACCCATTAAGTTGGGATTAGCTTGTCTGATAGTTAGTGAATGATTATATGGAAATGTTCTGTTTCTGTTCAAAAACTGATTGCAGCGGATAAAATATGAAAAGATGCATTGTTTTATTTTGGCTGCCATGTTTACATGAAAAATACCCAATCCCTGCAGCGCAAGGTCCCAAGTCCATTTGAAAAAGGAACAGCCATGGTGCAGTTGTATTATCTACAATAAACACTTTCTCATTCTTTTATATTACTACAATCGTCCTACCAGGTAACACACAGGAACACATCAAGGAAGTATTTCAGCACATTCCCACATCCATGTCAGCATATTATGCATGATGTTGGAACAAAATTTGAAGAAAGCTTGCTATTTAAGCATTTCATGTATTTAGTATCAGCACCTCTTCTGACGACAAGGGCTGGTTACGTTGGCAAGATCCACCTTCATTCCAGTCACCACCTTCGAAATGTCTAGGAGATTGAGTACGGAAGAATTTCACTGTGTTTGGTCTCATTGCTTTGTTCGCAAACATTAACTGATGAAAATTATTTATTCAAAGCATGAGAAAGATAAGCTGAATGACATTCTGATAGACATACACAGGGCTTTTTTTTCTTTTAAATAGATACAAGCGCCATAAATCCATTCACATCAAATTACATGGTAAAGACTATTTCAAGAACTGCCAAAATTCATCAATTAGTTCAAGTGCAGAAGTAGAATATCAATATCCCATGACGGTGAATTTTTTTCACAAAGAGAATTATAGAAATGCCAGTCCATTGCATAGTAAGAGAACATCAGGATTCAATTACATATGAGCTTCAGGCATGGATAAAATAGTTGTTAGATATCAGCAAGGGCACTCTAAAGTGGAGTTTTTAGTAACATGAAGAAACAAGGCTATAGGCATACCATGTTTTGAAGAGCCAAATCCAGTCCAGCAGGTGGCAGTAAAGGAGGCACAATTGGCCTCCCCTTCTCAAAGAACAGCATTGGTGACCGTATTGGATCAAATTTCGAGGGTGCCCACCACCTAAGTACAAAACAAAGCAAATGAGGCCAGTGGTAAAAGAATATTGTGCATTATATAAAAGGCAAGATAACACATTTTTCAGGGATCAGGGAACAGCTGAGGTGGTAGGCTGCCCCTCATTAATATATTATCATGTGTGTCACAAATTTTCCTAGCTTACAAAGCAGACAGAAACCAACAAGATAGCTGTGGCAAAAATTAAAACAATTGAAATGCCCTCAGAAAGATATACAGTGAGCTGAATCATTCTCTTCTATCAGGCAAAAGTTATTTATTGACAAGTACCAATACGATCATATTCATAGGTTTCTGATGTATTAACTGGCTACAACATATATTGAGAACAAGTAGTTCAGTGCGCTTTTGTCAAGTTTGAACTTTGACGGGAAACAAAGGAACTACAGTACTTAGTTTGTATAATAACACACTTGATCTGTCAATTAATCAAGCCCATAATTTAATTCATAAAATGCCATTAGTTTGGCATCAAACTGTAGAACTGCTGATTTAATGCTTATTTGCTCATGAATAGTGGCGTTCACGTACCAATGCCCAGTGTTGAAAATAAGAACATCATGGAAGCTACATGCCTCTACCCATGTTTGGTCAGGAATATCCACATCAACTCTGTAACCATGCTTATACCCAAGAGATTCTAGAGTACCTCCATTTGGATTTGCTGACCACCTATAAAATGAGTGATATAGGGTTCAATAAAAAAATGAAGGGCAACAGTATCACCATGAAGGGCACAGTATCACCATGAACGGAAAAGTTCTGAATCAGCGTCTAATCCACATAAAAAAGAAGTCAAAGGAATCAAATAGGAAAAATTAATGAAAGATAGTGAATTAGTGTCTGATAAGAGCATAGTTCTATTGACTATTGACATTAACCCACTATTTATTAAATCACGCAGCAAGAACGACCGACTGGGAGATATTTCAAGTTTTTCAGTGCTTCCAATTCCAAGTTACACCTAGAGTTCTAAACTGAAAGTAAGATATGCAAAGCTGAAATAAAATTCTGGCATAAATAACAATACAAGTAGCCTGTACTTCAAATAAGCATTTTTTATGCTAATCCAAATGAAATGGCACTTCTTACCTACCATAATGTACCAAGAGATTTGTCCTGTGGTATGCCACAGTGAGGTTATAGCGCAGGAAGGTGAAGCCACGGTCTGCCTCTGCAGGACGCCATTTGCGAACCTCACCACTTACTCCCCTAAGCATGCATACTAATGAGGCAAACATGTTGCGGTTCAACGAATCACCCACAAATCCTGCAATAAAGGTATAAAGTAACCGTCAGCACAGCAAGGCAAAATTCAGAGACTCTAAATATATGAGCTCGGTGCAGGCAGAAAATTAGAGTACACTTATTGCCTCAGAAAACAAAAAATTGAAAGTGTGAATAGACGTTGCTTCTACCTTTGGGAAATTCTAGTGATCTAACTAAAGCATGTCGCGGAATGGAAACAATGGAACATGCAACCATAGCAGCACACAACAACGATATAAGATGGAAATTGGAAAACGCAAATTAGCATGAGATGTATAAGTTACTAATCAATGCATATCAATCTTGCCCATGTTTGAAGGTTATTTCCAACCCCAACCAGAGCACCACAAGGACATGGAGCAAGCAAAGTAAGGCATGCAACCACATTGCTCGCGTGATGGCCATTGTATAACTAAGTGAAACGCACCACGTGTCGTCCCCACATTGTGGACACCCGGGAACCATAGCTCATGATTAATTGCTTTGAAAACTACCCCGACCACACCATAGCACCTTGTCCCCACCAAGTCGCATCGCACGTCACTATGTCAGTGTCGTCAGGCATTTTCCGAAGACAAGGAAACGGGAACGGGGAAGTTACCGATACTGGTGTCCCTGAGGTGCTCCAGGAACCGGCGCGGGTCGAGGCGGGGGAGCTCGCACCCGGGCCCGACGGGCCTCCACCGCCAGCTGAGCAGGTCGCGGGCGTTGGGCTTGCCATTGGCGATGCAGTTCCATCCCTTGAAGATCTCCTTGCAGGTGTTGTCGTAGCGGAGCGAGGAGCCCGCGAGGGGGTCGCGCACCCACTCGCCGGCGGAGTAGTCGCAGGACTGGGACCGGGAAGAGGGCTTGCGGGGCGCGGGGAGGGGCCGAAGCGAGGGCGATGAGGTGCGGTGGAGCAGAATAAGAAACAGCGGGGGCAGCAGGAGGAGAGCGAGGACGAAGGCGCGCCGCCGAGGCCCCGCGGTCGTGCTCCTCGCCAGCAGCGGCATGGGAGGCGGGCGAGGTTAGCCGAGCGAAGCAGATCGTGCGTTGCAATTGCAAGGTGGGGGTACACAGCTTGGGCCGAGGAATTTTGCTGGGCCAAACGAAGAAGGGACATGTACCGGGCCTTAACAGACCGAGTTCGGACACAAAGAATTGACGTAGTGAAAAAAAAAATGAGAGAACAAGTGACAGACTGATCGTAAAGATCCTATACCCAATATATTTAGAAAAGATTTTGGCCTCTTTAATAGTATCCTCTAAATCATTTTTCAAATATAGAGGATGTTTCTCTATCTTATATTTATACTAGCTGAGTGCCCGTGCGTTGCAACGGTAATATATAATACCAGTATACTACGATAATTTATATATAAAATGTATGTTATATTATTATGAAAAAATGTTTCATAATCAATTTGTGATCCTAGTCATACATACATTTTGTTATTTTAATCTAGTTGTTTCACCACTACATTGCAACCATCAGTGTCATGCTGACTTCGATATATGCCACGATTTGTATGGTCTCAACATTGGAGAGCACGTTCCACACATGCTGGAAGAAATTTCCTCGTACATCGTTAGTCATCAGACACGCACCACCATACGCTCTTGCTTAAACAAAAAGGTAAGTGTGTGTTTGCGAAGAGAATTAAAGGCAGGTCGGCACAAAAGCTACCCTGACGGTGGCGAGGATGACGAACTGGTCACTGTTGTCGATCCTCCTCTACGTCACCTCCGAAGCTAAGATGACGTCATAATCCTCGATATAGTAGTCGTCGAACGCGCGCGACATGACGAGTACCGATGACTCTTGGTTGGGCTACCAAACGAAGTGCACCCCGGGCTCATCAGCGACTCCACTACATACATCATGTTCGAGGACACTCACACAACGTCAGCAACGTCCATCGTCCCAGCGCACAAGAATTCATGTCCAGTCAGTAGCGACTTACGTGGTAGGTTGGGCTTCAGGTGGACGATGAGCTAGACGACGTGATGGCATCGTCGTCGGATGCAGTGTCCAGAACAACCCGAGAGTCGTCAATGTTGGCGACAACCATGAGGCCCCCTGCTTAACGATGGACAGCGCGGTGCAGCTGCTCTGGACCGCGTCCAAGTGGTGGCTTCGCGGGAGCTTGTCGTACACAGCGGCGCATGCGACCACGTAGGACTGCTTCTAGAGGTCGAACTGACAGTCGCCAAGCTTCTTCTCGTCATCGATAAGCGACACCAACGTGAGTGTCTCCTGCTCATGGTGTTTGTTTGGGGTTTCAAGTAAGAAACATGGATTCATGCTTGGCGTTGGTTTATGAAAATGACTCAGAAGTCTGATCTATGGAAAAAATATTACGAAGAAAAATGTCACGCATGCAAAAAAGGGAATTTAAGTATAATACATTATTCAAACAAAAGAAATTACATACAAAGCTCTTCTTTAAATAATATTACCTCCATCCAAAAATCTAATTCAAGAATCTCGGTGATACTTATCTACTACTACACATTGTGCAAGGGTAGCAAGTGAGCTTGGTGAGAGATATAGTAGATGTATTTTCTATCATAGATGTAGACATAAACACATATGTGGTGTAGCGGTAGCTACTCTTGGCCTTTGCTTGAGAGGTCACAGGTTCAAATCCCCTTGAGGACATGTGTGTTTTTTTTTAATTTTAGCTAGACGTGGGTTGTACGGGGGAATGGGAATGAGAATGAGCTCTGCGGGAGGAGGGAATGAGAAAGACAAAATAAAGAATGGGAATGACAGACATGGGAATGAGAACGGTGGCAGAACGGGAATGACAGAACAGGAATCCCCTTGAGGACATGTGTTTTTTTTAATTTTAGCTAAACGTGGGTTGTACGGGGGAATGGGAATGAGAATGAGCTCTGCGGGAGGAGGGAATGAGAAAGACAAAATAAAGAATGGGAATGACAGACATGGGAATGGGAACGGTGGCAGAACGGGAATGGCAGAACAGGAATGGTGGCAGAACACGGGAATGGTCGACTACTCTTGCAGCCTTAATAGTAGTAGAGATTTATATATATATTCTCTATGTATATACTCTCTCTTTTTCTCTTCCCTATACATTTTAATATTTAAAATAATAGGTTTAACAAATTAAAATATGTATAACTTATCCTTATATTGATTTTCCCTCCTCACTCCTCTATAATTTTTAATATATATATATAATTTTTAATATATATATATATATATATATATATATATATATATATATATATATATATATATATTGAAGATAGCTTAAACTCCATGATGAACACCTTTAGAGTTATAAGTAAGAACATAACAATGATAAAAGTGAGCAAAGAATACACTCTTGTATTTTGGACAATCCATTTTAATATATCCCTTCTTGTGACATGTTTTGTCACATTCATTTACAAAGATGGTCTTATGCTTAGCGTAAGCATTCTTTACTTTCTTGGTAACATATCCAAAACCCTCACGGTTAAGTGAGCACCTTGACTTACCAAAATAAAATCCAACTTTGCTCTGTCACCATAGGCCTTCTCCAAATCAAGAGTTAGAGCATTGACCTTTGCAGAGTCACTACCGGAATCGAAGCACTCGGCAAAGCCTGAAGAACACTCGGCAAAGGCTTTGCCGAGTGTCACACTCGCCAAAGAGGGCTCGGCACACATTTCATCGGCAAAGCCTTCTTTGCCGAGTGCCAGAAAGTACTTGGCAAAGAAAAGTCGTCGTCCCGGTGTCGGGGTGACGGAGACGGCGTCTTTGCCGAGTGTCCTAGGTGACACTCGGCAAAGGAGTTACCTTTACCGAGTGTCTTTCGGCCAGCACTCGGCAAAGAATCCGTCAGCGGGTCCCCATGTCAGGTTCTTTGTCGAGTGCTTTATATGGCACTCGGCAAAGCGTGCCTCTTTGCCGAGTGCCAGGCCACTACACTCGGCAGAGAACCTATACCGGTGCCCAGGTCTTGGTTCTTTGCCGAGTGTTGTGGTCCTGACACTCGGTAAAGTACCTCTTTGCCGAGTGTCACACTCTGCAAAGTGACCAGTACACACTTTTTTATTTGTTTTTCCTATTCCATCCAAACAAACAAAAGATATTTCACAGATATCACATATATACATCACAGATCATCACAGACATAAATATCCAACACAAACATTAATATACAAACATAAGTTCAGAAGTTCTCAACACAAACAGTATCAACACAAGTTCAGAAGTATCAACACAAGTTCAGAAGTATGAACACATAAGTCTAAAGCTCTGACATAAGTATTCAACATAAGTTTTATAGTCTAAACACTAAAAATTTGAGAAAGTTTCGAGAAAGTTGTGACGCACTATGTGTAGAAACCTAAGAGATTCACATTGAAACTCTATGATTTCATGTGTGGATCTCTTAGGTTTCTACACACAGTGTGTCACAGATTTCTCGAAACTTTCTAAAAATTTTATCACAGCATCTATATATGATATCATGACACGTGGAAAAGTTTCATGATTTTCTGACTTTGTTTGTGTTTTATACAATTTTTAAACATGTGGATGGCAAGTTCACGACTATGTTTAGTGAGCATGTTGCTCGAAGTTTTCGGTCCGCTCCTGAAATCGATCGTAACTTGTGCTAAGTAGCATGGATATCATTTTTGCATGCATAATTTTCAAGTTTTGAGTGACCTGCAGTTCAAATCTAAATTTTCCGAAGAAATTCAAATAAACGAACTAAATCTACTACCTATTGAAAACTCTGTTATAATTGTCCCAAAATGTTACATGTAGGTCTACATAGTGTAGGAATATACCACAAAAAGTTTTGTTGCCAAAATTTAAAAAATAAAAAAATGCTTTGCCGAGTGTCCAAAGAAGACACTCGGTAAAGAGGTCTTTGCCGAGTGCCAGATATTTGGCACTCGGCAAAGAAGCCTCTTTGCCGAGTGTCGGCCCTCGACCCTCGGCAAAGGCTGACGGCTGTCAGCTTTAGGCGGCCGCTGACAGCCCTTTGCCGAGCGCCACCTTTGCCGAGTGTTTGCCACTCGGCAAACATGTGTTTGACGAGTGTGTTTCTGTGCCGAGTGTCCTGCACTCGGTAAACGAGCTCGTTACCGAGAGCAGGACTTTGCTGAGTGCGGCTCTCGGCAAAGACTTCTTTGTCGAGTGTCCGAGAAAAAGCACTCGGCAAAGACGTTGGCACTTGGCAAAGGCCCGAATTCTGGTAGTGAGTGGGGAAAGATGAGTGCACTTTGCATATATTAGCTAGGACCACAAAAAAGGCACCACCAACGGTTCCTAGTTTGCTACTAGCTCAATTATCAACAAGTACACAGTAATGCCTATTGGCTAAGCTAACCTGCCATCAAGAAAAAAGAGAGGATTATTTTCCTACCCAACTAGAAACTAGAAGCTTCATCTTGTAGCAAATTGCGAGAACGCCTAATTATATTTTTTTCATAAAAATACTCCTCCAAACAAATAATCCTCGTAATTTCACTCATAGGTCGAACAAACATACAATTATATGTCTAATATGCTTACACTCTTAAGTTTCATCACTCATTACTTACTTGGAAGTTGGAATAACCATTGACAACCCTCTATCATTGTTCATTGACTATAAATTTATACCCACGTACCCCCCTTCTTTTGAGACGCTTTCACAGCCGTACGTGGTGATGGAGAATTGGCCATCTGGCAGCGGCCGGCGTGTCATTGTCGTTGGTGCAGCTGGTCGTACGTCTGACACACCCTCATCTACCCAAACCCAGGGGTTCATATGTCATGTGTTTGGTTTCCCGCACATGAAGAGCCAGACTCTTCACATGCATTGACCATGGCTCGACATGTGTTCGCTTCATTTAGCCATATTGGCACGCACACACCGATGCATTCTAGACTTATTTGCCTACATCCACTTATATGCAGAAATTGGTCGTAACCAATGAAACAGGCTCATGCGAGCTTGGCTACGCACGTCCAGGCATCCAATCACACGGATGATCTGTGCTCTTGTTCATTCCCATCTCGGTTGGTGAAATTAAGAAAATGCATGTGTTGGTGCCTTTT
The DNA here is from genome assembly GCF_902167145.1 of Zea mays. NCBI lineage: Eukaryota > Viridiplantae > Streptophyta > Magnoliopsida > Poales > Poaceae > Zea > Zea mays. The sequence goes on from NC_050097.1 coordinate 207,428,867, forward strand.
TGGGGCGCCAATCACTCAATACGAACCGACGACGATGCTCTCTTCATAGGCGCGGACGATCCGCGGCCAGGGGCCGGATGGTCCACGACCTGGTACAGGGGCCTGGGTTCCCTGCCTGACGGCCGGACGGTCCGCGCCCTGGGGCCGGACGGTCCGCGCGTGCGCAGGGGGGCGGCAAAGGTCGCCGGCGGCACCTGGATCTCGCTCCCGGGAGGGACCCCGTCGGGGAGGAGAGATCCTAGGTGATGTCTAGGCTCGGCAAGCCGACCTAGACTCCTCTAATCGACGCAGAGCCGAAGAGAAGCGGGGAATTTGGGGATTGGAATACTAAACTAGAACTAAACTAGAGCTACTCCTAATGCATAAGGTAAAAACGAGAAATAGACTTGATTTGATCGATTGGCGGGGGTTCAATCGGTCGTAGTCATTCATCTATATATAGGGGGAGGTCTGGATCCGCTTCGAACTGATTTCCGAGTCAATCCCACAGTTTTAGGTAACAAATCCCGCGAGAAACTAGGAACCCTAACTGACTCTATGCACGCGCGGACCGTCCGCGCCACCACCGCGGATAGTCCGGACCGCAGACCGTCCGACCTCAGGGCCGGACCATCCGCGCGACCTTTTTTGGCTTCCAACATATGCCCCCTACCTTTTGGTGAAGGTTGACGAACCAAAAGCATATGGACTAAACCTGATGTAAGTCACCGACTTTTCAAAATAGAGATCATTCAATAAAGCACCAATGTATAAAGGCCGTTGTGGATTATATCTTTCTCGACCACGACCATTTGATCAATGGATCAAAATGAATAGAATGGAGGTTCCCCCCAGCCTGGATAGATAAAGGGACTATACATGTACCATGGATTCATCGTCGTGTCATTCCATATTTGAGTAGGACAATATACTGACAATGAATAAATGGGTGGAAAGTACCCTAGTCTCATAGGATGAACAGATGATGCTTGTCGCGTCGCCCTTTGGGCTGTTTTGTTCGGTCGTTTTGTTTTAGCAGGTGATCGGGGTTTCTTTGTTGATCGATCACGTGGAACAGTCTTTTACTAGCATTTTTGGAGAGCAACTGATCAAAAGTAGGGTCGACTTTGATCAGCCGACTATATGTGCTTTGACCTTGCGTCTTTTTCCTTGCTTCGTGTAGAGGTTGACGCCTTTGGTCATAGGTGGACTATCCGGCTGAGTTAGCCGGACCGTTTGTTTGAGCACCGGACCATCCGCACGTAGGTGCCGGACCATCTGCGATGCTCGGGCCAGGCTGATGTGTTTGGCTCATTAATTGTGCCTGCCTCCCGGCGTCTTCAGACTTTTTAGCCTTCTCGTCCGAAGCTTTTCGAGCAATCTCCTTTTGTGATATGATTGACATGCGAGGATTATCAATGATGATGCCCTTGCCTTTGCCTTTATCGACCATTTTGGGCCGAACCAAGACTTTTTTGCATGTGAGTTCTATTGTATTAACAGGAAAAGGTTGTGTGTCTACTCGCATCTCCTGAAAAGCCAATCATCCCTCATTTATGGCCGATTGTATCTGTCGACGAAAAACATTACAATCATTGGTGGCATGAGAAAAAGAATTATGCCACTTACAATAAACACGCCTTTTTAATTCATTAGGAGGAGGAATAGTATGAGTTAATTTAATGTTGCCATTTTTTAGTAACTCGTCAAATATTTTATCGTATTTGGCAACATTAAAAGTAAACTTAACTTCTTCTTGTCGATTCTTTCGAATCGACTGTAAAGCAGAACATGCGGAAGGTTTAGCCTGTCCTGGCCAAACCAGTTCGACGGTGTATACATCCGTGGATTCATCGTCTGAATTATCGTATCCCACTAGATGCATCTTATGGCTAGCCGATTTTGATGTTTCCTTACTTCGGCTTTCACAGGTCATAGCCCGCTGGTGCAAGTGCACTAGCGAAAAGAATTGGGTGCCATCTAATTTTTCTTTTAAGTTGGGTCGCAACTCATTGAAAGTCAGCCCTGTTAGTTGTTTTTCTACGACATGGATCTGAAAGCATCGATTTTGTCGGTACCCTAAATCAGGGGTACCCTCTTCTATAGCATGAAGACGCCGCACCCATGTGACATCCCTAGGCCACGCGGAGGACGGCGCCTAACCCCACCACATGGGTAGGCCAAAGGGCGCCACGTGGCAAGGGAAGACAACACATCCCAGTAAGTCCGGACCCCCACAGAAGGACACCGAACCCCTATACTTATAAGTTCGGAGCCACCGAGTAGGTCCGAACCTCAGCAAGGTCCCGGAATGAGAAGGAACCTGGCGTGAGTAGGGGTTCGGTGCTGACACGTGTCCAGGCCTTGCCCTCCACTTCCCGCTCAGGTGGAGACCCGCTGCTTGTGGCCCATGACATAAGCTATCGGGTCGAGTCTGACGTGAAGCCGTGCAGCCCCTGCATTTATTGAGGAGAGGACGCACCGCCTGCCATTGCGCTGTCGGGCGACGTGCCCTCTCAGCATTTAATGTGTCCCGTCCCATCCGCTGGTAGGCGACGTCAAGGTCATCCAGCAGGCGGCGCGCCTACTGGGTCTACTAGCGAACAGTGCACCTGTGCCAGGCAGTGTACTGTGTTATCCCTTCTACAAGAAGCTTCCCCAGCACACCGAAGATACCCAGATCTCGGACGACAGGACACAAGGGGATTACCCCGGCAACAAATATTTATAGTCCCAAGTGTTATATTCTCTATGTCCCTAGGCCCACATGTCGGGGCCCAGTACCCTTGTGCATGCCCCCTTCAGATATAAAAGGGAGGCATGCGACATTACATACACACACGCAATCTTAGATCACACCTTAGACTCGCAAGCTCATACAAGCTCACAAGCAATACATCTCACAGTGGAGTAGGGTATTACACTCCGGCGGCCCAAACCACTCTAAATCCTTGTGTGTTCTTGAGTTCTTCCCGTTCATTCCAACGATCAAGCAAAACGCCTAAGCCCCTCCTCATCTCAGGATTTAGGGCGGGTGCACTCCGCCACCCGGCCGGAGATTTGCTCTCCAACATTTGGCGCACCAGGTAGGGGCCTAGGCATTAGGTTTTTGCTTGATCCCTAGCCCAAGCATGATGCTGCAGATCATTGAGCACCGCACCGAGACTTCGATAGACTTTGCGATGGAGGGAGAAGCTGCTTCCTCCACACCACAGGTTCCCGGTCGCCCAGTACCAGGTACTCTTGCTGTGCACGTCGCACGACAGCACACAGCAGCGCAAACGTCCCGGACTCCATCAAGGGCGTCTCCGGGGGCATTGTCAGCGGCCAGGGAATTGTTGCGACACCCTCTGGTGGTCCACCGCTCTGGTGGTCGCCGTCGCGACCGGAGGCCAGGGCGACCGCAACAAACGCCTGCGACCACAGAAGGGTAGCAGCGGTTCATGCCCTATGCACCCGAACGGTCGCCACAGCGCCGCGGAGTGTCGCGAGATCATTGACCTCGCAAAACGCGTCAGCGAGCGGCGCGGGCAGTCTTCCAAAGACGGCTCCCCGCCTCGTCGCCGGCCCAGCAAGGAAAAGGTGGACGACGGCGAGGTGGCCACGGCTGAGCGGGACCTCGGGTATCAGTCGCCCGAGGGGGACCTGAAGGATATCTTCGCCGGAGGTTCCTACTCCGGTGAAGACAACTAGACGGAACCCAGAGGGACCCCGCGATCCCCAGTCTATGGAGTTGAAGCACGCCTTCCTCCGAAGGCCCTTTCAGATTCCCCACGGGTTCGGGCTACAGACAGGTACATGCAAAAGTGACCACAACCATAGACGAGGGCTCCCGTGTCAAATGCAGATGGGAACCCTCGGTCGGGACCTAGCCCCATGGAAAATATCATACCAAGAAGGGCTCCACAACTCTCCCCTAGCTGGGAAGGACCCTTCGAGGTAACGGGAATGCAGCGACCCAGGGGCAACCATCTAGCTACGACTAGAGGAGTACCTTACTGTCGGGGACCATAATTAGGGGTACCCTCAAGGCCCCTAAATCTCGGCTGGTAACCCCCATCAGCACAAAGCTGCAAAGGCCTAATGGGTGCGACTAAGCCAAGGATCAGTCCATTCGAGGGACGCGATCACGCCTCGCCCGAGCCCAGCCTCGGGCAAAGGCAGCCGACCCCGGAGGATCTCCGTCTCGCCCGAGGCCCCCCTCCAGCAACGGACACACCTTCGGCTCGCCCGAGGCCCAGCCTTCGCCAAGAAGCAACCTTGGCCAAATCGCCACGCCAACCGACCAAATCGCAGGGGCATTTAATGCAAAGGTGGCCTGACACCTTTATCCTGACACGCGCCCTCCAGTCGACAGAGCCGAAGTGACCGCAGTCACTTCGCCGCTCTAATGACCGGTCTAACAAGAGGACAGCGCCGCCTGCGCCACTTCGACTGCTGTGCCACTCGACAGAGTGAGGCTGACAAGCGGCCAGGCCCTGCCTCAGGCGCCATAGGAAACTCCTCTTCGCCCGACCCCAGGGCTCGGACTCGGGCTCAGCCCCGGAAGACGACGAACTCCGCTTCGCCCGACCCAGGGCTAGGACTCGGGCTCAGCCCCTGAAGACGACGAACTCCGCTCCACCCGACCCAGGGCTCGGACTCGGGCTCAGCCCCTGAAGACGACGAATTCCGCTCCGCCCGACTCAGGGCTCGGACTCGGGCTCAGCCCCGGAAGACGACAAACTCCGCTTCATCCGACCCTAGGGCTCGGACTCAGCCCTGGCCTCAGCCGACGGTCTCCGCCTCGCCCAACCCAGGGGCTCGGACTCGACCTCGGCCACGAAAGACAGACTCGACCTCGACCTCGGAGGAGCCTCCACATCGCCCAACCTAGGGCACGGACCGACCACGTCAACAGGAGGCGCCATCATTACCCTACCCCAGGCTGACTCAGGCTACGGGGAACAAGACTGGCGTCCCATCTGGCTCGCTCCGCCATACAAGTAATGATGGTGCCCCGCACGCTCTATGACGACGGTGGCTCTCAGCCCCCTTACGGAAGCAAGAGGACGTCAGCAAGGACTCGACAGCCCCGACAGCTGTCCTTCCGTCAGGCTCCAGCGCTCCTCCGACGGCCACGACACCACACGAACCGGGTGCCAAAACCTCTTCGGCTGCCACGATGGCGTGTACTTAGGGTGCTAGCTCTCCTCCGCTAGACACGTTAGCACACTGCTACACCCCCCATTGTACACCTGAATCCTCTCCTTATGCCTATAAAAGGAAGGACCAGGGCCCTCTTGTAAGGAAAATGGACCCCGGCCATTTGGCTAATTGAGTTTTGGTGTTTGATGATCAACACAATCCGTGAACTAATAAGTCTCTCCAGTGGTTATGATTGTAGTTCACAGGATGCAAGAAGTACTTGGACTAAGGAATTGAGGAAAGCAACACCTCAAAAGAAGACATTAAGAAGATCCAAGAAAAGTCCAAGTGTGCTGCTGCGGACTGCCTGGACGTGGAGCACCGGACTGTCCGGTGCCCACACGCCGGACTGTCCGGTGCACCAGGGAACTCCAGCCCAACGGCTAGTTCAAGGTGGCACTCGGAGAAAAGACCACCGGACTGTCCGGTGTGAAAAGCCTGCGGTGCCAACGGTCACCTGCTCTGACAGAGCAACGGCTAGGCGTACCGGACATGCTACAGTGCGCTGTCCGGTGCACCACCGGACTGTCCGGTGTGCCGCAGAGAACTGCAGCTTTTCTCCAACGGCTAGTTTGGAGTTGGGGCCTATAAATACTTGACCCAACCGGCCATTTGAAGGTGTGGGAGCCCAAGCAACATACCAAGGCATATTGTAGACATTTCCAAGTGCTCAAACACCCAAGTGCTTAATAGAATCACTTGGTGATTAGCGTAGGTGCTTTGCGAAGTGCTTAGGTTAGTTAGACCGCATTAGCGCTTGCTCTAGGTGAATCCTAGTTAGTTGAGTGAGTTTAGACAAACCACACAACCCCTCGGCTCTTGCGCGGGCCGTTGTAATTGTATCGAGTGGGGCGCGAGTCTTGCGAGACCGTGACAACCGCGTTTGTGTCACGGCCGCCACCGTGTACCGGAGGGAATGAGGCCCGCGGCGTTTCGGCCGGAAGCTCGATAGTGGAGACGGCGGGGAGCGTCCGAGAGGAGCCGGAAGCGGAGCACCACTTGCGCGTGGAGAAGGCCCGTGGCTCTCTACGGAGTTACTCGACCGAGGTGCTTGGCCCTCGCGTGGGCTTCCCTTTGCGTAGGGGCACCAACGAGGATTAGTCGGGACCTTGCGCGGTTCCGGATACCTCGGTAAAAATACCGGCGTCATCCACGAGAGTTTGCTTCTCTACTTTGCTCTTTAAGTTTCCGCATTTATATGAAGCATTTAAGTTTCAATCTTGTATTCATGCTTCTATAGTGTAGATTGAAACTTAGACATTGCGATAGAGATAGCAACACTTAGACAAAACCTAGTTTGCACATTCTAGTTTGATTATTGGCATAGGATTTGCTCTAGGGATTTAATTGTGGCCTAGTTTAGTAAAAGTTTTAGAAGTCCTAATTCACCCCCCCTCTTAGGCGTCACCCGTTTCCTACAAGTGGTATCGGAGCCTGGTTTGGCTCATTTGAAACGCTTTAGCTTCACCGCTAAAAGAGCCGACACTTTTTAGAGGAAGGGATGGATACCCGTAGGCCACCACACTTCGACAGCACTAACTTCCCATATTATAGTGCTAGAATGGCTTGTTACCTAGAGGCCGTTGATCTAGGTGTTTGGCGAGTCACTCGTGACGGGATGAAACCCCCCAAGAATCCCGAGAAACCCACCACGAGTGAGGAAAAAGAAATTCATTTAAATGCTAGAGCAAAAAATTGCTTGTATGAATCTCTTAGCATGGATATTTTTAATCAAGTATTCACCTTGAAAACTACTAATGAGATTTGGCTAAAATTGAATGACCTCCATGACGGCACATCAAATGTCCGTGAGCAAAAACATTGCCTAGTCTTAAATGAGTATAATTCCTTTGCTATGAGAGATGATGAGCTTGTTAGAGATATGTATTCTCGTTTAAATCTAATCATCAATGAGCTCAACTCTATTGGCATAAATAAGCTAGGTGATGCGGACATTGTAAGGAAGATTATCTCCCTGCTACCGCAACGAAGATATGGGAGCATCATCACCATCCTTCACAACATGGAGGACTTGAGTACTATGACCCCGACCATTGTGATTGGGAAAATCGCGGCTTTTGAGATGTCGCAAAAAATGTGTCGGGGAGAGGAGCCAACTTCCTCAAGGCCATATGCCTTTGCATGTGATGAAAGGAGGGTAATAAGAAGGCTCCCACTCCAAGTTCCTCAAGTGAAGAAGAGGAAGAAGAAGAAAGTGATGATGATGAAGATAATCGACCATGCACATCATCCTCCAAGGACGAAGAAACAATCCGACGTGTCGGAAAGGTAATGGGGATGATCCGCAAGATTAATCTAATGGGTGTGCCCCTGCAGGTCGAAGATATTCTCTTTAACATTGACATGAAAAAGCAAAGAAAGAGAGGATGCTTCGCATGTGGGGAGAAGGGCCACTTCAGGGACAACTGTCCAACTATGGCCAAACCCAAAAAGGAGAGGAGCAAAGGCAAGGCGCTAACAAGTGTTAGAACTTGGGATGACTCTTCAAGTGAAGATGAACCTCCAAGGACGCGCAGCCACCGGTCCTCATCACACTCATCACGCTCATCACACAAATGCCTTATGGCAAGAGGTAACAAAAGCATTCCATCCTCTAGTGATGAAAGTAGTAGTGATGATGAAGGTGAGGGAAAGCCCTCCGTAGATGAGCTTGCGGAAGCCGTTGAATTTTTCCAGGATGTTTGCACTAAGCAAAAAGCTCAACTTAAAACCTTGAAAAATAAGTTGATTAGCTCCCAAAATGATTACAAAGGTTTGCTAGAAAAATTTGAAACTTTTGCAAACTTAAATAGTGAGCTGTCAACTAAAATTGAGCTATTAGAGTCTAGTGCTCCATCCACTGCTACCGATGATGGCCTTATTAAAAAGAATGAAAAACTTAAGGCTAAGTTAGCTAGCTCCCAAAATACTATTGAAAATTTGCTAGAGAAAATGGAAATTCTTAGCATACACAACAATGAGCTAACTACTAAGCTAGAAAACATTGGTAGCACCCCAGAAGTATCTTTGATTGAAATACCTGAAATTATTAAGAAAGATGCTTCTACTTCCTGCTTTGATTTAATTGATGATTCTAACCCCTGCAATCAAGTTCTTGTTAAGAATGTTATTATAGAAACCTGTTCTGACGAGATTGCAAAGGAAAATGAGCAATTAAGGCAAGAAGTGGCTCGCCTCGGCAAGGCTTTGTATGACAAGAAAGGCAAAGCCAAACAAATCCGACCTCCACGGGATAACACCACTACGGGAGTGAACAAGCCTATGGAGGGAGAAACCGTGATTAGTAGGCTATGCCACATGGAAGGTCATAAGTCTTTCCAATGCAAGGCAATGACCGGGGATAAGCAAAAGCAAAAGCTCAAGCAAAATCCAACAAGCAAAATCTCCAACACCTACATCAACAAGGTGGACAAAAAGGCTGCTACACCATATTTGATCAAGAAGAAAAAGAATGGAAAGGTGATAGCAATCAAGGCCAACAAGCAAGCCAACAAAGGAAAGGGGGCCAAACGCATCTGGGTGCCAAAGGAAATAATTTCAACCATGAAAAGCACCAAGAAGGTTTGGATCCCGAAAGGGAAGTGAGTGGACCGAAGGTCGTCGGGAAATTTGGAGACTTGGCAAAGATGGGATGTATATCATGGGATACATCATAATTGATAGAGTTTATTGCCAAGTGGATTAGTAAAGACTTTGGACCCAAATTTCCCCACCCATGACTAAGGTAACTAGATTTATTGTATTTACTATTTTCAGATATGCGTATCTATTTTCTTGTATCTAGTTTTACCTCTCATGCCTAGTATTACATTTGGTTTTTACTTTTATGTATGCATACTAGGTAAATCACATGGTAGGATTGCTTGCTTTCAATTTATATCCTTAAGCAAACCTACATGGTTTAAAATGTTCTTTTTAAGCATGGCACATAGCTTACTTAACATTCCTAAGTAAATGACACTAATGCATCAATAGCTTATATCTTACATTTGGTATCATTTAACTTATATGTGCCAAAGCTCGGATTATGGATGACCTGCTCCTCTTGATATCAAATCAATGTGCATGTCTCCTACAAGTATTCAAAAACGTGTATGCACACATTTAGGGGGAGATTACTCTATAATCTAAGACTTTGAGACTAACACCCCTTTCAAGTCTATTTTCTTGTGATAGTCTCATTGTAAGGAAAATAAAGTCCCTGGAGAAAGACAACAATCTTCCACTGCATATCTCCAAGAACTGTCATTGTACATCATTTACACGTCTTCTCCGACATTTGGTTAGACTACTGTTTCATATCTTATACTTCCTTGTTGCTATAAATGCATGTGGTTCAATCATATTTTGTTACCTATGCATAAGGGAAGTTAGTCTATTCAAATCATGACTTGCTCCTCTAATTTTCACATGCTTTTTCCTAAGTAGATGATCTCTGTCAGGGGGAGTATTTCTTCGTCTCTAAAAAGGGGGAGAAATTTCTTTCTAAAAGAGAACACTCATTTAGGGGGAGTTTTCATATGTCTTTTCTATAAGAGTTTCAATTCCTTATGAGGGCAAGTTTTATTTACTTCCTACATGCTGTTAATGTCTTCCTTTTCGGTGGTTGATGCCAAAGGGGGAGAATTTTAGGGACCAAAGCAATAAAAAAATGTATCAAACACCAAACACCACCAATTTAAAATTTTAAAATTCTGCAAGTGCCTTGTCAAGTAGTTTTGGTTATTTGGTCCAAAATAGGAAGTAAGTGAATTATGGAGTTAGGGGGAGACTTAAGTCCATAATATCACATTAAGGGGGCAAATATGCATCATAGCAAGTAGATCGCATATTTACATTCAAATACTTGTATTATTTGCTTGCTTTGGTTGTGTTGTCATCAATCACCAAAAAGGGGGAGATTGTAAGGAAAATGGACCCCGACCATTTGGCTAATTGAGTTTTGGTGTTTGATGATCAACACAATCCGTGAACTAATAAGTCTCTCCAGTGGTTATGATTGTAGTTCACGGGATGCAAGAAGTACTTGGACTAAGGAATTGAGGAAAGCAACACCTCAAAAGAAGACATTAAGAAGATCCAAGAAAAGTCCAAGTGTGCTGCTGCGGACTGCCTGGGCGTGGAGCACCGGACTGTCCGGTGCCCACACGCCGGACTGTCCGGTGCACCAGGGAACTCCAGCCCAACGGCTAGTTCTAGGTGGCACTCGGAGAAAAGACCACCGGGCTGTCCGGTGTGAAAAGCCTGCGGCGCCAACGGTCACCTGCTCTGACAGAGCAACGGCTAGGCGCACCGGACATGCTACAGTGCGCTGTCCGGTGCACCACAGGACTGTCCGGTGCACACCGGACTGTCCGGTGTGCCGCAGAGAACTGCAGCTTTTCTCCAACGGCTAGTTTGGAGTTGGGGCCTATAAATACTTGACCCAACCGGCCATTTGAAGGTGTGGGAGCCCAAGCAACATACCAAGGCATACTGTAGACATTTCCAAGTGCTCAAACACCCAAGTGCTTAATAGAATCACTCGGTGATTAGCGTAGGTGCTTTGCGAAGTGCTTAGGTTAGTTAGACCACATTAGCGCTTGCTCTAGGTGAATCCTAGTTAGTTGAGTGAGTTTAGACAAACCACACAACCCCTCGGCTCTTGCGCGGGCCGTTGTAATTGTATCGAGTGGGGCGAGAGTCTTGCGAGACCGTGACAACCGTGTTTGTGTCACGGCCGCCACCGTGTACCGGAGGGAACGAGGCCCGCGGCGTTTCGGCCGGAAGCTCGATAGTGGAGACGACGGGGAGCGTCCGAGAGGAGCCAGAAGCGGAGCACCACTTGCGCGTGGAGAAGGCCAGTGGCTCTCTACGGAGTTACTCGACCGAGGTGCTTGGCCCTCGCGTGGGCTTCCCTTTGCGTAGGGGCCACAATGAGGATTAGTCGGGACCTTGCGCGGTTCCGGATACCTCGGTAAAAATACTGGCGTCATCCACGAGAGTTTGCTTCTCTACTTTGCTCTTTAAGTTTCCGCATTTATATTAAGCATTTAAGTTTCAATCTTGTATTCATGCTTATATAGTGTAGATTGAAACTTAGACATTGCAATAGAGATAGCAACACTTAGACAAAACCTAGTTTGCACATTCTAGTTTGATTATTGGCATAGGATTTGCTCTAGGGATTTAATTGTGGCCTAGTTTAGTAAAAGTTTTAGAAGTCCTAATTCACCCCCCTCTTAGGCGTCACCCGTTTCCTACACCTCTTACAGAAGGTTGGCCGCGCGGGGAAGAGGACGGGACTGGCGCTCGCGCGAGGCCGCTCGCTCCCCTCCCGCGTGGACGCTTGTAACCCCCTACTGCAAGCGCACCCGACCTGGGCGCGGGACAAACACGAAGGCCGCGGGATTTCCACCTCTCTCTCTCTCTCTCTGGCTGCCTCCCCCTTCGTGCTCTGTCTTGCGCCGACCCATCTGGGCTGGGGCACGCGGCGACATTTCACTCGTCGGTCCAGGGACCCCCCGGTCTCGAAACGCCGACAGTTGGCGTGCCAGGTAGGGGCCTGCTGCGTGTTGACGAACAACTTCCCGTCAAGCTCCAGATGGGCAGTCTTCAGCAACCTTTCCAGCCCGGAACGGTGCTCCGTTTCGGGAGTCTTGAGTTCATGTCCCTCGACGGCAACTACGACATGATACTCCTTCCCCCGCCATGCGACAACGACAATGGCGGCCGACAGCCCGCCCGCCGCCGGCGGAATCGACGACTTCTTCCCCACGCGGTGGAAGAACAACATTCGAGCTCACCCCGCCCTCTCCCCCGCTGACGGAGGAAAAGGCGGGGCAACCAAGGCCAAGCAGGAGGCAGCGCCTCGTCGGCTGTCGAGCGAGCCGACGGCGCCGGCGCCCCAACGGGGGGCACGTCGGGCATCGACCTCACGTCTGAGACGAAGACGAGCGCCGTCTCCCCGCAACACGCCAATCCCAAGCAAACGGACGACACCAGTACGCTCGCGAAGGGCTTACTGGGCGTCACCCTTGTACCTGAGACGACGGTGCAGTCAGTCCCTGACGTGACTGTGCCACCGCCCGTCGACCAAGAGGTACCCACCGATTCCCATCTCACGCCTTTTGAATTCGGCCTCGACCCGCCAAGCGACCTCGCTTTGGCGGACGCTCTCGTAGAGGCGAGTCCAAACCCTCTGGGGTATCGTATGCGGTCACCCTGGGACCAGCTGATGGACGTCTCGACCTATGGGCCCTCGGGGTCCGAGGAAGATGACGTGCCCGACTTCTGTTGGGATTTCTCCGAACTTGGTAACCCCAGTGCCATGCGGGACTTCATGACCGCATGCGACTACTGCCTTTCCGACTGTTCCGACTGTAGCCGCAGCCTCGGCGACGAGGACTACGGCCCAAGTCGTGAATGTTTCCACGTCGATCTAGGGGGTCCCTCCGAAGGCAACCATCTTGGTATGCCGGATAACAGTGATCTCCCTAGGCCTGTGCCTCGCGTTGACATCCTACGGGAGCTAGCTGTGGTCCCCGTTCAGGCGGGGGGTCATGACCCACAACTCGAGCAAATCCGCGCGGTGCAGGCCAGGCTCGACGAGGGAGCAGGAACACTTGAGCCGATCCGCCGGGACGTCGGGCAGGAATGGGCGGGCCAACCTCCGGCCGGGGAAGTGCGTCATCTACCCCAGGGCTTCCAGCACCGCATCGCCGACGATGTCAGGATGAGGCCGCCACCCGCTTCCAGTGGAGTCGGCCAGAACCTGGCTGCGGCGGCAATGCTCCTCCGCGTGATGCCAGAGCCATCAACCACCGAGGGGCGGCAAATTCAGGGAGAGCTCAAGAATCTCCTAGAGGACGCCGCGCTCCGACGGGCCGAAAGCTCCGCCTCCCGAAGGCAGGGGTACCCCTCGGAACATCGCGCCGCGACTTCCCGATTCATGCGGGAAGCCTCGGTCCACATCGGGCGCACGCGCAACACAGCGCCTGCGGCCCCGGGTCGCCTCGGCAACGAGCACCATCACCGCGACCGTCGGGCCCACCTTGACGAGAGGGTGCGCCGAGGCTACCACCCCAGGCGTGGGGGACGCTACGACAGCGGGGAGGATCGGAGTCCCTCACCCGAACCACCCGGTCCGCAGGCTTTCAGCCGCGCCATACGACGGGCGCCGTTCCCGACCCGGTTCCGAACCCCGACTACTATCACAAAGTACTCGGGGGAGACGAGACCGGAACTGTGGCTCGTGGACTACCGGCTGGCCTGCCAACTGGGTGGAACGGACGACGACAACCTCATCATCCGCAACCTCCCCCTGTTCCTCTCCGACACCGCTCGCGCCTGGTTGGAGCACCTGCCTCTGGGGCAGATCTCCAACTGCGATGACCTGGTCCAAGCCTTCGCCGGCAATTTCCAGGGCACGTACGTGCGCCCTGGGAACTCCTGGGATCTTTGGAGCTACCGACAGCAGCCGGGAGAGTCTCTCCGGGACTACATCCGACGATTCTCGAAGCAGCGCACCGAGCTGCCCAACATCACCGACTCAGATGTCATCGGCGCGTTCCTCACCGGCACCACCTGCCGTGACCTGGTGAGCAAGCTGGGTCGCAAGACCCCCACTAGGGCGAGCGAGCTGATGGACATCGCCACCAAGTTCGCCTCTGGCCAGGAGGCGGTTGAGGCTATCTTCCGGAAGGACAAGCAGCCCCAGGGCCGCCCACCGGAAGATGCCCCGAGGCATCAACTCAGCGCGGCGCCAAGAAGAAGAGCAAGAAGAAGTCGCAAGCGAAACGCGACACCGCCGACGCGGACCTTGTCGCCGCCCCGAGTACAAGAACCCTCGGAAACCCCCCGGAGGTGCCATCCTCTTCGACAAGATGCTCAAGGAGTCATGCCCCTATCATCAGGGGCCCGTCAAGCACACCCTTGAGGAGTGCGCTATGCTTCGGCGCCACTTCCACAGAGCCGGGCCACCCGCGGAGGGTGGCAGGGCTCGCGACGACGACAAGAAGGAAGATCACCAGGCAGGAGAGTTCCCCGAGGTCCGCGACTGCTTCATGATCTACGGTGGGCAAGCGGCGAATGCCTCGGCTCGGCACCGCAAGCAAGAGCATCGGGAGGTCTGTTCGGTGAAGGTGGCGGCGCCAGTCTACCTAGACTGGTCCGACAAGCCCATCACCTTCGACCAAGCCGACCACCCCGACCACGTGCCGAGCCCGGGGAAATACCCGCTCGTTGTCGACCCCGTCATCGGCGACGTCAGGCTCACCAAGGTCCTCATGGACGGAGGCAGCAGCCTCAACATCATCTACGCCGACACCCTCAGGCTCCTGCGTGTCGATTTGTCCTCGGTCCGGGCAGGCGTTGCGCCTTTCCACGGGATCATCCCCGGGAAGCGCGTCCAGCCCCTCGGACAACTCGACCTTCCCGTCTGCTTCGGAACACCCTCCAACTTCCGAAGGGAGACCCTCAAGTTCGAGGTGGTCGGGTTCCGAGGAACCTACCACGCAGTACTGGGGAGGCCATGCTACGCGAAGTTCATGGCTGTCCCCAACTACACCTACCTCGAGCTCAAGATGCCGGGCCCCAACGGGGTCATCACCGTCAGCCCCACGTACCGACACACGTTCGAATGCGACGTCGAGTGCGTGGAGTACGCCGAGGCCCTCGCCGAATCCGAGGCCCTCATCGCCGACCTGGAGAGCCTCTCTAAGGAGGTGCCAGACGTGAAGCGCCACGCCGGCAACTTCGAGCCAGCGGAGACGGTTAAGTCCGTCCCCCTCGACCCTAGCAGCGACGCCTCCAAGCAGATCCGGATCGGCTCCGAGCTCGATCCTAAATAGGAAGCAGTGCTCGTCGACTTTCTCCACGCGAACGTCGACGTCTTCACGTGGAGTCCCTCGGACATGCCTGGCATACCGAGGGATGTCGCCGAGCACTCGCTAGACATCCGAGCTGGAGCCCGACCCGTGAAGCAGCCTCTGCGCCGATTCGACGAAGAAAAGCGCAGAGCCATAGGCGAGGAGATCCATGAGCTAATGGCGACAGGGTTCATCAAAGAGGTATTCCATCCCGAATGGCTTGCCAACCCTATGCTTGTGAGAAAGAAAGGAGGGAAATGGCAGATGTGTGTAGACTACACTGGTCTAAACAAAGCATGTCCGAAGGTTCCCTACCCTCTGCCTCGCATCGACCAAATCGTGGATTCCACTGCTGGGTGCGAAACCCTGTCTTTCCTTGATGCCTATTCAGGGTATCACCAAATCAGGATGAAAGAGTCCGACCAGCTCGCGACTTCTTTCATCACACCCTTCGGCATGTACTGCTATGTCACCATGCCGTTTGGATTGAGGAATGCGGGTGCGACGTACCAACGGTGCATGAACCATGTGTTCGGCCAACACATTGGCCGGACGGTCGAGGCCTACGTCGATGACATCGTAGTCAAGACAAGGAAACCTCCGACCTCCTTTCCGACCTTGAAGTGACATTCCGATGTCTCAAGGCGAAAGGCGTGAAGCTCAATCCCGAAAAGTGTGTCTTCGGGGTCCCCCGAGGCATGCTCTTGGGGTTCATCATCTCCGAGCGGGGCATCGAGGCCAACCTGGAGAAGATCGCGGCCATCACCGGCATGGGACCCATCAAAGACTTGAAAGGCGTACAGAGAGTCACGGGATGCCTTGCGGCTCTGAGCCGCTTCATCTCGCGCCTCGGCGAAAGAGGCCTGCCTCTGTACCGCCTCTTAAGGAAGGCCGAGTGCTTCACTTGGACCCCTGAGGCCGAGGAAGCCCTCGGGAACCTGAAGGCGCTCCTCACGAACGCGCCCATCTTGGTGCCCCCCGCTGCCGGAGAAGCCCTCTTGATCTACGTCGCCGCGACCACTCAGGTGGTTAGCGCCACGATTGTGGTTGAGAGACGAGAAGAGGGGCATGCATTGCCCGTCCAGAGGCCAGTCTACTTCATCAGCGAGGTACTGTCCGAGACCAAGATCCGCTACCCACAAGTTCAGAAGCTGCTCTACACGGTGATCCTGACGCGGCGGAAGTTGCGACACTACTTCGAGTCTCATCCGATAACTGTGGTGTCATCCTCCCCCCTGGGGGAGATCATCCAGTGCCGAGAGGCCTCGGGTAGAATTGCAAAGTGGGCGGTGGAAATCATGGGCGAAGCGATCTCGTTCGCCCCTCGGAAGGCCATCAAGTCCTAGGTCTTGGCGGACTTCATGGCTGAATGGGTCGACACCCAGCTCCCAACAGTTCCGATCCAGCCGGAACTCTGGACCATGTTTTTCGGCGGGTCGCTGATGAAGACAGGAGCAGGCGCAGGCCTGCTCTTCATCTCGCCCCTCGGAAAGCACCTACGCTACGTGCTACGCCTCCACTTCCCGGCGTCCAACAATGTGGCTGAGTACGAGGCTCTGGTCAACGGGTTGCGCATCGCCATCGAGCTAGGGGTCCGACGCCTCGACGCTCGCGGTGACTCGCAGCTCGTCATCGACCAAGTCATGAAGAACTCCCACTGCCGCGACCTGAAGATGGAAGTCTACTGCGATGAGGTTCGGCGCCTGGAAGACAAGTTCTACGGGCTCGAGCTCAACCACATCGCCCGACGCTACAACGAGACTGTGGACGAGCTGGCTAAGATAGCCTCAGGGCGAACAACGGTTCCCCCGGACGTCTTCTCCCGAGACCTGCATTAACCCTTCGTCAAGACCGACGACGCGCCCGAGTCCGAGGCACCCTCGGCTCGGTCCGAGGCACCCTCGGCTCGGCCCGAGGCACCCTCGGCCCCCGAGGGTGAGGCACTGCGCGTCGAGGAGGAGCGAAGCGGGGTCACGCCTAATCGAAACTGGCAGACCCCGTACCTGCAATATCTCCACCGAGGAGAGCTACCCCTCGACCGAGCCGAAGCTCGGCGGTTGGCGCGACGCGCCAAGTCGTTCGTCTTGCTGGGAGATGGGAAGGAGCTCTACCACCGCAGCCCCTCAGGCATCCTCCAGCGATGCATCCCCATCGCCGAAGGTCAAGAGCTCCTACAAGAGATACACTCGGGGGCTTGCGGTCACCACGCAGCACCTCGAGCCCTTGTTGGAAACGCCTTCCGACAATGTTTCTACTGGCCGACGGCGGTGGCCGACGCCACTAGAATTGTCCGCACCTGCGAAGGGTGTCAGTTCTACACGTGGCAGACCCACCAGCCCGCTCAGGCTCTGCAGACGATACCCATCACCTGGCCTTTTGCTGTGTGGGGTCTGGACCTCGTCAGCCCCTTGCAGAAGGCACCCGGGGGCTACACGCACCTGCTAGTCGCCATCGACAAATTCTCCAAGTGGATCGAGGTCCGACCCCTAAACAGCATCAGGTCCGAACAGGCGGTGGCGTTCTTCACCAACATCATCCATCGTTTTGGGGTCCCGAACTCCATCATCACCGACAACGGCACCCAGTTCACCGGCAGAAAGTTCCTGGACTTCTGCGAGGATCACCACATCCGGGTGGACTGGGCTGCCGTGGCTCACCCCATGACGAATGGGCAAGTAGAGCGTGCCAACGACATGATTCTACAAGGACTCAAGCCTCGGATCTACAACGACCTCAACAAGTTCGGCAAGCGATGGATGAAGGAACTCCCCTCGGTGGTCTGGAGTCTGAGGACAACGCCGAGCCGAGCCACGGGCTTCACGTCGTTCTTTCTAGTCTATGGGGCCGAGGCCATCTTGCCCACAGACTTAGAATACGGTTCCCCGAGGACGAGGGCCTACGCCGACCAAAGCAACCAAGCTAGTCGAGAAGACTCGCTGGACCAGCTGGAAGAGGTTCGGGACATGGCCTTACTACACTCGGCGCGGTACCAGCAGTCCCTGTGACGCTACCACGCCCGAGGGGTCCGGTCCCGAGACCTCCAAGTGGGCGACCTGGTGCTTCGGCTGCGACAGGACGCCCGAGGGCGGCACAAGCTCACGCCTCCCTGGGAAGGGCCGTTCGTCATCGCCAAAGTTCTGAAGCCCGGAACGTACAAGCTGGCCAACAGTCAAGGCGAGGTCTACAACAACGCTTGGAACATCCAACAGCTACGTCGCTTCTACCCTTAAGATGCTTTCAATTTGTTCGTATACCTCGTTCCCACACAAAGTTTAGTCATCAAGGAAGGGTCAGCCTTGCCTCGGCAAAGCCCGACCCTCCCTCGGGGGCTAAAAGGGGGAACCCCCTCTGTGTCGAAATTTTTCTCGAAAAAAGATCTTTTCTGCCAGAATGTCTTTCGTGCTTTTCGACTACTTCGAAAGTGGATCCTGAAAACGGCGGAGTACACGTAAGCAGCCAAGGCTGACCGAGCCGAGGGACTCCTATGCCTCCGGGATACGGATACCTCACTCATCACCTTCTGCGATAAGTAACTCGCGTTCGGATAAGTGATTCCGCGGATCGAACAAGTCTTCACGCTCGAAAGCTCTTCTGCCGAAGCGATTCTTCGGGCCTTCTCGACCGCGTCGGTGACAGAACCCCATGGACGGGCAAGAGCGCGCGTAAGCGGCAAGGCCGACCGAGTTGAGGGATTCATACGCCTCCGGGATACGGATACCTCACTCGTTGCCTCCCGTGAAAAGCAACTCTCGCTCGCACAGACAATTCTGTTACCGACGAAAAGGTCCAGATACTCGAAACAAGAGGAAAAGAAACGCAGCTTTACAACACGGCGATGGTGTGTTTGGGCCTCGGCGGCTGCAGAAAACACACACTACAAGATAATCCGATCCTGCAGGCTCGGATCTTGACAGTTGAAGGGAGCAGCAGCACCCTCGGCATCGACTACACCTTCGGCGGGGTCCGACCTAGCCTCGAACGGCGACGCGGTCCGAGGATCTCCACTCTAAAGGACGACGTCGTCATCACGCCCGGGCCATCGCCGCTAGGGTCTTCTCCAAGAATCCGGCTCGAGCAGGCGGCTCGGCTGGTCACCCCGAGGCCTCGGCCAGCTGTCCCCCGAAGACATCAGCCCGGCCCGAGGCCTCGGCAGATCAACTCCGGCGTCGGTCCCGCTAACAGACGACCTGGCCAGGCTCCGGCCGACCAAGTCTTCTTTTCGAGCCAACTCGGCCTCTGTCCGTGCTGACACCGCTACCCCTGGCTTCGGCTCATCGAAGAGCGGCCGAGGGGTTCCTTTAACTAAGCAAGAGAAGCCTCGGACAACAAGGCCGACCGAGCCGAGGGACTCCTATGCCTCCGGGATACGGATACCTCACTCGTCACCTTTGCACGGGGCGACTCACGCTTGGTGAAGCGGTTCAGACAACCAACAGACGAGTCTTAGTGCTCGAAAATGAGGTAAAAACACGGCTTCGCGTCAAAAATACATACACGTTCAGGCCCCGACAGCCACAATGAACAAAAGACCGGCATTCAAGGTGCCATTACAAACGGAACTCCGGTTCCACCTCCGTAGGTACGAACAACCCCACACGAGTGGGGGCCTGCGGAGCAACAGAAGGCTGACGGACGGCTCACCGTCGCCTGCTCCAGCAGCAGCGACAACGACCCCCTCTACGGGTGGCCAAACTGCAGCAGCGATGGCCTCAGGGCGAACGCCGCTGCAACCTTGCCCTCGCCCACGCCGACGCTCGAGGGGCGAGGACAAGTACAAAGAGTCGGAGGCCCGAAGCGCGGATGGTGGCAGTGATCCCGTCGGCGACGGGGACTTCTCGAGCCGCCTCCGCCTCGGCACCAACGACAGGGGTCGTCAGCCCACCGGCAGATCCCCACTCGGATCCTCCCGGACGAGCAGAGCACCGACCTCCGCGCGGAGGCGCCGTACCGGTGCAAAGGCAGGACCGCCCCAGAACACGAACGTCGCCCCGGCAGCGCGCGACGTCTTGGGCGGTCCTCCCGTGCGCACGGCGTGACAACCGCCCTTGCGGCAGGAGGGGGCGCCGGGAGCCAAGCCGGCGAGCCCAACGCGCTGAAGCTGACGACGCCCGCTGTCGACCAGCCCCGCGTTGTCGAAGTCCGCCCCTCTCGCAGGGCCAGTGAGCGCCCTCTCCCTCGAACGCTGAAGGAGAGGCTGACCCACGAACCCGCGCAGGAGGTAGAGCTCCGGCTCAGCCCGACCTCCGCCCCAGCGAGGATGATGAACATCCTTGAAGCTGAGGGCGGGACCAAGATTGCAGTCCGGCTTGCTTCTCTCCACCCAGGGGCTAGTGGTCACCGTCTTGGGTGACCACCGGCGAGGGGATGTAGCCGGGCTGACTGATGAAAATCCTTGAAGCCAAACGATGGCTGAGAGGTACCAACTTCCACGAAGTTGCGTTCCTCCAACGACAAGGCGGAAGGACAGTGGGTGTCCCCACTCTGGGGGCTCGGAAGGTGGAAAGACACGACGCACAAGGGAGCGCGAAGACATGGTCGCCTTTCAAGGGGGCCGCCCTCCTTTTAAAGGCGACTCTCTCTACTTGCATCCTCAGCCGTCGTAGGCTGAGTCTTCTCCAACACGCTCCAAGGTCCTCCCCCTACGGCGCGAGGGCTGGGTCCCACGCGTCATGCAAGCTGGACTAAAGCAGAAGAAGCCAAACCGCCGCGCGCGGTGCATGCAACCGCCCAGCGGCTACGAGCATTCCTCCACTTTCGCCCAGACCAGCGGGCGAAAGGGCGGGCAGTCATGCAGGCGGCATGCAACCGCGCCAAGTGGGCGCGCCCCTCCAACTTCCAACGCGCCCAGCATGGCGGCCCAGGCCCACGCGTCATGCAACCGGCGTGCCGGTTGCTACGTGCGAGCAACTGCACCGCCACTTGCGCCACTACCACGCCTCCTCGACTGCGGAACCAGTACCGCGACTCGAATTAACCCTGCGTATGACCCAACAGTGCCAGCCTGGCGCGACGGTCAATACGACCAAAAATGGGCCGGCAGTAATGGCGGTGGCAGGCGGGCAGGAGCAGCGGTCACGTCGTCAGCCAAGCTTACGTCCCATCCAGGGGCAGTGAGAGGACCCTCTCTCACGGCGTGAAGACGGCGCGCCCGTGTTCCGTTCCTCGAACGGCTCATGCACGCGCAATGGACGCCTCGCGAACCACTCGCCCCGTCGCATTAACTCCGCGACGGGACAGGCGGCGCCTCAGGCAGGAGAAGCAAGCGACGCTTCGCCTTCGCCATAATGCCCGCGTCCAAAAAGGTACGCCACGTCATTTGATTTCGTATCCTTTTCCTTTTCCTCTTTCTCTCTCTTACAACAGGGATCGGGAAAGGGGGATGCCCTGAAAAGGATCCTTCTCCGTGAAGGAAACAGGCTCTGAGCCTCCCTACTGATCAGAGGTTCAAAGGCTGGCCCCTCGGAGGGGTTTAACAGCCGCCTCAGAGCGTGTGGGCTCCACACCCACTACTGGTCAGAGGTTCGAAGGCCGGCCTATCGGAAGGGTTCAACGGCCGCCTCAGGCCACTCGGGCTCCACGCCCACTACTGATCAGGGGTTCGTAGGCTGGCCCTCGAAGGGTTCACAGCCGCCTCAGACACAGAGCGAGGGATGACCATGGGTACGTTAGATACATAACCAAGGCTCGGGCTACGCTCCCGAGGTACCCTAGGACATTTCCGAGACCAGCGAGAACGATCTTGTAACGGAATCCCATCAGAGGGAGGCATCGAGCCCTCAGACCCCGTCGACAGGGGACCGGGTCCGGCAGATCACCCGTAGGTACTTTTGAGCGCGCCTCCGGGCCTCTAGCCAACCCCTAACAAATGGGGCACGGGCGTCCACTCGGATTACCCGACAGCAGCTCACCGGAGACACCATGTTCGGCGCCCTCCGTGGGCAACATGGCGCTTTCCCCCCTCCTCCTTGCGGAAAGGCGACATAGGGGCGTATGTAAAAAAGTCGAGTCTGTCCTTGATCGTCCTCTCGCCTTGTGCAGAGGCTCGGGGGCTGCTCTCGCAAACCCGGCTCCGGCCAAACCGTCGACAGCGTCAACATACCAACCCGAGAACTTGGACCCGACCGTGCACCCGGGCTACGGCGAGCTCGCATGAGGGAACGACCAGACCAGCCGAAGCATTGTGCAAGGCATTAAGACCTCGGAGGAGTCAAACCACTCCTCCGAGGCCTCGGGGGCTACACCCGGCGGGTGCGCTCGCGCGCACCCACCGGAACAAAACGCAACCGAGAAAGGCTGGTCCCCTTGCAAAAAAGTGCGACAAAAGCCTCCAAGCGAGTGTTAACACTCCCTTCGAGGCTCGGGGGCTACTGTCGGGGACCATAATTAGGGGTACCCTCAAGGCCCCTAAATCTCGGCTGGTAACCCCCATCAGCACAAAGCTGCAAAGGCCTGATGGGTGCGACTAAGCCAAGGATCAGTCCATTCGAGGGACGCGATCACGCCTCGCCCGAGCCCAGCCTCGAGCAAAGGCAGCCGACCCCGGAGGATCTCCGTCTCGCCCGAGGCCCCCCTCCAGCAACGGACACACCTTCGGCTCACCCGAGGCCCAGCCTTCGCCAAGAAGCAACCTTGGCCAAATCGCCACGCCAACCGACCAAATCGCAGGGGCATTTAATGCAAAGGTGGCCTGACACCTTTATCCTGACACGCGCCCTCCAGTCGACAGAGCCGAAGTGACCGTAGTCACTTCGCCGCTCCAATGACCGGTCTGACAAGAGGACAGCGCCGCCTGCGCCACTTCGACTGCTGTGCCACACGACAGAGTGAGGCTGACAAGCGGCCAGGCCCTGCCTCAGGCGCCATAGGAAACTCCGCTTCGCCCGACCCCAGGGCTCGGACTCGGGCTCAGCCCCGGAAGACGACGAACTCCGCTTCGCCCGACCCAGGGCTCGGACTCGGGCTCAGCCCCTGAAGACGACGAACTCCGCTCCGCCTGACCCAGGGCTCGGACTCGGGCTCAGCCCCTGAAGACGACGAACTCTGCTCCGCCCGACCCAGGGCTCGGACTCGGGCTCAACCCCGGTAGACGACGAACTCTGCTTCATCCGACCCCAGGGCTCGGACTCAGCCCTGGCCTCAGCCGACGATCTCCGCCTCGCCCAACCCAGGGGCTCGGACTCGACCTCGGCCATGGAAGACAGACTCGACCTCGACCTCGGAGGAGCCTCCACATCGCCCAACCTAGGGCACGGACCGACCACGTCAACAGGAGGCGCCATCATTACCCTACCCCAGGCTGACTCAGGCTACAGGGAACAAGACCGGCGTCCCATCTGGCTCGCTCCGCCAGACAAGTAATGATGGCGCCCCGCACGCTCTATGACGACGGCGGCTCTCGGCCCCCTTACAGAAGCAAGAGGACGTCAGCAAGGACTCGACAGCCCTGACAGCTGTCCTTCCGTCAGGCTCCAGCGCTCCTCCGACGGCCACGACACCACACGAACCGGGTGCCAAAACCTCTCCGGCTGCCACGATGGCGTGTACTTAGGGCGCTAGCTCTCCTCCGCTAGACACGTTAGCACACTGCTACACCCCCCATTGTACACCTGAATCCTCTCCTTACGCCTATAAAAGGAAGGACCAGGGCCCTCTTACAGAAGGTTGGCCGCGCGGGGAAGAGGACGGGACTGGCGCTCGCGCGAGGCCGCTCGCTCCCCTCCCGCGTGGACGCTTGTAACCCCCTACTGCAAGCGCACCCGACCTGGGCGCGGGACAAACACGAAGGCCGCGGGATTTCCACCTCTCTCTCTCTCTCTCCGGTTGCCTCCCCCCTTCGCGCTCCGTCTCGCGCCGACCCATCTGGGCTGGGGCACGCGGCGACATTTCACTCGTCGGTCCAAGGAACCCCCGGTCTCGAAACGCCGACACTTACCCTGATGCCGAACATCTCTGTAAGTTCTATCCATAGAGCAAGACTAAGGGGTCGAATCTGTTTCCCTTTTTTGTAACTAGATGACGCATACGTGTACGACAACCCGGTGGGGTCTGCCCCCATGAACCCAACCTATTGGTCTGCACACATGCACGACAAGTTATAAAGAGAAACTACCCCCCTCAGTTGTGCTCTTGTGATAGTTCCATATTGCTGCTCCATGGTCCTACCTTGCAATCTTTTAGATAATACTTTTTAGCTAACCCACCCGTACGGTTTCCATCTGTCTGACATGGCGACAACCGAATTGAGCAGCCAGGCTTGCAGTTTAGGGCCCCTGATACGAAAGTAGGGAGGTCCGACAGCCTGGGGGCCGGCTCTAGAGAATGGGACCCCGTTCCATAGGGTGGTCCGGAGCCCGTGTAGCCGCTCAGCCAGGTCCTGTACCGTGGGCCTGCATGCTCCGCCACCCCATGATGGGAACTTAGTATCTGGAGTTATAAGTCCTGCGGGTCCGACAACCTCGGGACCGGAGCTAGAGAGTGGACATTAGTCTCCTAGGGTTGTCCGGAGCCCGTGCAACCGCTCAGCCTGGTCCCGTACCGTGGGCCTGCACGCTCCACCGCCCTGCGACAAGTGTCCTAATATCTAGAACCGCGACCCAAGGGGGTCCGGACACACAACTTAGCCACCCGGACTAAAACCTGCAGGTCCCGAGCATGTATCAAAGGACGACTAACGTCAGACGGAGAACCCTATGAGGTGTATTACTAATGCTTCCTAGCTAAAAGTTGTGTACATATCCAGATCCCGGCGAGTTTGCCTCCCGAAGATTGTTGACAACCTTTTCAGAAACGCTGGTATCCAACCTCAACACATCAAGCCTACATCCTAGGCGGGGGGCCAGATACTAAGGAGGAGTCAATAATATCGCACAAAGCAGGAACATGCGATACACAGATAAGTGTTAAATGCTGCTTAGAAGATAATATTTATTACTTTACAAAAACAGGGGAAGGCCTGGGGGCCGGTTCTAAAGAACGGATGCCCGTTCCATAGGGTGGTACGGAGCCTGTGTGGCCGGTTAGTCTGGTTCCATACCCAAAATCCTGCACACTCCACCACTCCGTGGCGGGTGTCCTAGTATTTAAAACTATAGTCCTGTGCGTCCGACAACCTGGAGGTCCGACTCTGAAGAACGGACACTTATCTCATGGGGGGTCCGGAAACCATGTAGCCGCTCAGCCTGGTCCCATACCGTGAGCCTGCATACTCCACCGCCCTGCGGCAGGTGTCTTAGTACTTGAAGCCACCATCCAGGGGGGTCCGAACACACAACTTGGCTTCCCAGGCTAAAATCCTGCGTACATATGTTATTACATTCTGCTCTCAAGCAAATATCATTTACATTCCCTTACAAGCGGGGCCCTAGCTCCATTTCTGCAGGAATGAGCTACGCTGCACCAGCAGCGACAACGACCTCTGCTCCGAGTGGCTCGCCAGCAGCAACGATCACCTCAGGGTGAGCGCTACTGCGAATAGGTCCTCGCCCCCGTCCTCCTACGGGGGACGACAGCGAGGCCATTAAAGCCAAAGAGCCGGAGGTCCGGCGGCAGGTGACACTGACGGTCTCGCCAGCGGAGGCAACCACCTCTGCAGTGGGACAACCTCACCTGCAGAGGCGACCACGTCAGCCCCACCAGTGGCAGCGACCACCTCTGCACCAATGGGCAGCGGCTGCCCTAGCACCCACGAAGAGGTCCTCGCTCCCGTACTCACTGCGGGAGTGAGGACAAGACCATCCAAGAACGCTACCGCCGCCCTCGCGGCGTACGACGTCTTGTACGACCTCCCAGTGCGGCCGGTGGTGCGGGAGAAGCCGTGGATGTGGCCAACCCTTGCACGGCGCGACCGTCGCCCGTGCGGTGGATGGGCAGCCACGCTCCGCCGGAGGCGGCACTAGAGCCACCCAGGCTAGGGAGCCAGACACATGGCAGCTGACGGCACCACAGACGGTCGACCCCGCGTACCCGGAGTTCGCCTCCTCCACAAGGCTGTCGAACACCCTTCTCCCCCGAATGCTGGAGGAAGAAGCGGACCGCCAGCCCACGCGGAAGGCGAAGCTCCAACTCGGCTCGCCCTCCTCCCCAGCGCGGATGATGAACATCCTTGAAGCTAAGGGCAGGGGGAGGCCGCATCCCGACTCGCTTCTCTCCACCACAAGGCTGGTAGTCATCCTTGTGAATGACCACCGGCTGGAGGTTGCGACCGGGCTGCGTGATGAAAATCCTTGAAGGGGAATGATGGTGGAAGGATGTCAACTCCCATGTGGTTGCACCCCTCCAACAGCAGCAAGAAGAAGACAAGATTGGCGACACCACCACGAGCGCGCGCTCTCCGACGGTGAAGTCGCCGGAAGGGACGACCTTGACGCGGATCCCTCCAGAGAACACCGGCGCACCCCATTTGGAGGCCCGGAAGGCGAAAGGACGCGATGGTCACAAGAGGAGCGAGGCATGTCTACTGCCCAGGAGATTGACCCTTTTTAAAGGCAGATCCCCCCATTCACGCCCCTGAAGTGTCATGGGTGAAGTCTCCCCCGACGTGCACCAAGGATCCCACCTTATGTCACGGGGCCAGGCCCCACATGTCATACAGGCTAACCCGAAGGAGGAGCGTGCAACTGCCCTGCGGTTACGCGCCCCTTCATTTTCGGGGCAACCAGCGGTCAGGAAGGCGAACCGCCGTGCAAGGGGCATGCAACTGCCCCACGGTTAAGCGCCCCTTCATCTTCACTGTAACTAGCGGTCAAAGAGCGAACCGCCGCGCAAGAAGCATACAACCGTCGCACGGCTGTGCGCCCCCTCAGCTTCGCTGTAACCAGTGGTCCAACTTGGGGGCCCAGGCCCACATGTCATGCAACCGGCGCGCCGGTTACCGAGTGCGAAAAAACCGCACCACCGCTTGCGCCAATGCCACATCTTCTCGGGGCCGTCACGGGAGTCTGAAAAGGCAAATTTTTCAGAACTAGTGCAGCAACTCGAGGCACCCCCGCGCATGGCCCAACAGTGACATTAAGTACGATGGTCACGGGCCAGTCAGCCGTGGGAATGGGCGTAGCAGCTGGCATGGCCATAGGCGGGCCAGCAGTAATCGCATCAACAGGCGCGCAGGAGCGGTGGTCCAACCGCCAATCAGACTCTGGCCCCACCTGCAGGCTCGCTTCCTCCCCTGAGGTGGGCCCGGGGCAACTGTCAGTACCCTAAATCAGGGGTACCCTCTTCTACATCATGAAGACGCCGCACCCATGCGACGTCCACAGGCCACGCGGAGGACGGCGCCTAACCCCACCACATGGGCAGGCCAAAGGGCGCCACGTGGCAAGGGAAGACAACACATCCCAGTAAGTCCGGACCCCTATACGTATAAGTCCGGAGCCACCGAGTAGGTCCGAACCTCAGCAAGGTCCCGGAACGAGAAGGAACCTGGCGTGAGTAGGGGTCCGGTGTTGACACGTGTCTCGGCCTTGCCCTCCACTTCCCGCTCAGGTGGAGACCCGCTGCTTGTGGCCCATGACATAAGCTATCGGGTCGAGCCTGACGTGAAGCCGTGCAGCCCCTGCATTTATTGAGGAGAGGACGCGCCGCCTGCCACTGCGCTGACGGGCGACGTGCCCTCTCAGCATTTAATGTGTCCCGTCCCATCCGCTGGCAGGCGACGTCAAGGTCATCCAGCAGGCGGCGCGCCTGCTGGGTCTACTGGTGAACAGTGCACCCGTGCCAGGTAGTGCACTGTGTTATCCCTTCTACAAGAAGCTTCCCCACCACGCCGAAGATACCCAGATCTCGGACGACAGGACACAAGGGGATTGCCCCGGCAGCAAATATTTATAGTCCCAAGTGTTATATTCTCTATGTCCTTGGGCCCACATGTCAGAGCCTAGTACCCTTGTGCATGCCCCCCTTCAGCTATAAAAGGGGAGGCATGCAACGTTACACACACATGCAATCTTAGATCACACCTTAGACTCGCAAGCTCATACAAGCTCACAAGCAATACATCTCACAGTGGAGTAGGGTATTACGCTCCGGCGACCCGAACCACTCTAAATCCTTGTGTGTTCTTGAGTTCTTCTCGTTCATTCCAACGATCAAGCAAAACGCCTAAGCCCCTCCTCATCTCAGGATTTAGGGCGGGTGCACTCCGCCACCTGGCCGGAGATTTGCTCTCCGACAGATTTCTAGTGTCCCGGAACCTCCGGATATAGTCATTAACCGATTCTTCAGGCCCTGTTGACTGAGGCTAAGTCATCCAATTCTAATTCATGTTCTCCTGAGAAGAAGTGTTCATGAAATTTCCGCTCTAATTCTTCCCAAGAGTTAATAGAGTTTGGTGGCAAGGCTGCGTACCATGCGAATGCAGTATCAGTAAGGGACAACGAGAATAAACGAACGCGGTAAGCTTCCCCATCAGCCAATTCTCCTAAGTGTGCTATGAATTGGCTAATATGTTCGTGTGTGCTTTTCCCACCTTCACCAGAAAACTTAGAGAAGTCTGGTATTCTAGTTCCCTGTGGATATGGCACGGTGTCGAATCGGTGGCTATAAGGCTTCCGATACGATTGCCCTGTACCTGACACACTAACACCGAGTTTGTCCCTGAACATCCCGGCTACCTCGTCCCTGATCCTCTCCGCCATGTCTGGCGATCATCCATTGAGTTTGTGGGTGGAAATCTCAGGTTGCCTGACATCACTCTGTCGGCTTTCCCCCAGGGATGTTTGAGGTGTGTGCTAGGTGTCCTATTAATGTCACCAGCTCCTGCCCTATACCTCTCAGGCTCTTTTGTGGCCGAACAGTATTCAGCCCTATGTCCATGAGGTGGTATGGCATGATTGTAATGTGTTGCTGCTGGGGCACCATAATGTTGCTGCGATGAATGTGGAAACTGTGCGTATTGCGCAGCTCTCGGCTCTGCGTACGCATATCCGGACGGTCCGGCGTAAGAGGCCGGATGGTCCGCGACCTGGCCAAATGGTCCGAAGGTATATCCAGATTGTCCATCCGTATATGGTGCTACATGGGTAGTCTCGTACCCAGACCACCTGTCGTAAAGAACTGGACGGTCCGCAATCGGGTCGAATGGTCCAGGGCTGTACCCGGACGGATCGGTCATATATGGTGCGACTTGGGCAGTCTGCGCGTGGACTCGTGTAGAGTCGGATGGTCTGGCATAATACGTCGGTCGGCTCATGCCATATCCGGACGGTCCGACGTAAGATAGCGGATGGTCCGCAACATATCCGGACTGCCGGCGTGATGTACCGGACGGTCCGTAACGGGGCCGAATTGTTCGGGGTTGATGGTCCGGCCATGTACGATGCGACCTGAGCGTTTTGTGTGCGGGCCTGCATCGGGTCGGACGGTCCGGCGAAAAATGCCAGACGGTCCGCGGTATAACCGGACTGTCTGAGATGATGTTCGGACGGTCCGGCCGCGTCCAGTACATGCTGCGTGCCTAGTGGTTGCGGCTGTGATGGTGACACGAAAGCGTGCATCGGCATACCATATAATGGCTGGGTCAAGGGTGACCCGTTTATAGCCGATGTGTTTGACGCGGGTGGCTCTGTATTAGACTCTCGCGATGGAAAGTTAGGAGCAGCTGATTTCTCGTATGCACGTAGATGCATTTTAATAGATTCATCTACATATTGCTTTAACTGATCTCCTTGTTGATCCATGAAAGTCGTAAGAGATAGATTTGGAGTACTTACAGCGGAACCCTGAAGTGGAGGTAGGAGAGATTCCATATTGATCTCCCCTTGACGGATGATCTTCTGGTGGCGATCCACCGTGAAGTGCGACAAGTACTTTTCTGCCGCCTCATTGCGCCGTTCGGAGAGTTTATGCAGCAGTTCCGCCTCTTCCTTGTCGCGTTGTTCGTTCCATTGCCACATCACCTCCTTCTCATCGCGCATTACGAGGTCTTACAAGGGTCTTTGGTCATCAGCCGGGAGCGCCTCCATGGTCGGCTTGATGATGTTGGTAGTGGAGATCTTGGTATGATCCTTAGAACCGGCCATCTATGGGCCGATTTTTAGCAGATCTAGACACCTAGTTCCCAGCGGAGTCACCAAAAGTATGTTGGTGTCTTTTGAGGCGCCAATCACTCAATACGAACCGGTGGCGATGCTCTCTTCACAGGCGCGGACGGTCCGCGGCCAGGGGCCGCACGGTCCGCGACCTGGTACAGGGGCCTGGGTTCCCTGCCTGACGGCCGGACGGTCCGCGCCCTGGGGCCGGCTGGTCCGCGCGTGCGCAGGGGGCGGCGAAGGTCGCCGGCGGCGCCTGGATCTCGCTCCCGGGAGGGACCCCGTCGGGCAGGAGAGATCCTAGGTGATGTCTAGGCTCGGCAAGCCGACCTAGACTCCTCTAATCGATGTAGAGCCGAAGAGAAGCGGAGAATTTGGGGATTAGATTACTAAACTAGAACTATACTAGAGCTACTCCTAATGCATAAGGTAAAAACGAGAAATATACTTGATTTGATTGATTGGTGGGGGTTCAATCGGTCGTAGCCCTTCATCTGTATAAAGGGGAGGTCTGGATCCGTTTCGAACTGATCTCCGAGTCAATCTCACGGTTTTAGCTAACAAATCACGCGAGAAACTAGGAACCCTAACTGACTCTGCACGCGCGGACCGTCCGCGCCACCACCGCGAACAGTCCGGACCGCGGACCGTCCGGCCTCAGTGCCGGACCGTCCGCACGGCCTTTTTTTTTTTTGGCTTCCATCAGCATGCGCTGCGAGTTGTTCCAACTTTTGATGTCGTTGTCGCGCGCGTATTCGTACACTGATCGATCGAGCCTAACACGCATGCACGTTTGCAACGAGTTTCTTGAGTGCACACAAGCTATTCCTACGTTATCCATTTGTCTGACACAGTCGAAGAACGGATTGTGATGATGTGAAAGTTTGCGTTTTGTAGGAAAATTGTCAGACTCATGCTGACATTGCATGCATGATAGGTTGGATGTGGAACGTTTAGTTACTTGCAAGCAAGTCTTTCCGACATATAAATATAAGAGACTCTTTTTATAGAAGTACCAGAGTCTGCTGAGAATTGATCTTTTTCCAGCTATGTGCAACGTGCGGTACAGTGTAGTGTGCATCAACAAAAACGTATACTGGTGGACAACACCTACCCATCACCCATGCATGCTGCTGCACAAGATAGTGTCAACCCAGTACGTACATGCACATTTTTTAGCACATAGCAGGTGTTTAAAATGCCAAGTTATATAGGTTAGCACTTAGCAGTATTAGAATCTGGCTGGGCCTAATTCTTGCGCATTATGATCTGCATGTATGGATCGTACTGTTGCTGTATGCCTCACCTCTGTCGCTGCACAAGATACGGGACAGTGTTCTGGCATGCACATGCCTAATGATTAGATATCCTTGTAATTAATCTTCAGGAAGTGGATAAACGTTGTCAGTCTGAACTGGACAACTGGAGGCTGGAGCTGCGAAAAAAGCAGCAAAGATGCTACTAGCTAGCTCAATTGTTTATAGCTAGGGAGGAGGATTAGCTCAGCGAACCAGTAGAAGCTCAGGCCCCCACACGACTTCATGTAACCCCATCAAAAGGAAGTATAAAACGTTATCGGGGGGACTGAAATGTTTAGTGCCAACAACCAATCTACTCTCTCCATCTCTGAATCCTCTCCAGGGCCTCCGAAAGATTTCGACGCATTTATAATATATGTGTCTAGAATTTATTCGATTTAGTTAAATAAAATGTAAAGTAGGGATCGGATTAAACATTATCGACGTATATTTAATGTTTGTCTAGCATATATGACTTTGAGGTCGTACAAAACCCTTGGTAATATATTATTCTGCGAGTAGAGCAGGGATCAGATTATTAGGGCATGTTTGGTTCCCCCTGCCTAACTTGTCATACTTTATCTAACTTTTCTATCTAAAATTAGTTCTTCAATTTAAAAAACTAACCTTAGATAAAGTGTGGTGCAATTAGCCACGAACCAAACAAGCCTCTCTCGAAAAAAGGCAAAAACCAAAGAGTACCTTTATTTAGTTGCCATGCTTCCACGATATAGGCTTGCATTGTGTCGCGAATAAAACAATAGATGCATGCACCATCGGCAGGCGCTACCGTACCACTATTGCATACTATAGTAGTAGTATAAACGACACAGGCCTGCTAGTTGAGTTGTTGCCATTAGCGCCCCCATATAATTCCCATCCGGCCAAATTTTTCAATAGCTGAGTGGTTACGCCCCCATAATCTCCCATTATCACATCTGGTGAGAAATCGTTGCAGCTGAGGACGCCTATGTGTTCGGTAAACCAACTCCAATGACCCCTCCAGCTTCTACATTATCACTCTAGCTCATATGTCTAATCTAATCTACTCACACACACAAAAAGAAACTTCAGTAGATGTGTCCCGACCCTCCCACGGGCACAAACAACAAGCTACTGTTTTCTGACTGGTGGGTCCTAGCAAATAGACGGCAATGGTCAGGGACTACTGGTGGATTAAGGTGCTCATAGTAAACAACTCGTTGTCCGTCGCCTGATCCAGTGGTTCCAGACCCGATCACCCGTTCCGTAATTAATTAACAACAAGCCGCGAGCGAGAACCGGTGTCGTCGTTGTCTCACCAAGCAGCAAGGACAAAAAACTGTCGACGCTTTTAATTTCGACACTGGCCGGAGTCGTGTCTGAACCCTCGTCCCCTCGCTCACCGGTGGTTTTCTTCGGGGGAGACGAACCGAACGCAACTCACGGACCGGAGGGTTCCAGACGGGCCCACGAGGTCAGCGAAAGGACGGGGATCCAAACAAGTTGGTTGCCCGCGCGCGCGACCCCACGGCCACGCCAATTTTTTTGTATTTTAGCCCTTAAACAGAAGTAAAATCACGTTTAGAGCTAAAAAAATTTTAAATGCAGTTTTGGACCCTTAGCTCGGCGCCATAGCCTGTGGCGTCGAGCTAACACAGCTCGGCGCCATAGGCTGTGGCGCCGAGCTTCGTGACGTGGCGGCTCGCGTGGCACCTAGCTCGGCGCCACAGATCTTGGCGCCGAGCTAGGAAATATCCGCCAAACGCCTTTCTCTCTGCCCGTTTCCTCTGTTGTTCAGAAATCGCGCAACGCCCACCGCCGCCGTTAGGAAAACGCCGCCGCCCCGCCGCCGTTAGGAAAACGCCGCCGCCCCGCCGCCTTCTCTCCGGCCACCACGCACGCCCAGCTCCGGCGGCGCGGCCGCCCTTCTCTCCGGCCTCCCCGCCCTCCCAGCCCGCACGCCCAGCTCCGGCGAGGTCCGCCGAGCTTCGCCCGCCCCGCCCGCCTACCTCGCCTGGGCCGGCCGCCGCCGAGCTCCCCGGCCACCGCGCAGCCTGCTCGCCGAGCTCCGGCCCCGGCAGCTCCCTCCCCGGCCACCGCGCTGCCTGCTCGCCACCGGCCGGCCACCGCTCCGGCCCCGGCAGCTCCTTCCCCGGCCGCTGCGCGCCCAATGCCTGCCCACTGCCGCCCCCGGTAATTTTATTTTTTTAATTTCTTAGTTAGTAAACTGTTAGGGTTTGTTAGTGATTAGTAATTAGTTAGCTATCCAATTATTTATTGTTTAGTAAATAGTTAGCTATTTTGTTGTTAGTGTTTATTAAAATAGTTAGCTAGTTTGTTGCGTAGTATATTGTTAGTGTTTAGTAAATTCTTAGTGATTATATAGCTACCATTTTGTTTAGTGCATTGATATTACATGTTTTCTGTGTTGGCAACCATCGTGTTGTCGTTTATTCGCAGGTTCTATAAACATCACTTTACGGGGGAGGTGCTGCCAAATTTTTTACTGGCAATTGGTTTTTTTGTACGTAGGTGTTCGTCCGACTTGACCTTCTCCACCGTTAGCTGGAGTCGTACGCGTTCTTAGGTATACATAGTTTTCGTACATTATTTATAGATTATGTAATTTCGTTTGATGTGTTCATTTAATATTTACTATATGGTTATTAGTTAATATATATTTATTACTTAGTAAGTTAGTAGGCTTAAGTATGTAGCCATTATTGAGTTAGTAATCCATTTTTGCAATAGATGGACAACCTAGTAACACTATACCATGGAGGAAGGGTGGAGATAGATGCTTATGGGAGTGTTACTTTTGATGGTATGAAGATCGTGACCATGTTGTTCGTTGAAAGACCAACTTTTGACCAGCTTTTGGCTCGAGCTTGTGAGGAGATTAGTTGCGACATAAACGACCCTAGAATATCAATTCAGGGTTTGTTGTCCCATATTACATATGGAACAGTTGTCCGACGGTTGATCTCCATTACCTCAGAAGATGATTGGGTGATATATTTAAGAATTGTGAAGACGATGGTTCCACCATGTTTGGATGTGGTTGTTCAAAAGTTACCTGTTAGTCATTGCGAAGGTCCAGTCGGGTTGTCTCCACAAATGCCAAATGCATCTCGTATTGAAGCTCCTTTGGTAGAGCTTCATGAAGAAGTCGTTGTTGTGCCCGATGCTCAATCGGGTCCGCACGAGTATGGGATTTCTCTTCCTATTCCCAGCGTTTGTGGGGCTTCTAATGCGGTGGTACCCCCCAAGAGATCCCATTGACCCAGGATCCAGTTCACGATCATCCTAGTAAGTGTCTTCGACACATTGTTCGTGTCCATCATTATTTCGTTTGATTAGACTTTTTAATGTGGTTTTTCTTGCTACGACCCGATGCAGGATCTCCACATATCGATAATGCTGATGTTCAGATTGATGTGCCTGTGTCATATAATATGGACAACATATGCAGGGCATCCAATAGTGTTGATGTTCAGATTGAGGATGAGGAGGAGCCATATGAGGCTGCACGGGCCTTAGATTCTGATGATGACCGTCCGGTTCAAGAAATGATCGAGCAAGAAATTGAACTCATAAGACGTTTGTGTCCGGAGCGAGACCCTGCAGTACATGAATTTAGCAGTTTTAGTCATTCCACCCGTGCGTATGCTGAAGGACGTGACGATGAACTGCTAGAGGCTCCGGATAACGCCGACAGCATTGAGATTAAGGTTGGCTTCCTTTTCAAGGATCTGCCTACACTGAGACGATGGCTACAGGAATATTCTGTGAACCGGAAGAGGCCGTTCAAGGTGAGACATTCGTATGCACAGCGTCGTTACACTGTTGTGTGCGAGGTGCCAGAATGTAATTGGAGGGTATGTGCCCGAAGGCAGAAGGACACCGGAAAGTTTAAGATCACCAAAATTGTAGGTCCACACACTTGTGCCCAGACAGAGCTGAGCTCTAAGCATCGTTAGTTGACATCTACCCTGATTGCGAAAAGGATATTGGGGATATTGAAGGGTCAGCCAAACTTGAAGGTGAAGTCAATTATGACCATGACTTCGGAGCTGTTTGGTTACAGGATCAAATATGGGAAAGCATGGAGGGCAAAGCAACGAGCATGGAAGATGATATACGGGGATTGGGAGGAGGGTTATGAGAAGTTACCAGCATTGTTCAATGCAATGAAAGCAAAAAACCCAGGCATGCATTACGAGTACATCCCCAAACCTAATGAATGGAGGAACGGCAAAGAGATATTTTTTTCGTGCTTTCTGGTGTTTCTCGCAGTGCGTAGAGGCCTTCAGGCATTGTCGTCCCGTGCTCTCTATTGATGGTACTTTTCTGCTTGGGAAGTATAAGGGCACATTGTTGGTTGCCATATCATGCGACGCAGACAACTCACTGGTTCCTTTGGCATTTGCTTTGGTGGAGAGGGAGAACAGAGATAGTTGGTCTTGGTTCTTGCGGCTTGTACGCATCCATGTCGTAGGCCCTGGACGCGAGGTTGGTGTCATATCTGACAGACACCAAGGTATTCTTAATGCAGTGCAAGAGCAGATTCCTGGCTACGCACCCATGCACCACAGATGGTGCACTCGACATCTAGCAGAAAATCTTCTTCGAAAGGATCATAGCAAGGCTAACTTCCCCCTTTTTGAGGAGGTATGTCGTCAGTTGGAGGTTTCGTTTTTCGAGGATAAGTTGAAGGAACTAAAAGATGCAACAAATGCTGAAGGTAAGAACTAGATTGCTGGATTGCTGAGGGAACCGCAGAAATGGACAAGGGCCTACGACGAAGGTGGCTGGCGGTTCGAGTTTCAGACTAGCAACATGGCCGAGTCATTTAACAGTGTGCTCAAGGGTATACGGGGCATGCCAGTCAATGCTATAGTAACATTCACTTTTTATAGGCTTGTGGCTTGGTTTAATGATAGACACGCGCAGGCCAAGGCAATGCAGACCCGAGGGCAGAGATGGGCACCTAAACCAACATCACACCTTAATAATGCAAAGGAACGTGCCCATAGACATGAGGTACAATGCTTTGATGAGGAGCTGGGTAAATACGAGGTAACAACACTAGGCGGCATAACTTCCGACGGTGAGGTGCGACCTTCGAGGACACATGTCGTGTTACTTGATGCATTCTGGTGCGGATGTGGTAAACCTAGACAATACCATTTTCCATGTTCTCATTATGTTGCGGCCGCACGTCATCGTAACTTTGCATTTGAGAGCAGAATACCTTCTGAGTTCAGTGTAGAGAGCTTAGTACGTACCTGGAGCCCTCGTTTTGAGCCATTTCTTGATGAGTCACAATGGCCAACGTACACCGGTCTGGTATACGTTGCTGATCCAGCGCATCGATGGGACAAACGTGGTAGTAGGAAAAGGAGCCGGTGCAACATGTTTATGGATCAGGTTTCTGGTCGCAGTAGGAGAGGACGAGCGTCCCCCTTTCTCGTGGACCCAGAGCAGAATGAATGCGGAAAATGCGGTAGACTTGGCCACAACTCACGTACATGCATTTGGACACTTAGTCAGGTGTGATATATTTTTTTATACACAAATTTTATTCTAATATGTCGATGTTTTTGTTACACTTTGTACACAACTTATATTCTAATATGTTGATATCTTAATTTGCAGGATGGCGCAGTTCCACTTGCTGGACCCTCACTACGACGAGCACCACAGGGGCCGTCTCACCGCAGAGGGAGAGGTAATATTTTGTACATAAATTAAATTTTCGAATTAATATATGCGACCTATATTTGACTAATGAAAATTCTTTTGATTGCTAGGTGTTGCCCGTTCTGCGGGTCCGGACCCATGACCTGTTTCTAGAGGAGATGAGGTACGATGAGAGGTACGATGAGCACGTAATCCTGCCTCAGCTAGTGCGATGAGCTCACTCAACCTTGACGTGTCGTCCTCCTCTTCTTCATGTAATCCTGCCTCTGCGAGGGCGATAAGCTCACTCAATCTAGATGTGTCGTCGTCCTCCTCCTCCATCATTGCCATTTTATCCTGAACATATCTCGCATGCGCCTCATCGGCCAAATAGTTTACGCCGCTTCCAATCTCTGCAAATATAATGAGAAAATTAAGTTAGCAAAGTCAGGATAAATAAATTGTACTAACATAATTATAATATCATTTATCTCACTTACTTCCCTTGAGGCGATCAGCAAGATTATCCAACATCTGTTTCTCGGCTTGAGCCGCTTCCCATTCCCTTACATCCTGTGCTCTCTTCTCATCTGCCGCCTTCAACCTCCTATACTCTGCACGCTTCGGGCTATCATAAAAGGCAGATTTTGCTTCCCTACGCATGTCGCGTATGCGATCGTTAATGTACGAATCGACGAGCCGAGATCCACAACGCATCTTCTGTCCCATTATTCTCTTGGACTCTATTGTGCGCATCACCTCTCCTTTGTCGTCGTAACTCTCCCAACTGCATTTCCTCGTCTCCTACAAAAAATAGTAAGTACCGCTATAACATTACATCTGGTGCAAAAAAAAATACCAACCTCGTCGTAATCGACCATATGTCCACAAAAATATCCAACACCAAGCTCCGAAGGAACTAATCCATACTTAGCTTCAATACCACATTTGCAGAGTACTGGATCAAATTTGACCTCTTCTGCCGCCCACCCCATGTATCTCTTTTCCTTTACCTCTGGCTCTGGCCAATGGGACAAAGGACCATACAACCACTCTCTGAAACGACACTTACGCCACCCGTATGGCTGTAGAAGAAAAAATTAGTAATTTATTGTAAATAAAAACTAGTTCATACATTTAGCGTATCAATGGGCTCACATAATCAATGTTCGGACAACAGAACTGCCTGTCATAGTCTTCGTCGATGACAGCACGGTCTCCACAATCGCATCGAGGCGGTGAGTCCATCCGTCTTTCTGTTGCTACCTCCTTCTCCGCATCCGTCATTGGTGGAGGATTCGGGGGAAGAGGTACCCAACGCTTAAAACGCTCATGACTGGTCTTTCCACTCAACCAATTAACGAAAAGAAGATATCGAGGGTCAAATTTATCAGGACCATCGATCCACTGGAAAAAGAAACACTTCTGATGTCCCTAAAATAATGGAAAGATGCACTATTACATATCTACAAAATAATGAATGCGAACAAAATTAAGTGACAAGTCATAAGCTACGTACGTCCAAAGTGCCACAAAGGTAGTAGCAGCGAGCAGCCGTGTCTGGATGTTGTGATTGATGTACCCAAGCCAGTCTGCCACAGTCACAGTTAGGCACGGAGAGTTCAGGAGGAACAGGAGCATCCTTACTAGATACGTCCGGATATAACTCCCGAGGACGACCTCTCTTCTGCCACAACGCCTCTCGGTACATGTTTTTCATCTAATAAACGATTATAATTATCACTTGTACCTATTATGCTTTATAATAAGTTTACATAAACTAATAATCGAAATGCTAATATAATAGGTGTATACAAATTATTAAAATAACAACCTAATATACAAAACGAATCAGTTGGAAATCATACCTTGGTCTACGAAGTGAACCAACTCAAATCTTTGAATCCAGGAAATTTTGACGAAGTTTGAAAATGGGATGAAATGAGCTGCTCTCGGCCAGCCGCGCGTGCGTTTTTATAGGAATTCGTAGCACGGCGCCAAGATCTGTGGCGCCGAGCTACGAGGACGCGCCGCCGCCACGTCAGAGCCAGGTCAGCCCTGGACGCAACTAGCCGTTGCGGCCACGTCACAGCTCGGCGCCATAGGCTGTGACGCCGAGCTAAGGGTCCAAAACTGCATTTAAAATTTTTTTAGGTCTAAACGTGATTTTACTTCTGTTTAAGGGCTAAAATACAAAAAAAAATTCGGACGGCCACGCACGCTCGCGAGTCGATCGAACCCGTCGCGTCACCTTTCCCTCCCGCTGTCGGCGGAGAGACAGAGACCCCACGCATCCGACGTTGCATCCGGGGACCCGCCCAGCCGTTTGTACTTGTACGCCTACGCCTGCCGATGATCATCGCCTCCCACTAGAGTCCAGATCTGCATGCGGCAGTCGCCGGCGGCGGACACCACGGTCTGAATAGGCGCCGAGGATCGTCGTCGATGCATGCTAGTGTTATCGGCGGCGACTCCTCCGGTAGTTAAGTCAGGTAGTGAGTGACATAGTGATCAGTGCACGGACGATAATGGGGCCGGCCATGGACATGGACGACGACGCATGCAGGTGCATACCCCCTCCCGTTGTGGCGTGGCACGGGGAGGGAGAGGAAACCAAGCGTGGTGGCTGCCGCTGTGCATGCCGATCCGATGCCAGTTGCTCACACATCACAGAATCAGATCGTTGGTCCCGTCCCGTCCCGTCGTCGCGCGGCCGCGCCAAAAGCCAACCACAGCGGCGGCCTTTCCTCTCAACAACCTTCCGGCGACCTAGCTAGTCCAACAGAGAAATCTCGCCCCGTGCTCTGATCCCACACCAAAAAGGGCCACCAGTGCACGCCCGTCGGCCGGAGCTAGCGGGACGACGGTCGGTGCCGACGACCTCAATTTTTTCACCGGCAACGGCAAGGCACATACAGCCAATATGGTGTACATAGGAAGAGGGACCACTCGTTGGACGGCATGTGGTGGAATGGAAGTGGAACGACGAGCGAGGAAACGTGAGAGACATATACATTCTTTTCTCGTGTGATTTCTAGACTAGTTGGCCCCTTGCGACATTGCAACTTGTCACGTCCCTAAAATCTACATATACACGACTACACGAGTGCTCGTCGATGCTAACAGGCTACGGCGGCCTACACGGTCCTAGTAGTATCCTACTGCAAGCCTCCAACGTACGTTGACGTCCTAGCCCTAGTGATGATGTGAGAGCTCAATGGTTCTGCTACATGCCACGGTGCACCACAATCTCATCCCACATCATGGATAGAGTGGATTGGGGGATTGGAGGGGCCCTCAATCCACTTCAAACTGAACAAACACTTAGATAACGTGAATGAAAGTAATCTAGTCACTATGGGGATTAAAATGAGGATCTTTTTTGTCCCCGTCGGATATTCACGGGGATGGAG
The DNA here is from genome assembly GCF_902167145.1 of Zea mays. Taxonomy (NCBI): domain Eukaryota; kingdom Viridiplantae; phylum Streptophyta; class Magnoliopsida; order Poales; family Poaceae; genus Zea; species Zea mays. Next base: position 207,469,300 of record NC_050097.1, read on the forward strand.
AACCATTCTACGTCTCCATTCCCCACATATCCGCTACGTGAACATTCCTTCATCCAAATTAGTCCATTATGTTAAAATAATACTACAAAATTCAATACATAACCTATTATAAATAGCAATTAAACTTTAAAATAGATGCCTCTTGTAATTTTAAATTTTATTTGTTTAATTTTAATATAACCAATTTAAATTTATCTCTAACTATTGTATTTTTCTATTGACAATAGATTCCTAATGGAGATAAACTTCCCGGCGGGACGGGGATGAGAGAAAAATCTTTTTCGTGAGCGTACGTGGGGATGAGAACGAAAATTTTTTCTCTCCGCGGGAGACGGAAGTCATCCTCCGACCAGAAATTCCCCGTTCCCTAGTGATAGCACACCATGTTTAGTCACAACACCATAGTTTGAAATTTTATAAATAAAGAAATAGGAGCAGACTTGATGGTTTCATTTACATTATCAAGTAGTTAATTTTCACGCAAATTTACGTATACTTTAGATTATGTTCCATGCACATATAGGTGTCTAGAATTTACGTGAAGATTTACCTGTCATCGTTTTATAGAACGATTACTATAATTAGGGACAAAGCTACGTACACCTACAAATATTTTATAAAACTAGTGATTTAGACTAAATTTTCAGTATATATATATATATATATATATATATATATATATATATATATATATATATATATATATATATATATATATATATATATATATATATATATATATATATATATATATATATATATATATATATATATATATATATACACACACTATCTACATATTATTATCATACACCTTCAGAGTATCTGCAATTTCCTCTGATTCACTTTATCTTCAGCACTGACTATGGTCACTTAACTGGTGACCATAATTTTTTGTTAGCTTTTTTTTTTAAATTTCTATGATCTATTTTTCTTCTAGCACGTAGCGTGAAGAATAACATGGAGCTCCATTGGGAGACCACCAATTAGCAAAGTATAAGAGCATCTCCAAAGGGATTCTCTATTTTTTTACTTTTTATATACCTCTATATAAAGATTACACTCTATATATAGTATCTCATTTTAATAGACTCTCTAACATAAAAGTTAGTTTGGCTAGCAGAGTGTCTCGCCAGATTTAGCCAGAGAGGAGATCAATTTGGAGAGCGGAATGACTTGACGAGTTAAATAACTAGTCTGTTGGTTAATTATTTTGCTGTAATTAACCAAAATTTGGTTTAATAAGTCATTTGATTATAGTCTCTTGGTGATGCTCTAAGACAGTTAGTCTTTAAACATTTAAAACAGCAAAATGACACTATGTAATGAAAGTAGTCTCTCCATTTCACTTTTATAAAGCGTATTTTAACACGACACGATCTTCTAAATTACGCTTTGATCATATTATATATATACTTTATAAACTTTAAATATTTAATAATATATTTATATTTAATTACAAATGCAACCGTACTGTTGAGCACCATATTGAGCGGCCGGACGGTCCGCGGTCCGGACAGTCCGCGCCTGTGGGCCGGACGGTCCGCGCATGCGCAGAGTAGTTTAGGGTTCCGAGTTTTGTGCTATGTTTGTTGGCTAGATTTGCGGAATTAACCCGGAATCCAGTCGTGTAAAGGGTCCAACCCCCCTCCTCTATATAAAGAGAGATCTACGGCCGATTTGTAATCATCAATCAAATCAATACAACTTCTATTCACATTTATTTCCAGTACAATTAGGAGTAGTTCTAGTCTAGTTCTAGTTTAGCCTCTCAATCCCCAAATTCTTCGCCTCTCTTCGACTAGAGGAGTCTAGGTCGGCCGGCCCGAGCCTAGACAACCCCTAGGATCTCTCCTCCCCGACGGGGTCCCTCCCGAGAGCGAGATCCAGGCGCTGCCGGTGATCTTCCGCCGCCCCTGCGCACGCGCGGACCGTCCAGCCGTCAGGCAGGAAACCCTAGCCCCTGTGCCAGGTCGCGGACCGTCCAGCCCCAGGCCGCGGACCGTCCGCGCCTGACCAGAGAGCACCGCCGCCGGTTCTTCTTGAGTATTTGGCGCTCCAAAAAAGCGTCAACATACTTTTTGGCGACTCCGCTGGGGAAAGCATATTTAGACCTATCAAATCGGCCCTCAATGGCCGGTTCAAGGGATAGCTCTGATATTTCCCCAAGCAACATCATAGAGCCGACTTGGGACACATTGCCGGCTGACGAGCAGCTCCAGTTCGAGGAGCACAAGGAGCGGATGATCCAGGAGGCGAAAGCAAAGTTCTTGGCCAACTTCAAAGTGGATAGGAACAACAAGGTCGTCCGACATCGGGCGACGGATCCGGCTTCGCTCCAACCCACGCCAGATATCCCCAATGTAAGTAATACCAACGATCTGCAATCTCTTAGAAATTATGTAGAAGATCAGCGTGAACAAATGCAGAACATCATAGGGGGTATGCAAAGCGATCTTAAGAGACTAGTACGTGCATTTGATAAATCTAGTATCGCCAATTTTCCTTCGCACGAGGTTGAGTTAGGAGGTAACACGCGTAACACATCGGCTACAGGTTGTCACGACCAGTCACAACCCCTTTATGGGATGCCGATGGACACGTACCCTGAGCAACCGCAAATCGGCAGCAAATCAGCCGATCTGCACATGCCCGGACCGTCCGCACGTGAGCGCGGACCGTCCGGACCAACAACAGTCGGGCCGATTTTTAATGAGTTACCTAGATATGCGCCCGAACCACCACACACGACACAGAATCTAAACTACCCAGTCGGACCGTCCGCGTACAACAACGGACGGTCCGCACATAATCACGGACGACCCGAGCCAATGTCCGGACAGTCCGCACATGACCTTTTTGAGGAGGATTGTTACAGGAATCCTCACCCGTCCCAGCAGCACTTCCCATCGCACTATACAATGCATCAACCCATTAATTCAAGATCCAGAGCCCAGGAAAGCTTTCCGGCCCCACCCAGGAGGCCGAAAAGAAACGATCAAACCTATGACCCATATAGGGCAAATGAAAATGCACCACGTAACTCAAACCAATGGGGGAAAGACAACATGCTAATATCCAGCCAACTCCACCTATGTTTGACCAGAGAGCCGATGGTCTCGCACCGGCTGCCATTGATATAGTAAGGGAAGAAATAGCCGGGGCATTCCGAGATAAGCTCGGAGTAAGCATCGTCCCTGGGGGCAATCATATCGGAAACCTTATGACAGCCGATTTGATCACCACCCATACCCACAGGGAACCAGGATACCCGAATTCGCAAAATTTTCGGGTGATCAAGGGAAAAACACACGCGAACATATAGGCCAGTTCTTAGCACAATTGGGAGAATTGGCCGACACAGAGGCATTTCGCGTACGTTTATTTTCATTATCGCTAACAGGAACCGCGTTTGCATGGTATGCCACTTTACCTCCTAATTCCATTTCATCATGGGGGGATCTAGAACAAAAATTTCATGATCATTTTTTCTCCGGTGACTATGAGTTGGATTTGGTAGATTTAGTGTCGTTGCGACAGACAAAAGATGAATCGGTTAATGATTACATCCGGAGATTCCGAGATACAAGAAACCGATGCTTTCAAATTCGTTTAGCAGAGAAACAGCTAGTAGGATTAGCCTTTAATGGTCTGCGATATTATTTAAAAGAAAGATTAGAAGGCATCCAATTTTTTACACTAGCACAGTTACATCAGAGAGCTTTGGCTTGCGAAAGCCGGAGCAAAGAAACTGCTAAAACAATGCGTCACAACGTACACATAGTAGAATGCGACCAAAGTAGCTCGGATGACGAATCAGCGGAAGTGTACGCTGCTGAAATGGTTTGGCCAAAACAGGCCAAATCTTCGGCTTGTTCCTCCTTACAGCCGGTTCAAAAGAAACGACAAGAGGAGGTTAAGTTTACGTTTAATGTCGGTAAGTGTGATAAAATATTTGACGAGTTACTCAAAAATGGCAATATTAAAATAAATCACACTGTTCCATCTGCCGACAAGCTAAAACGTCGTGCGTACTGTAAGTGGCACAACTCATTTTCTCATGCCACTAATGATTGTAATGTATTTCGGCGACAGATTCAATCGGCCATTAATGAAGGACGATTAAAATTTCAGGAAATGCAGGTGGACACAGAGCCCTTTCCGATGAACATGATTGACTTCGAGGGCAAGAAAGTCCTAGTTCGGCCAAACACAGCTGATAAAGACAAAGGCAAAGAGACAATCATCGGCAATGCTAAAGAGGCCGATGGGGATCGTAAAGTTTCTCGCAGGAAAGTGGTAGCCGAGAAGACTCCCGATGGAGGGGAGACCCTAAAGGTGACCATCACAGCCTCCAGTACTGGGGGGCAAGCGCAGACAGGGAGACAGATGCAGGAACCCGTGCTGCGTATCCCGGACGGTCCGGCACGTAGGCGCGGACGGTCCGGGACCCCACCGGACGGTCCGGAGAGCTCCGACGGACGGTCCGGCCGTACTCAGGATTCACAACGTCCACGTACTTTCAAACCACGACGACCAGAGATAGGTACGTGGAAAACAAATACATTTAAAGCAGCTGGTCGGCTGATCAAGCCTGGTCCGACTTTCGATCAATTGCTGTCTAAGTACGTTAAAAAGAAGGCCGGCCCCAGTGACCGGTCACCGAAGCGACCCCGCTCACCCATTCATGAGCAACGTCAGGTCAGGCCGATTGGACCATCTCACCAATCGGAAGAAATGAAAGGTCCTATTGTACAATTGAGACCTAACATGCCGACATGGACCCCTCCACCCCCTTATCCATCTATGCCATATCCATACACATATTTACCTCCACCATATGTCCCAAATCAAATGTGGGGCATGCCACCATATCCATTTGGGATGCCATAGTACCCCGCCTGGGGGGCACCCCAAACATCCGTTTTTGATAGGCTGGCGCCGCCACTGCAAGACCGATTGAGCGCTGCTGAATCCGGTCACCACGCACAAGCCCAACAAGATTGCCGGACTACTCGGTCTCCTAGACCGACCAATCCGGCAGGGGGGCATATGCCTATAGCAACTCAAAGAACAACAAAAAAGGACAACATCAAAATAGGCACCGCAGATGTTGTCATACAGGGAGACAATAAAGGGCCGATGATTTTCGGCGAATCGGCCAACACAACCGAAAAGGATACAGCTACCATCAAAACAGCCGATCCAAAATACTCCATGCCTCGATGGTGCCCAGCGGGATTGACACGATCCCAAAAGAGAAAATTACAGTGCCTAAGAGCAAAGGAGAGCCAGGAGAAGGAGGCGGAAAAGACATTTAATGACACACATCCACTATACCCGCCACCGCAAAAGAAATGGAGACCGGAGGCCGTTGAGAAAAAACAAACGGCCACAGAAATAGAAAGTCAACCTGCACCAGGCGCGGACCGTCCGGCCCCCGCGCACGGACCGTCCGCCATTCACCAGGAAGCCTCTGGACAACCTGCACCAGGCGCGGACCGTCCGGCCCCCGCGTGCGGACCGTCCGCCGTTCACCAGGAGGCCTCCAACGACACGACAACATCAATAGAAGAGGACGACTTGCTGGGAGAAGACCTCGTCGACTACGAGGCTTCTCCAGAACGCCCAGGTATGGATGTAAATATTATTACATTTTCTGCCGATTGTACTATCATCGGCGACGATGAACCTGTTGTTGCCCAGTTTGATTTTGGTCCTAAAGAAGCCGCCTTTACTAAACCAAAGGAATCGGTAAATCATTTAAAGCCGCTCTTCGTGCGCGGTCACATTGATGGGATACCGATTGCTAAGATGTTGGTAGACGGAGGGGTGGCTGTAAATCTAATGCCTTATTCATTATACAGAAAATTAGGTAAACAAGATGACGAACTTATCAAGACCAACATGACCCTCAGCGGTGTTGGAACTGATAGTTCGATCAAAGCCAGGGGAGTCACGTCCGTTGAATTAACCATCGGGACTAAGACCCTTGCTGCTGCATTCTTCGTCGCTGATGTAGAAGGAAATTACAGTTTAATTCTAGGCAGAGATTGGATTCACGCCAATCAATGTATACCTTCTACATTACATCAAATGCTAATACAATGGGTAGGCGACGACATAGAACAAGTACATGCTGATGTATCGGCCTGCATCGCTGTGGCCGATGCCCCTGTACTCTGGACTTATGAGACTGCTACATGTCTCACAGGAGTAGATTTTTCTGATTATCAATTCATAAGTATAGATAAGAAAGGTTTCATTCCTGTAATGCTAGAGCCGATGGAGAATCGGCTAAATCCTAAATAAAGTTTAAATGATGAATACACACAAAATTCATGAGTCTTTGGTCACGGACAGTTCGGCCGCCAAGGCCGGATGGTCTGGTCTTTCACGAAAGAGTTCGGACTTTAAGACCGAACATCTACCACAGCGAAAAGACAGTATTACGGATGATCCGGTCCCTGAGACCGGAAAGTCCGCCATCACACAAAGATCATCTGATTCCTCTGTGGGGGACATGATAGAGGAATTCAGAGATCTTGATAAACTAGGACAGGGGTTTACATCGGCCGATCCTTTGGAGGAGATTGACATAGGAGATGGTAAAACTCCAAGGCCGACTTTTGTAAACAAGACCCTGGAGACCGATTCTAGAAATGAGATGATCGGTCTATTGAAGGAATATTCAGATTGCTTTGCTTGGAATTATACTGAGATGCCTGGATTAAGCCGAGAGATCGTAGAGCATCGGCTGCCTATTAAATCTGGTTTCAGACCTTTCAAGCAAAAAGCTAGAACATTTCGTCCGGATCTTCTCCCACGCATCAAGGACGAAATCCACCGGCTGCTAGAAGCTGATTTTATTAGACCTTGCAGATACGCAGAGTGGGTCTCCAATATTGTGCTGGTGGAGAAGAAGGAGACAGGTAAACTTAGAGTATGCATTGATTTTCGCAATTTAAATAGAGCAACTCCTAAAGACGAATATCCCATGCCCATAGCCGACACATTAATCAATAATGCATCAGGAAATAGAATTATTAGCTTCCTTGATGGTAATGCCGGATATAATCAGATTTTCATGGCCGAAGAAGATGCGTCTAAAACGGCCTTTATATGTCCAGGCTTCATTGGTTTATTTGAGTGGGTTGTCATGACATTTGGTCTGAAAAATGCTGGTGCTACTTATCAGAGGGCTATGAATTTGATCTTCCATGAATTGTTAGGAAACACTGTGGAAGTTTACATTGATGATATTGTAGTCAAATCGGCTGAGTTTAGTTCTCATATAGCTGATTTGCGCAAGGCCTTTGATAAAATGCGTCAGTATGGTTTGAAAATGAACCCACGTAAATGTGCTTTTGGAGTGTCGGGTGGTAAGTTTTTAGGATTTGTCATACATGAACATGGTATAGAGATAGACCCTGACCGAATCAAGTCTATTCGAAATGTGGGGCCTCCGACCTGTAAAGTCGAGGTACAGAGGTTCCTCGGCAAGGTGAATTATTTACGACGGTTTATTTCTAACCTAGCCGGGAAGATTGATGCATTTACCCCTATTCTTCGGCTTAAGAATGATGTCGAATTCGCTTGGGGGGCAGAACAGCAAGAAGCATTTGATCTCATCAAAAAATACTTATCTTCGGCTCCCGTATTAAAAGCACCACAAGCAGGAGTGCCATTTCGATTATATATTGCAGCTGAGGATAAGGTCATTAGGGCTATTCTGACACAAGAAACTGAGGGGAAGGAGCATGTGGTGGCATATCTAAGCCGAAGGTTGGTGGATGCTGAAACAAGGTACGCTTTTATTGAAAAGTTATGCTTATGCTTGTTTTACGCATGCACCAAATGTAGATGTTATTTGCTGTCTAGTCATTGCACTGTTTCTGGTCAAGCCGATGTGATCAAATACATGTTGCATAACCCAATTATGAGTGGTAGAATTGGTAAGTGGGCTTATGCACTAATAGAATATGACTTGGCCTATGAACCATTGAAATCTATGAAAGGCCAAGTCGTAGCAGATTTCATTGTAGAACATCGGGTTAATGATATTCATGAGCTAGACATGTCATACCTCACTATTACTCCTTGGACTTTATATTTTGATGGATCGGTTTGCAATGAAGGGCAAGGAATTGGCATTGTACTTGTTTCACCAAGTAATGTCTCCTTTGACTTCTCTAGCCGATTGAAAACTTGTTGCACTAATAATCAAGCTGAATATGAGGCCCTCCTATTCAGTTTAGAACTTTTAAATGGTATGGGAGTAAAACATGTGATGGTATTTGGTGATTCTCAGCTGGTTGTCCAACAAGTGTTAGAAGAATATCAATGTTTTGATGGTACTCTAAATAGTTACCTTGAGAAATGTTGGAGCATAATCCATTCTTTTGACGAATTCAGTATTCGGCATATCTCTAGAGTTGAGAATCATAGAGCTAATGATTTGGCACAAGATGCATCAGGTTATCGGATAAAGAGAGGGAAGTTTCACAAAACTGAAAATCTGATAACCGGTGCAAAGCCAAATTCCCAGGTCGCGGACCGTCCGCGTGATGACGCCGGACCGTCCGGGGTTACTAGAAATGTTCTTTTCATTAATTCGGCTGACAATGAAGCCGATGAAAGTGATTGGAGGACACCTATACTTAATTATTTACGAAATCCCAATATCAGGACAGATAAGAACATTCGGCGAACAGCTTTCAAGTATGTTTTGATGAGTGATGAACTTTACCGCCGAACAGTCAATGACATCCTGCTTAAGTGCTTGGGCCCAGATGACGCTATATTAGCCATGGCCGAAGTACATGAGGGAATTTGTGGTACTCATCAATCAGCTCCAAAGATGAAGTGGTTGTTGCGAAGGTCTGGTTTTTATTGGCCTAGTATGATAGCTGATTGTTTCAAGTACTACAAGGGTTACCAAGTGTGTCAAAAATTCGACGACCTACAGTTGGTCCCTGCAGCCGAATTACATCCTATCATCAAGCCTTGGCCGTTCAGAGGATGGGGAATAGACTTTATTGGAGAAATTCATCCTTCATCATCAAAGGGGCATCGGTTTGTGTTAGTTGCCACTGACTACTTCACCAAATGGACTGAAGCCGTTGCTCTAAAGAACATGACACACAAGGAGGTAATTGAGTTTATAACTGAGCATATCATTCATAGATTCGGCATTTCCCAGACCTTAACTACAGATCAAGGTACTTCTTTTATGTCAAAGGAGGTACGTGAATTTGCTGAATTATACAGAATTAAGCTGCTTAATTCATCTCCATATTATGCTCAGGCCAATGGTCAGGCCGAGTCTAGCAATAGGACATTGATTAATTTGATAAAAAAGAAAATATCTGATAATCCTAAACATTGGCATAAGATTTTGTCTGAGGCTTTATGGGCTCATAGAATATCTAAACATAGGGCTACTAAAGTATCTCCTTTTGAGCTTGTCTATGGGCAGGAAGCAGTGTTGCCTGTGGAAATAAGTTTGAATGCTATCAGGTTCGCCAGACAAAATGATCTAACTGTTACCAATTATTATGATTCAATGATGGATAATATTGATGAGGTGACTGACAAAAGGATGATAGCTTTGGGAGCAATAGAAAAAGACAAAATCATGGTAGCCAGGGCCTACAACAAGAAGGTCAAAGCAAAATCATTTCAAGTAGGGGACCTGGTGTGGAAGACCATTCTGCCTCTAAGGAATAAAGACCGGAAGTTCGGGAAATGGTCACCAAGCTGGGAAGGCCCTTATAAAGTAAAACATGTGATGTCTGGCAACGCCTATTTGCTACAAACATTACAAGGCAAAGACTTGCCTAAGGCTTTGAATGGGTGTTTCCTCAAACAGTACCATCCTAGTATGTGGCAGGATGCCTAAGAGAACCGATGTAATCACATCGAGTTAGTTGCTTTTGGTTTGTTCAGCTCCACCAAAAGGCAGGGGGGCATATGTTGAGCACCATATTGAGCGGCCGACGGTCCGACCCTGAGGCCGGACGGTCCGCGGTCCGGACAGTCCGCGCCTGTGGGCCGGACGGTCCGCGCCTGTGGGCCGGACGGTCCGCGCATGCGCAGAGTAGTTTAGGGTTCCGAGTTTTGTGCTATGTTTGTTGGCTAGATTTGCGGAATTAACCCGGAATCCAGTCGTGTAAAGGGTCCAGCCCCCCTCCTCTATATAAAGAGAGGTCTACGGCCGATTTGTAATCATCAATCGAATCAATACAACTTCTATTCGCATTTATTTCCAGTACAATTAGGAGTAGTTCTAGTCTAGTTCTAGTTTAGCCTCTCAATCCCCAAATTCTTCGCCTCTCTTCGACTAGAGGAGTCTAGGTCGGCCGGCCTGAGCCTAGACAACCCCTAGGATCTCTCCTCCCCGATGGGGTCCCTCCCGGGAGCGAGATCCAAGCGCCGCCGGTGATCTTCCGCCGCCCCTGCGCACGCGCGGACCGTCCGGCCCCAGGGCGCGGACCGTCCGGCCGTCAGGCAGGAAACCCTAGCCCCTGTGCCAGGTCGCGGACCGTCCGGCCCCAGGCCGCGGACCGTTCGCGCCTGACCAGAGAGCACCGCCGTCGGTTTTTCTTGAGTATTTGGCGCTCTAAAAAAGCGTCAACACGTACCAAAGTTTAAATATTAGTCAATCCTTAGATAAAGACTTCAAAGTTTCTTGATACGCGTACATGACATATAAAAAGATCGCTTGTTTGATCCATAGAAAAACAGAAAAATGGAGCTTCATGTGTTGGGATTTGTATAACGGTTTTATTATTTTTTCTAAAACATATCACTCCTAAAACAGACGAATTGTTAAACACTAGTAGGGCAACGTTAAAAAGATCGGAGCGAGTAGTACTCTTGTTTCCTCGATTACGTCACATGTCAAATTAAATGGGGTAAAGGGACGGTAGACAAGAAAAGGAGTAGCGATCGTGTTCCTCGCATGCTATAAATCTGAAGCCCAACATCCATTTGCATGCGCGTGGCTAGTTGCCTACCCTTCTTGTGTTCCGTAGATATAAGGGCAAATCAGACACGCATGCCCCTCAATCGTTTGCTTATCCATGCGTCCACCAACTTGACTTTCTGTTACTAGTAAAATGCTGAAGCTCGCTCTACACATACACCACGTGCAGGTTTTGGTAGGAAAATATAAGAAGAGAAGAGATTAAAGGCAATCACAAGTCGTCGAGAACTTTGGAGGTGATGAGGAGGGGACGTGAGGAGGAGGCGGTGCATGTTCCTGGACGTGACGGTGGCGGTGGGCCAGCGGTGCGCAGCCATGTCCACGTAGGTGTACGCGATGACGTAGCACTCGGCTCCAGAGCGGCAGGGAGGGGAAGCCCGGTGTTGCGGGGGAGGGGGTGGTGGTCTAGACTTGATTTCAAATTAAAGAGAAATAAGCGGGGTCGTTAGATTTAAGTGAGCAAGACAAATAATAGATTTAGACTGATCTTATCTCTTTATTTCAAAGATTGGACGGTTCTGGTTGCATTTGGTTTGATACATTTAGGGGAGGTAAACTAGGGTGGAAAATGTTTGGCTGGCTGTTGCAAAATTGGAAGTGGTACTTTATATACGAGTATCACTACCGGACACAGCTGCAAAACCTAGAAAACACTCGGCAAACACTTTGCCGAGTGTAACACTCGGCAAAGAACGCTCGGCGAATTGTACATCGGCAACGGCCTCTTTGCCGAGTACTTTTTGTCGGGCACTCGGCAAAGAAAAGTTGCCGTCACGGCGCCAAGTGATGATGACGGATCCTTTGTCGAGTGTCTTCTTTGGCACTCGGCAAAGAGTCCAATTTTACCGAGTGCCTGCTATCATGGCGTTCGGCAAAGACGGCTCCAGTGGGCCCCACCGCCAGTCCCTGTGCCGAGAGCTCTCGTAGGCACTCGGCAAAGAGTCCTCCAGTGGGCCCCTTTGCTAGTCCATTTGCCGAGTGCGCTGGGCGGCACTCGGCAAAGGTAGCTTCTTTGCCGAGTGCCTTAACCACAACACTCGGCAAAGAAGGCTTTACCGGTTCCCAGGTGTCCTTCTTTGCCGAGTGCCATGGTCATAGCACTCGGCAAAGATACCCTTTACCGAGTGTTACACTCGGACCGGAGTAGAGCATGAAACTAACACCATCTACGCAACCGCGGGCTGTCCAAAAAACGTGGACAATTCGAAACTGATACATTTGTAGATATGCAAAGATCTACATATCTACATCGTATCTCTTTCGAACGGGAGACGCCTAACTGGTTTACGTGATCTACGACCATGATGCGGAAATAGAGGTTATACCTAGGGTGGCGGTGGAGTCAGGCTAGTGGGGCTGTGGTGGGTCGGTGCAGTGGCGACGCGACGCGGTGCAGGCAGACCCGCAGCGGCTAGGAAGACAAGTATCTTCTCTGTAAAAAAGAAACACAAGTCTGTTAATACAAAAAAATCGACAGCACCTCACTCAATGCATATCATAGCATGCACATGCAATATCATGGTGGCGGTGTTCAATCATCTGGACAGTCAGCCAGATGATTGGATCGGATCAGATTGTTATATACATGCATGCATGTCAACTGAGAGAGATTTCTGTTGGTCATATATGTATATCATACATGATGCACTGTATTGATGATGATGCGACGGCTGGCCTACACAAAATATTTTCAAGGAATTCAATGCAGTACGACACACATGAATTTCATATACGAATTTCACAAGAGTATCCATGTGCTATGCGTGGCAGAAGACAATTTGTAGTTCTCAAGTAGACATTTCAATTGGGTTACCAACTCTACAATTTGTAGTAACCGTACTGCAACAAGCAGCTCCATCTGCAAAAAGGAGAGAGGATCGACGGTTCTCACCGATGGTGAAGCTCGGTCGGGCTACTCGACGCAGAGGACGGTGGCGCTCTGGGCGCGGCAAGTGCACTGACGGCGGATGCGGTGGCTCCAGGGGCACGACGCGGGCACGAGCGTGGCGCAGGGCACGGGCACGGTGGCGCGGCGGCGCAAGTGAGTGAAGATTGAGTCATTGAGCGGCGGCGTGAGTGAGAGAGAGTGAGCGGCGGAGTGAGTGAGATAAAAGAAGGAGACAACCGATCGGCATATTTTACTTCTTTGCCGAGTGCCCGTGATCTAGCACTCGGCAAAGATTTTTTTTAATTTTAAAATACGCTTTGCCGAGTGCCATATCGGGGGCACTCGGCAAAGACGACTTTGCCGAGTGTCCCCTGGGCGACACTCGACAAATATAATTTTACAATTCTTTGCCGAGTGTCAACCAGCTGGCACTCGGCAAAGGCTGCTTTGCCGAGTGTCATTTCTCGACACTCGGCAAAGTACATTTTTATTTTTTTTATTTTCCCAACCAATTTTTTTGTGGTGTGTTCCTACACTATATAGACCTACATGTACTATTTTGAGATAATTAGAAAATTGTTTTCTATAGCTAGTAGATTTAGTTCGTTTATTTGAATTTCTTCGAAAAAATCACATTTGAACTGCAGGTCACTCGAAACTTGGAAAATCGTGCATGCAAAAATGATATCCATGCTAGTTAGCACAAGTTACGACCGATTTCAGGAGCGGACCTGAAACTTCGAGCACCATGCTCACTCAACATGGTCGTGAACTTGCCATCCAGCTGTTTAAAATTTTTATAAAACACAAACAAACTTAGAAAATCATGAAACTTGTCCACGTGTCATGATATCATATGTAGAGTCCGTGATAAAAAAATTAGAATGTTTGGAGAAAGTTGTGAGACATTATATGTAGAAACCTAAGAGAACTACACATGAAATCATAGAGTTTCAATGTGGATCTCTTAGATTTGTACACATAGTGCGTTACAGCTTTCTCGATACTTTTTCAAATTTTTATCACAGCCTCTACATATGATCTCATGACACGTGGACATGTTTCATGATTTTTTGACTTTGTTTGTGTTTTATACAATTTTTAAACACCTGGATGGCAAGTTCACGGTAATGTTGAGTGAGCATGGTGCTCGAAGTTTCCAGTCCGCTCCTGAAATCGGTCGTAACTTGTGCTAAGTAGCATGGATATCATTTTTGCATGCACGGTTTTCCAAGTTTCGAGTGACCTGCAGTTCAAATCTGAATTTTCCGAAGAAATTCAAATAAACAAACTAAATCTACTAGCTATAGAAAACACTGTTATAATTGTCCCAAAATGGTACATGTAGGTCTACATAGTGTAGAAACATACCACAAAAAGTTTGGTGACCAAAATAAAAAAAATAAAAATATGCTTTGCCGAGTGTCTACCGAAGACACTCGGCAAAGAGAAGACTTTGCCGAGTGCCGGCTTTCGGCGCTCGGCAAAGACTGACGGTCGTGAGTTGTAGACGGCCGCTAACGACCCTTTGCCGAGAGCCATCTTTGCCGAGTTTTTGACTCTCGGCAAAGTGCCGAGTGTTTGACTCTCGGTAAAGCAGGCTTTGCCGAGTGCTTGGCTGTGCCGAGTGTCCTGCACTCAGTAAATAAGCTCTTTACCGAGTGCAGGACTTTGCCGAGTGCGGCGCTCGGCAAAGTCTTCTTTGCCGAGTGCCCGATAAAAAGCACTCGGCAAAGCCGCCGGCACTCAGCAAAGGCCCGGATTCCGGTAGTGTATAGATATAGATATACATATACATATACTCCCACTAGTCTTTCTCTATTGTTTTAGCCATTCATTTGCGGAAAAGAATTCTTTACATGCCGGATGTAAATAATCTCTTTTACAGCCCTGACATACACCAACTGCTGGTCCATGTAAATAGAAGAAAAACAAATTACTCAAGGGTTATTTTGTAATTTTTGATCTATCTTTGTGGGACTTCAAGTATAGGTGTACATTTGGATCGGGCCTAATGGGCCGGCCCGAAGCACGGAAAAAAGCAAGGTCCAGGCAAGGCACGACCCGAAATATTTTAGTGCCGGGCTGGCACGGCCCAATATATCAGGTCGGGTTTGAGCCGAGGTCACGGCCCATGAGCGGGCACGAGCACGACCCGTTTAAGGTAGGCACGAAATGGCCCATATAGAGGCACGAAAAGGCCCATATATTTATTAAAACCACACTTCATTCCACACTTTCATGTACTTGATAAAGAACACAAAGCAAGAGATAATGTTAGTTAGATATTTTTTTAGCTTTGAATTAGAGTATTGTCGGGGACCATAATTAGGGGTACCCCCAAGACTCCTAATCTCAGCTGGTAACCCCCATCAGCACAAAGCTGCAAAAGCCTGATGGGCGCGATTTAGGTCAAGGCTCCGTCCACTCAAGGGACACGACCTCGCCTCGCCCGAGCCCAGCCTCGGGCAAAGACAGCCGACCCAGGAGGATTCACGTCTCGCCCGAGGGTCCCCTCAAGCAACGGGCACACCTTCGACTTGCCCGAGGCCCAGCTCGGGCAGACTTCGCGGAGAAGCAACCTTGGCCAGATCGCCACGCCAACCGACCGTATCGCAGGAGCATTCAATGCAAGGATCGTCTGACACCTTATCCTGACGCGCGCTCCTCAGCCGGCAGGGCCGAAGTGACCGCAGTCACTTCGCCGCTCCACTGACCGACCTGACAGGAAAACAGCGCCGCCTGCGCTGCTCCGACTGCTGTGCCACCCGTCAGGGTGAGGCTGACAGCCGCCAAATCCGGCCTCAGGCGCCATAGGAAGTTCTGCCTCGCCCGACCCCAGGGCTCGGACTCAACCTCGACCTCGGACGACGGTCTCCGCCTCGCCCGACCCCAGGGCTCGGACTCAACCTCGACCTCGGACGACGAACTCCGTCTCGCCCGACCCTAGGGCTCGGACTCAACCTCGACCTCGGACGACGAACTCCGCCTCGCCCGACCCCAGGGCTCGGACTCAACCTCGACCTCGGACGACGAACTCCGCCTCGCCTGACCCCAGGGCTCGGACTCAACCTCGACCTCGGACGACGGTCTCCGCCTCGTCCGACCCCAGGGCTCGGACTCAACCTCGACCTCGGAAGACGGTCTCCGCCTCGCCCGACCCCAGGGCTCGGACTCAACCTCGACTCCGGAAGACGGTCTCCGCCTCGCCCGACCCCAGGGCTCGGACTTAGCCTCGACCTCGGAGGAGTCACCGCCTCGCCCGACCTCGGGCTCGGACCGACCACGTCACAGGGGGGCTCATTACCGTACCCCTAGCTAGCTCAGGCTATGGGGAACAAGATTGACATCCCATCTGGCTCGCCCCGGTAAAACAGGAAATGATGGCACCTCGCGTGCTCCATGACAACGGCGGTTCTCAGCCCCTTACGGAAGCAAGGAGACGTCAACAAGGATCCGACAGCCCCGACAGCTGTGCTTCCACAGGGCTCAAGCACTCCTCCGATGGCCACCACATCACATGAACAGGGCACCAACAACTCTCCGACAGCCACGTCGGCATGTACACAGGGCTCTGGCTCCTCTCCGCTAGACACGTTAGCACATTGCTACGCTCCCCGTTGTACACCTGGACCCTCTCCTTACATCTATAAAAGGAAGGTTCAGGGCCCTCATATGAGAAGGTGGCCGCGCGGGAGAACGGGCCGACGCACAAGGCTCTCGCTCTCTCTCTCTCTCTCTCTCTCCCTCGCGAACGCTTGTAACCCCCTACTACAAGCACATCCGCCCTGGGCGCAGGACAACACGAGGCCGCGGTTTCCCCTTACTGTTTTCCCCCTTGTGTCCCGTCTCGCGCCGACCCATCTAGGTTGGGACACGCAGCGACAATTTACTCGTCGGTCCAGGGACCCCCCGGGGTCGAAACGCCGACAGTTGGCGCGCTAGGTAGGGGCTTGCTGCGTGTTGACGAACAGCTTCCCGTCAAGCTCCAGATGGGTAGTCTCCAACAACCTCTCCAGCCCGGGACGCTGCTCCGTTTTGGGAGTCTTGAGTTCATGTCCCTCGACGGCAGCTACGACATGATACTCCTTCCTCCGCCGCACGACCACGACAATGGCGACCGTCAGCCCGCCCGCCGGCGGCGGAATCGACGATGTCTTCCCCGCGTGGCGGAAGAGCAACATCCGGGTCTGTCCCATCACCTTCCCCGCTGACGGAGGAGGAGGCGGGGCGGGCATGGCCAAGCAGGAGGCGGCACCTCGTCGGCTGTCGAGCGAGTCGACGGCGTCGGTGCCCCAACGGGGGACACGTTGGGCGTTGACCTCGCGTCTGAGACGAAGACGAGTGTCGTTTCCCCGCAACACGCCAACCCCAAGCAGACGGACGACGCCAGCACGCTCGCGAAGGACTTGCAGGGCGTTAGCCTCGTACCTGAGATGACGGTGCAGCCCGTCCCTGACGCGACTTCGTCACCATCTGTCGATCAAGAGGTACCATCCGTTTTTCATCCTGTGCCTTTTAGATTCAGCTTCGACCCACCAAGCGACCCCGCTTCAGTGGACGCTTTCATAAAGGCATATCCGAACCTTCCGGGGTATCATATGTGGTCAACCTAGGACCGGCTGACGGCCGTCTCGACCTACGGGCCCTCGGGTTCCGAGGAAGATGACGAGCCCGACTCTGGTTAGGATTTCTCCGGGCTCGGGAACCCCAGTGCCATGCGGGACTTCATGACCGCATGTGACTACTGCCTCTCCGATTGCTCCGATAGTAGCCACAGTCTCGGCGACGAGGACTGTGGCCCAAGTCGTGAATGTTTCCACGTCGATCTAGGGGGTCTCGACGAAGGCAACCATCTTGGTATGCTAGAGGACGGCGATCCCCCTAGGCCTGCGCCTCGCGTTGACATACCTCGGGAGCTAGTTGTGGTCCCAGTCCGTGCGGGGGGTCAGGACGCACAGCTCGAGCAAATCCGCGAGATGCAGGCCAGGCTCGACGAGGAAGTAGGACAACTTGTGCCGCTCCGGCAGAATATCAGGCAGGAGGGGGCAGCCCGAGCACCGGCCGGAGAAGCGCGTCATCTGGCCCAGGACGTCCAGCACCGCATCGCCAACGATGCCAGGGCAAGGCTGCCCCCAGCTTCCAGTGGGGTCGGCCAGAACCTAGCAGCAGCAGCAATACTACTCCGAGCGATGCCGGAACCATCCACCACCGAGGGGCGGCGTATCCAGGGAGAGCTCAAGAATCTCCTGGAAGATGTCGCGGTCCGACGGGACGAAAGCTCTGCCTCCCGAAGGCAGGGGTACCCCCGGAGCATCGCACCGCGACTTCTCGATTCATACGGGAAGCCTCGGTCCACACCGGGCGCACGCAGAACACAGCGCCTGCGGCCCCGGGTCGCCTCGGCAACGAGCACCGCCGCCGCGACTGTCGAGCCCACCTCGATGAGAAGGTGCACCGAGGTTACCACCCCAGGCATGGGGGACGCTACGACAGCGGGGAGGATCGGAGCCCCTCGCCCAAACCACCCGGTCCGCAAGCTTTCAGCCAGGCCATACGATAGGCACCGTTCCCGACCCGGTTCCGAACCCCGACTACCATCACCAAGTACTTGGGGGAGACAAGGCCGGAACTGTGGCTCACGGACTGCCGGCTGGCCTGCCAGCTGGGTGGAATGGACGATGACAACCTCATTATCCGCAACCTCCCCCTGTTCCTCTCCGACGTCGCCCGAGCCTTGTTGGAGCATCTGCCTCCTGCGCAGATCTCCAACTGGGACAACCTGGTCAAAGCTTTCGCCGGCAACTTCCAGGGCACATACGTGCGCCCTGGAAACTCTTGGGATCTCCGAAGCTGCCGCCAGCAGCCGGGAGAATCCATGCGGGACTACATCTGGCGATTTTCGAAGCGGCGCACCGAGCTGCCCAACATCACCGACTCGGATGTCATCGGCGCGTTCCTCGCCGGTACCACTTGCCGCGACCTAGTGAGCAAGCTGGGTCGCAAGACTCCCACCAGGGCGAGCGAGCTGATGGACATCGCCACCAAGTTCACCTCTGGTCAGGAGGCGGTCGAGGCCATCTTACGGAAGGACAAGCAGCCTCAGGAGCGCCAGCCGAAAGACGTCCCCGAGGCGTCCGCTCAGCACAGCGCGAGGAAGAAGGGCAAGAAGAAGTCGCAAGCGAAACGCGACGCCGCCGACGCAGACCTTGTCGCCACCGCCGAGCACAGGAACCCTCGGAAGCCTCCCGGAGGCGCGAACCTGTTTGACAAGATGCTCAAGGAGTCGTGCCCCTATCATCAGGGTCCCGTCAAGCACACCCTTGAGGAGTGCATTATGCTTCATCGCTACTTCCACAAGGTCGGGCCCCCGGCGGAAGGTGGCAGAGCCCATAACGACGACAAGAAGGAGGATCACAAGGCAGAGGAATTCCTCGAGGTCCACGACTGCTTCATGATCTACGGTGGGCAAGTGGCGAACGCCTCGGCTCGGCACCGCAAGCAAGAGCGCCGGGAGGTCTGCTCGGTGAAGGTGGCGGCGCCAGTCTACCTAGACTGGTCCGACAAGACCATCACCTTCGACCAGGGCGACCACCCCGATCGTGTGCTGAGCCTAGGAAAGTACTCGCTCGTTGTCGATCCCGTCATCGGCAACGTCAGGCTTACCAAGGTCCTCATGGACGGAGGCAGCAGCCTCAACATCATCTACGCCGAGACCCTCGAGCTCCTGCAGATCGATCTGTCCACGATCCGGGTCGGCGCGGTGCCCTTTCACGGGATCATCCCCAGGAAACGCGTCCAACCCCTTGGGCAACTCGATCTGCCCGTCTGCTTCGGGGCTCCCTCTAACTTCCAAAAGGAAACCCTCACGTTTGAGGTGGTCGGGTTCTGAGGAACCTACCACGCAGTGCTGGGGAGACCATGCTACGCCAAGTTCATGGACGTCCCCAACTACACCTACCTCAAGCTCAAGATGCCGGGCCCCAACGGGGTCATCACCATCGGCTCCACGTACCGACACGCGTACGAATGCGACGTGGAGTGCGTGGAGTACGCCGAGGCCCTCGCCGAATCCGAGGCCCTCATCGTCGACCTGGAGAGCCTCTCCAAGGAGGTGCTAGATGCGAAGCGCCACGCCGGCAACTTCGAGCCAGCTGAGATGGTCAAGTCCGTCCCTCTTGACCCCAGCAACGACGCCTCCAAGCAAGTCCGGATCGGCTCTGATCTCGACCCCAAATAGGAAGCAGTGCTCGTCGACTTTCTCCGCGCAAACGCCGAGGTTTTTGCGTGGAGTCCCTCGGACATGCCTGGCATACCGAGGGATGTCGCCGAGCACTTGCTGGATATCCGAGCTGGAGCCCGACCCGTGAAGCAGCCTCTGCGCCGATTCGACGAAGAAAAGCACAGAGCCATAGGCGAGGAGATCCACAAGCTGATGGCTGCAGGATTCATCAAAGAGGTATTCCACCTGAATGGCTAGCCAACCATGTGCTTGTGAGAAAGAAAGGTGGGAAATGGCGGATGTGTGTAGACTACACTGGTCTAAACAAAGCATGTCCGAAAGTTCCCTACCCTCTGCCTTGCATCGATCAAATCGTGGATTCCACTGCTGGGTGTGAAACCTTGTCTTTCCTCGATGCCTACTCAGGGTATCACCAAATCAGGATGAAAGAGTCTGACCAGCTCGCGACTTCTTTCATCACACCTTTTGGCATGTACTGCTACGTCACTATGCCATTCGGTTTGAGGAATGCGGGTGCGACATACCAAAGGTGCATGAACCACGTGTTCGGAGAGCACATTGGTCGAAAGGTCGAGGCTTACGTCGATGACATTGTAGTCAAGACGAGGAAAGCCTCCGACCTCCTCTCCGACCTTGAAACGACATTCAAGTGTCTCAAGGCGAAAGGCGTAAAACTCAATCCTGAGAAGTGTGTCTTCAGAGTCTCCCGAGGCATGCTCCAGGGGTTCATCGTCTCCGAGCGGGGCATCGAGGCCAACCCGAAGAAAATCGCGGCCATCACCAACATGGGGCCCATCAAGGACTTGAAAGGAGTACAGAGGGTCATGGGATGCCTTGCGGCTCTGAGCCGTTTCATCTCACGCCTCGGCGAAAGAGGCCTACCTCTGTACCGCCACTTAAGGAAGGCCGAGCGCTTCACTTGGACCCCCAAGGCTGAGGAAGCCCTCGGGAACTTAAAGGCGCTCCTTTCAAGCGCGCCCATCTTGGTGTCCCCCGCTGCCAGAGAAGCCCTCTTGATCTACGTCGCCGCTACCACTCAGGTGGTCAGTGCCGCGATCATGGTCGAGAGACGAGAAGAGGGGCACACATTGCTCGTACAGAGGCCAGTCTACTTCATCAGTGAGGTACTGTCCGAGACCAAAATCCGCTACCCGCAAATTCAGAAGCTACTGTACGCGGTAATTCTGACGCGGCGAAAGTTGCGACACTACTTCGAATCTCATCCGGTGACTGTGGTGTCATCCTTCCCCCTGGGGAGATCATCCAGTGCCGAGAGGCCTCGGGTAGGATTGCAAAGTGGGCGGTGGAGATCATGGGCGAGACAATCTCGTTCGCCCCTCGGAAGGCCATCAAATCCCAAGTCTTGGCGGACTTTGTGGCTGAATGGGTCGACACCCAGCTTCCAGTAGCTCCGATCCAACCGGAACTCTGGACCATATTTTTCGACGGGTCGCTGATGAAGACAGGAGCGGACGCGGGCCTGCTCTTCATCTTGCCCCTCGGAAAGCACCTCCGCTACGTGTTGCGCCTCCATTTCCCGGCGTCCAACAACATGGCCGAGTACGAGGCTCTAGTTAACGGGTTGCGCATCGCCATCGAGCTAGGGGCCCAGCGCCTCGACGCTCGTGGTGACTCGCAGCTTGTCATCGACCAAGTCATGAAGAACTCCCATTGCCGCGACCCGAAGATGGAAGCCTACTGCGATGAGGTTCGGCGCCTGGAGGACAAGTTCTACGGGCTCGAGCTCAACCACATCGCCCGACGATACAACGAGACTGCGGACGAGCTGGCTAAGATAGCCTCGGGACGGACAACGGTTCCTCCAGACATCTTCTCCCGAGACCTACATCAACCCTCAGTCAAGACCGACGACACGCCCGAGCCCGAGAAGGTCTCGTCCCAGCCCGAGGCACCCTCGGCCCCCAAGGGTGAGGCACTGCGCGTCGAGGAAGAGCGGAATGGGGTCACGCCTAATCAAAACTTGAAGACCCCGTACCTGCAATATCTCCACCGAGGAGAGCTACCCCTCGATAGAGCCAAAGCTCGGCGACTGGCGCGGCGCGCCAAGTCGTTCGTCTTGCTGGGTGACGGAAAGGAGCTCTACCACCGCAGCCCCTCAGGCATCCTCCAGCGATGCATATCCATCGCCGAAGGTCAGGAGCTATTGCAAGAAATACACTCGGGGGCTTGCGGTCACCATGCGGCACCTCGGGCCCTCGTTGGAAACGCCTTTCGACAGGGTTTCTACTGGCCAACCGCGATGGCCGATGCCACTAGGATTGTACGCACCTGCCAAGGGTGTCAATTCTACGCAAGGCAGACGCACCTACCCGCTCAGGCCCTGCAAACAATACCCATCACCTGGCCATTTGCTGTGTGGGGTCTGGACCTCGTCGGTCCCTTGCAGAAGTGAGAGCACCTAGAGGGGGGGTGAATAGGTGATCCTGTAAACTTGAAACTTAAGCCACAAAAACTTGGTTAAGTGTTAGCACAATAAACGCCAAGTGGCTAGAGAGGAGTCTTCAACAAAACACAATAACCACAAGATATCAATCACAGAGATGGCACGGTGGTTATCCCGTGGTTCGGCCAAGACCAACGCTTGCCTACTCCACGTTGTGGCGTCCCAACGGACGAGGGTTGCAATCAACCCCTCTCAAGCGGTCCAAAGACCCACTTGAATACCACGGTGTTTTGCTTGCTTTTCTTAATCCCGTTTGCGAGGAATCTCAACTTGGAGCCTCTCGCCCTTACACTTGAAGTTCACAAAGAAGCACGGAGCAAGGGAGGGATTAGCAACTCTCACAAGTCACAAAGATCACAACAAATACGCACACACAAGACCCAGACTTAAGCTCAAGAGACTAGTACACTAGAACGGAGCTTAAATCACTATAATGTCGAACAAGTGCGCAAGAATGGAGTGTGAGTGATCAAGAGCGCTCAAGGAATGCTTGGTATCCTCCTCCATGCGCCTAGGGGTCCCTTTTATAGCCCCAAGGTAGCTAGGAGCCGTTGAGAGCAATCCTGGAAGGCAGATCTTGCCTTCTGTCGACTGGCGCACCGGACAGTCCGGTGCGGATTTCCTTCCTTATCTGGCGAAGCCGACCGTTGGCAGCCTTGGAGCCGTTGGTGCATCGGACATTGTCCGGTGCACACCGGACAGTCCGGTGCCTCCTCCCGACCGTTGGCTCGGCCATGTGTCCCGCGCGGATCGCGCAGCCGACCGTTGGCTCACCGGACAGTCCGGTGAATTATAGCCGTACGCCGTTAATTCCTTCCCGAGAGCAGCAAGTTCGCCTGAGCCAGCCTGACACACCGGACACTGTCCGGTGCACCACCGGACAGTCCGGTGCACCCAGACCGAGCTGACTTTGGCTGAACAGAGCCATCTCATTTCCAATTCAATTTTTCCTGTTTCCAGCACTTAGACACAATACATTAGTCCATAAAATAATTGTACTAAGTTTAGAAACATACCTTTTGACATGATTTGCACTTTGTCCACCACATTGCATAGATTAGCACAAAAGCACTTGTGTTGGCACTCAATCACCAAAATACTTAGAAATGGCCCAAGGGCACATTTCCCTTTCAATCTCCCCCTTTTTGGTGATTTATGCCAACACAACATAAAGCAACTAGAACAAGTGCAATATCAATGCAAATGAAAACCAAAAGTTGTTTTGAATCAATTTTGGCATATATGGATCACTCTTTGCCACCATTTGGTTTGTTTTTGCAAATCAAACTCAAATTACTATCTCTAAGTCAAATCCACATGTAGAGACATAAAGAGAGATGTTCCAACCGAAATTGATCAAGGATTTCAAAAGCTCCCCCTTTTTCCCATAATCAACACTTCTCCCCACAAGAGGCCAACTTTTGACACAAGAGACAATTAAAGAGTTTTGACAAACCAAAAGCTCTAATCTACCATTTTCAAAATTTCTAATCTACCATTTTCAAAAAATTTCAAGTGGTAGCTGATCCATCTATTGCTTTGGCCTTTATTTTCTCCCCCTTTGGCATCAAGCACCAAAACGGGATCAATCTTGGCCCTAGAACCCCATTGCCTCACCAAAATTTTCAAATAAGAACACAAAGGCAATAAGAGTATGGGAGATGAACTTGGAATAAGTTACCCTCTCATCGGAGTGCAGTGGAAGTCTTTCATGGTCCAAGTCCATCTTTTCCCTTTCAAAACCTCCTTTGAGACTAAAACAAGCAAACTCAAGCACACAGTTAGTCTCAAAGGGTCAAGTTGTAGCACAGCTCCCCCTAAATATGTGCATCACTTGCAAAAAGGACTTGTGAGGTCCAGGGAGTGTGTGTACAACTTGAGCACCACAAGTAAGCAACAAAATGCATAAGGAACATGATCAAAGGCATAAACACATGTATGCTATAAATCAATCCAAGTTCCGCGAATCTAGGACATTTAGCTCACTACGCAGCCTGCAAAAGGTATTTTCATCTAAAGGCTTAGTGAAGATATCGGCTAGCTGGTTCTCGGTGCTAACATGAAACACTTCGATATCTCCCTTTTGCTGGTGGTCTCTCAAAAAGTGATGCCGGATGTCAATGTGCTTTGTGCGGCTGTGCTCAACAGGATTTTCCGCTAATCGGATAGCACTCTCATTATCACATAGGAGTGGGACTTTGCTCAGATTGTAGCCAAAGTCCCGGAGGGTTTGCCTCATCCAGAGTAGTTGTGCGCAACACTGTCCTGCGGCAACGTACTCGGCCTCAGCGGTGGATAGGGCAACGGAAGTTTGTTTCTTAGAGTTCCACGACACCAGGGACCTTCCTAAGAATTGGCACGTCCCCGATGTACTCTTCCTATCGACCTTACATCCAGCATAGTCGGAATCTGAATATCCAATCAAGTCAAAGTTAGACCCCTTTGGATACCAGATCCCGAAGCAAGGAGTAGCGACTAAATATCTAAGAATTCGCTTCACGGCCACTAAGTGACACTCCCTTGGATCGGATTGAAATCTAGCACACATGCATACACTAAGCATAATATCCGGTCTACTAGCACATAAATAAAGTAAAGATCCTATCATAGACCGGTATGCCTTTTGATCAACGGACTTACCTCCTTTGTTGAGGTCGGTGTGTCCGTCGGTTCCCATCGGAGTCTTTGCGGGCTTGGCGTCCTTCATCCCAAACCGCTTTAGCAAGTCTTGCGTGTACTTCGTTTGGGAGATGAAGGTACCATCCTTGAGTTGCTTCACTTGGAACCCAAGGAAGTAGTTCAACTCGCCCATCATTGACATCTCGAATTTCTGCGTCATCACCCTGCTAAACTCTTCACAAGACTTTTGGTTAGTAGAACCAAATATTATGTCATCGACATAAATTTGGCACACAAAAAGATCACCATCGCAAGTCTTAGTGAAAAGAGTTGGATCGGCTTTCCCAACCTTGAAAGCATTAGCAATTAAAAAGTCTCTAAGGCATTCATACCATGCTCTTGGGGCTTGCTTAAGTCCATAGAGCGCCTTAGAGAGCTTACACACGTGGTCGGGGTACCGTTCATCCTCGAAGCCAGGGGGTTGCTCCACGTACACCTCCTCCTTGATCGGCCCGTTGAGGAAAGCGCTCTTCACATCCATTTGGTACAACCTGAAAGAATGGTGAGCGGCATATGCTAGCAAAATACGAATTGATTCTAGCCTAGCCACAGGAGCAAACGTCTCCTCAAAGTCCAAACCTGCGACTTAGGCATAACCTTTTGCCACAAGTCGAGCCTTGTTCCTCGTCACCACCCCGTGCTCGTCCTGTTTGTTGCGGAACACCCACTTGGTTCCCACAACATTTTGCTTGGGACGAGGCACCAGTGTCCAAACTTCATTGCACTTGAAGTTGTTGAGTTCCTCCTGCATGGCCAACACCCAGTCCGGATCTAGCAAGGCCTCTTCTACCCTGAAAGGCTCAATAGAAGAGACAAAGGAGTAATGCTCACAAAAATTAACTAATCTTGAACGAGTAGTTACTCCCTTGCTAATATCACCCAATATTTGGTCGACGGGATGATCCCTTTGAATCGTCGCTCGAACTTGGGTTGGAGGTGCCTGAGGTGCTTCTTCCTCCTCAACTTGAACATCCTGTGCTCCCCCTTGATCATGCGCCTCCACTTGAGATACCTGTTCGTCATCTTGGGTTGGGGGATGCACCATAGTTGAAGAAGAAGGTTGATCTTTCTCCAATTGTTCCTGTGGTCGCACATCGCCAATCGCCATGGTGCGCATTGCGGCCGTTGGAACGTCTTCTTCATCTACATCATCAAGATCAACAACTTGCTCTCTTGGAGAGCCATTAGTCTCATCAAATACAACGTCGCTAGAGACTTCAACCAAACCCGATGATTTGTTGAAGACCCTATACGCCTTTGTATTTGAGTCATAACCTAATAAAAACCCTTCTACAGCTTTGGGAGCAAATTTAGAGGTTCTACCTTTCTTCACAAGAATATAACACTTGCTCCCAAATACACGAAAATAAGATACATTGGGTTTGTTACCAGTTAGCAGCTCATATAAAGTCTTCTTGAGGAGGCGGTGTAGATAGACCCTGTTGATGGTGTGGCAAGCCGTGTTCACGGCTTCCGACCAAAAACGCTCAGGGGTCTTGAACTCTCCAAGCATAGTCCTCGCCATATCGATGAGCGTCCTGTTCTTCCTCTCTACCACACCATTTTGCTGAGGTGTGTAGGGAGCGGAGAACTCGTGCTTGATCCCCTCCTCCTCAAGGAACTCCTCCACTTGAAGATTCTTGAATTCGGACCCGTTGTCGCTCCTTATCTTCTTCACTTTGAGCTCAAACTCATTTTGAGCTCTCCTGAGGAAGCGCTTGAGGGTCCCTTGGGTTTCAGATTTATCCTGCAAAAAGAATACCCAAGTGAAGTGGGAAAAAACATCAACTATAACAAGACCATACTTACTTCCTCCTATACTCAGATAGGCGACGGGTCCGAAGAGGTCCATATGAAGCATCTCCAAGGGTCTTGATGTTGTCATCACATTTTTGGTGTGATGAGAGCCTCCCACCTGTTTCCCTGCTTGACAAGCTGCACAAGGTCTATCTTTTTCGAAATGTACATTAGTTAGACCTATCACGTGTTCTCCCTTTAGAAGCTTGTGGAGGTTCTTCATCCCCACATGTGCTAAGCGGCGATGCCATAGCCAGCCCATGCAAGTCTTAGCGATTAAGCATGCATCTAGACCGGCCTCTTCTTTTGCAAAATCAACCAAAGAAAGTTTGTCGTCTAGTACACCCTTAAAAGCTAGTGAACCATCACATCTTCTAAAGACAGACACATCTACATTTGTAAATAGACAATTATATCTCATTTTGCATAATTGACTAACAAATAACAAATTATATCCAAGCGACTCAACTAAAAACACATTAGAAATAGAGTGCTCGGATGAAATAGCAATTTTACCTAACCCTTTTACCTTGCCTTGGTTCCCATCACCGAATATTATTGAATCTTGGGAATCTTTGTTTTTGACGTAGGAGGTGAACATCTTCTTCTCCCCCGTCATATGGTTTGTGCATCCGCTGTCGATAATCCAGCTTGAACCCCCAGATGCATAAACCTGCAAGGCAAATTTAGGATTGGGTCTTAGGTACCCAACTCTTGTTGGGTCCTACAAGGTTAGTCAAAATTGTCTTAGGGACCCTGTGAGTCATCTAGGCCCCTTTGATAATGTTTTGGTAATTAATGACAACTACTTGTGGACTAACGATTCTTGGAGTAATAAGAATGCAGGGTTGGACCACATAGAAATGAAATGTTGAAGAGTCATACGCATTGGTTGTGGATCAGATGAAGGCAAAGGTATAATATAGGTTTTACTTTTGCCGGTCTTGAGGAGTTTAGAGAAGATACCTGACCGGATTAGTAGGCTAGATAGCCGTACTATTAAGAGGGGTCAATGACTTAGACCTGTGTAAAACTTAGTGCCTCATAGAGCATCAAGTAGTTGCATTTGCATGAGGACTAACAGCGCTTCTCATTTCGTAAGTTAAAAAGTTCATTCAAAAGCTTGTTTGAAACTTGAGAAGTCTTGGTCGCGCGGACTGTCCGGCCCTTGGGGGCGGACCGTCCGCGATCCTTCAGAGGGTCCGAGGTTTGACCATTTGTATTGACTCTATGCTCTTTTGCACTGCGGACCGTCCGGGCCTTAGGGCCGGACCGTCCGCAGTCCTGACCAGAGGAAGGTGGCTTCGGGTCAGTCCCTGAATTATAGCCGGACGGTCCGCCTGTGAGGCGCGGACGGTCCGCATGTGTCTAACTCGTTTTTGGACAGGGACTGTGTGTTTTTATAGATTTGTACTACGGACGGTCCGGGGGACCAGTCCGGACAGTACTGTCTCAGGTCGCGGACGGTCCGGGATTTATAGCCGGACGGTCCGCGTGTGTTAACTCCGTTTGATCCGAGGCTCGGGTGTTTGAAATTGCCAGGTCGCGGACGGTCCGGCCTTGATGGGCGGACTGTCCGGACCCACCTTTTTGAGTCTGCTCTGACATGTTTCAACGGTCATTATAGCCGTTATGGTGTACGGCGGACCGTCCGGCCCTAGGGCGCGGACGGTCCGCGTGTGCGCAGAACTGCCCCCTTTTGTGCATAACGGTTGGTATTAGATGGGGGACTATAAATAGAAGGGTAGCTCGTGTGTGAGACCTCTCTTGGCCATTCCTTGCATACATTGAGCTCACTTGTGATCCTCCAACTCACTCTCTCACACTCTTTGCTTGAGATTGCATTCTAGTGAGAGATTGAGGGTTTCTAGTGCATTTGCATCATTTGGTGATTCTTGAGGCACTAGGTGATACACCGAGCAAGCGTCGTTGGCTTGTTACTCTTGGAGGTTGCCGCCTCCTAGACGGCTCGGGTGATTGTCTCCGTCGAGCTCTCCAAGAAGATTGTGGAGAAGCCGCGGTGTTGATTGTGAGGGGTTCGCGCCTACCTCGCCGGAGCGGCAAAGGTGACATTAGTGGAATCGAGGTATTGAGTGATTTCTTGTCCACTTGGCTCAAAGATCAAGTCGTGTCTTGATAGAGGAGCAAGTGAGAGCTTGAAGTCCACCTCAACGTGGATTAGGGGTGATCGGCAAATCACCGATACCACGGGATAAATTTCGGTGTCTATTCCTTCTAGCATTTACTTATTGCCTCGCAATTGATTAGTGATTTGCTTATTGTTCTTCAAGTATTCAATCTCCGTAGTTGTCTTTCATACATTGTTTACTTATTGACACTAGTAAATTTATTCCTCCTGTTGTATTGATTAAATTTATTTAGTATTGTTGTTTTTAGTCAAAACCGTCTATTCACCCCCCTCTAGCCGGTGTCCTAGATCCTACAAGTGGTATCGGAGCCGAGGACTCCATTGTTTGTGGATCTAATCATCCCGGAGTGGGACAAAATGGCTAGTAACAACAATGTGCACATTGGGAAGCCACCGCACTTTGATGGAAACAATTATGATTATTGGAAAATAAGAATGTCAATGCATCTTAGAGCAATGGGTGGAAAAATTTGGCCAATTGTTAGAGATGGATTCGTTGTATTGAAGGAAGATGAACCATCCGTTAGTGATAATGAGAATATCCTCACAAATGATCAAGCCATGAATGTCTTTTATGATGCTCTTGATATAAATGAGTTCAATCGTATCAAGAATCTCACAACCGCTCATGAGATTTGGGTAAAACTAATGGAAATTCATGAAGGAACTACAATTGTGAAGAGTGCCAAACTATATGTGTGCAAAGGGAAGTTTGAGCAATTTATTATGAAAGAAGATGAGAGTGTATCCGATATGTTTAATCGATTGAATGAGATTGTAAATGAACTCAAAGGACTTGGTTTTAATGTACCGGATGTGGATTTCACACACAAGTTCCTTAGATCACTTCCGGAGAAATATGAGACTATTGTGACAATGCTAGTAAGGAGTGATCTATCTACAACCTCTCCAACCGAAGTATTGGGAGAAATTCTCACTCAAGATATATTTAAGAAGTCACAAGCCGATGCTTTAAGTTTGGCAAAGAAGGTGAAAAATGAATCTATTGCTCTCAAAGCCAAGGCCTCAAAGGCAATTGAAAAGGAAGATAGCAATGATGAAGAAAATGAAAGCGAGAGTGATGGTGACATGGCTTTATTTGTAAGGAAATTCAATAAATTCATGAAGATGAAAAGAGGTCAACCTAGAAGAGGTCAAACATCTAGAAGAAATGCTTTCAATGATAGAAAATGTTTTGAGTGTGGGGAACCCGGTCACATTGCCATGAATTGTCCAAGCAAGAAGAAGAAGGGCAAAGATGAAAGTGACAAGAAGAAAAAGAAATACTATAACAAGAAGAAAGATGGCAAAGCCTACTTAGTTGAATGGGACTCGGATGATAGCTTGGATGATGATGATGATGACACCTCATCCAAGCTTAATGCCGGAATTGCCATCAAGGAAGCTCCCTCACTCTTCTCATCCCCCCATTGTCTCATGGCAAAGGGAGATGCTAAGGTAAAAATCATCACCGATTTAAATGATATAAATGATGATGATGATATCGATGATGTTGATGATGATGGCTATTCATATGATGATCTTGTTAGAATGTTAGGTGAGGCCGATGACTACATGCACAAAGAAAAAGAAAAATTTAAGGCCTTGAAGGAATTGTATAAAAACCTCCAAGTGTCTTTTGAGGAGCTCAAGACCTCTCACAATGACCTCAAAGAAAATTGTGAGAAGCTTGCGGATGCTCAAAAATCATCTATTGTGCATGAAGTTGAGGTGGTCACTAAGGATGTTGGAGTCACTTGTGACTTACTTGATAGTCTTACAAGTGAACCACTACCTACTAACTCTATTTGTGATAAATGCAAAATTTCTCTCAATGATAATATTGCTCTTGATGAATCAAAAATTATTGTTGAGAATGAAGTGTTAGTGGATAGAATAAGTACTCTAACTCATGACCTAGAAAAGGCATATGGTGGTAAGAAGAATTTGGATTTCATATTGGGAAGTCAACGATGCTCTCTTAACCGTGAAGGTCTTGGATATGTTCCCAAGAAAGGAAAGAATGCTTTTGTAAAGCAAAAGACATTGTTTGTGAAAGAATGTGACAAAGTGTGTCACAAGTGTCACAAAAAGGGACATGTTAAGAAAAATTGTCCCAAGTTCAAACATGTATCCTCCACTTGTTTTGAGCATTGTTATGTTCTTTCTCATAATGCAAAAGGTGTTCATGCTAAATTTGTTGGTACTTCAATTATTGGAAACAAAAAGAAAGCTATTTGGGTGCCAAAGACCTTGGTCACTAACATCCAAGGACCCAAGCAAGTTTGGGTACCTAAAAGAGATTGATTTCCTTTTGTAGGTAAACTACAAGGCGGGAGGGAATCATTGGGTGTTGGATAGTGGATGTACTCAACACATGACCGGGGATATGAAGATGTTTACCCAAATGAGTGATGAAGATTGCTCAAATTATGATAGTATCACATTTGGAGATAATCGTAAAGGAAAGGTTAAAGGTTTGGGTAAAATTGCTATTTCAAATGATCATTCTATATCAAATGTGCTATTGGTTGAGTCTTTGAATTTTAATTTACTTTCCGTAGCTCAATTATGTGATTTAGGATTTTGTTGCAATTTCACGGTTGAAGATGTTATTATCTCTAGTGTTGATGGTAGCAATCTTAAATTTAAAGGTTTTAGACATGAAAATCTTTATCTTGTTGATTTCTCATCTAATGAGGCAAAGCTCACAACTTGCTTATTTTCAAAAGCTTCACTAGGTTGGTTATGGCATAGAAGACTTGGTCATGTTGGGATGAAGCAACTCAATCGGTTAACCAAGCATGACTTAGTTCGAGGCTTGAAAGATGTGAAGTTTGAAAAGAACAAATTGTGTAGCTCTTGTCAAGCCGGTAAGCAAGTGGCAAATACTCATCCAAATAAAAGTCAAATGTCCACTCATCGACCTTTGGAATTACTTCACATGGATTTATTTGGGCCCACATCTTTTGTAAGTATTGGTGGTAATTCTTATTGTCTTGTGATTGTGGATGACTATTCAAGATTTACTTGGGTTTATTTTCTACGAGACAAATCCAATGTGTTTGAAACATTCAAGTCATTTGCTATATTGGCTCAAAATCAATTTGATTTCGACATCAAAAAGGTTAGAAGTGATAATGGGTCGGAATTCAAAAATGCAAGGATTGATCAATATTGTGATGACAAGGGTATCAAACATGAATTCTCTTCCAAATATACCCCGGAACAAAACGGTATTGTTGAGAGAAAGAATAGAACTCTTATTGATATGGCAAGGTCTATGTTAGCGGAATATAATATATCGGATTCTTATTGGGCCGAGGCAATAAATACCGCTTGTCATTCATCAAATAGACTATATTGTCACAAACTCTTGAAGAAAACTCCATATGAATTGCTCATTGGTAGAAAGCCAAATATCTCATATTTTAGGGTATTTGGTTGCAAATGTTACATTTTGAGAAAGGGAAGCCGGCTTTCTAAATTTGAGAAGAAATGTGATGAGGGTTTTCTTCTTGGATATTCATCAAATAGTAAGGCTTATAGAGTCTTCAACAAATCTCATGGTATTGTTGAGGAAGCATATGATGTTGAATTTGATGAAACAAATGGGTCTCAAGATGAGAGTGATAATCTCGATGATGTTGGGGGAACTCAATTGATAAATGCAATGAAAACAATGGCCATTGGTGAAATAAAACCTAAGGAAGATGATGATGAAGATAGTGTAGTTGTTATTCCTTCATCCTCAACTATAAATGAGGAAGATCACCAAAGCCAACAACTCGATGAAACCTTGGATACTCATGATCAAGGTACTTCAAGACCTACGGTTCCTCCTAATGCTTCAACAAGCAACTATCAAACGGTATCAAGAATTCATCATTCCATTGTGAAGGATCACCCGGTTGATCAAATTGTGGGTGATATTAGTAAGGGTGTTCAAACTGGCTCTCGCATAGCTTCATTTTGTGAACATTTCTCTTTTGTATCTTGTATGGAACCTAACCGTGTAGATGAAGCTCTACTTGATGTTGATTGGGTGAATGCAATGCATGAAGAATTAAATAACTTCGCTCGAAATGAAGTTTGGGAGCTTGTTGAGAGACCAAAGAACCACAATGTTATTGGTACAAAATGGGTGTTTCGCAACAAGCACAATGAAGATGGTGTGGTAGTAAGAAACAAGGCAAGATTAGTTGCACAAGGATATACTCAAATTGAAGGATTGGATTTTGGGGAGACATTTGCTCCCGTAGCAAGATTAGAAGCAATCCGGATTCTACTTGCTTATGCTTGTGCACACAATATCAAGCTCTACCAAATGGATGTAAAGAGTGCCTTTCTAAATGGTAAGATTAGTGAACTAGTGTATGTTGAACAACCTCCCGGTTTTGAGGACCCCAAAAGACCTAACCATGTGTTCAAGCTTTCTAAAGCTCTCTATGGGCTTAAGCAAGCTCCACGCGCTTGGTATGAAAGGCTTAGGGATTTCTTGCTTTCCAAAGACTTCAAAATTGGGAAGGTTGACACTACCCTATTCACTAAAAGAATTGGCAAAGATTTATTTGTTTGTCAAATCTACGTTGATGATATTATTTTTGGATCTACTAATGAATTATTTTGTGAGGAGTTCGGAAAAATGATGTCAAAGGAATTTGAAATGTCTATGATAGGAGAATTGAGCTTCTTTCTTGGGCTTCAAATCAAACAATTGAAAGATGGAATTTTTATAAGTCAATCAAAATATTTGAGGGACATGCTCAAGAAGTTTGGTTTAGAAAATGCTAAGCCTATCAAGACTCCAATGGCAACAAATGGTCATCTAGACTTAGATGAAGGAGGTACTATAGTTGATCAAAAACTTTATCGTTCAATAATTGGTAGTTTGCTTTATATTACCGCATCTAGGCCCGATGTTATGTTTAGTGTATGCATGTGTGCTCGATTTCAAGCTTCTCCTAGAGAGATTCACTTGAAGGCCGCTAAAAGAATTCTAAGATATTTGAAGTATACTCCCAATATTGGTCTATGGTATCCCAAAGGTGCTCAATTTGAATTAATTGGATATTCGGATTCGGACTATGCGGGGTGCAAAGTTGATAGAAAAAGCACCTCCGGTTGTTGTCAATTTCTTGGTAGATCTCTTGTTTCATGGTCTTCTAAGAAACAAAATTCGGTTGCTCTATCTACCGCCGAGGCGGAATATATATCGGCCGGAAATTGTTGTGCTCAACTATTATGGATGAAACAAACCTTATTGGACTATGGAATTATTTTCAAAAATGTGCCTCTCATGTGTGATAATGAGAGTGCGGTGAAATTGGCTACCAATCCGGTCCAACACTCAAGAACCAAGCATATTGATATACGGCATCACTTCTTAAGAGATCATGTTGGCAAGGGAGATATCTCTATTTATTCCATTGGCACCGATGATCAATTAGCAGACATTTTTACAAAACCTTTGGATGAAACAAGATTTTGTTCTCTAAGAAGTGAAATGAATGTGATCGATATCTCTAATGTGACTTGAAGTTGATCACACATGTGTCGCCTTGCATCTTGGGTCTAAGTATGCTTTTTATGCTATTTATTTGGTATTATTTGTGTATTTTTCATTTCTAATTGCTCTAAATAGTTTAATTCAAAAATCTTGCATTTCTCAATTACATCATAAGTATATGCATGCATACCAACTTTTGGATTGGTCAAAATGTCCATATATGAGCACCAATTCGGATTCGGAATTCAAAATCAGAAAGTGGACAGAAATTGGAAAAATGAGTATCAGGCCGCGGACCGTCCGCCCATGGACCGCGGACCGTCCGCAGCATCAGGAAATGGACAGTCCGAGCAGCCTCGCAGACCGTCTGAGATCATCAGGGCGCGGACCGTCCGCCGCCCCCGCGCGGACCGTCCGCGACAGGGCAGAAAAAGGGACAGAGCCCGCAGACTTGCCAGTTGTGCCCATTCGGTTGTTCTCTTTTGCTCTCCACTTGCAATATACTCTCTTGTGTCGAGTGTGCGCGGACCGTGAAGTGAAGTTGCGTGCGGACAGTCCGTCAGCTTGCAGCAACATTCCCTCAACATGTCTTCATCACGGTATCTTCAAATCTTGTGGATTTAATCAAATTTCATCAACTTTGAGATTATTTGGGTTTCTTCTCTGATCTGAAATTGAGCAGTGGGTTTCAAAATCTGATTGGTGGGATTGTTAGTTCTTCTCAATATCAATGCTATGCAAAATTTTCAACTTATTTGGCTGGGTATTATCTGCAAAACCATCAAATTGAACACCTGTGGCGGCTAGGGTTCTTGGAGTCGCCCCTGGTCGGTCGCGGACCGTCCGCCTGGTGGACGCGGACCGTCCGGGCCTCTGGCGCGGACCGTCCGGCCCCCTAGCGCGGACCGTCCGGACCCTGGCAGAGTCTTACCATTCCATTCCTCTTTATAAGTGGCGATTGATATCAATTATTTATCTCTAGATGTCTGTCACCTTGTTGCAGTGGTTTTGGTGGTCTCCGCAAGAAACTTGCAGGTCGCTTTAAATCAAAGCGCCCTCGTGGCAATGATGATGATTATACACCGACCACTGATTCAGAGGCCCAATCCTTAGCTGGGGGCACTGAATCCATGGATGCTGAAGATTTTCTTCATGTTCATCCAGATTATCCCATTGATATCCAAGGATGGACTTATCCCAAGCGGAGATTTTCTATGGCTGAGTACTGTTCCAGACGGACTGTGAACCAGTATGCTCTGCCATCAGATACAAATATTCAGTTTTTCCACACTCAGCTGCAGTTTGATGTCTTTTGGGGCACCCTGGTGGATACCAACTTTCATAAGCATCAGGTGATTGATTGGTCCTTCTTGCTCAGTCAATCAGTCATGGAGGGTCTCATTCCCAAATTTGAAACATGTGGGTTATATCAGTTTATGGGGCAGCGCACTGATTTCAATGAAATGGCAGTTAAGCAATTCTTGGCTACCTCAGAGATTGATATTGCAGAAGAATCTATCACATGGATGACTGGCTTCAAGCGGTATTCTGCTTCTTTTGCTGACTTTGCCGCTGCCAACAGTCTGAACTATGGCACCATTTCTGCTGGGGTGGATCTTTATACTGAAGATAATTTTGAGGATTTTGTGCAGTTTTATGAGCCAGCCAGGCTCGGTATACCCAGGAGGTTTGGAGAAACAGCAGGACTCAGACATCATCCTGCTGTCATCAACAAGATTGCCAGAGTCACCATTCTTCCCAAGAGTGGTGATAAGAGCAAAATTCGAGATAAGTTCTGGAACATAATCCAGCACATCATGAATGGTGAAGTCATGAACATTGTTCTTTTCATGATGAGGCAACTTAATGATTTAAAGATGGACAAGAATCAAAACTTGGCTTATGCTCCCTACATTATGGCTCTTATAAAATCCAAGACAAGATTTGAGGGCCCATGTGAGATTGTTCACACTCCATTCAGGCCTTTTAAGAATGAGATAGGGTTCCTCACCAGGCCACTCACTCCATTCCCAGATGATGAGGAAGACCCTGGCTATGCGGGTGGAGCAGCTCCTAATGTTGAGGAACAGCAGATGCCTCCTCCTCCACCTCCTCCTCAGCCTCAGCACTATTGGGAGCCTGCTCCAGGATACTTTGATCCTTATTTTCACAATATGCAGCAAGGGCTGGAGACTCATATTGATGCTCGCTTTGATGGCCTGATGTCACATGTGGATCACCGCCTTGATGACATGCAGTCTCGCTTTGACAGCAACTGGGATGCGCTCAACTCTGAATTTTCTGACTTTCGTGATCAAATTCACACTAATGTCACTGATCCCATCATGTCAAGGCTGAATAATATGCAACAAAGTTTTCAAGATAACATGGGTGCTCTCTCCAGTCAGTTTGACAATCTTTCTACAACTGACAACCTGCATGATATAAGTCAGAGGCAGCAGCAGCTCCAGCAGGACTTTGGCCAGTTCTCCTCCCTGTTTGATACCTTCAGCA
This sequence comes from Zea mays, assembly GCF_902167145.1. Lineage (NCBI taxonomy): Eukaryota > Viridiplantae > Streptophyta > Magnoliopsida > Poales > Poaceae > Zea > Zea mays. Next base: position 207,506,530 of record NC_050097.1, read on the forward strand.
CTCATTATTACAACATGCATCCTCCGCCGAGTGATCAGTAAGGCCTCTCCTTTGTGGCAATTGATGCCAAAGGGGGAGAGAAGAAGTGATGAGAAGTTGTCAGGCGTCTCCTGTCAGGCGTCTCCTTCAGGGGGAGTTGGTGGTTCTATGTGGACATTAAGATCATGCATATGCATTTTACTTTTTCATGCCGCTTTAGTTTATGTCTTATGCATTTGGAACTTGGTTTGATCTATTAACTCTATGTCGTATGTCTGTGGACTATTATCTGTAATATTCTGTGGGATGAACTATGTTTTAGTTCAAATTACTCTGTGTGTGGTTAATCGAGATGTGATTATAATTACTGCGCTCATTCTACGAATCATCTCTTGTATGCCTCGATAACCATGATTGTAGGAAAGTCTCCATCAAGTTCAAATATATTATGTGTGTTATATCTTCAACTTCAAATAATCCTGCACACACTTAGGGGGAGCCCTTCTTGCATACTGAGTTTTTTATTGGGATTTATCTATCTTTTGGACAAAACTTCAAATCAAGATAAGTCCTATGAAACTCATCTCCAAATTCTATCATATACCTTTGGTATGAGAGAGATTTGGAGAAACTAAACTTCTCTTTAATATACTATGTGGTGTTGTCATCAATTACCAAAAAGGGGGAGATTGTGAGTCATCTAGGCCCCTTTGATAATGTTTTGGTAATTAATGACAACTACTTGTGGACTAACGATTCTTGGAGTAATAAGAATGCAGGGTTGGACCACATAGAAATGAAATGTTGAAGAGTCATACGCATTGGTTGTGGATCAGATGAAGGCAAAGGTATAATATAGGTTTTACTTTTGCCGGTCTTGAGGAGTTTAGAGAAGATACCTGACCGGATTAGTAGGCTAGATAGCCGTACTATTAAGAGGGGTCAATGACTTAGACCTGTGTAAAACTTAGTGCCTCATAGAGCATCAAGTAGTTGCATTTGCATGAGGACTAACAGCGCTTCTCATTTCGTAAGTTAAAAAGTTCATTCAAAAGCTTGTTTGAAACTTGAGAAGTCTTGGTCGCGCGGACTGTCCGGCCCTTGGGGGCGGACCGTCCGCGATCCTTCAGAGGGTCCGAGGTTTGACCATTTGTATTGACTCTATGCTCTTTTGCACTGCGGACCGTCCGGGCCTTAGGGCCGGACCGTCCGCAGTCCTGACCAGAGGAAGGTGGCTTCGGGTCAGTCCCTGAATTATAGCCGGACGGTCCGCCTGTGAGGCGCGGACGGTCCGCATGTGTCTAACTCGTTTTTGGACAGGGACTGTGTGTTTTTATAGATTTGTACTACGGACGGTCTGGGGGACCAGTCCGGACAGTACTGTCTCAGGTCGCGGACGGTCCGGGATTTATAGCCGGACGGTCCGCGTGTGTTAACTCCGTTTGATCCGAGGCTCGGGTGTTTGAAATTGCCAGGTCGCGGACGGTCCGGCCTTGATGGGCGGACTGTCCGGACCCACCTTTTTGAGTCTGCTCTGACATGTTTCAACGGTCATTATAGCCGTTATGGTGTACGGCGGACCGTCCGGCCCTAGGGCGCGGACGGTCCGCGTGTGCGCAGAACTGCCCCCTTTTGTGCATAACGGTTGGTATTAGATGGGGGACTATAAATAGAAGGGTAGCTCGTGTGTGAGACCTCTCTTGGCCATTCCTTGCATACATTGAGCTCACTTGTGATCCTCCAACTCACTCTCTCACACTCTTTGCTTGAGATTGCATTCTAGTGAGAGATTGAGGGTTTCTAGTGCATTTGCATCATTTGGTGATTCTTGAGGCACTAGGTGATACACCGAGCAAGCGTCGTTGGCTTGTTACTCTTGGAGGTTGCCGCCTCCTAGACGGCTCGGGTGATTGTCTCCGTCGAGCTCTCCAAGAAGATTGTGGAGAAGCCGCGGTGTTGATTGTGAGGGGTTCGCGCCTACCTCGCCGGAGCGGCAAAGGTGACATTAGTGGAATCGAGGTATTGAGTGATTTCTTGTCCACTTGGCTCAAAGATCAAGTCGTGTCTTGATAGAGGAGCAAGTGAGAGCTTGAAGTCCACCTCAACGTGGATTAGGGGTGATCGGCAAATCACCGATACCACGGGATAAATTTCGGTGTCTATTCCTTCTAGCATTTACTTATTGCCTCGCAATTGATTAGTGATTTGCTTATTGTTCTTCAAGTATTCAATCTCCGTAGTTGTCTTTCATACATTGTTTACTTATTGACACTAGTAAATTTATTCCTCCTGTTGTATTGATTAAATTTATTTAGTATTGTTGTTTTTAGTCAAAACCGTCTATTCACCCCCCCTCTAGCCGGTGTCCTAGATCCTACAGACCCAAATGCAAGATTTATCTCCCTTGCATCTTGCTCCTAATTTCCTAGCATTACCTTCTTACCCTTTCTACAAATGGTAAATGAAGCATTGCAAGCATGATATATTGTAGAAGGTTCATTAACTTTCCTAGGAACATTAACAACATTTCTCCTAGGCATATTATGAACATAGGAAGAACTAGAAGCAACCATGGCATGAGAATCAAAAGCATCATATGCATTACACCTCCTATGAGTATTTCTAGATTGTCTCCTATCATGGTAAATAAAAGCATGGTTCTTTTGCACACTACTAGCCATAGGGGCCTTCCCTTTCTCCTTGGCGGAGATGGGAGCCTTATGGCTTGTTAAGTTCTTGGCTTCTCTCTTGAAGCCAAGACCATCCTTAATTGAGGGGTGTCTACCAATCGTGTAGGCATCCCTTGCAAATTTTAATTTGTCAAATTTACTTTTGCTAGTCTTAAGTTGGGCATTAAGATTAGCTACTTCACCATTTAATTTAGATATGCAATCTAGGTGTTCACTACAAGCATCAACATTAAACTCTTTACACCTAGTGCAAATCACAACATGTTCTACACAAGATGTTAATTTACTAGATTTTTCTAGCTTAGCATTTAAATCATCATTAACACTTTTTAAAGTAGCAATAGTTTCATGACAAGTAGATAGTTCATAAGAAAGCATTTCATTTCTTTTAACTTCTAAAGCATGAGCTTTTTGTGCCTCTACAAATTTATCATGCTCTTCATACAACAAATCCTCTTGTTTTTCTAGTAACCTATTCTTGTCATTCAAGGCATAAATTAACTCATTAATTTTGCCAATTTTAATTCTATCCAAACCTTTAAATAAACTAGAATAGTCTATCTCATCGTCATCACTAGAATCATCATCACTTGAAGAAGCATAAGTGGTATCCCGAGTACATACCTTCTTCTCCTTCGCCATGAGGCACGTGTGATGCTCGTTGGGGAAGAGGGATGACTTGTTGAAGGCAGTGGCGGCAAGTCCTTCATTGTCGGAGTCGGAGGAGGAGCAATCCGAATCCCACTCCTTTCCAATATGTGCCTCGCCCTTGGCCTTCTTGTAATTCTTCTTCTTCTCCCTCTTGTTTCCCTTTTCCTGGTCACTGTCATTATCGGGACAGTTAGCAATAAAATGACCAAGCTTACCACATTTGAAGCATGAGCGCTTCCCCTTTGCCTTGGTCTTGCTTGGCTGTCCCTTGCGACCCTTAAGTGCCGTCTTGAAGCGCTTGATGATGAGGGCCATCTCTTCATCATTGAGCCCTGCCGCCTCAACTTGCGCCACCTTGCTGGGTAACGCCTCCTTGCTTCTCGTTGCCTTAAGAGCAATGGGTTGAGGCTCATTGATTGGACCATTCAGTGCGTCGTCCACGTACCTCGCCTCCTTGATCATCATTCGCCCGCTTACGAATTTTCCAAGGACTTCTTCGGGCGACATTTTGGTGTACCTGGGATTCTCACGAATATTATTCACCAAATGTGGATCAAGAACGGTAAAGGACCTTAGCATTAGGTGGACGACGTCGTGGTCCGTCCATCACGTGCTTCCGTAGCTCCTTATTTTGTTGATAAGGGTCTTGAGCCGGTTGTATGTTTGGGTTGGCTCCTCGCCTCTTATCATCGCGAATCGTCCAAGCTCCCCCTCCACCAACTCCATCTTGGTGAGCAAGGTGACGTCGTTCCCCTCATGAGAGATCTTGAGGGTGTCCCAAATCTGCTTCGCATTGTCCAAGCCGCTCACATTTATGATACTCGTCCCTGCACAAGGAGGCTAATAACACAGTAGTAGCTTGTGCATTTCTATGAATCTGTTCATTAATAAAATTAGGACTATCCGAGCTATCAAATTTCATTCCACTTTCCACAATCTCCCATATGCTCGGATGGAGAGAGAACAGGTGACTACGCATTTTGTGGCTCCAAAATCCGTAGTCCTCTCCATCAAAGTGAGGAGGTTTGCCAAGTGGAATAGAGAGCAAATGAGTATTTGTACTTTGCGGAATACGAGAGTAGTCAAAAGAAAAGTTCGAATTAACCGGTTTCCTTCTCTCGTAGTCGTTGTCGTCGTTGTCCTTATGAGAAGAAGTGGACTCATCACTGTCGTCGTAGTAGACGATCTCCTTGATGCGTCTCGTCTTCTTCTTCTTTCCATCTTTGCGTCTGTGGCCCGAGCCCGAGTCGGTAGGCTTGTCATCCTTCGGCTCGTTGACGAAGGACTCCTTCTCTTTATCGTTGATCACGATTCCCTTCCCCTTAGGATCCATCTCTTCGGGCGATTAGTCCCTTTGTGAAGAGAACGACTCTGATACCAATTGAGAGCACCTAGAGGGGGGGGTGAATAGGTGATCCTGTAAACTTGAAACTTAAGCCACAAAAACTTGGTTAAGTGTTAGCACAATAAACGCCAAGTGGCTAGAGAGGAGTCTTCAACAAAACACAATAACCACAAGATATCAATCACAGAGATGGCACGGTGGTTATCCCATGGTTTGGCCAAGACCAACGCTTGCCTACTCCATGTTGTGGCGTCCCAACGGACGAGGGTTGCAATCAACCCCTCTCAAGCGGTCCAAAGACCCACTTGAATACCACGGTGTTTTGCTTGCTTTTCTTAATCTCGTTTGCGAGGAATCTCCACAACTTGGAGCCTCTCGCCCTTACACTTGAAGTTCACAAAGAAGCACGGAGCAAGGGAGGGATTAGCAACTCTCACAAGTCACAAAGATCACAGCAAATACGCACACACAAGACCCAGACTTAAGCTCAAGAGACTAGTACACTAGAACGGAGCTTAAATCACTAGAATGTCGAACAAGTGCGCAAGAATGGAGTGTGAGTGATCAAGAGTGCTCAAGGAATGCTTGGTATCCTCCTCCATGCGCCTAGGGGTCCCTTTTATAGCCCCAAGGCAGCTAGGAGCCGTTGAGAGCAATCCTGGAAGGCAGATCTTGCCTTCTGTCGACTGGCGCACCGGACAGTCCGGTGCACCACCGGACACTGTCCGGTGCGGATTTCCTTCCTTATCTGGCGAAGCCGACCGTTGGCAGCCTTGGAGCCGTTGGCGCACCGGACATTGTCCGGTGCACACCGGACAGTCCGGTGCCTCCTCCCGACCGTTGGCTCGGCCACGTGTCCCGCGCGGATCGCGCAACCAACCGTTGGCCTGGCCGACCGTTGGCTCACCGGACAGTCTGGTGCACACTGGATAGTCCGGTGAATTATAGCCGTACGCCGTTAATTCCTTCCCGAGAGCGGCAAGTTCGCCTGAGCCAGCCTGACACACCGGACACTGTCCGGTGCACCCAAACCGAGCTGACTTTGGCTAAACAGAGCCATCTCATTTCCAATTCAATTTTTCCTGTTTCCAGCACTTAGACACAATACATTAGTCCATAAAATAATTGTACTAAGTTTAGAAACATACCTTTTGACATGATTTGCACTTTGTCCACCACATTGCATAGATTAGCACAAAAGCACTTGTGTTGGCACTCAATCACCAAAATACTTAGAAATGGCCCAAGGGCACATTTCCCTTTCAAGAAGGCACCCAGGGGCTACACGCACCTGCTGGTCGCCATCGACAAATTCTCTAAGTGGATTGAGGTCCGACCCCTAAACAGCATCAGGTCCGAACAGGCGGTGGCGTTCTTCACCAACATCATCCATCGCTTTGGGGTCCCGAACTCCATCATCACCGACAACGGCACCCAGTTCACTGGCAGAAAGTTCCTGGACTTCTGCGAGGACCACCACATCCGGGTGGACTGGGCCACCGTAGCTCACCCCATGACGAATGGGCAGGTAGAGCGTGCCAACGACATGATTCTGCAAGGACTCAAGCCATAGATCTACAACGACCTCAACAAGTTCGGCAGGCGATGGATGAAGGAACTCCCCTCGGTGGTCTGGAGTCTAAGAACGACGCCAAGCCGAGCCACGGGCTTCACGCCGTTCTTTCTAGTCTATGGGGTTGAGGCTATCTTGCCCACAGACTTAGAATACGGCTCCCCGAAGACGAGGACATACGACGACCGAAGCAACCGGACCAACCGAGAAGACTCACTGGACCAGGTGGAAGAGGCTCGGGACATGGCCTTACTACACTCGGCAAGGTATCAGCAGTCCCTGCGACACTACCACGCTCGAGGGGTTCGGTCCCGAGACCTCCAGGTGGGGGACTTGGTGCTTCGGCTACGACAAGACGCCCGAGGACGCCACAAGCTCACGCCTCCCTGGGAAGGGCCGTTCATCATCGCCAAGATTTCGAAGCCCGGAACATACAAGCTGGCCAACAGTCAAGGCAAGGTCTACAGCAACACTTGGAACATCCGACATCTACGTCGCTTCTACCCTTAAGATGTTTTCAAGCCATTCATACACCTCGTTTACATACGCAAATAAAGTCTAACCATCAAGGAAGGGTCAGCCTTGCCTCGGCAAAGCCCGACCCTCCCTCGGGGGCTAGAAGGGGGGAACCCCCTCTGCGTCAAAATTTTCCTCGGAAAAAGTCTTTCTGCCAGAACATCTTTCGTGCTTTTCGACTACTTCGATAGTGGGATCCTGAAAACTACGGAGTACACGTAAGCGGCAAGACCGACCGAGCTGAGGGACTCCTACGCCTCCGGGATACGGATACCTCACTCATCACCTTCTGCGATAAGTAACTCACGCTCGGATAAGCGATTCCGCTGACCGAACAAGTCTTAACGCTCGAAAACTTTTCTGCTGAAACGATTTTTCGTGCCTTCTCGACTATATCGATAACAGAATCCAACGGACGAGTAAGAGTACACGTAAGCGGCAAGGCCGACCGAGCCGAGGAACTCCTATGCCTCCGGGATACAGATACCTCACTCATCACCTTCCGTGAAAAGTAACTCTCGCTTGGATAAACGATTCTGCTACCGACGAACAAGTCCTGATACTCGAAACAAGGGGAAAAGAAACACAGCTTTACGACACGACGACAGTATGTTTGGGCCTCGGCGGCCGCAAAAAACATACACACACTACAGATAAATTGTTCCTGCAGGTTCAGACATCAATAGGGGGAGCAGCAGCACCCTCGGCATCGACTCCACCTTCGGCGGAATCCGACCCGGCCTCGGACGGCAACACGGTCGGAGGATCTCCACCTCAAAGGAAGATGTCAGCACCGCGCCTGGGCCATCGTCGCCGGGGTCTCCTCCAGGAACCCGACCCGAGCAGACGGCTCGACCGGCCGCTCCGTAGCCTCAGCTAGCTGTCCCCCGAGGACATCAGCCCGGCTCATGGCCTCGGCAACCCGACTTCGGCGTTGGTCCCGCCAGTGGACGACCCGGCCAGGCTCCGGCCGCCGCTGCTACACCTCCTCGACCTGGGAAGTCCTCTGCTCCTGGGTTGACGAAGTTTATTCTCCAGCCAACTCTGCCTATGTCCACGCTAACGCCGCTGCCTCCGGCTTCGGCTCATCGCAGAGCAGCCGAGGGTTCCTTCACTGAGCAAGAGAAGCCTCGGGCGGCAAGGCCGACCGAGCCGAGGGACTCCTACGCCTCCGGGATACGAATACCTCACTCGTCACCTTCCGCACGAGGCAACTCACACTTGGTTAGGCGGTCCAGCTAGCCGACAGACGAGTCTGGTGCTCGAAATGAGGAAGAAACACGGCTTTACGCCCAAATACACACATGTTCAGGCCCCGCCAACCACTCGTCCCGTCGCATTAACTCTGTGGCAGGGCAGGCGACACCTTTGGCAGCCGAAGCGGGCGACGCTTCACCTCCGCCATAATGACCGCGTCAAAAAAGGTGTGCCACGTCGTTCAATTTCGTATCTGAAAGTCTCCTAGAGGGGGGTGAATAGGGCGAATCTGAAATTTACAAACTTAATCACAACTACAAGTCGGGTTAGCGTTAGAAATATAATCGAGTCCGAGAGAGAGGCTTCAAAACAAATCGCAAGCGAATAAAGAGTGTGACACGCGGATTTGTTTTACCGAGGTTCGGTTTTTGCAAACCTACTCCCCGTTGAGGTGGTCACAAAGACCGGGTCTCTTTCAACCCTTTCCCTCTCTCAAACGGTCCCTCGGACCGAGTGAGCTTTTCTTCTCAATCAATTGGAACACAAAGTTCCCACAAGGATCACCACATGATTGGTGTCTCTTGCCTCAATTACAAGTGAGTTTGATCTCAAGAAAGAATGAGAAAGAAAGCAATCCAAGCGCAAGAGCTCAAAAGAACACAACAAATCACTCTTACTAATCACTAAAGCCTTGTGTGGAATTGGGAGAGGATTTGATCACTTTGGTGTGTCTTGTATTGAATGCTTAGCTCTTGTAAGTAGTTGGAAGGTGGAAAACTTGGATGACTTGAATGTGGGGTGGTTGGGGGTATTTATAGCCCCAACCACCAAACTAGCCGTTTGGTGGAGGCTGCTGTCGCATGGCGCACCGGACAGTCCGGTGCGCCACCGGACAGTGTCCGGTGTGCCAGCCACGTCACCTGGTCGTTGGGTTCCGACCGTTGGAGCTCTGTCTTGTGGGCCCGCCTGGCTGTCCGGTGGTGCACCAGACAAGTCCTGTAGACTGTCCGGTGTGCCACCCGCGCGTGCTCTGCTCCTCTGCGCGCGCTGGCGCGCATTTAATGCGTTGCAGTCGACCGTTGCGCGCGAAGTAGTCGTTGCTCTGCTGGCTCACCGGACAGTCCGGTGTGCACCGGACATGTCCGGTGAATTATAGCGGAGCGGAAATCCGAAGCTGGTGAGTTCAGAGTCGCTCTCCCCTGGGGCACCGGACACTGTCCGGTGGTACACCGGACAGTTCGGTGAATTATAGCGGAGCGCCTCTGCGTTTTCCCGAAGGTGAGGAGTTCAGCCTCGAGTGCCCTGGTGCACCGGACACTGTCCGTGGTGCACCGGACACTGTCCGGTGGCACACCGGACAGTCCGGTGCGCCAGACCAGGGCACACTTCGGTTGTCCCTTGCTCTTTTTGTTGAACCCTTTTCTTGGTCTTTTTATTGGCTTTTTGTGAACCTTTGGCACCTGTATAACTTATAGACTAGAGCAAACTAGTTAGTCCAATTATTTGTGTTGGGCAATTCAACCATCAAAATCAATTAGGAAAATAGGTGTAAGCCTAATTCCCTTTCAGTATCCTTTTCCTCTTCCCCTTTCTCTCTCTTGCTACAGGGAGCGGGAAAGGGGATACTCCGAAAGGGATCCTTCTCCGCGAAGGAAGCGGGCCCCGAGCCCTCCTACTGATCAGAGGTTCGAAGGCTGGCCCCTCGGAAGGGTTCGACAGCCGCCTCAGAGCACTCGGGCTCCGCGCCCACTACTGGTCAGGGGTTCGAAGGCTGGCCCCTCGGAAGGGTTCAACAGCCGCCTCAGGCCACTCGGGCTCCGCGCCCACTACTGATGAGGGGTTCGTAGGCTGGCCCCCGAAGGGTTCGACAGCCGCCTTAGAACACGCAGAGCGAGGGATGACTCTGGGTACGTCCGATACATGCCGAGGCTCGGGCTACGCTCCTGAGGTACCCTAGGACATTTCCGAGACCAGCAGGAGCGATTCTGTAACGGAATCCCATCAGAGGGAGGCATCGAGCCCTCGGACCCAATCAAACGGGACCGGGTCCGGCAAATCACCTGCAAGTACTTTTGGAGCGCGCCTCTGGGCCACTAGCCGACCCTTATCGAACGGGGCACGGGCGTCCACTCGGATCACCCGTTAGCAACTCACTGGAGACACCATGTTCGGCGCCCTCCGAGGGCAACATGGCGCTTTCCCCCCTCCTCCTTGCGGAAAGGCGACGAAGGGGCGTATGATAAAAGCCGAGTCAGTCCTTGACCGTCCTCTCGCTCTGTGCGGAGGCTCGGGGGCTGCTCTCGCAAACCCGGCTCCGGCCAAACCGTTGACAACGTCAACATACCAGCCCGAGAACTCGGAACCTGACTATGCACCCGGGCAACGACCAGTTTGCATGAGGGAACAACCAGACTGGCTGAGGCGTCACGAAAAGCGCTAAGACCTCGGAGGAGTCAAACCACTCCTCCGAGGCCTCGGGGGCTACACCCGGCGGGTGCGCTCGCGCGCACCCACCGGAACGAAATACAACCGAGAAAGGCCGGTCCCCTTGCAAAAAAGTGCGACAAAAGCCTCCAAGCGAGTACCAACACTCCCTTCGAGGCTCGGGGGCTACTGTCGGGGACCATAATTAGGGGTACCCCCAAGACTCCTAATCTCAGCTGGTAACCCCCATCAGCACAAAGCTGCAAAGGCCTGATGGGCGTGATTTAGGTCAAGGCTCTATCCACTCAAGAGACACGATCTTGCCTCGCCCGAGCCCAGCCTCGGGCAAAGACAGCCGACCCAGGAGGATTCACGTCTTTGGATTTCTTTTTCCGTCTTTGGATTAAAATCCAACCAGTGCACGACGCCATCACGGATTCACGGTGCTCTCCCCCCTCCCATTTCTCATGGCAGTGGCACTCATTGGAGTAGTCATGTACGTAGATGGAACGTAACACAGCATCCATTGGTCTGGCCCCATGCCGCAGGTCAAATCATTCCATCCACTACATTCGTTTTCGTTCCCACAAGTCACGAGTCACAAACTCACTCACAACCATGGAGGGGCAGAGGGCCGAAGGCATGAAGGATTCTGAATCCATCAAAAGGACGCCAACCACTCTCTTTCTACGAACTCCATCTCTCTCCTCTGCCCCTCCAGTATCTCCACCTCCCCCTTCTCTCTCCTCGCCCTACTCTGCTCTACTCACTCCCCCAACTGCCAGCCGAATCCTACTATCCCCTCCTCTCCGAGCTCCGCCATTCCCCAAGCACAACAACTCCTTGCAGAGGCGGACGCAGTCGGTGACATCAATGCCCTGACTGCAGGCTGCCCTGCCCATGCACTGGGCGCCTCTGCTCTCTCTCACTCTCAGACACGACGCAGTCACCGACTCACCGCCACCTCCGTTAACTCCCTTGCCTGGTCGCTTCCCGACGCATACGTGCGCCCATGCACGCAACCGCCGCATACGTGCGCCTCCCTACTTGCCCCTGCCCTGCTCATGTACTCACCACAATCTTACGGGATCCCCAATCTTACACCTAGGAGGAGGCTACGACCTCAAGAAGCTCTGGGCTGTGGCGAGCTGCGAGCATTGAGTCGAGGGGCACCGAGAAGATGGCAATGGTGCGGCCATTCTTGGCGCCGCTGATGATAGCGGCGGTGTTTCTTCTTTCATGTATGGCGGCGGCGGCGGCAGACGACGGCGACGTAATGCTGCAGGTGAAGAGCGCGTTCGTCGACGACCCCCAGGAGGTCTTGGCGAGCTGGAACGCCAGCGCGTCAGGGTTCTGTTCCTGGGGCGGCGTGGCGTGCGACGCGGCGGGGCTCAGGGTCGTGGGCCTCAACCTGTCCGGCGCCGGGCTGGCCGGGACGGTGCCCCGCGCGCTGGCGCGGCTCGACGCGCTGGAGGCGATCGACCTGTCGTCGAACGCGCTCACGGGCCCCGTCCCGGCGGCGCTCGGCGGGCTGCCCAACCTCCAGGTGCTGCTGCTCTACTCCAACCAGCTCGCGGGCGTGCTACCGGCGTCGCTGGTGGCGCTCTCGGCGCTCCAGGTGCTCCGCCTCGGCGACAACCCGGGCCTGTCGGGCGCTATCCCGGACGCGCTAGGCAGGCTCGCCAACCTCACCGTGCTCGGCCTCGCCTCCTGCAACCTCACCGGCCCGATCCCAACGAGCCTCGGGCGGCTCGGCGCGCTCACGGCGCTAAATCTGCAGCAGAACAAGCTGTCCGGGCCGATACCGCGTGCCCTCTCCGGCCTGGCGAGCCTCCAGGTGCTCGCGCTCGCCGGCAACCAGCTCAGCGGCGCGATACCGCCGGAGCTCGGGAGGATCGCGGGGCTCCAGAAGCTCAACCTTGGGAATAACTCGCTGGTGGGCGCCATACCGCCGGAGCTCGGCGCGCTCGGCGAGCTCCAGTACCTCAACCTCATGAACAACCGCCTCTCCGGCCTCGTCCCGCGCGCGCTCGCCGCGATATCGCGCGTGCGCACGATCGACCTGTCCGGCAACATGCTCTCCGGCGCGCTGCCCGCCGAGCTCGGCCGTCTGCCGGAGCTTACTTTCTTGGTGCTATCCGACAACCAGCTCACCGGCAGCGTCCCCGGCGACCTGTGCGGCGGCGATGGAGCGGAGGCTAGTAGCCTCGAGCACCTTATGCTCTCCACGAACAACTTCACAGGGGAGATACCGGAGGGGCTCTCGCGGTGCCGGGCGCTGACGCAGCTCGACCTCGCTAACAACAGCCTCTCCGGCGGTATCCCCGCCGCGATCGGCGAGCTCGGCAACCTGACGGACCTTCTGCTCAACAACAACAGCCTCTCTGGGGAGCTGCCGCCAGAGCTCTTCAACCTCGCCGAGCTCCAGACACTGGCATTGTATCACAACAAGCTCACCGGTCGGCTGCCGGACGCCATCGGCCGCCTAGGTAACCTAGAGGTGCTGTACCTGTACGAGAACCAGTTCGCCGGCGAGATACCGGCGTCCATCGGCGACTGCGCGAGCTTGCAGCAGGTCGATTTCTTCGGGAACCGGTTCAACGGGAGCATACCAGCGTCCATGGGGAACCTGTCGCAGCTGATCTTCCTTGACCTCAGACAGAACGACTTGTCCGGCGTGATCCCGCCGGAGCTGGGTGAGTGCCAGCAACTCGAAATCTTTGATTTGGCCGACAATGCTCTGTCCGGGTCGATTCCCGAGACGTTCGGGAAGCTCCGTTCGCTGGAGCAGTTCATGTTGTACAACAACTCGCTGTCCGGCGCAATACCGGACGGCATGTTCGAGTGCCGGAACATCACGAGGGTCAACATCGCCCACAACCGCCTCAGCGGCAGCCTCGTGCCGCTCTGCGGCACGGCGAGGCTGCTGTCGTTTGACGCAACCAACAACTCCTTCGACGGCAGGATCCCCGCGCAGCTTGGCCGGTCGTCTTCGCTCCAGCGCGTGCGCCTGGGAAGCAACATGCTCTCCGGGCCGATCCCGCCGTCGCTTGGCGGAATCGCCACGCTGACCCTGCTGGATGTGTCAAGCAACGAGCTCACCGGTGGCATCCCAGCGGCGCTCGCTCAATGCAGGCAGCTCAGCCTCATCGTCCTGAGCCACAACCGCCTGTCAGGGGCGGTTCCGGGCTGGCTGGGCTCGCTGCCGCAGCTCGGCGAGCTGGCACTCTCCAACAACGAGTTCACCGGAGCAATCCCGATGCAGCTCAGCAACTGCTCCGAGCTCCTGAAGCTGTCCCTCGACAACAACCAGATCAATGGAACAGTGCCGCCTGAACTCGGCGGCTTGGTGTCCCTCAACGTACTGAATCTCGCACACAACCAGCTCTCAGGTCCGATTCCGACGACGGTCGCAAAGCTGAGCGGCCTCTATGAGCTTAACCTGTCGCAGAATTACCTGTCCGGCCCGATCCCTCCGGATATCGGCAAGTTGCAAGACTTGCAGAGCCTGCTGGACTTGAGCAGCAACAATCTCAGTGGCCACATCCCTGCATCGCTCGGCTCACTCCCCAAGTTGGAAAACCTGAACCTGTCCCACAACGCTCTGGTCGGCGCGGTGCCGTCCCAGCTCGCTGGAATGAGTAGCTTGGTGCAGCTGGACCTGTCCAGCAACCAGCTGGAAGGGAAGCTGGGCACCGAGTTCGGCCGGTGGCCGCAGGCCGCATTCGCTGACAATACAGGGCTCTGCGGTAGCCCCTTGAGAGGTTGCAGCAGCAGAAACAGCCATTCGGCGCTGCACGCGGCGACCATCGCGTTGGTGTCTGCGGTGGTCACGCTGTTGATTATCCTCCTGATCATTGCGATTGCGCTGATGGTGGTGCGCCGCAGGGCCCGGGGTTCAGGCGAGGTGAACTGCACGGCGTTCTCGTCGTCGAGCTCGGGCAGCGCAAACCGGCAGCTCGTCGTCAAGGGCTCGGCGCGGCGGGAGTTCCGGTGGGAGGCGATCATGGAGGCCACGGCGAACCTGAGCGACCAGTTCGCCATCGGGTCCGGCGGATCAGGCACGGTGTACAGGGCGGAGCTGTCCACTGGCGAGACGGTTGCCGTGAAGAGGATAGCGCACATGGACAGCGACATGCTGCTCCACGACAAGAGCTTCGCGCGGGAGGTCAAGATCCTGGGCCGCGTCCGTCACCGGCACCTGGTCAAGCTGCTCGGCTTCGTCACGTCCCGCGAGTGCGGCGGCGGCGGCGGCATGCTCGTGTACGAGTACATGGAGAACGGCAGCCTCTACGACTGGCTGCACGGCGGCAGCGATGGCCGGAAGAAGCGGACGCTCAGCTGGGAAGCGCGGCTCATGGTTGCCGCCGGGCTGGCGCAGGGCGTGGAGTATCTCCACCACGACTGTGTGCCCCGCATCGTGCACCGGGACATCAAGTCCAGCAATGTGCTCCTCGACGGCGACATGGAGGCGCACCTCGGCGACTTCGGCCTCGCCAAGGCCGTCGCCGAGAACCGGCAGGCCGCCTTCGATAAAGACTGCACCGAGTCAGCTTCCTTCTTCGCCGGATCATACGGGTACATCGCTCCAGGTAATTTCGACGGCAATCTGAAATGCTATAGAAACGCAGTAGCTCAGGCGACGCGGCCAGTTACTGACAGTGGACGTGCCACATTATCTCTGCAGAGTGTGCTTACTCCCTGAAGGCGACGGAGAGAAGCGACGTCTACAGCATGGGCATCGTGCTAATGGAGCTCGTCACCGGGCTCTTGCCGACCGACAAAACCTTCGGCGGCGACATGGACATGGTGAGGTGGGTGCAGTCGAGGATGGATGCGCCGTTGCCAGCAAGGGAGCAGGTGTTCGATCCTGCTCTGAAGCCGCTGGCGCCGCGTGAGGAGTCGTCGATGACGGAGGTGCTGGAAGTGGCGCTCCGGTGCACAAGGGCGGCGCCGGGTGAGAGGCCGACCGCGCGGCAGGTCTCCGATCTGCTGCTTCACGTTTCACTCGATTACTGACGCGTCTGCGAGATGAATTAGACTTTGTTCGTTTGTGTCGGATTGATGGGTCAGAACGATTCCTAACCGGATTGTTTCTCTAATTTATATAAACTTTGATTAGCTAGAACGATTTCGGGTGTAATCCGACACAAACAAGACTTTAGGATTTGAAAAGTGGGCTGGATTGTCTTAGCAGCCGCTTTGACTGAGTCGTGCTTCAGCTAGCCTATCTTTAATTCAAGAAATTAGGGCGAGCGGGGAAGAATGCCCTCCAAAATTGGATCGCTTAATTTCAAATTTTGAGCTCCCTTGTACAATCATCATTTGGAAATGTCCAGCAACGAGGCATACCAAAGCATCAATGATTGAGATCCTTTTGCTAATCATTCTGCAGATAGCTGAACACAGACGTGTAAGAGACTAAGGCCCCGTTTGGTTACATGGACTAATCTTTAGTTCTTAGTTTTTAGTTATGCTAGTACTTTTTTTTGCTAGGTAAGGACTAAAGTAAAGACTAATTAATTTTAGTCTCTAGTCCTTCACATGGGTGCTAAAAGGAACTAAATGACGTCATTTATTCTAATTACCCTTGCATTGAGAATCTGTACAACATTTCAGTCTTTGTACAACATTTCAGTCTTTGTGTACTTCATTTAATAGTCCTTGGAATCAAAAGGTAGGGACTAAAGTTTAATTCATGGACTAAACTTTAGCCCTAGGACTACCAAATGGAGCCTAAAGATTTGTTTAATTCCTTTAGTTCAAAGACTAAGAGACTAAAGTTTAGTCCCTTACTCTGTTTGGTTTTAGGACTAAAAGTATTCAAAACACTCTAGCATAGCCCTAGGACTAATGGAATCAAACGGGGCCTAAAGGTTTGTTTAATTCCTTTAGTTCAGAGACTAAAGCTTAAGAGACTAAAGTTTAGTCCCCTACCCTGTTTGGTTTCAGGACTAAAAGTATTCAAAACGTATTAAATGGCTCATAAGAAGACCAAAATATCATTCAACATTCTACTGTCATTAGTGTAACTGAAATAAATGAAGGACAAAAGATGAAATTAATATGATTTAGTTCCTTTTAGCCACCTCTTGATGGACTAGAGACTAAAACAATTTAGTTTCTATTTTAGTCTAACCGTTTAGTAATTTAGAGACTAAATGGAACTAAAATGTTTAGCAATTTAGAGGCTAAATGGAACTAAAATGCAGCGACTAATTAGTCCCTCAAACCAAACATTGCCTAACAGTAAAGTGCTCATAGGACAACATGGCTCTAGAATACTTGATAGGAAACCTTGGCAAACCAGGTCTTGGCGAATCATTATGTCCAATGAAAAAAAAGAGTAATGAATGAAATGTCACTAGACAGGAAGAAGAATGGAAGAAAAAAGTTGGCATTGCAAAAGCACAGTCACTATAACTGAGTAATTTTGCATCAGAGAAAGTAAGCGATCATATTCAAAGCCCATAATTTGTAGCTTACAATTGTGATCCATCAGATCCATTGGGCAACGACATTTTATTACAAGGCCACAGTTGAAATGTGGAAGCTGAGGCAACAACTAAGTCATGGGGGATCCACAGTCCTGACCATGTGTACTGACAACATGTTGCAAAAAAATACAGGTCACTGACAAACAAATCTGAACAGCTATTCATCATCATCTGCACAAAAGGTGAAACGGAAAATGTGTTAGGTCCCATGACTACCAAACAGAATGGTTAAGACAGGCACCAGCTGTTCCCAGGGCCTCTTATGTTTTTATGTTATAGTAAATACTGGTAGAATGGTCAACTGTTTTCAGCCACTAAATAGATTCACAACTAGAAATACTGAAATAGCATCAACCAGGTATATGTTAGCCATGCAACCACATTTTTTTGCAGCTTTTGTTTTTCATCACCTTCTAGCTGTAAAATGGTAGTAAAGTCTTCCAATTTGCAGCTATACGAAATTCCTACTTGGGAACTTTGTTCTGGTTTAACATTCAATTTACAACCAGACTTAGATCCGTAGCCAAATATCAATTGAAGATATTAACTATTTATTATGTACTACAACTATCTAATATGATAAAGTTCGGTCATGTAGGCCAACATATTATAGATATCAAGCAACATTATAACACAAGACAAGCGTTTAAATCCACATTTTTTCTGGATTATTAAGGACTTCCCAGCAGTAAAGTGAGAATGAAATATATTATGCTCTTCGTCATAATTAAGCGGTTAACAAAGAAAATGCAGTCAATTTTTTTGGGTTTACAAGGAAGAATGTAAAAAAGGAGAAGCAAAAGTCAACAAAATATTAATGAGCTAGTGCAAAATGTGTGCAGATTCAAACAAGAATATGATATTAGGTTCAGACTTTGAGGCCTTTGAAAGGGACTGAAGTCATGTCACCTACTCCAAGTACTCTACTTATAATAGATATAGGGCCAAAGGTTGGAACTAAAACCATCTCTTGCTAGGTACCAATATGGCAGGACTAAACATTAAATGTCCCCAAAAGAAAATTTCTACATCGCCATATCAAATATGAATGATTGGGGCTCCTGATGGTGTAGTGCTATTAGAGAACAACATTCACACTAATCTTATTCCAATCAATCTTCAAAATACAGAACTCTGGAAACCCACTAAGTCAAAAGTTTACTCTATTAGTCCAAAATACATCTTATTCGAATCAGATACTGTGAAACACACAGTAAAAAACAAACAATACTAAATTGTGACACTAGCCCTTTTGTATTACACTAGCAAGGATGACTGTGGATATTCACACCACACAAAAAGGAATTTATGAAGAAATGTAGTTCATGGGAACTGTGTTCCATTTCCATTTTATGCAAGATCCTGAATTCCTGGTACAGAGACTTAAAGATTTCCATATCTGAGCAAATTGTGATACATCAGTTTTGTTTCACACTTGGAAAGTCAAAGTATAGATTCTGTAAATCTCTTTATCTTTGCTATCAGCAAGGTAGATGTTGGGGACCTTCGGCATCCGAAGGTCCTCAAAAACAGGATTTAATAGTGTTTCTGGATTATAATGTGTGAACAGGTATCTTCGGACTCAAGTCAGGCATCACAGTAGACCAGAATAATACGAAGGTTGGTGAAGCGCCGAAGGTGTAAACAGGAAAGCTTCGGCGAGACAGCAGCAGTTGAAACCGACTTAAAGATGAAAAGGCTATTTAGACCTCGACAGATTACTATAGGATTATTATCAAATGTAAAGGGCATTAATGTAATTTTGCACGGGCTGCGTCCCGTGCCTATAAATAGGTGAACAGTACTCCCGTACTGTTCACGCTGACTTGGCATTCGCTTTTTGCGTCACGCTTGTACTGTCATTTCATTCCGATTGAAGGTACACTTGTAATTCAACGATATTTCTGTTTATACCTAATAATAATATATAATTGTCCATGTTGTCTTTTATATTCTTTATATTTCATCCTTCGTCATTGTTTAATGAATTTATGAAGGTACGTCCTTCATAACCTTCGTCCGTAAACCATTATATCCTAAGGGAAATAATGCTTCGGAGGACGAAGGACCTTAACGATTAACATTTTCTATGTTGTCTTGTTCTTAACTCATAGCACTTGAGAACAAGTCCCCAACATTGGCGCCCACCTCCGGTGAACTCACTTCCACTCTGAGTTTTTTGAACACCTTCGGCGATCATAAACTTTCGTTATGGCGCCGAAGAAGGCTTCAGCGACTGGGGCTGCAGCTCTGCAACCATTGGACCACAATCAGGAGACAGTCTCCCTGCGGGAGGCCCGAAGCCAGAAAAGGAAGGCTGTAAGCCCGACACCACCAGAGGACGAGATAGATCAAGAAATCAGAGATATGGAGATGCTTCATCAACAAGTACAGAGGAAGAAAGAAAAGATGGCCAGGCTAGCTGAATTGCAGAGACAGATAGACGAAGCCTCTGAAGAAGTTCGTCATCTTGCCCAGGATGAGCAGCACCGAAGGCCTCAACACCAAGATCTTCATCAGGAGGGTTTTCCCAACGAAGATGACTGGTATGACAATTTCCATCATGGGAATTTCGTTTTTGATGATGCTTCTCCTCTGTCCGCTGAGCTGCAGGCTACACCTTGGCCTCCGTCCTACAAGCCGCCCCAGCTTCCCGTATTCGATGGTCACTCAGACCCGAAGCAGTTTTTGATGAGCTACGAAGCAACAGTATCTTCGTATGGTGGCAATGCTTCAGTCATGGCCAAATCTTTCGTTATGGCTGTCAGGAGTGTTGCTCAAACCTGGTATTCCTCCCTTCGACCAGGAACGATCACTTCATGGCAGAAGCTGAAGGATTTGTTGTTAACTAGCTTCCAAGGATTTCAGACGAAGCCGGTCACTGCTCAGGCTATGTTCCAGTGCACCCAAGATCACGAAGAATACCTTCAGGCGTATGTCCGAAGGTTCTTGCGTTTGAGGGCACAGGCACCAACGGTGCCCAATGAAATTGTCATTGAGGCCATGATCAAGGGACTTCGACCAGGACCGTCAGCTCAGTACTTCGCTCGGAAGCCTCCTCAAACTTTGGAGAAGCTGCTCCAGAAGATGGACGAGTACATTCGGGCCGATAATGATTTTCGCCAAAGAAGGGAGGAGGCTTTCAGGTTTTCTGAAATGACCAGGGGCTTCGGAGGGAGGTTCTACCCGAGGCACGTGAGATCAATTCATAACTCTACACAAAATGATGATAGAGGAAGCCAACAGCAAAGGCCACAATGTTCCTCACAGGCTTCGGGGCAACAGCAAAGCTCCTTCCGACCACCAGCTCCAAGAGGCAGAGGCGCCAGGGGCTTTGGAGGAAGATTTGGCGATCAACCAAGAAGAATCTTTTGCTTATTCTGCGGTGAGAACAAAGGCCATACTACCAGGATGTGCCATGTTACTATTCAGAAGCAAAAGGAAATAGCTGAAGCAGCAGCACAACAAGCTCAACCGAAGCAGGTCATGCATACAGCTTCGTATCATTCGCCCTACATCCCAGAATATGTGGGCAATCATCCTGCAGTTTCTGTTGCTTCGGCAAGTCAGCCTCAAGCTTCCTGGCAACAGCCTCCGCCTCCACCTCCGTTGCAACAAGGCCAGCAGCCAGAAGGGAGCCAGTATGCTCCACACCAGAGGGACTTCAGAGAGCAGTCCGAAGCTCGTACAGTCAATAGCACTGTGCCAGAGTCAAAGCACATCTATTGACAAATATCCTACCTTAATAGCAATCTTTTTCATTCAGTTTTATTTTCTGTAATAAAGGACATTGTTTAGGTTTCATGTAATTAGTTTCGTTGATTCCTACAAGGAAAATATATTTTCTTCACAGGCTTATATTGATTAAAATTCAAAGACTTGTGATAACAAAGACGACCTTCGACCTATCGAAAATTCTTCGAAGCAACAAAAAGTCGTTCTAAGGAACGCAGAGTAAGTTTACCGAAGTCACAAAAAAGTCGTTCCAAAGGGAGCGCAGTGTAAGTTTTCTGCTCCAAAGTCGTTCCAAAGGGAATGCAGAGCATACAGCGAAAAGTCAACGCTGATACCGCCTAAGTAAAAGGCGAAGCGCGAAAAGTCAACGCGAATACCGCTGAAAGTAAAAGGCGAAGAAGCTCCTAAGGGAGGCTTGCAGCGAAAAATAAACGCTGATTCCGCTGAAGTAAAAGGCGAAGAAGCTCCTAAGGGAGGCTTATAAAAGATTGTGTTTTATTGCAGGGATGCGTATGTATCTTCGGAGTAAACATCATCTCACATAACATAACATCATCGCATCATTTCGCATAGCATAAGCATCATACATCATTTTGCACATGACACAAGAGGTGGACACATTATCAATCTACGGAAGAACGCTTTGAAAAAAGAGAGAAATCAGTCACAAAAAGATACATCATTGATCTTCGGAAGGGTAGCTTCGGAAAATATTTTTACGAAGCCTGGATATTATTCATCAGAACATTGGATATTGTTGTGACAATGAAAAATTCTTCTTCACGAAGCATGAAAAGAAGGGAAGGTGTTTTTTCGTCAAAGACTCAAAAGCGGTACGTGTAAAGTTTCATGCATCGTAAAGAATTGACTAACAAAAATAGGTATATTACATTTGCAGTTACAAAATGTTACAGTATATTACATTTCAGAAGTTTTCACAAAAATATTTAATCTTCTCTCAAAACGACTTCTGCAGCCTCATTCAGGAGCCGTTTGACGACTTCGTCCATAATATCTTCAGCCATCTTTTTAATTTCGTCGTCTCCTTTCGGCTGAGGGCCCGAAGACGTTTTAGCAGGATCTGAAGTAAGACAGGATACGGCTACATTGCTATTACAAATCGCAAACAAATCTTAAAGGCTAAAGATTACAACACAATAAAAACTATTAGTTAATACCTAATTGACCTTCGGCCTCTGCGCTTTTTTCAGCAGCCTCAGCTACTTCTCTAGCATCGTGAATGCCCTTTTCACTTCTTCGAATAATTTCTCCGGCCATTTCTCGGCCACCATTATCCCAGATATCGGTAAAAAATTTTCCACCAATTATACTAGCTTCGGCCGAAGGATCTCTCGCATCTTCAAAGGACAAAGCAGCCTCGGACTGTGCTAAAATTTTTACATGTTCGCAGCCCTTCTTCTCTAAGATGGTGGCAATCCCTCTGGCACCAGAGAAGGCACATATATCTCCTCGGCTATTTAAAATTTCTTCGAAGGCCTCAGCTTCGTGGTCGATCCACTCGATGGGACCTTCGGGATTGCCTCTCGTAAAGTTTTCTTCGCTTGAGAAGGCGCCAACCCTGGCGAAGCTAGCTTTTAACTTCTTAACGCACTCTATAGATTTGTTATAGCATCTCTTTCTGGACGAACGAAGCTCTTCAACAGTTATTTCTAGGTGATCAGCACATTGGTCGCTGAGTTCTCGCTTTGTTTCTTCAAGTATGCGTTCTTCCTTGGCTCTGGCCAGTTGTTTCCGAAGATCTTCAATTTCCCGCTTCTGAGCTTCAACTTGACCTGTAAAAGCAACTTCGTCTTCCTTTATTTTATTTATCAATGAGTGTAATATTTTATCTTTTTCAAGACCTTCGTTCCTCAGTTCAATAACTTCGGAACGAAGGTTGCTCAGGGCTATAGAACACCCTTCGTCTTCAGCATCTTTCTGTGCCCTAAGGGCATTGCTAAGTATCAGGCCCTGCAAAGAGAAATATGTGTGCGTCAATAGGTTTAAACAAACGAAAAATTTTGGACTCAACAAAAAATACAAGGATTTCATTTGTCGCACCTTTAAGCTATTGTAAGCTAGGCTGTCGGCCAGATCGTTCTTCGACAGCATCGAGAGCCCGTCTTCTAAAGTTGGGAATCCGAAGCTCCTGCTCATCTCCCGGCAGACAGAAATTTCCTTGCTGTCGGGAAGACAATACAAGAAGTCTTCTTCTCCACTGCCATTGAATATTAACGCCCCCTTTGGATATTTCAGTTTTTGGGCGTAGTGCTGGGCCTCTTGCTCTTCTTTTTCTGATAGTTTTTTCCCCGAAGCATGACGAAGAATATAATCACGAACTTTGGGGGATGCTTCGGGGGCAATGACACCGGTTTCTTCAACAAAAGTTGGCTTTGTTATTTTTTCTGCCTCACTTTCTAAGGATTTTATCTTTGTAGGCTCTGAGGGCCCAGCTTCGGCTTCAGTCTCTTGCCCGGGAGCTTTAGAACCAGAAATTTCAGTTGTTGTTTCAGAAATGACAGCAACCCTCTTCGGAGGTGTGCTTGAAGATTTGATCGTTTCCAGTACATCTAGCACATTGGCCATTCTCTTTCTTTTTGGAGTCACTGCTGGCACTTTTTGATTTTTTACTGCAGGACTCAAAACTTCTGATGTTTTGGATCCCTCAGTTGCTTCTTTTACCTCTTCCATTTTTTCTGTGGACGGCGCTTCGGCCTTCTCTTTCGTTTCTGATAACAAAATCTTTGATTGTTCCAATTCTATCTTTGTTGGCACTTCGGCCGTTTCTGCGACTTCTGGCAGCATGGTTGGCTCAGCTGGTTTTTCGGCTTCGGTGGCCGAAGAAGTTTCTCCGGTAAACTCAGGCACCGAAGCTGGTTCAATATAGCGCGGCCGATGTGTAAGGACCTTTATCTTCTTTCTTTTCGGTTCTGGCTCGCTAGGAGCAGTTGCAGCTTCTTCTTTTGCAGAGGTTGTGTTTTTTCTCTTCTGCCTTCGAATGGGATAGCAATAGTCAGGGTAGACAAACCCGATTGCATCAAATACCCGATTCAGCCTCTTCTTTTTTCGGCCTCCGAAGGCTGCTGACATTGCAGTGTCTTCGGCTTTCGAATAAGCCCCAAGCAGTTCATCACTTAAATTTTCAATACTTTTTAACCAGTCATCATCTGGCTCAACGAACTTATCTCCAAATTTAAAAGTGTACTTCAACCTGATAAGTCCACCTTCGTCGGCCTCTTTTACGGTTTCTTGTGGCATTTCCCATTTCTCCGCGAGCGGCCATACCCTGAAGGCGATATGCTCTTGTACTAAGTCTCTCGTTCCAATGAAAGAGCAGACTGCGCCGAAGGCCCTCTGGCATTCTTCGGCAGCTTCATTCATTTCAACCTTCGGCCTCCGAAGGCCGAAGCTTTGCCAGATAGGGCGCATAATTATACCTTTGATATCTTCTCGTATTGTCAGATCATTCTTCACATAAAACCATTCTGTCATCCAGTCGCCGGGCCATCTCTTCCGAAAGGTTGGCACGGGGCAGCTTGACCCGGACCGAGAAACAAAACTGTAGCAACCAAAATTATTGTGATACTGTTCCTTACCCCAAGGTTTTGTCTCATATGATAATTCGTGTATATTACAGAAGCTTTTTGCATCAGGCTTCAGACCTTGGCTTCTCACGGCCCACACGAAGATATTCAGCTTTATAATTGCCTCGGGGGTAAGTTGATGGAGATAGATTTCGAATATTTTCAGCACCTCCACAACGAAGCTGCTCAAGGGAAATCGCAGTCCAGCTTTCAAAAAGCTTCAGTACACTACAACTTCATTCTCTTCGGGATGTGGGCAAGTTTTTTCCCCTTCGTCCGCCCTCACAATGGACAAATCCCGGAAATACCTTCCTCTCATATTAACAAGATGATTTTCTTTGATAGTTGATTTACCATAAACTGAATGGCTTGGTCGCCAGGGACGATCTTCGGAGTCCTCCCCACCACTGTCCACATCATAGCTGTCACTGTCACCAGTATCCTCAGACAAACCTTCCAGAATCTCCTTGGTGATTTTTTCTGTGTTGGTCTTTGACATCGCTATAAGAAACCCCAAATTTTTCTCTTCGTCGAGGCTCAGTTTCGTCTCAGCAGCAGTCTTCTTATCTTCGGACATCTTCGGAGACACTAAAAAACTATTTTCAAAGCCGAAGCTTCAAAACTAAAAGCTTAGCAAATCGTAGTGCACAAGAGCTAAAATTTGAGTGAGCGGGAGCAGTTGGCCAGGGAGCGTGTCAAATGCGTCTGCGGTATGGCCGTATTTATACGCCAAGTGCGTTGAAAATTGAAAGACCCCGCTTGTCAGTGAATGTTGCTATTCTAGCAAAGGGAAGGTGTTTTTTCGGACCTTCGGCGTAAAGCCTTCGTCCAGATCGCAATCTAAATTTATTATTTTGAACAAATTAATATTGCGAGGGGCTACTGTTGGGGACCTTCGGCATCCGAAGGTCCTCAAAAACAGGATTTAATAGTGTTTCTGGAGTATAATGTGTGAACAGGTATCTTCGGACTCAAGTCAGGCATCACAGTAGACCAGAATAATACGAAGGTTGGTGAAGCGCCGAAGGTGTAAACAGGAAAGCTTCGGCGAGACAGCAGCAGTTGAAACCGACTTAAAGATGAAAAGGCTATTTAGACCTCGACAGATTACTATAGGATTATTATCAAATGTAAAGGGCATTAATGTAATTTTGCACAGGCTGCGTCCCGTGCCTATAAATAGGTGAACAGTACTCCCGTACTGTTCACGCTGACTTGGCATTCGCTTTTTGCGTCACGCTTGTACTGTCATTTCATTCTGATTGAAGGTACACTTGTAATTCAACGATATTTCTGTTTATACCTAATAATAATATATAATTGTCCATGTTGTCTTTTATATTCTTTATATTTCATCCTTCGTCATTGTTTAATGAATTTATGAAGGTACGTCCTTCATAACCTTCGTCCGTAAACCATTATATCCTAAGGGAAATAATGCTTCGGAGGACGAAGGACCTTAACGATTAACATTTTCTATGTTGTCTTGTTCTTAACTCATAGCACTTGAGAACAAGTCCCCAACAGTAGATTGAAACATAAAAATAAAATTGCAGATCAAATTAGTGTACTAAGGTGTTCAAAAATCAAATGTGCAATTCTTTCCTCGAATATTGCATTAAGGATAAAAAGCTGGCGGTATAACAACTTACATGTTAAAATCAGAAGAAAATGATACAACATGTGCTAACTCTTATAGTAGGATTGCTGAAGGCTGAGGCAATATGGCAGATTATAAGCAAAAACTACTGACAACAGTAGATAAATGAATTTGCAAACATAACATGCCAAAGCATAAGAAGGGCAAGTGATAGAGCAATATAGGGATCAGAAGGACATACACATGGTTTTCATCAACTTGGAGAAGTCTTATGACAGAATACTAAGAAATGTTACGTGATGGACTTTGGACAAATATAAAGTTCCAACTAAACATGCTGGGTTCATTAAGGGCATGTACAACAATGTCGTGACTAGTGTTTGAACAAGTGATGGGACACAGATGACTTTCTTATTAAAATAGGACTACATCAAGAGTCAATTTTGAGGCCTCTTACCGTTTTGCCTTAGTGATGGATGAGGTCACAAGAGACATATAAGGGGATATCCCTTGGTATATACTTTTTGAGGACGATGTAGTGCTCATTGATGAAAGTCGGGCAGGATAATAGGAAACTAAACTTGTGGCATGAGACTCTAGAGTTCAAAAGTTTTAGATTCAATAGAAATAAAACAGAGTACGTGAGATGGGACTTCAACACTATACACAAGGAGATGTTAGTTTAAAAGGTCAAGAAATGCCCAAGGAGGATAACTTCCGTTATTTAGGATCAATGCTACGGAGAGATAGAGAGATAGGGGTATTGATTAGATGTTAGCCATAAAACAAAGCATGATGGAGGAAGTGGCACCAAACATTTGGCGTCTATGCAACCAGAGCATATCACGCAAACTAAAAGGAAACTTTTATATGACAGCAATTAGACCTGTTACATTGCATGGTGCAGGATATTAGGCTAAAAAGGCATCATGTTCAACGTTCAACAGATAATAAGTGTTGCGGAAATGTGTATATTATGTTGGATTTGTGGCTATATAAGAAGGGATCGAGTCCGAAATGATGATATACATGGGTACAGGTAGCACCAAATTGAAAAAAAAAGATTGTACAACATCAATTGAGATTGTTTGAATATATCCGATGTAGACCTCCAGAGACACCAATATATAGTGGGATACTAATACATGATAGTAATAGGAAGAGAGATAGGAGAAGACCGAAGTTAATATGGAAAGAGGAGACTAGAAAAGATGGAATATACTAAAGATCTAACTCTGAACAGAAATGAATAGAGAACAGCTATCGACGTGTATAAACCCTTAATTTGTGGCTTCAAACGATGATATACATGAGTACAGGTAGCACCAATTGAAAAAAAGTTTGTCCAACACCAATTGAGATTGTTTGGATATATCCGATGTAGACTTCTAACTTGGGCAAAGTCTTTGCTGTTGTTAAGATGCCATAAGCAAGTTAGCACTGTACCAATGTAGCGTTGCTCGTTGGCTAGCCTGGCGCGCTCAAGCATCTTGTCGAGGTCCTCCTTGAGCTTCTCGTCAAATTTTACCAGCTGGTTCACAAATACTGCACCGAGACCCATCCCCAACACATGCTCCCAAGGATCTATAACAATTTAGACACAATAAGCACGTGAGAATGAATCATCATATCTAAAAGGAGACTGGTACAAAGCACATACTGAAATCATGAATGGTAGGGTGGAATAGGGACCAAAGGGGTATCTCTTCGGCAGTATTGCCTCCTAAATCACGAAGAAATGGACTTCAACCCCAAAAAACAAGAACCATATCGCATCTAGGATCCCAAAGACCAAGGAAGGCGCCCAGACCAGACGAAACACCACGAGGGCAGGTGGAAATATCGCAGATCAGACGGAAATGGGGCGCCAGGACGACTCACGGAGCGCGGGACGCAATGCGTGATCAAGAAACGGAGAAATGAACAGGGGAATAGGAGAAAGGGAAGGGGAGAAAGGGATATACGGCGCATGTAGGGAAGCTTGCGGAGGGCGTTGGAGTACATCTGAGTGCCCAGTCCCAGGAGGGCGCCGATGATCGTCGGCGTCGCCGGCATCCTGCTGTTCTCCTGTCTCCTCGGGGCGAGGCTGCGGCGGTGGGGTGGACGACTGGACGGCAAGGTCGGGGAGAGTGCTGTGGGGACTTGTGAGTTGTGGCCGGAGAGGGACCTTCCTATCTGTTGGACTTCGTTGCTCTAGCCTGTGTGGGCCGCCAGTTGCGTAGGTCCAACGAGGGTGTGGTGCAGGCCGGAGAGCAAGAAGCCCATTGTGCTAAATACATGTTGCCCCAATTTGGCATTCGCAACTTCATTTGGTTTGCAATTTCCTCAGCATCGTTTTTAGTGTTCTTTTAAATAAACAGGGGCGTTGTGTTGTACTCCTTTACATCTAAATAAATATAAATATAAGATCTGTATCAGCCAAACTAACTAAAGTTTAACCAAAATTATATTGAATAGTGTTAATATTTATATCGTCAACTAAATTTATCATATTTGCTATTTAAAATATGATAGTTGTATAATTTAGATATAGAACATACTATCAAAAAAGGAAAATATTTTTTATACTAATCGCTTGTTTATTTTCTTTTTCCCAGAACTAGCTGACTAGCATATGACTCGTACTAACGCTATAATTCAACAACAGCAGAGAGAAAGGGTCGACAGCTACGGTGGTGACACGAGTGAGGGGACGCGGGGGTAGAGGGAGGGGAAGGCTGGGACTTCGAATGGGGGTAGTGGGGGATGAGGGATGAGAAATGATTTAAATAATATTGTACATTGGATTTGAGTGAACGAGATAAAAGAGTTATCTAGCGATTTGAATTATTGATTTTGATGTTGTGTTAAGTATAAGTGCAATTTGTCTAATGGATTTAATAAAAGTTATTGATGCGGGTGATTTGATTGGGTGGGTTTGTAAAATTTAAACTGGATCATAGTGGTATTCCGCATCCTCGGCAACCGGTACTTACGGCAATACTTCTTGCCGTCTCTCACTCTCTCTTGTTCCCGGCGAACTGGTGAGCTAGTGTGATTCACCGCGGTCGGTTATCTGAAACTTTATCTTGATTACTTACACACACTCATTATTATTTGTTGGTTTCTTCTCCGTGTGGTCGTCCATAAGCTAGCTCATCTGAAATTTTATCTTTAATTTGCAAGCAATCTAGTAACGAACTGCTGCAGCAGAAATCACACTTCTGCGCGCACTCAACTCATGCAAGAGGAACAAGTCTCAGTTACCAGCTGGCAGCAACACCATATACGTTTCAGCCTTTTAGTGCAGCCCTAGCAGCAAGAAATGCACTGTGCAAGGAACGTTGTTGAATTTTGTCAATTTATGCAGAGGCACACACAAAGTTTCTCCAACAACAAAAAAAATGCACTCTTCATATACTACTTGCAACAACACCTTAATTTGGTATCTTATCCAAGTATATGTGCACAATACCCTATATTATATTAGTATAATTCTGTCTTGCAAAGGATCTATATATATGTGTGTGTTATTTTAAAAATTCATTTTAACTCTTGTTTTTTATGTCTACAATCAAATAGACAATAATAAATCTAGACACATATATAAAATACATATATTAACGGTTGTACGAATGCATTAGCACATAATTTTAACTCGGATAGAGCGATGTTTTTTTTAAGAATCTGTTCTATTTTCTTGTGTCCCAAATGTTCAGTAACTCGTGGAACCCAATTAACTGTGACAACTTACTTGCGAATAAGGGGGTGTTTGGAGGACTAGTTTTTTTAATCTCTAAATTAATAAATACAGAAATTAAATAGAGCTTTAGTTTCTGTATTTAATAATTTATGAAATAAAATAAAGGAACTAAAAAATAGTTCCTACAAACTAAACACCTATAAAACGAAAGTTGTAAAAAGAAATGTGTCACATGCATGTTTTTCACTGCTCGTCTTTCATTCATTCATATATAAAACTGGGCAGGGGACGGGCACAGGTGATGTCACCACGGTAGCCATGAGGCATCTACGCAACACATGACGGACAGGCTTTTCAGCAGGTTCTGTTGTGGTCGAGTCGACGACGAATGCTGACCTGTTCAGTGAGCCGCAGCCGAACGGTTATCCGACCAAGGAGAGCGATAGTTGCATGGTATTACGCCGTCTCAAGACCTTCATCGAGCGACTGATAAAGAAAGTTTTATTTTGGCTCTTCGCTTCTTCATGAAGAAATATTTTACTGCTTCTCGTATATTTCAGTTGCCTGAAATTTTTAATGTGATGATCCACACGCCCAACGTGGCGGCAGGGTGCATGCGGGATCCACACCGGATCCAGCACTGTGATGCGGCCATGTCCAGCTACCGGCACTCAGCAGAATGCCGTGGAGCGGCTGCACCTTGTAAACACAGGGAGGCCAGCGGTAGAGACATAGGTAAGCGATAGGAGGGGCAGAACGATTCTCATGCAAGCGTTGCATATTTCATTCATGTTCCATCTATGTGGTCAGCACGAAAATAATGAGCCTGACTGTGAGTTCAAGAAAACAGGATCGTTGATCATGTCGAGGGACTTCACTTATATTTCAGAACTCAATCGCGCGCGCAAACAATATATATCATGCTCTTAATTATTCAGTATCTATTCATACTGAAGAGAGCGTTGCGTCCACAGTAAATGCTCGCATTACAATATTATGAATTTATGATACTACACAGGCTCGTGAGACCGAGCAGTTCAGAAAGCCGAAAAGTGAAACACAGCTCCGGGGGGAGTTCATATGGTTTTCCCATATAGATCAATTGATCCTATCTGAAACCTTGGATTAGAATGGGAATCTCTTACGCGTAGAAACCTAAACCTGCCAAAGGAAAATAGAGCAAGCAATTCGGTCAGAAGGAACATGGTTCGCTAAAACTACTTGGACAAAGTGTGCATCAGTCATCAGCCGATGGTATAAAACCCACCTGAAAGCATTTGCCTTATATCTCTTATCCACTGTAAATGTTTTCCTCAGGAAACGGCTCTCGAACATTTCTGAATTCCGAGCATCAAGTATATTCCAGGTGGAGCCTCCGTCTGCGCTCCCTTCAAGAACCCTGACATAAAAAATGCTTGTGAGCTGCGACTACGTTGACCAGCAAGTTCAATTTACAACGTTGCCCGTAATTTCTATACCTACAGATTCAGATATGCTTCGCCAATACTTATCTAATTAACGATGTAGTCAGAAAGTCATATGGTTCACAGTAACGAAAATGGTAGACTAGCTATTTAAGTGAAAGAAAATTTTACCGATGAGGGCATATTTGGGAGCAAGGGGATTAGAGTGGATTGAAGGTGCTAAAATTCCCTTGCTAGTCAATTTTACCAAACAAGCCCTGAGGGTATGTTCTCAAGGTAGCAAGTCTAACAGCTAATCTGGCTTTCTGCACTCAGACCAACAAAGCTAAGCAAGATATTTGCAGGTCAACAAGAGCAAACCAATGACCAAAATAAGCACGAAAGAAAGGACAAAGAACCTGTTTGACTTCAGGTGAGGTTTTCAAAAAAAAAGTTTAATTTTGTTTAGCTCTTACGTTATTTTTTCTAGATTCAAGATAGCTTTCTTAATAAGCTTTTAGAGTAGACACAATATTGGCATAGAATCATTATGCACTCCATGTAAATCATTAATGCTACAAAAAGGAAGAATAACATCGGGATTTATTATGGCACATTATATTCCATTCAAGCATATTAGGATTGAATAAGGCTAACAATCTATCTCAACTTTACCAGTCCATTGGATCCCTCTCTGGAGCATCATTAGCTGACATCAAATCATATGACTCCAACTCGCAACTTTTGCCATCTTGCATTGTATAAATCAGCCAACATCCTGCATAACTCCTTTGTTAGCCGATACAGCAGATCAATAAAATTCAACACGTGTACTTGAAACACTTTAGACAGCATCTTTACAACATCGCACACAAAAAAACTGCAAAACGTCAGTGCAAAACTTGACCAGACATTACTGTCAATAATTGATGAACATCATCAGGTGCAAATTATAATAAGTTTAAGATGGATAGCAAATGCAGATTGCTACAATGACCAGAAAAGTTATATCATCAGACATTCATGAACCAGATCATGTAGACAACGTCTACAACAATTCAAATCATACTAAATCAAAGTCCCCAATTGCATAATCAAACCTCAAATTTCAACCTAGCAAAATAAAAATGTTTGGTCATCAGGGAGACAACTGATAGGAAGTAGTGAGACAAACTGCAAACTCCTTCACAGTTATTATTTCGGGAAAAAAAATCAATGTACATACTAAAGCATGCATGCTACTGGTGCCCACACCACCATCTATTAGCCCAAGTTGGAATAACACACAAAAATATGAAACATTCAATTCAAACTAGAGCCTATATTTGTAAAAAAAACAAATTAAAATGTGTCAGGTAAATGTTTTAATTAATCAACAAGCATGTGGCAGTTGGTACACTAGCAAAGAGAAATTAAGGAAAAAGGTAGAATTGAACTTGGTGTTTCAATCCAGGTAGCCATGTGTAGCTAAGATAATCTATAAATAGAAGATAGTATTTGTATTAACTATAACCAGATTACCTTTGGCTCCATCAGGCTCTTCCCATTTGGAGGAGTGAATGCCGTCAAAAGCTGCTGTTGCCTGAAATGATTTTCAAACACACTAATGTATGGAAAACATCGATGAATATATACTAAAAAATGCAAGAATTGCATTCACATACAATTCCTATTGGAAGTTGTTCCCTGCTTGCAAGGACTGAACCTGAGCATACTCTGTTCCCTCTTGGGAAATGATTGCCTTCTGTGAAAAAGGTATTATTCTTATAATTACTCAATATCTCATTAACTGCATCCAGTGCTACTGGTAACGCTAAGGATGAGTGTACTGGATTTCCAGACACGGTCACAGATTGGTATCCAGCAGTTCCCAACTCTGCTTTCAGTGAAATAGCAGATAACAATCTTTCAATGGAAGGAAATATCTCCTCAAATAGATGGTGTGCTTTCTGGTCTAATGTAGCACTTCTGCTCTTAAAGTTGGAACTTTTAAGAGTTAGCATCAAAGTCTTCAATGCCTCAAAAGCTTCAATAATTCTTTCTTTAGGGATTTTTTTGTCAAAAAAATGTGAAAGAAAAGCAGAAAGAGCATCATATATATTTGAAACATGACCATCCACACACTTCCGAATAGGGCAGGATGAGCAACTTAGTGAATCTGCTTGGCCCAACTCTGACCTTGCTTTCCTCCATTCCACAGAACCACTAAGCCTTCCAGGTAAGGATAAAGCCGTTTCAACTTGAAGATAAGCAGATTTTCTAAGTTCCTCAGACTCCTCCTTTTCACGGTTTTCTATGACTGATAGAGCATCAGGTGACAAACCTGTGCGATACTTCCCTGTTATAGATGATAGAACAGACACAACAGTTTCTTCGGAGGTAATTATTCGCCTAGAGAGAACCTGCAAGGGCAGATACAAGATACAGTACATCAAACCACTTCAATCTAAAACAAAGTAAACCCAGTTCAAAGGGAAAAAAGATCGCCCACTCACCCAACAGAGATCATAACTGACAAAAAAACTCTACCTCATGCCACTTTCTGGTGTAGCGTTTTGTTACGTCCCGTACTCCATCTTTAGAAATCGCAATAACATAATTTAACTTCTTGTTCCACCTAAAAGACAGCATTTGCAAAACTTTAGGTGACGCAGTGCAATATGCAGAAATCAGTTGGGCAGAACCAAATTATTACCCTTTCTCGTACAGTAAGGGATTATCATAGACTCCTTCGCATGGATCTAGGTGCATCCATCTAAATATTCCAGAACAATGGCATTGTTGCAGAAATCGGTTGGAACTTTTAAGAGTTAGCATCAAATTCAAACTTACAAGCAGTGGGTCTGTTCAACTGACCTTCCATACAAGTTTGAAAAACATTCTGTCCACACGTGATCAGTGAAATCCAGAATCTGTAAATTATAGATAGGTAGTTCAGATCAATCTATTATACTAGGTGGAAGAAACGCCTTGTTTAATCTTTACAATAGCATAGTTTTACTGAATTAGATGAGCAAGGACCAACAACAAAGTGGACAACATAAATGTGGGCCTACTAACAAGAGAGCAGCAGTGATGCGGACCACACAGAAAGGCACGTGAGGGTCAAAAGCTCAATTGGAGGAAGCAAGTAAACTGCATTATGGATGGCATTCTGTTTTTTGACTGAAAAATGTGAGTTCCCAACAATTTTGAACACGATATGATAACTGATAGGGATGCAATTGTTAAGGCCCATTAGGCCCTTATTACTTTCCTCTATATAGTCTACAGTCCCAGAGGACTTGTATCCTATCGCATCGTTCCAAGTTAGTAACATGGTATCAAAGCCAGAGGTCTCGAGTTCAAATCATGACAGAGGCTTTATTTATGCCTCCACCCATTTATTTCCACGTTTGCGCCTTTCTCTTTGGTTGCGTTTGCGCCTTTCTCTTTGGTTGTGTTGAAGTGTATAAGTGGATTGACTACTGTCGGTACCAGAGAACTGGGGTACCCCTTACTACTGTATCAAAATGCAATACTCACATGGTTATCTCTAAATCGTGTGCTAAGAGTCTTCACCAACGGGTCTAGACCCCCATGGGTAGGTACCAGACCCCCATGCACACAGTCCGGCCCCCTGGAAGGTCCAGGACCTCCACGTATACAAATCGGACCCCCATGGGGTCCGGGTCGCCAACAGGGGCTCCCGATGCTTCAGGGCAGAACATGCCCCCAGGCTCTACTCCAGACCCAGTCCGGTGACGCCACGTGGCTGCTGGGCGCATGGTGCAAACCTTCGCATGGAAGCAAAGCCTCAGCCCGCATTAGATGCAAGGTGGCCACGACGTACTCTGACCAAGCACAGAGCATTGGCAGGCTTGTGACAGGCCTCTATGACCGCCCCGCACGTTACCAAGGCACATTGTATCATGGTAGCGTCGCACGCATTAAATGCACGCTCAGAGCTTTGTGTGTTACCGAGACCGTTGTGCCACACGCGCGTGGAAGACACCATCATGAAGCGTCGTTCGGTCAGGTATTGAGTCCGCTACAGTGATCGGCCGGACGTGACAACACAGGCGACTGCACACGTACCTACGCACGTCAGCATGCCAGTCTACGCTGCAACCTATACTAGAGCCTTCACCCGTACGCTAACGAGACAGGGCGAAGGAGAAGGTGGTCATGAAATCTGCACGGCGACCAAGATAAGATCTTTGTCCGCCGATGACGTTACTTGTTCCATGCAGTATGCTTTTATTACTATATTCCTGGGCCCACCTGTCGGAGCTCAGCTTCCTTGTATGTGCCCACTTGGACTATACAAGGGAGGACATGCAACGTTACAGGGGAGAGGACGGATACGCACAGAGACTCTCATGCAATACAACTCACAGTGGATGTAGGTTATTACGCTCCGGCGGCCCAAAGCACTCTAACCCTTGTGTTCTCGTGTTCTTGCTGCTAACCAGGCAATCCCTAGGCCCCCTCCTCATCTTAGGATCAGGGTGGGTGCACTCCGCCATCCGACCGAAGGATTTTCTCTCCGACAACTATCTTCTCCCATCATCTTAATCTTTTGGGTTGAACTGATTAGTGCACCCACTCTAACAGCAGTAACCAAAAGACATAGCCTGGAACCTCTTCATCAGAACACACATATCAATCAAGACTTATGTTAAGTGTTCAATACTTCATCATCCTCTGTATCAATAATATCCACATTTTTATGCACATCATAGCAATTTACTGTAACTAATTTTATTGTACAGAATAGGCAAGAAATCTGAATATTTCTTAAAATTTGAATTGAAATAGAAAATGAATGAATAAATAGTGTAGTTAACTGAATCATGGTAGTGTCATATTACAAAAAAATCATCATTTAGCAACAAAAAATTCATAAGCGCTATGTAACTAACCAAACGAGCATCATATCCAAAAGCTCGACAATAGAATGTGAAGCAATTCGCCCATTCTCCACAGCGACCTCTCCTAGTTTGTATAAGCTTCCAAAGCAAGAAAACCAGATAACTTGACCATCAATTTTCACTTTGATAGGATATTCAAAAGTAAAGACCCAAATGAATCATAAATACTTGGATTTGTTACACTACCTTACGAGGATCGTTGTACCTTGGGAAACGGGTGATACTAGAACAATGGTTACACCTAAAGATAGCATATGTCAGGAATGCAACTGAAGTAAAGAAACTGGTAAAAAGGGCGTACCCAGTGCCGTAGGCTTCCCGCACTGTGCGGGGTCTGGGGAAGGGTATCTTTAAGCGCCAAGCCTTACCCGCATAATATGCAGAGGCTGGGGCTCGAACCCGGGACCTTCCGGTTACAGACGGTAGGCTCTACCGCTGCACCAGGCCCGCCCTTCGAAGCAAAGAAACTGGTGATATGGAGATATGTTGCAGTGGTGATTTAATTACAAAGGATAATAGTACATTTGGTCCATGTATTTCAAGTTCAGTTTCCCAGTTGATAAATGGCACAAAAAACATAGGGACAAAAGGAAATGATTTCATCAGATTCATCACTGGCACAGGTATAAGAACTATGTGGCAGAAACAAATAAACAACCGTGTCATCAATTGCTTTAGTTCAGCAATTATATTCACGAAACATGAGGTTATTAGGGTTCCAATTTATACTGTGAATCATACAATATTACGACAAACAACACCGAACATATAACTTTTTTTTAGATAACGGAAACAAAATGTTCCAGCCTTTTGCAGTGTCCTGCATACGGCCTTACAGGTCAAAAAATAATAAAACACCACCACAAATAATAAAACACCGAACATATAACTAGGCTTGGGTGTATTGTGTGGTCGAAGTCGTTGTCTGTCAAGGAAATGGTGAGATTGTAATGCTTTTTTTAGTGGGTGCGGGTGCATGTTGCAAGGATTCTTAACCCTTTTTTTCTTTTTAATATAATGATATGCAGCTCTTCTACGTGTTAGAGAACTTCAAACAGTAGCAATATGATTCACCTGATATTGAGTTGCAAGTTTTGAAAGGATATGACACATCTAAATTAAGCATATGAGATGTAAGAAAATAACATTCAACTTATAGCTACCTATACATCTCAACACGTGAAGCGCCAAATTTGATTTCTGAGGTAAGTGGGGTGCCCATTCCAACATTGGATGTCTCACGGCCACAGCTGTCACAAGGTGCTGCATTAACCCATCTGCAAAAACAAATACACATGGAAGATGTGAGCACTGCTGCAGACTGTTCTATCACATACATAAACTGCAAGTTAAGCAACATAAAAAATACGCAAAGGTTCGCAGCAAGACATTACAAAGAACACCATAATAATGTCCAAAGTTGTTAATTCAAACTAGTGTGACAGCATGTTCCAAATCAATAAGATTGGAATATGATATAAAAATAGTGGCACTCCTTGTGATTGTTTAATTTTTTACAGTATCAATATTATACTGCATTAAAAGTTCCTATTCATGTCTGAAATGTGTTTTGCAGTTACAAGTACATGCTTCATTACATAATTTAGCATGCTTGCAAGATCGAGTCCCCATCATCTGAAAATTTACAATTTAGTTATACAAAAAAAAACTTAGTAGCGCAATCCGCAAGGACTAAGAGTACTTTAGTGAATAATATAGAATAAAGGATTAAGTCCATTTTTTTTCTTAAACGCGCAGGAAAGCTGCACATCTTTATATTAGAGAGAGAGAGAGAAAAAAGACTTACAACCGGGATACACACCCAAACAAAAGAAAGAGATTACAGAAGAGTAAAAGGACTAGATCCAACACTACTCATGAAGTTAGGAAGGCCAAGCTGACCCAAACCCCTGGCGCCCGCCAAAAGCCAATAAGCGAGTTCATCACTGAACTGCTGCTGCACCTTCTGAATGGAGGGGAGATCCCCATAAAAAACCGTTCTATTCCTCTGCAGCCAAAGGCACCAAGCCCCCAAAATGATGATGATGTTGATCCCTTTTCTCTTTTCTTTCCATATGCACTTGCTGGCCCTATTCCACCAATCCTCAAACGAATGCTCATCAGCCCTAGGTGCAAGGTGGGATTAAGTCCATTTTACCCCTCAACTACCAAAAATAAGATGTTCAATTTTAGTCCACAAATATGAATCATCCAACTTGGCACCTTAATCCCTGAACCGACGAAATGAGTGAGAACCGAACCATCTTGTCAGTAATGGCTCTCACTTGAAAAACTATTTTTCGCTTAACAAGGATTTTTCATTAAACCTAGCTCATACTCATGTTCATGTATAGGTTCTATTGATGCGGATTTGTTGTTTCGAGTAACGCTGATGATAATTTGATTTGACTAGCCACATTAGCTAACATCCTCACTACTTTTATACCACCTGGTCTGTGACTGCACAAGCTGTATACCGTGCGTATGCAGTAGCAGCTCATAATAAATACAGCAGAAGGATGGCCGGCTGAGAGTGAAGTGCATAGAGGTGTAGTGAAAGATGTGGACTTTAGATATCAGTCAGTGAGCACAATCAAAGCATGGACAATGACAATTTGATTTGACTAGCCACCTTAGCTAACATCCTCACTACTTTTATACCACCTGGCCTGTGACTGCAGTACTGCACAAGCTGTATACCGTGTGTATGCAGTAGCAGCTCATGCTCAATACAGCAGCAGGATGGCCCGCTAGAGTGAAGTGCGTGGTACATTATCAATTCCAAGGGATGGTAAGATGCCCCCGCCCCCCTGCCCTCCTCCACCCCCTCCCCCCGGCGCCCAAACCACCCAAAGCCCCACGCCGACGCCTACTCCAGGCCCGGCGGCCACAGCCAACACCTCCCCGGCGTCGGGATCCTTCTCTCCCTCTCCAGCGTCGTGGCCTGCTGGCCGTTCCAAGGCTCAACGATGGCGCGATGATGGTGGTGACCAACCTGGGGAGCTGCCTTCTTATAAGGACGTGCTTGTCTCCTCCTCCACTTCGTTGGTCCCTCACCCCGTTGCCGGTGATGGCTGGGTGAAGGTCGTTGATCGGCGTGCTCGCTGGCGTCGTCCTCGCCCTTTGAAGCCTCCATCCAGACCCATCCCGGTCGACCTGCGTGGGAAGTGCTTCAACTGCTTCTCCTCCTCCCATCGCGCGGCGGTGTGTCGTCATCCGGTGAGGTGCTTCTCCTGCAGGCTGTCTGGGCACCGTGCTCACGTGTGCCCGCGCCGGCGGTCGGCACCTCCCAGACCTCTGCGTTCCAAGGTGTGGCGGCCTGTCTCTCACGTCTTGCCTTCTATGGGTGTCTCGGGACGCATTGCTGATGGCCACGAGGGTGGCAACATCGCATGCTCTGGTGGTGGCACTGGCGCGGGCTCTGGCGGCAGTGGACACAGGCGTACTCGTCGGGGGCATAGACGACGAAGACCCTTTGGTGCGGCTGGTGCTGTGGACACCAGCGTCCCTCCCGTTGTGCTACCCCAACCCCCACCGGAGGCTGTTCGCGCCATTTCTCTGCCCCCTCCCCCGTCTCGGCGCTGCTTCTTCAAACGTTCTAGGAGGATTGCCCAGGCTGAGGATGACCTGCAGAGCGCTATTGTCATCTCCGTTGTGGGCATGGGGCGTTCTGGCTGTGCCGCGGAGGTCTCCGATGCGCTCGCTTCGAGATTTGATCTTGAGGGTAATGCGCTCGACCTTCGCCGGGTTGCACCGAACACCTTCATCGCCTTGCTTCCCAACGTGGAGATGGCTGATCGGTGGCTCAGTGGAGGTCAGTCATTCTACGTTCCTCCTCTTCGGATGCACATCAAGAGGTGGTCCCGTCAATTCATGGCTAATGGGGGAGGGACGCTGCCTCATCGGCTTGATATTGAGCTCCGCGGACTTCCGTTTCATATGTGGGGGTTGCATACAGCCGAGCAGCTTCTCGATGGACATTGCCTTGTTCATGAGCTGCACCTTGATTCTGTTGGCGGTTCTGATCTGTCTACGTTCAAATTGAGTGTTTGGTGTGATAATCCTGAAGACCTGCCTTCATTATTGGATCTTCACGTGGAGGAGCCTTCGGTCCTGATTGGCGACGACCCGTCTCCCCCACGCACGGTGGTTTACCCAATTTCAATCCTT
Source organism: Zea mays (assembly GCF_902167145.1). Classification (NCBI taxonomy): domain Eukaryota; kingdom Viridiplantae; phylum Streptophyta; class Magnoliopsida; order Poales; family Poaceae; genus Zea; species Zea mays. Next base: position 207,546,489 of record NC_050097.1, read on the forward strand.
ATTTCCCGCCCCGGGAACTCGCCGGAAGTGCTTCCTCCTCTCCATTCTTCGCCGACGCCACCAGATCCAGAGCGTCAGAATGAAGAAAGTGACCAGAATTCCAGAGGTCTGCAAAAGCGGCGTTTCAATTCCCAGTCTTCATCGGATCGCGCTCCTGTTCACACTCGCCTGGGGCCGCGCGTCCATCACTGCTCGGCGGCTGGCCGCGTTATCCCTGCTGATGCGGTTACTGCTCTGGTGACGCCTGCAATCCAGTCGGTCTCTTCCTTAATGGCAGTTGATGCCTCGTTTCTGACGCGGATTGACCCAGCTGATGATGCCTCGTTTCCGACGCTGACTGCTCCAGTTGATGCGCCAGCTCTCCCTGTTACTTCGGTTGTAGGGCTGGCGGCGCCTGGACCTGCCTCGTTTCCTGCGATGGAGGGGCCAGCTAATGTGTCAATGCTATTGGATGCTTCGGGTGTTGTGCCAGCAGCGTCTGGCCCTGTTCTCGTCGCTGTTAATGCTGCGGATTATCCCCATGAAGACTGTTCGGAGTCCCAAGGATCTGCTTCTGCGCCTATTCAAGGGAGGTGCGGCCATTTATGCTCGGCGGCTGGCAGACCAGTTATTGTCCCAATTGCTGTTGGGATTAATGCGTTGGTGGCACCTGCTAAATCCTCGGTTTCTTCCTTAATGGCGGTGGATGACTCGTTTTCGAGGTTGGTGGGACCATTTGATGCGCCAGCTCTCCCTGATGCTTCGGTTGTAGAGCTGGTGGCGTCTGGGACTACCTCGTTTCCTGCTGAGGGATTGTCAGCTGTTGTGCCAACACTCCCTGTGGCCTCGGGGGCAGGGTCGGATGTTGGTCTGGATTCTGCGGATTATTCACGTTTGGAATGTTCGGCCATGATGAATTGCTCCCGCATGGGGTCTGCTGCGCCATTGGTTCGGCCTGATATCTTTCCTGGACCCTCTTGCCCTCGATACTGCAAGCCCATTCTGGTTTATTCTAGGAGGGACCAGAGTCTGCAACATGATCTTGATTCATTGGCTGATAAGTCTGCCCCTACCAGTGGTAATGTCAATGTCTGTGATGTTGTTAATTCCATGTCTTCGGAACTGCATTCCCCTGGCAGGCTCAGATCCTCTTTCAGTAACAAGGTCGTGAAGGCAGCTGCCCACATTTTACCTGCTCCTCTGGAAGTCAGGCCTGGGAACCCAATTTCTCCAGTTGTGCCTCCACGTCGCAGTAGGCGCATTGCTGGGATTGGTGTTGAATTCCAGTCTGCCTTCAGTGATAGTCAATTCAAATTTAAGAAGAAAATAATGAGAGCGCTGCAGGTGATTGATGAAAGCGAAGGCATCAGTCAGGAGGCCTTGGATAATTATAGTAGGCTTTTTGAGCAGCCCCTCCCTCCATCTCATGTCCAGGCCCTTGCTGCCCTTTTCGGATGGACACCCCCTGGGTTGGCGGTGTGTTGAGCGGCTGTTCATGCCTCTATCCTGTTGGTCGGGATCTTCTTATATTTGTTATCATGAATCCTTCAAATATTGTGTGTTGGAACGTACGAGGCCTAAACTCTAGAGCTCGGCAAGACTCTGTTCGTAATTTGGTAAACTCCTTTAATGCTAATGTGGTGTGTATCCAAGAAACCAAGATGGCTGAAATTTCTATGCATGCCTCCCTGTCTGCTCTTGGGAGTAATTTTGTGCACAAGTTGTGTCTTCCCTCAGTTGGAAATAGTGGTGGGATTCTTGTGGCCTGGAGGAATGAAATTGGTCCAGCCAGCGCTTCTCGGGTGGATCAGCACAGCGTGTCAATTCAGTTTAGTCCAAGTGATCCTCCTTGGTGGTTGACTTGCGTGTATGGACCTCAAGGCGACAGTAACAAAATTCAGTTTATGCAAGAACTTCGGGATGTGAGATCTGTGTGTCCTGGCCCCTGGATTCTTATGGGGGATTTTAATCTCATCTACAGAGATGAAGACAAGAGCTCTGGCAATTTTAACAGGCAGCTTATGGGGAGATTCAGAAGGTTTATTAATGATCTGGGTTTAAAAGAATTGGTTCTGCATGGTCGGAAATTCACTTGGTCTAATCGCCAAGATACGCCTACTCTCGTCAAGCTTGACAGAATGTTTTGCTCATCAGATTGGGAGCAGTCGTTTCCTAATTGCCTTCTGCAAAGTGCTAGCACCGACGGTTCGGATCATTGCCCTTTGCTCCTTGGGCTCCAGGTTTTAACACATGGTCGCAACAGATTTCACTTTGAATCTCACTGGACAAAATTGCCTGATTTTATTACAACAGTGGAGGCTGCTTGGAATTCTGTTCCTTCCTCCCCTTGCCCTTTTGAAACCCTTTCCAAGAAGTTTGGAGCCACCGTCAGGCGTCTCCAAAGCTGGTCTCAAAAAAGGGTGGGCCATATCTCCTCTCAGCTTGGGATGGCACGAGAAATTATGCACAAGCTGCAGTCTGCTCAAGATATCAGACCCTTGTCAGTGCTAGAAAATTGGCTGTTGAAGCAGCTTGATGGTCATGTTGTGGCCCTTTCAACCTTGCAACGTTCTATGGCTCGAAGCTGTTCTAGGATTACCTGGTTAGCTGAGGGGGATGCTAACACTGCCTTCTTCCACCTCCACGCTAAATACCGCAAGGGCAAGAATTTTATTGGTAATCTGTTATCCGACGATGGTTTAATAAAGTCAAGGCATGAGGACAAGGAGGAAACTATAAGTGATTTTTTCCACAAGTTGCTGGGTTGTTCGTCTGATCGAGCTCATACTATTGATTTGGATCATCTCCAAATTCCTTCCCATGATCTCTCTTCGCTGGACAGCCCTTTCACGGAAGATGAAGTCTGGAAAACAGTCCTTTCTCTACCTTCAAACAGGGCTCCTGGCCCGGATGGTTTTACTGGGAAGTTTTATAAGTCGTGCTGGCATATTATTAAAGGAGATATTATGGCAGCTGCTATGGCTGTTTGGAACGGAAATCGGGGAAATCTGGAACTTCTCAATTCAGCATACATTATTCTTCTACCCAAAAAAGATGATGTATGTCATGTCAAAGATTTTCGGCCTATAAGCTTGGTCCACTCCTTTGCTAAGCTTATTACAAATCTTTTGGCAAATAGGCTGGCCCAACACCTGGATAATATGGTTTCGCAGAATCAAAGTGCGTTTATTAAAGGCAGATCCATTCTGGATAATTTCATGCTTGTGCAACAGACAGCAAAGTTGTTTCACCAGAAAAAGTGTGCAAGGATCCTCCTTAAGTTGGATATCACCAAAGCTTTTGACTCCGTCTCGTGGCCCTTCCTCCTGGAGGTCTTAAAGCATTTGGGTTTCGGGCAAATTTGGTGTGATATTGTTAGCATTCTTCTTGCTTCTGCCTCTTCCCAAGTAATGCTTAATGGTAAACCAGGTAGGAGAATTATTCATAGACGAGGTCTTCGGCAGGGGGACCCTCTCTCCCCCATGTTGTTCATACTGGTTATGGATGTGCTAGGCTATTTAATTAAGGAGGCTGCTAATGATGGTTTGATGGTGCCTCTAATAGAAAGTTCAGTTCATAACCGTATTTCTATTTATGCTGATGATGTGGTGATTTTCCTCCACCCGGTGGCTCTTGATTTAGTAATCACCATGGACATTATCAGGATTTTTGGGGAGGCAGCTGGGCTCAAAGTGAATATGGCAAAGAGCAGCGTTTTCCCCATCCACTGTACTGCTGAAAATCTGGATACCATTCATAATCTGCTGCCATGCGTTGTTGCCAACTTCCCCTGCAAATATTTGGAGGTGCCTCTATCCTTAAAGAAGCTCGGCAGACAACACTTTCAGCCATTCATTGATAAAATTGCAGATCGTCTTCCCTGCTGGAAAGCTGATCTGTTGACTAGAGCTGGAAGACTGATTATTGTCCAGACTGTCCTGTCTTCAATGAATATCTACTTAATGATGGCCATGGACCTTCCTTCTTGGGTTTTCAAAGCAATTGACAAGATCAGAAGGAATTTCCTGTGGAGAGGGAGGAAAGAAGCTTTGGGAGGACATTGCTTGGTAGCTTGGAACAAGGTTACAAGGCCAAAAGAATTTGGAGGATTGGGTATATTAAATCTGCGTTTGATGAATTGGGCTCTTAGATTACGCTGGCTCTGGCTGGAAAAAACCGATACTGGCAGACCTTGGGCATCCTTTAAAATAAATGCTCATCCTTCAGTTAAGGCCTTCTTCTCGGTAGCAATCTCCTCGGTGGTGGGCGACGGCAGAAACACTTTGTTTTGGACAGATAATTGGATTGATGGCCAAAGTCTATGTCAGCTGGCCCCTCATTTGGTCCAGATGGTCTCTTCTAGGGCTAGAATGAGGAATGTCCACGATGCCCTCATCTCAAGGAGTTGGGTCCATGATATTAGAGGAGCTATCACTGTAAATGTTTTGTCTGACTTCCTCAAGGTTTGGGACCTCGCTACAGACTGGGTCTTAACACCAGATCAGGAGGATAAGCATAGCTGGAGGCTTTCAAGCTCAGGTTTATATTCGGCCAAATCGGCATATACCGGTTTCTTTCTTGGAGCAACAACTTTTAAACCCTGGAAAAGGATTTGGAAATCATGGGCTCCAAATAAATGCAAGTTCTTCATGTGGCTCGTGGCCCACGATCGCTACTGGACAGCAGATCGACTAGCAAAAAGAGGACTGCCTCACCCTCAATTTTGTATACTTTGTGATCAAGAGGAAGAAACGATAAACCACTTGCTGGTTTCCTGTGTTTTCTCTCGGGCTGTCTGGTTTCAGATGATGAAATCTGTTGGGTTGCAGCATCTTGCTCCTAACCCTGCGTGCTCCTCCTTTGAAGATTGGTGGGAAGGGGTTGCTGCATTTTCTGCTGGTCTAGTAAACACAGGGCTGCACAAGGGCTTGAACTCTTTGATCATTATTGGTGCTTGGGCCATCTGGAATCACCGCAATAGCTGTGTTTTTAATGGTGTGCAGCCTAGTCAAAGCATGGTCATCAATTGGGTCAAGGAGGAGGCTCATCTCTGGTATAGGGCTGGAGCCAGGGATTTATCTAACATCCTTATGCTCCAGTAATTTCAGTGGGTATTCTTTAATTTGAGTCTCCATGGTCACGGGAGTAGATGTCTTTTGTTGTTGTTGATGTTAATTCTCTCCTTCTCCCTATAGCCTAGTGTTTGTGGGTTCGAGTGGAGTTGTACGAGGTTTCCTTGCCTCACCCTTTCTTCTTAATATATTGATACGCAGCTCTCCTGCGTTTTCGAAAAAAAAAGAGTGAAGTGCGTAGAGGTGTAGTGAAAGATGTGGACTTTATCCTATCAAAAAAGATGTGGACTTTAGATATAAACCAGTGAGCACAATCAAAGCATGGACAAAGACAACTTCACTCAATTGCTGGAGGAAAACTGTGGTTGCTCGATCACAAGAGTGTGTGTGGTGTTGGCCGGGGGTTAGGACGGGACAATGAAATGTGTAAGACAGCCTTTTTAAGTTCCTAACTAGTTACAGTGACATGGCAAGCCCGCTGAACATCTTTTCAAACTTGGATGCCATAATCACCTGAAATCAGGCAGCTATGCGTACAGATTTTGATAGCTAAGGTGTGTGAATGAGGAATGCAAAGTAGACTTATTTCTTAAAATAATGGTTACGTAGAAGTAAGGATTCACTGAAATATGGGCAATATTAGACACATGCACACAATCAAAATTTGTTGAAGTAATGACTGAGAAAGAAGGCATCGGAGTGTTTCAGTGACCTGAATGATTGCTTAAACCAAAAAAGCAATTGCAGCAGAAAGGCATGCTTCTCTTCATCTTTCGAAGGATTGAAATTCCCTTCCTACTAAACAACCATTTGTAAGAATTTCTGAACACCCATCTCTTAAAACATGGAATTTGTATCCATAATTTTCTTTAAGAAAAATTAGATGTTTAGATGAGTGATAACAATAGGAGAATCATAAAATACATCTTGCATGGAACAAAACTAAAAAAATACCAGAGAGAAGAAAATAACAGAAGTGGTAAAATAAAGTAAAACCTTGGCCAGTGAAACTAATGCCTTCTCCTCCAGTTCGCATATCGGAACTGTCTTTTGTGCTGCCTCTTGTCCCACTGAATCTTCATACTGCATCCAAAATATATACTCAAGCACCAGATATACAAACCCCATAAAATAAGAAAACAGCTCAAAATGAAATGCATTCTGATTCCATACCATCAGAACCTGGTGCATGTAAGGCTCAACTCTTTGTCTAAACACATCTCCACCATCATTTTGTATATTGTACTGTTGTAGGAGAAGTGCCTCTTCTTCCGCCTAGGAAAAATTCAAGAAGTAAGGCCCTCTAGCGGGAACAATAATAGCTGTTTATTTTTTTCTCGAAAGCGCAGGAGAGCTGCGTATCATTATATTAAGAAAGGAAAGGTCCAAAGTGGACCGAATTACAACACCAAGACCGAACCCTCAAACCTCCCCCACAAGGGGGAAGCCTGACGGGCCCTACGAGACCCTATTTAAAGCGACAAAAATTCCAAAACTGTCTAAATGCTTCGCTCCCGCCTTACTCCAACTAATCAACTCATCTAGAAACAACCTCTTTGTCAAATTAATGGAAGGGCTCACTCCATCAAAAACAGCCCTATTACGAGAGAGCCACAAGTAGGAATTACTTCATTCCATTACTTCATCAATAATAGCTGTTTATCAATGTTAGTTATTTTATTTTTGCTCAGAAAAAAGTATACAAGTAGGAATTACTTCATTCCATTGCTGTAGTTTACTGTGACAATAAAGTAATACTTGGTTTTCATTGCCTAGCCTAGCCTAGCTTAGCCGCCTAGCCTTGCTAATGGATGAAGGGCCATTTGGCTATCAAAAGCAGAAACACTTGGGTGCAAAAGGTGAGTGGACGGAAATAAACACACTTCATGCCAACTAATTTTGCCAGGCAAGGTGAGGCATGACAACCAGAAATGAACTAAAGTTAGAAAAAGTTTCTTCGTACCCAGTATTGGCACATTTTGCTTTTCCTAAACTGTGGTGACTGGTGGCCAAATTGGTGAAGTGTGGTGACATTGAAACAGCCTCAACATAGAATGATACCACCAGGTTGCTCCCTGTTGGGAATCCATGAAAAATTAATCATGCAAAAATGGCAGCAATGGTGTGTAGTTACTAGTTACCTTGCATTTACCATGTGAATTTATCTACCATAGTAGCCTGTGACTAATATCATATGCGCCATTTTAGAAGTACAAAGAAGATACACACACATATACATCCACATCCACATACACATGAACATCTCTTGCACATAAAATAGACTAAAAATCAGTGAAACCTAGGCCTCCTGAGCACAGTATGCAGGCAGACCCAGTGTCGGAGGCTTCCACATGACCCAGTGCCTAAGCACAAGTATGCACTATCACATTAAATTATTAAAACCCATGGTTGTGTGTACTTTTTACAACGAATGAATGAATCCAGGATGTAATTTCCAGAACAACAGGGAGGTGTGGGTCACACAGATTCAATTCATTTTAAACTCAGGTTTGAGTGTCTGTTTTTATTATATGTAATGACACCTGGTTCTTCCTAGGTTGGTCGAGTTTATTTCTTTAATCCCATAAACAACTAACACGGAGTGTCATGGGGATATGTAACCTAAGATAAACCGTAAGAAAATATCCTGAAATTTGTCTCACTGGAGACCAAAACTGGGATGAGTGCTACTTGAGCGTTGATGGCCTACTGGTAAGGCTTGTTTGCATATGATGTGCAAAATTATGAATCCTTTTTAGAATCAAAACATAACATACATAACTTTTCAAACATTTATTTCCCTCCAAGAACACAAAAACAAAAGGTAAACACAAAAAACACCAGGACCTGTTATATGTAATCCATTAGGGTCTTAGGGGTCATTAGGATATTGTCAACATGTTGCATATATGGTGAAAATAGTATAGTGGACCCACATAGAGAATTAGGAAGGGTTCTCCTTGCCACCCCTGTAAATCTTATTAGGCCATCTTCAGCTAGGGTGGGTAAGTGGGTTTTAACATCGGCATGGTAACTTTCAATTCCATATGACATCATACACTGTGGAGTGAAATAAAGGAACCTTTCCCAGATCCAGCTTAATCCTTAAGACTCCATAAATCAGCCTCTAATCTTTCTTGAAATGCATCAGTTTAACCAAATGTCCAACAGCACAAGAGTTCCTACACGACTCAAGCGGCAACCGCGATGGAGTCAGGTGAAATATTTATGTTTCACCAAATAAATTTTGTGTTTATGTTGAACCACATAACTCCTTGATCTAATAACACACTAATGTTTCCAAGTTCAAGCCAAGATAATAACACCTAATTAGCACCTGACCCTAATCCATATACCTCCCAGCCCACATGGTTCAAATATCAGCTTAACTGAAATCAGTAACCAAAAGAACTCTGGACTGGAGTCTAAACATGTGAACAGCTCTAAATACCGTTATTAGGCTAATACATGGTTCTTAAAGCGGTAAGGTGGTCCAAGGCGTTGGAGCACCGCCTGGACGCCTAGGCGAGGTAGGCGGGCAAGGCGCCTAGGCGTTAGACCACCGCCTGGACGCCTAGGCGACGCCTTAAGAACAGAGGGCTAATAGCTGTGCTACCGAAACAAGAGTGCAAGGGAACTCCAGGCCATTTCTAGCTGAAACAAACTAATTTCATGGCCCATCCTCCAATCCCCTACCAAACCAAGTGAGCCCACCAGCTACCGCCAACATCGCAATGCAATGCAAATTAAAATAGCTCGACGCCTCGACCTTAGCCGAACCAGAGCAGAAAAATCGGCGATGTCAGCAACTCTGCACCTGAAGCATCCGTGCGAATTCCTCGTCGGACTTCTCCTGCGCCCTGGCCGCTGCCCCGTCGTCCTCCCCCTCCTCGCCGATAGCAAGGAGGCGCAGGCGCTCAGAGACGGCTTCCAGGTCGGTGCCGTCGTCCACCACCGACCCATCCGCCTCCACCACGATCTGCAAGCACGACCGGGAAGTGGGAAGCAGTGCAGGCGTCAGTGGCGTCCGGATCGCGCCGAAACTATGGGATCGGGACTAGGGAAGGGGTGCTGCGGACCTTCTGGAGGTCGGGCGGGACGGCGGTGAGGGAAAAGATCTGGAGGCGGAGGACGTCGAGGCCGTGCTCCGTGTCGTACTCCACCTCGTGCTGTTGCTCCTCCGCCGCCTCGGCTGATCCTCCGGCTGCGGGGCCATGCCGGACCACGAAGCGGCGAGCCACCATAGCGTTGCCTCCGCGCCCGCGTGGACCTGTGCTGCCGTCCTGCCGAGTCTACCCGTAGTTAGATGGGCGCGACTGGAAAAGATGCGCGCGACTGGTACATCTTAATTATGTTTCTATATTATATTAAGTGGAATATGATATATAAAACAATTGGCTACGCCAAATATGACAGCATACATAATCTCATACATATAAGGTGCTCACATATCTAGCTTTCATTGTATGATGCTCGAGAGCGGATCTAGATAAAACAACTATTAGTGTCATCTCTATTAAATTATAAAATCATCAACTCATTTAAATGCTAACAAACATACATTTTAATAAAAATTACTAAAATTCATTGGTGTCACATGACACCACAAAAAGTGCTAATAAGTATACATTTGTTTCCCTAGATTCCATATATATGTACATATTCCGCTCTGTTTCCTTTTGAACATTTGGATATTGATACAACTCTCTTCCATAATAAGTACGTAGATTATCACCCAGAAAACTTTCTCTATTATGTTTTACATCATCAATTCTAACAACACTTATAAACTAGCCTAGATGCTTAACAAAACGCGCCCAAGGATGCGCTAGGCCGCCAGCTACTAGTTACATAATAGAATGCGTAGTCGGGTAGGTTAGCATTTTGGCCCGCCGCTGCGGGGACCATTTTGTACTTTCGTAGGAATTCTGATGGCAGGAGAAACGTTTCAAATTCAGAATATCTATAAAAATATTTATACAAAACATTATTGTTTGTTAAAATCATTTAGTGGTCTGTCTAAATTGAGTTTCTAAAAGAGAAGAATATGGTGGAATCAGGGATTACCTTTTCGCTTGCAAATTCCAAAAAAAGATTTTGTTAACTAAAATTTGATTTTTTATATTTTAGAATTATGAACCGAAATATAATAAAACGGAAGGGTTTTCTCTTCTCGTTAAGTACCGATAACGGTAACTTTTACTGAAAATCGATACTTACCGGTTGAGATTGCAATCGCTGGGTGGAATACACTAGCATGCTCCCGCCCGACTCTCCTCGCCACACTCTCCTCTCTCCCACAATCCCCGCGGCCTCGCCCAGATCACCGCCCCGGCTCCCTAGAAATTCGCCCCAGATCGTCGCCCCAGCTCTCGATCCTCGCCCATGCTCTCCATAGAAGGCGAGTCCACGATGCTCGTGTCGTCCCTAAACCCAGCCCCGGCTCTCCGCGTCTGCGACAACCCGATCTCCATGGAAGGCGCGTCCTCTGCCCCTGAAAGGGAATTAGGCTTACACCTATTTTCCTAATTGATTTTGGTGGTTGAATTGCCCAACACAAATAATTGGACTAGCTAGTTTGCTCTAGTCTATAAGTTATACAGGTGCCAAAGGTTCACACTAAGCCAATAAAAAGACCAAGAAATTGGTTCAACAAAGAGAGCAAGGGATAACCGAAGTGTGCCCTGGTCTGGCGCACCGGACTGTCCGGTGTGCCACCGGACAGTGTCCGGTGCACCAGGGGACTCCAAGCTGAACTCTTCACCTTCGGAAATTCTCAGAGGCGCTTCGCTATAATTCACCGGACTGTCCGGTGCACCACCGGACAGTGTCCGGTGCCCCAGAGGAGAGCGACTCTGAACTCACCAGCTTCGGGAATCCGCTCCGCTATAATTCACCGGACATGTCCAGTGCACACCGGACTGTCCGGTGAGCCAGCGGAGCAACGGCTACTTCGCGCGCAACGGTCGACTGCAACGCATTAAATGCGCGCCTGCGCACGCAGAGGAGCAGGGCACGCGCGGGTGGCACATCGGACAGTCTACAGAACTTGTCCGGTGCGCCACCGGACAGCCAGGCGAGCCCACAAGTCAGAGCTCCAACGGTCGGAACCCAACGGCCTGGTGACGTGGCTGGCGCACCGAACAGTGTCCGGTGGCGCAGCGGACTGTCCAATGCGCCATGCGACAGCAGCCTCCACCAAACGGCTAGTTTGGTGGTTGGGGTTATAAATACCCCAATCATCCCCACATTCAAGTCATCCAAGTTTTTCACCTTCCAACTACTTACAAGAGCTAAGCATTCAATACAAGACACACCCAAGTGATCAAATCCTCTCCCAATTCCACACAAGGCTTTAGAGATTAGTGAGAGAGATTTGTTGTGTTCTTTTGAGCTCTTACGCTTGGATTGCTTCCTTCTTTCATTCTTTCTTGCGATCATCTCATTTGTAAGCAAGGCAAGAGACACCAATTGTGTGGTGGTCCTTGCGGGAAGTTTGATTCCCAATTGATTTGAGAAGAGAAGCTCACTCGGTCCGATGGACCGTTTGAGAGAGGGAAAGGGTTGAAAGAGACCCGGTCTTTGTGACCACCTCAATGGGGAGTAGGTTTGCAAGAACCGAACCTCGGTAAAACAAATCCGCGTGTCACACTCTTTATTCGCTTGCGATTTGTTTTGCACCCTCTCTCTCGGACTCATTTATATTTCTAACGCTAACCCGACTTGTAGTTGTGATTAAGTTGTTAAATTTCAGATTCGCCCTATTCACCCCCCTCTAGGCGACTTTCAATTGGTATCGGAGCCCGGTATTTCATTAGAGCCTAACCGCTCGAAGTGATGTCGGGAGATCACGCCAAGAAGGAGATGGAGACCGACGACAAGCCCACTACAAGCCACGGGAAGGCTTCATCGGAAGAGTCCCGCAGCAAAGGGAAGGGGAAGGAGAAGAAATCCCCTTCCCACAAGTCACATCGGAGTGGCGACAAGAAAAAGAAGATGAGGAAGGTGGTCTACTACGAGACCGATATCTCATCACCTTCCACCTCCGGCTCCGACGCGCCGTCCGTCACTTCTAAGCGCCATGAGTGCAAGAAGTTTAGTAAGATCCCCTTACGCTATCCTCGCATTCCTAAACATACGCCTTTACTTTCCGTCCCATTAGGCAAACCACCAACGTTTGACGGTGAAGATTATGCTAGGTGGAGTGATTTAATGCGATTTCATCTAACCTCACTCCACAAAAGTATATGGGATGTTGTTGAGTTTGGTGTACAGGTACCATCCGTAGGGGATGAGGATTATGATGTAACACCCGGATTTTAGGGGTCCAAAACCCGGGGTTAACATAAACACCAGGTATGCTGGGACCAAGTCTCAAACATATGATGTATAGTGGCACAGGATCGAATGTCACAACTTTATATATAACAGGAGTTCTATACAAATAAATAGTTACATTATAAGGAGACAACGGTCCAGCAACCCAAAGTTGACTGGGAGACGACGACCTAGACCACTCACGAACTCATCGCAGCATCTTCCATGAGCATCATCCTGCAGTACCTGGTCTTGACCTGTGGTGTATGTGAGACAGCAAGAGTGAGCTCACATACGTTCATCGCTCAACAAGTTGTGGGGAATAATGTGCATGAACTCGCCAAAGGTGGGAGCTCATAAAGTGTAAGGCTTACCAAGGAAGATGGTTAGAGCTGAGCATTGCTTTTAAAGTTGGTCAAAATTTTATTAGCAGTTACTAAGTATAAGTAAATACCAAACCCAATTAAGTAATAGAACAAAAGTAACAACATCACCTGCGATGCAATGCATATGACAAATTGAATTTAGTTCCATAAATTAATCATGTGAGTGTCCGAGCTGCTCATGACCGTGAGCACGGCTAGTATACCAGTTTTACACTCTGCAGAGGTTGCGCATCTTTACCCACAAGTCGTGTATCCCATGTCGCCAGGGTTTGCAAGGCCCTTAGACACTTCCGAGGTGAATGGCTAGGGATCCACTACGAGGCCTTTACAAAGTTCCACTAGCTTCCGAAAACCCGCTACAGTTTATAGGAAGATCCAGTACAGGAATCCCTTGCAGGACCGCCATCACAGCAAAATCCTCCCGAGGGCCTCCCCAGGAATCCCTTGCAGGACCGCCATCACAGCAAAATCCTCCCGAGGGCCTTCCCAGGAATCCCTTGCAGGACCGCCATCACAGCAAAATCCTCCCGAGGGCACTTCCCGCACTGACCTCTCCCCTACTGCCCTTGCCCCTTTCGGGTAAGGTAGTCTTCCACTAGCTTTCCTAATTAATCAGCCAAGGGCGTCCCATTAAACCCTTGTGGTAGCACTGTTTTCCCGGGTGGTTCTCCATGTTCCAATTAACATAATGATCTCAATATGAACAATAAATAATAACTGATAACAAAAGTGTAACCATGAATAGTGTATCTCCATACCCAAAACCACATATAGCACTAGCAAGTACTACCCAGAAAGTTCAGTGGTGAACAAGGTATAAAGATAATCAAACTAGGTAACCTGTTGGGTCCCATCAAAATTAACCTATGCAGATCATTATGATTAATCAGAACATGAGTGGGTAAAAAGAAGTGATCAAGGGCACAACTTGCCTGGGCCTTGAGAATCCAGGTACCAGGATGATCTTCAGATGGCACGTGACCTCACTGCTAGTCGTAGCAATTCAAACAAACATGGTATAGGCAAAATTAACATTACACCAAACATAAGAACAAAATACACATTAATAATATACATATTAAAATAAGATCACAGGAAAAAGAATTATTAATTTTTGAGTTATAGAATTCAAGTTATGAATTTCCTAAGATTTAAGGTGATTATAATAGGATTACATGATAAATTTATTTTCTAACAGAGTTCATGTCAAAACAGTGATTCTAAATGATAGAGAATATTATTACAAAATTTTAGGAATTGGAATGACTCAATTTGGAGCTAAAATGAATTTTCTATGCATTTTACAAGTTTCTAGATTTGTTTTTGTAAAAAATGAATTTCTAATATTAATTTCTCTGTTTTTAATACTCTCGGGACTGGGCGTCAAATTCCAGAAAACTCAGGGGCCACGGAGTAAGTTTTCCGTGACACAGTGAATAGTAATAGGTGGACGGCGGGTTTATTTCTTTAGAACTCAGGGACTCTTTAGCAATTGTGACACGGCGAAGGGGTATCGTGATCTCAGGGCCGCCCGATCTTGAATCAAGGGACCAGATTAGATCTTCCCCCCGACCGAACCGGTACGCGCCGTGAGTCGCACGATTAGAGATCAACGGCCCACGAATGCCCACGATCCAAACTACCCCGAACCACACGATTGAAGTTCGACGGCTCGGATTTAAAATGACGAAGGGGTACGCCCCGATCTAATCGTGGCCGTTGAATAAGATCCAACGGTCACAAGTGATCGTCTATCCTTTGATCCCCCCGACGGCACACCGTGCCTTGCCGCGGCGAGCCATCACCGGAGCGGCCCCGAATCCGCCCACCCGAGAGCTGATTCGCCAAATTAGTCGGTGCAAAATGGAATTGGGGAGATGACAAATACAGAGGTGGGATTCTTACCGAGGATTAGGTCACCGGGAGGCCTGCCCACGGCGCACGGCGGAGGTCGAAGTGCGACGAGCAATTGCTCGAGTCCCGGCGGCGTTCGACACAAATCAATGGCACAGACGGCTTTCCCAGGTAGAAGCGACACTCCACGACCCGATTTCGAGAGCCGAGGCCCCCCGACGACGGCTGTCCTCGGCGGCGGCGCTTCTCGGTGTTTTTCGTTCGATGCTATGGACGAGAGGAGATGGCTGGTCTTATAGGCAGTCCCGCGAAGATCTCGGCGGGGTTGGAGTCTTGGAGGTCGGGTCGCGGACTCCGTTGCCCGAGATCCCCGGCGGCGGGTGCGGAGGAGCTGTTGTCTCCCCGCCGCGAGCGGACTTCGTAGAGGGAAGACCGAGCTGACAGCCCCGGCCCAGGTGACAGCGAGAGAGGAAGGGAATAGGGCTGACAACGTGGGTCCCAGTTGTAAGCGACAGGCGCGAGGCGAGCGGAGGCCGGTGGCTGTCCGGGCGGCCCGCGATGTCAGTGGAGGTTCGCGCGCGCGGGCGTGGGAAGTGACTGACGAGCTGGCCCCGCGTGTAAGTGACCGGATCAGAAGCAAGCGCGGCGAAGACTGGAGCGTGGGCCCCACCTGTCGGCGCCGGGGCAAGGTTAATGGGCTCGCTCGGGTGTGATTTCGGGATTGGGCCGAATTGCAGGTAGCCGGCCCAGGTAAGGTTTTTATTCTTTTTCTTTTTATTTTCTATTTTCTTTTCCCATCATTTTCTTATTTCCCAATTTCCAAAACATTATGATATTTTGTTCAAATTTCTTCTACCAATCCCCAATCCAAAATTTGGGTGTTACAAATCCTACCCCCCTTAAAAATAATCTCGTCCCCGAGATTAGTAAGAGGATGTAGAAGAAATTGTTTGTAGTCTATGGGTTAGTTTCTAATTGATTTTAATACCAAAACTCTTCTCTCTTTTTTTTATATCACAAATTATCAGGTGATTAGAAAAGCATGGGTATATATGGGTATAGCCACTTTATTATGCAGGATAAATGATATCTTTAAAGCATATATAGTTTTGGGTAAGGAGTGGGGTAAGAAAAGACTCCATCCAAGATTTGTGGATCTTGACTCCGTTGGCGATTCAACTTGATCTTTGAAGTCTTGAGTTGATGCTTTATCCTTCTTTGACGTGGTTGGTCTTCTTTGGCCTTTCTTCTTGGAGTTGCCATCCGAGTTAAGGACATATGGTTAAGATATATGTGGTAAGATAGACTACATGATATAGGTCAAAATCTGGTTTGATGTCAGGTGGCGGTTGATAGATTATGCAATCCATTAAGACTTTATTGATTGGGTAAGTTATATAACTTGTTATATAGATCGAGTTGTTGTGTATGGCCAAGTTGATATAAGTCTCCAAATTAGGCTTAAGTGATTTAGGAGTATGGCCTTATCCTGGTACCAGCATTAAGTAACTCACACTAGATTAGATCCTATTTAATTAGATACGATCGAGATTAGACTAGTTTATGTTAGATAGATTTATCAGGGTAAGATATATCTTGTTAGGATATGATAGAATCTTTTGAGATAAGATGGGGTATACGGTGTAGGTAGGTCAGAAGCTCTATTAGGTTAACACTGAGGGATTATGCAACTATCGGATGGGTAAGGTAGTTGCATATGTATATGGTCAAGTTAATCTAGGCATCAATTTAGCTTAAATCATTTTTATAGGAGTGAGGTCTAATCCATTTCACTGGTACTGACTAATTTATTAAATAACTCACTTTAGATTGGATCATATTTAGATTAGATAGAATCTGGATTAGGTTGGATATAACTAGATTAGACTAGATAATATCTAATTACTTTGGATTAGATCCTGGTTGTTACTAGGGTGGGGTGAATATGCTTATTAGGGCAAGATGAATCCATAAGGATAAGATAGAATCTTTTAAGATAAGATAGATCTATGAGTGTAGGATAGAATTTCTTTAAGATGAGATGAATCTATTAAGATAGGGGAGAATCTTTTAAGATAAGATGAATTGATTAGAATGAAAGCTTTTAGGATAAGATAAATCTCTTAAGCTAGATAGGTTCCAAATGGGATAATTTAGGTTGCCTAGTTATTTTATAAATATATTTTTATACCTATGTGTATATGCAGATGTAATTGTGGACATTACTCCACAACCCATCACACTCAATCAAAGATCCAAATCAGACATGTATCATAATAACAAACATTCAAGTACATAAACACTTATAAAAATAGTTTTGTTTTTGTTCCTAGGATTAGGTCTCCTATTCCTAAAGGTCACTTTAGGCACAGGATTTCAAAGTGTGAAATCCAAGTTTGTCTTTAGAAGGAAAAGGTAAGGATAATCAGAGCAAAGCGGAATTAGATGAGAAAAGATTAAGAAAAGTTTAGAAAAGAATCAGAGTAGCAAAGGTAAGTAGATAATGGTTGTCCAGTTCTGTCTAGGTTTCGTCCTACAGTCAACATTCCTCTGATACCACTTCTGTAACACCCGGATTTTAGGGGTCCAAAACCCGGGGTTAACATAAACACCAGGTATGCTGGGACCAAGTCTCAAACATATGATGTATAGTGGCACAGGATCGAATGTCACAACTTTATATATAACAGGAGTTCTATACAAATAAATAGTTACATTATAAGGAGACAACGGTCCAGCAACCCAAAGTTGACTGGGAGACGACGACCTAGACCACTCACGAACTCATCGCAGCATCTTCCATGAGCATCATCCTGCAGTACCTGGTCTTGACCTGTGGTGTATGTGAGACAGCAAGAGTGAGCTCACATACGTTCATCGCTCAACAAGTTGTGGGGAATAATGTGCATGAACTCGCCAAAGGTGGGAGCTCATAAAGTGTAAGGCTTACCAAGGAAGATGGTTAGAGCTGAGCATTGCTTTTAAAGTTGGTCAAAATTTTATTAGCAGTTACTAAGTATAAGTAAATACCAAACCCAATTAAGTAATAGAACAAAAGTAACAACATCACCTGCGATGCAATGCATATGACAAATTAAATTTAGTTCCATAAATTAATCATGTGAGTGTCCGAGCTGCTCATGACCGTGAGCACGGCTAGTATACCAGTTTTACACTCTGCAGAGGTTGCGCATCTTTACCCACAAGTCGTGTATCCCATGTCGCCAGGGTTTGCAAGGCCCTTAGACACTTCCGAGGTGAATGGCTAGGGATCCACTACGAGGCCTTTACAAAGTTCCACTAGCTTCCGAAAACCCGCTACAGTTTATAGGAAGATCCAGTACAGGAATCCCTTGCAGGACCGCCATCACAGCAAAATCCTCCCGAGGGCCTCCCCAGGAATCCCTTGCAGGACCGCCATCACAGCAAAATCCTCCCGAGGGCCTTCCCAGGAATCCCTTGCAGGACCGCCATCACAGCAAAATCCTCCCGAGGGCACTTCCCGCACTGACCTCTCCCCTACTGCCCTTGCCCCTTTCGGGTAAGGTAGTCTTCCACTAGCTTTCCTAATTAATCAGCCAAGGGCGTCCCATTAAACCCTTGTGGTAGCACTGTTTTCCCGGGTGGTTCTCCATGTTCCAATTAACATAATGATCTCAATATGAACAATAAATAATAACTGATAACAAAAGTGTAACCATGAATAGTGTATCTCCATACCCAAAACCACATATAGCACTAGCAAGTACTACCCAGAAAGTTCAGTGGTGAACAAGGTATAAAGATAATCAAACTAGGTAACCTGTTGGGTCCCATCAAAATTAACCTATGCAGATCATTATGATTAATCAGAACATGAGTGGGTAAAAAGAAGTGATCAAGGGCACAACTTGCCTGGGCCTTGAGAATCCAGGTACCAGGATGATCTTCAGATGGCACGTGACCTCACTGCTAGTCGTAGCAATTCAAACAAACATGGTATAGGCAAAATTAACATTACACCAAACATAAGAACAAAATACACATTAATAATATACATATTAAAATAAGATCACAGGAAAAAGAATTATTAATTTTTGAGTTATAGAATTCAAGTTATGAATTTCCTAAGATTTAAGGTGATTATAATAGGATTACATGATAAATTTATTTTCTAACAGAGTTCATGTCAAAACAGTGATTCTAAATGATAGAGAATATTATTACAAAATTTTAGGAATTGGAATGACTCAATTTGGAGCTAAAATGAATTTTCTATGCATTTTACAAGTTTCTAGATTTGTTTTTGTAAAAAATGAATTTCTAATATTAATTTCTCTGTTTTTAATACTCTCGGGACTGGGCGTCAAATTCTAGAAAACTCAGGGGCCACGGAGTAAGTTTTCCGTGACACAGTGAATAGTAATAGGTGGACGGCGGGTTTATTTCTTTAGAACTCAGGGACTCTTTAGCAATTGTGACACGGCGAAGGGGTATCGTGATCTCAGGGCCGCCCGATCTTGAATCAAGGGACCAGATTAGATCTTCCCCCCGACCGAACCGGTACGCGCCGTGAGTCGCACGATTAGAGATCAACGGCCCACGAATGCCCACGATCCAAACTACCCCGAACCACACGATTGAAGTTCGACGGCTCGGATTTAAAATGACGAAGGGGTACGCCCCGATCTAATCGTGGCCGTTGAATAAGATCCAACGGTCACAAGTGATCGTCTATCCTTTGATCCCCCCGACGGCACACCGTGCCTTGCCGCGGCGAGCCATCACCGGAGCGGCCCCGAATCCGCCCACCCGAGAGCTGATTCGCCAAATTAGTCGGTGCAAAATGGAATTGGGGAGATGACAAATACAGAGGTGGGATTCTTACCGAGGATTAGGTCACCGGGAGGCCTGCCCACGGCGCACGGCGGAGGTCGAAGTGCGACGAGCAATTGCTCGAGTCCCGGCGGCGTTCGACACAAATCAATGGCACAGACGGCTTTCCCAGGTAGAAGCGACACTCCACGACCCGATTTCGAGAGCCGAGGCCCCCCGACGACGGCTGTCCTCGGCGGCGGCGCTTCTCGGTGTTTTTCGTTCGATGCTATGGACGAGAGGAGATGGCTGGTCTTATAGGCAGTCCCGCGAAGATCTCGGCGGGGTTGGAGTCTTGGAGGTCGGGTCGCGGACTCCGTTGCCCGAGATCCCCGGCGGCGGGTGCGGAGGAGCTGTTGTCTCCCCGCCGCGAGCGGACTTCGTAGAGGGAAGACCGAGCTGACAGCCCCGGCCCAGGTGACAGCGAGAGAGGAAGGGAATAGGGCTGACAACGTGGGTCCCAGTTGTAAGCGACAGGCGCGAGGCGAGCGGAGGCCGGTGGCTGTCCGGGCGGCCCGCGATGTCAGTGGAGGTTCGCGCGCGCGGGCGTGGGAAGTGACTGACGAGCTGGCCCCGCGTGTAAGTGACCGGATCAGAAGCAAGCGCGGCGAAGACTGGAGCGTGGGCCCCACCTGTCGGCGCCGGGGCAAGGTTAATGGGCTCGCTCGGGTGTGATTTCGGGATTGGGCCGAATTGCAGGTAGCCGGCCCAGGTAAGGTTTTTATTCTTTTTCTTTTTATTTTCTATTTTCTTTTCCCATCATTTTCTTATTTCCCAATTTCCAAAACATTATGATATTTTGTTCAAATTTCTTCTACCAATCCCCAATCCAAAATTTGGGTGTTACATATGATGAGGACGAAGTGGCCCAAATTCAACACTTCAACTCCCAAGCCTCAACTATACTCCTCGCCTCTCTAAGTCGAGAGGAGTATAATAAGGTGCAAGGGTTGAAAGGTGCTAAGGAGATTTGGGACACGCTAAAGATCGCGCACGAAGGAGACGAGGTGACCAAGATCACCAAGTGGGAAACGATCGAGGGGGAGCTCGGTCTCTTCCGACTTCGCCAAGGGGAGGAGCCACAAGACATGTACAACCGGCTCAAAACCTTGGTGAACCAAGTGCGCAACCTCGGGAGCAAAAAATGGGATGACCACGAAATGGTTAAGGTTATTCTAAGATCACTTGTCTTCCTTAATCCTACTCAAGTTCAATTAATTCGTGGGAATCCTAGATATGCACTAATGACTCCTGAGGAAGTAATCGGGAATTTTGTGAGCTTTGAATTAATGATCAAAGGCTCAAAGAAGATCAACGAGCTTGACGACCCCTCCACGTCCGAAGCACAACCGGTCGCATTCAAGGCGACGGAAGAAAAGAAGGAGGAATCTACTCCAAGTCGAACACTCATCGACGCCTCCAAGCTCGACAACGAGGAGATGGCGCTCATCATCAAGAGCTTCCGTCAAATCCTCAAGCAAAGGAGGGGGAAAGATTACAAGCCCCGCTCCAAGAAAGTTTGCTACAAGTGTGGTAAGCCCGGTCACTTTATAGCAAAATGCCCTATTTCTAGTGACAGGGGCAACGACAAGAAGGGGAGAAGAAAGGAGAAGAAGAAGTACTACAAGAAGAAGGGCGGCGATGCCCATGTTTGCCGGGAATGGGACTCCGACGAGAGCTCCACCGACTCCTCCGACGACGAGGACGCCGCAAACATCGACGTCACCAAGGGACTTCTCTTCCCCAACGTCGGCCACAAGTGCCTCATGGCAAAGGATGGCAAAAGGAAGAAGGTAAAATCAAGATCCTCCACCAAATATGAAACCTCTAGTGATGAGGATAATGCTAGTAATGAGGAGGATAACTTGTGCATTCTTTTTGCCAACTTAAACATGCAACAAAAAGAAAAATTAAATGAATTGATTAGTGCTATTCATGAGAAGGATGATCTCTTGGGCACCCAAGAGGACTTCCTTATTAAAGAAAACAAAAGGCATGTTAAGGTTAAAAATGCTTATGCTCTAGAAGTAGAAAAATGTGAAAAACTATCTAGTGAGCTAAGCACTTGCCATGAGACTATTAACAACCTTAGACATGAGAATGCTAGTTTAATTGCTAAGGTTGATTCAAATGCTTGTGATGTTCCAATTCTCAATCTTAGAAATGATAATGATGATTTGCTTGCTAAGATTGAAAAATTGAACATGTCTCTTGCTAGCCTTAGAAATGAAAATGAAAAATTGATTGCTAAGGCTAAAGATTTTGATGTTTGCAACGCTACCATTTCTGACCTTAGAAGTAAAAATGATATATTGCATGCTAAGATTGTAGAATTAAAATCTTGCAAACCCTCTACATCTACTATTGAGCATACTTCCATTTGCACTAGATGTAGAGACATTAATGTTGATGCTATCCATGACCACCTAGCTTTAATTAAGAAACAAAATGATCACATAGCTCAACTTAATGCTAAAATTAATGAGCATGACTTAGAAAATGAAACATTTAAATTTGCTAGAAGCATGCTCTATAGTGGGAGACGCCCGAGCATCAAGGATGGCATTGGCTTCCAAAAGGGGGACAATGTCAAACTTAATGCCCCTCCTAAAAGATTATCTAACTTTGTTAAGGGCAAGGCTCCCATGCCTCAGGATAACGAGGGTTACATTTTATACCCTGCCGGTTATCCCGAGAGCAAAATTAGGAGAATTCATTCTAGGAAGTCTCACTCTGGCCCTAACCATGCTTTTATGTATAAGGGTGAGACATCTAGTTCTAGGCAACCAACCCGTGCTAAGTTGCCTAAGAAGAGAACTCCTAGTGCATCAAATGAACATTTCATTTCATTTAAAACTTTTGATGCATCTTATGTGTTAACTAATAAATCCGGCAAGGTAGTTGCCAAATATGTTGGGGGCAAGCACAAGGGGTCAAAAAATTGTGTTTGGGTACCCAAAGTTCTTGTGTCTAATGCCAAAGGACCCAAAACCATTTGGGTACCTAAAGTCAAGAACTAAAATTGTTTTGTAGGTTTATGCATCCGGGGACTCAAGTTGGATCATCGACAACGGGTGCACAAACCACATGACAGGGGAGAAGAAGATGTTCTCCTCCTTTGAGAAAAACCAAGATCCCCAACGAGCTATCACATTCGGGGATGGAAACCAAGGTTTGGTCAAAGGATTGGGTAAAATTGCTATATCTCCTGACCATTCAATTTCCAATGTTTTTCTTGTAGATTCCTTAGATTACAATTTGCTTTCCGTTTCGCAATTATGTCAAATGGGCTACAACTGTCTTTTTACTGATGTAGGTGTCACTGTCTTTAGAAGAAGTGATGATTCAATAGCATTTAAGGGAGTGTTAGAGGGTCAGCTATACTTGGTAGATTTTGATAGAGCTGAACTCGACACTTGCTTAATTGCTGAGACTAACATGGGTTGGCTATGGCACCGCCGACTAGCCCATGTTGGGATGAAGAATCTTCATAAGCTTCTAAAGGGAGAGAACATTTTAGGATTAACAAATGTTCATTTTGAGAAAGACAGGATTTGTAGCGCATGCCAAGCAGGGAAGCAAGTTGGTGCTCATCATCCACATAAGAACATCATGATGACTGACAGGCCACTGGAGCTCCTACACATGGACCTATTCGGCCCGATAGCTTACATAAGCATTGGCGGGAGTAAGTATTGTCTAGTTATTGTGGATGATTATTCTCGCTTCACTTGGGTATTCTTTTTGCAGGAAAAATCTCATACCCAAGAGACCTTAAAGGGATTCTTAAGACGGGCTCAAAATGAGTTCGGCTTAAGGATCAAAAAGATTAGAAGCGACAACGGGACGGAGTTCAAGAACTCTCAAATTGAAGGCTTCCTTGAGGAGGAGGGAATCAAGCATGAGTTTTCTTCTCCCTACACCCCACAACAAAATGGTGTAGTGGAGAGGAAGAATAGAACACTATTGGATATGGCAAGAACCATGCTTGATGAATACAAGACTTCGGATCGATTTTGGGCCAAGGCGGTCAACACCGCCTGCTACGCCATCAACCGGTTGTATCTACACCGAATCCTCAAGAAGACATCATACGAACTCCTAACCGGTAAAAAGCCCAATATTTCATATTTTAGAGTCTTTGGTAGCAAATGTTTATTCTTGTTAAAAGAGGTAGAAAATCTAAATTTGCTCCTAAGGCTGTAGAAGGCTTTTTACTAGGATATGATTCAAACACAAGGGCATATAGAGTCTTTAACAAGTCCTCTGGACAAGTTGAAGTTTCTTGTGATGTTGTGTTTGATGAGACTAACGGCTCTTAAGTAGAGCAAGTTGATCTTGATGAGATAGGTGATGAAGAGGCTCCATGCATCGCGCTAAGGAACATGTCCATTGGGGATGTGTGTCCTAAGGAATCCGAAGAGCCTCCAAATGCACAAGATCAACCATCCTCCTCCACGCAAGCATCTCCACCAACTCAAAATGAGGATGAGGCTCAAGTTGATGAAGGAGAAGATCAAAGAGATGAGCCACCTCAAGATGACGGCAATGATCAAGGGGGAGATGCAAATGATCAAGACAAGGAGGATGAAGAACCAAGGCCGCCACACCCAAGAGTCCACCAAGCAATCCAACAAGATCACCCCGTCGACACCATCCTCGGCGACATTCATAAGGGGGTAACCACTAGATCTCGTGTTGCTCATTTTTGTCAACATTACTCTTTTGTTTCCTCTATTGAGCCACATAGGGTAGAGGAATCACTTCAAGATTCGGATTGGGTGGTGGCAATGCAAGAGGAGCTCAACAACTTCACTAGGAATGAGGTATGACATTTAGTTCCATGTCCTAATCAAAATGTTGTAGGAACCAAATGGGTGTTCCGCAACAAGCAAGACAAGCATGGTGTGGTGACAAGGAACAAAGCTCGACTTGTGGCCAAAGGATACTCCCAAGTCGAAGGTTTGGATTTCGGTGAAACCTATGCACCCGTAGCTAGGCTTGAGTCAATTCGCATATTATTAGCCTATGCTACTTACCATGGCTTCAAGCTTTATCAAATGGACGTGAAGAGTGCCTTCCTCAATGGACCAATCAAAGAAGAGGTCTATGTTGAGCAACCTCCCGGCTTTGAAGATAGTGAGTACCCTAACCATGTTTATAAACTCTCTAAGGCGCTTTATGGCCTCAAGCAAGCCCCAAGAGCATGGTATGAATGCCTTAGAGATTTCCTTATCACTAATGGATTCAAAGTCGGAAAGGCTGATCCTACACTCTTTACCAAAACACTTGAAAATGATTTGTTTGTATGCCAAATTTATGTTGATGATATTATATTTGGGTCTACTAACGAATCTATATGTGAAGAGTTGTCACACCCGAATTTTAGGGGTCCAAAACCCGGGCGCGAACATAATCACCAGGTGTGCTGGGACCAAGTCTCACACATATGATGAATCATGGCACATGATCGAATGTCACATCTTTACTATATAATAAGAGTTCTGTACAAAATAAATAATTACATTATAAGGAGACAACGGTCCAGCAACCCAAAGTTGACTGGGAGACGATGGCCTAGACCTCTCACGAACACATCACAGCATCCTCCAAGCGCCTCATCCTGTGGTACCTGCTCTTGACCTGTGGGGGGTGTGAGACAGCAAGAGTGAGCTCACATACGTTCATCGCTCAACAAGTTGTGGGGAATAATGTGCATGAACTCGCCAAAGGTGGGAGCTCACGTGAAGTGTAAGGCTTACCAAAGAGGATGGTTAGAGCTGAGCATTGCTTTTAAAGTTGGTCAAAATTTTATTAGCAATTACTAAGTATAAGTAAATACCAACCCAATTAAATAGTAGAACAGAAGTAACAACATCACCTGCGATGCAATGCATATGACAAATTGAATTTAAGTTCCATAAATTAATCATGTGAGGGTCCGAGCTGCTCATGACCGTGAGCACGGCTAGTATACCAGTTTTACACTCTGTAGAGGTTGCGCATCTTTACCCACAAGTCATGTTACCCATCTGCCAAGGGATCACGACTTCCCATACACCTCTACCGAGGAGGCGAGGCAGGGTAACACTACGAGGCCTTTACAAAGTTCCACTAGCTTCAGAAAACCCGCTACAGTTTATAGGAAGCTCCAATGCAGGGATCCCTCGCATGACCGCCATCGCAGCAAAATCATCCCAAGGACCTCCCTACACTGACCACTCCCCTACTGCCCTTGCCCCTTTCGGGTAAGGTAGTCTTCCACTAGCTTTCCTAATTAATCAGCCAAGGGCGTCCCATTAAACCCTTGTGGTAGCACTGTTTTCCCGGGTGGTCGCTCCATGTTCCAATTAACATAATGATCTTATCATGAACAATAATAATAAACATATAATAAAAGTGTGATCATGAATAATGTATCTTCATACCCAAAACCACATAAAGCACTAGCAAGTACTACCCAAAAAGTTCAGTGGTAAACAAGGTATAAAGATAGACAAACTAGGGTAACCTATTGGGTCCCATCAAAATTAACCTATGCAGATCATTATGATTAATTAGAACATGAGTGGGTAAAAAGAAGTGATCAAGGGCACAACTTGCCTGGGACTTGAGATTCCAGGTACCAGGATGATCTTCAGACGACTCGTGACCTCACGCTAGTCGTAGCAATAAAACAAACATGGTATAGACAAAATTAACATCACACCAACATGAGTACAAACTGAATAATGATAATCTACACGTTGCCAAGATCGTGGGAACAAGAACCACTAAAATTGGAGTTACGGTTGTTAAGTTATGAATTTCCGAAATTATTAAGCACTTAGAATAGAATAAATCAAGTGGATAATTTTTATCTAGGTGTCATGACCAAACAGGGTTACAAGATGATAAACAATATCAATATAAAATTTTTGCAATTGGAATGGACTAAAAAGGAACTAAGATGAATTTTCTATGAATTAAATGGGTTTCTGCAATTATTTTTATATTAAAAATCGATTTCTAAATCTCTTTTCCTGTTTTCTTTAATTACTGGACTGGGCGCACTATTATCAGAAACTGCAGGGGCTAACACGCAAAATTGCCCAAGACTCAGATTAACCTATAGATGGACGGCAGGTTGATTCCACAAAACCCCAAGGGCTCCTATGTAAAAGAGGTTCTGCGAAGGGGGATCAGTGAAGATCGGTCGCCCGATCACTGATCAAGGGCCCAGATTAAATCTCACATCCCTGCGAACCGGTACGACACATGGGCCGATGGATCCGAGATCCACGCCTAATATCTATCCACGCCACTTATCAGATCAGAGCCCCCGGATCCACGATCGACGGTCCAGAGTGAGACATCGAACCGGTATGCGCAGATTTAATCCCACGCGCCCATCCATCAATCAACGGCCACAGTCATCTCCCCAACCCCGATACGCGACCACGGCGGCGCCACTGTTGCCCTCAACGGAGACACGCCGGAGTCACGCAATCAGGCGCTGCTATGCGTAGTTTCTATGCCTGAACCCCAAAATCGAGTGCGGGGCAAACAATGAACTCAATAGATGTATGTATACCGGGTATTAGGGTGTCCAGCTACTTCGACCACGACCAATGGCGGCACTACGGCGCGGTTGAGATCCGACGAGCAATTACCGGCCGACCGCCGACCCAACTACCGCCCTACCGGTGTAACATGATGCTACGGATGTAAGTATCAGGTCTGTGCACTTACCAGAGGTCAGGGTAAGGATGGTGAGCTTGGCCTCGGCACGGGGCGGAAACGGTGGTGCTCTCCAATGTCGGCGAGAAATCCCGAGCTCCGCCAAGCACCGAGAACGTGTGGCGCCCCCGAGTGTGTGAACAGCTGGACGAGAGGGGGGGTTGATGGGTACTTTTATAGAGCAAGGGAAAGAGTCCGCGCCGAGGAGGTCGGTAGGTGGGCGGCGTAGAAACCGACTTCTGTTATGAGGATGGCGGCAACAATTTCATTGAGCTGCGGACTTGGGAAGGGATGAGTCCGACAGGTGGGTCCCGATGCGTAGTGAACCAACGCGAGCGCGCGCCTGAAGGACCCCATCCGACCGGTGGACCCCGCGTGACAGAGGGAGCGGGAGGAGCTGGGCCAAGCAGGAAGAAATGTCATGGTGGGCCGAATGAGGTGTAGTGGCCCAGCTGGCTTTTCTTTCTCTTTTTCTTTTATGTTTTTTTCCTTTTTAGTTTTGAATCCAGATTTGAATTCAAATGTTGTTGTGAAGTTCATGCTTAAGTGAATTATTCATATTCAAGCACTAGTATAAAAAGGTGCATTTATTTCATATTTATATATATATATATCTTCCTTATATTTATATAATATTTCTTTAATTCTCTTTCTATATTATTCCCTTAACTCATTTCTGAATTAGGATACACTTTAATTTGAACATCTCTACTTATTAACCCTAAATGCACAATCAACAAACTCCAACATGATGCACATTATTTTATTTTTAGTATCATTTGTTTTAGTTAATCTCTCTTACTATGAATACTCTTGTTGTGATAAATATATGACACACAAAAATAGGAGATCAACTATATTCTCCATGTATACATTTTTGGGCATTACAAATCCTACCCCCTTAAAAAGAATCTCGTCCTCGAGATTTGTATGAAAAGAGGTTCAAAAAGATTGGTTGTAATTCAGCTTTTAGTTTATAATTGGTTCAAAAATCCAGAGTTTTTTTTATATATATAGTCAATAGTGGGTAAATAGGAGGGCGTAGGTATCTAGCTACTTATCAGGTAGGATATAAAAGATAGATAGGTTAGGGCAAGAATATCCTAGGGTAAGAAAGTTTACGGTGAGAAAGGACTCCTTGTTGGGTGGTAATGCATCTGAAGATCGAGTTTGACTTCTCTCCTTCCTTGACGTGGTTGATCTTCTTTGGCCTTTCTTCTTGGAGTTGCCATCCGAGTTAAGGACATATAGTTAGGATAGCCGGGGTACACGAGGTGGGTAGGTTTGAACAGAGTTTTTACTTTGCTTTTTGAACAAATGGATTAGGCAACCTATGATGTAGGTTAGGTTGTTGTTTACGGGCGAGTTAGTCCAAGGTATTAATTTAGGGTAAGATATGTTTATAGAATTATGGCCTAACTTTTTTTTTGTCGCCAACATTATCTAACTTATTTAAGTAACTCAATTTGGATTAGATCATGTTAGATTAGGTAGGATCTAGATTAAATTGGAATAAGATAAAATCTTTTCAAGATAAGATGAATCTATTAAGATAAGAGAGAATCTTTTAAGATGAGATGGATCTATTAGACTTGATATATTTTTGTGGGGGGTATTCTAAGTTGGCTAGTTATTTTATCAACATTTTTTTGGCTATATGCATATACAGATGTAATTGTGGACATTACTCCACAACTCATTACACTCAATCAAAGATCCAAATCAAACAAGTATCATAAGAACAAGCATTCATGTGCATAGATATCTATAAAAAAATAGTTTTGTTTTTGTTCCTAAGAGTAGGTCTCATATTCCTAAAGGTCACTTTAGGCACAGGATTTCAAAGTGTGAAATCCACATTTGTCTTTAGAAATAAAAGGTAAGAATAATCAGAGTAAAGCGGAAAAAGATGAGAAGAGATTAAGAAAATTTTAGAAAAGAATCAGAGTAGCAAAGGTAAGTAAGTATTGGTTGTCCAGTTCTATCTAGGTTGCGTCCTACAGTCAACATTCCTCTGATACCACTTCTGTCACACCCGGATTTTAGGGGTCCAAAACCCGGGCGCGAACATAATCACCAGGTGTGCTGGGACCAAGTCTCACACATATGATGAATCATGGCACAGGATCGAATGTCACATCTTTACTATATAATAAGAGTTCTGTACAAAATAAATAATTACATTATAAGGAGACAACGGTCCAGCAACCCAAAGTTGACTGGGAGACGACGGCCTAAACCTCTCACGAACACATCGCAGCATCCTCCAAGCGCCTCATCCTGTGGTACCTGCTCTTGACCTGTGGGGGGGTGTGAGACAGCAAGAGTGAGCTCACATACGTTCATCGCTCAACAAGTTGTGGGGAATAATGTGCATGAACTCGCCAAAGGTGGGAGCTCACGTGAAGTGTAAGGCTTACCAAAGAGGATGGTTAGAGCTGAGCATTGCTTTTAAAGTTGGTCAAAATTTTATTAGCAATTACTAAGTATAAGTAAATACCAACCCAATTAAATAGTAGAACAGAAGTAACAACATCACCTGCGATGCAATGCATATGACAAATTGAATTTAAGTTCCATAGATTAATCATGTGAGGGTCCGAGCTGCTCATGACCGTGAGCACGGCTAGTATACCAGTTTTACACTCTGCAGAGGTTGCGCATCTTTACCCACAAGTCATGTTACCCATCTGCCAAGGGATCGCGACTTCCCATACACCTCTACCGAGGAGGCGAGGCAGGGTAACACTACGAGGCCTTTACAAAGTTCCACTAGCTTCAGAAAACCCGCTACAGTTTATAGGAAGCTCTAATGCAGGGATCCCTCGCATGACCGCCATCGCAGCAAAATCATCCCAAGGACCTCCCTACACTGACCACTCCCCTACTGCCCTTGCCCCTTTCGGGTAAGGTAGTCTTCCACTAGCTTTCCTAATTAATCAGCCAAGGGCGTCCCATTAAACCCTTGTGGTAGCACTGTTTTCCCGGGTGGTCGCTCCATGTTCCAATTAACATAATGATCTTATCATGAACAATAATAATAAACATATAATAAAAGTGTGATCATGAATAATGTATCTTCATACCCAAAACCACATAAAGCACTAGCAAGTACTACCCAAAAAGTTCAGTGGTAAACAAGGTATAAAGATAGACAAACTAGGGTAACCTATTGGGTCCCATCAAAATTAACCTATGCAGATCATTATGATTAATTAGAACATGAGTGGGTAAAAAGAAGTGATCAAGGGCACAACTTGCCTGGGACTTGAGATTCCAGGTACCAGGATGATCTTCAGACGACTCGTGACCTCACGCTAGTCGTAGCAATAAAACAAACATGGTATAGACAAAATTAACATCACACCAACATGAGTACGAACTGAATAATGATAATCTATACATTGCTACAAGATCGTGGGAACGAGAACCACTAAAATCGGAGTTACGGTTGTTAAGTTATGAATTTCCGAAATTATTAAGCACTTAGAATAGAATAAATCAAGTGGATAATTTTTATCTAGGTGTCATGACCAAACAGGGTTACAAGATGATAAACAATATCAATATAAAATTTTTGCAACTGGAATGGACTAAAAAGGAGCTAAGATGAATTTTCTATGAATTAAATGGGTTTATGCAATTATTTTTATATTAAAAATCGATTTCTAAATCTCTTTTCCTGTTTTCTTTAATTACTGGACTGGGCGCACTATTATCATAAACTGCAGGGGCTAACACGCAAAATTGCCCAAGACTCAGATTAACCTATAGATGGACGACGGGTTGATTCCACAAAACCCCGAGGGCTCCTATGTAAAAGAGGTTCTGCGAAGGGGGATCGGTGAAGATCGGCCGCCCGATCACTGATCAAGGGCCCAGATTAAATCTCACATCCCTGCGAACCGGTACGGCACATGGGCCGATGGATCCGAGATCCACGCCTGATATCTATCCACGCCACTTATCAGATCAGAGCCCCCGGATCCACGATCGACGGTCCAGAGTGAGACATCGAACCGGTATGCGCAGATTTAATCCCACGCGCCCATCCATCAATCAACGGCCACATTCATCTCCCCAACCCCGATACGCGACCACGGCGACGCCACTGTTGCCCTCAACGGAGACACGCCGGAGTCACGCAATCAGGCGCTGCTATGCGTAGTTTCTATGCCTGAACCCCAAAATCGAGTGCGGAGCAAACAATGAACTCAATAGATGTATGTATACCGGGTATTAGGGTGTCCAGCTACTTCGACCACGACCAATGGCGGCACTACGGCGCGGTTGAGATCCGACGAGCAATTATCGGCCGACCGCCGACCCAACTACCGCCCTACCGGTGTAACATGATGCTACGGATGTAAGTATCAGGTCTGTGCACTTACCAGAGGTCAGGGTAAGGATGGTGAGCTTGGCCTCGGCACGGGGCAGAAACGGTGGTGCTCTCCAATGTCGGCGAGAAATCCCGAGCTCCGCCAAGCACCGAGAACGTGTGGCGCCCCCGAGTGTGTGAACAGCTGGACGAGAGGGGGGGTTGATGGGTACTTTTATAGAGCAGGGGAAAGAGTCCGCGCCGAGGAGGTCGGTAGGTGGGCGGCGTAGAAACCGACTTCTGTTATGAGGATGGCGGCAACAATTTCATTGAGCTGCGGACTTGGGAAGGGATGAGTCCGACAGGTGGGTCCCGATGCGTAGTGAACCAACGCGAGCGCGCGCCTGAAGGACCCCATCCGACCGGTGGACCCCGCGTGACAGAGGGAGCGGGAGGAGCTGGGCCAAGCAGGAAGAAATGTCATGGTGGGCCGAATGAGGTGTAGTGGCCCAGCTGGCTTTTCTTTCTCTTTTTCTTTTATGTTTTTTTCCTTTTTAGTTTTGAATCCAGATTTGAATTCAAATGTTGTTGTGAAGTTCATGCTTAAGTGAATTATTCATATTCAAGCACTAGTATAAAAAGGTGCATTTATTTCATATTTATATATATATATATCTTCCTTATATTTATATAATATTTCTTTAATTCTCTTTCTATATTATTCCCTTAACTCATTTCTGAATTAGGATACACTTTAATTTGAACATCTCTACTTATTAACCCTAAATGCACAATCAACAAACTCCAACATGATGCACATTATTTTATTTTTAGTATCATTTGTTTTAGTTAATCTCTCTTACTATGAATACTCTTGTTGTGATAAATATATGACACACAAAAATAGGAGATCAACTATATTCTCCATGTATACATTTTTGGGCATTACAAATCCTACCCCCTTAAAAAGAATCTCGTCCTCGAGATTTGTATGAAAAGAGGTTCAAAAAGATTGGTTGTAATTCAGCTTTTAGTTTATAATTGGTTCAAAAATCCAGAGTTTTTTTTATATATATAGTCAATAGTGGGTAAATAGGAGGGCGTAGGTATCTAGCTACTTATCAGGTAGGATATAAAAGATAGATAGGTTAGGGCAAGAATATCCTAGGGTAAGAAAGTTTACGGTGAGAAAGGACTCCTTGTTGGGTGGTAATGCATCTGAAGATCGAGTTTGACTTCTCTCCTTCCTTGACGTGGTTGATCTTCTTTGGCCTTTCTTCTTGGAGTTGCCATCCGAGTTAAGGACATATAGTTAGGATAGCCGGGGTACACGAGGTGGGTAGGTTTGAACAGAGTTTTTACTTTGCTTTTTGAACAAATGGATTAGGCAACCTATGATGTAGGTTAGGTTGTTGTTTACGGGCGAGTTAGTCCAAGGTATTAATTTAGGGTAAGATATGTTTATAGAATTATGGCCTAACTTTTTTTTTGTCGCCAACATTATCTAACTTATTTAAGTAACTCAATTTGGATTAGATCATGTTAGATTAGGTAGGATCTAGATTAAATTGGAATAAGATAAAATCTTTTCAAGATAAGATGAATCTATTAAGATAAGAGAGAATCTTTTAAGATGAGATGGATCTATTAGACTTGATATATTTTTGTGGGGGGTATTCTAAGTTGGCTAGTTATTTTATCAACATTTTTTTTGGCTATATGCATATACAGATGTAATTGTGGACATTACTCCACAACTCATTACACTCAATCAAAGATCCAAATCAAACAAGTATCATAAGAACAAGCATTCATGTGCATAGATATCTATAAAAAAATAGTTTTGTTTTTGTTCCTAAGAGTAGGTCTCATATTCCTAAAGGTCACTTTAGGCACAGGATTTCAAAGTGTGAAATCCACATTTGTCTTTAGAAATAAAAGGTAAGAATAATCAGAGTAAAGCGGAAAAAGATGAGAAGAGATTAAGAAAATTTTAGAAAAGAATCAGAGTAGCAAAGGTAAGTAAGTATTGGTTGTCCAGTTCTATCTAGGTTGCGTCCTACAGTCAACATTCCTCTGATACCACTTCTGTCACACCCGGATTTTAGGGGTCCAAAACCCGGGCGCGAACATAATCACCAGGTGTGCTGGGACCAAGTCTCACACATATGATGAATCATGGCACAGGATCGAATGTCACATCTTTACTATATAATAAGAGTTCTGTACAAAATAAATAATTACATTATAAGGAGACAACGGTCCAGCAACCCAAAGTTGACTGGGAGACGACGGCCTAAACCTCTCACGAACACATCGCAGCATCCTCCAAGCGCCTCATCCTGTGGTACCTGCTCTTGACCTGTGGGGGGGTGTGAGACAGCAAGAGTGAGCTCACATACGTTCATCGCTCAACAAGTTGTGGGGAATAATGTGCATGAACTCGCCAAAGGTGGGAGCTCACGTGAAGTGTAAGGCTTACCAAAGAGGATGGTTAGAGCTGAGCATTGCTTTTAAAGTTGGTCAAAATTTTATTAGCAATTACTAAGTATAAGTAAATACCAACCCAATTAAATAGTAGAACAGAAGTAACAACATCACCTGCGATGCAATGCATATGACAAATTGAATTTAAGTTCCATAGATTAATCATGTGAGGGTCCGAGCTGCTCATGACCGTGAGCACGGCTAGTATACCAGTTTTACACTCTGCAGAGGTTGCGCATCTTTACCCACAAGTCATGTTACCCATCTGCCAAGGGATCGCGACTTCCCATACACCTCTACCGAGGAGGCGAGGCAGGGTAACACTACGAGGCCTTTACAAAGTTCCACTAGCTTCAGAAAACCCGCTACAGTTTATAGGAAGCTCTAATGCAGGGATCCCTCGCATGACCGCCATCGCAGCAAAATCATCCCAAGGACCTCCCTACACTGACCACTCCCCTACTGCCCTTGCCCCTTTCGGGTAAGGTAGTCTTCCACTAGCTTTCCTAATTAATCAGCCAAGGGCGTCCCATTAAACCCTTGTGGTAGCACTGTTTTCCCGGGTGGTCGCTCCATGTTCCAATTAACATAATGATCTTATCATGAACAATAATAATAAACATATAATAAAAGTGTGATCATGAATAATGTATCTTCATACCCAAAACCACATAAAGCACTAGCAAGTACTACCCAAAAAGTTCAGTGGTAAACAAGGTATAAAGATAGACAAACTAGGGTAACCTATTGGGTCCCATCAAAATTAACCTATGCAGATCATTATGATTAATTAGAACATGAGTGGGTAAAAAGAAGTGATCAAGGGCACAACTTGCCTGGGACTTGAGATTCCAGGTACCAGGATGATCTTCAGACGACTCGTGACCTCACGCTAGTCGTAGCAATAAAACAAACATGGTATAGACAAAATTAACATCACACCAACATGAGTACGAACTGAATAATGATAATCTATACATTGCTACAAGATCGTGGGAACGAGAACCACTAAAATCGGAGTTACGGTTGTTAAGTTATGAATTTCCGAAATTATTAAGCACTTAGAATAGAATAAATCAAGTGGATAATTTTTATCTAGGTGTCATGACCAAACAGGGTTACAAGATGATAAACAATATCAATATAAAATTTTTGCAACTGGAATGGACTAAAAAGGAGCTAAGATGAATTTTCTATGAATTAAATGGGTTTATGCAATTATTTTTATATTAAAAATCGATTTCTAAATCTCTTTTCCTGTTTTCTTTAATTACTGGACTGGGCGCACTATTATCATAAACTGCAGGGGCTAACACGCAAAATTGCCCAAGACTCAGATTAACCTATAGATGGACGACGGGTTGATTCCACAAAACCCCGAGGGCTCCTATGTAAAAGAGGTTCTGCGAAGGGGGATCGGTGAAGATCGGCCGCCCGATCACTGATCAAGGGCCCAGATTAAATCTCACATCCCTGCGAACCGGTACGGCACATGGGCCGATGGATCCGAGATCCACGCCTGATATCTATCCACGCCACTTATCAGATCAGAGCCCCCGGATCCACGATCGACGGTCCAGAGTGAGACATCGAACCGGTATGCGCAGATTTAATCCCACGCGCCCATCCATCAATCAACGGCCACAGTCATCTCCCCAACCCCGATACGCGACCACGGCGACGCCACTGTTGCCCTCAACGGAGACACGCCGGAGTCACGCAATCAGGCGCTGCTATGCGTAGTTTCTATGCCTGAACCCCAAAATCGAGTGCGGAGCAAACAATGAACTCAATAGATGTATGTATACCGGGTATTAGGGTGTCCAGCTACTTCGACCACGACCAATGGCGGCACTACGGCGCGGTTGAGATCCGACGAGCAATTATCGGCCGACCGCCGACCCAACTACCGCCCTACCGGTGTAACATGATGCTACGGATGTAAGTATCAGGTCTGTGCACTTACCAGAGGTCAGGGTAAGGATGGTGAGCTTGGCCTCGGCACGGGGCAGAAACGGTGGTGCTCTCCAATGTCGGCGAGAAATCCCGAGCTCCGCCAAGCACCGAGAACGTGTGGCGCCCCCGAGTGTGTGAACAGCTGGACGAGAGGGGGGGTTGATGGGTACTTTTATAGAGCAGGGGAAAGAGTCCGCGCCGAGGAGGTCGGTAGGTGGGCGGCGTAGAAACCGACTTCTGTTATGAGGATGGCGGCAACAATTTCATTGAGCTGCGGACTTGGGAAGGGATGAGTCCGACAGGTGGGTCCCGATGCGTAGTGAACCAACGCGAGCGCGCGCCTGAAGGACCCCATCCGACCGGTGGACCCCGCGTGACAGAGGGAGCGGGAGGAGCTGGGCCAAGCAGGAAGAAATGTCATGGTGGGCCGAATGAGGTGTAGTGGCCCAGCTGGCTTTTCTTTCTCTTTTTCTTTTATGTTTTTTTTCCTTTTTAGTTTTGAATCCAGATTTGAATTCAAATGTTGTTGTGAAGTTCATGCTTAAGTGAATTATTCATATTCAAGCACTAGTATAAAAAGGTGCATTTATTTCATATTTATATATATATATATCTTCCTTATATTTATATAATATTTCTTTAATTCTCTTTCTATATTATTCCCTTAACTCATTTCTGAATTAGGATACACTTAAATTTGAACATCTCTACTTATTAACCCTAAATGCACAATCAACAAACTCCAACATGATGCACATTATTTTATTTTTAGTATCATTTGTTTTAGTTAATCTCTCTTACTATGAATACTCTTGTTGTGATAAATATATGACACACAAAAATAGGAGATCAACTATATTCTCAATGTATACATTTTTGGGCATTACAAGAGTTTAGTAGGATCATGACACAAAAATTCGAGATGTCAATGATGGGGGAGTTGAAGTACTTCTTAGGATTTCAAGTGAAGCAACTCCAAGAGGGCACCTTCATTAGCCAAACAAAGTATACTCAAGACATTCTAAACAAGTTTGGGATGAAGGATGCCAAGCCCATCAAGACACCCATGGGAACCAATGGGCATCTCGACCTCGACACGGAAGGTAAATCCGTAGATCAAAAGGTATACTGGTCGATGATTGGCTCTTTACTCTATTTATGTGCATCTCGACCGGATATTATGCTTTCCGTATGCATGTGTGCAAGATTCCAAGCCGACCCTAAGAAAGCTCACCTTACGGCCGTAAAACGAATCTTGAGATATTTAGTTTATACTCCTAAGTTTGGGCTTTGGTATCCTAGGGGATCCACATTTGATTTGATTGGTTATTCAAATGCCGATTGGGCGGGGTGTAAAATCAATAGAAAGAGCACATCAGGGACTTGCCAGTTCTTGGGAAGATCCTTGGTGTCTTAGGCTTCAAAGAAGCAAAATTCCGTAGCTCTTTCTACCGCCGAAGTCGAGTATATTGCCGCAGGTCATTGTTGCGCGCAACTACTTTGGATGAGGCAAATCCTTAGGGACTACGGTTACAAATTAACCAAAGTTCCTCTTCTATGTGATAATGAGAGTGCAATCCGCATGGCGGATAATCCCGTTGAACATAGTCGCACTAAACACATAGCCATTCGATATCATTTTCTAAGGGATCACCGACAAAAGGGAGATATCGAGATTGCATATATTAACACTAAGGAACAATTAGCCGATATCTTTACCAAGCCACTAGATGAACAAACTTTTAACAAACTTAGGCATGAGCTAAATATTCTTGATTCCAGGAATTTCCTTTGATGTCATGCATACATAGCTCATAAATATACCTTTGATCATGTCTCTTTCATATGCTATGACTAATGTGTTTTCAAGTGAATTTCAAACCAAGTCATAGGGTTATTGAAAGGGAATTGGAGTCTTCGGTGAAGACAAAGGCTTCCACTCCACTCCATAACTCATCCTTCGCCGTCGCTCCGAGCAACTCTCCGTCTTTGGTATAATCTTCACTCATGTTTTATTTGCCAAAGGGGAGAAAGTGGTTTGAAAAGGGCTTATATCTCACTCAAGTATCCGTTTTTGGCGATTCATGCCAAAGGGGGAGAAAGTATTAGCCCAAAGCAAAAGGACCGCACCACCACTAATTTTAAAAAGAGTTTTTCAATTGGTATGATTTTCAAATTGTTATCTCATTGTGCTCAAAAAGGGGAGAGAGTAGTATTTTCAAAATCAATATCTTAAAACCCTCTTGAACACTAAGAGGAGGAATTTATTGAGGGGGAGTTTTGTTTAGTCAAAGGAAAAGCATTTGAAACAGGGGGAGAAAATTTCAAATCTTGAAAATGTTTTGGAAAATTCCATTCATTTATCTTTGACTATTTGCAAAAGAACTTTGAAAAGGATTTACAAAAGAATTTGCAAAAACAAAACATGTGGTGCAAGCGTGGTCCAAAATATTAAAAATAAAGAAACAGTCCATGCGTATCTCATAAGTATTTATATTGGCTTAATTCTAAGTAACCTTTGCACATACATTATGCAAACTAGTTCAATTATATACTTCTATACTTGCTTTGGTTTGTGTTGGCATCAATCACCAAAAAGGGGGAGATTGAAAGGGAATTAGGCTTACACTTATTTTCCTAATTGATTTTGGTGGTTGAATTGCCCAACACAAATAATTGGACTAACTAGTTTGCTCTAGTCTATAAGTTATACAGGTGCCAAAGGTTCACACTAAGCCAATAAAAAGACCAAGAAATGGGTTCAACAAAGAGAGCAAGGGATAACCGAAGTGTGCCCTGGTCTGGCGCACCGGACTGTCCGGTGTGCCACCGGACAGTGTCCAGTGCATCACTGGACAGTGTCCGGTGCACCAGGGGACTCCAAGCTGAACTCTTCACCTTCGGGAATTCTCAGAGGCGCTTCGCTATAATTCACCGGACTGTCCGGTGCACCACTAGATAGTGTCCGGTGCCCCAGAGGAGAGCGACTCTGAACTCGCCAGCTTCGGGAATCCGCTCCGCTATAATTCACCGGACTGTCCGGTGAGCCAGCGGAGCAACGGCTACTTCGCGCGCAACGGTCGACTGCAACGCATTAAATGTGCGCCTACGCGCGCAGAGGAGCAGGGCACGCGTGGGTGGCACACCGGACAGTCTACAGGACTTGTCCGGTGCGCCACCGGACAGCCAGGTGAGCCCACAAGTCAGAGCTCCAACGGTCGGAACCCAACGACCTGGTGACGTGGCTGGCGCACCAGACAGTGTCCGGTGGCGCACCGGACTGTCCGGTGCGCCATGCGACAGCAGCCTCCACCAAACGGCTAGTTTGGTGGTTGGGGTTATAAATACCCCAACCACCCCCACATTCAAGTCATCCAAGTTTTCCACCTTCCAACTACTTATAAGAGCTAAGCATTCAATACAAGACACACCCAAGTGATCAAATCCTCTCCCAATTCCACACAAGGCTTTAGAGATCAATGAGAGAGATTTGTTGTGTTCTTTTGAGCTCTTGCGCTTGGATTGCTTCCTTCTTTCATTCTTTCTTGCGATCATCTCATTTGTAAGCAAGGCAAGAGACACCAATTGTGTGGTGGTCCTTGCGGGAAGTTTCCCAATTGATTTGAGAAGAGAAGCTCACTCGGTCCGAGGGACCGTTTGAGAGAGGGAAAGGGTTGAAAGAGACCCGGTCTTTGTGACCACCTCAACAGGGAGTAGGTTTGCAAGAACCGAACCTCGGTAAAACAAATCCGCGTGTCACACTCTTTATTCGCTTGCGATTTGTTTTGCACTCTCTCTCGGACTCATTTATATTTCTAACGCTAACCTGGCTTGTAGTTGTGATTAAGTTGTTAAATTTCAGATTCGCCCTATTCACCCCCCTCTAGGCGACTTTCAGCTCCGGATCATCGCCCCTGCTCTCTCCATGGAAGGCGCATCCGCGACAACCCAATCTCCATGGAAGGCGCGTCCTCCGCCCCGGATCGTCGCCCCGGCTCTCTCCGCGCCCGTGACAGCCCGCTCTCCATGGAAGGCGAGTCCACGATGCTTACGTGGATTGGGTACCCCGCCCTCGCTCTCTCCATGGAAGGCGCGTCTACGATAGCCCGATCTCCATGGAAGGCGTGTCCTCCCCCCGTGAATCGCGTGCGTCATGGCAACATGGGCGAGGCGATGGGGAGTCTGGCGGACACGCATCACGATGAGGCGAACGGGGGCGAGGGCAAGGGCTGGGTGCCTACGTGGTTGTGGGATACGTGGTTGTGCATGTCCTTCGAGCATTACTATCCATCATCCTCATGTCAACGAGAAGGTCAACTTTTGCCCTGATTTGGATTGGAGTGCTTGCTGCTGATGGTTCGAGCAATTTCTAGAGTTTCTGACATGGTTTGGGCCTTGTTCAGTTTCAGGAGAATATGGCAGCTTGGACATGTTTCCATGACAGGAAGGATGCGTTCAAGGGGTTCTTATGGCGGGTTCTCAAGCTCAAGGAATAGATTTGTGTTGATTTTGCTTTGCCATTCAAATTTGTTTCATGTGAAATCTAATTTGTGATACATTTGAGTTTGGGGGTTCGTCTACACGTCTGCTTTAAAGTGGTCCAATATCATCTATGAACTGTGGTGTGGTGGGGGCGGTGATTCCTACAACATCCTGCTGAAGCTTGGTCGAATTCTTTTCATTTGAATGCATAGCGTGTAGCTAGGGAACATCCTGAACATCGTCCAAAAGCAAGCAAGCTACTACCTCCAGATCTTAAGGTCTTTATTTAAGTTTCGAGATCACCTTCAGCTTGTTGTTCTAGACTATGACGATTTTAATGACAGAGATATTTTTTTGCGTCACTATATTGGATCACCTCTTAGAAAACGTCATAAACAGAACTAATTTACGACGAAAGTATGTAGTGTCATTGTATATTCGTCAAAGAAGGCATAAAAGCTTGTAGTGAATGCTTGAGCTAGGAAGGTAGTGAGTCTAGCTTGGGGCATCAATGCTTATGAAATTCATGAGTGAAGGCATATCTCTTTCTCACGGGTCGGGTTCGCTAGGCGCTGAGCCGTTGCCCGTGCGCTCTCTCTCTCTCTCTGCGTCGTGGGCCTTCCCTGTCAGCTCCGCCCTCCCCACGCCCGTCGTGGACCAGTGAGTGCGCACTAGCGCACGTCGCTGGATTTCTCGGCCACGACGCCCGCCCACGCGCCCAGCTCCCCTCTTAGAGCCCCGCCAGTGCCCGCACTCGCTCCCCCGCCTCATTTCGCACAACATCACCCTCTCTCGCGCTCTGCCCTCACCGTCAGACGACGCCAGAGACCCGCGCCCGTGTTCCCGACCATCTAGCTCGCCGGAGACCGCGCCAAGCCTTCCCGAGCTCCGCCCCAAGGTGAGACACCTTTCCCGTGCCTAATTTCCCTAGTTTCGCTCTGTGCTCGGCCAATTTTGGCATCGCCGGTGCTCGCGCGGTGGCCGACCAATTTAGCCCGGTCTAGTTCTCCAGTGTCGGTGTAGGTTCTTGTTTCGCTCCTGCCTTTGCTGAAGCTTTCCCAAGCCTTAGCATGCCTCAAGCCCCCTCCCCGTGGTCGGAATGCCTCGCCGGAGTTCCTCCGGTCCGCCAGAGGCTTTCTCCCCGCCGTTCTCCCCTCTCTGTCCGCGGATTCGTGGCCTTTTCCCCGCCACCGAGTTCGCCATGACGTCCTCTCCCTCTCTGCCCAATCCCGACGACCTCGGAGCCACCCTAGCACGCGCCTGCCTCAATTCCGGTGACCTCACCGCCACGGAGAAGAGCAGCGCCGCCCGCAGCCGCTCGTCCTCCCTGGTCTGATCCCCTCCGTCCGATCTTCATCACACGACCCAGATCACAGATAACGCTTCGCACACGCTCGCCCTGTGCCCCTGGCCCGCCTGTCAGCGCCCGTGTCCCCTGGCGCTGGGCCCGCTCGGTCAGTGTGCCCCCCTCTGTCACTGACACCCCCTGGCCCGCTTGTCAGCACCCGCCCGCCCCCGCGCGCGCCCTCGGTCGCAGATCTAATCTCGGCCGTCGGTTTCTGATCTAACGGTTAGAATCACCCGATACCCCTTCGCGCGGTAGTTTTATTAAAGAGACCCTCGGTTTATTTAGAATCAACCCGTCGTCCCTCGTTTTCGCGCGCAGACCCCTGTGTTCTTGCAGATTGAACCCTGGACTTTTAAATATTCATAGAATTAGACCTAATTTCATAATTTGAATTCCCAAACTTGTTTATTTCATATCTTTTGCATATGAACTCCAAATTTAGTGATTCAAATTGCAAAATGTTCATAGTATTATTCTCTGTTCAAATAAATTAGTTCCATTTACACCATGTGCTTCATAATTTTATGGATAACTATTAACTAGTATATGTATAGATTTGGTGTATTTAATAAAATAAAAAGGGAAAACCCTAGAGATTAAAACATGCTTAATCTTGTGAGATTAATAATGTGTATTACATGAATTCATATATGTTCTAATTTTTAGGTCACAATAAAATAAATTGAACTATGTTATGCATTTGTGAGTAACACTTAGAGAAATAATATTCTTTTTCCAAATGAAGTTAGTTCATGTATAGTTCATGTTATACTTTGATCCCATTATTCACTATGGTGTTTTTTAAGATGCATTCCTATGTTTGTACATGTTTGGTGTGTTGTTCATTTGTACTTTCCAAATGTATTGAATGCATGCTCGTCTTATTTAGACAACGAGCAGTCCGAGGTTCCTGAGTGTGTTGTTGGAGACCTCCCTGAGCAACAACCTGGTGAAGGCAAGTGTCCTCTGACCCATTATGTCCTACATGCTCTATAATTCACTGTCCCGCATTACTTTATGAAACCTAAGGATTGACTAGCCTGTATTCACTTATCCTTGTTTACCTTTTGGGTTATCATGGTTAGCATTTTGCTATTGCCTTAACTTTAATCAATGAATATGATGTGAACATTTATGATATGATATTGTTATCCTGATTATGTTGATGATCTTGTGATACTTTAGGGGGCTCAGACCTTTTTCCTGAGTACCTCTCCATAATGACCTGTTCGTGGAGTGACCACCCAGGATAATAGTACAACCATGAGGGTGGAATGGGACGCCCTTAGCTAATTAATTAGATGAACCTGGGGGTGTAGTTGGCTTTGCCGGAGGCCCGTCAATGGGGGTCAGGGCGTAGTGCTCGCTCTGCCAAGGTTGGGGTGCAAAGGTTCATTCGATTTGGTTTTGTTAGTCACCCACCTTGGGGAGGTGTACTGCGTTTGTATGACTGGCGAAACCTAACGAGTAGCTATGCACCAGAGGAGTCTTTGTAAAGGCTACGTAGTGTATCCCTGGCCATTCACCTTGGTAGTGAAGATCGGGTCTATACAACCCAGGCTGGAAAGGGATCACGATTTGTGGGTAAAGTGTACAACCTCTGCAGAGTGTTAGAAACTGGTATATCAGTCGAGCTCACGGTTAAGAGCAGCCTTGGGATCCTCTTTGATTAGAAGGACTTTGGATAATTTTATGATGATGGTTAACAATGATGATATAAATCTTATCTCTGGTATTTCCTCTTTTGAGGGAGTACTTTTGGGTAATAACTGGGTTTATTACTAAAACTTGGCTCTACTAATAATAATAAATACTTGATCAACTAAAAGCAACTGCTTAACCTCAACCCCATATATAGCTAGTCCACTTTAGCCAAACAGGACATTTGCTGAGTATGTTGATGTGTACCCACCCTTGCTTTACACACCACCCCCACTCTAGGTTGTCCCTATTGTACTCAGTGCTTAGGAGGTGATGATGGCAACATGGAGGACTTCAAGGAGTTCCAGGATTACGACGAGTTCTATTTTATTTAGTGGCAAACCCCTAGTCAGCTGCCTTTGAAGGCTTAGCATCTATGTTTCGTTTCTCCACACTTTGATATTTATGTTGAACAATGGTTATGTATTAGACTCTGTGGATGTCTCAGACATCTTGATGTAATAAAGTACCTTTCCGCTATTTATTTCGAGCATTGTGTGATGATGTCCAATTATGTAATCGTTGTGTACGTGAGTTCTGATCCTGGCACGTACATGTTTCGCATTCGGTTTGCCTTCCAAAACCGGGTGTGACATAAGTGGTATCAAAGCCTTACTGAATATAGGACCGCTAACCTAGACTAGAATGGTCGCCCTAAGGATTATAGACCCCTACTCTTACCTTGACCTTAAATTTCTTTCAAGAGTTGGTCATCTTGACCAACTCTATGTTATCTACTTATCTCAAAAAGTTTTGTCTCACTTTTCTTTCTATTTACTTTCTGATCTCATAGTTCCACTCTTACTCTTGTGCTTACAATGTCTTTTGTAGATGGCCCATGTCAGGTGCACTGCACGTAAGTCTGTGATCCCCTTTTTGCCTTCTCGCCTGGCGGAGCGTCCACTGCTGTCGGCGTTTCGACCCCGGGGGGTCCCTGGATCGATGAGTAAATTGTCGCTGCGTGCCCTAGCCTAGATGGGTTGGCGCGAGACGGAACACAGAGGGGGGAAAACCGCGGCTTCGTGTTGTCCTGCGCCAGAGTGGATGCGTTTGCAGTAGGGGGTTATAAGCGTTCGCGAGGGAGGGAGAGAGAGTCCCGCGCGACCACCCTCCCGTATGAGGGCCCTGGACCTTCCTTTTATAGATGCAAGGAGAGGGTCCAGGTGTACAATGGGGTTGTAGCAGTATGCTAACGTGTCCGGCAAAGAGGAGCCAGAGCCCTATGTACATGCCAACATGGCTGTCGGAGAGGTGCTAGAGCCCTATGCATGCGATGTCGTGGCCGTCGGAGGAGCGCTTGGGCCCTGTAGAAGCACAGCTGTCGGGGTTGCTGGGACCTTGCTGACGTCTCCTTGCTTCCGTAGGGGGCTGAGAACCGCCGTCGTCATGGGCGCACGCGGGGTGCCATCATTACTTGTTTACCAGGGCGAGCCAAATGGGACGCCGGTCTTGTTCCCCGTAGCCTGAGCTAGCTAGGG
Organism: Zea mays; assembly: GCF_902167145.1. NCBI lineage: Eukaryota > Viridiplantae > Streptophyta > Magnoliopsida > Poales > Poaceae > Zea > Zea mays. The sequence continues at coordinate 207,591,440 of NC_050097.1, forward strand.
GTAGGGTAATGATGATCCCCCCTGTGGCGTGGTCGGTCCGAGCCCAAGGTCGGGCGAGGCGGAAACTCCTCCTGAGGCCGAGGTCGGGGTTGGGTGAGGACGCGATTCCTTCGAGGCCGAGGTCGAGCCCTGGGGTCGGGCAAGGCGGAGACCATCCTCCGAGGTTGAGGTCGAGGCCGAGCCCTAGGGTCGAGCGAGGCGGAGTCCATCTTCCGAGGCCGAGGCGGGGGCCGAGCCCTAGGGTCGGGCGAGGCGGAGACTTCTCCTGAGGCCGAGGCCCAAGGTCGGGCGAGGCGGAGCTTTCTGTGGCGCCTGAGGCTGGACTCAGCTGCTGTTAGTCTCATCCTGGCAGGTGGCACAACAGTTGGAGCGGGGCAGGCGACGCTGTTTTCCTGGCAGGTCAGTCAGTGGAGGGGCGAAGTGACTGCGGTCACTTCAGCCCTGTCGACTGAGGAACGTGTGTCAGGATAAGGTGTCAGGCGATCCTTGCATTGAATGCTCCTGCGATACGGTCGGTTGGCGAGGCGATCTGGCCAAGGTTGCTTCACTGCGAAGCCTGCCCGAGCTGGGCCTCGGGCGAGTCGGGGGTGCGCCCGTTGCTTTGAGAAGGCCCTCAGGCGAGGCGCGAATCCGCCTGGGTCTACTGTTCCTGCCCGAGGCTGGGCTCGAGCGAGGCGAGATCGCGTCCCTTGAGTGGATGGAGCCTTGACCTGAATTGCGCCCATCAGCCTCTGCAGTTTGCGCTGATGGTGATTACCAGCCGAGTTTAGGAGTCTTGGGGGTACCCCTAATTATGGTACCCAACAGTAGCCCCCGAGCCTCAAAGGGAGTGCTGGTACTCGCTTGGAGGCTTTGTCGCACTTTTTTGCAAGGGGACCGGCCTTTCTCGGGTACATTTTGTTCCGGTGGGTGCGCGCGAGCGCACCTGCCGGGTGTAGCCCCCGAGGCCTCGGAGGGGTGGTTTGACTCCTCCGAGGTCTTAATGCCTTTTGTGATGCCTTGGCCGGTCTGGTTGTTCCCTCATGCGATCTGATCATAGCCTGGGTGCATGGTCAGGTTCCGAGTTGTCGGACTGGTTTGTTGACACTGTCAACGGTTTGGCCGGAGCCGGGTTTGCGAGAGCAGCCCTCAAGCCTCTGCACAGAGCGAGAGGACGATCAAGGACTGACTCGGCTTTTATCATACGCCCCTTCGTCGCCTTTCAGAAAGGAGGAGGGGGGAAAGCGCCATGTTGCCCTCGGAGGGCGCCGAACATGGTGTCTCCAGTGAGTTGCTAACGGGTGATCCGAGTGGACGCTCGTGCCCCGTTCGATAAGGGCCGGCTAGTGGCCCAGAGGCGCGCTCCAAAAGTGCCTGCAGGTGATTTGCCGGACCCGACCCCGTTTGATAGGGTCCGAGGGCTCGATGCCTCCCTCTGATGGGATTCCATTACAAAATCGCTCCTGCTGGTCTCGGAAATGTCCTAGGGTACCTCGGGAGCGTAGCCCGAGCCTCGGCCATGTATCAGACGTACCCAGAGTCATCCCTCGCTCTACGTGCTCTGGGGCGGCTGTCGAACCCTTCGAGGGGCCAGCCTTCGAACCCCTGATCAGTAGTGGGCGTGGAGCCCGAGTGTTCTGAGGCGGCTGTCGAACCCTTTCGAGGGGCCAGCCTTCGAACCTCTGATAAGTAATGAGCCTGAAGCCCAAGTGCTCTGGGGCGGCTGTCGAACCCTTTCGAGGGGCCAGCCTTCGAACCCCTGATCAGTAGGAGGGCTCGGGGCCTGCTTCCTTTGCGGAGAAGGATCCCTTTCGAAATATCCCCTTTCTGGTCCCTGTAGCAAGAGAGAGAGAAAGGGAAAGAGGAAAAGGATACGAAATTAAACAGTGTGGCACACCTTTTTTGACGCGGTCATCATGGCAGAGGTGAAACGTCGCCCGCTTCGCCTGCCAAAGGTGCCGCCTGCCCTGTCGCGAAGTTAATGCGACGGGACGGGTGGTTCGCGGGGCAGCCGTTGTGCGAGCCGTTCGAGGGATGGAACAAGGGCGCATCGTCTAGATGCCGTGGGAGAGGGCCCCCCTGCTGCTCCAGGAGGGGACGTGAGCCTGCTGATGACTTGACTGCTGCTTCCACTCGCCTGCTGTCGCCATTACTGCCGGCACGCTTTTGGCCATATCGACCGTCGCGCCTTCTCCCGCGGCTGACTAACCCGTGACCGATGTGCTCGGTTGGCACTGTTGCGCCATGCGCAGGGTTGCCTCGAGTCGCGGCACCGGTTCCGCAGTCGAGAAGGCGCGGTATTGGCGCAAGTGGCGGTGCAGTTTTTCGCATGTAGTAACCGGCGCACCGGTTACATGACGTGTGGGCCTGGGCCTCCATGCTGGATGCGTCGAAGTCGAAGGGGTGCGTCTCCGTGGTGCGGTTGCACGCCGCCTGCATGGTGGTCCGCTCTTTCAACCGTCGGTTTCGGCGAGGGTGGAGGAGTGCTTGTAACCGTGGGGCGGTTACACGCTCTGCACGCGGCGGTCTGGCTTCTTCCGTCCTGGGCCTGCTTGCATGTCGCGTGGGACTCAGCCCCCGTGTTGCAGGGGGAGGACCCTGGGGCACATCAGTGAAGACTTAGCCCACGACGCTTGAGGGAGAGCCGCCTTTAAAAAGGGATCGATCCCCCAGGCGGTAGCCATGTCTTCGCACTCCCCTCATGCATCGCATCCTTCCACCTTCCGAGCCCCCGAATGGGGAGCGCCCGTGTTGCCTTCATCTTGTTGTTGGAGGAGCGCAACCTTACGGAGGTGGGCACCCTTCAGCCATCGCTCGGCTTCAAGGATTTTTATCAGGCAGCCCGGCTGCATTCCCTCACCAATGGTCACCCAGGATGGTGACCACCAGTTCAATGGTGGGGAGAAGCAAGCCGGGCTGCGGCCTCTGCCCCGCCCTTAGCTTCAAGGATCTTCATCATCCTTGCTGGGGCGGGGGGCGAGCTGAGCCGGAGCTCTACCTCTCGTATGGGCCGGCAGGCCACCTCTTCCTTCAGCATTCAGGGGAGAGGGCGCTCACCGGCCTAGCAGAGGGGGCGGACTTCGACAACGCAGGGCCGATCAGCCGCAAGCGTCGTCAGCTCCAGCATGCCTGGCTCGCTGGCTCAGCTGGCTCTGGCGTAGCTTCCAGTGCCACCTCCCACCGCTGGGGTGGAGTGTGGCTGTCTGCCCGCCGTACGGGCGGCGGTTGCGCCGTGCGCACCGGGGGACCGCCCAAGATATTGCACACCGCTAGGGCGGTGTTCGTGTTCTTGGGTTGTCTTGCCCTCCCTACGACATGACGCCTTCACGCGGAGGTCGGTGCTCGCCCGTCCGGGAGGACTTGAGTGGGGATCTGTCGGTGGGCAGGTGGCTGCCGTCGTCGGTGCTGAGGTGGTGGCAACCGGAGAAGGTTTCTCCGTCGACGAGACCGTCGGCGCCACCCGCGGATCGACCTCCGGCTCTTTGGCTTTGATAGCTTGTCCTCGCCCCTCGAATGGAGACGCGGGCGTGGGCCTTGCCGCAGCAGCGTCTACCCTGAGGTCATCGCTGCTGCTGTTTAGCCGCCCGGAGCGGAGGTCGTTGTCGCTGCTGATGGAGCGGTCGGCGGCGAGCCAACCGGAGTTTGTCGTCCCACAGGCCCTCCGATGTGGAGGTTGTTCATACCTGCGGGAGTGGAACCGGAGTTCTGTTTGTAATGGCACCTTGAGTGTCGGTGTTTGTTCATTGTGGCTGTCGAGGCCTGAACATCTAGGTATTTTGAGTGTAATACCGTGTTTCTTCCTCATTTCAAGCTCCAGGACTTGCCTGTCGGCTAGCTGAACCGCTTAACCAAGTGTGAGTTGCCCTGTGCGGAAGGTGACGAGTGAGGTATCCATATCCCGGAGGCGTGGGAGTCCCTCGGCTCGGTCGGCCTTGCCACCCAAGGCTTCTCTTGCTCAGTTAAGGAACCCTCGGCTGCTCTGCGATGAGCCGGAGCCGGAGGCAGCGGTGTCAGCGTGGACAGGGGCGGAGTCGGCTGGAGAAGAAGCTTCGTTGGCCCGGGAGCACGTGGCTTCCCTGGCCGAGGAGGTGCAGCAGCGGCGGCTGGAACCTGGCCAGGTCGTCCGCCGGCGGGACCAACCCCGGAGTCAGGCTGCCGAGGCCATGGGCCGGGCTGATGTCCTCGGGGGACAGCTGACTGAGGCTATGGAGCGGCCGGTCGAGGTGTTTGCCCGGGCCGGGACCCTTATGGAGACCTTGGCTATGATGGCCCGAGCTTGGTGCTGGCTTCCGCCTTCGAGGTGGAGATCCTTCCACCCGCGTCGCCGTTCGAGGCCGGGCCAGATTCCGCCAAAGGTGGAGACGCCGCCGAGGGTGCTGCTGCTCCCTCTGTTGATGTCTGAACCTGCAGGGAGAGTTTGTCTGTAGTGTGCGTATGTTTTTCGCGGCCGTCGAGGCCCAAACATACCATTGTCGTGTTGTAAAGTTGCGTTCCCTTTCCTCTTGTTTCGAGTATCAGGACTTGTTCGTCGGTAGCAGAATCGTTTATTCGAGCGAGAGTTACTTTTCACAGAAGGTGATGAGTGAGGTATCCGTATCCCAGAGGCGTAGGAGTCCCTCGGCTCGGTCGGCCTCACCGCTTACGTGCACTCTTACTCGTTCGTAGGATTCTGTTATCGATATAGTCGAGAAGGCACGAAAATCGTTCTGGCAGAAAAGTTTTTGAGCGTTAAGACTTGTTCGGTCAGCAGAAATCGCTTATCCGAGTGTGAGTTACTTATCGCAGAAGGTGACGAGTGAGGTATCCGTATCCCGGGGGCGTAGGAGTCCCTCGGCTCGGTCGGCCTTGCCGCTTACGTGTACTCCGTCGTTTTTAGGATCCTTGCTATCGAAGCAGTCGAAAAGCACGAAAGATGTTCTGGCAGAAAGACTTTTTCCGAGGAAAATTTTTACGCAGAGGGGGTTCCCCCCTTCTAGCCCCCGAGGGAGGGTCGGGCTTTGCCGAGGCAAGGCTGACCCTTCCTTAACGGTTAGACTTTATTTGAATAGAAAACGAGGTATATGAACGACTTGAAAACATCTTAAGGGTAAAAGCGACGTAGTTGTCGGATGTTCCAAGCGTTGCTGTAGACCTCGCCTTGGTTGTTGGCCAGCTTGTAAGTTCCGGGCTTCAAAAGCTGTCAAAATCTTGTAAGTTAAGGGTAAAACCTCGTCGGATGTTCCAAAATCTGGATATTCGAGCTGGGGCCCGACCCGTGAAGCAGCATCTGCGCCGTTTCGACGAAGAAAAGCACAGAGCCATAGGCGAGGAGATCCACAAGCTGATGGCTGCGGGTTTCATCCAAGAGGTATTCCATCCCGAATGGTTAGCCAACCCTGTGCTTGTGAAAAAGAAAGGTGGGAAGTGGAGGATGTGTGTAGACTACACTGGTCTAAACAAAGCATGTCCGAAGGTTCCCTACCCTCTGCCTCGCATCGATCAAATCGTGGATTCCACTGCTGGGTGCGAAACCCTGTCATTCCTTGATGCCTACTCAGGGTATCACCAAATCAAGATGAAAGAGTCTGACCAGCTCGCGACTTCTTTCATCACACCTTTTGGCATGTACTGCTATATTACTATGCCATTTGGTTTGAGGAATGCAGGCGCGACATACCAAAGGTGCATGAACCACGTGTTCGAAGAGCACATTGGCCGAACGGTCGAGGCCTATGTCGATGACATCGTGGTCAAGACGAGAAAGGCCTCCGACCTCCTCTCTGACCTTGAAACGACATTCAAGTGTCTAAAGGCGAAGGGCGTGAAACTTAACCCCGAGAAGTGTGTCTTCGGAGTCCCCCGAGGCATGCTCTTGGGGTTCATCGTCTCTGAGCGGGCCATCGAGGCTAACCCGGAGAAAATCGCGGCCATCACCAACATGGGCCCTATCGAAGACTTGAAAGGAGTACAGAGGGTCATGGGATGCCTTGCGGCTCTGAGCCGCTTCATCTCGCGCCTCGGCGAAAGAGGCCTACCCTTGTATCGCCTCTTAAGGAAGACCGAGCGCTTCTCTTGGACCCCCGAGGCCAAGAAAGCCCTCGGAAACTTAAAGGCACTCCTTACAAGTGCGCCCATCTTAGTGCCCCCCGCTGCAGGAGAAGCCCTCTTGATCTACGTAGCCGCTACCACTCAGGTGGTCAGCGCCGCGGTCGTAGTCGAGAGACGAGAAGAAGGGCATGAACTGCTCCTCCAGCGGCCGGTTTACTTCATTAGCGAAGTGCTATCCGAGACCAAGATCCGCTACCCGCAAATTCAGAAGCTACTGTACGCAGTAATTCTGACACGGCGAAAGTTGTGACACTACTTCGAGTCTCATCCGGTGACTGTGGTGTCATCCTTCCCCTTGGGGGAGATCATCCAGTGCCGAGAGGCCTCGGGTAGGATAGCAAAGTGGGCGGTGGAGATCATGGGCGAGACAATCTCGTTCGCTCCTCGGAAGGCCATCAAGTCCCAAGTTTTGGTAGACTTCGTGGCTGAATGGGTCGACACCCAGCTACCAATAGCTCCAATCCAACCGGAACTCTGGACCATGTACTTCGATGGGTCGCTGATGAAAACAGGAGCAGGCGCGGGCCTGCTCTTCATCTCACCCCTCGGGAAGCACCTCCGCTACGTGCTGCGCCTCCATTTCCCGGCGTCAAACAACGTGGCCGAGTACGAGGCTCTGGTTAACGGGTTGCGCATCGCCATCGAGCTAGGGGTTCGACGCCTCGACGCTCGTGGCGACTCGCAGCTCGTCATCGACCAAGTCATGAAGAACTCCAACTGCCGCGACCGGAAGATGGAGGCCTACTGCGACGAGATTCGGCGCCTGGAAGACAAATTCTACGGACTCGAGCTCAACCACGTCGCCCGACGGTACGACGAGATTGCGGATGAGCTGGCTAAGATAGCCTCGGGGCGGACAACGGTTCCCCCAGATGTCTTCTCTAGAGACATACATCAACCCTCCATCAAGACCGACGACACGCCCGAGCCCGAGGGGGCCTCGGCCCAGCCCGAGGCACCCTCGGCCGCCGAGGGTGAGGCACTGCGTGTTGAGGGAGAGCGGGATGGGGTCACGCCTAATCGAAACTGGCAGACCCCGTACCTGCAATATCTCCACCGAGGAGAGCTCCCCCTCGACAAAGCTGAAGCTCGGCGACTGGCGCGGCGCGCCAAGTCGTTCGTCTTACTAGGCGATGAAAAGGAGCTCTACCACCGCAGCCCCTCAGGCATTCTCCAACGATGCATATCCATCGCTGAAGGACAGGAGCTATTGCAAGAGATACACTCGAGGGCTTGCGGTCACCACGCAGCACCTCGAGCCCTCGTTGGGAACGCCTTCCGACAAGGTTTCTACTGGCCGACTGCGGTGGCCGACGCCACTAGGATTGTACGCTCCTGCCAGGGGTGTCAATTCTATGCAAGACAGACGCACCTGCCCGCTCAGGCCCTGCAGACAATACCCATCACTTGGCTGTTTGTTGTGTGGGGTCTGGACCTCGTCGGTCCCTTGCAGAAGGCACCCGGGGGCTTCACACACCTGTTGGTCGCTATCGACAAATTCTCCAAGTGGATCGAGGTCCGACCCCTAAACAGCATCAGGTCCGAGCAGGCGGTGGCGTTCTTCACCAACATCATCCATCGCTTTGGGGTCCCGAACTCCATCATCACTGACAACGGCACCCAGCTCACTGGCAAGAAGTTCCTGGACTTCTGCGAGGACCACCACATCCGGGTGGACTGGGCCACCGTGGCTCACCCCATGACAAATGGGCAGGTGGAGCGTGCCAACGACATGATTCTATAGGGACTTAAGCTGAGGATCTACAACGACCTCAACAAGTTCGGTAGGCGGTGGATGAAGGAACTACCCTTGGTGGTCTGGAGTCTGAGGACGACGCCAAGCCGGGCCACGAGTTTCTCACCGTTCTTTCTAGTCTATGGGGCCGAGGCTATCTTGCCCACAGACTTAGAATACGGTTCCCCGAGGACAAGGGCGTACGACGACCAAAGCAACCAGACCAGCCGAGAGGACTCGCTGGACCAACTGGAAGAGGCTCGGGATGTGGCCTTGCTACACTCGGCGCGATATCAGCAGTCTCTACGACGCTACCACGCCCGAGGGGTTCGGCCCCAAGACCTCCAAGTGGGAGACTTGGTGCTTCAGCTGCGGCAAGAGACCCGAGGGCGCCACAAGCTTACTCCTCCCTAGGAGGGGCCATTCATCATCGCCAAGATTTTGATGCCCGGAACTTACAAGCTGGCCAACAATCAAGGCGAGGTCCACAACAACGCTTGGAACATCCGATAGATACATCGCTTTTACCCTTAAGATGTTTTCAAGTCATTCATATACCTCGTTTTCTACACAAATAAAGTCTAACCATCAAGGAAGGGTCAGCCTTGCCTCGGCAAAGCCCGACCCTCCCTCGGGGGCTAGAAGGGGGGGAACCCACTCTGCGAAAAAATTTTCCTACTAAAACGACTTTCGTGTTTCCCGACTATATCGATAACAGAACCCCGCAAAACGAATAAGAGCGCATGTAAGCGGCAAGGCCGACCGAGCCGAGGGACTCCTACGCCTCCGGTATACGGATACCTCACTCGTCACCTTCCGCGAAAAATAACTCTTACTCGGATAAGCGATTCTGCTACTGACGAACAAGTCCGGATACTCGAAACAAAAGAAAAAGAAACGCAGCTTTATAACACAACGACAAAGTGTTTAGGCCTCGGCGGCCGTGAAAGACACATGCATGTTCCAAACAAACTGCTCCGGCAGGATCAGGCATCGCCCGGGGGAGGAGCGGCACCCTCGGCTTCGTCTCCACCCTCAACGTCGTCTCCACCCTCGACGAGATCTACCCCGGCCTTGGACGGCGACGCAAGCGGAAGGATCTCCACCTCGAAGGAGGACGCCAGCACCTCGCTTGGGCCCGTGACGGCCGCATCGAGCCTCTGAACCTCGGCTAAGGCAGCTTCATCTTCGTCGGGTAGACAGTACCCCTCGCTGACCCGCTCCAGGTCCACATCGCAGTGGGAAGCAAGCACGGCGAAGGCCCGCCTAACACCGTGATGCAGCGCCTCGCGGAGTCTGCTGCGCACATGGCCGCCCAAGGCCTGCAGGCGACTCTGGGGGGAGCTTCCCGAAGGGATGTCGTCAAGACCAAAGACCTGGCAGAAGGCCGAGATAGCTTCAGACATGGCCACACAGTCGACCTCCTTCTGCTCAGCCGCCTGGGCAAGTGCCTTGGCGGACTCGTTGAGGGCTGACTCGAACTCTGCAAACAGCCAAACAGAATTCTTCAGACACGAGTTGAAGAATGAGGCTGAATCGAAGTCACAAAGCGGCCAAAACATACCTTCAACCCGGGCACGCTGCTCCGAAGCTGCGGCTTCGGCGGACTGGGCAGACTTGACGACCACGGCCAGGTCCTCCGCAAGGGCTCCGGCCCAAGTAGACACCTCGGCTAGCTGACCCCTTGAGAGCACCTAGAGGGGGGGGGGGTGAATAGGTGATCCTGTAAAACTTGAACTTAATGCCACAAAAAACTTGATTAGGCGTTAGCACAATAATGCCAAGTGGCTGGAGAGGAGTCTCAACAAAACACAATAACCACAAGAGATCAATCACAGAGATGGCACAGTGGTTTATCCCGTGGTTCGGCCAAGACCGACGCTTGCCTACTCCATGTTGTGGCGTCCCAACGGACGAGGGTTGCAATCAACCCCTCTCAAGCGGTCCAAAGACCCACTTGAATACCACGGTGTTTTGCTTGCTTTACTATAACCCGTTTGCAAGGAATCTCCACACTTTGGAGCCTCTCGCCCTTACACTTGAAATTCACAAAGAAGCACGGAGTAAGGGAGGGATTAGCAACTCACACAAGACACAAAGATCACAGCAAATACGCACACACAAGACCCAGACTTAAGCTCAAAAGACTAGCACACTAGAACGGAGCTCAAATCACTAGAATGTCGAACAAGTGCGCAAGAATGGAGTGTGAGTGATCAAGATTGCTCAAGGAATGCTTGGTGTACTCCTCCATGCGCCTAGGGGTCCCTTTTATAGCCCCAAGGCAGCTAGGAGCCGTTGAGAGCAATCCGGGAAGGCAATTCTTGCCTTCTGTCGCCTGGCGCACCGGACAGTCCGGTGCACCACCGGACACTGTCCGGTGCGGATTTCTTTCCTTCTTTGGCGAAGCCGACCGTTGGCAGCCTTGGAGCCGTTGGCGCACCGGACACTGTCCGGTGCCCCCTCCCGACCGTTGGCTCGGCCACGTGTCTCGCGCAGATCGCGCAGCCGACCGTTGGCCCGGCCGACCGTTGGCTCACCGGACAGTCCGGTGCACACCGGACAGTCCGGTGAATTATAGCCGTATGCCGTTAATTCCTTCCCGAGAGCGGCAAGTTCGCCTGAGCCAGCCTGGCACACCAGACACTGTCCGGTGCACCACCGGACAGTCCGGTGCACCCAGACCGAGCTGACTTTGGCTGAACAAAGCCATCTCACTTCCAATTCAATCTTTCATGTTTCCAGCACTTAGACACAATACATTAGTCCATAAAACAATGTACTAAGTCTAGAAACATACCTTTTGACATGATTTGCACTTTGTCCACCATATTGCATAGATCAACACAAAAGCACTTGCGTTGGCACTCAATCACCAAAATACTTAGAAATGGCCCAAGGGCACATTTCCCTTTCAATCTCCCCCTTTTTTGGTGATTTATGCCAACACAACATAAAGCAACTAGAACAAGTGCAATATCAATGCAAATGGAAACTCAATATAGTTTTGATTCATATTTGGCTTATATGGATCACTCTTTGCCACCACTTGGTTTGTTTTTGCAAATCAAACTCAATTTCCTATCTCTAAGTCAAATTCACTTGTAGAGACATAAAGATAGGTATTCCAAAAGAAATTGATCAAGGATTTCAAAAGCTCCCCCTTTTTCCCATAATCAACACTTCTCCCCATAAGAGGCCAACTTTTGACAAAAGAGACAATAAAAGAGTTTTGACAAACCAAAAGCTCTATTCCACTATTTTTAAAATTTCTCAAGTGGTAGCTGATCCATTTATTGCTTTGGCCTTTATTTTCTCCCCCTTTGGCATCAAGCACCAAAACGGGATCAATCTTGGCCCTAGAACCCCATTGCCTCACCAAAATCTTCAATAAGAATACAAAGGCAATACGAGTACGTGAGATGAACTTGGAATAAGTTACCCTCTCATCGGAGTGCAGTGGAAGTATTTCATGGTCCAAGTCCACATTTTCCCTTTCAAACCTCCTTTGAGACTAAAACAAGCAAACTCAAGCACACGGTTAGTCTCAAAGGGTCAAGTTGTAGCACAGCTCCCCCAAAATATGTGCATCACTTGCAAAAAGGACTTGTGAGGTCCGGGGAGTGTTTGTACAACTTGAGCACCACAAGTAAGCAACAAAATGCCTAAGGAACATGATCAAAGGCATAAACACATGTATGCTATAAATCAATCCAAGTTCCGCGAATCTAAGACATTGAGTTCACTACGCAACTTGCAAAAGGTCTGCTCATCTAAAGGCTTGGTAAAGATATTGGCTAGCTGGTTCTCGGAGCTAACATGAAACACTTCGATATCTCCCTTTTGCTGGTGGTCTCTCAAAAAGTGATGCCGGATGTCAATGTGCTTTGTGCGGCTGTGTTCAACAGGATTATCTGCCATGCGGATAGCACTCTCATTATCACATAGGAGTGGGACTTTGCTCAGATTGTAGCCAAAGTCCCTGAGGGTTTGCCTCATCCAAAGTAGTTGCGCGCAACACTGTCCTGCGGCAACGTACTCGGCCTTAGCGGTGGATAGGGCAACGAAAGTTTGTTTCTTAGAACTCCATGACACCAGGGACCTTCCTAAGAATTGGCACGTCCCCGATATACTCTTCCTATCGACCTTACATTCAGCATAGTCGGAGTCTGAATATCCAATCAAGTCAAAGGTAGACCCCTTTGGATACCAGATCCTGAAACAAGGCGTAGCGACTAAATATCTAAGAATTCGCTTCACAGCCACTAAGTGACACTCCTTAGGATCGGATTGAAATCTAGCACACATGCATATGCTAAGCATAATATCCGGTCTACTAGCACATAAATAAAGTAAAGACCCTATCATAGACCAGTATGCTTTTTGATCAACAGACTTACCTCCTTTGTTGAGGTCGGTGTGTCCGTCGGTTCCTATCGGAGTCTTTGCGGGCTTGGCATCCTTCATCCCAAACCTCTTGATCAAATCTTGTGTGTACTTCGTTTGGGAGATGAAGGTTCCATCCTTGAGTTGCCTCACTTGGAACCCAAGGAAGTAGCTTAGCTCGCCCATCATCGACATCTCGAATTTCTGAGTCATCACCCTGCTAAACTCTTCACAAGACTTTTGGTTAGTAGAACCAAATATTATGTCATCAACATAAATTTGGCACACAAAAAGATCACCATCACAAGTCTTAGTAAAAAGAGTTGGATCGGCTTTCCCAACCTTGAAAGCATTAGCAATTAAAAAGTCTCTAAGGCATTCATACCATGCTCTTGGGGCTTGCTTAAGTCCATAGAGCGCCTTAGAGAGCTTACACACGTGGTCGGGGTACCGTTCATCCTCGAAGCCAGGGGGTTGCTCCACGTACACCTCTTCCTTAATTGGCCCGTTGAGGAAAGCGCTCTTCACATCCATTTGGAACAACCTGAAAGAATGGTGAGCGGCATATGCTAGCAAAATACGAATTGACTCTAGCCTAGCCACAGGAGCAAAGGTCTCCTCGAAGTCCAAACCTGCGACTTGGGCGTAACCTTTTGCCACAAGTCGAGCCTTGTTCCTCGTCACCACTCCGTGCTCGTCTTGTTTGTTGCGGAACACCCACTTGGTTCCCACAACATTTTGCTTAGGACGAGGCACCAGTGTCCAAACTTCATTTCTTTTGAAGTTGTTGAGCTCCTCTTGCATGGCCAACACCCAGTCCGGATCTAGCAAGGCCTCCTCTACCCTGAAAGGCTCAATAGAAGAGACAAAGGAGTAATGCTCACAAAAATTAACTAATCGAGATCGAGTAGTTACTCCCTTGCTAATGTCACCCAAAATCTGGCCGACGGGATGATCCCTTTGAATCATCGCTCGAACTTGGGTTGGAGGTGCCGATTGTGCTTCTTCCTCCATCACATGATTATCTTGTGCTCCCCCTTGATCACATGCCTCCTCTTGATGAACCTGTTCATCGTCTTGAGTTGGGGGATGCACCATTGTTGAGGAAGAAGGTTGATCTCGCACATCTTGTTCCTGTGGCCGCACATCTCCAATCGCCATTGTGCGTATTGCGGCCGTTGGAACTTCTTCTTCATCTACATCATCACAATCAACAACTTGCTCTCTTGGAGAGCCATTAGTCTCATCAAATACAACGTCGCTAGAGACTTCAACCAAACCCGATGATTTGTTGAAGACTCTATACGCCTTTGTATTTGAGTCATAACCTAACAAAAACCCTTCTACGGCTTTGGGAGCAAATTTGGAATTTCTACCCTTCTTCACTAGAATGTAGCATTTACTCCCAAAAACTCGAAAATACGAAACATTGGGTTTGTTACCGGTTATTAGCTCATACGACGTCTTCTTGAGGAGGCGATGAAGGTAGACCCTGTTGATGGCGTGGCAAGCCGTGTTCACGGCTGTGACGGAACCTCCCAAGTAATTAGGCCCACCTACAGTTGTCCTTGTCTAACAGACATCAGACACCCTGTAGATGTTCCTAAGTCACTTGACAAGTTCGGTATCTTTCCTTACCTTTCCAGGAACGTCTCACCCATCTTGCAGACATTACAGAACATCGGAGATAAAGAAATGCGGAAGCTATTACATAAACTTACATTTATTTAGAAAGTAAGATCAAGTTACTTATTATAGACCAGAGCTATAAACGAGTGCTGAGTAGTATTATTACACATATCAAGGGAGGCAAAAACTCCTCCCGAAAGTTTTAAAACAAAAAGTCCTATATGGAGGACCATGTCCTCCCGCATCTTCACTCTTGTTTTTCTTCATTTGACACCACCTTGGAGCAAAAGCAACAAAACTTTGTCGCTTCCTCACCTAAAAACAACGGAGGGATAAACCCTGAGTATGGAATTACTCAGCAAGTCTTACCCGACTAAGGAAAAGACTCTCAAGGGTATGCTGGATAAATAGGAATCAAGGAGAGGCTTTAGCAAGAATCAACTTAGATACTTTTGCAGAAATAGCTTACTAAAGTGAGTCCTTACTTTCAATATTTTAACGCCAGATTAAATATCAATAGACTCTGTTTGCATCTAGTCTAATTTCATCATCTCATCAATACAACATCCTTTTTATTCATAATGTTCACATCCTGACTTAGGTTGCAGGGCAGTGACCAAGTCTTCATAACAGCGAAGGTACGGCGATCCGAATCGATTATACTCAGCTGAGGATCTCCAATCACACGACATATGTAGCACTTAACCCTTGCATATGTCAACCCGCCACCGGGGTTCTTAAGACCAGATCAGGTTCACGCAAACCGAGAGCACAGATACACCACCGTCCAGCCTCTTGCCACGGAGGGTACACGCTACTCTCGCCACCGCTCCACGCCCATTTCGTGTTATCTTATTCTGGCCTTAGTCTGCCCGAGGCAAGGCTTACCCATGACGAGGCATGTGACCAGTTAAAGGGTCCTCGATCATCAAGCCTACATACGCATCAATCCTTAATCAACCTGGGTAGAACATCACCTGTTCCTAACCCAAGTCTCAATTTAAGTATTTCCATCCCTAGGATTGTTTCTGTTCCTTAGGATGAAAAGAGCATCACAGGGAGCTTTGTAGTAAGATCCCACCATTGCTCCAAATGAAAATATTCTTGCAGGTAGAAGCCATCCTTTCTCGAGCTAAGCTAAGGACAACCTCTATCCACAAGATCTAAGCAAGGCTAAGCATTTTTGTAAATCATATTTTGATACTTCACAGAAGTATCTATAAAGGTATGGATATCAAGGAAAGCAATGCATCAAAGGGTTTCAAGCAATTCCTATAAACCTAATGCACATTTCACTAGACTTAAAGTGTGCGAGAATTATTTAAAAACACAAGGAAAGGGGTTGCATGCACCGGGGCTTGCCTTTGTTAGTAGGTGAGTCAGGCTCGGACCCGCAGATGTCGAAGTAGAGCCGAGTCTCTGCCTGAGATTCCAAAGGTGGTGGTGTCTTCTCTTGAGTCACTTCACTCTCTTCTTCGTTTTCTAAATATAACCATATAGGTATATATATATAAGAATGAATGCCATGTAATGCTCATGAGAGTGCAAAGATAATAAATATTTATTAACTAAGTCTTGAATACAACTTTCCTTCACGGAACTCCGAGAACTTAGGGTTTCCGGAGTCGGTAAAGGAGTTCAAAGGACAGGGGTAGGGGTTTTGGGTTCTAGTTATCAAACAATGTTCAAATCAAACCAAACTCTACCCATGGCTTCTAAATAATGTGGAAAGCTTACATAAAAATTTTGGGCAATTTTGGGATTATTATCTATTTTCTAAAAATCCAGAACTAATGGTTTAAGCTAGTTTAAATGCCTCAAAATTCCTTACTTTACTTAAAAATCATGAAACTATTTTTATTAAATTCTAGGGAAAAGAACAAGCTTAGGAAAATTGGTTTCACAATTTTACCATTTTCTACAATTTTTAACAAATTTCTAAAGCTCTATTGTAAAAGAAAAAGGAAAAGCTTCAATGGCCAATTCTAGCCCAAGCGGCCCAACACCAGAGAGAAAATGCGCCCACGCCCGCGCGCTCTGGCATCTTTGCAGAAGGGTCCTCGGGTTTTTAGCTAATTGGGAACGAGTTCTTTCACTATTTCTTGTGTCGCTGGCAGTTTGCAGTATGGTCCCTGGATTTCTTTTTCTTTACCCCTCCTGATCCCCGACGGCGACGAACTTAGCAGTGCTCCGGTGAGCTCACAGACCGGCCGATTGGAGCAACGTCTAGGGTCCCCAAGCGACTGACGCAAAATTGGATCTACCCCGACCATTTCCCCCAACATAATTTCACTAATGGCCACAAGGTTTGGTCTAGCCACGACGACCGTGGACAAGGCGGACCGATGAGCGCGTTCCCGTGGATTCATGGAGGTCCAGTACAATTAAGGGGTTCAGGAAGCTTTAGAAGAGCCTAGGGACGCTAAAACAATCAACAGAGAAGTATGAAGTCACCTGGAACAGGCTGACCATGGGGAGTATACACCGCACGGTGTTCTTGGTGGATTTGGGAAGAAAAAAAAATTAGTGCTTACTGGTGAGGGTTTGGGGATACAGGTAGGTGCAGTAGATGCTGGAATCCATGGCGGAGCCGAGGAGGTGCTCAATTTATAGTTCCCGTTGTCGGTGGTGTCCAATTCCACGAAGTTGTGCTGGCGGCCGGAGGAGAGCAGGGGTACTGGAGCAGGGGATGGGTGGCGTTCACCGTGGCACTTCCTCCGGTGAGCACCGGTTGAGGAGCTACGGCGGTTATCGGTGAGCTGGTGCGGCTAGTGACGACGTGGTGAAAAGCTCGGAGCATGGCACAACCGCGGTGAAGCACGGCAACTCCGATGACGGCCATACGACCACGTCGCCGGTGCGAAGGGCAGGGAACAGCGAGGTCACAGTAGTTCATACACATCCGTGACTAGATCTTTTCATGGTGAGCGAACTCCACACGCCCGCGGCACGAATCCCGGCGAAGAGGTCGTCGGCGGTGAGATTTTTGACGCTAGCGGTCTGATCTTCAACAGAGCACTGTACCATGGCTAAAACTTGATTCAGTCGCCTGACAGCCCAACTTGGAGCGAGATTTTCTCTTAATTCCTTGTGACAATACAAGTCAAGCATTGCAGCAAACTTGGAGAGCATTATACCAACTACATCTTTGCTATATGGTGTTGTCACAAAAGGCCAATAGATCAGGCATAAACTTAGGCTTGATGTTGATGTCAGTCCACTGTCAGCCTGATTTTCAGACTTAATCAGCCTGACAGCCAAACTTCAGGCTTAATTATCTCTAAATTCTTCTTAACAACTGAGCTCACATTCTTAAGCAAAGTTGTTCTCCTTTGATAGATCTTCAAATTTGGTGTGGTGTCCTAGGGCAAAATCTCCTTTGTTTAGAAGTTACAAGGTCACAAAGATGAGCACAATACACTGAAATTAGACTTAGTCAAAAGAGTTCAAATGTGACTCTTTTGCAAATAAGTCCAAAACTCAGGGTTTGGCTTGCAAATCATCTTAAATGTGAACCATGTGACTTTACATATTTAAACATAGTAGTTTTTACACTTTGGTCCAAATATGTACTGCTTTTGCACATAGGCCCCTAGGGTTTGGTTTTAGGGTTTTCCCAGGGCTCCAATTAGGGTTTTTGGTATCCCAGGGGTATAAAGGTGATTCAAGTTTATTCTTGGGGTCATTTTATGACTTTTACCCTAAAGCTTTTAGGTTTTCTCAACTTGGGTTAAGTTTTACCCCTTTAATACCTATTTAGGGTTAAGTTTCCTATCCAGGGTCCTATTTGCAAAATGCTATAACAATACAACTTGTTTGAAATTTTTACCTAGTGAATGCACTCTAGGTGTATCAAACATATGCAATGCCAATGCTTATGATGCTATGCTCAAGTTTTAGTTACAGTAACACCAGGGGTGTTACAACGGCTTCCGACCAAAAGCGCTCGGGGGTCTTGAACTCTCCAAGCATCGTCCTCGCCATGTCTATAAGCGTCCTGTTCTTCCTCTCTACCACACCATTTTGCTGTGGTGTGTAGGGAGCGGAGAACTCGTGTTTGATCCCTTCCTCCTCAAGGTACTCCTCTACTTGAAGGTTCTTGAACTCGGACCCATTGTCGCTTCTTATCTTTTTCACCTTGAGCTCAAACTCGTTTTGAGCTCTCCTTAGGAAACGCTTGAGAGTCCCTTGGGTTTCAGATTTATCCTGCAAAAAGAATACCCAAGTGAAGCGGGAAAAGTCATCAACTATAACAAGACCATACTTACTTCCTTCTATACTTAGATAGGCGACGGGTCCGAAGAGGTCCATGTGAAGCATCTCCAAAGGTCTTGATGTGGTCATCACATTTTTGGTGTGATGAGAGCTTCCCACCTGTTTGCCTGCTTGACAAGCTGCACAAGGTCTATCTTTTTCGAATTGCACATTAGTTAACCCTATCACGTGTTCTCCCTTTAGAAGCTTGTGAAGGTTCTTCATCCCCACATGTGCTAAGCGGCGATGCCACAGCCAGCCCATGCTAGTCTTAGCAATTAAGCATGCATCTAGACCGGCCTCCTCTTTTGCAAAATCAACTAGGTAAAGTTTGCCATCTAATACACCCTTAAAGGCTAATGAACCATCACTTCTTCTAAAGACGGACACATCTACATTAGTGAATAAACAGTTATATCCCATATTGCATAATTGACTAACAGATAGCAAATTATATCCTAGAGACTCAACTAAAAATACATTAGAAAAAGAGTGCTCATTTGAGATTGCAATTTTTCCTAAGCCTTTCACCTTGCCTTGGTTCCCATCACCGAATATGATTGAATCTTGGGGATCCTTGTTCTTGACGTAGGAGGTGAACATCTTCTTCTCCCCCGTCATATGGTTTGTGCATCCGCTGTCGATAATCCAGCTTGAACCCCCGGATGCATAAACCTGCAAGGCAAATTTAGGCTTGGGTCTTCGGTACCCAACTCTTGTTGTGTCCTACAAGGTTAGTCACAATTGTCTTAGGGACCCAAATGCAAGTTTTGTCTCCCTTGCATTTTGCCCCTAATTTTCTAGCAACTATCTTCCTATCCTTTCTACAAATAGTGAAGGAAGCATTTAAAACATGATATATTGTAGAAGGTTCATTAACTTTCCTAGGAACATTAACAACATTTCTCCTAGGCATATGAACAAAATATCTCCTAGACATATCTTTACCATGCATATAGGAAGAACTAGAAGCAAACATAGCATATGAATCATAAACATGTGAATCAAAAGCATCATAACTTCTATTTGCATTTCTAGCATGTCTCCTATCATGATACATAAAAGCATGGTTCTTTTTAGCAGTACTATCCATAGGGGCCTTCCCTTTCTCCTTGGCGGGGACGGGAGCCTTATGGCTTGTTAAGTTCTTGGCTTCTCTCTTGAAACCAAGTCCATCCTTAATTGAGGGGTGTCTACCAATTGTGTAGGCATCCCTTGCAAATTTTAACTTATCAAATTCGCTTTTGCTAGTCTTAAGTTGGGCATTAAGACTAGCCACTTCATCATTCAATTTAGAAATTGAAACTAGGTGTTCACTACAAGCATCAACATTAAAATCTTTACACCTAGTGCAAACCACAACATGTTCTACACAAGATGTTGATTTATTGGCTATTTCTAACTTAGCATTCAAGTCATCGTTTATGCTTTTTAAACTAGAAATAGAGTCATGGCATGTAGACAATTCACAAGAAAGCATTTCATTCCTCTTTATTTCTAAAGCAAGGGATTTTTGAGCTTCTACAAATTTGTCATGTTCATCATATAAGAGATCCTCTTGCTTTTCTAGCAATCTATTCTTATCATTCAAACATCAATCAATTCATTTATTTTATCCACCTTGGTTCTATCTAGACCCTTGAATAAACATGAATAATCTATTTCATCATCATCACTAGACTCATCCTCACTTGAAGAAGCATAAGTACTAGTGTTATGAGCGCTTACCTTCTTTTCCCTTGCCATGAGGCAAGTGTGATGCTCGTTGGGGAAGAGGGATGACTTGTTGAAGGCAGTGGTGGCGAGTCCTTCGTTGTCGGAGTCGAACGACGAACAATCCGAGTCCCACTCCTTGCCAAGATGTGCCTCGCCTTTTGCCTTCTTATAGTTCTTCTTCTTCTCCCTCTTGTTCCCTTGTTCCTGGTCACTATCATTGTCGGGACAATTAGCAATAAAATGACCAACCTTACCACATTTGAAGCATGAGTGCTTCCCCTTTGTCTTGGTCTTGCTTGGCTACCCCTTGCGACCCTTTAGCGTCGTCTTGAAGCGCTTGATGATGAGGGCCATCTCTTCATCATTAAGCCCGACCGCCTCGACTTGCGCCACCTTGCTAGGTAACGCCTCCTTGCTTCTCGTTGCCTTGAGAGCAATGGGTTGAGGCTCATGGATTGGACTGTTCAACGCGTCGTCGACATATCTTGCCTCCTTGATCATCATTTGCCCGCTTACAAATTTCCCAAGAACTTCTTCGGGCGACATCTTGGTGTACCTAGGATTTTCACGGATATTGTTCACGAAATGTGGATCAAGTACAGTAAAGGACCTTAGCATTAGACGAACGACGTTGTGGTCCGTCCATCGTGTGCTTCCGTAGCTCCTTATCTTGTTGATGAGGGTCTTGAGCCGGTTGTATGTTTGGGTTGACTCTTCTCCCCTGATCATTGCGAATCTTCCAAGCTCGCCCTCCACCAACTCCATTTTAGTGAGTAAGGTGACGTCGTTTCCCTCATGTGAGATCCTGAGGGTGTCCCAGATCTGCTTGGCATTGTCCAAGCCGCTCACCTTATGATACTCGTCCCTGCACAAAGAGGCTAACAACACAGTAGTAGCTTGTGCATTTCTATGAATCTGTTCATTGATAAACATAGGACTATCCGAGCTATCAAATTTCATTCCACTTTCCACAATCTCCCATATGCTCGGATGGAGAGAGAACAGGTGACTACGCATTTTGTGGCTCCAAAATCCGTAGTCCTCTCCATCAAAGTGAGGAGGTTTGCCAAGTGGAATAGAGAGCAAATGAGCATTTGTACTTTGCGGAATACGAGAGTAGTCAAAAGAAAAGTTCGAATTAACCGGTTTCCTTCTCTCGTAGTCGTTGTCGTCGTTGTCCTTTTGGGAAGAAGTGGACTCGTCGCTGTCGTCGTAGTAGACGATCTCCTTGATGCGCCTTGTCTTCTTCTTCTTCCCATCCTTTCGTTTGTGGCCCGAGCCCGAGTCGGTAGGCTTGACATCCTTCGGCTCGTTGACAAAGGACTCCTTCTCCTTATCATTGATCACGATTCCCTTCCCCTTAGGATCCATCTCTTCAGGCGGTTAGTCCCTTTCTTGAAGAGAACTGCTCCGATACCAATTGAGAGCACCTAGAGGGGGGGGGGTGAATAGGTGATCCTGTAAAACTTGAACTTAATGCCACAAAAAACTTGATTAGGCATTAGCACAATAATGCCAAGTGGCTGGAGAGGAGTCTCAACAAAACACAATAACCACAAGAGATCAATCACAGATATGGCACAGTGGTTTATCCCGTGGTTCGGCCAAGACCGACGCTTGCCTACTCCACGTTGTGGCATCCCAACGGACGAGGGTTGCAATCAACCCCTCTCAAGCGGTCCAAAGACCCACTTGAATACCACGATGTTTTGCTTGCTTTACTATAACCCGTTTGCAAGGAATCTCCACACTTTGGAGCCTCTCGCCCTTACACTTGAAATTCACAAAGAAGCACGGAGTAAGGGAGGGATTAGCAACTCACACAAGACACAAAGATCACAGCAAATACGCACACACAAGACCCAGACTTAAGCTCAAAAGACTAGCACACTAGAACGGAGCTCAAATCACTAGAATGTCGAACAAGTGCGCAAGAATGGAGTGTGAGTGATCAAGATTGCTCAAGGAATGCTTGGTGTACTCCTCCATGCGCCTAGGGGTCCCTTTTATAGCCCCAAGGCAGCTAGGAGCCGTTGAGAGCAATCCGGGAAGGCAATTCTTGCCTTCTGTCGCCTGGCGCACCGGACAGTCCGGTGCACTACCGAACACTGTCCGGTGCGGATTTCTTTCCTTCTTTGGCGAAGCCGACCGTTGGCAGCCTTGGAGCCGTTGGCGCACCGGACACTGTCCGGTGCACACCGGACAGTCCGGTGCCCCCTCCCGACCGTTGGCTCGGCCACGTGTCTCGCGCAGATCGCGCAGCCGACCGTTGGCCCGGCCGACCGTTGGCTCACCGGACAGTCCGGTGCACACCGGACATTCCAGTGAATTATAGCCGTACGCCGTTAATTCCTTCCCGAGAGCGGCAAGTTCGCCTGAGCCAGCCTGGCACACCGGACACTGTCCGGTGCACCACCGGACAGTCCGGTGCACCCAGACCGAGCTGACTTTGGCTGAACAGAGCCATCTCATTTCCAATTCAATCTTTCCTGTTTCCAGCACTTAGACACAATACATTAGTCCATAAAACAATGTACTAAGTCTGGAAACATACCTTTTGACATGATTTGCACTTTGTCGACCATATTGCATAGATCAACACAAAAGCACTTGCGTTGGCACTCAATCACCAAAATACTTAGAAATGGCCCAAGGGCACATTTCCCTTTCACCCCTAAGGGCCTCTGCTCGGCCTTCAGCCTCGGCAGCCTGGTTCCGAGATTGGCCCCGCTCGTCGATGACCTGGCCAAGCTCCAGCTGCCGCTGCTGCGCCTCTGCCCGTGCCGCCGCTGCCTCCACCTCCAGCTCATCGCAGAGCAACCGAAGAGGGGACGGAGCACCGGAGAGGGGACGGAGCAAACCATTGGCGACAAGGGCCTCTAGATCGTCCACCGTGACGGTGGAGAAAGACCACGGGTCACGCGGCGGAACGACGGTTACCCGGTCGGCCATCGCCAAACGAAGGGGGTGGCGGCGGAGCGGACAAGGTGCGTGGTTTTCTTTCTCTGGCTATTCCCTTGGGTTGCGGAAACCAAAGAAGGAGGCGAGCAACAGAGTAAAGAACCACCACCGGTCCCTCTTCCGGGTATATAAAGGCCTAGGCAAGACCCGTTCAACACTTCGCCCGAACCCGCCGTGAAATTCAAACTCGAAGGCGAAACGCCCGTTCCTCGAACGACTCGCGCACGCACAACGTCTGCCCCGCAAACCACCCGTCCCGTCGCATTAACTCCGCGGCAGGGCAGACGATACCTTTGGCAGGCAGAATGGGCGACGTTTCACCTCCGCCATGATGACCGCGTCAAAAAAGGTGCGCCACACCATTTAATTTCATATCCTTTTCCTCTTCCCTTTCTCTCTCTCTTGCTACAGGGACCGGAAAGGGATATTTCGAAAGGGATCCTTCTCCGCGAAGGAAGAGGGCCCCGAGCCCTCCTACTGATCAGGGGTTCGAAGGCTGGCCCCTCGGAAGGGTTCGACAGCCGCCCCAGAGCACTCGGGCTTCAGGCTCATTACTGATCAGAGGTTTGAAGGCTAGCCCCTCGGAAGGGTTCGACAGCCGCCTCAGAGCACTCGTGCTCCGCGCCCACTACTGACCAGGGGTTCGAAGGCTGGCCCCTCGAAGGGTTCGACAGCCGCCCCAGAGCACACAGAGCGAGGGATGACTCTGGGTACGTCCGATACATGGCCGAGGCTCAGGCTACGCTCCCGAGGTACCCTAGGACATTTCTGAGACCAGCAGGAGCGATTTTGTAACGGAATCCCATCAGAGGGAGGCATCGAGACCTCGGACCCTATCAAACGGGACTGGGTCCGGCAAATCACCTGCCGGTACTTTTGGAGCGCGCCTCTGGGCCACTAGCTGACCCTTATCGAACGGGGCACGGGCGTCCAGTCGGATCACCCATTAGCAACTCACTGGAGACACCATGTTCGGCGCCCTCCGAGGGCAACATGGTGCTTTCCCCCTCCTCCTTGCGGAAAGGCGACAAAGGGGCGTATGATAAAAGCCGAGTCAGTCCTTGATCGTCCTCTCGCTCTGTGCAGAGGCTCGGGGGCTGCTCTCGCAAACCCGGCTCCGGCCAAACCGTTGACAGCATCAACAAACCAGCCCGAGAACTCGGAACTTGACCATGCACCCGGGCTATGATCAGATCGCATGAGGGAACAACCAGACCAGCCGAGGCATCACGAAAGGCATTAAGACCTCGGAGGAGTCAAACCACCCCTCCGAGGCCTCGGGGGCTACACCCGGCGGGTGCGCTCGCGCGCACCCATCGGAACAAAATGTACCCGAGAAAGGCCGGTCCCCTTGCAAAAAAGTGCGACAAAGCCTCCAAGCGAGTACCAACACCCCCTTTGAGGCTCGAGGGCTACTATAGGGTACCATAATTAGGGGTACCCCCAAGACTCCTAAACTCGGCTGGTAATCACCATCAGCGCAAACTGCAGAGGCTGATGGCGCAATTCTGGTCAAGGCTCCGTCCACTCAAGGGACGCGATCTCGCCTCGCTCGAGCCCAGCCTCGGGCAGGAACAGTAGACCCAGGCGGATTCACGCCTCGCCTGAGGGCCTCCTCAAATCAACGGGCGCACCCCCGACTCGCCCGAGGCCCAGCTCGGACAGGCTTCGCAGTGAAGCAACCTTGGCCAGATCGCCTCGCCAATCGACCATATCGCAGGAGAATTCAATGCGAGGATCGCCTGACACCTTATCCTGACGCACGTTCCTCAGTCGGCAGGGCCGAAGTGACCGCAGTCACTTCGCCCCTCCACTGACTGACCTGATAGGAAAACAGCGCCGCCTGCCCCGCTCCGACTGTTGTGCCACCTGCCAGGATGAGACTGACAGCAGCTGAGTCTAGCCTCAGGTGCCACAGGAAGCTCCGCCTCGCCCGACCTTAGGCCTCGGCCTGAGGAGAAGTCTCCGCCTCGCCCGACCCTAGGGCTCGGCCCCGCCTCGGCCTCGGAAGATGGACTCCGCCTCGCCCGACCCCAGGGATCGGCCTCGACCTCAACCTCGAAGGATGGTCTCCGCCTCACCCGACCCCAGGGCTCGACCTCAGCCCCGACCTCAGAAGGAATCGCGTCCTCACCCAACCCTGACCTCGGCCTCAGGAGGAGTTTCCGCCTCGCCCGACCTTGGGCTCGGACCGACCACGCCACAGGGGGGATCATCATTACCCTACCCCTAGCTAGCTCAGGCTACGAGGAACAAGACCGGCGTCCCATCTGGCTCGCCCCGGTAAACAAGTAATGATGGCACCCCGTGTGCGCCCATGACGACGACGTTTCTCAGCCCCCTACGGAAGCAAGGAGATGTCAGCAAGGTCCCAGCAGCCCCGATAGCTGTGCTTCTACAGGGCCCAAGCGCTCCTCCGACGGCCACGACATCGCATGCATAGGGCTCTAGCACCTCTCCGACAGCCACGTTGGCATGTACATAGGGCTCTGGCTCCTCTTTGCCGGACACGTTAGCATACTGCTACAGCCCATTGTACACCTGGACCCTCTCCTTGCATCTATAAAAGGAAGGTCCAGGGCCCTCATACGGGAGGGTGGTCGCGCGGGACTCTCTCTCTCTCCCTTGCGAACGCTTGTAACCCCATACTGCAAGCACATCCACTCTTGCGCAGGACAACACGAAGCCGCAGTTTTCCCCCTTCTGTGTTCCGTCTTGCGCCAACCCATCTGGGCTGGGGCACGCAACGACAATTTACTCGTCGGTCCAGCGAGTCCTCGGCGACATCCCTCAGTATGCCAGACATGTCTGAGGGACTCCACGCAAAAACCTCGGCGTTCGTGCGGAGAAAGTCGACGAGCACTGCTTCCTATTTGGGGTCGAGCTCGGAGCCGATCCGGACTTGCTTGGAGGCGTCGTTGCTAGGGTCGAGAGGGACGGACTTAACCGCCTCTGCTGGCTCGAAGTTGCCGGCGTGGCGCTTCGCATCTGGCACCTCCTTGGTGAGGCTCTCCAGGTCGGCGATGAGGGCCTCGGACTCGGCGAGGGCCTCAGCGTACTCCACACACTCCACGTCGCATTCGTACGCGTGTCGGTATGTGGAGCCAACGGTGATGACCCCGTTGGGGCCCGACATCTTGAGCTTGAGGTAGGTGTAGTTGGGGACGACCATGAACTTGGCGTAGCACGGTCTCCCCAGCACCACGTGGTAGGTTCCTCAGAACCCGACCACCTCGAACGTAAGGGTTTCCTTTCGAAAGTTGGAGGGAGTCTCGAAGCAGACGGGCAGATCGAATTGTCCAAGGGGCTAGACGCGCTTCCCAGGGATGATCCCATGAAAGGGCGCCGCTCCGGCCCGGATCGTGGACAGATCGATCTGCAAGAGCCCAAGGGTCTCAGCGTAGATGATGTTGAGGCTCCTGCCTCCGTCCATGAGGACCTTGGTGAGCCTGACGTTGCCGATGATGGGGTCGACAATGAGCGAGTACTTTCCTGGGCTCGGCACGCGGTCGGGGTGGTCGCCTTGGTCGAAGGTGATGGGCTTGTCGGACCAGTCTAGGTAGACCGGCGCCGCCACCTTCACCGAGCAGACCTCCCGGCGCTCCTGCTTGCGGTGCCGAGCCGAGGCGTTCACCACTTGCCCACCGTAGATCATGAAACAGTCGTGGACCTCGGGGAACTCCTCTGCCTTGTTGCCCTCCTTCTTGCCGTTGTCATGGCCTCTGCCACCTTCCGCCGGGGGCCCGGCCTTGTGGAAGTAGCGCCGAAGCACGACACATTCCTCAAGGGTGTGCTTGACGGGACCCTGATGATAGGGGCACGATTCCTTGAGCATCTTATCGAACAGATTGGCCCCTCCGGGAGGCTTCCAAAGGTTCCTGTGCTCGACGGCAGCGACAAGATCTGCGTCGGTGGCGTCGCGTTTCGCTTGCGACTTCTTCTTGGCATTCTTCTTCATGCCACGCTGGGCGGACGCCTCGGGGACGTCTTCCTGCTGGCGTCCCTGAGGCTGCTTGTCCTTCCAGAAGATGGCCTCGACCGCCTCCTAACCAGAGGCGAACTTGGTGGCGATGTCCATCAACTCACTCACCCTGGTGGGAGTCTTGCGACCCAGCTTGCTCACCAGGTCGTGGCAAGTGGTGCCGGCGAGGAACGCGCCGATGACATCTGAGTCGGCGATGTTGGACAGCTTGGTGCGCTGCTTTGAAAATCGCCGGATGTAGTCCCGCAAGGATTCCCCTGGCTGCTGGCGGCAGCATCGAAGATCCCAAGAGTTCCCAAGGCGCACGTATGTGCCCTGGAAGTTTCCAGCGAAGGCTTTGACCAGGTCGTCCCAGTTGGAGATCTGCGCAGGAGGCAGATGCTTCAGCCAGGCTCGGGCGGCGTCGGAGAGGAACAGGGGGAGGTTGCGGATGATGAGGTTGTCATCGTCCGTTCCACCCAGCTGGCAGGCCAGCCAGTAGTCCGCAAGCCACAGTTCCGGCCTTGTTTCCTCTGAGTACTTGGTGATGGTAGTCGGGGCTCGGAACCGGGTCGGGAACGACGCCCGTCGTATGGCCCGGCTGAAGGCTTGCGGACCAGGTGGTTTGGGCGAGGGGCTCCGATCCTCCCCACTGTCGTAGCGTCCCCCACACCTGGGGTGGTAGCCTCGGTGCACCTTTTCGTCGAGGCGGGCTCGACGGTCGTAGCAGCGATGCTCGTTGCCGAGGCGACCCGGGGCCGCAGGCGTCGCGTCTCGCGTGCGCCCGGTGTGGACCAAGGCTTCCCGCATGAATCGGGAAGTTGCGGCACGATGCTCCGTGGGGTACCCCTGCCTTCGGGAGGCAGAGCTCTCGGCCCGCCGGACCGCGACATCCTCTAGGAGATTCTTGAGCTCTCCCTGGATACGCCGCCCCTCGGTGGTGGATGGCTCTGGCATCGCTCAGAGTAGTATTGCCGCTACAGCCAGGTTCTGGCCGACCCCACTGGAAGCTGGGGGCAGCCTTGCACTAACATCGTCAGTGATACAGTGCTGGATGTCCTGGGCCTGATGACGCGCTTCTCCGGCTAGTGCTCGGCTTGCCCACTCCTGCCCGATGTTTTGCCGGAGCTGCACAAGTTGTCCTGCTTCCTCGTCGAGCTTGGCCTGCATCTCGCGGATTTGCTCGAGCTGTGTGTCCTGACCCCCCACAGGGACTGGGGCCACAACTAGCTCCTGAAGGATGTCAACGCGAGGCGCAGGCCCAGGCCCAGGGGGATCATCGTCCTCTGGCATACCAAGGTGGTTGCCTTCGTCGTGACCCCCCAGATCGACGTGGAAACATTCGTGACTTGGGCCACAACCTTCGTCGTTAAGGCCGTGGCCATCATCGGAGCAATCCGAGAGGCAGTAGTCACATGCGGTCATGAAGTCTCGCATGGAGCTAGGATTACCGAGCCCGGAGAAATCCCAACCAGAGTCGGGCTCATCGTCTTCCTTGGAGCCCGGGGGCCCGTAGGTCGAGACGGCCGTCAGTCGGTCCCAGGTTGACCACATATGGTACCCCGGAAGGTTAGGATATGCCTTTATGAAAGCGCTCACCGAAGCGGGATCGCTTGGTGGATCAAAGCTGAATCTGAAAGGCACAGGGTGGAAAACGGACGGTACCTCTTGATCGATGGACGGTGACGAAGTCGCGTCGGGGACGGACTGCACCGTTACGTCAAGTACGAGGCTAACGCCTAGCAGGCCCTTCGCGAGCGCGCTGGCGTCATCTGTTCGCTTGGGGTTGGCGTGTTGCGGGGAAACGACGCTCGTCGTCGTCTCAGCCGCGAGGTCAACGCCTGACGTGTCCCCCGCTGGGGCGCCGGCGTCGTCGACTCGCTCGACAGCCGATGAGGTACTGCCTCCTGCTTGGCCATGGCTACCCCGCCTCCTTCTCCTGCGGCGTGGAAGGCGACGGGACAAACCTGGATGTTGCTCTTCCGCCATGGAGGGAAGACGTCGCCGAGTCCGCCGCCGCCGGGCGGGCTGACGGATGTCGTTGTTGCTGGCGCGTGGCGGAGGAAGGAGTACCATGTCGTAGCTATCGTCGAAAGACATGAACTTGAGACTCCCGAAACGGAGCAGCGTCCCGGGCTGAAGAGGTTGCTGGAGACTACCCATCTGAAACTTGACAGGAAGTTGTTCGTCAACACGCAACAGTCCCCTACCTGGCGCGCCAACTGTCGGCGTTTCGACCCCGGGGGTCCCTGGACCGACGAGTAAATTATCGCTGCGTGCCCCAGCCCAGATGGGTTGGTGCGAGACGGAACACAGAGGGGGAAAACTGCGGCTTCGTGTTGTCCTGCGCCAGAGTGGATGCGCTTGCAGTAGGGGGTTACAAGCGTTCGCGAGGGAGAGAGAGAGAGTCCCGCGCGACCACCCTCCCGTATGAGGGCCCTGGACCTTCCTTTTATAGATGCAAGGAGAGGGTCCAGGTGTACAATGGGGGTGTAGCAGTATGCTAACGTGTCCGGCAAAGAGGAGCCAGAGCCCTATGTACATGCCAACGTGGCTGTCGGAGAGGTGCTAGAGCCCTATGCATGCGATGTCGTGGCCGTCGGAGGAGCGCTTGGGCCCTGTAGAAGCACAGCTGTCGGGGCTGCTGGGACCTTGCTGACGTCTCCTTGCTTCCGTAGGGGGCTTAGAACCACCGTCGTCATGGGCGCACACGGGGTGCCATCATTACTTGTTTACCGGGGCGAGCCAGATGGGACGCCGGTCTTGTTCCCCGTAGCCTGAGCTAGCTAGGGGTAGGGTAATGATGATCCCCCCTGTGGCGTGGTCGGTCCGAGCCCAAGGTCGGGCGAGGCGGAAACTCCTCCTGAGGGCGAGGTCGGGGTTGGGTGAGGACGCGATTCCTTCGGGGCCGAGGTCGAGCCCTAGGGTCGGGCGAGGCGGAGACCATCCTCCGAGGTTGAGGTCAAGGCCAAGCCCTAGGGTCGGGCGAGGCGGAGTCCATCTTCCGAGGCCGAGGCGTGCGCCGAGCCCTGGGGTCAGGCGAGGCGGAGACTTCTCCTGAGGCCGAGGCCCAAGGTTGGGCGAGGCGGAGCTTCCTGTGGTGCCTGAGGCTGGACTCAGCTGCTGTCAGTCTCATCCTGGCAGGTGGCACAGCAGTCGGAGCGGGGCAGGCAGCGCTGTTTTCCTGTCAAGTCAGTCAATGGAGGGGTGAAGTGACTGCGGTCACTTCGGCCCTGCCGACTGAGGAACGTGCGTCAGGATAAGGTGTCAGGCGATCCTTGCATTGAATGCTCCTGCAATACGGACGGTTGGCGAGGCGATCTGGCCAAGGTTGCTTCACTGCGAAGCCTGCCCGAGCTGGGCCTTCGGCGAGTCGGGGGTGCGCCCGTTGCTTTGAGGAGGCCCTCAGGCGAGGCGTGAATCCGCCTGGGTCTACTGTTCGTGCCCGAGGCTGGGCTCGAGCGAGGCGAGATCACGTCCCTTGAGTGGACGGAGCCTTGACCTGAATTGCGCCCACCAGCCTCTGTAGTTTGCGCTGATGGTGATTACTTGCCGAGTTTAGGAGTCTTGGGGCTACCCCTAATTATGGTACCCGACAACTACGTCGCACTGTGCCAGGTTAGTCCAGTCACCTGGAGAGATTGCATCATCGCCTACACGAGGAGCAAGAACGCTGACACCAGGAGGAGGAGCAGGAGCAACAAAACTCTTCCCCCTCACCTCAGTAGGAGGTGGAGTTTGAGAGGCCGCCTTCCCCTGCACCTTAGCCAGAGATGCCACTGCACCACCACAGGGCATCCCGGCTGCTGGAGGAGACCCTGACGGAGACAGAGACGACGACGACGCCGGTGGCAGTTCTAGCCACGACACGGAGCTCTCAGAGGAGCCGGAGTCGGAGGGATGGATCGCTAGACCCATCACTCGTGACGCCACTCGTGGGTGTCACTTCCACGACGCTCTCGACACCCTGCTGCGTCGGGCCTTCGACCGACACACTTGGTCCATCGAGTACCGTTGTGTAGTCTACCAACATCATCGCGGGTTATACCCGGACTAGTGGGAGGCTACTTGCTTGGTGCGCCGTCCGGACGATGATCTCCGGGGTGCAGAGGCCTTCTCGGAACACCATTCTATTACCGAGAGGGATACTGCCGAGGTAGCCATGCATGATGCAGCACGACAGACACTTTCCCAGTATTGCTCGTTGTTCAGTGGGGTAGCTGATGGCCTCGACCTGAAGTACTACCCTCACCGTTCGACCGGCAGTGCTGGAGGTGTGATTGTCTCGCCAGTTGGTGAGGGCAATCCTAGGCTGAACAACATGGTCAACCTGGCCGTCGTACTCAACACAGAGTTGGACCATGCCCTTGATGAGTTGGGCAAGGTTCGGGCGAAGGTTGCGGAATTGCGTGCTGAGTGCGCAACACAGCACTATCTGGATGGTGGTTCTCCTGCCCCTGTCGGGATTCAGCACCCTTACCGTTCACCGCCCTGTGGTCGCTTCGACTATGGTACCCCAAACTGCAGGATCCGAATAGATTTGGATCCCTAGATCGACAGAGTCGGAGTCTGTAGTAATGCTTAGTTCAGTGTCTTAGTCTAGTCAGTCTAGTTAGAGTTAGTTTGCTTATCTTATGTTGGATGCTTGTTATGATGGACATGTACTGAAGTTGGATCTTTGTAATGATTGTCACCAAGGTGTGGGTATCCCCTGCAACTTGGTGTTGTTATTAATAAAGTTAGTTATTTAGTTTGGTAATCCATTTATTTCCACTTTCCTCTTTATCTAAGAAGCTGTCAGTGAAGATGTCTGAGAACAGGCGCAGAGGTGCGAGGCGTGCTCAGCTAGAACAGCAGGCACCCAAGAGGCGGTAGCCCCGCAGCAGCATTTGCCACCACCACCCCTGATGACCATTGAGCAAATGTTCTTGATGCAGACTCAAGCAGTCCAAGCAATTGGTCAGACCCTTGAAAGGGAAATGTGCCCTTGGGCCATTTCTAAGTATTTTGGTGATTTAGTGTCCAACACAAGTGCCTAAGTGTAAAAGGGTGGACAAAGTACAAATCAAGGATAAAGGTATGTTTCTCAGACTTAGTACATTGTTTATGGACTAATGTATTGTGTCTAAGTGCTGGAAACAGGAAAAATCCAATTGGAAATGTCTTGGCTCGAGCAGCCAAGACTGCTGAGTCTGGGAGCACCAGACTGTCCGGTGCGCCAGGCTGGCTCGAGCGAAGTGGTCGCTCTCGGGAATTCACCGGCGATGTACGGCTATAATTCACCGGACTGTCCGGTGAGCCAACGGTCGGCAGGGCCAACGGTCGGCCGCGCGATCTGCGCGGGACACGTGGCCGAGCCAACGGCTAGAAGAGGGCACCGGACTGTCCGATGTGCACCGGACATGTCCGGTGCGCCAATGGCTCTCAGGCTGCCAACGGTCGACTGCGCCATTTTTGGAAGGAAATCGGGCACCGGACAGTGTCCGGTGTGCACCGGACTGTCCGGTGCGCACCGGACTGTCCGGTGCGCCAGTCGACAGAAGGCAAGATCAGCCTTCCTAGATTGCTCTCAACGGCTCCTAGCTGCCTTGGGGCTATAAAAGGGACCCCTAGGCGCATGGAGGAGTACACAAAGCATTCCTACAACATTCCTAAGCACCAAGACATCGATTCCACGCCTTTGATTCTTTGCGATAGCAATTAGAGCTCTTGCTGAGTGGTGAACTCATTGAGTTGTGTTGTGAGCTCTTGTTGCGACTTGTGTGCGTGGTGTTGCTGTGATTTCTTGTCTTGAGTGCGTTGCTAATCCCTCCCTTGCTCTGTGCTTCTTTGTGAATTTCAAGTGTAAGGGCGAGAGGCTCCAAGTTGTGGAGATTCCTCGCAAATGGGATTGAGTAAAGCAAGCAAAACACCGTGGTATTCAAGTGGGTCTTTGGACCGCTTGAGAGGGGTTGGTTGCAACCCTCGTCCATTGGGACGCCACAACGTGGAGTAGGCAAGCGTTGGTCTTGGCCGAACCACGGGATAACCACCGTGCCATCTCTGTGATTGATCTTGTTGGTTATTGTGTTTTGTTGAAGATTCCTCTCTAGCCACTTGGCGGTTATTGTGCTAACACTTAACCAAGTTTTTGTGGCCTAAGTTTTAAGTGTTACAGGATCACCTATTCACCCCCTCTAGGTGCTCTCAATTGGTATCAGAGCCGTTCTCTTCACAAAGGGACTAATCGCCCGAAGAGATGGATCCTAAGGGGAAGGGTATCGTGATCAACGAAAAAGAGAAGGAATCTTTCGTCAACGAGCCGAAGGATGACAAGCCTACCGACTCGGGCTCGGGCCATAAACGGAAAGATGGGAAGAAAAAGAAGACGAGGCGCATCAAGGAGATCGTCTACTACGACGACAGCGATGAGTCTACTTCTTCCCAAAAGGACGACGACCACAACGACTACGAGAGAAGGAAACCGGTCAATTTGAACTTTTCTTTTGATTACTCTCGTATTCCTCAAAGTACAAATGCTCATTTATTATCTATTCCACTTGGTAAACCTCCTCATTTTGATGGAGAGGACTACGGATTTTGGAGTCACAAAATGCGTAGTCACTTGTTCTCTCTCCATCCTAGTATATGGGAGATTGTAGAGAGTGGAATGCACTTTGATAGTTCGGATAGTCCCATGTTCATTAATGAGCAAATTCATAAGAATGCACAAGCTACTACTGTTCTTCTAGCTTCATTGTGCAGGGATGAATACCACAAAGTGAGCGGCTTGGATAACGCCAAGCAGATCTGGGACACCCTCAAGATTTCACATGAGGGGAACGACGTCTCCTTGCTCACCAAGATGGAGTTGGTGGAGGGCGAGCTTGGACGATTCGCGATGATAAGGGGCGAGGAGCCGACACAAACATACAACCGGCTCAAGACCCTTATCAACAAAATAAGGAGCTACGGAAGCACGCGATGGACGGACCACGACGTCGTCCGATTGATGCTAAATTCCTTTACCGTTCTTGATCCTCATTTGGTGAATAATATTCGTGAGAATCCCAGGTACACCAAAATGTCGCCCGAAGAAGTCCTTGGAAAATTCGTAAGCGGGCGAATGATGATCAAGGAGGTGAGGTACGTGGACGACACATCGAATGGTCCAATCACCGAGCCTCAACCCCTTGCTCTCAAGGCAACAAGAAGCAAGGAGGCGCTACCTAGCAAGGTGGCACAAATTGAGGCGGCCGGACTTAATGATGAAGAAATGGCCCTCATCATCAAAAGATTCAAGACGGCGCTAAAGGGTCACAAGGGGCAGCCAAGCAAGACCAAGACAAAGGGGAAGCGCTCATGCTTCAAATGTGGTAAGCTTGGTCATTTTATTGCTAACTGTCCCGACAATGATAGTGATAAGGATCAAGGGAACAAGAGGGAGAAGAAGAAGAACTATAAGAAGGCAAAGGGCGAGGCACATCTTGGCAAGGAGTGGGATTCGGATTGCTCCTCGTCTGACTCCGACAATGAAGGACTCGCTGCCACCGCC
Source organism: Zea mays (assembly GCF_902167145.1). NCBI lineage: Eukaryota > Viridiplantae > Streptophyta > Magnoliopsida > Poales > Poaceae > Zea > Zea mays. Next base: position 207,625,682 of record NC_050097.1, read on the forward strand.
TTCAACAAGTCATCCCTCTTCCCCAACGAGCGTCACACATGCCTTATGGCAAGGGAGAAGAAGGTATGTACTCGAAACTCTACTTATGCTTCTTCAAGTGAGGACGAATCTAGTGATGAGGATGAAATAGATTATTCATGTTTGTTTAAGGGCCTAGATAGAACCAAGGTAGATAAAATTAATGAATTGATTGATGCCTTGAATGATAAGAATAGGCTTTTAGAAAAACAAGAGGACTTGTTGTATGAAGAACATGACAAATTTGTAGAAGCACAAAAATATCATGCCTTAGAAGTTAAGAGAAATGAAATGCTTTCTTGTGAATTATCTTCTTGCCATGAGACGATTTCTAGCTTAAAGAGCATTAATGATGATTTGAATGCTAAGTTAGAAATAGCTAGTAAATCAACAACTTGTGTAGAAAATGTTGTTATTTGCAATAGATGTAAAGATTTTGATATTGATGCTTGTAGTGAACACATAGCTTCTATTGCAAAGTTAAATGATGAAATGGCTAGTCTTAATGCCCAACTTAAGGCTAGCAAAAGTGATTTTGATAAACTAAAATTTGCTAGGGATGCCTACACGATTGGTAGACACCCCTCAATTAAGGATGGGCTTGGCTTCAAGAGGGAAGCCCAGAACTTAACAAGCCATAAGGCTCCCATCTCCGCCAAGGAGAAAGGGAAGGCCCCTATGGCAAGTAGTACTAAAAAAACCATGCTTTTATGTACAATGATAGAAGACAGTCTCATAGGAGTTGCAATGCTTTTGATTCACATGCATATGATTCTTATGCTATGTATGCTTCCAGTTCTTCCTATATGCATGGTAGAGATATGCCTAGGAAAAATATTCATCATGTGCCTAGAAAGAATATTGTTCATATTCCTAGAAAAGTTATGAATGGTCCCTCTACAATTTATCATGCTTTTAATGCTTCCTTTGCTATTTGTAGAAAGGATAGGAAGATAGTTGCTAGGAAATTAGGGGCAAAATGCAAGGGTGATAAAACTTGCATTTGGGTCCCTAAGGAAATTGTGACTAACCTTGTAGGACCCAACAAGAGTTGGGTACCTAAGACCCAAGCCTAAATTTGCCTTGCAGGTTTATGCATCCGGGGGTTCAAGCTGGATTATCGACAGCGGATGCACAAACCACATGACGGGGGAGAAGAAGATGTTCACCTCCTACGTCAAGAATAAGGATTCCCAGGATTCGATCATCTTTGGAGATGGGAATCAAGGCAAGGTTAAAGGACTGGGAAAGATGGCCATTACATCTGAGCATTCTATCTCCAATGTGTTCTTAGTTGAATCGCTCGGGTACAACTTATTGTTTGTAAGTCAATTATGTAACATGGGTTATAATTGTCTATTTACAAATATAGATGTATCTGTCTTTAGAAGGAGTGATGGTTCATTAGCATTTAAGGGTGTATTAGATGGCAAACTCTACTTAGTTGATTTTTCGAAAGAGGAGGCCGATCTAGATGCATGCTTAATAGCTAATACTAGTATGGGCTGGTTGTGGCATCGCCGTCTAGCACATGTTGGGATGTAGAACCTTCATAAACTTCTAAAAGGAGAACATGTGTTAGGACTAACCAATGTCTGTTTCGAGAAAGATAGACCTTGTGCAGCTTGTCAGGCAGGGAAACAAGTGGGAAGCACTCATCACATCAAGAATGTGATGACAACATCAAGACCACTGGAGCATCTTCACATGGACCTCTTCGGACCCGTTGCCTACCTTAGCATCGGGGGAAGTAAGTATGGCCTTGTAATTGTTGATGATTTTTCCCGCTTCACTTGGGTGTTCTTTTTGCAGGATAAATCAGAAACCCAAGGGACCCTAAAGCGCTTTCTAAAGAGGGTTCAGAACAAATTTGAGCTCAAGATGAAAAAGATAAGAAGCGACAACGGGTCCGAGTTCAAGAATTTGCAAGTTGAGGAATATCTTGAGGAGGAAGGAGTCAATCACGAGTTCTCCGCTCCCTACACACCATAGCAAAACGATGTGGTAGAGAGAAAGAGCAGGACACTTATCGACATGGCAAGGATAATGGTTGGAGAGTTTAAGACGCCCGAGCGGTTTTGGTCGGAAGCTGTGAACACAGCTTGCCACGCCATAAACCGGCTATATTTGCATCGCCTCCTCAAGAAGACCTCCTACGAACTCCTTATCGGTAACAAACCCAATGCCTCTTACTTTCGTGTATTTGGGAGCAAATGCTACATTTTGGTGAAGAAAGGTAGGCATTCCAAATTTGCTCCCAAAGCAGTAGAAGGGTTTTTACTAGGGTATGACTCAAATACAAAGGAGTATAGGGTCTTCAACAAATCATCGGGTTTGGTTGAAGTCTCTAGCGACGTTGTATTTGATGAGACTAATGGCTCTCCAAGAGAGCAAGTTGATCTTGATGACATAGATGAAGATGATGTTCCGACGGCCGCAATGCGCACGATGGCGATAGGTGAGGTGCGACCAAAGGAACAACAGGAGCAAGATCAACCATCTTCCTCTACAATGGTGTATCCCCCAACTCAAGATGATGGACAGGTTCATCAAGAAGAGGCGCATGATCAAGGGGAGCACAAGAAGAACAAGTTATGGAGAAAGAAGCACCACGAGACCCTCCAACTCAAGTCCGAGCAACGATCCAAAGAAATCACCCCATCGATCAGATTCTGGGTGACATAAGCAAGGGAGTAACGACTCGCTCAAGATTAGCTAATTTTTGTGAGCATTACTCATTTTTCTCTTCTATTGAGCCTTTCAGGATATAAGAGGCCTTGCAGGATCTGGATTGGGTGTTGGCCATGCAGGAAGAGCTCAACAACTTCAAGAGGAATGAAGTTTGGAGCCTGATGCCATGTCCAAAGCAAAATGTTGTGGGAACCAAGTGGGTGTTCTGCAACAAGCAAGACAAGCACGGAGTGGTGACAAGAAACAAGGCTCGACTTGTGGCAAAAGGTTATGCCTAAGTCGCAGGTTTGGATTTCGAGGAGACTTTTGCTCCTGTGGCTAGGCTAGAGTCTATTAGAATATTATTAGCCTATGCCGCTCACCACTCTTTCAGGTTGTTTCAAATGGATGTGAAGAGTGCTTTCCTCAATGGGCCAATCAAGGAGGATGTGTATGTAGAACAACCCCCTGGCTTTGAGGATGATAGGTATCCCAACCATGTGTTCAAGCTCTCTAAGGCGCTCTATGGACTTAAGCAAGCCCCAAGAGCATGGTATGAATGCCTTAGAGATTTCTTAATTGCTAATGCTTTCAAGGTTGGGAAGGCCGATCCCACTCTTTTCACTAAGACTTGTGATGGTGATCTTTTTGTGTGCCAAATTTATGTCGATGACATAATATTTGGTTCTACTAACCAAAAGTCTTGTGAGGAGTTTAGTAGGGTGATGACTCAAAAATTTGAGATGTCGATGATGGGCGAGTTGAACTACTTCCTTGGGTTCCAAGTGAAGCAACTCAAGGACGACACCTTCCTCTCCCAAACAAAGTACACTCAAGATCTTCTCAAGAGGTTTGGGATGAAAGACGCCAAGCCTGCGAAGACACCTATGGGAACCGACGGACATGTCGACCTCAACAAAGGAGGTAAGTCCATTGATCAAAAGGCATACCGATCTATGATAGGGTCATTACTTTATTTATGCGCGAGTAGAGCAGATATTATTCTTAGCGTATGCATGTGTGCTAGATATCAATCCGACCCCAGGGAATGTCACCTTGTGGCCGTTATGCGAATTCTTAGATATTTAGTTTCGACGCCTTGCTTCGGGATCTGGTATCTAAAGGGTCTACCTTTGACTTGATTAGATACTCAGACTCCGATTATGTTGGATGCAAGGTTGATAGGAAGAGTACATCAGGGACATGCCAATTCCTAGGAAGGTCCCTGGTGTCTTGGAGTTCAAAGAAACAAACATCCGTTGCCCTATCCACCGCTGAGGCCGAGTATGTTGCCGCAGGACAGTGTTGCGTGCAACTACTTTGGATGAGGCAAACCCTCAGTGACTTTGGCTACAATCTGAGCAAAGTCCCACTCCTATGTGACAATGAGAGTGCTATCCGCATGGCGGATAATCCTATTGAACACAGCCGCACTAAGCACATAGACATCTGTCATCACTTTCTGAGAGACCACCAACAAAAGGGAGATATCAAAGTGTACCATGTTAGCACTGAGAACCAGCTAGCCGATATCTTTACCAAGCCGTTAGATGAGAAAACCTTTTGCAGGTTGCGTAGTGAGCTCAATGTCTTAGATTCGCGTAACTTGGATTGATCTATAGCATATATGTGTTCTATGCCTTTGATCATGTTACTTTATGTATTTAAGTCCATTATTGTTTAGTTATGGTGCTCAAGTTGTGCAAGGGATCCCCGGACCTCACAAGTCCATGTGTGAATGATGCACATATTTAGGGGGAGATGTGCTACAACTTGACCCTTTGAGACTAACCTTTGTGTTTGAGTATATTTGATTTAGTCTCAAAGGCGAATTGAAATGGAAAGGTGAACTTGGACCATGCAAAGACTTCCACTGCACTCTGGTATTAGTGTACTTAATTCCAAGTTCATTCTTATGCTCTTATTGCCTTTTTGCTCTTAAATGACCTTTTTGGTGAGGCAATGTGGTTATAGGGCCAAGAATGATCCTGCTTTGGTGCTTAATGCCAAAGGGGGAGAAATTAAGGCCAAAGCAAATGGATCAACTACCACTTGTGAATTTTGAAAACAATAGAGTTAGAACTTTTGATCTGACCAAAATGCTCTTATTGCAAAATTTGGTCTCTTGGGGGAGAATTTATGATTATTGGAAAAGGGGGAGTTTTTGGCACTTGATCAATTTTACTCTTGGATTATCTCTCTTTATGCCCAAACAAGTGAGTTTGACTTAGGGATAGGAAAATGAATTTGATGTGCAAAAACAAACCAAGTGGTGGCAAAGAATGATCCAAATATGCCAAATTATAGTCAAAAACAATTTGGTCCTCATTCGCATTGATGTTGCACCTCTTTTTGTTGCTTTTGGTTGTGTTGGCATAAATCACCAAAAAGGGGGAGATTGAAAGGGAAATGTGCCCTTGGGCCATTTCTATAATGTTTTGGTGATTAAGTGTCCAACACATAGTAAGTGAGTAGCTATATGCCAAACAAGCAAGAAGTGCAAATCATGTAACAAGGTACGTTTCTAGACTTAGTACATTGTTTTGAGTACTAACATATTTTGTCTAAGTGCTAGAAACAGGAAGAAAAGAATTGCAAAAGACTTGGCTGGGTGCAGCCGAAGTCCAGCTCGGCCTGGCACACCGGACTATCCGGTGGTGCACCAGACAGTGTCCGGTGCGCCAGGCTGTCTCCGGTGAAAAGGCCGCTCTCGGGAAAAGTTTGGTGGCGTACGACTATAATTCATCGGACTGTCCGGTGGTGCACCGGACTGTCCAGTGAGCCAACGGTCGCCAGCGCAACAGTCAGCCGCGCAATCCGCGGGCGACGCGTGGCCCGCACCAACGGTCGGCAGGGGGCACCGGACTGTCCGGTGCGCACCGGACAGCACCGGACAGTGTCCGATGTGCCAACTGGCCCGGAGTTGCAACGGTCGTCTATGCCAGAAAAGGAAGGAGATCGGCACCGAACATGCTACAGTGACTGTCCGGTGGCGCACCGGACTGTCCGGTGCACCACCCGACAGAAGGCAAGTTTGGCCTTCCTTGTTGGCCTTCCTTGTTGGCCTCCAACGGCTCCTAGCTGCCTTGGGGCTATAAAAGGGACCCCTAGGCGTATGGAGGAGCTACACAAGCATTCACTAAGCATCCTAAGGCATCCAGACTTTGTTCCCGCGCAGTCGTTTTGTGTGTTAGAGATTTGAACTCTATTCGACTCGAGGACTCCCTGTGTTGTCATTTGAGCTCAAGTCTTCTCTTATGTGCGTGGGTGTGCTGCGATTTGTGTCTTGTGTGTGTTGCTCATCCTAACCTTACTCCATGCTTTCATTGTGATCTTTGTTGTAAGGGCGAGAGACTCCAATCTTGTGGAGATTCCTCGCAAACAGGAATAATCATCTAAAGGAAAAACCGTGGTATTCAAGTTGATCATCGGATCACTTGAAAGGGGTTGAGTGCAACCCTCGTCCATTGGGACGCCACAACATGGAAGTAGGCAAGTGTTACTTGGCCGAACCACGAGATAAAAATTACGTGTCTTGTGTTGATCTCTCTGTGATTGCTTTGTCCACAAGAACTCGCTTCTCAACTACTTAGTCGCACTAACACTTCTATAACTAAGTTTTGTGGCTATTTAGTGTTGAATTTTATAGGATCACCTATTCACCCCTCTCTAGATGCTCTCAGAAGTGTAAGGCTTACCAAAGAGGATGGTTGAAGCTGAGCATTGCTTTTAAAGTTGGTCAAAATTTTATTAGCAATTACTAAGTATAAGTAAATACCAACCCAATTAAGTAGTAGAACAAAAGTAACAACATCACCTGCGATGCAATGCATATGACAAATTGAATTTAGTTCCATAAATTAATCATGTGAGTGTCCGAGCTGCTCATGACCGTGAGCACGGCTAGTACACAACAGCACAGTGTACCATTTTCGGCGGCCACTGTTATTTTCGGCGGCTAAGGGGTGACCGCCAAAAATAACACTATTTCCAGCAGCTTCTGACATAGTCGCCGAAAATAATGTTATTTTCGGTGGCCCCTGACACAGCCGCCGAAGTTCGGCGGCTAGCCCTGGCCGCCGAAAATTAAGAGTTTAAAACGGTCGCGGGCGACCCTTCTTTTCTTCTCTGTTTCTTTCTCTGCCCCCGACCGCGCCGCCGAAGCCTGCCTTCTCTCTGTCCGCCGCGCCGCCGCTCCCTGGCCTCCCCCATGTCGCTGCTCCCGACCGGCCCCGCGCCGCCGCTCCCCAGCCTCCCACGCGCCGCGCAGCGCCCCTGCGCGGGACGCCCGCCTGGCCGCCGCCGCCCCAAGCCGCCATCGTCGCCAATCTCTTCCCCATCGTTAGGTATTTTTTGCGTTATTTATTCAATATTTTTGGCGGCCGTTGTTTAATTGCCGCCGAAATTAGTATATATTTGTGATTGTGTATGTTTAATTAGTTGTGTGATTAGTATTATTGTTTAGTTTGATTTCATTAATGTATTTGTGGTATATGTGGTTTAGTGATTAGAGGTATATTGTATTTAGGCATTAATTTCATATTAATATGTGGTACTATTATATTATTAGTTTTAATAGTACATTGTATTGGTACGTAGAATAGTTGCATTATTAGTGTATGTGGTACTTAGTTTGATTTGATTTAATAGTATATCATTCTCTATTTTATATATAAGTAATGTATTGTTTAGTGGCAGCGAGGTTATGCTGCCGAAATTTTTTTGGGTCCTGCTAGCTTGCTGTGGTTTAGAACCTATCCTTGCCTATACATGTAGGACCGATACCCTTGACGAAATTTAATAATGGTTTCACGATATGGTTCGGTTTAACAGTCTCAGGCATGGCTGAAGACCGTGCATGGATGTACAATGGCTGGAGTAGGAATGGACGTCATTATGATGATTGGGTAGCCAAGACCAAAGATTTTGTGGACCATGTATTCTCCTTGTCCTTAACCGACACTGTCAGATGCCCTTGTAGGCGGCACAAAAACAATATATTTCTTAATAAGGAAAGAGTTAGCCTAGATCTTTGTCAGTTTAGATTTATGCCCGGATATGAGGTGTGGGAACATCATGGTGAGGTAGTACCCAACCGGAATGTAGAAGAGGAGGAGAATAATGATTGGGTTGGCGATGATGCGATGCATGAGATGCTAGATTCGCTACGTCCAGAATTAAACCTAAGCTCCGAGGATCCTGCCACACCAGAGGTTTCCAGATTTTTTAAACTACTAAAAGACTCTGAAGAGTCGTTGCATGAACACACAAATGTGAGTACACTCGCTTTTGTGACTCGGCTCATGGCCATTAAGTCCAAGTACTTTTTCTCGAACAATTGTTACAATGAGATTTTAAAGTTATTAGGAGATGTGCTCCCAAAGCCCAATAAGTTGCCTAAAGACATGTACCATTCAAAAACAATTATCAAAGGTCTCAGTATGGATTATGAAAAGATTGGCGTGTGCAAAAATAATTGTATGCTTTTCATGAAGGAGCATGCGGGAGAGAAAAAATGTCTGAAATGTGGACAATCTAGATTTGTGGAAGTTGTTAATGATGAGGGTGACAAGGTGATGACAGATGTTGCACATAAGCAGCTCCGCTACTTGCCACTAACTTCTCGAGTGAAACGGTTGTTTCTATCTAAAAAATCGCTATGCACATGTGATGGCACAAAGAAGGTGTCCGCGACAACGATGACCTAATCGTGCACCCTTCAGATGGGGATGCTTGGAAGGCTCTCGACACGTTTGATCCCAACTTTGCAGCTGATTCGAGGAATGTTCGAATCGGCCTCGCGACCGATGGCTTCACACCTTTTGGTCAAATGGCATCATCATACTCATGTTGGCCCGTCTTTGTTATTCCATACAACCTTCCACCTTCTCTTTGTATGAAATATGAATTTATATTTCTTTGCTTAATCATTCCTGGCCTAGACTATCATGGAAAGAACCTCAATGTCATGTTAAAACCCTTGATTGAAGAGTTGAAGGAGCTTTGGAAAGGTGTTGAAGCATACGATGTTTTTACAAAACAGATATTCAAACTTCGAGTTGCGTATTTGTGGTCGATGCATGACTTCATTGCGTATGCTATTTTTACCGGTTGGAGTACACATGGTAGATTGACATGTCCATATTGCGGTTCAGATACAGTTTGCTTCCGTCTTGCTCATGGTGGAAAGATCACTTACTTCGATTGTCATCGACGCTGGTTGTCCAGGAAACACCCCTTTAGGAGCGATAAGAAAAACTTTATAAAGAACACCGTGGTCACCAAAGGACCGCCTAAACGTCTTAACGCAACAGAAATATATGCTCAGCTGAACAACCTTGTCCTAAATGAAAAGGGGGACAAGTACGAAGGATTCAGAGTGGACCACAACTGGACACATATATGTGGTCTCTGGGAGCTCCCTTATATGTCATCATTGATTCTTGTGCACAACATTGATGTCATGCACCAAGAAAGTAATGTTGTTGAAGCCCTGATACACACCTACATGCATTTTGAAAAAACAAAGGACAATCTGAAAGCTCGAAGAGATCTAGCAATGCTTTGTGACCGACCAACCCAAGTGCTAATGACAACGGTAAGCCGCCACGTGCCTTATTTTGTCTTACCTATAAAGACAAGATCGAGGTAATGAGATGGTTGGAAAAAATTAAATTTCCCGATGGTTATGCTGTGGGCTTGAAAAGAGCTGTGAATTTGAAAACGGGAAAACTAACTGGTTTAAAGAGCCATGACTTCCATATATTAATGGGAAGGATTATCCCTGTCATGTTTCGTTGTTATATGCCCGACTCCATGTGGCAAGCAATAGTTGAGCTAAGTTATTTCTACAGGCAGATCTGTGCCAAAGAAATAAGTAAAAATTTGATGGAGAAGTTGGAGAAAGAAATATCAGTGTTGTTATGCAAGTTAGAAAAAATATTCCCACCTGGATTCTTCAATCCGATGGAGCATCTACTTATTCACATTCCATATGAGACAAAGGTTGGTGGACCTATACAATATAGGTGGATGTATCACATGAATGTGCACTCAAAAACCTGTGAGTCATGGTTCGAAATAAGGCTAGAGTAGAAGGATGCGTCGCTGAAGCTTTTTTGCTAAAGGAGGTTTCATACTTCACGAGTGTGTATTTCGCAGAGAAACATAATGTCTATGCTGCTACCATGCGATACAATGTCGATGAGGAACCTCCTATTAGTGATCTCAACATTTTCCAATGGAGAGGCACAAGTACTAGTAAGGGCACGTTCTACAACCTTAGCATAGATGAAAGAATGTCCGCATTGCTATACATGTACTCTAATATGGAAGAGATGGAGCCATATTTCATGTAAGTCTTTATTTTACCCCTTAATTTCTTTACCAAAGGGGCCATATTTAATTACTTATTTGTCGTACAGTAAGTTCGACGAGGAAAATTGGACTTATTCCCATCAGCCTACAAGCAAACAATTAGACATGATTTTCGGCGGCCTCCTTCTAGCCGCCGAAAATAAGTAAATTATTTTCGGCAGGCTTGGATTTTCGGCGGCCAGGAGGAGAGCCACCGAAAGTTAACTATTTACGGCGGCTAGGTAGAAACCGCCGAAAATATAAGGTTATTTTCGATGGTCGTATGCTGGCCGCCGAAAATAACTTATTTTTGGCGGCTGGACTCTGGCCGCCAAAAATATAGACTTATTTTCGTGTAATTTTTTCTGGCGGCCAGAAACCGCCGAAAATAAGCCTAAAGCCGCCGAAAATAGCTTATTTTTGACAGCACAGACCTTATTTTCGGCGGTTCCTGGCCGTCGAAAATCACTGTAGCTCTTGTAGTGGTATACCAGTTTTACACTCTGCAGAGGTTGCACATCTTTACCCACAAGTTATGTTACCCATCTGCCAAGAGACGACCAATCCCATACACCTCTATCGAGGAGGCGAGGTAGGGTAACACTACGAGGCCTTTATAAAGTTCCACTAGCTTCTGAAAACCCGCTACAGTTTGTAGGAAGCTCCAGTGTAGGAATCCCTTGCTTGACCGCCATCGCAGCAAAATCAACCCGAGGACCTCCCTACACTGACCACTCCCCTACTGCCCTTGCCCCTTTTGGGTAAGGTAGTCTTCCAGTAGCTTTCCTAGTTAATTAGCCAAGGGCGTCCCATTAAACCCTTATGGTAGCACTGTTTTCCCGAGTGGTTCTCCATATTCCAATTAACATAATGATCTTAACATGAACAGTAAATAACAACTGATAATAAAGACATAATCATGAATAATATATCTCCATACCCAAAACCACGTAAAGCAATAGCAAGTACTACCCAAAAAGTTCAGTAGTAATCAAGGTATAAAGATAGTCAAACTGGGGTAACCTATTGGGTCCCATCAAAATTAACCTATGCAGATCATTATGATTAATCAGAACACGACTGGGTAAAAAGAAGTGATCAAGGGCACAACTTGCCTGGGACTTGAGATTCCAGGTACCAGGATGATCTTCAGGTGACTCGCAACCTCGTGCTAGTCGTAGCAATACAAACAAACATGGTATAGACAAAATTAATATCACACCAAACATAAGAATAAACCGTATAATAATGATCTACGCGTCGCTACGAGATCGTAGGTTTGAGAATCACTGCAATCGGAGTCATGGTTGAATAGGTATGGTTTTCAGAAGACCCATGCAATTTAAGCAGTTAAAACTAGATCTTATGTTGATTTAATAGATCATATGAGAACATAATGTAAATAAATAATTAATTCAACTTTAAGTTCAATTATAATATAATTAGGGATCACATTTTAGCCCAAACTATAATTATAAACATATTAACTTTGATTTAGAGAGGTTAATCTACTAAACATAGGTTAAATAAAAATCTAACTATAAAAGTATGAGATATGGTATAATTAATGTTTTTAGTACGTAGAGAATATTTTTATGAAGCTAACGCAACTGGAACGAAGTAAAACGGAGTTAAAACGAGTAATTTATGCCATAAACAAGTTTCTAGGTTTCTTAATTATTTATTTTAATTCTGTAAAGGTTTCCATGGGTAGATTTGAAAAGTCCAGGGACTCACATGCAATTTTGAAAGTTGATCCTGGGATTCGGCTGCCAAAAACAGAACAGCGGGTTAAATTCTCTGTTTTCCGAGGTCTCTTTTGTAAGATACTCGGCGAAGGGGTATGAGCCCATCACGACCGTTGGATTCACGGCGCATGTCCCAGATTAGGTTGGCGCGGTATAAAGGACCGGTATGCGATCGTGATCATTGATCAAAAGATCTATGGCACAGATTAGGTTTAAACGAGCTCGCATCGCAACCCTTCAATTCTCGATCAATGGTAACGAACGCCTTCTAGCCGAACGGGTACGCATGGCCCGATCTGGGCCGTCCGCGGCTGGATCAACGGGCCACGCGCGTCACCTTTACCCAGCAACAGGCCACGACGGCGCATCCCAGAGCCACGACGGAAGTTCGCCGGCGAGCGCACGATTCTCCGCCCAAGCGTCCCCAACACTGAAATTGATTGGTGCTACGCGAAATGGAGGACGAGGCGAGCCGTTTGGATGGGTTTCTTACCGGGATTAGAGGCGGCGAGCACCCTGCTTGCGGCGTGAGGTGGATCCATGATGAGGCTAGCCCACCGGTGAGCAATTCTGCCCATCACGTTCCCTCACCGACCGTAATTCTTCCGAGCATCCATCCCATAGGTACCGGCGAGCACCATGAGCATGATTTCGCGCCCCATACTCCGATAGGGGCTAGGAATCGCGACGGCGCAGCGAAATCGTGGTGGCGAGTTGCTCCTGGTGGTGGAGTAAAATTCCCGGATATGGTGGGGATAAGGGGAGATGCATTGGCTCGGTTTTATAGACCAGAGTTGTTTCGGCCTTCCGCAACGCGCGCGCGGAGATCCCAACGAAAGCTGTGGCGCCCACACTAGTTTGTTACGAAGCTTGCGCGGGTGAAGACGATTCTGACGTGGCGGCCCCATTTGCCAGAGACTGCGAGCGCGCTCGACGCAAACCCGGCGGCAGATACTGACAGCACGGGCTCACGGCACAGCGGCAGTAGAGGGCGCACGGGGCTGAGGGGAATGTTGGCCCAGCTACGGGTACAGCCACATTTCTTTTTCTTTTATTTTCCTGATTTCATTTTGCAATCCTAATTTCAAATCAGGTTTTTAAATTCCAATTTCGAATTAAATGTAAATAGAGTTCAAGCTTAAAACAATTTATGTGCACATACAAAACTCCAATATGAATTCAAAAGTATAATTTTGTTATTTATTATCCCTTTTAGCCATTGTTCTCAACATACAAGCCATAAAGATTATTTTTAGGAGAAATAAATTCTAATGTGTAACCTTCATTAAAAGGTGATTTTACTTACCCTCCTTAAGAATGTCCCTCAACCATATTAGTAAAAAAATAATCTAATTCATATGAAGATCTTTCCACTTTCTTTGATTTCTTTATTTATTTATTTTCTATTTACATAAACTAATGCCATTAGTTAAGTATGAAAGAAGGAAATCAAGAAATCCCTAAAACACCCAATTATTTATTTATTTTATTATTATCTTTCTTTATACCAATTTTGGGCTTTACAAATCCTACCCCCCTTAACAGAAATCTCGTCCTCGAGATTTGTAAGAAAAGGGATACAGAAAGATTGATTTGTAATTCAACTTTTAGTCTATGATTGTTTCAAAAGTCTAGAGTCTCTTTTTTTGATAGTCAATAGTGGCTGATTGGGAGAGCATAGGTATCCAGCTACTTATTATGTAGGATGTAAGAGATGGATAAGTTAGGGCAAGGATAGCCTAGGGTAAGAAAGTTTTTGGGGAGAAAGAACTCTTTGTTGGGTGGTAATGCATCTGAAGGTCGAGTTTGACTTCTATCCTTCCTTACGAGGTTGATCTTTTCTTCTCCAATCTTGGTCTCATTGAGTCGGGGTTAGTGTATATCATCGGAGTTGGGAAATAATGTTAAGATATATATGAATGAGATAGACTTCATGATGTAGGTAAAAGTTTGTTTTGACGTTAGATGGGGATAGACAGATTATGCAATCCATCATGACTCTATATGTTGGATCAAATCTCATGCATGTGGCTGAGTTGGTTTAAGGCACTAGTTTAGTTTTAAGCGCATGAGGGATATGGCCTTATCTTTGGTACCAGCATTAAGTAACTTACTCTAGATTAGATCATAATAGGTTAGATAAAATCTAGATTAGGTTGGATATGACTAGATCAGATTAGTTTAGGTTAGGTAGATCTACCAGGTAGAATATATATTATTAATATATGTTAGAATCTGTTGAGATGGGATAAATTATATGGTCTAGGTTCTAGGGGTCAGAACCCCTGTTAGGTAAACACAGAGGGGTCATGCAACCATCGGATGGCTAAGGTAGTTGTATAGGGACGAGTTGGTCTGTCGTTCTTAATTTAGTGCTGAGTGAACTGAGTTAAATTATGTGGATAGGGTCTAACCTATTTCACAAGTATTAACTAATCTGTTAAATAACTCACTTTAGATTGGATCATATTAGATGAGGTGGGATCTAGATTAGACCGGTATCACCAGATTAGACTAGACAATATCTAATTACTTTGGATTAGATCGTGGTGGTTACACTAGTGTGGGATAAATATGCTTATTAGGGCAAGATGAATCCATAAGGATAAGGTACAATCTTTTGAGGTTAGTTAGATCTATTAGGATAGGATAGAATCTTTTAAGATAAGAGGGATCCATTAAAATAGGTACACTTTAATGGAGGATAATCTAGGTTGTTTAGTTATCTTATGAATTCTATTTATGTCTATATGTATATGCAGATATAATTGTGGACATTACTCCACAACTCATCACACTCAATCAAAGATCCAAATCAAACAAGTATCATAAGAACAAGCATTCAAGCGTATAGATACCTATAAAAATAGTTTTTTCTAAGAATAGGTCTCCTATTTCTAAAAGTCACTTTAGGCATAGGATTTCAAAGTGTGAAATCCACTTTTGTCTTTATAAAGAAAAGGTAAGAATAATCAGAGTAAAGCAACAGTGGATGAGAAAAGATTAAGGAAAGTTTATAAAAGATCAGAGTAGCAAAGGTAAGTGGATAATGGTTGTCCAGTTCTATCTAGGTCTTGTCCTACAGTCAACATCCCCTCTGATACCACTTCTGTCACACCCAGGTTTCGGGGCACCAAGACCCGGGCGCGAACATAATCACCAGGTGTGCTAGGACCAAGTCTCACACATATGATGAATCATGGCACAGGATCGAATATCACATCTTTACTATATAATAGGAGTTCTGTACAAAATAAATAAATAATTACATTATAAGGAGACAACGGTCCAGCAACCCAAAGTTGACTGGGAGACGATGACCTAGACCTCTCACGAACTCGTCACAGCATCCTCCATGCGCCTCATCCTGCGGTACCTGTTCTTGACCTGTGGGGGTGTGAGACAGCAAGAGTGAGCTCACATACGTTCATAGCTCAACAAGTTGTGGGGAATAATGTGTATGCACTCGCCAAAGATGGGAGCTCACGTGAAGTGTAAGTTACCAAAGAGGATGGTTGAAGCTGAGCATTGCTTTTAAAGTTGGTCAAAATTTTATTAGCAATGACTAAGTATAAGTAAATACCAACCTAATTAAGTAGTAGAACCAAAGTAACAACATCACCTGCGATGCAATGCATATGACAAATTGAATTTAGTTCCATAAATTAATCATGTGAGTGTCTGAGCTGCTCATGACCGTGAGCACGGCTAGTATACCAGTTTTACACTCTGCTGAGGTTGCGCATCTTTACCCACAAGTCATGTTACCCATCTGCCAAGGGACGACCAATCCCATACACCTCTACCGAGGAGGCGAGGCAGGGTAACACTACGAGGCCTTTACAAAGTTCCACTAGCTTCCGAAAACCCGCTACAGTTTATAGGAAGCTCTAGTGCAGGAATCCTTCGCCTAACCACCATCGCAGCAAAATCAACCCGAGGACCTCCCTACACTGACCACTCCCCTACTGCCCTTGCCCCTTTCGGGTAAGGTAGTCTTCCACTAGCTTTCCTAGTTAATTAGCCAAGGGCGTCCCATTAAACCCTTGTGGTAGCACTGTTTTCCTGGGTGGTTCTCCATGTTGCAATTAACATAATGATCTTAACATGAACAGTAAATAACAACTAATAATAAAGGTATAATCATGAATAATATATCTCCATACCCAAAACCACATAAAGCAATAGCAAGTACTACCCAAAAAGTTCAGTGGTAATCAAGGTATAAAGATAGTCAAACTGGGGTAACCTATTGGGTCCCATCAAAATTAACCTATGCAGATCATTATGATTAATCAGAACATGACTAGGTAAAAAGAAGTGATCAAGGGCACAACTTGCCTGGGACTTGAGATTCCAGGTACCAGGATGATCTTCAGCTGACTCGCAACCTCGCGCTAGTCGTAGCAATACAAACAAACAGGGTATAGACAAAATTAACATCACACCAAACATAAGAATATACCATATAATAATGATCTACGCGTTGCTACGAGATCGTGGGCTCGAGAATCACTGCAATCGGAGTCATGGTTGAAAAGGTATGGTTTTCAGAAGACCCATGCAATTTAAGCAGTTAAAACTAGACTTATATTGATTTAATAGATCATGTGAGAACATAATATAAATAAATAATTAATTCAACTTTAAGTTAAATTATAATATAATTAGGGATCATATTTTAGCCCAAACTATAATTATAAATAGATTAACTTTGATTTAGAGAGGTTAATCTACTAAACATAGGTTAAATAAAAATCTAACTATAAAAGTATGAGATATGGTATAATTAATGTTTTTAGTACGTAGAGAATATTTTTATGAAGCTAACGCAACTGGAACAGAGTAAAACGGAGTTAAAACGAGTAAGTTATGTCATAAACAAGTTTCTAGGTTTCTTAATTGTTTATTTTAATTCTTTAAAGGTTTCCAGGAGTAGTTTTGAAAAGTCCAGGGACCCACATGGAATTTTGAAAGTTGATCCTGGGGTTCGGCTGCCAAAAACAGGACGACGGGTTAAATTCTCTGTTTTCCGAGGTCTCTTTTGTAAGATACTCAGTGAAGGGGTATGAGCCCATCACGACCGTTGGATTCACGGCGCACGTCCCAGATTAGGATGGTGCGGTATAAAGGACTGGTATGCGATCGTGATCGTTGATCAAAAGATCTATGGCACAGATTAGGTTTAAACGAGCTCGCATCACAACCCTTCAATTCCTGATCAACGGTAACGAACGCCTTCTAGCCGAACGGGTACGCATGGCCCGATCCGGGCCGTCCGCGGCTGGATCAATGGCCCACGCGCGTCACCCCCACCCAGCAACAGGCCACGGCGGCACATCCCAGAGCCACGACGCAAGTTCGCCGGTGAGCGCACGATTCTCCGCCCAAGCGTCCCCAACACTGAAATTGATTGGTGCTACGCAAAGTGGAGGACGAGGCGAGCCGTTTGGATGGGTTTCTTACCGGGATTAGAGGCGGCGAGCACCCTGCTCGCGGTGTGAGGCAGATCCGTGGCGAGGCTAGCCCACCGGTGAGCAATTTCGCCCATCACGTTCCCTCACTGACCGTAATTCTTCCGAGCATCCATCCCATAGGTACCGACGAGCACCATGAGCATGATTTCGCGCCCCATACTCTGATGGGGTCTAGGAATCGCGATGGCGCAGCGAAATCGTGGTGGCGAGTCGCTCCTTGTCGGTGTTTCGACCCCGGGGGGTCCCTGGACCGACGAGTAAATTGTCGCCGCGTGTCCCAGCCCAGATGGGTCGGCGCGAGACGGAGCACGAAGGGGGGAGAAACAGCGAAAGGGGAAACCTGTGGCCTCCGTGTTGC
Organism: Zea mays; assembly: GCF_902167145.1. Lineage (NCBI taxonomy): Eukaryota > Viridiplantae > Streptophyta > Magnoliopsida > Poales > Poaceae > Zea > Zea mays. The sequence goes on from NC_050097.1 coordinate 207,643,309, forward strand.
CCTGCGCCCAGGTCGGGTGCGCTTGCAGTAGGGGGGTTATAAGCGTCCGCGAGGGAGAGAGAGAGAGAGACTGTCCGCCGGCCCGTTCTCCCGCGCGGCCAACCTTTTTGTACGAGAGCCCTGGACCTTCCTTTTATAGGCGTAAGGAGAGGGCCTAGGTGTACAATGGGGGGTGTAGTAGTGTGCTAACGTGTCTAGGCTAGCAGAGAGGAGCTAGAGCCCTAAGTACATGCCGTCGTGGCAGCCAGAGAGGTTTTGGCGCCCTGTTCATGTGATGTCGTGGCCGTCGGAGGAGTGCTTGAGCCTTGTGGAAGTACAGCTGTCGGGGCTGTCGGATCCTTGCTGACGTCTCCTTGCTTAGGTAAGGGGCTGAGAGCCACCGTCGTCATGGAGCACGCGAGGTGCCATCATTACTTGTTTACCGGGGCGAGCCAGATGGGACGCCGGTCTTGTTCCCTGTAGCCTGAGCTAGCTAGGGGTAGGGTAATGATGGCCTTCCCTGTGATGTGGCGGGTCCGAGCCCGAGGTCGGGCGAGGCAGAGGCTCCTCCGAGGTCGAGGTCGAGTCTGAGCCCTAGGGTCGGGCGAGGCGGAGTTCGTCTTCTGAGGTCGAAGCTGAGTCCGAGCCCTGGGGTCAGGCGAGGCGGAGACTGTCTTCCGAGGCCGAGGCTAAGGCCGAGCCCTAGGGTCGGGCGAGGCGGAGTTCGTCTTCCGAGGTCGAAGCTGAGTCCGAGCCCTAGGGTCGGGCGAGGCGGAGTCCGTCGTCCGGCGTCGAGGTTGAGCCCAAGATCTGGGGTCGGGCGAGGCGGAGCTTCCTATGGTGCCCGAGGCTGGACTTAGTTGCTGTCAGCCTCACTCTGTCGAGTGGCACAGCAGTCGGAGCGGGGCAGGCGACGCTGTTTTCCTGTCAGGTCGGTCAGTGGAGCGGCGAAGTGACTGTGGTCACTTCGGCTCTATCGACTGAGGAGCGCGCTTCAGGATAAGGTGTCAGTCGATCCTTGCATTAAATGCTCCTGCGATACGGTCGGTTGGCGTGGCGATCTGGCCAAGGTTGCTTCTCCGCGAAGACTGGGCCTCGGGCGAGCCGAAGGTGTGTCTGTCGCTTGAGGGGGCCCTCGAGCGAGATGTGAATCCTCCAGGGTCGGCTACCTTTGCCCGAGGCTGGGCTCGGGCGAGGCGTGATCGTGTCCCTTGAGTGGACTGAGCCATGACCTTAATCGCGCCCATCAAGCCTTTGCAGCTTTGTGCTGATGGGGGTTACCAGCTGAGATTAGGAGTCTTGAGGGTACCCCTAATTATGGTCCCCGACAGTAGCCCCCGAGCCTCGAAGGGAGTGTTGATACTCGCTTGGAGGCTTTTGTCGCACTTTTTTGCAAGGGGACCGGCCTTTCTTGGTTGCGTTTCGTTCCGGTGGGTGCGCGCGAGCGCACCCGCCGGGTGTAGCCCTCGAGGCCTCGGAGGAGTAGTTTGACTCCTTCGAGGTCTTAGCGTGTTTCATGATGCTTCGGCCGGTCTGGTTATTCCCTCATGCGAACTGGCCGTAGCCCGGGTGCATAGTCAGGTTCCAAGTTCTCGGGCTAGTATGTTGACGCTGTCAACGGTTTGGCCGGAGCCGGGTTTGCGAGAGCAGCCCCCGAGCCTCCGCACAGAGCGAGAGGACGGTCAAGGACAGACTTGTCTTTTTTCATACGCCCCTGCGTCGCCTTTCCGCAAGGAGGAGGGGGGAAAGCGCCATGTTGCCCTCGGAGGGCACCGAACATGGTGTCTCCAGTGAGTTGCTAGCGGGTGATCCGAGTGGACGCCCGTGCCCCGTTCGATAAGGGTCGGCTAGTGGCCCAGAGGCACGCTCCAAAAGTACCTGCAGGTGATTTGCCGTACCCGGTCCCATTTGATAGGGTCCGAGGGCTCGATGCCTCCCTCTGATGAGATTCTGTTACAGAATCGCTCCTGCTGGTCTCGGAAATGTCCTACGGTACCTCGGGAGCGTAGCCCGAGCCTCGGCCATGTATCGGACGTACCCAGAGTCATCCCTCGCTCTGTGTGCTCTGAGGCGGCTGTCGAACCCTTCGGGGGCCAGCCTACGAACCCCTGATCAGTAGTGGGCGCGGAGCCCGAGTGGCCTGAGGCGGCTGTCGAACCCATCCGAGGGGCCAGCCTTCGAACCTCTGACCAGTGGTGGGCGCGGAGCCCGAGTGCTCTGAGGCGGCTGTCAAACCCTTCCGAGGGGCCAGCCTTCGAACCTCTGATCAGTAGGAGGGCTCGAAGCTCGAGTGCTCTAAGGCGGCTGTCGAACCCTTCCGAGGGGCCAGCCTTCGAACCTCTGCTCAGTAGGGGGCTCGGGGCCCGCTTCCTTCGCGGAGAAGGATCCCTTTCGGAGTATCTGAAAGTCGCCTAGAGGGGGGTGAATAGGGCGAAACTGAAATTTACAAATATAAACACAACTACAAGCCGGGTTAGCGTTAGAAATATAATAGAGTCCGCTAGAGAGGGTGCAAAACAAATCGCAAGCGAATAAAGAGTGAGACACGTGGATTTGTTTTACCGAGGTTCGGTTCTTGCAAACCTACTCCCCATTGAGGAGGCCACAAAGGCTGGGTCTCTTTCAACCCTTACCCTCTCTCAAACGGTCCCTCGGACCGAGTGAGCTTTTCTTCTCAATCACTTGGAACACAAAGTTCCCACAAGGACCACCACAAGATTGGTGTCTCTTGCCTCAATTACAAGTGAGTTTGATCGCAATGAAGAATCAAAGAAAGAAGAAAGCAATCCAAGCGCAAGAGCTCGAAAGAACACAAGCAAATCTCTCTCACTAATCACTAAGGCGTTGTGTGGAATTTGGAGAGGATTTGATCACTTGAGTGTGTCTAGAATTGAATGCCTAGCTCTTGTAAGTGGTTGGAAGTGTGAAAACTTGGATGCAATGAATGGTGGGTGGTTCGGGGTATTTATAGCCCCAACCACCAAACTAGCCGTTTGGTGGGGCTGTCTGTCGAATGGCGCACCGGACAGTCCGGTGTACACCGGATATGTCCGGTGCGACAGCCACGTCACCAGGCCGTTAGGGTTCCGACCGTTGGAGCTCTGACTTCTGGGCCCGCCTGGATGTCCGGTGGCGCACCGGACATGTATTGTATAGTGTCCGGTGTGCCACTACGCGCGTGCCTGACTTCTGCGCGCTCTGGCGCGCATTAATTGCTGTTGCAGGTGACCGTTGGCGCGAAGTAGTCGTTGCCCCGCAGTTACACCGGACAGTCCGGTGTACACCGGACATGTCCGGTGAATTATAGCGGAGCAGCCGTTGCAGTTTCCCGAAGCTGGCGAGTTCCTGAGACCGCTCTTCCTTGGAGCACCGGACACTGTCCGGTGTACACCGGACAGTCCGGTGAATTATAGCGGATTCGCCTCTGGAATTTCCCGAAGGTGACGAGTTGGAGTTGGAGTCCTCTGGTGCACCGGACATGTCCGGTGGTGCACCGGACACTGTCCGGTGGTACACCGGACAGTCCGGTGCGCCAGACCAGAGGTGCCTTCGGTTGTCCCTTTGCTCTTTTGTTGAACCCAATACTTGGTCTTTTTATCGGCTAAGTGTGAACCTTTGGCACCTGTATAACTTGTATACTAGAGCAAACTAGTTAGTCCAATTATTTGGGTTGGGCAATTCAACCACCAAAATTATTTAGGAAATAGGTGTAAGCCTAATTCCCTTTCAATCTCCCCCTTTTGGTGATTGATGCCAACACAAACCAAAGCAAATGTAGAAGTGCATAATTGAACTAGTTTGCATAATGTAAGTGCAAAGGTTGCTCGGAATTGAGCCAATCTAAATACTTACAGGATATGCATGGATTGTTTCTTCATTTTTAACATTTTGGACCACGCATGCACCACATGTTTTGTTTTTGCAAATTCTTTTTGTAAATCCTTTTCAAAGTCTTTTGCAAATAGTCAAAGGTAAATAAATAGGATTTTGAGAAGCATTTTCAAGATTTGAAATATTCTCCCTTTGTTTCAAATGCTTTTCCTTTGACTAAAACAAAACTCCCCCTAAATGAGTTCCTCCTCTTAGTATTCAAGAGGGTTTTGATATTAATTTTGAAAATACTACTTTCTCCCCCTTTAGAACAAAGAGATACCAATTTGAAATTTACCAATTGAAAATCATTAATTTTAAAATTAGGGTGGTGGTGCGGTCCTTTTGCTTTGGGCTCTTACTCTCTCCCCCTTTGGCATGAATCGCCAAAATCGGAATCATTAGAGCCCTTACCTAACTACTTTCTCCCCTTTGGCAAATAAAACATATGAGTGAAAATTATACCAAAGATGGAGAGTGAAGCGGAGCGACGGCGAAGGATGAGTAGTAGAGTGGAGTGGAAGCCTTTGTCTTCGCCGAAGACTCCAAGTTCCTTTCAATATACCTATGACTTGGTTTGAAATATACTTGAAAACACATTAGTCATAGCATATATAAAAGAGACATGATCAAAGGTATACTTATGAGCTATGTGTGCAATTTTAGCAAAAGAAATTTCTAGAATCAAGAATATTGAGCTCATGCCTAAGTTTGGTAAAAGTTTGTTCATCTAGTGGCTTGGTAAAGATATCGGCTAATTGATTTTTAGTATTAATATATGCAATCTCGATATCCCCCTTTTGTTGGTGATCCCTAAGAAAATGATACCGAATGGCTATGTGTTTAGTGCGGCTATGCTCAACGGGATTATCCGCCATGCGGATTGCACTCTCATTATCACATAGAAGAGGGACTTTGGTTGATTTGTAACCATAGTCCCGCAGGGTTTGCCTCATCCAAAGCAATTGCGCGCAACAGTGGCCTGCGGCAATATACTCGGCTTTGGCGGTAGAAAGAGCGACCGAATTTTGCTTCTTTGAAGCCCAAGACACCAAGGATCTTCCCAAGAACTGGCAAGTCTCCGATGTGCTCTTTCTATTAATCTTACACCCCGCCCAATCGGCATCCGAATAACCAATCAAATCAAATGTGGATCCCCGAGGGTACCAAAGCCCAAACTTAGGAGTATAAGCCAAATATCTCAAGATTCGTTTTACGGCCGTAAGGTGTGATTCCTTAGGGTCGGCTTGGAATCTTGCACACATGCAAACGGAAAGCATAATGTCCGGTCGAGATGCACATAAATAGAGTAATGAACCAATCATCGACCGGTATACCTTTTGATCCACGGACTTACCTCCCGTGTCGAGGTCGAGATGCCCATTGGTTCCCATGGGTGTCTTGATGGGCTTGGCATCCTTCATTCCAAACTTGGTTAGAATGTCTTGAGTGTACTTCGTTTGACTAATGAAGGTGCCCTCTTGGAGTTGCTTGACTTGGAATCCTAGAAAATACTTCAACTCCCCCATCATAGACATCTCGAATTTTTGTGTCATGATCCTACTAAATTCTTCACATGTAGATTCGTTAGTAGACCCAAATATAATATCATCAACATAAATTTGGCATACAAACAAATCATTGTCAAGAGTTTTAGTAAATAAAGTAGGATCAGCTTTTCCGACTTTGAAGCCATTAGCGATAAGGAAATCTCTTAGGCATTCATACCATGCTCTTGGGGCTTGCTTGAGCCCATAAAGCGCCTTAGAGAGCCTATAGACATGGTTAGGGTACTCACTATCTTCAAAGCCGGGAGGTTTCTCAACATAGACCTCTTCCTTGATTGGTCCATTGAGGAAGGCACTCTTCACGTCCATTTGGTAAAGCTTGAAGCCATGGTAAGTAGCATAGGCTAATAATATGCTAATTGACTCAAGCCTAGCTACGGGTGCATAGGTTTCACCAAAATCCAAACCTTCGACTTGTGAATACCCCTTGGCCACGAGTCGAGCTTTGTTCCTTGTCACCACACCATGCTCGTCTTGCTTGTTGCGGAAGACCCACTTGGTTCCTACAACATTTTGATTAGGACGTAGAACTAAATGCCATACCTCGTTCCTAGTGAAGTTGTTGAGCTCCTCTTGCATCGCCATCACCCAATCCGAATCTTGAAGTGCTTCCTCTACCCTGTATGGCTCAATAGAGGAAACAAAAGAGTAATGCTCACAAAAATGTGCAACACGAGATCGAGTGGTTACCCCCTTATGAATGTCGCCGAGGATGGTGTCGACGGGGTGATCTCGTTGTATTGCTTGGTGGACTCTTGGGTGTGGCGGCCTTGGTTCTTCATCCTCCTTGTCTTGATCGTTTGCATCTCCCCCTTGATCATTGCCGTCATCTTGAGGTGGCTCATCTCTTTGATCTTCCCTTTCATCAACTTGAGCCTCGTCCTCATTTTGGGTTGGTGGAGATGCTTGCGTGGAGGAGGATGGTTGATCTTGTGTATGTGGAGGCTCTTCGGATTCCTTCGGGCACACATCCCCAATAGACATGTTCCTTAGCGCGATGCACGGAGCCTGTTCTTCACCTATCTCATCAAGATCAACTTGCTCTACTTGAGAGCCGTTAGTCTCATCAAACACAACGTCACAAGAAACTTCAACTAGTCCTGAAGACTTGTTAAAGACTCTATATGCCCTTGTGTTTGAATCATATCCTAGTAAAAAGCCTTCTACAGTCTTAGGAGCAAATTTGGATTTTCTACCTCTTTTAACAAGAATAAAGCATTTGCTACCAAAGACTCTAAAATATGAAATATTGGGCTTTTTACTAGTTAGAAGTTCATAGGATGTCTTCTTGAGGATTCGGTGTAGATATAACCGGTTGATGGCGTAGCAGGCGGTGTTGACCGCCTCGGCCCAAAACCGGTCCGGTGTCTTGTACTCATCAAGCATGGTTCTTGCCATGTCCAATAGAGTTCGATTCTTCCTCTCCACTACACCATTTTGTTGTGGGGTGTAGGGAGAAGAGAACTCATGCTTGATGCCCTCTTCCTCAAGAAAGCCTTCAATTTGAGAGTTCTTGAACTATGTCCCGTTGTCGCTTCTAATTTTCTTGATCCTTAAGCCGAACTCATTTTGAGCCCGTCTTAGGAATCCCTTTAAGGTCTCTTGGGTGTGGGATTTTTCCTGCAAAAAGAACACCCAAGTGAAGCGAGAATAATCATCCACAATAACTAGACAGTACTTACTCCCGCCGATGCTTATGTAAGCGATCGGGCCGAATAAATCCATGTGTAGGAGCTCCAGTGGCCTGTCACTTGTCATGATGTTCTTGTGTGGATGATGAGTGCCAACTTGCTTCCCGGCTTGGCATGCGCTACAAATCCTGTCTTTCTCAAAATGAACATTTGTTAATCCTAAAATGTGCTCTCCCTTTAGAAGCTTATGAAGATTCTTCATTCCAACATGAGCTAGTCGGCGGTGCCAAAGCCAACCCATGTTAGTCTTAGCAATTAAGCAAGTGTCGAGTTCAGCTCTATCAAAATCTACCAAGTATAGCTGACCCTCTAACACTCCCTTAAATGCTATTGAATCATCACTTCTTCTAAAGACAGTGACACCTACATCAGTAAATAGGCAGTTGTAGCCCATTTGACATAATTGCGAAACAGAAAGCAAATTGTAATCTAAAGAATCCACAAGAAAAACATTGGAAATGGAATGGTCAGGAGATATAGCTATTTTACCCAAACCTTTGACCAAACCTTGGTTTCCATCCCCGAATGTGATAGCTCGTTGGGGATCTTGGTTTTTCTCGTAGGAGGAGAACATCTTCTTCTCCCTCGTCATGTGATTTGTGCACCCGCTGTCGATGATCCAACTTGAGCCCCCGGATGCATAAACCTACAAAACAAGTTTAGTTCTTGACTTTAGGTACCCAAACGGTTTTGGGTCCTTTGGCATTAGAAACAAGAACTTTGGGTACCCAAACAAAAGTCTTGGAGCCCTTGTGTTTTCCCCAACAAACTTGGCAACTACCTTGCCGGATTTGTTAGTCAAAACATAAGATGCATCAAAAGTTTTAAATGAAATGCCATGATCATTTGATGCACTAGGGGTTTTCTTTCTAGGCAACTTAGCACGGGTTGGTTGCCTAGAGCTAGATGTCTCACCCTTATACATAAAGGCATGGTTAGGGCCAGAGTGAGACTTCCTAGAATGAGTTCTCCTAATTTTGCTCTCGGGATAACCGGCAGGGTACAAAATGTAACCCTCGTTATCCTGAGGCATGGGAGCCTTGCCCTCAACAAAGTTAGACAAATTTTTAGGAGGGGCACTAAGTTTGACATTGTCTCCCCTTTGGAAGCCAATGCCATCCTTGATGCCAGGGCGTCTCCCATTATAGAGCATGCTTCTAGCAAATTTAAACTTTTCATTTTCGAAGTTATGCTCGGCAATTTTAGCATCTAATCTTGCTATATGATCATTTTGTTGTTTAATTAAAGCCACATGATCATGAATAGCATCAATATCAACATCTCTACATCTAGTGCAAATAGAAACATGCTCAACATTAGATGTAGAGGGTTTGCAAGATTTTAATTCTACAACCTTAGCATGTAATATATCATTCTCACTTCTAAGGTTTGAAATAGTAACATTGCAAACATCAAAATCTTTAGCCTTAGCAATCAAATTTTCATTTTCAATCCTAAGGCTATCAAGAGAAATATTCAATTCATCAATCCTAGCAAGCAAATCAACATTATCATCTCTAGGATTGGAAATTGAATCAATACAAACATGGGAATCAACCTTAGCAATTAATTTAGCATTCTCATTTCTAAGGTTGTCAATGGTCTCATGACAAGTGCTTAGCTCACTAGACAATTTTTCATATTTTTTAACTTGTAGAGCATAAGCATTTTTAACCTTAACATGTTTTTTGTTTTCCTTAATAAGGAAGTCCTCTTGAGAGTCCAAGAGATCATCCTTCTCATGAATAGCACTAATCAATTCATTTAGTTTTTCCTTTTGTTCCATGTTAAGGTTGGCAAAAAGGGTACGCAAGTTATCCTCCTCATCACTAGCATTTTCATCACTAGAAGACTCATATCTAGTGGAGGATTTAGATTTAACCTTCTTCTTTTTGCCGTCCTTTGCCATGAGGCATTTGTGGCCGACGTTGGGGAAGAGGAGTCCCTTGGTGACGGCGATGTTGGCGGCGTCCTCGTCGGAGGGGGACTCGGTGGAGCTCTCGTCGGAGTCCCACTCGCGGCACACGTGGGCATCGCCTCCCCTCTTCTTGTGGTACCTCTTCTTTTCTCTCCTCTTGCCCTTCTTGTCGTTATCCCTGTCACTGTCACTTGATAATGGACATTTAGCAATAAAGTGACCGGGCTTACCACACTTGTAGCAAACCTTCTTGGAACGGGATTTGTAATCCTTCCCCTTCCGTTGCTTGAGGATTTGGCGAAAGCTTTTGATGATTAAAGCCATCTCCTCATTGTCGAGCTTGGAGGCGTCAATTGGTTGTCTACTCGGTGTAGACTCCTCCTTCTTCTCCTCCGTCGCCTTAAAAGCCACCGGTTGTGCTTCGGACGTGGAGGGATCGTCAAGCTCATTAATCTTCTTTGAGCCCTTGATCATACATTCAAAGCTCACAAAATTCTCGATAACTTCCTCGAGGGTCATTAGTGTATATCTTGGGTTGCCACGAATTAATTGAACTTGAGTGGGGTTAAGGAAAATAAGAGATCTTAAAATAACCTTAACCACTTCGTGGTCATCCCACTTTTTGCTCCCGAGGTTGCGCACTTGGTTCACCAAGGTTTTGAGCCGGTTGTACATATCTTGTGGCTCCTCCCCTTGGCGAAGACGAAAGCGACCAAGCTCCCCCTCGATCGTTTCCCGCTTGGTGATTTTGGTGAGTTCATCACCCTCGTGTGCGGTCTTGAGTAAGTCCCAAATCTCATTTGCATTCTTCAACCCTTGCACCTTGTTGTATTCCTCCTTGCTTAGAGAGGCGAGGAGTATGGTTGTAGCTTGAGAGTTGAAGTGCTCGATTTGGGCCACTTCGTCCTCATCATAATTTTCATCCCCTACGGATGGTACCTGTGCACCAAACTCAACAACATCCCATATACTTTTGTGGAGCGAGGTTAGATGAAATCGCATTAAATCACTCCATCTAGCGTAATCTTCACCATCAAAAGTTGGTGGTTTGCCTAATGGGACGGAAAGTAAAGGTGTATGTTTAGAAATGCGAGGGTAGCATAGGGGGATCTTACTATACTTCTTACGCTCTTGGCGCTTAGAAGTGACGGATGCCGCGTCGGAGCCGGAGGTGGATGTTGATGAAGAATCGGTCTCGTAGTAGACCACCTTCCTCATCCTCTTCTTCTTGTCCCCACTCCGATGCGGCTTGTGGGAAGAAGATTTCTCCTTCTTCTCTTTGTGGTGAGAAGAGGATTTCTTCTCCTTCCCTTTGGAGTGTGAAGAAGACTTCTTCCCTTTGGAGGAGTCCTTCTTCTTCTCCTTCCTCTTGGTGCGGGACTCTTCCGATGAAGTGCTCCCGTGACTCGTAGTGGGCTTGTCGCCGGTCTCCATCTCCCTCTTGGTGTGATCTCCCGACATCACTTTGAGCGGTTAGGCTCTAATGAAGCACCGGGCTTTGATACCAATTGAAAGTCGCCTAGAGGGGGGTGAATAGGGCAAAACTGAAATTTACAAATATAAACACAACTACAAGCCGGGTTAGCGTTAGAAATATAATAGAGTCCGCTAGAGAGGGTGCAAAACAAATCGCAAGCGAATAAAGAGTGAGACACGTGGATTTGTTTTACCGAGGTTCGGTTCTCGCAAACCTACTCCCCGTTGAGGAGGCCACAAAGGCCGGGTCTCTTTCAACCCTTACCCTCTCTCAAACGGTCCCTCGGACCGAGTGAGCTTTTCTTCTCAATCACTTGGAACACAAAGTTCCCACAAGGACCACCACAAGATTGGTGTCTCTTGCCTCAATTACAAGTGAGTTTGATCGCAATGAAGAATCAAAGAAAGAAGAAAGCAATCCAAGCGCAAGAGCTCGAAAGAACACAAGCAAATCTCTCTCACTAATCACTAAGGCGTTGTGTGGAATTTGGAGAGGATTTGATCACTTGAGTGTGTCTAGAATTGAATGCCTAGCTCTTGTAAGTGGTTGGAAGTGTGAAAACTTGGATGCAATGAATGGTGGGTGGTTCGGGGTATTTATAGCCCCAACCACCAAACTAGCCGTTTGGTGGGGCTGTCTGTCAAATGGCGCACCAGACATGTCCGGTGCGACAGCCACGTCACCAGGCCGTTAGGGTTCTGACCGTTGGAGCTCTGACTTCTGGGCCCGCCTGGATGTCCGGTGGCGCACCAGACATGTACTGTAGAGTGTCCGGTGCGCCACTACGCGCGTGCCTGACTTCTGCGCGCTCTGGCGCGCATTAATTGCTGTTGCAGGTGACCGTTGGCGCGAAGTAGCCGTTGCCCCGCAGTTACACCAGACAGTCCGGTGTACACCGGACATGCCCGGTGAATTATAGCGGAGCAGCCGTTGCAGTTTCCCGAAGCTGGCGAGTTCCTTAGGCCGCTCTTCCTTGGAGCACCGGACACTGTCCGGTGTACACCGGACAGTCCGATGAATTATAGCGGATTCGCCTCTGGAATTTCCCAAAGGTGACGAGTTGGAGTTGGAGTCCTCTGGTGCACCGGACATGTCCGGTGGTGCACCGGACATTGTCCGGTGGTACACCGGACAGTCCGGTGCGCCAGACCAGAGGTGCCTTCGGTTGTCCCTTTGCTCTTTTGTTGAACCCAATACTTGGTCTTTTTATTGGCTAAGTGTGAACCTTTGGCACCTGTATAACTTGTATACTAGAGCAAACTAGTTAGTCCAATTATTTGTGTTGGGCAATTCAACCACCAAAATTATTTAGGAAATAGGTGTAAGCCTAATTCCTTTTCAGTATCCCCTTTCCCGGTCCCTGTAGCTGAGAGCACCTAGAGGGGGGTGAATAGGTGATCCTGTGAAACTTAAACTTATAGCCACAAAAACTTGTTAAGTGTTAGCGCAATAATCGCCAAGTGGCTAGAGAGAAGGTCTTGCACAATACGATAATCACAAAGAATTCAACACAGAGAAGACACAGTGATTTATCCCGTGGTTCGGCCAAGTACAAAACTTGCCTACTCCACGTTGTGGCGTCCCAACGGACGAGAGTTGCACTCAACTCCTCTCAAGTGATCCAATGATCAACTTGAATACCACAGTGTTATGCTTTTCTTTTCTTATCCCGTTCGCGAGGAATCTCCACAACTTGGAGCCTCTCGCCCTTACACTTTTGATGTTCACAAAGAATCATGGAGTAAGGAAGGGAAGCAACACACACAAATCCACAGCAAAATGCGCACACACACGGCCAAGAATCGAGCTCAAAAGACTATCTCAAAGTTCTCACTAGAACGGAGCTCGAATCACTGAGAATGACAAACGAATGCGCAAAGACTGAGTGTGGATGATCAAGAATGCTCTAAGGTTGCTTGGTGTACTCCTCCATGCGCCTAGGGGTCCCTTTTATAGCCCCAAGGCAGCTAGGAGCCGTTGAGAGCAATTCTGGAAGGCTGATCTTGCCTTTTGTCATCGGGCGCACCGGACAGTCCGGTGCCCGATCTCCTTCCTAAAATGGCGCAGCCGACCGTTGCAGATCTGGGAGCCGTTGGCGCACCGGACATGTCCGGTGCACACCGGACAGTCCGGTGCCCCCTTCCGACCGTTGGCCCGGCCACGTGTCGCGCGCAGATTCCGCGGCCGACCGTTGGCCCGGCCGACCGTTGGCCCGGCCGACCGTTGGCTCACCGGACAGTCCGGTGCACACCGGACAGTCCGGTGAATTTTAGCCGTACGTCGCCGGTCAATTCCCGAGAGCGGCCAGTTCGCTCGAGCCAGCCTGGCGCACCGGACACTGTCCGGTGCACCACCGGACAGTCCGGTGCCCCAGACCGAAACAGCCCCTTGGCTGTACACAACCAACTCTTCTCTTTTCTTCTTCTTTCTGTTTCTGATACTTAGACAAGTATATTAGCACACAAAACCAATGTACTAAGACTTAGAAACATACCTTTGCTCTTGATTTGCACTTTGTTCATCCATGGGCATAGATTCACATTTAAGCACTTATGTTGGCACTCAATCACCAAAATACTTAGAAATGGCCCAAGGGCACATTTCCCTTTCAATCTCCCCCTTTTTGGTGATTTATGCCAACACAACATAAAGCAACTAGAACAAGTGCAATATTACTTCAAATAAAAACTCAAGTTTATTTTGATTCAATTTGGCATATATGGATCATCCTTTGCCACCACTTGGTTTGTTTTTGCAAATCAAACTCAAAATCCTATCTCTAAGTCAAATCCACTTGTAGAGACATAAAGAGAGGTTTTCCAAAGAAAATTGATTCAAGATTCCAAAAACTCCCCCTTTTTCCCATAATCAACACTTCTCCCCACAAGAGGCCAACTTTTGACAAAAGAGACAATGCAAGAGTTTTGACAAACCAAAAGCTTTATCCTACTGTTTTCAAAGTTTCTCAAGTGGTAGCTGATCCATTTATTGCTTTGGCCTTTATTTTCTCCCCCTTTGGCATCAAGCACCAAAACGGGATCAATCTTGGCCCTTTAACCCCATTGCCTCACCAAAATCTTCAATTAAGAGCAAATAGGCAATAAGAGTTTAAAGATGAACTTGGAATAAGTTACCCTCTCATCGGAGTGCAGTGGAAGTCTTTCACGGTCCAAGTCCACCTTTCCCTTTCAAACCTTCTTTGAGACTAAAACAATCAAACTCAAACAAACGGTTAGTCTCAAAGGGTCAAGTTGTAACACATCTCCCCCTAAATATGTGCATTACAGGCACAAGGACTTGTGAGGTCCGGGAAGTGCTTGTACAACTTGAGCACCATAATAAGCAACACAATGCAGAATGAACATGATTAAAGGCATAAACACATGTATGCTATAAATCAATCCAGGTTCCGCGAATCTAAGACATTTAGCTCACTACGCAACCTGCAAAAGGTCTTCTCATCTAGAGGCTTAGTGAAGATATCGGCTAGCTGGTTCTCGGTGCTAACATGAAACACTTTGATATCTCCCTTTTGCTGGTGGTCTCTCAAAAAGTGATGCCGGATGTCAATGTGCTTTGTGCGGCTGTGTTCAACAGGATTTTCCGCCATGCGGATAGCACTCTCATTGTCACATAGGAGTGGGACTTTGCTCAGATTGTAGCCAAAGTCCCTGAGGGTTTGCCTCATCCAAAGTAGTTGCGCGCAACACTGTCCTGCGGCAACGTACTCGGCCTCAGCGGTGGATAGGGCAACGGAGGTTTGTTTCTTAGAGTTCCATGACACCAGGGACCTTCCTAAGAATTGGCACGTCCCCGATGTACTCTTCCTATCGACCTTACATCCAGCATAGTCGGAATCTGAGTATCCAACCAAGTCAAAGGTAGACCCCTTTGGATACCAGAGCCCGAAGCAAGGCGTAGCAACCAAATATCTAAGAATTCGCTTCACCGCCACTAAGTGACACTCCTTAGGATCGGATTGAAATCTAGCACACATGCATACGCTAAGCATAATATCCGGTCTACTAGCACATAAATAAAGTAAAGACCCTATCATTGACCGGTATGCTTTTTGATCAACGGACTTACCTCCTTTGTTGAGGTCGGTGTGTCTGTCGGTCCCCATCGGAGTCTTTGCGGGCTTGGCGTCCTTCATCCCAAACCGCTTTAGCAGATCTTGCGTGTACTTCGTTTGGGAGATGAAGGTGCCATCTTTGAGTTGCTTCACTTGGAACCCAAGGAAGTAGTTCAACTCGCCCATCATCGACATCTCGAATTTCTGCGTCATCACCCTGCTAAACTCTTCACAAGACTTTTGGTTAGTAGAACCAAATATTATGTCATCGACATAAATTTGGCACACAAACAAATCACCATCGCATGTCTTAGTAAAAAGAGTTGGATCGGCTTTCCCAACCTTGAAAGCATTAACAATTAGAAAGTCTCTAAGGCATTCATACCATGCTCTTGGGGCTTGCTTAAGTCCATAGAGCGCCTTAGAGAGCTTACACACGTGGTCGGGGTACCGTTCATCCTCGAAGCCAGGGGGTTGCTCCACGTACACCTCCTCCTTGATTGGCCCGTTGAGGAAAGCGCTCTTCACATCCATTTGGAACAACCTGAAAGAATGGTGAGCGGCATATGCTAGCAAGATACGAATTGATTCTAGCCTAGCCACAGGAGCAAACGTCTCCTCAAAGTCCAAACCTGCGACTTGGGCATAACCTTTTGCCACAAGTCGAGCCTTGTTCCTCGTCACCACCCCGTGCTCGTCCTGTTTGTTGCGGAATACCCACTTGGTTCCCACAACGTTTTGCTTGGGACGAGGCACCAGTGTCCAAACTTCATTGTGCTTGAAGTTGTTGAGTTCCTCCTGCATGGCTAACACCCAGTCCGGATCTAGCAAGGCTTCTTCTACCCTAAAAGGCTCAATAGAAGAGACAAAGGAGTAATGCTCACAAAAATTAACTAATCGAGATCGAGTAGTTACTCCCTTGCTAATATCACCCAGAATTTGGTCGACGGGATGATCCCTTTGAATCATCGCTCGAACTTGGGTTGGAGGTGCCGGTTGTGCTTCTTCCTCCATCACATGATCATCTTGTGCTCCCCCTTGATCACACTCCTCTTGATGAACCTGTTCATCATTTTGAGTTGGGGGATGCACCATTGTTGAGGAAGAAGGTTGATCTCGTTCATCTTGTTCCTGTGGCCGCACTTCTCCAATCGCCATGGTTCGTATAGCGGCTGTCGGAACATCTTCTTCATCTACATCATCACAATCAACAACTTGCTCTCTTGGAGAGCCATTAGTCTCATCAAATACAACGTCGCTAGAGACTTCAACCAAACCCGATGATTTGTTGAAGACTCTATACGCCTTTGTATTTGAGTCATAACCTAACAAAAACCCTTCTACAGCTTTGGGAGCAAACTTAGAATTTCTACCCTTCTTTACTAGAATGTAGCACTTGCTCCCAAATACACGAAAGTAAGATACATTGGGTTTGTTACCGGTTAGTAGCTCATACGAAGTCTTCCTGAGGAGGCGATGAAGGTAGACCCTGTTGATGGCGTGGCAAGCCGTGTTCACGGCTTCCGACCAGAAACACTCGGGGGTCTTGAATTCTCCAAGCATCGTCCTCGCCATATCGATTAGCGTCCTGTTCTTCCTCTCTACCACACCATTTTGTTGTGGTGTGTAGGGAGCGGAGAACTCGTGCTTGATCCCTTCCTCCTCAAGGAACTCCTCCACTTGAAGGTTCTTGAACTCGGACCCATTGTCGCTCCTTATCTTCTTCACCTTGAGCTCAAACTCATTTTGAGCTCTCCTGAGGAAGCGCTTGAGGGTCCCTTGGGTTTCAGACTTATCCTGCAAAAAAAACACCCAAGTGAAGCGGGAAAAGTCATCAACGATAACTAGACCATACTTACTTCCTCCTATGCTCAGATAGGCGAGGGGTCCGAAGAGGTCCATATGTAGCAGCTCCAGGGGTCTTGATGTTGTCATCACATTTTTGGTGTGATGAGAGCCTCCCACCTGTTTCCCTGCTTGACAAGCTGCACAAGGTCTATCTTTTTCGAAATGAACATTGGTTAGACCTATCACGTGTTCTCCCTTTAGAAGCTTGTGGAGGTTCTTCATCCCCACATGTGCTAAGCGGCGATGCCACAGCCAGCCCATGCAAGTCTTAGCCATTAAGCATGCATCTAGACCGGCCTCTTCTTTTGCAAAATCCACTAAGTAAAGCTTGCCATCTAGAATACCCTTAAAAGCTAGTGAACCATCACATCTTCTAAAGACAGACACATCTATATTTGTAAACAAACAGTTATATCCCATATTGCATAATTGACTAACAGATAGCAAATTATATCCAAGAGACTCTACTAAAAACACATTAGAGATAGAGTGCTCATTTGAGATTGCAATTTTACCTAACCCTTTTACCTTGCCTTGATTCCCATCACCGAATATTATTGAATCTTGGGAATCTTTATTCTTGACGTAGGAGGTGAACATCTTCTTCTCCCCCGTCATATGGTTTGTGCATCCGCTGTCAATAATCCAGCTTGAACCCCCGGATGCATAAACCTGCAAGGCAAATTTAGGCTTGGGTCTTAGGTACCCAACTCATGTTGGGTCCTACAAGGTTAGTGCAAATATCCTTAGGGACCCAAATGCAAGTTTTATCTCTCTTGCATTTTGCCCCTAACTTCCTAGCAACTATTTTCCTATCCTTTCTACAAATAGCAAAGGAAGCATTTAAAGCACGATAAATCGTAGAAGGTTCATTCATTACTTTCCTAGGAGCATGAATAATATTCTTTCTAGGCACATGATGAATAGCACTTCTCCTAGACATATTTCTACCATGCATATAGGAAGAACTAGAAGCAAACATGGCATGAGAATCAAAGTCATCATAAGCATTATAACTCCTATAAGCATTTCTAGTTTGTCTCCTATCATGGTACATAAAAGCATGGTTCTTTTTAGCACTACTAGCCATAGGAGCCTTCCCTTTCTCCTTGGCGGAGATGGGAGCCTTATGGCTTGTCAAGTCCTTGGCTTCCCTCTTGTAGCCAAGTCCATCCTTAATTGAGGGGTGTATGCCAATTGTGTAGGCATCCCTTGCAAATTTTAGCTTATCAAAATTACTCTTGCTAGTCTTAAGTTGAGTATTAAGACTAGCCAATTCATCATTAAGTTTGGAAATTGAAACTAGGTGTTCACTACAAGCATCAATGTCAAAATCTTTACACCTATTACAAGTTTCAACAATTTCTACACAAGATGTTGATTTACTAGCTACTTCTAGTCTAGAATTTAAATCATCATTAAAACTCTTTAACTTAGCAATAGTTTCATGACAAGAAGATAGTTCACTAGAGAGCATTTCATTTCTCTTAATTTCTAGAGCAAGAGATTTCTGAGCTTCTACAAATTTATCATGCTCTTCATACAACAAATCCTCTTGCTTTTCTAGAAGTATATTCCTATCATTCAAGGCATCAATTAATTCATTAATTTTGTCTACCTTGGTTCTATCTAATCCCTTGAATAAGCATGAGTAATCTATCTCATCATCATCACTAGACTCATCCTCACTTGAAGAAGCATAAGTACTAGTATTATGAGTGCTTACTTTCTTCTCCCTTGCCATGAGGCAAGTGTGACGTTCGTTGGGGAAGAGGGATGACTTGTTGAAGGCAGTGGCGGCGAGTCCTTCATTGTCGGAGTCGGACGAAGAGCAGTCTGAATCCCACTCCTTGCCAAGATGAGCCTCGCCCTTTGCCTTCTTATAGTTCTTCTTTTTCTCCTTCTTGTTCCCTTGATCCTGATCACTATCATTGTCGGGACAGTTAGCAATAAAATGACCAAGCTTACCGCATTTGAAGCATGAGCGCTTCCCCTTGGCTTTGGTCTTGCTTGGCTGTCCCTTGCGACCGTTAAGCACCGTCTTGAATCTTTTGATGATGAGAGCCATCTCTTCATCATTAAGTCCAGCCGCCTCAATCTGTGCCACCTTGCTAGGTAGCGCCTCCTTGCTTCGTGTTGCCTTGAGAGCAAGGGGTTGCGGCTCGTTGATCGGACCATTCAAGGTGTCGTCCACGTATCTTGCCTCCTTGATCATCATTCGCCCGCTAACGAATTTCCCAAGAACTTCTTCGG
This sequence comes from Zea mays, assembly GCF_902167145.1. NCBI lineage: Eukaryota > Viridiplantae > Streptophyta > Magnoliopsida > Poales > Poaceae > Zea > Zea mays. The sequence continues at coordinate 207,661,988 of NC_050097.1, forward strand.
GCGACATCTTGGTGTACCTGGGATTTTCACGAATATTGTTCACCAAATGAGGATCAAGAACGGTAAATGACCTTAGCATTAGGCGGACGACGTCGTGGTCCGTCCATCGCGTGCTTCCGTAGCTCCTTATTTTGTTGATAAGGGTCTTGAGCCGGTTGTATGTTTGTGTCGGCTCCTCGCCCCTTATCATCGCGAACCGTCCAAGCTCGCCCTCCACCAACTCCATTTTGGTGAGCAAGGTGACATCATTCCCCTCATGAGAGATCTTGAGGGTGTCCCAGATCTGCTTGACATTGTCCAAGCCGCTCACCTTATGGTACTCGTCCCTGCACAAGGAGGCTAGCAACACAGTAGTAGCTTGTGCATTTTTATGAATCTGTTCATTAATAAACATTGGACTATCCGTACTATCAAAGTGCATTCCACTTTCTACAATCTCCCATATGCTAGGATGGAGAGAGAACAAGTGACTACACATTTTGTGACTCCAAAATTCGTAGTCCTCTCCATCAAAATGAGGAGGTTTACCAAGTGGAATAGATAATAAATGAGCATTAGTACTTTGAGGAATACGAGAGTAATCAAAAGAAAAGTTCGAATTGACCGGTTTCTTTCTCTCGTATTCGTTGTGGTCGTCGTCCTTTTGGGAGGAAGTAGACTCATCGCTGTCGTAGTAGACGATCTCCTTGATGCGTCTTGTCTTCTTCTTCTTCCCATCTTTGCGTCTGTGGCCCGAGCCCGAGTCGTTGGACTTGTCATCCTTTGTCTCGTTGACGAAGGACTCCTTCTCCTTGTCGTTGATCACGATTCCCTTCCCTTTAGGATCCATCTCTTCGGGCGGTTAGTCCCTTTGTGAAGAGAACGGCTCCGATACCAATTGAGAGCACCTAGAGGGGGGGTGAATAGGTGATCCTGTGAAACTTAAACTTATAGCCACAAAAACTTGTTAAGTGTTAGCGCAATAATCGCCAAGTGGCTAGAGAGAAGGTCTTGCACAATACGATAATCACAAAGAATTCAACACAGAGAAGACACAGTGATTTATCCCGTGGTTCGGCCAAGTACAAAACTTGCCTACTCCACGTTGTGGCGTCCCAACGGACGAGAGTTGCACTCAACTCCTCTCAAGTGATCCAATGATCAACTTGAATACCACAGTGTTATGCTTTTCTTTTCTTATCCCGTTCGCGAGGAATCTCCACAACTTGGAGCCTCTCGCCCTTACACTTTTGATGTTCACAAAGAATCACGGAGTAAGGAAGGGAAGCAACACACACAAATCCACAGCAAAATGCGCACACACACGACCAAGAATCGAGCTCAAAAGACTATCTCAAAGTTCTCACTAAAACGGAGCTCGAATCACTGAGAATGACAAACGAATGCGCAAAGACTGAGTGTGGATGATCAAGAATGCTCTAAGGTTGCTTGGTGTACTCCTCCATGCGCCTAGGGGTCCCTTTTATAGCCCCAAGGCAGCTAGGAGCCGTTGAGAGCAATTCTGGAAGGCTGATCTTGCCTTCTGTCATCGGGCGCACCGGACAGTCCGGTGCACACCGGACACTGTCCGGTGCCCGATCTCCTTCCTAAAATGGCGCAGCCGACCGTTGCAGATCTGGGAGCCGTTGGCGCACCGGACATGTCCGGTGCACACCGGACAGTCCGGTGCCCCCTTCCGACCGTTGGCCCGGCCACGTGTCGCGCGCAGATTCCGCGGCCGACCGTTGGCCCGGCCGACCATTGGCTCACCGGACAGTCCGGTGCACACCGGACAGTCCGGTGAATTTTAGCCGTACGTCGCCGGTCAATTCCCGAGAGCGGCCAGTTCGCTCGAGCCAGCCTGGCGCACCGGACACTGTCCGGTGCACCACCGGACACTGTCCGGTGCACCACCGGACAGTCCGGTGCCCCAGACCGAAACAGCCCCTTGGCTGTACACAGCCAACTCTTCTCTTTTCTTCTTCTTTCTGTTTCTGATACTTAGACAAGTATATTAGCACACAAAACCAATGTACTAAGACTTAGAAACATACCTTTGCTCTTGATTTGCACTTTGTTCATCCATGGGCATAGATTCACATTTAAGCACTTGTGTTGGCACTCAATCACCAAAATACTTAGAAATGGCCCAAGGGCACATTTCCCTTTCAGTAGCAAGAGAGAGAAAGAGGAAGAAGAAAAGGATACGAATTTGAACGACGCGACGCACCTTTTTTGACGCGGTCATTATGGCGGAGGTGAAGCGTCGCCTGCTTCGCCTACCAAAGGTGTCGCCTGTCCTGCCGCAGAGTTAATGCGACGAAACGAGTGGTTCGCGGGGCAGTCGTTGTGCGTGCGCAAGCCGTTCGAGGAACGGGCGTCTTGCCTTTGAGTTTTGAATTTCGCGGCGGGTTCGGGCGAAGTGTTGAACGGGTCTTGCCTGGGCCTTTATATATTCGGGAGAGGGACCGGTGACGGTTCTTTACTCTGCTGCTCGCCTCCCACTTAGGTTTCCGCAACCTGAGGGAATAGCCAGAGAAAGAAAACCGCGCACCTCGTCCGCTCCGCCGCCACCTCTTCTACTTGGTGATGGTCGACCGGGTGACTGTTGTTTCGCCGCGCGACCCATGGCCCTTCTCCACCGTCACGACGGACGATCTGGAGGCCCTTGTTGCCGATGGTTTGCTTCGTCCTCTCTCTGGTGACTCGCAGCCGGAGTGGATGGCCCCTCCGAGCGGAGCCGCCCCGTCCCCGCCGCCGGGGTATGTGCTGAGCTTCGTCTCTTTTCATGAGCGGGGGTTCGGAGTGCCGGCAAGTCGTTTCATGCGAGCGATTCTGCACGTCTATGGGGTGGAGCTGCACAATCTCAGCCCCAACTCCATCACGCAAGCAGCCATCTTTGCGGCGGTTTGCGAAGGGTTTTTGGGGATTGCCCCCCACTGGGACCTGTGGACCCATCTCTTCTCCGCGGAGCTTTTTGCCTCGACGACGGGGGAAAGAAGAGTTCGCATGGCGGTGCGGGCTGGTGGCTGCATCCTCCAGTTGAGGCAGGCGCGGGCGCAGCAGTACATCCCTGCTATCCTCGCGTCTTCGAACAAAGGGTGGCAGCGCCGGTGGTTTTATCTCCGGAATGACGACGGGAGGCTCCCGTCGTTTTCTCAACGAGTGGTGACCGCCGCCGGCGGTAACTGGCGCTACGGGGCCCCGCGCGAGAAACAGAAGAATCTCCAGCCCCTTTTGAAGGCCTTGGAGGAGTTGCGAGAAAGAGGGCTCACCGCCGCGGGGGTGGTTGCCGCCATTCATCACCGGAGGGTGCTCCCCTTGACGGAGCGGCTGTGAGACCCTGTTTGGTTTTGGTAATTGATTGACAACTTATATGGACTAATAAGTGTTTATGTTGAGATACACAGGTGATTAGTCCACATGTACACTAGTGTGAGTTATTTTAGCCATGGTGGTGATGTGGCTTGGTGATATTGAGATGCTCAACTAGTGTGATAAAGGAGCTCATTGCATATGAAGACATGACATGGTGTCATGTGGCTTTATGGTGAAGATCAAGAGATATGGCTTGGTTTTGATGGATCGAGTGGCTAGTGTGAAGGGCAAGTCAAAGGCTCATGTGTGAGGGACCGCGTGGCGGTGAAGCAAGAGCAAGGACTTAGCACCGATGGACATAAAGCAACGGTGAAGAGCAAGCTATGTTGAGATTGATGAACCAAGAAGGCTATGTGATAACATGGAGTGGATCATATCATTATAGAATTATCAAGCCATGTGTTGATCTGGGATATTGATCAAGTGGCTTGATGATGATGGTGGAGGAACTTCATGCTATGGACAAATGGTAAAAGGTATCATGGTTGGCTACACTTATGGATGCCCATTGTTCATCATTTAAGGAGACGGAATTGAATGCTCAAGGCAAAGGTATAACAATAGGTTTTTGTTTTACCGATCAAAAGGTGCTTAGAGGTTGATAATTGACCGGGTTAGTAGGCTAGATAGCCGTACTATCAAGAGGGGTCAATTATCTTACTTGACATATCTTTAGTGCCTCATTGCTCATATAGTTGGTGCATTTGCATGCGGGCTAACAACGCTTTGGTTCGTGAAAGAAACTTATTCAAAAGCGATTTCTTGAATGTGGGCTGAATTGAGGTACTGCGAACCGTCCGGGCCAGCATGGCGGACCGTCCGCAGGTCTAACTTGAGATGATGGGCAGAAACACGGAGTTTCTGTGTTTCTTGAAGTTTTTGTACTGCGGACCGTCTGGTCCCAGGTGGCGGACCGTCCGTAGTTGAAGGACTGGTGTTTGGACAGAACTCAAGTAGTTCTGTTTTGGTTTTATTTTTTGAACTGCGGACCCTCCGGGGCCTGAGTGCGAACCGTCCATAGTACAAATATTTTGTATTGCGGACCGTCCAGGGTCCAGGTGCGAACCGTCCACAGTACAAATATTTTGTATCGCGGACCGTCCGGGGTCCAGGTGCGGACCGTCCGCAGTACAAATTTCAGCAAATGTGTAGAGTCAGCAAAACTTCATTTTGGCTCAGTTTTATGTATCGCGGACCGTCCGACCTTGAGGGGCAGACCGTCCGCAAGTCATTTTTGAATGCTCTGACATTTTTATAACTGTTTATAGCCGTTGGGATTCTTGTGCGGACGGTCCGGGCTTGTATTGCAGACCGTCCGCATGTGCGCAGAAAAGGGGCAATTGGCCCATAACGGCTAGTTTTGGAGAGGGGGCTTTATATACTTGTGTAGCCCAAGTTGAAAGGGTTAAGGGAGGCCATTTGGAACACTTGTGAGCATATTGGAGCCCTTCCTCTCCCTCTCTCTCACTCATATTGGTTGGGATTGCATTCTAGTGAGATTGAGAGCCATCTAGTGCATTGCATCAAGTTGTTGATCTTTGAGGCACTAGGGAGATCATCAAGTGAGGTCGTTGGCTTGTTACTCTTGGAGGTTGCCACCTCCTAGATGGCTTGGTGGTGGTTCCCCGTGAGCTCTTCAAAGGAGACTGTGAAGAGGCCGCGGTGGTGATTGTGAGAGGCGTCGTGCTTGCCTCGCCGGAGCGGTGAAAAGCAACTCTAGTGGAATCGAGGTTTGAGGGTTCATTGACCAATCCGGCTCAAGAGATCAAGTGGAGACTTGATAGAGGAGCGGATGGGTGCTTTGAATCTACCTCAACGTGGACTAGGGGTGACCGGCAAGTCATCGACACCACGGGAAAAAAATCATTGTGCCACGTGTCATCATCTTCCCGTTGGTTTGCAACTTTCCTCACTAGCTTGTATTTACTTGTTCATATACTTATGCTAGTGAGTATTTGTTGCTCGTGTATGCTCTTGTATATCTAGTCATACCTATAATAAAATAGTTGCTCACTTGTTGTTAGCTTGTGTAGCTAATCTGTTTTACTTAGCTTGTGTAGCTAAGTAGTTGTTTCTCTCTAGTAGTGCTTGAGCTTTGTGCTCTTTGCTTACTAGTATGTTTAGGAGCTATCGTTGTGTTTAAAATTACATTTGCATAATTTGTATGTCGTTGCTAACTAGATTTGTATGGGAGAGCTCTTTCACTATCTTGTCACCTTAGTTGTTTCAATTAGAATCTTTTGTCAGGTGTTTGTAATAGTTAGAGGAGTGTAGTCTTGGCTAAACCAAAATAGTTTTAATTCTGTATTTATTTGTGTTAGCCATCATAATTAGTTTTAGAAAGGACTATTCACCCCCCTCTAGTCCGCCATCTCGACCCTACAGCGGTGGCTGCCGCTTTGGGAGATGACGCCGGGGGTCGACTTGGAGGGTTCGCAGATGTCCTCGGTCCCCCTTCCCGCTGATGACCTCCACAGGCGGGTAGCCGGCACGATAGGGAAGTTAGACGCCGGTGCCTTTACTCAGCTCTCGATGCATCCCGATCGCGGGTGTGTGTCCCTGGTGAGTGTTCGCTCCTTCTTCCTTTTTGTGTCGGATTGCCCTTGGTTCTCACAGCCAGGACTTTTCGTCCGTCTGCAGGAGGTGGGGTTTCACAAGCCTTCCCTGCCACCGGTCCCGGAGGACACGGTGGACCGAGCCACGTGGAGGGTCGCCGCGGAGAAGAGGAAGGAGAAGAAGGACGCGAAGAAGGCTCAGGCCCGCAAGCGGATGCGGGCTCGGGACGCCTTGGAGAGGCTTCGTCGTCGGCAGGAGAGGGATGGGCTCCTGAGGGAGCCGTCGCCGGAGACGCCTGATGATGACGACGATGACGACGATGATGATGATGAAGACGACGACATGGCTGCCCGCCTCGGCCTCAGTCCGGATCTGAGGCTGGGCCAGGGGTCGTCGAGCCAGCCCCCGAGCGGGCTAGCGCCGTCGGTATCCAGGGCCGGGACGTCGGGGTCCCGGTCCGAAGAACGGGGGCAGGCCGAGGGGGTACTTGACCCCTTGGCCGAGGTAGTTGAGGTGACCACGGGGAGTTAGGCCGACCCGCCTGTTCCCCAAGAACCGTTGCCCGTGCCGACTGCACAGGAGGGTGATCCTCGGGTCGTCGTGGCTGCGCCTGGGCAGTCCGCCCCTCTAGTGCCTCGGGCGCCCGAGGCAAGGATGGTGCCGAAGCCGTCAGCGGGGCCAACCTCGGTGGTACCTTCAGGGACCGAGGCTCGAGGGACCTCCCCGTAGGCACGATTGGTCGTGGCCCGGAGTGGGTAAGTATCTTAGGATATCTTCGTCCTGGCTTCTCCTTCGTGTGTCCTGATCCTGCTCCTCCTTTTCTTCTCAGCAAACGGAGGCACAGTTCGACCGGTCTGGCTCCCCGGAAGGTCCTCAAGACGGCGTCGGCTTCTACAGCCAGTGCTGCACCGGGCCTCGCCGACCAGCTGGCCTCCTCACAAGATGCCCTAAAGCGGGGGGGCCAGGCGGCACAAGTTGCCGTGGGGCGAGCTCCCGAGGCTGACTCCTCCGTCGAGGCGGCCGTCGTGATGAGGGAGATTGCTGGCGCGGCTGCGGCCTCGAGCCCACCATACGTGTTGTCGGCGCTGGCACCGGCTTCTGCCGAGGTTGTTGCCGTTCTGGCCGTGGAGCCACCCCTCGCCACCGACGCTGAGATGGCCGAGGCGTCGCTACTTGATGCCTCGGAGGAGGGGGGTGCAGAACCGCGACCCGTCCTGGGGAGCGGCAACCTCGTCCCCGCGCGGCGCAGTCCCGATGGGCGGCGTTAGTCGCTCCGGTTCTGGACCCGTGGTGCTTCGGATCCCCTCTTCGTTCTCGACGATGAGCGAGAGGAGCAGTCTTGGGACGGGCTTCGTGAGTGTGCCGAGGCGACGGTGGGGTCGCTTCGATCGACCTTGGAGGTCCTTTGCAGTGACGTTCCCAAGATCCTCCAGGTACGGATTTCAGGCATACCTTTCACGTGATCAAGGCGTTCTTTGTGACGCCCTGCTTCCTTTCCTCAGGATCTGACAGATCTGAGCGCCGCCAAGTCGTCGTTCATCCGCCGCGAGGCCGATGTCTGGGGTTCGCTGCGGTTCCTGAGGACCACGCTTGACGAGGCTACCAAGCACCTCTCCCAGCGGAGCGCTGAGGTGGCGGACCTTCGGTTGCTCTGTGTCGATCTGGGAGCGGAGGCGGCGGCGGCATGCGCAGAGGCACAGCGATAGCAGTTGGAGCTTGGCCGGGTCATCGGCGAGCGGGACCAATCTCGGGGCTGGGCCGCCGAGGCTGAAAGTCGGGCTGAGGCCCTTGGAGACCAGCTAGCCGAGGCGTCTGCTCGGGCCGGAGCCCTTGCGGCAGACCTAGCCGTGGCCCAAGCTGCATCCTCGGAGCAGCGTGCCCGAGCCGAAGGTATGTCTTGGCTGTTTTAAGATTTTGATTCAGCTTCATTCTTCAACTCGTGTTTGAAGACTTCTGCTTTGGCTGTTTGCAGAGCTCGAGTCTGCTCTCGACGAGTCCACCAAGGCACTTGCCCAAGCGGCCGAGCAGAGGGAGGCCGACCACGTGGCCATGTCCGAGGCTATCTCGGCCTTCTGCCGGGTCTTTGGTTTCGACGACGTCCCCTCGGGGAGCTCCCCTCAGAGTCGCCTGCAGGCCTTGGGTGATCACGCGCGCGGCAGACTCCGCGAGGCGCTGCATCACGGCGTCAGGCGGGCCTTCGCCGTGCTCGCTTCCCACTACGACGTGGATCTAGAGCGAGTCAGCGAGGGGTATTGCCTTCCCAACGAAGATGAAGCTGCCCTAGCCGAAGTCTAGAGGCTTGACGCGGCCACCGCGGGCCCAAGCGCGGTGCTGGCGACCACCTTCGAAGCAGAGATCCTTCCACTTGCGCCGTCGTCCGAGGCCGGGGCGGGTCTCGCCGAGGGTAGAAACGAAGCCGAGGGCGCGGCTCCTTCTCCAGGCGACGCCTGATTCTGTCGGAGCAGTTTATCTTGAATACGTATGTGTCTTTTGCGGCCGTCGAGGTCTGAACATTTTGTCGTCGTAATATAAAGATGTGTCTCTTTTCCTCCTGTTTTGCGTATCCAGATTCGTTCGTCAGTAGCAGGATTGATTTCCCAAGTAAGAGTTATTTTTCGCGGTAGGTAACGAGTGAGGTATCCGTATCCCGGAGGCGTAGGAGTCCCTCGGCTCGGTCGGCCTTGCCACTTACATGCACTCTTATTCGTTTCTCGGGGTCCTGTTACCGATATAGCCGGGAGACGCGAAAGTCGTTTTGGTGGAAGACTTCTTTCGAGGAAAATTTTGATGCGGAGGGGGTTCGCCCCTTCTAGCCCCCGAGGGAGGGTCGGGCCTTGCCGAGGTAAGGCTGACCCTTCCTTGATGGTTAGACTTTATTGGCGTATGTAAACGAGGTGTATGAATGACTTGAAAACATCTTAAGGGTAGAAGCGACGTAGCTGTCGAATGTTCCAAGCGTTGTTGTAGACCTCGCCTTGACTGTTGGCTAGCTTGTATGTTCCGGGCTTCAAAATCTTGGCGATGATGAATGGCCCTTCCCAGGGAGGCGTGAGCTTGTGGCGCCCTCGGGCGTCTTGTCGCAGCCGAAGCACCAAGTCGCCCACCTGGAGGTCTCGGGACCGAACACCTCGGGCATGGTAGCGTCGCAGGGACTGCTGATACCATGCCGAGTGTAGTAAGGCCATGTCCTGAGCCTCTTCCAGTTGGTCCAGCGAGTCTTCTCGGTTGGTTCGATTGCTTTGGTCGTCGTACGCCCTCGTCCTCGGGGAACCGCATTCTAAGTCTGTGGGCAAGATGGCCTCGGTCCCATAGACTAGAAATAACGGCGTGAAGCCCGTGGCTCGGCTCGGCGTTGTCCTCATACTCCAGACCACCGAGGGGAGTTCCTTCATCCATCGCCTGCCGAACTTGTTGAGGTCGTTGTAGATCCGTGGCTTGAGTCCTTGCAGAATCATGTCGTTGGCACGCTCTACTTGCCCATTCGTCATGGGGTGAGCTACGGCGGCCTAGTCCACCCGGATGTGGTGATCCTCGCAGAAGTCCAGGAACTTTCTGTCAGTGAACTGGGTGCCGTTGTCGGTGATGATGGAGTTTGGGACCCCAAAGCGATGGATGATGTTGGTGAAGAACGCCACCGCCTGTTCGGACCTGATGCTGTTTAGGGGTCGGACCTCGATCCACTTGGAGAACTTGTCGATGGCGACCAGCAGGTGCGTGTAGCCCCCGGGTGCCTTCTCCAAGGGACCGACGAGGTCCAGACCCTACACAGCAAACGACCAGGTGATGGGTATTGTCTGTAGAGCCTGAGCGGGCAGGTGGGTCTGCTTCGCGTAGAATTGACACCCTTGGTAGGTGCGTACAATCCTAGTGGCATCGGCCACCGCGGTTGGCCAGTAAAAACCCTATCGGAAGGCATTCCCAACGAGGGCTCGAGGTGCTGCGTGGTGACCGCAAGCCCCCGAGTGTATTTCTTGTAATAACTCTTGACCTTCGGCGATGGATATGCATCGCTGGAGGATGTCTGAGGGGCTGCGGTGGTAGAGCTCCTTCCCGTCCTCCAGCAAGACGAACGACTTGGCGCGCCGCGCCAGTCGCCGAGCTTCGGCTCGGTCGAGGGGCAGCTCTCCTCGGTGGAGATATTGCAGGTACAGGGTCTGCCAGTCTCGATTAGGTGGGACCTCATTCCGCTCTTCCTCGACGCACAGAGCCTCACCCTCGGGGGCCGAGGGTGCCTCGGGCTGAGCCGAGGGCGCCTCGGGCAGGGCCGAGACCTTCTCGGGCTCGGGCGTGTCGTCGGTCTTGACTGAGGGTTGATGTAGGTCTCGGGAGAAGACGTCCGGGGGAACCGTTGTCTGCCCCGAGGCTATCTTAGCCAGCTCGTCTGCAGTCTCGTTGTATCGTCGGGCGATGTGGTTGAGCTCGAGCCCGTAGAACTTGTCCTCCAGGCGCCGAACCTCATCGCAGTAGGCTTCCATCTTCGGGTCACGGCAATGGGAGTTCTTCATGACTTGGTCGATGACGAGCTGCGAGTCGCCACGAGCGTCGAGGCGTCGGACCCCTAGCTCGATGGCAATGCGCAACCCGTTAACTAGAGCCTCGTACTCGGCCACATTGTTGGACGCCGGGAAATGGAGGCGTAGCACGTAGCGGAGGTGCTTCCCGAGGGGTGAGATGAAGAGCAGGCCCGCGCCCGCTCCTGTTTTCATCAGCGACACGTCGAAAAACATGGTCCAGAGTTCTGGCTGGATCGGAGCCGCTGGAAGCTGGGTGTCGCCCATTCAGCCACAAAGTCCGCCAAGACTTGGGACTTGATGGCCTTCCGAGGGACGAACGAGATTGTCTCGCCCATGATCTCCACCGCCCACTTTGCAATCCTACCCGAGGCCTCTCGGCACTGGATGATCTCCCCCAGGGGGAAGGATGACACCACAGTCACCGGATGAGACTCGAAGTATTGTCGCAACTTTCGCCGCGTCAGAATTACCGCGTACAGTAGCTTCTGGATTTGCGGGTAGCGGATTTTGGTCTCGGACAGCACTTCACTGATGAAGTAGACCGGCCTCTGGACGGGCAATGCATGCCCCTCTTCTCGTCTCTCAACCACGATCGCAGCGCTGACCACCTGAGTGGTAGAGGCGACGTAGATCAAGAGGGCTTCTCCGGCAGCGGGGGGCACCAAGATGGGCGCGCCGGTAAGGAGCGCTTTTAGGTTCCCGAGGGCTTCCTCGGCCTCGGGGGTCCAAGTGAAGCGCTCGGCCTTCCTCAAGAGGCGGTACAGAGGTAGGCCTCTTTCGCCGAGGCGCGAGATGAAACAGCTCAGGGCCACAAGACATCCCATGACCCTCTGTACTCCTTTCAAGTCCTTGATGGGGCCCATGTTGGTGATGGTCGCGATTTTCTCCGGGTTGGCCTCGATGCCCCGCTCGGAGACGATGAACCCCAGGAGCATGCCTCGGGGGACTCCGAAGACACACTTCTCGGGATTGAGTTTTACGCCTTTCGCCTTGAGACACCGGAATGTCGTTTCAAGGTCAGAAAGGAGGTCAGAGGCTTTCCTCGTCTTGACTACGATGTCATCGACGTAAACCTCGACCGTTCGACCAATGTGCTCTCCGAACACGTGGTTCATGCACCTTTGGTATGTTGCACCCGCATTCCTCAAACCGAATGGCATAGTAACGTAGCAGTACATGCCAAAGGGTGTGATGAAAGAAGTTGCGAGCTGGTCGGACTCTTTCATCCTGATTTGGTGATACCCTGAGTAGGCATCGAGGAAAGACAGGGTTTCGCACCCAGCAGTGGAATCCACGATTTGATCGATGCGAGGCAGAGGGTAGGGAACCTTCGGACATGCTTTGTTTAGACCAGTGTAGTCTACACACATCCGCCATTTCCCTCCTTTCTTTCTCACAAGCACAGGGTTGGCAAGCCATTCGGGATGAAATACCTCTTTGATGAACCCTGCAGCCATCAGCTTGTGGATCTCCTCGCCTATGGCTCTGCGCTTTTCTTTGTCGAATCGGCGTAGAGGCTGCTTCACGGGTCGGGCTCCATCTCGGGTATCCAGCGAGTGCTCGGCGACATCCCTCGGTATGCCAGGCATGTCCGAGGGACTCCACACAAAAACTTCGGCATTTGTGCGGAGAAAGTCGACGAGCACTGCTTCCTATTTGGGGTCGAGCTCGGAGCCGATCCGTATCTGCTTGGAGGCGTCGTTGCTGGGGTCGAGAGGGACGGACTTGACCGTCTCAGCTGGCTCGAAGTTGCCGGCGTGGCGCTTCACATATGGCGCCTCCTTGGAGAGGCTCTCCAGGTCGGCGATGAGGGCCTCGGATTCGGCGAGGGCCTTGGCGTACTCCACGCATGCCACGTCGCATTCGTACACGTGTCGGTACGTGGAGCCGACGGTGATGACCCCGTTGGGGCCCGGCATCTTGAGCTTGAGGTAGGTGTAGTTGGGGACGACCATGAACTTGGCGTAGCATGGCCTCCCCAGCACTGCGTGGTAGGTTCCTCGGAACCCGACCACCTCGAACGTGAGGGTTTCCTTTCGGAAGTTGGAGGGAGTCCCAAAGCAAACGAGCAGATCGAGTTGCCCAAGGGGTTGGACGCGTTTCCTAGGGATGATCCCATGAAAAGGCGCCGCGCCGGCCCAGATCGAGGATAGATCGATCTGCAGGAGCCCGAGGTTCTTGGCGTAGATGATGTTGAGGTTGCTGCCTCCGTCCATGAGGACCTTGGTGAGCCTGACGTTGTCGATGACGGGGTCGACAACGAGCGGGTACTTCCCTGGGCTCGGCACGCGGTCGGGGTGGTCGCCCTGGTCGAAGGTGATGGGCTTGTCGGACCAGTCTAGGTAGACTGGCGCCGCCACCTTTACCGAGCAGACCTCCCGACGCTCTTGCTTGCGGTGCTGAGCCGAGGCGTTCGCCACATGCCCACCGTAGATCATGAAGCAGCCGTGGACCTCGGGGAACTCCTCTACCTTGTGATCCTCCTTCTTGTCATTGTTGTGGGCTCGGCCACCTTCCACCGGTGGCCCGGCCTTGTGGAAGTAGCGGCGAAGCATGACGCATTCCACAAGGGTGTGCTTGACGGGACCCTGATGATAGGGGCACGACTCCTTGAGCATCTTGTCGAACAGGTTGGCGCCTCCGGGAGGCTTCTGAGGGTTCCTGTGCTCGGTGGCGGCGATAAGGTCCGCATCGGCGGCGTCGCGCTTCGCTTGCGACTTCTTCTTGCCCTTCTTCCTCGCGCCGCGCTGAGCGGATGCCTCGGGGACGTCTTCCGGCTGGCGCCCCTGAGGCTGCTTGTCCTTCCGGAAGATGGCCTCGACCGCCTCCTGACTAGAGGCGAACTTGGTGGCGATGTCCATCAGCTCGCTCGCCCTGGTGGGAGTCTTGCGACCCAGCTTGCTCACCAGGTCACGGCAAGTGGTGCCGGTGAGGAACGCGCCGATGACATCCGAGTCGGTGATGTTGGGCAGCTCGGTGCGCTGCTTCGAAAATCGCTGGATGTAGTCCCAGAGGGATTCTCCTGGCTGCTGGCGGCAGCTTCGGAGATCCCAGGAGTTCCCAGGGCGCACGTATGTGCCCTGGAAGTTGCCGGCGAAAGCTTTGACCAGGTCGTCCCAGTTGGAGATCTGCGCAGGAGGCAGATGCCCCAGCCAGGCTCGGGCAGCGTCGGAGAGGAACAGGGGAAGGTTGCAGATGATGTGGTTGTCATCGTCCGTCCCACCCAGCTGGCAGGCTAGCCGGTAGTCTGCGAGCCACAGTTCCGGCTTTGACTCCCCCGAGTACTTGGTGACAGTAGTCGGGGTTCGGAACCGGGTCGGGAACGGCGCCCGTCGTATGGCCCGGCTGAAAGCCCGCGGACCGGGTGGTTCGGGCGAGGGGCTCTGATCCTCCCCGCTGTCGTAGCGTCCCCCACGCCTGGGGTGGTAGCCTCGGCGCACCTTCTCGTCGAGGTGGGCTCGACGGTCGCGGCGGTGGTGCTCGTTGCCGAGGCGACCCGGGGCCGCAGGCGCTGAGTTCCACGTTCGCCCGGTGTGGGCCAAGGCTTCCCACATGAGTCGGGAAGTCGCGGCGCGATGCTCTGGGGGGTACCCCTGCCTTCAGGAGGCAGAGCTTTCGGCCCGTCGGACCGCGGCATCTTCCAGGAGATTCTTGAGCTCTCCCTGGATACACCGCCCCTCGGTGGTGGATGGTTCCGGCATCGCTCGGAGTAGTATCGCTGCTGCAGCCAGGTTCTGGCCGACCCCACTGGAAGCCTGAGAGCACCTAGAGGGGGTGTGAATAGGTGATCCTGTAAAAACACTTGAAACTTAATCCACAAAACTTGATTAGGAGTTAGCACAATTAAGCCAAGTGGCTAGAGAGGAGAACTTGCATAACACGATAACCACAAAGAGATCAACACAGAGATGGCACAGTGGTTTATCCCGTGGTTCGGCCAAGTCCAACACTTGCCTACTCCACGTTGTGGCGTCCCAACGGACGAGGGTTGCAATCAACCCCTTTCAAGCGGTCCAAAGACCCACTTGAATACCACGGTGTTTTGCTTTGCTTACTATATCCCGTTTGCGAGGAATCTCCACAACTTGGAGCCTCTCGCCCTTACACTTTGATGTTCATAAAGAAGCACGAAGTAAGGGAGGGATGAGCAACGCACACAAGACACGAAATCAGAGTACCAACACGCACACAAGTCACAACAAGAGCTCACAACACAACCCGACGAGTTCACAACTCAAATGGAGCTCTAGTTGCTATCACAAAGAATCAGATGCGCGGAATCAAAGTCTTGGTGCTTAGGAATGCTTAGAGAATGCTTGGTGTCATCCTCCATGCGCCTAGGGGTCCCTTTTATAGCCCCAAGGAAGCTAAGAGCCGTTGAGTGCATTCCAGGAAGGCAATTCTTGCCTTCTGTCGCCTGGCGCACCGGACAGTCCGGTGCACCACCGGACACTGTCCGGTGCGGATCTCTTTCCTTATTTGACGAAGCCGACCGTTGCAGTCTTGGAGCCGTTGGCGCACCGGACACTGTCCGGTGCACACCGGACAGTCCGGTGCCCCATCCGACCGTTGGCACTTGCCACGCGTCGCGCGCGGATTCCGCGGCCGACCGTTGGCCCGGCTGACAGTTGGCTCACCGGACAGTCCGGTGCACACCGGACAGTCCGGTGAATTATTGCCATACGCCGTTAATCACTTCCCGAGAGCAGCAAGTTCGCCTGAGCCAGCCTGGCGCATCGGACACTGTCCGGTGCACCACCGGACAGTCCGGTGCACCCAGACAGGGCTGACTTTGGCTGAACAAAGCCATCTTTAATTTCAACTTGATTTTTCCTGTTTCCAGCACTTAGACCCAATACATTAGTCTCTAAAACAATGTACTAAGTCTGAGAAACATACCTTTATACTTGATTTGTACTTTGTCCACCATTTAACACTTAGGCACTTGTGTTGGACACTAAATCACCAAAATACTTAGAAATGGCCCAAGGGCACATTTCCCTTTCAAAGCCGGAGGCAGCCTTGCCCTAGCATCGTCGGCGATGCGGTGCTGGACGTCCTGGGCCAGGTGACGCGCTTCTCCGGCCGATGCTCGGCCTGCCCACTCCTGCCCGATATTTTGCCGAAGCTGCACAAGTTGTCCTACTTCCTCGTCGAGCCTGGCCTGTACCTCGCGGATTTGCTCGAGCTGTGCGTCCTGACCCCCCGCAAGGACTGGGACCACAGCTACCTCCCGAAGGATGTCAACGCGAGGCGCAGGTCTAGAGGGATCACCGTCCTCCGGCATACCAAGATGGTTGCCTTCATCGAGACCCCCTAGATCGACGTGGAAGCATTCTCGACTTGGGCCACAGTCCTCGTCGTCGAGGCTGTGGCTGCTATCGGAGCAATCGGAGAGGCAGTAGTCACATGCGGTCATGAAGTCCCACATGGCACTGGGGTTATCGAGCCCGGAGAAATCCCAACCAGAGTCGGGCTCGTCATCTTCCTCGGAACCCAGAGGCCCGTAGGTCGAGACGGCCGTCAGCCGGTCCCAGGGTGACCGATATGATACCCCAGAGGGTTCGGACACGCCTTTACTAAAGTGTCCACCGAAGCGGGGTCGCTTGGTGGGTCGCAGCTGGATCTAAAAGGCATGGAACGGGAAACAGATGGTACCTCTTGATCGACGGGTGGTGACGAAGTCGCGTCAGGGGCGGACTGCACCGTTGTCTCAGGTACGAGGCTAACGCCCAGCATGTCCTTCGCGAGCGTGCTGGCGTCGTCCGTCTGCTTGGAGTTGGCGTGTCGCGGGGAAACGACGCTCGTCTTCGTCTCAGACGCGAGGTCGACGCCCGACATGTCCCCCGCTGGGGCGCCGGCGCCGTCGACTCGCTCGACAGCCGACGAGGTGCCGCCTCTTGCTTGGCCATGCCTGCCCCGCCTCCTCCTCCGTCGGCGGGGAAGGTGACGGGACATACCCGGATGTTGCTCTTCCGCCACGAGGGGAAGACATCGTCGATTCCGCCGCCGGCGGGCGGGCTGGCGGCCGCCATTGTCGTTGTCGCGCGACGGAGGAAGGAGTATCATGTCGTAGCTGCCGTCGAGGGACATGAACTCCATACTCCCGAAACGAAGCATCGTCCCGGGTTGAAGAGGTTGCTGGAGACTACCCATCTGGAGCTTGACGGGAATCTGTTCGTCAACACGCAGCAGGCCCTACCTGGCGTGCCAACTGTCGGCGTTTCGACCCCGGGGGGTCCCTGGACCGACGAGTAAATTGTCGCTGCGTGTCCCAACCCAGATGGGTCGGCGCGAGACGGAGCACGAAGGGGGGAGAAACAGCGAAAGGGGAAACTCGCGGCCTCCGTGTTGCCCTGCGCCCAGGTCGGGTGCGCTTGCAGTAGGGGGGTTACAAGCGTCCGCGAGGGAGAGAGAGAGACTGTCCGCCGGCCCGTTCTCCCGCACGGCCAACCTTTTTGTACGAGAGCCCTGGACCTTCCTTTTATAGGCGTAAGGAGAGGGCCCAGGTGTACAATGGGGGGTGTAGCAGTGTGCTAACGTGTCTAGGAGAGAGGAGCTAGAGCCCTAAGTACATGCCGTCGTGGCAGCCGGAGAGGTTTTGGCGCCCTATTCATGTGATGTCGTGGCCGTCGGAGGAGTGCTTGAGCCTTGTGGAAGTACAGCTGTCGGGGCTATCGGATCCTTGCTGACGTCTCCTTGCTTAGGTAAGGGGCTGAGAGCCGCCGTCGTCATGGAGCACGTGAGGTGCCATCATTACTTATTTACCGGGGCGAGCCAGATGGGACGCCGGTCTTGTTCCCCGTAGCCTGAGCTAGCTAGGGGTAGGGTAAAGATGGCCTTCCCTGTGACGTGGCGGGTCCGAGCCCGAGGTCGGGCGAGGCGGAGGCTCCTCCGAGGTCGAGGTCGAGTTTGAACCCTGGGGTCGGGCGAGGCGGAGTTCGTCTTCCGAGGTCGAAGCTGAGTCCGAGCCCTGGGGTCGGGCGAGGCGGAGACCGTCTTCCGAGGCCGAGGCTGAGTCCGAGCCCTGGGGTCGGGCGAGGCGGAGTTCGTCTTCCGAGGTCGAAGCTGAGTCCGAGCCCTGGGGTCGGGCGAGGCGGAGTCCGTCGTCCGGCGTCGAGGTTGAGCCCGAGCCCTGGGGTCGGGCGAGGCGGAGCTTCCTATGGCGCCCGAGGCTGGACTTAGCTGCTGTCAGCCTCACTCTGTCGAGTGGCACAGCAGTCGGAGCGGGGCAGGCGGCGCTGTTTTCCTGTCAGGTCGGTCAGTGGAGCGGCGAAGTGACTGCGGTCACTTCGGCTCTGTCGACTGAGGAGCGCGCGTTAGGATAAGGTGTCAGTCGATCCTTGCATTAAATGCTCCTGCGATATGGTCGGTTGGCGTGGCGATCTGGCCAAGGTTGCTTCTCCGCAAAGACTGGGCCTCGGGTGAGCCGAAGGTGTGTCCGTCGCTTGAGGGGGCCCTCGGGCGAGACGTGAATCCTCCGGGGTCGGCTACCTTTGCCCGAGGCTGGGCTCGGGTGAGGCGTAATCGTGTCCCTTGAGTGGACTGAGCCATGACCTTAATCGCGCCCATCAGGCCTTTGCAGCTTTGTGCTGATGGGGGTTACCAGCTGAGATTAGGAGTCTTGGGGGTACCCCTAATTATGGTCCCCGACACTCCCGGTGGTGGAGTAAAATTTTCGGATAGGGTGGGGATAAGGGGAGATGTGTTGGCTCGGTTTTATAGACCAGACTTGAGCCGGCCTTCCGCAACACGCACGCGGAGATCCCAGCGAAAGCTACGGTGCCCGCACTAGTTTGTTACGAAGCTTGCGCGGGTGAAGACGATTCTGACGTGGTGGCCCCATTTGCCAGAGACTGCGAGCGCGCGCGACGCAAACCCGGCGGCAGATACTGACGGCATGGGCCCACGACACAGCGGCAATAGAGGGCGCACGGGGCTGAGGGGAAGTGGGCCGCGCGGAGGGGAATGTTAGCCCAGCTACGTGTAACACCCCAGGTGTTTATATTCCGCTCGACAACGAGTATGTATTTAAGCACGTAATATGAGTGGATAAAACGGATGCTAAATTTTAATCATCTTCGCCTATCGCGATTTTAATATCGTATCTGTTTCGTCTGTCACGAGTGCGACATCGTTTTTCTTTTTATCTATCCAGTCTCTTCCTAAATTTTCGTGATGTTCGGAACATAGTTGTTCCGAAAATCGGTGCGTCCGGTGATTATTAAAAATACATCGCTCGCGCGAACACGAATTCGAAAGCTCGACCCACTGGGTGATTTTTATCCCGGCCAAATTAATTTGAACTCGGCGACAAAAGTTAATGCAAAAACGTTATATCGGACCGAGATAACAGGATCCGAACTGAGTATTCGTGATTAATCTGTTCCACTGTTTATAATTATGGAAATTTGTCTGATTCCTATGTAAACCATGGCGGACTAAAATATCGGTCCCGATCTCGTTTGGTTTGATTCATGTATATCCCGATCTAAATCTTTAAGTATAAATAACATATACGAATTTATCTGACTCCAGATTAGTCATCAAATCAAATCCTTCTCAAATATTATGTCGAACTTATTTTGATTCGACCTTTTAAATATCTTTTAAATCTAAATATCAAAAACCCTAAATATCTGTGATTTTTCGGTTAAAAAAATTAAAAAAAAATCTTCGGCCACCACCTCTCTCCATCTCTATCCCCTTCTCCCTGGTGATTTTTTAGCCGCCGTTCTCAGATTTTTCAGCCGTAGCTTTCTTCTCCAAAAATCTCGCCGCTCTTCTCCTCCCCTCCCCTCCCCTCCCCTCCCCTGATTTTATCAAGCCGCCGCCCCCTACTCTGTTTTATCTGCGCGCGGTCTTCTTCCTTTATCTCCCAGCCGCCGCTCCCACCTGGTTCTCATTGCCCAGCACCAGGAACGCATAGCCTCCTCTCCTCTTCAGCCATGGCTGCTGGTCTCCATGGGGCTGAGCTCCATCAGCCGCTGCTCCTGAACGCCGGCACCAGCCCCATCTCTGCTCTTCTCTCTCGCGTCTCTGCAGCCCGCCCAGCCGAGTCGGTCCCTGTCTCCCATGGCGACGCGCCCCAAGTTCTGGGGCCGCTCAGTCTCCAGGCCCGCGCGCGCAGTTGAGCTCTGTCCTCTGCTCGGTCGGATCTCCCTGATGTCGCGCACCCATCTTCCTCTTCTGTGCGGCGCCCCTCTCCGTGGCTCGTCTCCGCAGCTCCAGCTCGGATTGGTCCATGCCACGCGTGCGTGTCTCCCTCTGCGCGGATCTCGCCCAGCGCTCGCCATGGTCGCCATGACGACTTCCCTGGCGCGCCCGCCTGTCCGCGTTCTGCGTCCAGTTTCCTGCGCGACGGCTGTCGGCCATCTCCAGCTCTTCCATGGCGCGCCCAAAGCTTCTTTATTGGCTGCGCGCCGCTCCCTGTTTTTCTGGTAGCCGTGCGCGCGAAACTGCTCCGGTCGTCGACCCACTATGGTCGCAGCCCATCTCCTGTGCGCCGTCCGCCACCTCGCCCTTGGTGCTCGCCGGGTCAAGCCCCATGTTGTTGTGTCCCCATGTTGTTGTGTCCCTGATTCAGTTTGCCGTACGGCGCCGTCATCGCTTCTGTGGCGAGCTCGTCAGCTATTGTTATCTTGACCGTGCCAGCACGTGACTGTGGTCGTGTTCATCGAATTTGCCAACGCTCTGTTGCCGATTCGACTGTAGTCGCTGGTGATAGCTTTGCGTGTTGTCGAGCCCGTCGTGTTCCTTGTTTTCACTCGTCGGCCGACCTCGCCACGACTTAGTTCGTCCATCATGCTGATCACTGTCCCATGCTATGCCTATTAGCTCGGATCCTGCCAAGCTCGTCGTCGCGTCGTTCGCCATCGACCTCGCTTGGCCCTGTATCATTAGGCTAGTCGGCCATAGTCGCTGCCGTGCGCGCTTGTCCCTGATGCCCATCGCGTGATATTTGGATCTCGTTGATTGGCCGCTCTTGTCCGCCGTTAATTTCGCTTTGCACCTCACCTGCTGTTGTGGTGCTGCTATCCCGCGACACTCGTACCGGTGCATCGTCGCCTGGCCAGGAGTTGTCGCCACTAGTTCGCTTTCGTCCAAATCGCCACCGCGGATGCTTGGGTCTCTAGTCACGCGTCTTTCTATCCCGCGCTTGTCTCATCTGATGCCTCAACAACACCGTGGTCGTCCTTCCTCGCGGTGTTATTATTTACCCTGCTACTGTAATCATGCCTCATGCGCTGTTAGTCTAAAATACTCAAGTCAAGTGAGCATCCTGTGCGACTCAAGCCCGGTTCGTCAAGATTTTTTAGTCAAGAAGAGATTCCAAGGGTATGTGGAGAAACAAGCCCCAGGTCGATGCCCCAAGTGCTCGGCGAAAGGCCTGAACAAGGATCATCGTCGTTTATTCGGATTGCTAGTCGATATGGTAATCATACTCTGATTCGTTATTTTAGCTAATTAATTTGATAGATGGAATAGAAGAATATTAATCGTAATATTATCTTACGATACTCGTCTTGATATGCATTCATATGCATAATGCATTTCATTAGGTACGCTAGTTGATCGTGCGATGTGGAAGACGAGCCAAGTCGACCCCAAGCGCGGGCTACTCTGCATGGTGGTGCTGGTAGATGAACCTGCCTGATCAAGTGCTAGGACAAGGATGATCGTCAAGTGGACATCACCTAACAACACTAACCTAGTGTTATTCAGATAAGCCTCGGTGCATTTGCCACCTCCTTGTGTTTTAAAATCTTTATCACCTTGTTTGATGCATTAGGTGATAGGAGTTGTGTGCTAAACCGTTGATGCATTTCCTTCCTTGAAATTTGATTACCCTTCCTTGATACCCATTTTGAAAAGAATTTTATGATGCTTAGCCTTGCTTTAGCAAACAAAAT
Organism: Zea mays; assembly: GCF_902167145.1. Taxonomy (NCBI): domain Eukaryota; kingdom Viridiplantae; phylum Streptophyta; class Magnoliopsida; order Poales; family Poaceae; genus Zea; species Zea mays. The sequence continues at coordinate 207,683,328 of NC_050097.1, forward strand.
GTTTTTCTTTTAAAAACAAAAGTGATGCTTAAGTGGATGGGATGTTTTCAAAAATAAAACTTGATGGTGGATCTATCAAAGGTCGTGATGGGTTCAACATCGAAAAAGATGTACCTCTGCCAGGTACCAGACTTTGGGTTGAAAATAATAAAGCTGAGACCGAGCGATTGACTTGCACGAGAAGGGAGTCTCGGTGTAGTGTCTTCGTCTGAGTCGATTAAGGACCGTCTCGATGTAGGCTTGATGATCGAGGACCTTTTAACTGGTCACATGCCTCATCATGGGTAAGCTTTGCCTCGGGCAGACTAATACCAGAATAAGACAACACGCAATGGGAGTGGAGAGATGGCGAGAGTAGCGTGTACCCTCCGTGGCAAGAGGCTGGACGGTGGTGTATCTGTGCTCTCGGTTGGCGTGAACCTGATCTGGTCTTAAGAACCCCGGTGGCGAGTTGACATATGCAAGGGTTAAGTGCTACATATGTCGTGTGATCAGAGATCCCTAGCTGGGTATTAATCGATTCGCATCGTCGTTACTTCTCGGACATGAAGACTTGGTCACTGACCTACACGTAGCAATCCAGTGAATTAAAGGGATGATGAAAAGACGGCTAGTATAGGTCAAGTGCTTGAACTAGGGTAGAAAGAACTCTAGATGCAGGTAACTTTACTTAACCTGACAAGTAAAACTGGATTTTTAAGGATCCACTCATAGTAAGCTTTTCTGCAAAACAGAGTCTTTGATTCTTGATAAGCCATACCTTGAATCCCTCTAACCAACATACCCTTGAGAGTCTTTTCTTTAGTCGGGTAAGTCTTGCTGAGTAATTCCATACTCAGGTTTTTATTCCCTGTTGTTTTTCAGGTTATAGTTTTGTGCTGCCAATGATGGTGTTAAGTGCCGGTGGGCTCGGCCTTCTTATAAGTCTAAGTAACTCTTCTATACTTCTTATTGAGGATGGTCACTTGAGCTAGCATATATTTCAAACTTACAAATAATTTATAACATTTCAAAGTTTACTCCTTTGAACCGCTTTTGTAATCACTCCGATAAATACAATGTAAACTTGTTGTAACTTGTAAAATTTGGTAATAAGATTTCCGCTGCAAAAATGTTGGTGTGTGATTTGTGTTACTTAATCTTGCGATCCTGGTTGTAAGTGGTTTATCCGGGGTCCTTGGGACACTCGGACGGATCCTATTAAGTTATCTGGTGCTGAGAGCACCTAGAGGGGGGTGAATAGGTGATCCTGTAAAATTCAACACTAATAGCCACAAAACTTAATTATGAAAGTTAGAACGGCTAAGTAGCTTGAAACGAGCTCTTGTGAACACAGACAATCAAAGAGAAAGTACACAAGAGACATGCGATTTTTATCCCGTGGTTCGACCAAGTAACACTTGCCTACTTCCACGTTGTGGTGTCCCAATGGACGAGGGTTGCACTCAACCCCTTTCAAGTGATCCGATGATCAACTTGAATACCACGATTTTTTCCTTTCTTAGTCTTTCTCCCGTTTGTGAGGAATCTACACAACTTGGAGCCTCTCGCCCTTACAATGATGATCACAAAAGAATTACAGAAGTAAGGGAGGGGAGAGCAACACACACAAGACTCAAATCCATAGCACAATCACGCACAAAAGTCACAACTTGAGCTCAAAACACAACACACGGAGTTCACAATTCAAATGGAGCTCAAGTCACTATCTCAGAGAATCGAATGCGTGAAGTTGGAGTCTTGGAGTCTTAGAATGTTTCTTGTAATCTTGGGGTAGCTCCTTCATGTGCCTAGGGGTCCCTTTTATAGCTCCAAGGCAGCTAGGAGCCGTTGGAGGCAAACAAGGAAGGCCATCCTTGCCTTCTGTCGAGTGGTGCACCGGACAGTCCGATGCGCCACTGGATAGTCATTGTAGACGGTCCGGTGCCGATCTCCTTCCTTTTCTGGCGCAGACGACCATTGCAGCTCTGGGGCAGTTGGCGCACCGGACACTGTCCGGTGCACACCAGACAATCCGGTGCCTCCTGCCGACCGTTGGCACGGGCCATGCGTCACCCGCGGATTGCACAGCCGACCGTTGCGCTGGCGACCGTTGGCTCACCGGACAGTCCGGTGAATTATAGTTGTACGCCGCAGAACATTTCCCGAGAGCGGCCTTTTCACCGGAGTCCAGCCTGGCGCACCGGACACTGTCCGGTGCACCACCGGACAGTCCGGTGTGCCAAACTGAGCTAGTCTTCGGCTGCACACAGCCAAGTCACTTGCAATTCTTTTCTTTTCTTCTTTTCTCTGTTTCTAACACTTAGACAAATATATTAGTATACAAGAACCAATGTACTAAGTCTAGAAACATACCTCATGCCTTGATTTGCACTTTTTCAATCTTTGGCACATTTAGATTGGGCACTTAATCACCAAAACATTATAGAAATGGCCCAAGGGCACATTTCCCTTTCAATCTCCCCATTTTTGGTGATTTATGCCAACACAACCAAAAGCAACCAAAAGAAGTGCAATATCAATGCAATAGAATACCAAATTGTTTTTTACTATAATTTGGCATATTTGGATCGTTCTTTGCCACCACTTGGTTTGTTTTTGCAAATCAAATTCATTTTCCTATCTCTAAGTCAAACTCACTTGTTTGGGCATAAAGAGAGATAATCCAAGAGTGAAATTGATCAAGTGCCAAAAACTCCCCCTTTTCCCATAATCATAGATTCTCCCCCACAAGAGACTAAATTTTGTAATAAGAGCATTTTGGACAAATCAAAAGTGCTAACTCTATTGTTTTCAAAATTCACAAGTGGTAGCTGATCCATTTGCTTTGGCCTTAATTTCTCCCCCTTTGGCATTAAGCACCAAAACGGGATCATTATTGGCCCTTAAACCCCATTGCCTCACCAAAATGTTAATTAAGAGCAAACATGCAATAAGAGCAAGAGAATGAACTTGGAATTAAGTACACTAATACCGGAGTGCAGTGGAAGTCTTGGCATGGTCCGAGTTCACCTTTCCCTTTCAATCCACCTTTGAGACTACATCAAGTATACTCAAACAAATGGATTAGTCTCAAAGGGTCAAGTTGTAGCACATCTCCCCCTAAATATGTGCATCATACACACATGGACTTGTGAGGTCCGGGGATCCCTTGCACAACTTGAGCACCATAAATAAGTAATAAGTCACATAAATGCATAGAGTAACATGATCAAAGGCATAGAACACATGTATGCTATAGATCAATCCAAGTTAAGCGAATCTAAGACATTTAGCTCACTACGCAACCTGCAAAAGGTTTTCTCATCTAACAGCTTGGTAAAGATATCGGCTAGCTGGTTCTCGGTGCTAACATGGTACACTCTAATATCTCCCTTTTGCTGGTGGTCCCTCAGAAAGTGATGCCGGATGTCTATGTGCTTAGTGCGGCTGTGTTCAACAGGATTATCCGCCATGCGGATTGCACTCTCATTGTCACATAGGAGTGGGACTTTGTTCAGATTGTAGCCAAAGTCCCAGAGGGTTTGCCTCATCCAAAGTAGTTGCGCGCAACACTGTCCTACGGCAACATACTCGGCCTCAGCGGTGGATAGGGCAACGGAGGTTTGTTTCTTTGAACTCCAAGACACTAGGAACCTTCCTAGGATTTGGCACGTCCCTGATGTACTCTCCCTATCAACCTTGCATCCAGCATAATCGGAGTCTGAATATCCAATCAAGTCAAAGGTAGACCCCTTTGGATACCAGATCCCGAAGCAAGGCGTAGCAACTAAATACCTAAGAATTCGCTTAACGGCCACAAGGTGACATTCCTTGGGGTCGGATTGAAATCTAGCATACATGCATACACCAAGCATAATGTCCGGTCTACTAGCACATAAATAAAGCAAGGAACCTATCATAGACCGGTATGCCTTTTGATCAACGGACTTACTGAAAGGGAAATGTGCCTTTGGGCCATTTCTATAATGTTTTGGTGATTAAGTGTCCAACACATAATTAAGTGAGTTGATTATGTGCCAAACAAGCAAGAAGTGCAAATCATGTAACAAGGTATGTTTCTAGACTTAGTACATTGTTTTGAGTACTAACATATATTGTCTAAGTGCTAGAAACAGAGAAAAGAAGAGAAGAAAAGAAATGCAAAAGACTTGGCTTGGTACAGCCAAAGTCCAGCTCTGCTTGGCACACTGGACTGTCCGGTGGTGCACCGAACAGTGTCCGGTGCGCAAGGCCAGCCTCCGGTGAATAGGTCACTCTTAGGAAAAATCGGCGGGGTACGGTTATAATTCACCGGACTGTCCGGTGATGCACCGGACTGTCCGGTGAGCCAACGGTCGGCCACGCAATCCGCGGGCGACGTGTGGCCCACGCCAACGGTCGGCAGGGGGTACCGGACTGTCCGGTGTGCACCGGACAGTGTCCGGTGCGCCAACTGGCTCGGCGCTGCAACGGTCATCTGCGCCAGAAAAGGAAACAGATCTGCACTGGACCTTCTACAGTGACTGTCCGTTGGCGCACCGGACTGTCCGGTGCGCCACCCGACAGAAGGCAAGGATGGCCTTCCTTGTTGGCCTCCAACGGCTCCTAGCTGCCTTGGGGCTATAAAAGGGACCCCTAGGCGCATGGAGGAGTCATCCAAGCATTCACTAAGAATTCTAAGTCTCCCACACTCCATCTCCGCGCACTTGATCGATTATGTTAGTGATTTGAGCTCTGTTCTAGTTGTGAACTCTTTGTGCTTCATTTTGAGCTCAAGTCTTGGCTTGTGTGCGTGTGTGTGCTGTGGATTTGTGTGTGTTGCTCCCCAACCTTACTCTTGTGCTTTCATTGTGATCTTTGTTGTAAGGGCGAGAGACTCCAACTTGTGGAGATTCCTCGCAAACGGGAAAAAGAGATAAGGAAGAAAAGTCATGGTATTCAAGTTGATCATTGGATCACTTGAAAGGGGTTGAGTGCAACCCTCGTCCATTGGGACGCTGTTGGGGGCCTTCGGCTTACGAAGGTCCTCAAAAACAGGATTTAACAGTATTTCTGGAGTATAATGTGTGAACAGGTATCTTCGGACTCGAGTCGGTATCACAGTAGGAGAAGCCCAAAATAATACGAAGGTTGATACAGCGCCGAAGATGTGAGCGGGAAAGCTTCGGCGTGGTAGCAGAAAATGAAACCGACTTAAAGATGAAAAGGCTATTCAGACCTCGGTGGATTACTGTAGAATTATTACCAAATGTAAAGGGCATGAATGTAATTTTGTATGGGCTGTGTCCCGTGCCTATAAATAGGTGAACAGTACCCCCGTACTGTTCACGCTGATTTGGCATTTGCTTTTGCGTCACACCTGTACTTTCATCTCCTTCCAAGCTGAAGGTACATTTGTAATTCGATGTAATTTCTGTTTCTCCATAATAATAATGCAAAAATAAGTTGATAATAATATATAATTGCCTATGTTATCCTTCATATTCTTTATGATTCATTCTTCGTCATCGTATGCTGTGTTTATGAAGGTACGTCCTTCATAACCTTCGTCCGAAAATCATTATATCCTAAGGGAAATAATGCTTTGAAGGACGAAGGACTTTACCGATTAACATTTTCTGTGTTGCCTTGTTCTTAACTCATAGCATTTGAGAACAAGTCCCCAACATTGGCGCCCACCTCTGGTGAACTCACTTCCACTCTTTGAGTTTTTGAACACCTTCGGCGATCATAAACCTTTGCTATGGCGCCGAAGAAAGCTTCAGCAACTGGGGCTGCAGCTCTGCAACCGCTGGACCACAATCAGGAGATTGTCTCCCTTCGGGAGGCCCGAAGCCAAAAAAGGAAGGCTGTTAGCCCGACACCGCCAGAGGATGAGATAGACCAAGAAATCAGAGACATGGAGATGCTTCATCAACAGGTGCAGAGGAAGAAGGAAAAGATGGCCAGGCTAGCTGAACTGCAAAGGCAGATAGACGAAGCCTCTGAAGAAGTTCGTCATCTTACTCAGGATGAGCAACACCGAAGGCCTCAGCACCAAGACCTTCATCAGGAGGGTTTCCTCAACGAAGATGACTGGTATGACAATTTCCATCATGGGAATTTTGTTTTTGATGATGCTTCACCTCTGTCCGCTGAGCTGCAGGCTACACCTTGGCCTCCGTCCTACAAGCCGCCTCAGCTTCCCATATTCGATGGCCACTCAGACCCGAAGCAGTTTTTGATGAGCTACGAAGCAACAGTATCTTCGTATGGTGGCAATGCTGCAGTCATGGCCAAATCTTTTGTTATGGCTGTCAGGAGTGTTGCTCAAACCTGGTATTCCTCCCTTCGACCAGGAACGATCACTTCATGGCAAAAGCTGAAGGACTTGTTGTTAACCAGCTTCCAAGGGTTTCAGACGAAGCCAGTCACTGCTCAAGCTCTATTCCAGTGCACCCAGGATCACGAAGAATACCTTCAGGCGTACGTCCGGAGGTTCTTGCGTTTGAGGGCACAGGCACCAACAGTGCCCAACGAAATTGTCATTGAGGCCATGATCAAGGGGCTTCGGCCAGGACCTTCAGCTCAGTACTTCGCTAGGAAGCCTCCTCAAACTTTGGAGAAGCTGCTCCAGAAGATGGACGAATATATTCGGGCCGATAATGATTTTCGTCAAAGAAGGGAGGAGGCTTTCAGGTTTTCTGAAATGACCAGGGGCTTCGGAGGAAGATTCTATCCGAGGCACGTTAGGTCAATCCATAACTCTACTCAAAATGATGATAAGGGGAGCCAGCAGCAAAGGCCACAGTGCTCCTCACAGGCTTCGGGGCAACAACAAGGCTCCTTCCGACCACCAGCTCCAAGAGGCAGAGGCGCCAGGGGATTCGGCGGAAGATTTGGAGATCAACCAAGAAGAATTTTTTGTTTGTTCTGTGGTGAGAACAAGGGCCATACCACCAGGATGTGCCATGTTACCATCCAGAAGCAAAAGGAAATAGCCGAAGCTGCGGCACAACAGGCTCAACCGAAGCAGGTCATGCACACTGCTTCGTATCATTCGCCTTACATCCCAGAATATGTAGGCAACCACCCTGCAGTTTCTGTTGCTTCGGCGAGTCAACCTCAAGCTTCCTGGCAACAGCCTCCACCTCCACCACCGCTGCAACAAGGCCAACAGCCAGAAGGGAGCCAATATGCTCCACACCAAAGGGACTTCAGAGAACAGTCTGAAGCTCGCACAGTCAACAGCACTGTGCCAGAGTCGAAGCACATCTATTGACAAATATCCTACCTTGATAGCAGTCTTTTTCATTCAGTTTTATTTTTTGTGTAATAAAGGACATTTTTCAAATTTCATGTAATAGTTTCGTTGTTTGCCACAAGGAAAATATATTTTCTTCACAGGCTTAAGTCATTGAAGCTTAAAGATTTGCGATAACAAGGAGGACCTTCGAATTATCAAAAAATTCTTCGAAGCAACAAAAAGTTGTTCTAAGGAACGCAGAGTAAGTTTGCTGAAGTCACAAAAAGCCGTTCCAAAGGGAACGCAGTGTAAGTTTTCTGCTCCAAAGTCGTTCCAAAGGGAATGCAGAGCTTACAGCGAAAAGTCAACGCTGATACCGCCTAAGTAAAAGGCGAAGCGCGAAAAGTCAACGCGAATACCGCTGAAAGTAAAAGGCGAAGAAGCTCCTAAGGGAGGCTTACAGCGAAAAATAAACGTTGATTCCGCTAAAGTAAAAGGCGAAGAAGCTCCTAAGGGAGGCTTATAGCAAAAAGTCAACGCTGATTCAAAAAGATTATGTGTTTTATCGCAAGGATGTGTGCGTATCTTCGGAATAAACACCATCTTACATAACATAACATCATCACATCATTTCGCATAGCATAAGCATCATACATCATGCTGCATATGGCACAAGAGGGGGACACAATGTCGATCTTCAGAAGAATGTTTTGGAAAAGGGGGAAAATCATGCTAAGTCGCAAGGAGATACACTATTGATCTTCGGAAGTATAGCTTCGGAAAATATCTTCACGAAGCTTGGATATTATTCATCAGAACACTACGGATATTGTTGTGACAAATAAAAATTCTTCTTCACGAAGCATGAAAAGAAGGGAAGGTGTTTTTCGTCAAAGACTCAAAAACGGTACGTATGTAAAATTTCATGCATCGTAAAGAATTGAACAATAAAAACAGGTATATTATATTCAAGGTTATAAGATGTTACACATGTTACATTTCAGAAGTTTTTACAATAGTACTTAATCTTCTCTCAGAACAACTTCCGCAGCCTCGTTCAGGAGCCGATTAACAACTTCATCCATGATAGCTTCAACCATCTTTTTAATTTCGTCGTCTCCTTTCGGGTGAGGGCCCGGAGACGCTTTAGTAGGATCTGAAGGAGGACAGGATACGGCTACATTGCTATTACAAATTGCGAACGAAGTTTAAAACCAAAAATTACAACACAATAAAAACCATTAGTTAATACCTATTTGCCCTTCGGGCTCTGCGCTCTTCTCAGCAGCCTCAGCCACTTCTCTAGCATCGTGAATGCCCTTCTCGCTTTTTTGGATAATTTCTCGAGCCATTTTTCGACCACCATTGTCCCAGACATCGGTGAAAAATTTTCCACCAACCATGCTAGCTTCGGCTGAAGGATCTCTCGCATCTTCGAAGGACAAGGTAGCTTCGGATTGCGCTAAAAACTTTACATGCTCGCAGCCCTTTTTCTCCAAAATGGTGGCAATCCCCCTGGCACCCGAGAAAGCACATATGTCTCCGCGGCTATTTAAAATTTCCTCGAATGCCTCTGCTTCGTGATTAATCCATTCGATGGGACCTTCGGGGTTGCCTCTTGTAAAGTTTTCTTCGCTCGAGAATGCGCCGACGCTGGCGAAGCTAGCTTTCAGCTTCCTAACACACTCCATAGATTTGTTATAGCATCTTTTCTTGGACGAACGAAGCTCTTCGACAGTTCCCTCTAAATGATTTGCCCATTGGTCGCTAAGTTCTCGCTTCGTTTCTTCAAGTATGCGTTCCTCTTTGGCTCTGGCCAGTTGTTTTCGAAGATCTTCAATTTCACTCTTCTGAGCCTCAGCTTGACCTTTAAAAGTAGCTTCGTCTTCTTTTATTCTATTTATCAATGAATGTAATATTTTATCTTTTTCGAGACCTTCGTTCCTCAGTTCAATTACTTCGGAACGAAGGTTGCTCAGGGCTATAGCGCACCCTTCGTCTTCGGCATCTTTTTGGGCCTGAGGGCATTGCTAAGTATAAGGCCCTGCAAAGAAAAATGTGTGTGCGTCAATAGATTTAAGCAAACGAAAAATTTTGATCTCAACAAAAAATACAAAGATCTCATTTTTTGCACCTTTAAGCTATTGTATGCCAGGCTGTCAGCCAGTTCGTTTTTCGACAGCACCGAGAGCCCGTCTTCTAGTGTTGGGAATCCGAAGCTCTTGCCCATCTCCCGACAGACAGAAATCTCCTTGCTGTCAGGGAGACAATACAAAAAGTCTTCTTCTCCACTGCCGTTGAATATTAACGCCCCCTTTGGATACTTCAGTTTTTGGGCGTAAAGCTGGGCCTCTTGCTTCTCTTTTTCTGATAATTTTTTCCCTGAAGCATGACGAACAATATAATCAAGGACTTTGGGCGATGCTTCGGGGGCAACAGCACTGATTTCTTCAACAAGAATTGGCTCCGTCATTTTTTCTTCCTCGGTTTCCAAGGATTTTACCTTCGTAGGCTCTGAGGGCCCAGCTTCAGCTTCAGTTTCTTGCTCCGGAGCCTTAGTATCAGAAATTTCTGTTTTCGCTTCAGAAGTTGCAACAGTCTTCTTCGGAGTTGTGCTTGAGGACTTAATTGTTTCCAGAACATCTAACACATTGACCATTCTCTTTCTTTTCGGAGTCACCACTGGCCCCTTTTGATTTTTTATTGTCTCAACATTTGCTGAAGGACTTAAAACTTCTGATATTTTTTATCCCTCGGTTGATCCTTTTACTTCTTCCATTTTTTCTGTCGATGGCGCTTCGGCCATCTCTTTGGTTTCTGGTAACAAAATCTTTGGTTCTTCCAATTCTATTCTTGTTGGCGCTTCGGTCATTTCTGCGACTTCTGGCAGCAAGGTTGGCTTGGTTGGCTTTTCAGCTTCGGTGGCCGAAGAGGTCTCTCCGGTGAACTCAGGCACCGAGGCTGGTTCAATATAGCGTGGCCGATGTGTGAGGACCTTTATCCTTTTTCTTTTCGGTGCTGGCTCACTAGGAGCAGTTGCAGCTTCTTCTTTCGCAGAGGTTGTGCTTTTTCTTTTCTGCCCTCGAATGGGATAACGATAGTCAGGGTAGACGAACCCGATTGCGTCAAACACCCGGTTCAGTCTTTTCTTTTTTCGGCCTCCGAAGGCTGCTGACAATGCAGTATCTTCGGCCTTCGAGTAAGCCCCAAGCAGTTCATCACTTAAATTTTCAATGCTTTTTAGCCAGTCATCATCTGGCTCAACGAATTTATCTCCGAACTTGAAAGTATACTTCAGCCTGATAAGTCCACCTTCGTCAGCCTCCTTTATGGTTTCTTGCGGCATTTCCCATTTTTCCGCGAGCGGCCATACTCTGAAGGCAATATGCTCTTGTACCAAATCTCTCGTTCCAATAAAAGAACAAATAACACCGAAGGCTCTCTGGCATTCTTCGGCAGCTTCATTCATTTCAACCTTCGGCCTCCGCAGGCCGAAGCTTTGCCAAATAGGGCGCATAATTATACCTTTGATATCTTCCCGTACTTTCAGGTCATTCTTCACATAAAACCATTCTGTCATCCAGTCGCCGGGCCATCTCTTCCGAAAGGTTGGCACGGGACAGCTTGACCCAGACCGAGAAACGAAACTGTAGCAGCCAAAATTATTGTGATACTGTTCCTTACCCCAAGGTTTTGTCTCGTATGATAATTCGTGTATATTGCAGAAACTTTTCGCATCAGGTTCCAGACCTTGGCTTCTCATGGCCCACACGAAGATATTCAGCCTTATGATTGCTTCGGGGGTAAGTTGGTGAAGATAGACTTCGAATATTTTCAGCACCTCTACGACAAAGTTACTCAGGGGAAATCTAAGTCCAGCTTTCAAAAAGCTTCGGTACACTACGACTTCATTTTCTTCAGGGTTCGGACAAGTCTTTTCTCCTTCGTCGGCCCTCACAACGGACAAGTCCCGGAAATACCTTCCTCTCATGTTGACAAGATGATTTTCTTTGATACTTGATTTGCCGAAAACCGCATGGCTTGGTCGCCAAGGGCGATCTTCGGAGTCTTCACCACCACTATCCACATCATAACTGTCGCTGTCATCAGTATCTTCAGACAAACCTTCTAAAATCTCTTTGGTGATTTTTTCTGTATTGGTCTTCGACATTGCTATAAGAAACCCCAGATTCTTCTCTTCAGAGAGACTCAGCTTCATCTCGGCAGCAGCCTTCTTATCTTCAGACATCTTCGGAAACACTAAAAAACTGTTTTCAATGCCGAAGCTTCAAAACTTAAAAAGCTAAGCAAATCTTGGTGCGCAAGAGCTAAAAATTGAGTGAGCGAGAGCAGATGGCAAGAGAGCGTGCCAAATGAGCTTGCGGTATGATCTTATTTATACGCCCAGTGCGTTGAAAATTGAAAGACCCCGCCTGTCAGTGAATGTTGCTATTCTAGCAAAGGGAAGGTGTTTTTTCGGACCTTCGGCTTAAAGCCTTCGTCCATGTCGCAATCTAAATTTATTATTTTAACAAATTAATATTGCGAGGGGCTACTGTTGGGGGCCTTCGGCTTACGAAGGTCCTCAAAAACAGGATTTAACAGTATTTCTGGAGTATAATGTGTGAACAGGTATCTTCGGACTCGAGTCGGTATCACAGTAGGAGAAGCCCAAAATAATACGAAGGTTGATACATCGCCGAAGATGTGAGCGGGAAAGCTTCGGCGTGGTAGCAGAAAATGAAACCGACTTAAAGATGAAAAGGCTATTCAGACCTCGGTGGATTACTGTAGAATTATTACCAAATGTAAAGGGCATGAATGTAATTTTGTATGGGCTGTGTCCCGTGCCTATAAATAGGTGAACAGTACCCCCGTACTGTTCACGCTGATTTGGCATTTGCTTTTGCGTCACACCTGTACTTTCATCTCCTTCCAAGCTGAAGGTACATTTGTAATTCGATGTAATTTCTGTTTCTCCATAATAATAATGCAAAAATAAGTTGATAATAATATATAATTGCCTATGTTATCCTTCATATTCTTTATGATTCATTCTTCGTCATCGTATGCTGTGTTTATGAAGGTACGTCTTTCATAACCTTCGTCCGAAAATCATTATATCCTAAGGGAAATAATGCTTTGAAGGACGAAGGACTTTACCGATTAACATTTTCTGTGTTGCCTTGTTCTTAACTCATAGCATTTGAGAACAAGTCCCCAACAGACGCCACAACGTGGAAGTAGGCAAGTGTTACTTGGCCGAACCACGGGATAAAATCATGTGTCTCTTGTGATTGTTCCTTCTTTGATTGTCTGTGTTCGCAAGAGCTCGTCTTATTGACTTGATTAACCCGCACTAATATTTTTATAATCAAGGTTGTTGGAATTTAGTGTTGAATCCTACAGGAGCACCTATTCACCCCCCCCCTCTTGGTGCTCTCAATTGGTATCAGAGCTGTTCTCTTCATCTAAGGGACTAATCACTAGAAGAGATGGATCCTAAGGGAAAGGGGATGGTGGTCAACGACAAGGAGAAGGAGTCCCTCTTCAACGAGCCAAGGGACGACAAGCCCACTGACTCAGGATCGAGTCACAAGAAGAGGGACGGGAAGAAAAAGAGGCGGATCAAGAAGATCATTTACTACGACAGCGACGCCTCCTCCTCTTCACCAAGAGACGACGACGACGATGACTCGTCTAAAAAGAAACCGGTTAATCAAAACTATTCATTTGATTATTCTTGTATTCCGTTCAATTCTAATGCTCATTTGCTTTCAATTCCTCTTGGTAAACCTCCACACTTTGATGGAGAAGACTACTCTTTTTGGAGTCACAAAATGCGTAGTCACTTATTTTCTCTCCATCCTAGTATTTGGGAGATAGTTGAAAATGGAATGCATTTCGATAGTACGGATAATCCGGTGTTTATTAATGAACAAATTCATAAGAATGCACAAGCTACCACTGTTTTGCTAGCATCTTTGTGCAGGGATGAATACAACAAGGTGAGCGGCTTGGACAACGCCAAGCAAATTTGGGATACCTTCAAGATATCACACGAGGGAAACGACGCCACCATGATCACCAAGATAGAGTTGGTGGAAGGCGAACTAGGAAGATTCGCGATGATCAGGGGAGAGGAGCCAACACAAACATACAACAGGCTCAAGACCCTGGTCAACAAGATTAGGAGCTATGGAAGCACAAGATGGATGGACCACGACGTCGTCCAACTAATGCTAAGATCATTTACGGTAATTGACCCCCATCTTGTCAACCTTATTCGTGAGAATCCCAGGTACACCAAGATGACGCCCGAGGAGATTCTTGGGAAGTTTGTGAGCGGGCGCATGATGGTGAATGAGGCTCGATATGTGGACGATGCTCTAAACGGTCCACTACTTGTCCATGAGCCTCAAACTGTTGCCCTCAAAGCAACCAGCAGCAGGGAGACGCTACCAAGCAAGGTGGCACAAGTGGAGGCTGCTGGCCTCAACGAAGATGAAATGGCGCTTATCATCAAGCGCTTCAAAACCGCATTAAAAGGACGCAAGGAGTATCCAAACAAGAATAAGACAAGGGGAAAGAGCTCCTGCTTCAAATGCGGTAAGACTGGTCATTTTATTGCTCAATGTCCCGATAATGAAAATGACCAGGGGGAAGAAAGACATGGGAAGAAGGAGAAGAAGAAAAGCTATAGGAAGGCGAAAGGCGTGGCTCACCTTGGCAAAGAATGGGATTCTGACTGCTCTTCATCCGACTCCAACGATGAAGGACTGGCAGCCTCGGCCTTCAACAAGCCCTCTCTCTTCCCCAATGAACGCCACACCTGCCTCATGGCCAAGGAAAAGAAGGTGAGTGTTCGAGATTCCCCCAAGTACTCTACTTCTAGTGATGAGGATTCTAGTGATGATGAAGTAGATTACTCTAGCTTGTTCAAAGGATTAGATAGAGCTAAAGTAGAAAAGATTAATGAACTAATTGATGTTTTAAATGAAAAGGATAGACTTTTAGAAAAGCAAGAGGATATTTTGTATGAAGAGCATGATAAGTTTATTAGTGTTCAAAAATCTCTTGCTCTAGAGATTAAAAGGAATGAAATGCTATCTTCTGAGTTATCTGCTTGCCATGAAATTGTGTCTAGTTTAAAGAGTGTAAATGGTGATTTAAATGCTAAGCTAGAAAAAGCAAATAAATCTAGTTCATGTGTAGAGCATGTTACTATTTGTAATAGATGTAAGAATTTCGATGTTGATGCTTGTGATGAACACCTTATGTCTATTACTAAATTAAATGATGAGGTGGCAAGTCTTAATGCTCAACTTAAGACTTGCAAAATTAATTTTGATCAATTAAAGTTTGCTAGGGATGCCTACACCGTTGGTAGACACCCCTCTATTAAGGATGGACTTGGTTTTCGAAAGGAAACCAAGAACTTAACAAGCCAAAAGGCTCCCGTTCTCAACAAGGAGAAAGGGAAGGCTCCTATGGCTAGTAGTTCTCAAAAATGTCATGCTTACATTTATGATAGAAAATTTTCTAGAAATGCTCATTATAATAGGAGTTATGATTCACATGCTATGTTTGCTTCTAGCTCTACTTTTGTGCATGGTGCAAGTAAGTCTAGGAGAAATCATGTTGTCCATCATGTGCCTAGGAGAGTATGCAACGAACCTTCCACTATTTACCATGCTTGCAATACTTCATTTGCGCTTGTATGTAAGAATGAAAAAGTAGTTGCTAGAAAGTTGGGATCCAAATGCAAGGGAGACAAGACTTGTATTTGGATTCCAAAGGCTATTGTAACTAACCTTGTAGAACCCAACAAGAGTTGGGTACCTAAAACCCAAGCATAAATTGTCTTGCAGGTTTATGCATCCGGGGGCTCAAGCTGGATTATCGACAGCGAATGCACAAACCACATGACGGGGGAGAAGAAGATGTTCACTACCTACGTCAAGAACAAGGATTCCTAGGATACGATCATTTTTGGAGATGGGAACCAAGGCAAGGTCAAAGGCTTGGGCAAGATAGCCATCACCAACGAGCACTCCATTTCAAACGTATTTCTAGTAGAGTCGCTTGGTTACAATCTCATGTCTGTAAGTCAATTGTGCCACAGGGGCTACAATTGTTTGTTTACAAATGTTGATGTTTCTGTCTTTAGAAGGAGTGATGGTTCATTAGCGTTTAAGGGTGTATTAGACGGCAAACTCTACTTAGTTGATTTTTCGAAAGAGGAGGCCGATCTAGATGCATGCTTAATAGCTAAGACTAGCATGGGCTGGCTGTGGCATCGCCGTCTAGCACATGTTGGGATGAAGAACCTTCATAAACTTCTAAAGGGAGAACATGTGTTAGGACTAACCAATGTCTGCTTCGAGAAAGACAGACCTTGTGCAGCTTGTCAGGCAGGGAAACAAGTGGGAAGCACTCATCACAGCAAGAATGTGATGACAACAACAAGACCACTGGAGCTTCTTCACATGGACCTCTTCGGACCCGTCGCCTACCTTAGCATCGGAGGAAGTAAGTATGGTCTTGTAATTGTAGATGACTTTTCCCGCTTCACTTGGGTGTTCTTTTTGCAGGATAAATCAGAAACCCAAGGGACCCTAAAGCGCTTTCTAAGGAGGGCTCGAAACGAATTTGAGCTCAAGGTGAAAAAGATAAGGAGCGACAACGGGTCCGAGTTCAAGAACCTTCAAATTGAGGAGTACCTTGAGGAGGAAGGTGTCAAGCATGAGTTCTCCGCTCCCTACACACCATAGCAAAACAGTGTGGTAGAGAGGAAGAACAAGACGCTTATCGACATGGCGAGGACGATGCTTGGAGAGTTCAAGGCACCCGAGCGGTTTTGGTCGGAAGCTGTGAACACAGCTTGCCACGCCATAAACCGACTCTATCTGCATCGTCTCCTCAAGAAGACCTCCTACGAACTCCTTACTGGTAACAAACCCAATGTCTCTTACTTTCGTGTATTTGGGAGCAAATGCTACATTTTGGTGAAGAAAGGTAGACATTCCAAATTTGCTCCCAAAGCTGTAGAAGGGTTTTTACTAGGGTATGACTCAAATACAAAGGCGTATAGAGTCTTCAACAAATCATCGGGTTTGGTTGAAGTCTCTAGCGACAATGTATTTGATGAGACTAATGGCTCTCCAAGAGAGCAAGTTGATTTTGATGACATAGATGAAGATGATGTTTCGACGGCCGCAATACGCACCATGGCGATTGGAGATGTGCGACCACAGGAATAACTAGAGCAAGATCAACCTTCTTCCTCAACAATGGTGCATCCCCCCTACTCAAGATGATGGACAGGTTCCTCAAGAAGAGGCATGTGATCAAGGGGGAGCACAAGAAGAACAAGCTATGGAGGAAGAAGCACCACCGGCCCCTCCAACTCAAGTCCGAGCGACGATTCAAAGAAATCACCCCGTCGATCAGATTCTGGGTGACATAAGCAAGGGAGTAACTACTCGCTCAAGATTAGCTAATTTTTGTGAGCATTACTCGTTTGTCTCTTCTATTGAGCCTTTTAGGGTAGAGAGGACTTGCAAGATCCGGACTAGGTGTTGGCCATGCAGGAAGAGCTCAACAACTTCAAGAGGAATGAAGTTTGGAGCCTGGTGCCACGTCCAAAGCAAAACGTTGTGGGAACCAAGTGGGTGTTCCACAACAAGCAAGATGAGCACAGAGTGGTGACAAGAAACAAGGCTCGACTTGTGGCAAAAGGTTATGCCCAAGTCGCTAGTTTGTATTTCGAGGAGACTTTTGCTCCTGTGGCTAGGCTAAAGTCTATTAGAATATTATTAGCCTATGCCTCTCACCACTCTTTCAGGTTGTTCCAAATGGATGTGAAGAGCGCTTTCCTCAACGGGCCAATCAAGGAGGAGGTGTACGTGGAGCAACCCCCTGGCTTCGAGGATGAACGGTACCCCGACCACGTCTGTAAGCTCTCTAAGGCGCTATATGGACTTAAGCAAGCCCCAAGAGCATGGTATGAATGCCTTAAAGACTTTTTAATTGCTAATGCTTTCAAGGTTGGGAAAGCCGATCCAACTCTTTTTACTAAGACATGTGATCGTGATCTTTTTGTGTGCCAAATTTATGTCGATGACATAATATTTGGTTCTACTAACCAAAAGTCTTGTGAAGAGTTTAGCAGGGTGATGACTCAAAAGTTTGAGATGTCGATGATGGGCGAGTTAAGCTATTTCCTTGGGTTCCAAGTGAGGCAACTCAAGGATGGGACCTTCATCTCCCAAACAAAGTACACGCAAGACTTGATCAAGCGGTTTGGGATGAAGGACGCCAAGCCCACAAAGACTCCAATGGGAACCGACGGACACACCGACCTCAACAAAGGAGGTAAGTCCGTTGATCAAAAGGCATACCGGTCTATGATAGGGTCTTTACTTTATTTATGTGCTAGTAGACCGGACATTATGCTTAGCGTATGCATGTGTGCCAGATTTCAATCCGATCCAAGGGAGTGTCACTTAGTGGCTGTGAAGCGAATTCTTAGATATTTAGTCGCTACGCCTTGCTTCAGGATCTGGTATCCAAAGGGGTCTACCTTTGACTTGATTGGATATTCGGACTCCGACTATGCTGGATGTAAGGTCGATAGGAAGAGTACATCGGGGACATGCCAATTCTTAGGAAGGTCCCTGGTGTTATGGATTTCTAAGAAACAAACTTCCGTTGCCCTATCCACCGTCGAGGCCGAGTACATTGCAGCAGGACAATGTTGCGTGCAACTACTTTGGATGAGGCAAACCCTCAGGGACTTTGGCTACAATTTGAGCAAAGTCCCACTCCTATGTGATAACTAGGTATGTGCCCGTGCGTTGCCACGAAAGTTATAAATTAGTACAAAATATAGATACTAAACGACAAACATTAATATGATATGCAAAATCCGTGGCAAAATATCACTGTAACACTAATACTATATTGGGAGCAGCTCAATGAGGAAGCAGCAGCAGTGAAGTTGTGATAAATTCAACACTTTATCAAAATTAAATAACACTGAAAAAGGATCTACCAAGAGTAAAAGCTCAAATTTACCCGATAGTAGAAGTAATCATACAGACGCAAAAGGTGGTATTTGTCGGCTGGATCATGCTTGTTAACATACTTCAGAAGCTTGATCTCATCAAGACTCTGATCGAAAAAATCTTTGTCATTTTTTTATAATTTTAACACATACATCCATTCCTATATGTAAATCATGTGCTTGATGAGGTCTGTCAGTGATTTGATTTGGCGCTCCAGAGAAGCAATTGTCTTCTGGCACTCTGCGAGCTTCCCAGCTGCATTAGCGAGCTCCTTTTCCTACAACAATGACAAACATTTCAACTTGAATTTGATGATGCTATAATAGTCTTATTTGATAGTTGCTGCTACCATATTCCACAGCTTCCAAATGAATGGAAAATTTTGACGCTGCACAACAAATTTCAGTTGAACAACAACACATACAAACATCACATGAGCATTGAATATGCACTTCCTCTGCACTTTCCTGTAACTGGAATCACACACAGATAACCGAGTTCACATTTTGTACCACACTAACCGTCACTGACACAGTAAGACCTCATCAAGCACGCTAAAAAACTGCGCTTGCTGGAAGGGATGTTCATCACACAAATCTAACAATCAGTTCCTGTAATGTACATCGACCTACCTACCTACATATGGCAGCATCCATGCATTTCAGAGAACGTGTCGCCCACCGGTGGGGAGATCTGAGATGAGCACTGAGATGAATCTAGGAGATTATTAATTAATTGTCACCTTGAGCTTGTCCATGGCGAAGGCTGGGTTGACCACCCTCCGATGGCGCACCCAGTCGGTGCCTTCCACCAGGACCAGCCCTTTGCCGAGCATTGCCAGGATAGTCGGGTGGGCGGCGTCCTTGAAGAAATGGCTGGACTTGTTGAAAAGAACCTGCCTTACCAACTCGTAGTCGAAGAGGCAGACCCGGGGCCGCGGACCCATCCAGTACAGGAATGGCTCCCCTGCGTGACGTTGGAACGAAAACCTTCAGTTCAATTCCATGCCAAGCCGGAGAGAGTTAAAACTGGTACCCAGCCATGAGTTTAATTTCAGCGTTCGTTTTGCCTGAGAACTCAACTACAGTACAGAAAAGTAGTGCTAGCGTGGAAGTAGTGAAAAATATATCAAGCATAGCAGGAACAGAGGAACAGATCAACAGAGCATAGATGATCAATAACATCGAATCAGGAAGGAACAACGGATACAGGAGACGCATAGAAATAGATACATCCTGGATGACTGGACGAACAGACAGGCATACCTATCGTACTGCTGCTTCCGGGCGAGGAAGTGGGGCATCACCCTGGGGAGGTAATTGTGGTCGTGGACGTCCAGCCGGAGCCCGTCGTCGGCCTCCGCCTTCATCTTCCTCATCTCATGGTTGCAGCCGCTGAGGAAGCTGTAAGGCGGCCCGCGGACCCCCTACGCCCTGAACATGCCAGCCACGGCGCGGGGCCGCCAAAGGAGGCGCACCACGACGTAGTCCCAGAGCCACGCCGCCGCCAGCGCCAGGAGCACGGTCGCCGAGGCCAGGAGCAGCGTGGCCGCCATGCCCGCACACGGTTTGATCGCCTCGCACGCTGGGTGGGTGGGGCCTGGGGGGAGGGGGTGACTGCCTGTGTGAGAGGAGGTGCCGGTGCGCTGCCATCTCTCCAAATCATTTATATAGCTCAGAGTATACACGAGTTGAATAAAAAACAAGGACCAAGTGATAGCAAATAGAAGAGAAATCAAAGCAGAAAACAATCATACACAAACATCAACCTATCACTTATCATTTATCAACACCCTCGCTCATCATCAATTCATTCAATTGGTGACAAACTGGACAAATGCCACACATAAAACGTCAGCACAAAGCAAGACACAACAGATGAACCCCATCTATACTGCTGAATGGTTTTATTTTCACACTAAGTCAGTACCGACTAACGAAACATCGATAAAACACCCAGGGATGAAACTGACACACGGAGCATATGGATTCAGTTGAACCCTAAAAACCCATCGAAATTAAACAGCATTTCGTCCTAAAAAATCATGGAAAATAAATTGTGTTCGTCCTTGGTAAGCTCTCAGATGTTAGATGCCAACGAACGTCAGTGTTGCCCACTGCAGAATAACAAGAAAGAACCACCAACGGATGCACCGTATTAACAACCCACCACGATGAACAAAAAAATCCCAACATAACAAAAATGGAATCTATCCTAAAGAGCAGCAGAATCCTTGCATATGAATGAGTTTCTTGCGAAGTTAATGTCCAAAAGTTCAGCTGTAAACTGAACCACTAAAGAACGAACCGCCTTGTCAACTTGTAACGGGCACGTGCACTGATCCAACGAAGGAGAACCGATATCACATTTTTTAAAAAGTTTCTTATAAATCAACTCTTATATATGATCCTATCTTTTTGCCTCCTATATATAATACAAGAAAATAACACATAGGTTTGCCTCCTAAAAGGTGTTAAAAAGACAAACCTGTCTCCAGTCCCCAATTCATGGCTTGAACAAACAAATGAAGGCCTTTGCAGGGAACTATATGATATTTGAAGCCGGTCTCCAAATGATCCATGTCAACCTAAAATACAACTATGTTAGTCCTTCCCATTCTTTTGTATGTTCAACATTTAGGCAAACTACGAAATTTTGTTCCTTGTGTCTAGTACAAACTACGAAACTTTGTTCCTGATTGGCTCACTGTACATGCACGAATTATGAACAGAGCAGGGGGTCTGCTCCTTGCATATGCTAAATTGAATTACCTCTTCCATTAGTGTATGAATTACTACTTGAGAAGATTTTTGACACTTTGAAGCAGTATTGAGAACTGATGGTTTCATCATTATAAGACAAGTAACCCAGTCAGTTAGGCATAACAAAAAATGGGCAAATAAAATAGTGTTGTTGTTCTTCAGATAATCTGGCATGTGCACGTATGATTCCTAAATGAACCTTTCGTTTGTGCATCATGTGGTAATACAACTCCAGTGGAAGTGATGTCTGCAAGGGAGAGCAGATAACTCAGCTCCATCTTCGTATGATGAGAGACAGACACAACATTCCTGAAGGAACAAAGAATCTGTCAGCAAAACACAAGAGAGACGTCGGAAACAAAGACACTCATATTGGCACAGAAGCATTGTTCAATCTGTTTGCCAACTGAAGTAACCAAAAAACATATTGTTGAAAATTTTGTACTGGCATGCCAGTATGGACAAAGGGGAAACAAAATCCACGGCGCACTGATGCCTTACAAAATGGCAACATAAACATTATGCTCCTTTTTTGGGAAAAAAGGGATGTGCCTTAACAGGCATAAAAAGATCATGACATAGTGCAAAAGACATTGAAAGAATACGGATACGGAACATAAGTTCTTACAACATCCTCACGAAGCAGAATACACTCACTCGTTGACATCCCACTATTATTAAGGATAGGGATCATCAGACTATCAATCATGCTTGGTTGATCCTATGGCAGTCCTCCACAAAAGCACAAACAGATAGAAGAATAGGAAATGGAATTATATTATAAAAAATCATAAAATGGCTGCAAGAGAAGGTACTACAAAAGGGTAACAAACATAAAAAAAGTGTTTTATTCATGAATAATCATTTCATCAAATTGATCAGACTGCACAGAACTCCCAAGTTGGAGTTCACAATACTTGGGACCAGGCCTAAGGCCAAGGGCAGCAGCCTTAGATGGATCAAATTTTCCCTTAGATGCATTTCGATCAGCACCAAAGCCTTAGATGCATTTCGATCAGCACCAAAGCTATGTGTGTGAAGCATTGCTCTGTTGGGATAAAAGATCTCATTGCCCCAGTTCATAACTCAAGATCAGAAGGCCCCCATATGTTCACTTGATTTCAAGTTAGCAGGAAGAAGACTACAGTTAGTTGGTTGAAACACTTTTAATAGAGAATGCATAAATGCATCTGTTGATAGAAAAAACACATAAAAAGAAACCATGTCAACATACCAACATGCCCTCACCTCCAATTCTTGCTAGAGTTATTTGGTTGTGTACTACAATATCAAAACAACTGACACTGCCCTCTGGTTTGTGGGTCGGCTGATGGCGAAATTAGACCTGTCACCGCTGGCTTGCGCGCGCGTGTCGAACAGTGTGCTGATGATTCTTGAACTACGAGGATCATATCGCATGGATCAGCAATCAGCAACGGATAAATGGAATGGTACAGTGTCAATACCTATTGTAATTGTAGTAAAACAAAGACAAAGAAAGGAGCAAGGATCAATAAAACTTACATGCTAAAATAGCCCTGCCACTTGGCATCCTGCACACATTGGACAAAAACGAAAAAAACATGTTAGAGTCAGTCTCCAATCAGGCACATGAACAGACGACTAATATATTAATATTCGTACAAGTTAAGGGATATAACATTAAAATACAGTGTTGTAACTTCGGTACGATGTAGCGTCCTGATCTGAGTATTTGACACTGCAGAAAGTGAGAAGAGGGGGCCACCGCAAACCAACATGCAGGCTTGACGTCGATCTCAATGTCAAAGTAGACCTTGTGGGTAACCTCTGTCAGGTCCTTCTAACCCTGACAAACCAGAAGTCAAACACAACGATTAGCTGCTTGGAGACCGATCCAACGAAGATCCAGTCATCCTGAGTTTAGAATACACACATAATCATAGTTGTAGTTTGTCTACTCAATAATCCTAAGTCCAAAACTCCCCAACAATTCAGAATAGACAATTACACACACATGAAATTTGCTAGTGGTAGTATGCAAATGCGATAAGCCATAAAGAGTGGGTGGTTGGTTGTCTAAGTGCATGTCTTGCTAGCAGCTTCCATGTAATTAATCAATGGAAGATAAAGATGGGTTGCTCAGCAACCGCTCGGTTCAGACGAGGATGCCAAACAAGAAAAAGAATGAATGATTGAATGAAAGGCACAAATGGGTATCACACTGATTCAATACAACAAACAGGTGGCTGGCACACATGGGCATCACACGACATGAGTACAAGAGCATCCGGAACTCACCGAAAAGGCCACCCCGACGGCGTCCGCCTCTGGCTGCGCCTGGCGGTCACAATAGAACTGGTACTGGCTGACAGCCTGACATCGCCTAGGGGACCGTCTTGAGCTGCTCCATGTGCACTCCCACAGGCAGGATCTTGATGCTCACCGTACGGCCGTAGTACTCGAGGCAAATGTGCCCCCTCTTGAACTCGTACGAGAGCCCGAGCATCTGGCCGCAGCAGGAGAGGAAGTGGCGCGCGTAGTCGAAGGTGTGGAAGCCGATGAGGTCGGAGTTGAGCAGGGTGCGCAGAAGCTCCTCGCGCACGGGGAGCGTCTTGTAGATCTCGGACGAGAGGAACAGCGAGTGCAGGAAGAAGCCGAGCTTGATGCGGTTGAATCGCTTGCGCAGGAAGGTGGGGAGCACCATGAGGTGGTAGTCGTGGTCGTGCCTGGAAATGGCCTACCTCCTCCAAGTCCGACACCTGCTCCCATGCCATCACTGCCATTGAGCGTGAGTGGTTTCCTAGACGCACACTGATGCCGCCCAGATCAGAGGCCACCACTGCTGCCATGGAGATGGTCGCCATCGAGGACCTCACCAGCCTCCCCTTGTGACCTCACGTTGACGACGAATAGCCGGCCTGGGTCGCTGGAGGGGGCGATGGAGGGGGCATCGATGGAAGGGGATGGTGGGGAGCGGGCGAGGATGGCAGGGGCGATCGTGGCAGCTATACATGGGATGTGGACGCTGATGGAAGGACGCGACAATTGCGGATGTGGAGCGGTGATGGAGGGGTTCTGATGGAAGGGGATGCCGGTGAGCGGGGCGAGGATGGAGGAGGCGGACGTTGGCTTCCATCAACGGAGAGCGGGGCGAGGATGGCGGGGTTGACGCGAAGCCAGCGAGGCCGAGGATGGATGGGGCGACCGCGGAGCATCCTGAAATTGCGCCATCCATCGACGGAGATCTGGGCATGGTAGGAGCAAGGATGTTGGAGGCAGAACGGAGCGGTGTGCACGCCTACACTGCTAACATATAGAGTAGTAGAGATGAGAGTGCTATCTGCGTGGTGGATAATCCTGTTGAACACAGCCGCACAAAGCACATAGACATTCGGCATCACTTTTTGAGAGACCACCAGCAAAAGGGAGATATCAAAGTGTTTCATGTTAGCTCCGAGAACCAGCTAGCCGATATCTTTACCAAGCCTTTAGATGAGCAGACCTTTTGTAAGCTGCGTAGTGAGCTAAATGTCTTAGATTCGCGGAACTTGGATTGGTTCATAGCATACATGTGTTTATGCCTTGATCATGTTCCTTAATGCATTTTGTTGTTTATTTATGGTGCTCAAGTTGTACAAGCACTCCCCGGACCTCACAAGTCCATTTGCAAGTGATGCACATATTTAGGGGGAGATGTGCTACAACTTGACCCTTTGAGGCTAACTGTGTACTTGAGTTTTCTTAATTTAGTCTCAAAGGAGGTTTGAAAGGGAAAGGTGGACTTGGACCATGCAAGACTTCCACTGCACTCCGATGAAAAAGTAACTAATTCCAAGTTCATCTTTGTCCTTTTATTGCCTATTTACTCTTAGTTGAAGATTTTGGTGAGGCAATGGGGTTAAAGGGCCAAGATTGATCCCGTTTTGGTGTTTGATGCCAAAGGGGGAGA
Source organism: Zea mays (assembly GCF_902167145.1). Classification (NCBI taxonomy): domain Eukaryota; kingdom Viridiplantae; phylum Streptophyta; class Magnoliopsida; order Poales; family Poaceae; genus Zea; species Zea mays. Next base: position 207,708,297 of record NC_050097.1, read on the forward strand.
AAATAAGGCCAAAGCAAGAAATGGATCAGCTACCACTTGAGAATTTTGAAAATAGTAGAGTTAGAACTTTTGTTTGTCAAAATACTCTTATTTGTCTCTTATTGTCAAAAGTTGGCTTCTTGTGGGGAGAAGGCTCGATTATGGGAAAAAGGGGGAGTGTTTTGAATCCTTGATCAACCTCTCTTGAAATATCTCTCTTGGTGTTTCAACAAGTGTGTTTGACTTAGAGATAGGAAATTGAGTTTGATTTACAAAAACAAACCAAGTGGTGGCAAAGAATGATCCATATATGCTAAATTAGAATCAAAACAATTTTGTGTTTTCATTTGCATTGATGTTGCACTTCTTTTAGTTGCTTTTTATTGTGTTGGCATAAATCACCAAAAAGGGGGAGATTGAAAGGGAAATGTGCCCTTGGGCCATTTCTAAGTGTTTTGGTGATTTAGTGTCCAACACAAGTACTTAAGTGATAAACTATGCCAAATTGTGGATAAGGTGCAAATCAATATAAAGGTATGATTCTAGACTTAGTACATTGGTTTTTGTGTGCTAACATGTTTGTCTAAGTGTTAGAATCAGAGAAAATACAATTGGAAAAGAGTGGCTAGAAGCAGCCAAGAGTCTGCTCAGTCTGGGTGCACCGGACAGTGTCCGGTGCGCCAGGCTGGCTCTGGTGAACTGGCTGCTCTCGGGACTTTGACGGCGGCGTACGGCTATAAATCACCGGACTGTCCGGTGGTGCACTGGACTGTCCGGTGAGCCAATAGTCAGCCGGGCCAACGGTCGGCCGCGGAATCCGCGCACGACGCGTGGCAAGTGCCAACGGTCGGAAGGGGCACCGGACTGTCCGGTGTGCACCGAACAGTGTCCGGTGCACCAACGGCTCCAAAGCGCCAACGGTCGGCTTCGCCAAAGAAGGAAAGAAATCCGCACCGGACAGTGTCCGGTGGTGCACCGGACTGTCCGGTGCGCCAGGCGACAGAAGGCAAGAATTGCCTTCCTGGAATGCACTCAACGGCTCCTAGCTGCCTTGGGGCTATAAAAGGGACCCCTAGGCGCATGGAGGAAGACACCAAGCATTCTCTAAGCATTCCTAAGCACCAAGACTTAAATTCCGCGCATTTGATTCTTTGTGATAGCAACTAGAGCTCCGTTTGAGTTGTGAACTCGCCGGGTTGTGTTGTGAGCTCTTGTTGTGATTTGTGTGCGTGTTGGTACTCTGATTTCGTGTCTTGTGTGCGTTGCTCATCCCTCCCTTACTCCATGCTTCTTTGTGAACTTCAAAGTGTAAGGGCGAGAGACTCCAAGTTGTGGAGATTCCTCGCAAGCGGATATAGTAAAGTGAAAGCAAAACACCGTGGTATTCAAGTGGGTCTTTGGACCGCTTGAAAGGGGTTGATTGCAACCCTCGTCCATTGGGACGCCACAACGTGGAATAGGCAAGTGTTGGACTTGGCCGAACCACGGGATAAACCACTGTGCCATCTATGTGTTGATCTCTTTGTGGTTATCATGTTGTGCAAGTTCTCCTCTCTAGCCACTTGGCTTATTCGTGCTAATTCCTAATCAAGTTTTGCGGATTAAGTTTCAAGTTTTTACAGGATCACCTATTCACCCCCCCTCTAGGTGCTCTCACCATCCTTGCCTTTGTAGATGGTCCGGTCCCGATCTCCTTCCTTTTCTAGCGCAGACGACCGTTGCAGCTCCGGGGCAGTTGGCGCACCGGACAGTCCAGTGCCTTTTGCCGACCGTTGGCGCGGGCCACGCGTCGCCCGTGGATTGCGCGGCCGACCGTTGCGCTGGCGACCGTTGGCTCACCAGACAGTCCGGTGAATTATAGTCGTACATCGTAGAACATTTCCTGAGAGCAGCCTTTTCACCAGAGTCCAGCCTGGCGCACCGGACACTGTCTGGTGCACCACCAGACAGTCCGGTGTGCCAGACTGAGCTGGACTTCGACTGCACACAGCCAAGTCACTTGCAATTCTTTTCTTTTCTTCTTTTCTCTGTTTCTAACACTTAGACAAATATATTAGTATACAAGAACCAATGTACTAAGTCTAGAAACATACCTCATGCCTTGATTTGCACTTTTTCAATCTTTGGCACATTTAGAACTTAGAGAATATGTGTTGGGCACTTAATCACCAAAACATTATAGAAATGGCCCAAGGGCACATTTCCCTTTTAGGTGCACATGCATAGCCGTCTGAGGTCTTTGAGACAAGGGAAGGTGCATGTGGGCCCAATAACTTGGGAGGTTCTGCCACAGCTGGTATCGGAGCAGGATTAAGCATAATACAGTCACATACTTATTTTAAAAACAAAGTTTTGGTTTCAGAAAACCTATTTTCAACTAAACACATTGTTTGGCTTTGAAAAACAGTTTTGAAAAACTATAATGCTAGCGACATTCTCTATTAAGCCCTAAGTTAAGGACTATCAGGTGGCTTAGTTCAAAACCATAACCCATAACCGGGTGGGTATTGCATACATGTGTAATGTTATTTTTGAGGCCATTCAGTTTTGAATGGATCGACGCTCAGGTAAGGTGAGATGTGAGAGCATGATCGAACAACTGACGGTCTAGGGGAGTGCTTAACTGTGGCGCTTGATTATATACATGTTCCACATATGTATATATGAAGGTTGCGATGTGGAGTAATTACTTTTTCCGAGAATTCAGTACCCCATGTATGTGTATGCGTATACAGACATGGGAATGCCGATAAGTGTAATGTACTTGTAACTACACACCTACGCTCAGGTAAGAAGGTGAGTTACCATAATGAGTTGCCCTATGGTTAAAGTGTGGCAACGGCGCCTATGCGTGGCTCGGCGCTTAATGATGAGCTGGCCCCCATATAGAAATATATGGAGTATAAACTGTGATAAACTGTCATGTGTGGATCTTGCATCATGGGAAATTGAGCTGTGATGGAATCTTCTGCAGGTACACTAACCTCAAAAACGTATGTGTAGCTGACAACTAGCAAAATATTGTGAGAGTCGTAAGAATGTCACCGATATAGAACGTTATTGCCACAGTATGTTGGCAAAACTCGTGAGGACGAATAGGACGAGCATGCATCCTGATTGTTGCATCATGTTTGTCACCTATACACCCAAGATGCTTCTCTCATCTTTATTCCAGTAACCAGTGATTGTAGATAATGTGGTGTAATGTTGTATTATGGACTTCGATGAAATAGCTGTCCTCCGTTCTTTAGGTAATCTGTTTAGGTGTTATATGTGTTTGCTCTTGAACTTGATGTGCCAATAGAGATTGGTGACTTGATTGCCTAAACCCAAAACTAGGCCATGCTCTTATCTAGTGAACCATGACCCAAATTTGAATTTTCCGTTATCACTCCATGACCAAACTCATACAAATAAATGCTTAGGTAATTTCCTTGTTGGACATAAATTGTACCTAGGCTTAAACCAAGAATCCTGAGTCATGTCCCCATCCTAAACCATATCCTTATTCAGTTGGTGCAAGCTGATGTACCTTATCCAGTTCGCCTGTTCTTAAGGGTCGCCGTGTTGTTTTACCAACCTAATTTAGGAAAGACATGTCCGACCATTTTCTTGAGATTGATGCCTTTGGTTTCTCCATATCTATCGAAGGCATACCAACTTAACCTTATGATTGCTTTCCTCCGTATCTAATCAGATACTGATCCTTGACCTTGTGATCTCTATGATGGGCATAGATATATGCTTGGGGCTGAAGTAACAGTCTCCCATCGTACTCCTTTCATCAAATTTAGGTTATGACCATGCCTTGTTCATTTCATCGGGCCATGATCTGTTTGGCTCTCTACTTGTAACCATCCTTACAGGTGGAGTATCTCTTTGTATATTGTCACCCTTGCCCAATTCATTTGTGTCGCATGAGATTTCTTATTGGTTATGTCTGATAATGGTGTTATGACTAAACCAGTGGTGCCGTGACAAAACCGAGGGCCTTCTGTGTGTGCGCACATGGTTGCGCTACTCGGCACACGCTAGTATCATAGTTAGTAGTCATGATCCATTATGAGATTATATCGATATGTTATCTTCTATAGACCTCCTCCTTGAAACAATTTCTATGTTGTTTGTGAAGTGATCAAGCAACATCTGTCATCTCCGTTGGATCAAAAGGGCATACCACTTTCATGTGTGATCTTATTTCTTTTGATCTTGGTAGTGACTACTCATACAAGTTCCCTTTACATCCTTTGTGTAAAGGTGAAGCCTTGAAGCTTTTTAGTGTTGAGAGACAACTGATTAGCTCTCAAGATGGAGATTTGTTTCCCCCACTGCTAAAGTACATGAGTTTGTTCATTCGCTCTCTTATTTAATTCATGTATTCTTGAACCAAGTCTATTCATCTCGCATGAAGAAACGGATGAACAACATGGCCAAATGGATTTCTACCCACATGCATGACCTTTTGCTCGCAAATGGGAACTCTCAACCCTTGGCTTACCGATGGTACTGAGAGGACTTGCTCAATGTCAAAAGTAGTTCAACAAGTTGGTTTTACTAACTTGTAACCGCCCAATGAACAAAGATTGAGTTTAGAGACTGTTTTATCGATTTGCCTGAACTCATTTTGGTTCAACCCACTTAAGGAAGTACTTTCAAGAATCGAGATTAAGTCGGCCAGTAACCACCTAAGGATCACTCCAGTCATGCCTCGATCGCCTCACGTGTGCTTTTCCAGCATGTGTGACCAAATCGAGTCATGCTTAGTGCTCGATAAAGCGGATTGATTGTGAAGTCAACATTTGTTGATCATCTTCACTAATGTGTTCCTCGAAATTTTATTATCTTCTTTGAAATTGAATTCCTCAAGTGACCACTTGTTGGTAAACCTCCTTCTGTGTGTTTTACCCAAGATGGTGCATCTGATTCTGTTTGGGTAAAATCGCGTAATTGTCGCTCGCCCAACAGACTCAGATAATACAGTGTCATCAGAAAAAGCAAACTGCACACATGGAACCTTATGTGTTCCTCTGACAGTCATCATCTCTATTGGTGGACATCTCTAAATTAGCCTAAGGCGATATGTGTTATGTCCACTAGAGAAACAACATCCCGAGACACTCGCCTTTGCTTAGAGTTGTCTCATGATTATCGCTGATATGAACATGGGTTACATACTTCTCTACCCTTAGAAGTCTTTCGCTCCGAATCTCGGGACAAGATTCTTTTAAGGGGGGAGGATTGTAACACCCCAGGTGTTTATATTTCGCTCGACAACGAGTATAGATTTAAGCACGTAATATCAGTGGATAAAACTAATGTTAAATTTTAATCATCTTCGCCTATCGCGATTTTAATATCGCATATGTTTCGTCTGTCGTGAGTGCGACATCATTTTTCTTTTTATCTATCCATGCTCTTCCTAAAATTTCGTGATGTTTGGAACATAGTTGTTCCAAAAATTGGTGCGTCCGGTGATTATTTAAAATACATCGCTCGCACGAACACGAATTCAGAAGCTCGACCTACTGGGTGATTTTTATCCTGGCCAAATTAATTTGAACTCGGCGACAAAAGTTAATGCAAAAACGTTATATCGGACCGTGATAACTTGATCCGAACTAAGTATTCGTGATTAATGTGTTCCACTGTTTACAATTATGGAAATTTGTCTGATTCCTATGTAAATCATGGCGGACTAAAATCTCAGTCCCGATCTCGTTTGGTTCGATTAGTGTGTATCCCGTCTCGATCCCAAGCGTGGGCTACTCCGCATGGTGGTGCTGGTAGACGAACCTGCCTGAACAAGTGCTACGACAAGGATGATCATCAAGTGGACATCACCTAACAACACTAACCTAGTGTTATTCAGGCAAGCCCCGGTGTATTTGCCACCTCCTTGTGTTTTAAAATCTTTATCCCTTGTTTGATGCATTAGGTGATAGGAGTTGTGTGCTAAACCGTTGATGCATTTCCTTCCTTGAAAATTGATTACCCTTCCTTGATACCCGTTTTGAAAATAATTTTATGATGCTTAGCCTTGCTTTAGCAAACAAAAAGTTTTGTTTTAAAAACAAAAGTGATGCTTAAGTGGATGGGATGTTTTCAAAAATAAAACTTGATGGTGGATCTATCAAAGGTCGTGATGGGTTCAACATCGGAAAAGATATACCTCTGTCAGGTACCAGACTTTGGGTTGAAAATAATAAAGCTGAGACCAGGCGGTTGACTTGCACGAGAAGGGAGTCTCGGTGTAGTGTCGCCGTCTGAGTCGATTAAGGACCGTCTTGATGTAGGCTTGATGATCGAGGACCTTTTAATTGGTCACATGCCTCATAATGGGTAAGCTTTGCACTGGGCAGACTAATACCAGAATAAAACAACACGCAATGGGAGTGGAGAGATGGCAAGAGTAGTGTGTACCCTCCATGGCAAGAGGTTGGACGGTGGTGTATCTGTCCTCTTGGTTGGCGTGAACCTGATCTAATCTTAAGAACCCTGGTGGCGAGTTAACATATGCAAGGGTTAAGTGCTACATATGTCATGTGATCCGAGATCCCCAGCTGGGTATTAATCGATTCGGATCACCGTTACTTCTCGGACATGAAGACTTGGTCACTGACCTACACGTAGCAATCCAGTGAACTAAAGGGATGATGAAAAGACGGCTAGTATAGGTCAAGTGCTTGAACTAGGGTAGAAAGAACTTAGATGCAGGTAACTTTACTTAACCTGACAAGTAAAACTGGATTTTTAAGGATCCACTCATAATAAGCTTTTCTGCAAAATAGAGTCTTTGATTCTTGATAAGCCATACCTTGAATCCCTCTAGCCAGCATACCCTTGAGAGTCTTTTCTTTAGTCGGGTAAGTCTTGCTGAGTAATTCCATACTCAGGGTTTTATTCCCTGTTGTTTTTCAGGTTATAGTTTTGTGCTGCCGATGATGGTGTTAAGTGCCGGTGGGCTCGGCCTTCTTATAAGTCTAAGTAACTCTTCTATACTTCTTATTGAGGATGGTCACTTGAGCTAGCATATATTTCAAACTTATAAATAATTTATAACATTTCAAAGTTTACTCCTTTGAACCACTTTTGTAATCACTCCGATAAATACAATGTAAACTTGTTGTAACTTGTAAAATTTGGTAATAAGATTTCCGCTGCAAAAATGTTGGTGTGTGATTTGTGTTACTTAATATTGTGATCCTGGTTGTAAGTGGTTTTGTCCAGGGTCCTTGGGACACTCGGACGGATCCTGTTAAGTTATCTGGTGCACATGCATAGTCGTCTCAGGTCTTTGAGACAAGGGCAGGTGCATGTGGGCCCAATAACTTGGGAGGTTCTGCCACACTACGAGTACAACCACATTTCTTTACTCTATTTATGTGCATCTCAACCGGATATTATGCTTTCCGTATGCATGTGTGCAAGATTCCAAGCCAATCCTAAGGAAGTTCACCTTAGGGCCGTGACAAGAATCTTGAGATATTTAGTTCATACACCTAAGTTTGGTCTTTGGTACCCCAAGGGATCCACCTTTGATTTAATAGGTTATTCAGATGCTGATTGGGCAGGGTGTAAAATTGATAGAAAGAGCACATCAGGGACTTGTCAGTTCTTGGGAAGATCCCTAGTGTCTTGGGCTTCAAAGAAACAAAATTCAGTAGCTCTTTCTACCGCCGAAGCCGAGTACATTGCCGCAGGCCATTGTTGCGCGCAATTGCTTTGGATGAGGCAAACCCTTAGGGACTATGGCTACAAATTGAGCAAAGTCCCTCTCCTATGTGATAATGAGAGTGCAATCCGCATGGGATAATCCCATTGAACACAGCCGCACTAAGCACATAGCCATTCGGTATCACTTTTTGAGGGATCACCAACAAAGGGGGGGATATCGAGATTGCTTATGTTAGCACCAAAGAACAATTAGTCGATATCTTTACCAAACCATTAGATGAGAAAACCTTTACCAAACTTAGGAATGAGCTAAACATTCTTGATTCTCAGAACTTTGATTGATACTTTGCACACATAGCTCATTTATGTACCTTTGATCATATCTCTTTTATGTCTACGACTAATGTGCTTTCAATGTATTTCTATGTTAAGTCGTAGATTGAAAGGGAAATGGAGTCTTCGGCGAAGACAAGGCTTCCACTCCACTCTATCAGTATTATTTATCCTTCGTCGTCACTCTACACCGCTCTCCACTTTGGTATAATATTCACTCATATTCATGTGTACCATTGAGGAGAAAGAAAAAGGGCTCTCAAAAGACTCCGTTTTTGGCAATTAATGACAAAGGGGGAGAGAATATAGTCCAAAGCAAAATGACCGCACCACCACCAATTTCAAAGTTTTAAATGAAGTTTTTAATTGGTATCTTATGATGAAATATTTAAAGGAGGATTTTTCAAATGGTTAGTATATGTCAAATTGATATCTAAAATATTTGATCTTCTTTCAAATTGTAAAACCCTCTTGAACACTAAGAGGATAATTTCATACAGGGGGGTTTTGTTTAAGTCAAAAGAAAAGCATTTGAAACAGGGGGAGAAAATTTCAAATCTTGAAAATGCTTCTTGCAATCTTACTCATATACCTTTGACTATTTGCAAAAGTACTTTGAAAAGATTTTCCAAAAGATTTTGCAAAAACAAGACAAGTGGTGCAAGCGTGGTCCAAAATGTTAAAAGAAAGAAAGCAATCCATGCATATCTAATGAAAGTATATATTGGTTTAATTCCAAGCAACCTTTGCACTTACCTTATGCAAACTAGTTCAATTTTACACTTATATATTTGCTTTGATTTGTGTTGGTATCAATCACCAAAAAGGGGGAGATTGAAAGGGAAATAGGGTCAAACCTTTTCCTAAATAATTTTGGTGGTTGAAATATCCAACACAAATAATTGGACTAACTAGTTTGCTCTAGATTATATGTTCTACAGGTGCTAAAAGTTCAGCACAAACCAATAAAAAGATTAAAGTTAGGGTTCAAAAAAAAGGAGCAAAAGAAACCGAAGTGAACCCTGGTCTGGCGCACCGGACTGTCCGGTGTGCCACCGGACAGTATCCGGTGCACTAGGGTGGATCGACTTCAAACTCTTCACCTTCGGGTTTCAGATGTCGTGCTCCGCTATAATTCACCGGACTATCTGGTGTGACAGCGGAGCAACGGCCGCCAACGCAACAGTCGACTGACAACTGAATAGTGCGCGGACAGTTCGCGCAGAGTCAGAGCAGGCGCTAGAAGACGCACCGGACAGTGAACAGTGCCTGTCCGGTGGCCCAAGCTGTCAGAGCTCCAACGGTCAAAACCGTCAGAACCCTAACGGTTTGGTGACGTGGCTAGCGCACCGGACAGTGTCCGGTGGCGCACCGGACTGTCCGGTGCGCCCATCGACTGCAGCCCTCCCCAACGGTTGTTTTGATGATTGGGGCTATAAATACCCCCCAACCACCACCATTCAAGGCATCCAAGTTTCCAGCATATTGCATTCAATACAAGAGCTATAGACTTCACTCCAAGACACAAACAAGAGATCAAATCCTCTCCAAAGTCCAAAACCACTCCAAACACTTAGTGACTTGTGAGAGAGAGATTTTCGTGTTCATTTGAGTTCTTGTCGCTTGGATCGCTCTTCTTCTTCCTCTATTCTTGTTCTCAAGACACTTGTAATCAAAGCAAGAGACACCAAGTTGTGGTGGTCCTTGTGAGGGGTCTAAGTGACCCATTTGATTAAGGAGAAAGCTCACTCGGTCTAGGTGACCGTTTGAGAGAGGGAAAGGGTTGAAAGAGACCCGGTCTTTGTGACCACCTCAACGAGGAGTAGGTTTGCAAGAACCGAACCTCGGTAAAACAAATCACCGTGTCATCCGCTCTATTTCTTTGGTTGATTTGTTTTCGCCCTCTCTTTCGGACTCGGTTTTATTTCTAACGCTAACCCCAGCTTGTAGTTGTGGTTAAAGTTTATAAAATTCAGATTTGCCTATTCACCCCCCCCCCCTCTAGGCGACTTTCACTTAGCAAGTGCGAGTTTTGGATCAGTGAAATCCTATTCTTGGGTGATATTATAAATCGAGAAGGATTGGCTGTAGATCCGAAGAAGGTAACAACTATCTTGGACTGGAAAGCACCAAAAGATGTCCGAGGAATCAAGAGTTTCATCGGAATGGCCGGTTATTATCGACGTTTCATTGAAGGTTTATCCAAGATTGCCAGGCCAATGACAGCCTTGTTGGCAAAGAAGGTTGAATTCAAGTGGACCCCAGCATGCCAGAAGTCCTTTGAGACATTGAAGGAGAAGTTGACAACGACACCAGTACTGATTCTGCCAGATGTTCACAAGCCATTCTCAGTATATTGTGATGCTTCGTACACAGGACTAGGATGTGTGTTGATGCAGGAAGGGAGAGTAGTGGCATACTCGTCCCGACAGTTGAAGATTCATGAGAAGAATTATCCTACTCATGATCTGGAATTAGCAGCCGTGGTTCATGCATTGAAGACCTGGAGGCACTATTTGTATAGGCAGAAGTGTGATATATACACGGATCACAAGAGCCTCAAGTACATATTCACTCAGTCAGAGTTAAACATGAGACAACGAAGATGGCTAGAATTGATCAAAGATTATGAGCTGGAGATTCATTATCACCTAGGCAAAGCAAATGTGGTTGCAGATGCTCTTAGCAGAAAGAGTCAAGTCAATATGTTGGCAGCTCACCCGATGCCGTATGAGCTAGCGAAGGAATTCGACAGATTGAGTCTCTGGTTTCTGAACAACACCCAAGGGGTGACAATCGAGTTGGAACCCACTCTAGAGCAAGACATCAGGAAAGGTCAGAAGGATGATGAGAAGATCAACGAGATCCGACAGCTGATCATAGATGGGAAAGGCAAGGATTTCCGTGAAGATACAGAAGGAGTGGTATGGTTCAAAGACAGATTGTGTGTTCCCAATGTCAAATCGATCTGGGAACTGATTCTCAAGGAAGCTCATGAGACAGCATACTCTATACACTCTAGTAGTGAGAAGATGTACCAAGACCTAAAGAAAAGATTCTGGTGGTACGGAATGAAAAGGGAGATAGCAGAGTATGTGGTTGTATGTAACAGTTGTCAGAGGATTAAAGCAGAACATCAGAGACCTGCAGGTTTGTTGCAACCGTTACAGATTCCTCAGTGGAAATGGGATGAGATCGGAATGGACTTTATAGTCGGTTTGCCCTGCACTCGTACTGGTTATGACTCCATTTGGGTAGTAGTGGACCGTTTGACAAAGGCGACCCATTTCATACCAGTCAAGACCACCTACAACAGTGCGGTGTTGGCCAAACTATACATGGCTCGGATTGTGTGTTTGCATGGCGTTCCGAAGAAGATAGTATCAGATAGAGGCACCCAGTTCACCTCTCATTTTTGGCAGCAGTTGCATGAAGCCTTAGGCACACACTTAAAGTTCAGCTCAGCTTACCACCCACAGATAGATGGTCAAACAGAGAGAACCAATCAGATTCTGGAGGATATGTTGAGGGCTTGTGCTTTGCAAGACAAGATGGGTTGGGACAAGAGATTACCATATGCAGAATTCTCTTACAACAACAGCTATCAGGCCAGTCTGAAGATGTCACCATTCGAAGCGCTCTATGGGAGGAATTGCAGAACTCCATTGCATTGGGACCAACCTGGTGAAAGACAGGTGTTCATTCCAGATATTTTGCTTGAAGCCGAAGAGAACATCAGAATGGTCCGAGAGAATTTAAAAGCAACATAGTCTAGACAGCGAAGCTATGTTGACACCAGAAGGAGGGAACTCAATTTTGAAGTGGGAGACTACGTCTACTTGAAGGTGTCACCCATCAGAGGAACCAAAAGGTTTGGAGTCAAAGGCAAGCTAGCACCTCGATATATCGGACCATATCAGATCCAAGCAAGACGTGGAGAAGTGGCTTATCAACTCAGCTTACCAGAGAATCTGTCAGCTGTGCATGATGTGTTCCATGTATCTCAGTTGAAGAAATGCTTGAGAGTGCCAGAAGAGCAGTTGCCAGCAGAGGATCTTGAAGTTCAAGAAGACCTGACTTATATTGAGAAGCCAACTCAGATTCTGGAGACAGCAGATCAGGTCACTCGAAGAAGTACCATCAGGATGTGCAAAGTCAAGTGGGGTCACCATTCAGAAGAAGCCACCTGGGAAGGAGAAGATGATTTGAAAGCCAAGTACCCAGAGCTTTTTCTAGCCATCCCTGAATGTCGAGGGCGAGATTCTTTTAAGGGGATAGGTCTATAACACCCTGAATTTGGGGGTATAAAATTTCTTTCTAATGATCACCCAAATTCATGTGTTACTCTTCTCTCCCTCACCATAGGTTCTATCTCTCTCTAGATTCTCTCTCCCTTTTCCTTTTAAGTAGAATTAGCTTAAAGTTAGGGGGATTTAATTATTTATTTTTGCCAAAACATTATGGGTCATGACATGTTGCATCACGCTGAGCTTAAAATATTCTTTGAAGTGTTGCACATGTTTGAATTTATTTGAATTTGAAACCTAATTTGAATTTGGAATTGAAAACCCTATAGAAAATAAATAGAAAAGGAATTAGAAAATCCAGAGAAAAAGAAAAAGGAAAAGCAGCCTAATCATCCTAGCTCGGCCCAGTTAGGCCGCACGCCCGCGCGCCCGCGCCGCTTGACAGGCGGGCCCCGCCTATCAGCGGCGGCTTTCTCTCCTGCGCTCTCTCTCTCTCTCTCGCTCGCTTCTCAGTGGGGCCAAGTTGTCGGCGCCGGTTCCCTTCGCCCGTGCGCGTCTTTCTTCTCTCTCTGTCTTGAGGACCCGGATCGCCAGACGCTGAGCTGTTGCCCGTGCGCTCTCTCTCTCTCTCTCTCTCTACGCCGTGAGCCTTCCCTGTCAGCTCCACCCTCCCCGCGCCCACCGTGGACCAGCGAGTGCACACTCATGCATGTCGCCGGATTTCTCGGCCATGACGCCCGCCCACACGCCCAGCTCTCCTATTAGAGCCCCGTTAGTGCCCGCACTCGCTCCCCCGCCTCATTTCGCACAGCATCACCCTCTCTCGCGCTCTGCCCTCGCCGCCAGACGCCGCCGGATACCCACGCTCGCGTTCCCGACCATCTAGCTCGCCGGAGACCGTGCCAAGCCTTCTTGAGCTCTGCCCCGAGGTGAGACACCTTTCCCCGTGCCTAATTTCCCTTGTTCCGCTCTGTGCTCGGCCAATTTTGGCATCGCCGGTGCTCGACCGTGGCGGTCCGCCGTGCTCGCGTGGTGGCCGACCAATTTAGCCTAGTCTAGTTCCCCGATGTAGGTTCCTATTTCGCCCCTGCCTCTACTAAAGCTTTCCCAAGCCTTAGCACGCCTCAAGCCCCCTCCCCGTGGTCGGAATGCCTCGCTGGAGTTCCTCTGGTTCGCCCGAGGCTTTCTCCCCGCCGTTCTCCCCTCTCTGTCCGCGGATTCGTGGCCTTTTCCCGCCACCGAGTTCGTCATGACGTCCTCTCCCTCTCTGCCCAATCCCGGCGACCCCGGAGCCACCCTAGCACGCGCTTGCCTCAACTCCGGCGACCTCATCGCCGCGGAGAATAGCAGCGCCGCCCGCAGCCGCTCGTCCTCCCTGGTCTGATCCCCTCCGTTCGATCTTCATCGCACGACCCAGATCATGGATAACGCTTCGCGCGCACGCGCCCTGCGCCCCTGGCCCGCCTGTCAGCGCCCGTGTCCCCTAGCGCTGGGCCCGCTCGGTCAGTGTGCCCTCCCCCTCTGTCGCTGACACCCCCTCGCCCGCCCGCGCGCGCGCCTTCGGCCACAGATCTAATCTCGGTCGTCAGTTTCTGATCTAACGCTTAGAATCACTCGATACCCCTTCGTGCGCTAGTTTTATTAAAGAGACCCTCTGTTTATTTAGAATCAACCTGTCGTCCCTGGTTTTCATGTGCAGGCCCATGTGTTCTTGCAGATTGAACCCTGGACTTTTAAATATTTGCAGAATTAGACCTAATTTCATATTTTGAATTCCCAAACTTGTTTATTTCATATCTTTCGCATATGAACTCCAAATTTAGTGATTCAAATTGCAACATGTTCATAGTATTATTCTCTGTTCAAATAAATTAGTTCCATTTATACCATGTGCTTCCTAATTTTATGGATAACTATTAACTAGTATATGTATAGATTTTGTGTATTTAATAAAATAAAAAGGGAAAACCCTAGAGATTAAAACATGTTTAATCTTGTGAGATTGATAATGTGTATTACATGAATTCATCTTTGTTCTAATTTTTAGGTCACAATAAAATAAATTGAACTATGTTATGTATTTGTGAGTAACACTTAGAGAAATAATAATAATCTATTTCCAAATGAAGTTAGTTCATGTTATAGTTCATGTTATTGAAAGGGAAATGTGCCTTTGGGCCATTTCTAAGTATTTTGGTGATTGAGTGCCAACACAAGTACTTAAATGTGAATCTATGCCCATGGATGAACAAAGTGCAAATCAAGAGCTAAGGTATGTTTCTAAGTCTTAGTACATTGGTTTTATGTACTAATATACTTGTCTAAGTGTTAGAAACAGAAAGAAGAAGAAAAGAGAAGAGTTGGCTGTGTACAGCCAAGAGGCTGTTTCGGTCTGGGGCACCGGACTGTCCGGTGGTGCACCGGACAGTGTCCGGTGCGCCAGGCTGACTCGGAGCGAAGTGGCCGCTCTCGGGAATTTGCCGACGGCGTACGGCTAAAATTCACCGGACTGTCCGGTGTGCACCGGACTATCCAGTGAGCCAACGGTCGGCCGGGCCAACGGTCGGCCGCGGAATCTGCGCGCGACACGTGGTCGGGCCAACGGTCGGAAGGGGGCACCGGACTGTCCGGTGTGCACCGGACTGTCCGGTGCGCCAACGGCTCTCAGATCTGCAACGGTCGACTGCGCTGTTTAAGGAAAGAAATCGGGCACCGGACAGTGTCCGGTGTGCACCGGACTGTCCGGTGCGCCCGACGACAGAAGGCAAGGATGGCCTTCCAGATTTGTTCTCAACGGCTCCTAGCTGCCTTGGGGCTATAAAAGGGACCCCTAGGCGCATGGAGGAGAACACCAAGCATTCCTACAACATTCCTAAGCACCAAGACATCGATCTCGCGCATTCTTTTCATTGTGATAGCATATAGAGCTCTTGTGGAGTTGTGAACTCTTTGAGTGTGTTGCGAGCTCTTGTTGCGACTTGTGTGCGTGTTGTTGCTCTGATCTTTTGAAGTCTTGTGTGCGTTGCTCATTCCCCCTTACTCCGTATTTCTTTGTGAATCTTAAGTGTAAGGGCGAGAGGCTCCAAGTTGTGGAGATTCCTCGCAAACGGGATATTGAAAAGCAAGCAAAACACCGTGGTATTCAAGTGGGTCTTTGGACCGCTTGAGAGGGGTTGATTGCAACCCTCGTCCGTTGGGACGCCACAACGTGGAGTAGGCAAGCATTGGTCTTGGCCGAACCACGGGATAAACCACTGTGTCATCTCTGTGTTTGATCTCTTGTGGTATTGTGTTTTGTTGAGACTCCTTTCTAGCCACTTGGCAATCATTGTACTAACACTTAACAAGTTTTTGTAGCTATAAGTTTAAGTTTTCGCAGGATCACCTATTCACCCCCCCCCCCTCTAGGTGCTCTCAATTGGTATCGGAGCCGTTCTCTTCAAGAAGGGACTAATCGCCCGAAGAGATGGATCCTAAGGGGAAGGGAATCGTGATCAACGACAAGGAGAAGGAGTCCTTCGTCAATGAGCCTAAGGATGACAAGCCTACTGACTTGGGCTCGGGCCACAAGCGTAAAGATGGGAAGAAGAAGAAGACAAGGCGCATCAAGGAGATCGTCTACTACGACGATAGCGATGAGTCTACTTCTTCCCAAAAGGACGACGACAACGACTACAGGAAGACGGTCAATTCGAACTTTTCATTTGATTATTCTCGTATTCCACATAGTTCGAATTCGCATTTGCTCTCCATTCCTCTTGGCAAACCTCCACACTTCGATGGGGAAGACTACGGATTTTGGAGTCACAAAATGCGTAGTCACTTATTCTCTCTCCATCCAAGCATATGGGAGATTGTAGAGAATGGAATGAAATTTGATAGCTCAGATAGCCCTATGCTTATAAATGAACAAATCCATAGAAATGCACAAGCTACTACTGTTCTATTAGCGTCTTTGTGCAGGGAAGAGTACAATAAGGTGAGCGGCTTGGACAACGCCAAGCAGATATGGGACACCCTCAAGATCTCTCACGAGGGAAACGACATCACCATGCTCACTAAAATGGAGTTGGTGGAGGGCGAGCTTGGACGATTCGCAATGATAAGGGGAGAGGAGCCAACCCAAACTTACAACCAGCTCAAGACCCTTATCAACAAAATAAGGAGCTACGGAAGCACGCGATGGACGGACCACGACGTCGTCCGCCTAATGCTAAGGTCCTTTACCGTTCTTGATCCTCATCTCGTAAACAATATTCGTGAGAATCCCAGGTACACGATGATGACGCCCGAGGAGGTACTCGGAAAATTCGTAAGCGGGCGGATGATGATCAAGGAGGCAAGATACGTCGACGATGCTCTAAACGGTCCAATCAATGAGCCTCAATCTCTTGCTCTCAAGGCAACAAAAAGCAAGGAAATGCTACCTAGCAAGGTGGCACAAATTGAGACGGCCGGACTTAATGATGAAGAGATGGCTCTCATCATCAAGAGATTCAAGACGGCACTAAAAGGCCGCAAGGGGCAACCAAGCAAGACCAAGACAAAGGGGAAGCGCTCATGCTTTAAATGTGGTAAGCTTGGTCATTTTATTGCTAACTGTCCCGACAATGATAGTGATCAGGATCAAGGGAACAAGAGGGAGAAGAAGAAGAACTATAAGAAGGCAAAGGGCGAGGCGCATCTAGGCAAGGAGTGGGACTCGGACTGCTCCTCTTCCGACTCCGACAATGAAGGACTCGCCGCCACCGCCTTCAACAAGTCATCCCTCTTCCCCAACGAGCGTCACACATGCCTTATGGCAAGGGAGAAGAAGGTGAGTACTCGAGACTCCACTTATGCTTCTTCTAGTGATAATGAGTCTAGTGATGATGATGACATAGACTATTCATGCTTATTCAAGGGCTTAGATAGATCTAAGATAGATAAGATTAATGAGTTGATTGATGCTTTGAATGACAAGAATAGATTACTAGAAAAACAAGAAGATCTTTTATATGAGGAGCATGACAAATTTGTAGAAGCACAAAAATCTTATGCTTTAGAAGTTAAAAGAAATGAAGTGCTTTCTAGTGAACTATCTTCGTGTCATGAAACCATTACTACTTTAAAGAGTGTTAATGATGACTTAAATGCTAAACTAGAAGTAGCTAATAAATCTAATTCTTGTGTAGAACATGTTGAGATTTGCACTAGGTGTAAAGATTTCGATGTTGATGCTTGTAGTGATCATTTAGTTTCAATTTCCAAATTAACCGAGGAATTGGCTAGTCTTAATGCCCAACTTAAGACTAGCAAGAATGAATTTGATAAACTAAAATTTGCAAGGGATGCCTACACGATCGGTAGACACCCCTCAATTAAGGATGGACTTGGCTTCAAGAGGGAAGCCAAGAACTTAACAAGCCATAAGGCTCCCATTTCCGCTAAGGAGAAAGGGAAGGCCCCTATGGCTACTAGTGCTAAAAAGAACCATGCCTTTTTGTATAATGATAGGAGACAAACTAGAAATGCTTATAGGAGTTATAATGTTTACGATGATTTTTCTCATGCTATATTTGCTTCTAGCTCTTCTTATGTGCATGATAGAAATGTTGGTAGGAGAAATGCTGTTCATAATATGCCTAGGAGAAATGTTGTTAATATTCCTAGAAAAGTTAATGAGCCTTCTACAATATATCATGCTTTGAATGCTTCCTTTGCAATTTGTAGAAAGGATAGAAAGGTAATTGCTAGAAAGTTAGGGGCAAAATGCAAGGGTGATAAAACTTGCATTTGGGTCCCTAAGGAAATTGTGACTAACCTTGTAGGACCCAACAAGAGTTGGGTACCTAAGTCCCAAGCCTAAATTTGCCTTGCAGGTTTATGCATCCGGGGGTTCAAGCTGGATTATCGACAGCGGATGCACAAACCATATGACAGGGGAGAAGAAGATGTTCACCTCCTACGTCAAGAATAAGGATTCCCAAGATTCAATTATATTCGGTGATGGGAATCAAGGCAAGGTAAAAGGGTTAGGTAAAATTGCAATTTCTAATGAGCACTCCATATCTAATGTGTTTTTAGTAGAGTCTCTTGGATATAATTTGCTATCTGTTAGTCAATTATGCAACATGGGGTATAACTGTCTATTTACAAATGTAGATGTGTCTGTCTTTAGAAGAAGTGATGGTTCACTAGCTTTTAAGGGTGTATTAGACGGCAAACTTTATTTAGTTGATTTTGCAAAAGAAGAGGCTGGTCTAGATGCATGCTTAATAGCTAAGACTAGCATGGGCTGGCTGTGGCATCGCCGCTTAGCACATGTGGGGATGAAGAACCTTCACAAGCTTCTAAAGGGAGAACACGTGATAGGTTTGACTAACGTGCAATTCGAAAAAGATAGACCTTGTGCAGCTTGTCAAGCAGGTAAACAAGTAGGAGGAGCGCATCACAGCAAGAATGTGATGACCACTTCAAGACCCCTGGAGCTGCTGCATATGGACCTCTTCGGACCCGTCGCCTATCTGAGCATAGGAGGGAGTAAGTATGGTCTAGTTATTGTTGATGACTTTTCCCGCTTCACTTGGGTGTTCTTTTTGCAGGATAAGTCTGAAACCCAAGGGACCCTCAAGCGCTTCCTCAGGAGAGCTCAAAATGAGTTTGAGCTCAAGGTGAAGAAGATAAGGAGCGACAACGGGTCCGAGTTCAAGAACCTTCAAGTAGAGGAGTTCCTTGAGGAGGAAGGGATCAAGCACGAGTTCTCCGCTCCCTACACACCACAGCAAAATGGTGTGGTAGAGAGGAAGAACAGGACGCTAATCGATATGGCAAGGACTATGCTTGGAGAGTTCAAGACCCCCGAACGATTTTGGTCGGAAGCCGTGAACACGGCTTGCCACACCATCAACAGGGTCTACCTTCACCGCCTCCTCAAGAAGACGCCATATGAGCTACTAACCGGTAACAAACCAAATGTATCGTACTTTCGTGTATTTGGGAGTAAATGCTACATCTTAGTGAAGAAGGGTAGAAACTCTAAATTTGCTCCCAAAGCTGTAGAAGGGTTTTTGTTAGGTTATGACTCAAATACAAAGGCGTATAGAGTCTTCAACAAATCATTGGGTTTGGTTGAAGTCTCTAGCGACGTTGTATTTGATGAGACTAATGGCTCTCCAAGAGAGCAAGTTGTTGATTGTGATGATGTAGATGAAGAAGATGTTCCGACGGCCGCTATACGAACCATGGCGATTGGAGAAGTGCGGCCACAGGAACAAGATGTACGAGATCAACCTTCTTCCTCAACAACGGTGCTTCCCCCACCTCAAGACGATGAACAGGTTCATCAAAAGGAGGCGTGTGATCAAGGGGGAGCACAAGATGATCACGTGATGGAGGAAGAAGCGCAACCGGCACCTCCAACCCAAGTTCGATCGATGATTCAAAGGGATCATCCCGTTGACCAAATTTTGGGTGACATTAGCAAGGGAGTAACTACTCGATCTCGATTAGTTAATTTTTGTGAGCATTACTCCTTTGTCTCTTCTATTGAGCCTTTCAGGGTAGAGGAGGCCTTGCTAGATCCAGACTGGGTGTTGGCCATGCAAGAGGAGCTCAACAACTTCAAGAGGAATGAAGTTTGGACACTGGTGCCTCGTCCTAAGCAAAATGTTGTGGGAACCAAGTGGGTGTTCCGCAACAAACAGGACGAGCACGGGGTGGTGACAAGGAACAAGGCTCGACTTGTGGCAAAAGGTTATGCCCAAGTCGCATGTTTGGACTTTGAGGAGACGTTTGCTCCTGTGGCTAGGCTAGAATCAATTCGTATCTTGCTAGCATATGCCGCTCACCATTCTTTCAGGTTGTTCCAAATGGATGTGAAGAGCGCTTTCCTCAACGGGCCAATCAAGGAGGAGGTGTACGTGGAGCAACCCCCTGGCTTCGAGGATGAACGGTACCCCGACCACGTGTGTAAGCTCTCTAAGGCGCTCTATGGACTTAAGCAAGCCCCAAGAGCATGGTATGAATGCCTTAGAGACTTTTTACTTGCTAATGCTTTCAAGGTTGGGAAAGCCGATCCAACTCTGTTCACTAAGACATGTGATGGTAATTTGTTTGTGTGCCAAATTTATGTCGATGACATAATATTTGGTTCTACTAATCAAAAGTCTTGTGAAGAGTTTAGCAGGGTGATGACGCAGAAATTTGAGATGTCAATGATGGGCGAGTTGAACTACTTCCTTGGGTTCCAAGTGAAGCAACTCAAGGACGGCACCTTCATCTCCCAAATGAAGTACACGCAAGACTTGCTGAAGCGGTTTGGGATGAAGGACGCCAAGCCCGCAAAGACTCCGATGGGGACCGACGGACACACCGATCTCAACAAAGGAGGTAAGTCCGTTGATCAAAAAGCATACCGGTCAATGATAGGGTCGTTACTTTATTTATGTGCTAGTAGACCGGATATTATGCTTAGTGTATGCATGTGTGCTAGATTTCAATCCGATCCTAAGGAGTGTCACTTAGTGGCGGTGAAGCGAATTCTGAGATATTTAGTCGCTACGCCTTGCTTCGGGCTCTGGTATCCAAAGGGGTCTACCTTTGACTTGGTTGGATACTCAGATTCCGACTATGCTGGATGTAAGGTCGATAGGAAGAGTACATCGGGGACGTGCCAATTCTTAGGAAGGTCCCTGGTGTCATGGAACTCTAAGAAACAAACCTCCGTTGCCCTATCCACCGCTGAGGCCGAGTACGTTGCCGCAGGACAGTGTTGCGCGCAACTACTTTGGATGAGGCAAACCCTCAGGGACTTTGGCTACAATCTGAGCAAAGTCCCACTCCTATGTGATAATGAGAGTGCTATCCGCATGGCGGAGAATCCTGTTGAGCACAGCCGCACAAAGCACATAGACATCCGGCATCACTTTTTGAGAGACCACCAGCAAAAGGGAGATATCGAAGTGTTTCATGTTAGCACCGAGAACCAGCTAGCCGATATCTTTACCAAGCCTCTAGATGAGAAGACCTTTTGCAGATTGCGTAGTGAGCTAAATGTCTTAGATTCGCGGAACCTGGATTGATTTATAGCATACATGTGTTTATGCCTTTGATCATGTTCCTTTTTGCATTTTGTTGCTTATTATGGTGCTCAAGTTGTACAAACACTCCCTGGACCTCACAAGTCTGTTGCAAAGTGATGCACATGTTTAGGGGGAGATGTGTTACAACTTGACCCTTGGAGACTAACCATGTGCTTGAGTTTGATGATTTAGTCTCGAAGGAGGATGGAAAGGGAAAAAGGTGGACTTGGACCATGAAAGACTTCCACTGCACTCCGATGAGAGGGTAACTTATTCCAAGTTCATCTTTAAACTCTTATTGCCTATTTGCTCTTAATTGAAGATTTTGGTGAGGCAATGGGGTTAAAGGGCCAAGATTGATCCCATTTTGGTGCTTGATGCCAAAGGGGGAGAAAATAAAGGCCAAAGCGATAAATGGATCAGCTACCACTTGAGAAACTTTGAAAATAGTAGGATAGAGCTTTTGGTTTGTCAAAACTCTTGCATTGTCTCTTTTGTCAAAAGTTGGCCTCTTGTGGGGAGAAGTGTTGATTATGGGAAAAGGGGGAGTTTTTTTTTGGAATCTTGAATCAATTTTCTTTGGAAAACCTCTCTTTATGTCTCTACCAGTGGATTTGACTTAGAGATAGGATTTTGAGTTTGATTTGCAAAAAACAAACCAAGTGGTGGCAAAGGATGATCCATATATGCCAAATTGAATCAAAATGAATTTGAGTTTTTATTTGAAGTGATATTGCACTTGTTCTAGTTGCTTTATGTTGTGTTGGCATAAATCACCAAAAAGGGGGAGATTGAAAGGGAAATGTGCCTTTGGGCCATTTCTAAGTATTTTGGTGATTGAGTGCCAACACAAGTACTTAAATGTGAATCTATGCCCATGGATGAACAAAGTGCAAATCAAGAGCTAAGGTATGTTTCTAAGTCTTAGTACATTGGTTTTATGTACTAATATACTTGTCTAAGTGTTAGAAACAGAAAGAAGAAGAAAAGAGAAGAGTTGGCTGTGTACAGCCAAGAGGCTGTTTCGGTCTGGGGCACCGGACTGTCCGGTAGTGCACTGGACAGTGTCCGGTGGTGTCCGGTGCACCAGGCTGACTCGGAGCGAAGTGGCCGCTCTCGGGAATTTGCCGACGGCGTACGGCTAAAATTCACCGGACTGTCCGGTGTGCACCGGACTGTCCGGTGAGCCAACGGTCGGCCGGGCCAACGGTCGGCCGCGGAATCTGCGCGCGACACGTGGCCGGGCCAACGGTCGGAAGGGGGCACCGGACTGTCCGGTGTGCACCGGACTGTCCGGTGCGCCAACGGCTCTCAGATCTGCAACGGTCGACTGCTCTGTTTAAGGAAAGAAATCGGGCACCGGACTGTCCGGTGCGCCCGACGACAGAAGGCAAGGATGGCCTTCCAGATTTGTTCTCAACGGCTCCTAGCTGCCTTGGGGCTATAAAAGGGACCCCTAGGCGCATGGAGGAGAACACCAAGCATTCCTACAACATTCCTAAGCACCAAGACATCGATCTCGCGCATTCGTTTCATTGTGATAGCATATAGAGCTCTTGTGGAGTTGTGAACTCTTTGAGTGTGTTGCGAGCTCTTGTTGCGACTTGTGTGCGTGTTGTTGCTATGATCTTTTGAAGTCTTGTGTGCGTTGCTCATTCCCCCTTACTCTGTATTTCTTTGTGAATCTTAAGTGTAAGGGCGAGAGGCTCCAAGTTGTGGAGATTCCTCGCAAACGGGATATTGAAAAGCAAGCAAAACACCGTGGTATTCAAGTGGGTCTTTGGACCGCTTGAGAGGGGTTGATTGCAACCCTCGTCCGTTGGGACGCCACAACGTGGAGTAGGCAAGCATTGGTCTTGGCCGAACCACGGGATAAACCACT
The DNA here is from genome assembly GCF_902167145.1 of Zea mays. NCBI lineage: Eukaryota > Viridiplantae > Streptophyta > Magnoliopsida > Poales > Poaceae > Zea > Zea mays. The sequence continues at coordinate 207,731,474 of NC_050097.1, forward strand.
GTGTCATCTCTGTGTTTGATCTCTTGTGGTATTGTGTTTTGTTGAGACTCCTTTCTAGCCACTTGGCAATCATTGTACTAACACTTAACAAGTTTTTGTAGCTATAAGTTTAAGTTTTCGCAGGATCACCTATTCACCCCCCCCCCCTCTAGGTGCTCTCAGTTATACTTTGATCTCATTATTCCCTATGGTGTTTTTTAAGATGCATTCCTATGTTTGTACATATTTGGTGTGTTGTTCATTTGTACTTTCCAAATGTATTGAATGCATGCTCGCCTTATCTAGACAACGAGCAGTCCGAGGTTCCTAAGTGTGTTGTTGGAGACCTCCCTGAGCAACAACCTGGTGAAGGCAAGTGTCCTCTAACCCATTATGTCCTACATGCTCTATAATTCATTGTCCCGCATTACTTTATGAAACCTAAGGATTGACTAACCTGTATTCACTTATCCTTGTTTACCTTTTGGGTTATCATGGTTAGCATTTTGCTATTGCCTTAACTTTAATCAATGAACATGATGTGAACATTTATGATACGATATTGTTATCCTGATTATGTTGATGATCTTGTGATACTTTAGGGGGCTCGGGCCTTTTTCCTGAGTACCTCTCCATAATGACATGTTCGTGGAGTGACCACCCGGGATAACAGTACAACCATGAGGGTGGAATGGGACGCCCTTAGCTAATTAATTAAATGAACCTAGGGTGTAGTTGCTTTGCCGGAGGGCCGTCAATGGGGGCCGAGGCGTAGTGCTCGCTCTGCTAAGGTTGGGGTGCAGAGGTTCATTCGATTTGGTTTTGTTAGTCACCCGCCTTGGGGAGGTGTACTACGTTTGTACGACTCGCGAAACCTAACGAGCAGCTATGCACCAGGGGAGTCTTTGTAAAGGCTACATAGTGTATCCCTGGCCATTCACCTTGGTAGTGTAGATCGGGTCTGTACAACCCAGGCTGGAAAGGGATCACGACTTGTGGGTAAAGTGTACAACCTCTGCAGAGTGTTAGAAACTAGTATATCAGCCGAGCTCACGGTTAAGAGCAGCCTTGGGATCCTCTTTGATTAGAAGAACTTTGGATACTTTTATGATGATGGTTAACAATGATGATATAAATCTGATCTCTGGTATTTCCTCTTTTGAGGGGGTACTTTTGGGTAATAACTGGGTTTATTACTAAAACTTGGCTCTACTACTAATAATAAATACTTGATCAACTAAAAGCAACTGCTTAACCTCAACCCCATATATAGCTAGTCCACTTTAGCCAAATGGGACATTTGCTGAGTACGTTGATGTGTACTCACACTTGCTTTACACACCACCCCCACCCCAGGTTGTACCCATTGTACTCAGTGCTCAGGAGGTGATGCTGGCAACATGGAGGACTTCGAGGAGTTCCAGGATTACGACGAGTTCTAGTTTATTTAGTGGCAAACCCCTAGTCAGCTGTCTGTGAAGGCTTAGCATCTACGTTTCGTTTCTCCGCACTTTGATATTTATGTTGAACAATGGTTATGTATTAGACTCTGTGGATGTCTCAGACAACTTGATGTAATAAAGTACCTTTCCACTATTTATTTCGAGCATTGTGTGATGATGTCCAATTATATAATCGCTGTGTACGTGAGTTCTGAACCTGGCACGTACATGGTTCGCATTCGGTTTGCCTTCCAAAACTGGGTGTGACAGGGGTGAATAGGCGAAACATGAAATTTACAAACTTTAAACACACATTATGCTTGGGGTTAGTGTTAGAAATAATTCAGAGTGCGGAAGATAATTCTCCTTGCTAAGAGTTGCTCAATTAATGCGGATAACTTTGTGAGTCAACTCAAATCAATATGAGCAAAGGAACTTTAGAGAGAGGAAAGAGGGGAAACAAATCGACTGAAGATCAACACAAATGAACATGACGATTTATTTACCGAGGTTCGGTTCCAAAGAACCTAATCCCCGTTGAGTAGGTCACAAAGGCCAGGTTTATTCCAATCCTTTCCCTCTCTCAATCGGTCACATAGACCAGTTGAGGCTTCTCCTTAATCACTTGGGTCACTAATACTCCGCAAGGATTGCCACACACTTAGGTGTCTCTTGCTAGTTTTACAAAGCACTTAGAAGAATTAGAATGAGAAGGAGAAAGCAATCCAAGCAACAAAAGCAACAAAAGCAACAAAAGAAACACAAAACACACTCTCTCAAGTCACTAAGCAATTGAGTTGATTTTCAGGCTTGGAGAGAATTTGATCTTTTGAATGTGTCTTGGAGTGAATGTTTTTGCTCTTGTATTGAATGTGGAGTTCATAAAACTTGGATGGCTTGAATGGAGGTGGTTGGGGGTATTTATAGCCTCCAACCACTTCCTAGTCGTTGGCTGACTTTGCTGTCGATGGGCACACCGGACGTGGCACTGTTCATTGTCCGGTGCGTGCCACATCAGCTATCCGTTGGGGTTTGGAGTAGTTGACTGTTGAAGTCCTTTGTCCTCTTGTGGCACCGGACAGTCCAGTGTGTTCTGACTTCGTTGCTCTAACTTCTGACTTGCGCACCGTTCACTATTCATTTTTTACATCGCAGTCGACCGTTGGGCGCAGTTGGTCGTTGCTCTATTGGCTCACTAGACATGTCCAGTGTACACCGGACAGTCCGGTGAATTATAGCGGAGTGACTCCCAAAGAAACCCGAGAGCGGCCAGTTCGCGGGGTGCTCGGCCTGGGCACCGGACAGTGTCCGGTGCGCCACTTGCAGCACCAATGCTTGTCTTTGCTCCAAACTTCGATGAGTTCCCCAACTTATTTTCTTTGTTGGTTTATGTTGAACTTTAAGCACCTGAGATAAATGACAACTAGGCAAACTAGTTAGTCCTGTGGTTTGTGATGGACGTCAAACACCAAAATCAATTATAGGAAATGATTAATCCCATTTCCCTTTCAAGGGGCTTATTGCTTTTTTAGGTCTCTCTTCGTTGCCACTCGCCAATACCCGTTTATTCGTTGCGCTCGTCTAATTAGCCCACTTAATCTCCCTTCCTAGCTAAAATACCCCACTGCACTAGTTACTTGTCATAATGGACAATTATGCCCTTACACTGTTTCTATATGCTCTCTACCGGTACTTGTGCCTGATGGCGGCTACATGCGGCCTCTCACCTTCTATGTATGTAAACTAGGTCTTCAACTGCTCCATCCCGCCTCCGACAGTGCCATACCTATTGCCTAGGTTCACCAGATCGCTACTGGTTCTCGCCCCATCCTAGTGCCTGCCTCATCTGATCGCTCCCCAGCAGCTTCTTCCTAGTGCACAACAGTATTGTACATCATTTTCGGCGGCCGCCGTTATTTTCGATGGCCAGGGCTCGGTCGCCAAAAATAAACGTTTATTTTCGGCGGCGGCCGGTATAACACTATTTTTGGCGGCCGTGTCAGTGTCCGCCGAAAATAGCTTTATTTTCGGTGGCCACTGAAAAGCTATTTTCGACGGCCACTGACACAGCCGCCGAAAATAAACCCTTATTTTCGACGACCGCGCCTTAGCCGCCGAAAAATAGCCGTTTTAAACCGCGTCGGTTGAGCTTCTTCTTCATTCTTCTTTGTTCTCTCTTTCTCCCACTGCGCCGCCCTAGAGCCCACACCAGTCGTCACCGTCTCTCGCCCCAGCTCTGGCCCGTCGCCACGCCCGCCCCCGTGCCAGCTCGCCGCCCCGCTGTACCGCCGTGTCGTCCCGCTGGACGCGCCCGTCCCGCCGCCCTCGCTCCTCGCTTCACCAAGAGGTTAAATTTTTTGCATATTTTATTCCATATTTTCGATGGTCGTTATTTAATTGCCGCCGAAATTAGTTTATATTTGTAATTGTGTTTGTTTGATTAGTGTGTGTGATTAGTATTATTGTTTAGTTCGATTTTATTAATGTATTAGTGGTATATGTGGTTTAGGGGTTAGGGGAATATTGTATTTGTGGCATTGATTTTGTATTAATATGTGGTACTATTATATTAATAGTTTTATAAGTATATTATATTGTTACGTAGTATAATTGCATTATTAGTGGCACATGGTACTTAGTTTGATTTGATTAATAACATATCATTCTTTATTTTATATATAAGTAATATATTGTTTAGTGGCAGCGAGGTTATGCTGCCGAAGTTTTATTTGGGTCCTGCTATCTTGTGGGTTTAGAACCTATCTGAAAGCATCTAGACCCTTGTTGGTTTTAGTGATTAATGACAACGTAACGTTATATGTGACTAGCGTGTGTTTTGCATAGACAAATGGTAAGTTAGGTCGCATTACAGGTAGAAGTACTACAACGGTAAAAACAATCCCGGCAATAAGAACTTGAAGCGACGGCTAAAGCAACAAAACAAAAAGTGAAGGTCTACGTAGTCCGAGTGTCAAGGAGTTGCGGACACTCGTGATATAGTTAGGTCTTTTATTTTGTTTTAGTCGTACTATAAAGAGGGGTTGTCGATGAGTAGTTTGACCAAGAGAGTTCTAGTGTAGTGCTGGTGTATATTCACACTCACATATAGTACTAGGTGACACTCTAGAACATACTCACAAGTTAGAACGAAAACTGATTTGAAAAACATCAGAAATAGAAGTTAGGGTTTCTGGTTTTGGGGCACCGGACTGTCCGGTGTGCACCGGACTGTCCGGTGCGCCCTCTACCAGGTGGGGCCAGGATGGCCCGGGGAAGGGTTTCCCCGTGCAGAAACCCGAGAGCGCAAGGTTCACGAGTTGAATTATAGTGGCGCACCGGACAGCGCACCGGACCGTCCGGTGCGCACCAGACAGTGATTGTTCATTCTCCAGTGTGCCATCTGCCCAACGGCTAGCTGTCAGAACTAGCCGTTGGAGTCGACCATTGGCGCACTGGTGGCGCACCGGACTATCTAGTGTGCCCATGCACAGAAGATTGCTGGTAACGGCTAGTTGGTGGGTGAGGGCTATTTATACCCCCTCTCCACCCACCATATTCATTATCTTGCTGCCCACATTTACTCCTACACTTTGGTAGAGCATTGCAAGCACCAAAAGCCTAGTGAGGTGATTAAAGAATCTTAATCCCACATTTAGACCTCATTAGCGCTAGTGAGAGCCACCTAGAGCACACACCACTTGCATTAGGCTTCTCTTGGTCAAGCGAAAGTCTATGGCTTGTTACTCTTGGTGATCGGCATCACCTAGACGGCTTGGTGGCGTTGAGAGCTCGGTGATCACCGTGGAGATCTTGTTGGTGACCCAACTCAAGTTTGTAAGCAGTCGTGAGGGATCCACCACGCTGGAGTGGCAAAGGATCATCTCGTAGTGAGCACTTGGTTCTTGCGAGGACCAAGGGGGAGCGATACCCTTGCGCGGGTGCTCCAACGAGGACTAGTGGAGAGTGCCGACTCTTCGATACCTCGGGAAAAATTGGAGGAGTCTTCTAAACCTTGCTTTACATTTCGCACTTAATTCAAGCATCTTACATTGTGTATTTGTTTAGTAAGTATTTGAAGTATGGTCTTAGCACTAGTATTATTCTCTTAAGTGCTAGTTGTTGGGGTGAAGTTGGGCTCTTGCTTAGGTTTTAATTAGTGTTGATTTTTAGAAAAGCCCAATTCACCCTGAAAGTCGCCTATAGGGGGTGAATAGGGCAAAACTGAAATTCACAAAGTTAATCACAACTACAAGCCGGGTTAGCGTTAGAAATAAAAACGAGTCCGAGAGAGAGGGCGTAAAACAAATCGCAAGCGAATAAAGAGTGTGACACGCGGATTTGTTTTACCGAGGTTCGGTTCTTGCAAACCTACTCCCCGTTGAGGTGGTCACAAAGACCGGGTCTCTTTCAACTCTTTCCCTCTCTCAAACGGTCCCTCGGACCGAGTGAGCTTTTCTTCTCAATCACTTGGAACACAAAGTTCCCACAAGGATCACCACACGATTGGTGTCTCTTGCCTCAATTACAAGTGAGTTTGATCTCAAGAAAGAATGAGAAAGAAAGCAATCTAAGCGCAAGAGCTCAAAAGAACACAACAAATCTCTCTCACTTAACACTAAAGCTTTTGTGGAATTGGGAGAGGATTTGATCACTTGGGTGTGTCTAGAATTGAATGCTAGAGCTCTTGTAAGTGGTTGGAAGTTGGAAAACTTGGATGATTTGAATGTGGGGTAGTTGGGGGTATTTATAACCCCAACCACCAAACTAGCCGTTTGGTGGAGGCTGCTATCGCATGGTGCACCGGACAGTCCGGTGCACCACCGGACACTGTCTGGTGCGCCAGCCACGTCACCAGGCCGTTGGGTTCCGACCGTTGGAGCTCTGACGTGTGGGCCCGCCTGGTTGTCCGGTGGTGCACCGGACAAGTCCTGTAGAAATGTCCGGTGTGCCACCCGCGCGTGCTCTGCTCCTCTGCGCGCGCTGGCGCGCATTTAATGCGTTGCAGACGACCGTTGGCGCGAAGTAGCCATTGCTCCGCTGGCTCACCGGACAGTCCGGTGTGCACCGGACATGTCCGGTGAATTATAGCGGAGTGGAAATCCGAAGCTGGCGAGTTCAGAGTCGCTCTCCCCTAGAGCACCGGACACTGTCCGGTGGTGCACCGGACAGTCCGGTGAATTATAGCGAAGCGCCTCTGAGAATTCCCGAAGGTGAAGAGTTCAGCTTGGTGTCCCCTGGTGCACCGGACACTGTCCGGTGGTGCACCGGACAGTCCGGTGCGCCAGTCCAGGGCACACTTCGGTTATCCCTTGCTCTTTTTGTTGAACCCTTTTCTTGGTCTTTTTATTGGCTTAGTGTGAACCTTTGGCACCTGTATAACTTATAGACTAGAGCAAACTAGTTAGTCCAATTATTTGTGTTGGGCAATTCAACCACCAAAATCAATTAGGAAATAGGTGTAGGCCTAATTCCCTTTCAATCTCCCCCTTTTTGGTGATTGATGCCAACACAGACCAAAGCAAGTATAGAAGTGCATAATTGAACTAGTTTGCATAATTGTAAGTGCAAAGATTACTTAGAATTGAGCCAATATAACTACTCATAGCATATGCATGGATTGTTTCTTTTATTTTTAACATTTTGGACCACGCTTGCACCACATGTTTTGTTTTTGCAAATTCTTTTGTAAATCCTTTTCAAAGTTCTTTTGCAAATAGTCAAAGGTGAGTGAATAAGATTTTGCGAAGCATTTTTGAAATTTTCTCCCCCTGTTTCAAAATGCTTTTCCTTTGACTTAAACAAAACTCCCCCTTAATGAAATTCTCCTCTTAGTGTTCAAGAGGGTTTTAAGATATTGATTTTGAAAATACTACTTTCTCCCCTTTTTGAACACAAGGAGATACCAAATTGAAAATCATATCATTAGAAAAACTCTTTTTAAAATTAGTGGTGGTGCGGTCCTTTTGCTTTGGGCTAATACTTTCTCCCCCTTTGGCATGAATCGCCAAAAACGAATACAGAGTGAGATATAAGCCCTTTCCTAACTATTTTCTCCCCTTTGGCAAATAGAACATATGAGTGAAGATTATACCAAAGCCGGAGAGATGCTCGGAGCGACGGCGAAAGATGAGTTACGGAGTGGAAGCCTTTTTCTTCGCCGAAGACTCCAATTCCCTTTCAATACACCTATGACTTGGTTTGAAATAGACTTGAAAACACATTAGTCATAGCATATATAAAAGAGACATGATCAAAGGTATATTCATGAGCTATGCATGCAAGACATCAAAAGAAATTCCTAGAATCAAGAATATTTAGCTCATGCCTAAGTTTGTTAAAAGTTTGTTCATCAAGTGGCTTGGTAAAGATATCGGCTAATTGTTCTTTAGTATTGATGTATGAAATCTCGATATCTCCCTTTTGTTGGTGATCCCTTAAGAAATGATATCGAATGGCTATGTGTTTAGTGCGGCTATGCTCAACCGGATTATCCGCCATGCGGATTGCACTCTCATTATCACATAGAAGAGGAACTTTGGTTAATTTGTAACCATAGTCCCTAAGGGTTTGCCTCATCCAAAGTAGTTGCGCGCAACAATGGCCTGCGGCAATGTACTCGGCTTCGGCAGTAGAAAGAGCTACGGAATTTTGCTTCTTTGAAGCCCAAGACACCAAGGATCTTCCCAAGAACTGGCAAGTCCCCGATGCGCTCTTTCTATTAATCTTACACCCCGCCCAATCGGCATCCGAATAACCAATTAAATCAAAAGTGGATCCCCTAGGATACCAAAGCCCAAACTTAGGAGTATAAACTAAATATCTCAAGATTCGTTTTACGGTCGTAAGGTGAGCTTCCTTAGGGTCGGCTTGGAATCTTTCACACATGCATACGGAAAGCATAATGTCCGGTCGTGATGCACATAAATAGAGTAAAGACCCAATCATCGACCGATATACCTTTTGATCCACGGACTTACCTTCCGTGTCGAGGTCGAGATGCCCATTAGTTCCCATGGGTGTCTTGATGGGTTTGGCATCCTTCATCCCAAACTTGCTTAGAATATCTTGAGTATACTTTGTTTGGCTTAGGAAGGTGCCCTCTTGGAGTTGCTTTACTTGAAATCCCAAGAAGTACTTCAACTCCCCCATCATTGACATCTCGAATTTTTGTGTCATGATCCTACTAAACTCTTCACATGTAGATTCGTTAGTAGACCCAAATATAATATCGTCGACATAAATTTGGCATACAAACAAATCATTTTCAAGTGTTTTGGTAAAGAGTGTAGGATCGGCTTTTCCGACTTTGAAGCCATTAGTGATAAGGAAATCTCTAAGGCATTCATACCATGCTCGTGGGGCTTGCTTGAGCCCATAAAGCGCCTTAGAGAGTTTATAAACATGGTTAGGGTACTCACTATCCTCAAAGCCGAGAGGTTGCTCAACATAGACCTCTTCCTTGATCGGTCCATTGAGGAAGGCACTCTTCACGTCCATTTGATAAAGCTTGAAGCCATGGTAAGTAGCATAGGCCAATAATATACGAATTGACTCAAGCCTAGCTACGGGTGCATAGGTTTCACTGAAATCCAAACCTTCGACTTGCGAATATCCCTTGGCCACAAGTCGGGCTTTGTTCCTTGTCACCACACCATGCTCATCTTGCTTGTTGCGGAAAACCCACTTGGTTCCTACAACATTTTGATTAGGACGTGGAACCAAATGCCATACCTCATTCCTAGTGAAGTTGTTGAGCTCCTCTTGCATCGCCACCACCCAGTACGAATCTTGTAGTGCTTCCTCTACCCTGTGTGGCTCAATAGAGGAAACAAAAGAGTAATGCTCACAAAAATGTGCAACACGAGATCTAGTGGTTACCCCCTTATGAATGTCACCGAGGATGGTGTCGACGGGGTGATCTCGTTGGATTGCTTGGTGGACTCTTGGGTGTGGCGGCCTTGGTTCATCATCCTCCTTGTCTTGATCATTTGCATCTCCCCCTTGATCATTGTCGTTATCTTGAGGTGGCTCATTTGATTGATCTTCTCCTTCATCAACTTGAGCCTCATCCTCATTTTGAGTTGGTGGAGATGCTTGCGTGGAGGAGGATGGTTGATCTTGTGCATTTGGAGGCTCTTCAGATTCCTTAGGACACACATCCCCAATGGACATGTTCCTTAGAGCGATGCACGGAGCCTCTTCATCACCTATCTCATCAAGATCAACTTGCTCTACTTGAGAGCCGTTAGTCTCATCAAACACAACGTCACAAGAAACTTCAACTTGTCCAGTGGACTTGTTAAAGACTCTATATGCCCTTGTGTTTGAATCATATCCTAGTAAAAAGCCTTCTACAGTCTTAGGAGCAAATTTAGATTTTCTACCTCTTTTAACAAGAATAAAGCATTTGCTACCAAAGACCCTAAAATATGAAATATTGGGCTTTTTACCGGTTAGGAGTTCATATGATGTCTTTTTGAGGATTCGGTGTATATATAACCGGTTGATGGCGTAGTAAGCGGTGTTGACCGCCTCGGCCCAAAACCGATCCGAAGTCTTGTACTCATCAAGCATGGTTCTTGTCATGTCTAATAGAGTTCTATTCTTCCTCTCCACTGCACCATTTTGTTGTGGCATGTAGGGAGAAGAGAACTCATGCTTGATGCCCTCATCCTCAAGAAATCCTTCAATTTGAGAGTTCTTGAACTCCGTCCCGTTGTCGCTTCTAATCTTTTTGATCCTTAAGCCGAACTCATTTTGAGCCCGTCTCAAGAATCCTTTTATTGTCTCTTGGGTATGAGATTTTTCCTGCAAAAAGAATACCCAAGTGAAGCGAGAATAATCATCCACAATAACTAGACAGTACTTACTCCCGCCGATGCTTATGTAAGCAATCAGGCCAAATAGATCCATGTGTAGGAGTTCCAGTGGCCTGTTAGTCGTCATGATGTTCTTGTGTGGATGATGAGCACCAACTTGCTTCCCTGCTTGGCATGCGCTACAAACCCTGTCTTTCTCAAAATGAACATTTGTTAATCCTAAAATGTGTTCTCCCTTTAGAAGCTTATGAAGATTCTTCATCCCAACATGGGCTAGTCGGCGGTGCCAGAGCCAACCCATGTTAGTCTTAGCAATTAAGCAAGTGTCGAGTTCAGCTCTATCAAAATCTACCAAGTATAGCTGACCCTCTAACACTCCCTTAAATGCTATTGAATCATCACTTCTTCTAAAGACAGTGACACCTACATCAGTAAAAAGACAGTTGTAGCCCATTTGACATAATTGAGAAACGGAAAGCAAATTGTAATCTAAAGAATCTAGAAGAAAAACATTGGAAATGGAATGGTCAGGTGATATAGCAATTTTACCCAATCCTTTGACCAAACCTTGGTTTCCATCCCCGAATGTGATCGCTCTTTGGGGATCTTGGTTTTTCTCGTAGGAGGAGAACATCTTCTTCTCCCCTGTCATGTGGTTTGTGCATCCGATGTCGATAATCCAACTTGAGCCCTCGGATGCATAAACCTACAAAACAAGTTTAGTTCTTGACTTTAGGTACCCAAATGGTTTTGGGTCCTTTGGCATTAGACACAAGAACTTTGGGTACCCAAACACAAGTTTTTGATCCCTTGTGCTTGCCCCCAACATACTTGGCAACTACCTTGCCGGATTTGTTAGTTAACACATAAGATGCATCAAAAGTCTTAAATGAAATGCTATGTTCATTTGATGCACTAGGAGTTTTCTTCTTAGGCAACTTAGCACGGGTTGGTTACCTAGAACTAGATGTCTCACCCTTATACATAAAAGCATGGTTAGGGCCAGAGTGAGACTTCCTAGAATGAATTCTCCTAATTTTGCTCTCAGGATAACCGGCAGGGTACAAAATGTAACCCTCGTTATTCTGAAGCATGGGAGCCTTGCCCTTAAAAAAGTTGGACAATTTCTTAGGAGGAGCATTAAGTTTGACATTGTCCCCCTTTTGGAAGCCAATGCCATCCTTGATGCCAGGGCGTCTCCCATTATAAAGCATACTACGAGCAAATTTAAATTTTTCATTTTCAAGTTCATGCTCGGCAATTTTAGCATCTAATTTTGCTATATGATCATTTTGTTGCTTAATTAATACCATATGATCATGAATAGCATCAATATCAACATCTCTACATCTAGTGCAAATAGAAGTATGTTCAACGGTAGATGTAAAGGGTTTGCAAGATTTTAATTCTACAACCGTAGCATGCAATATATCATTTTCACTTCTAAGGTTGGAAATTGTAACATTGCAAACATCTAGTTCTTTAGTCTTAGCAATTAATTTCTCATTCTCAATCCTAAGGCTAGCAATAGTAACATTTAATTCTTCAATCTTAACAAGTAAATCAACATTATCATCTTTAAGATTGGGAATTGAAACATTACAAGCATTTGAATCAACCTTAGCCACTAAACTAGCATTTTCATTTCTAAGGTTGTTGATAACATCATGGCATGTGCTTAGCTCACTAGTTAATTTCTCACATTTTTCAACTTCTAGAGCATAAGCATTTTTAACCTTAACATGTTTTTTGTTTTCCTTGATTAGGAAGTCCTCTTGGGTGTCCAAGAGGTCATCCTTCTCATGGATGGCACTAATTAATTCATTTAATTTTTCCTTTTCTTGCATGTTTAGGTTGGCAAAAAGGGTACGTAAATTATCTTCCTCATCACTAGCATTATCATCACTAGAGGACTCATATTTAGTGGAGCATTTAGATTTAACCTTTTTCTTTTTGCCGTCCTTTGCCATGAGGCACTTGTGGCCGACGTTGGGGAAGAGAAGGCCTTTGTTGATGGCGATGTTGGCGGCGTCCTCGTCGGAGGAGGAGTCGGAGGATCTCTCGTCCGAGTCCCACTCGCGGCATACGTGGGCGTCGCCACCCTTCTTCTTGTAGTATTTCTTCTTCTCCTTTCTTCTCCCCTTCTTGTCGTCACCCCTGTCACTGTCACTAGAAATAGGACATTTTGCTATAAGTGATCGGGCTTACCACACTTGTAGCAAACCTTCTTGGAGCGGGGCTTGTAATCTTTCCCCCTCCTTTGCTTGAGGATTTGGCGGAAGCTCTTGATGATGAGCGCCATTTCCTCATTGTCGAGCTTTGAGGCATCGATTGGTTGTCTACTTGATGTAGACTCCTCATTCTTCTCCTCCGTCGCTTTGAATGCGACCGGTTGTGCTTCGGATGTGGAGGGATCATCTAGCGTATGTCGGGGGGAGATCATATACTCAAAGCTCACAAAATTCCCGATTACTTCCTCGGGAGTCATTAGTGTATATCTAGGATTACCACGAATTAATTGAACTTGAGTAGGGTTAAGGAAAATAAGTGATCTAAGAATAACCTTAACCATCTCGTGGTCATCCCACTTTTTGCTCCCGAGGTTGCGCACTTGGTTCACCAAGGTTTTGAGCCGGTTGTACATGTCTTGTGGCTCTTCCCCTTTGCGAAGCCGGAAGCGACCGAGCTCCCCCTCGATCGTTTCCCGCTTGGTGATCTTGGTGATCTTGAGCACGTCCCAAACTTCCTTGGCGCTCTTTAATCCTTGCACCTTGTTATACTCCTCTCGACTTAGAGAGGCGAGGAGTATAGTTGTGGCTTGGGAGTTGAAGTGCTCGATTTGGGCCACCTCGTCCTCATCATAATCCTCATCCCCTACGGATGGTACCTGTGCTCCAAACTCAACAACATTCCATATACTTTTGTGGAGTGAGGTTAGGTGAAATTTCATCAAATCACTCCACCTAGCATAATCTTCACCATCAAAGGTTGGCGGTTTGCCTATAGGAACGGAAAGTAATGGAGTATGTTTAGGAATGCGAGGGTAGTGTAGGGGGATCTTACTAAACTTCTTGCGCTCATGGCGCTTAGAAGTTACGGAGGGCGCGTCGGAGCCGGAAGTGGAAGGTGATGAAGTATCGGTCTCGTAGTAGACCACCTTCCTCATCTTCTTTTTCTTGTCGCCACTCCGATGCGACTTGTGGGAAGAGGCTTTCTTCTCCTTACTTTTCCCCCTTTTGTGGGACTCTTCCGATGAAGCCTTCCCGTGGCTTGTAGTGGGCTTGTCGCCGATCTCCATCTCCTTCTTGGCGTGTTCTCCCGACATCACTTCGAGCGGTTAGGCTCTAATGAAGCACCGGGCTCTGATACCAATTGAAAGTCGCCTAGAGGGGGGTGAATAGGGCGAAACTGAAATTCACAAAGTTAATCACAACTACAAGTCGGGTTAGCGTTAGAAATAAAAACGAGTCCGAGAGAGAGGGCGTAAAACAAATCGCAAGCGAATAAAGAGTGTGACACGCGGATTTGTTTTACCGAGGTTCGGTTCTTGCAAACCTACTCCCCGTTGAGGTGGTCACAAAGACCGGGTCTCTTTCAACCCTTTCCCTCTCTCAAACGGTCCCTCGGACCGAGTGAGCTTTTCTTCTCAATCACTTGGAACACAAAGTTCCCACAAGGATCACCACACGATTGGTGTCTCTTGCCTCAATTACAAGTGAGTTTGATCTCAAGAAAGAATGAGAAAGAAAGCAATCCAAGCGCAAGAGCTCAAAAGAACACAACAAATCTCTCTCACTTAACACTAAAGCTTTTGTGGAATTGGGAGAGGATTTGATCACTTGGGTGTGTCTAGAATTGAATGCTAGAGCTCTTGTAAGTGGTTGGAAGTTGGAAAACTTGGATGACTTGAATGTGGGGTGGTTGGGGGTATTTATAACCCCAACCACCAAACTAGTCGTTTGGTGGAGGCTGTTGTCGCATGGCGCATCGGACAGTCCGGTGCACCACCGGACACTGTCCGGTGCGCCAGCCACGTCACCAGGCCGTTGGGTTCCGACCGTTGGAGCTCTAACGTGTGGGCCCGCCTGGCTGTCCGGTGGTGCACCGGATAAGTCCTGTAGACTGTCCGGTGTGCCACCCGCGCGTGCTCTGCTCCTCTGCGCGCGCTGACGCGCATTTAATGCGTTGCAGACGACCGTTGGCGCGAAGTAGTCGTTGCTCCGCTGGCTCACCAGACAGTCCGGTGTGCACCGGACATGTCCGGTGAATTATAGCGTAGTGGAAATCCGAAGCTGGCGAGTTCAGAGCCGCTCTCCCCTGGAGCACCGGACACTGTCCGATGGTGCACCGGACAGTCCGGTGAATTATAGCGAAGCGCCTCTGAGAATTCCCGAAGGTGAAGAGTTCAGCTTGGTGTCCCCTAGTGCACCGGACATTGTCCGGTGGTGCACCGGACACTGTTCGGTGGCACACCGGACAGTCCGGTGCGCCAGTCCAGGGCACACTTCGGTTATCCCTTGCTCTTTTTGTTGAACCCTTTTCTTGGTCTTTTTATTGGCTTAGTGTGAACCTTTGGCACCTGTATAACTTATAGACTAGAGCAAACTAGTTAGTCCAATTATTTGTGTTGGGCAATTCAACCACCAAAATCAATTAGGAAATAGGTGTAAGCCTAATTCCCTTTCACACCCCCCCTCTTGGGCATCTTGATCCTTTCAATTCGTATTAGAGCCTTGTTGCTCTTAGATTAGCTTAACCGCTAGAGTAACGATGTCCAGTGGGGATGGACCTCCTCCCATTTTTTATGGTGACGATTTTCCATATTGGAAAATTCGTATGGAAGCATATTTAGACGCTATAGACATTGGTGTCTACAAAGCCGCCACACAAGGATTCCCCGAACCTAGAGATCCCATAAATCTTGTAGGTGAAGAGTTTAATTATGAGAAATGGAATGCTAAGGCAAAAAACACCCTCTTTAGAGGCCTTTGCAAAGATGTGTTTAATAGAGTTAGAAATCATAAAAATGCTCATGATTTGTGGATGGACATATGTGCTCTACATGAAGGAACTAGAAGTGAGTGTGAGGAGAGATATCACATTGCTATGAGAAAGTTAAATTCTTTTGAAATGCTTGCTAATGAAAATGCCAATGCTATGTACTCACGTCTCAATATTCTTGTAGAGGAAGTAAATGGCTTGGGGCTTACACAAATTTCACAACCGGATATTGTGAGGAAGATTCTCAGTGTCCTCCCAATTGACAAATATGGACACATTGTCACAGTGCTGCATCAAATGGATCTTTTAGTTACCACACCTACACAGATATTGGGAAAGATCAACGCTCATGAGATGTACATGCACATCAATGACAAGGATGAGTCATCTTCCAAGAGAAAGGATTTGGCTCTCAAAGCAAATCAACAAAGAAAAGGAAAAGCTAAGTACAAATTGAGGAAGAATCCTCAAGTGATGATGTCCTTGATGCTAACATTGCCTTGATGGTAAGGAAGACCACCAAGATGTTAAAGAAGCTCAACAGAGAAGGCATCAAATTTGATTCAAGGAAGAAGAAATTCTTTTCCAGCAAAAGAAAGCCCATTTCTGAAATAGATTGCTACAACTGTGGAGAGCTTGGTCATCTTGCTCATCAATGTAACAAGCCCAAGAAGAACAAGTTCAAGGGCAAGAAAGAAGATGACAGCGATGATGAGAAAAAGGAAAAGAGATTCTTCAAGAGGAAGGATGGGAAGCATAAGAGGTTCCACAAAAACAAAAATGGAAAGGCATATATTGTTGGTGACTGGCTCACTGACATTGAGTCATCAAGTGGATCTTATTCAAGTGAAGAAGAAAATGATGAAAAAGTTGCCACCATCGCTGGGGACTTCACTTCACCACCACCATCGCCATCATCGACTTCTCACCTATGCCTCGTGGCTAGAGATGAATGGAAGGTAAAAAATGAAAATGATCTTACTGATGATAGTGATAGTGATAGTGATGATGAATTTGCTTCACCTTCCTATGATGAACTAGCTGACTTGCTTAAAGAATACACTCAAATCATTAGGTAGTCAAAAGCTAAATATGATAAGTTGAAAAATGAAAATGAATCTTTGAATGCCAAATATGACATAGTTATGAAAGCTAGTGATGAAATGAAAGAAGAAAACAAAACTATGTCATCCATTGTAAATGAGCTTACATCCTCCCTAAAAGATGCTAAGGATAAATGTGACAAGTTAAATGAAGGTAATAGGGAGTTGAAAGATAGACTAGTGAAAATCAAGGAAGACTATACTAAGATTAAATTTGATCATGATAATCTTCTTGTTGAAAATAAACTTTTATCTTGCAATACACATGAGGCTATTAACCCTGTTGTTAAGATTGATGTAGCAACCTCATGTGATGATTTGAGTCAACGAGATCAAAGTAGTCTACATGATGAATTGACCGAAAAAGTTGAAGTCTTGACATTAGACAACCAAACATTGAAGAGATACTTGACTGATGCAACTACTAGGGGAAAGGTTGCCATTGAGAACAATGATTTCAACAATGAGTTGGCAGTGCATAATGAAAGGTTTAAAAATGAGATCAAGAAACTTAAGAGTGAAAATGAACATCTTGCAACAAGTGTGCAAAAGTTCAACAAGGGTCAATACCTCCAAAATGAATTACTCATGAACACTGTCATGAAAAACAACAAGAGTGGTATTGGATACAATTCTTTTGTGCAAAAGAAAGCTGCAACTCAATACAAGCCAAAGCAAACTCATAAGGCTATCAAATGCTTTGAGTGTGGAAAAGAGGGCTATTTTGCCCATAATTGCAAAGCTAAGCCACCAACTCCCTTGCCTAAGCACTCAAAACCATTTGCCTTCAATGCTCATTATGTTCTAAGAAAAGTAGCAAATGGAAAGGTCAAAGTTACATTCCTAGGTCCACCAAGCAAGAGTAGACCTAGACAAATTTGGGTTGCAAAGTCCTTGATTGAGAGAGTTACTGGTCCTATGCAAAATAGGGCCCTCAAATCTCAAGCTTGATTTGTCTGTGGATGTAGGTGAACTACAAGACCGGTGGGAGCCATTGGGTTATTGACAGTGGATGCACACAACATATGACAGGCAACCCATGGATGTTCACCTCACTTGATGAGAATGTTGATGGACAAGACAAAATCACATTTGGGGATAATCCAAAAGGGAAAGTTCAAGGACTTGGCAAGGTGGCAATTTCAAATGTTCTCTTGGTTGCACCTTTGAGCTTCAACTTATTATCAGTGGGTCAACTCTGTGATCTTGGACTTCAATGCTTGTTCACTCCAACAAAGGTTATTGTATCAAAAATGGATGATGAATCAATGGTGTTCAAAGGATTTAGATACAACAATCTCTACTTAGTGGATTTCACCTCTGAAGATGTGGACTTAAGAACTTGCCTCTTTACCAAAGCATCACTTGAATGGCTTTGGCATGGGAGGCTTGCACATGTTGGAATGAGTACACAAAAGGAGAAAGAATGAGATAATATAAAATATAAAACAAAATTTACAAATACACAAACTTAACCATACTGGTATGATTAAAATATATTTCTAATTTGAGTACAAATTCTACTGTGAAATTGAATTCAAATTCTAGGTTGAAAATTTGGATTCAAAATATAAGAAAGAAAAGGACAATAACAGCAAAAGAAAAGAAAAAGGGATAAAAAGCCTACCTGAGCCGCGGGATCTAATTTGGCCCACCCAGGAAAACTACTACGCGCAGCCCAACTCTATCCCACGCCCCTCATTCTTTCGCTGGTGGGTGGACCAGGGCGGTCAGCCGCGCGAGATGCATGGAATGTCGATCCCCTTGCGTCGCTATCATGTGGTCCCGCCAGGTCGGTACCTTCCCTTCCGCTGGCGCGCGACGTGGATGACTGGTGGGTCCGATTTACCAGGGGCAGAACGGGCCTTCTTCCCGTAGCTGACGGCGAGCATCGCGGACTCCGTGCGTGGCGGGATTCAACCGTAATCACGGAGACCTCGGCGTTCGACTCGGGAGTCCACGACTCCGTGGTTAAAAGCGGCGCGTCGTGCTCCCTTTTTCACTCGCGACCAAGCCCCGGCCGCAGCAGCAAAAACGGCCCCAGTAGAGAGAGGAGGAGAAGGAGAGAAGTGTCGCCGCATGTGGATTTCGGAGTCATCGACGTTCGAGCCTTCGGTGTAGCGCCCGACGTCTTCTGCGAGCTCGGGGGAGTGTGGTGGTACCCTCACCGCGCGGGATTACCATCCGGAGCTCGGGAAATTGCTCACCGTGGTTCAACTTCCGCCACCGCGCGGTGGCAGGGGACTTAGCGACGGCAATCACTAGTATGAAGGCTTCCCAGATCCTCGCCTCTGCCTATGCATCATTTATCATCAATTAGAAGCAAGTTCAAGTGCTAAAATCGTCGTGCGCGCTCGTCGGTTATGGCGACGCCGCTGGGTCGAACGCGCCGCCGTGCTAGCCTCGGTGAAGGTGGGGGACGACACCTGAGCCGTGGATCCTGAGTTCGGCGGTCTGGATTAGTTGGCCAAATACCCCTTCGCGAGACGCATCTCGACCGTAGGATTGTAATCGGGCGACCGGATTGATTCGGGATTTGGGGGGGATTGTAGACCATCGGATTGGAATCCGATGAACCTAATCGCGTACCGGTTCGTTTAGGGCTCGGTGTAATCAGAGCCCTTGACTCCAGATCGGACGGTTGAAAACACACGTTAGTTTATAAGTGCGAGATCTAATCCACACCGCCCGCGCGTGATCCAACGGCTTGGATCCGAAGATACCCCTTCGGCTTGCACGTTTTGCAAAAGAGCCCTTCCAGTATTGATAAACCAACCCGCGGTCCACTTGGTGGTTGGCTGAGTCTGGGCGAGTTTTATAAATTATCCCCTAATCTTTTTGGTATTTGGTGCGCAGTCCAGAGGATAATGAAGATAGAAAATTAATTACAGAAATTGGTTTTTAATAAAAAATAAATCCAGAAACTTATTTAATTCATATTAAATTCATTTTAACTCCAAATTGAGTCATTCCAGTTGCAATAATTTTGTTTTAACATTGTCTACCACTTAGTACCTCTGTTTAGTAATGAAACATGAATTAAAATTATTCATCTGAATTAATCTATACCATGTGCTGAATAACTCCAGAAAATCATAACTAATCCGTTTCAACTCCGAATTGATCCGTTCAAGTTGCGTTAGTCTCGTAGAAACGCGTAGATCATTATTACTCAGTTTGTACTTATGTTTGGTGTGATGTTAATTTTGTCTATATCATGTTTGTTTGTATTGCTACGACTAGCGCGAGGACACGTGTCATCTGAAAAGCAAATTGGTACCTGGAATCTCAAGTGCCAGGCAAGTTGTGCCCTTGATCACTTCTTTTACCCATTCATGTTCTTATTAATCATAATGATCTGCATAGGTTAATTTTGATGGGACCCAATAGGCTGCCCTAGATTTTGACTATCTTTATACCTTGTTTCACCACTGGTTTTACTACTAAACTTTTGGGTAGTACATGCTATTGCTTTATGTGGCTTTGGGTATAGAGATATTCATCACTCACTTTTATACTTGTTATTATATGTTCATTATTTTATGTTCATGATAAGATCATTATGTTAATGGGAACATGGAGAACCACCCGGGAAAACAGTGCTACCACAAGGGTTTAATGGGACGCCCTTGGCTGATTAACTAGGAAAGCTAGTGGAGGGCTACCTTACCCGAAAGGGGCAAGGGCAGTAGGGGAGTGGTCAGTGTAGGGAGGTCCTTGGGTTGATTTTGCTGCGATGGCGGTCAGACAAGAACCCTGCACTGGAGCTTTCTATAAACTGTAGCGGGTAGTCTGAAGCTAGTGGAACTTTGTAAAGGCCTCGTAGTGGTACCCTGCCTCGCTTCCTAGGTAGAGGTGTATGGAGTCTGATCAACTCCGTGGCAAATGGGTAACACGACTTGTGGGTAAAGATGCGCAACCTCTGCAGAGTGTAAAACTGGTATACTAGCCGTGCTCACGGTCATGAGCGGCTCGGACACTCACATGATTAAATTATGGAACTTAAACTCAATTTGTCATATGCATTGCATCGCATGTGAGGTTGTTACTTTTGTTCTACTACTTAATTGGGTTGGTATTTACTTATACTTAGTAATTGCTAATAAAATTTTGACCAACTTTAAAAGCAATGCTCAGCTTCAACCATCTCCGTTGGTAAGCCTTACACTTCACATGAGCTCCCATCTTTGGCGAGTTCATTCACATTATTCCCCACAACTTGTTGAGCGATGAACGTATGTGAGCTCACTCTTGCTGTCTCACACCCCCCACAGGTCAAGAACAGGTACCGCAGGATGAGGCGCATGGAGGATGCTGCGATGTGTTCGTGAGAGATCTAGGTCGTCGTCTCCCAGTCAACTTTTGGTTGCTGGACCGTTGTCTCCTTATAATGTAATTATTTATTTTGTATAGAACTCTTATTATATAGTAAAGATGTGACATTCGATCCTGTGCCATGATTCATCATATGTGTGAGACTTGTCCCAGCACACCTGGTGATTATGTTTGCGCCCGGGTCTTGGTGCCCTGAAACCCGGGTGTGACAGAAGTGGTATCAGAGCAATGTTGACTGTAGGACGAAACCTAGATAGAACTGGACAACCAATACTTACTTACCTTTGGTACTCTGATTCTTTTCTAAACATTTCTTAATATTTTCTCATCTAATTCCGCTTACTCTGATTATTCTTACCTTTTCTTTCTAAAGACAAATGTGGATTTCACACTTTGGAATCCCGTATCTAAAAGTGACCTTTAGGAATAGGAGACCTAATCTTAGGAATAAAAAAAACTATTTTTATAGATATCTATGAACTTGAATGTTTGTTCTTATGATACTTGTCTGATTTGGATCTTTGATTGAGTGTGATGAGTTGTGGAGTAATATCCACAATTACATCTATGTATACATATAGGCATAAATATAAATGAATAAAATTCATGAGATAACTAAACAACCTAGATTATCCTCCATTAAAGCATATCTATTTTAGATAGAATTCTTTAAGTTGAAAAAAATATATCTTATCCTAATAGATTAATCTTATCTTAAAGGATTCCCTCTTATCTTAGTAGATTCATCTTATCTTAAAAGATTCTCTCTTATCCCAATAGATTCATCTTATCTTGAAGGAATCATCTTATCCTAACCACTCTACTTATCTCATCCTAAAGTAACAACCAGGATCTAATTAATGAGATTTTATCTAGTCTATCTAGTCATAACAATCTAACCTAGATCTGATCTGATGTGATAGATTAAATCCAACCTAACGAAGTCTAACCTTAAGTTGAGCTACTCTAATCTAAGTTACTTAAACAAGTTAGTTAATACTGGTAACATAGATTAGATTATATTCCTATAAAGGGGTGCTAAACCTGAATTGGTGTCTTAGACCAACTCGTCCGTGAAACCACAACCTAGCCTATGTTATAGGTTGCCCAACTCATTTACCCCAAAAGCAAAGTAAACCTTGTTGGGCCTACCCATCCAAGCACTGACAACTATCTTAACCATATGTCCTTAACTCGGATGATAACTCCAAGAATAAAGGCCAAAGAAGACCAACCACGTCAAGGGAAGATAAGCATCAACTCAAGTCTTCAAAGATCAAGTTAGATCGCGAGAGGAATCAAGATCAAGAGTTCAGGATGAAGTCTTTCCTTATTATACCCTTGCCACAGCCTCTACTTGCCATAACCGTACCTCATCTGACCTAATAAATGTCTAGACATACAATATTCATATGTAAAAAAAAAACTTGAACAAAACTTTGATTCCCAAAACCAAATGAGAAACTAAAATTCTAGACCAAACCTATTGTATCCCTTTTCTTACAAATCTCGAGGACGAGATTATTTTTAAGGGGGGGTAGGATTTGTAATACCCACTTTGAAAGGAAGAATAAAAGGAGAAATTGTTTCCTTTATATATGTATGTGTGCCTCTAGTTATCATTACATGTGACCACTCATGTAAAAAAAAGTAGATCCTTAATAAGACACAAATAAACCATTGCATCATATTGGATTTTTGTTTGTGCATTAAAAGCAATAATAATATGATTTAAATAAAATGATAATGAGAAGAGGATTTGAGGAAAAAGGAGAAAGAATGAGATAATATAAAATATAAAACAAAATTTACAAATACACAAACTTAACCATACTGGTATGATTAAAATATATTTCTAATTTGAGTACAAATTCTACTATGAAATTGAATTCAAATTCTAGGTTGAAAATTTGGATTCAAAATATAAGAAAGAAAAGGACAATAACAGCAAAAGAAAAGAAAAAGGGATAAAAAGCCTACCTGGGCCGCGGGATCTAATTCGGCCCACCCAGGAAAACTACTACGCGCAGCCCAACTCTATCCCGCGCCCCTCATTCTTTCGTTGGTGGGTGGACCAGGGCGGTCAGCCTCACGAGATGCGTGGAATGTCGATCCCCTTGCGTCGTTGTCATGTGGTCCCGCCAGGTCGGTACCTTCCCTTCCGCTGGCGTGCGATGTGGATGACTGGTGGGTCCGGTTTACCAGGGGCAGAACGGGCCTTCTTCCCGTAGCTGACGGCGAGCATCGCGGACTCCGTGCGCGGCGGGATTCAATCGTAATCGCGGAGACCTCGGCGTTCGACTCGGGAGTCCACGACTCCGTGGTTAAAAGCGGCACGTCGTGCTCCCTTTTTCACTCGTGACCAAGCCCCGGCCGCAGCAGCAAAAACGGCCCCAGTAGAGAGAGGAGGAGAAGGAGAGAAGTGTCGCCGCATGTGGATTTCGGAGTCATCGACATTCGAGCCTTCGGTGTAGCGCCCGACGTCTTCTGCGAGCTCGGGGGAGTGTGGTGGTACCCTCACCGCGCGGGATTACCATCCGGAGCTCGGGAAATTGCTCACCGTGGTTCAACTTCCGCCACCGCGCGGTGGCAGGGGACTTAGCGACGGCAATCACTGGTATGAAGGCTTCCCAGATCCTCGCCTCTGCCTATGCATCATTTATCATCAATTAGAAGCAAGTTCAAGTGCTAAAATCGTCGTGCGCGCTCGTCGGTTATGGCGACGCCGCTGGGTCGAACGCGCCACCGTGCTAGCCTCGGTGAAGGTGGGGGACGACACCTGAGCCGTGGATCCTGAGTTCGGCAGTCTGGATTAGTTGGCCAAATACCCCTTCGCGAGACGCATCTCGACCGTAGGATTGTAATCGGGCGACCGGATTGATTCGGGATTTGGGGGGGATTGTAGACCATCGGATTGGAATCTGATGAACCTAATCGCGTACCGGTTCGTTTAGGGCTCGGTGTAATCAGAGCCCTTGACTCCAGATCGGACGGTTGAAAACACACGTTAGTTTATAAGTGCGAGATCTAATCCACACCGCCCGCGCGTGATCCAACGGCTTGGATCCGAAGATACCCCTTCGGCTTGCACGTTTTGCAAAAGAGCCCTTCCAGTATTGATAAACCAACCCGCGGTCCACTTGGTGGTTGGCTGAGTCTGGGCGAGTTTTATAAATTAGCCCCTAATCTTTTTGGTATTTGGTGCGCAGTCCAGAGGATAATGAAGATAGAAAATTAATTACAGAAATTGGTTTTTAATAAAAAATAAATCCAGAAACTTATTTAATTCATATTAAATTCATTTTAACTCCAAATTGAGTCATTCCAGTTGCAATAATTTTGTTTTAACATTGTCTACCACTTAGTACCTCTGTTTAGTAATGAAACATGAATTAAAATTATTCATCTGAATTAATCTATACCATGTGCTGAATAACTTCAGAAAATCATAACTAATCCGTTTCAACTCCGAATTGATCCGTTCAAGTTGCGTTAGTCTCGTAGAAACGTGTAGATCATTATTACTCAGTTTGTACTTATGTTTGGTGTGATGTTAATTTTGTCTATATCATGTTTGTTTGTATTGCTACGACTAGCGCGAGGACACGTGTCATCTGAAAAGCAAATTGGTACCTGGAATCTCAAGTGCCAGGCAAGTTGTGCCCTTGATCACTTCTTTTACCCATTCATGTTCTTATTAATCATAATGATCTGCATAGGTTAATTTTGATGGGACCCAATAGGCTGCCCTAGATTTTGACTATCTTTATACCTTGTTTCACCACTGGTTTTACTACTAAACTTTTGGGTAGTACATGCTATTGCTTTATGTGGCTTTGGGTATAGAGATATTCATCACTCACTTTTATACTTGTTATTATATGTTCATTATTTTATGTTCATGATAAGATCATTATGTTAATGGGAACATGGAGAACCACCCGGGAAAACAGTGCTACCACAAGGGTTTAATGGGACGCCCTTGGCTGATTAACTAGGAAAGCTAGTGGAGGGCTACCTTACCCGAAAGGGGCAAGGGCAGTAGGGGAGTGGTCAGTGTAGGGAGGTCCTTGGGTTGATTTTGCTGCGATGGCGGTCAGACAAGAACCCTGCACTGGAGCTTTCTATAAACTGTAGCGGGTAGTCTGAAGCTAGTGGAACTTTGTAAAGGCCTCGTAGTGGTACCCTGCCTCGCTTCCTAGGTAGAGGTGTATGGAGTCTGATCAACTCCGTGGCAAATGGGTAACACGACTTGTGGGTAAAGATGCGCAACCTCTGCAGAGTGTAAAACTGGTATACTAGCCGTGCTCACGGTCATGAGCGGCTCGGACACTCACATGATTAAATTATGGAACTTAAACTCAATTTGTCATATGCATTGCATCGCATGTGAGGTTGTTACTTTTGTTCTACTACTTAATTGGGTTGGTATTTACTTATACTTAGTAATTGCTAATAAAATTTTGACCAACTTTAAAAGCAATGCTCAGCTTCAACCATCTCCGTTGGTAAGCCTTACACTTCACATGAGCTCCCATCTTTGGCGAGTTCATTCACATTATTCCCCACAACTTGTTGAGCGATGAACGTATGTGAGCTCACTCTTGCTGTCTCACACCCCCCACAGGTCAAGAACAGGTACCGCAGGATGAGGCGCATGGAGGATGCTGCGATGTGTTCGTGAGAGATCTAGGTCGTCGTCTCCCAGTCAACTTTTGGTTGCTGGACCGTTGTCTCCTTATAATGTAATTATTTATTTTGTATAGAACTCTTATTATATAGTAAAGATGTGACATTCGATCATGTGCCATGATTCATCATATGTGTGAGACTTGGTCCCAGCACACCTGGTGATTATGTTTGCGCCCAGGTCTTGGTGCCCTGAAACCCGGGTGTGACAGAAGTGGTATCAGAGCAATGTTGACTGTAGGACGAAACCTAGATAGAACTGGACAACCAATACTTACTTACCTTTGGTACTCTGATTCTTTTCTAAACTTTTCTTAATATTTTCTCATCTAATTCCGCTTACTCTGATTATTCTTACCTTTTCTTTCTAAAGACAAATGTGGATTTCACACTTTGGAATCCCGTATCTAAAAGTGACCTTTAGGAATAGGAGACCTAATCTTAGGAATAAAAAAAACTATTTTTATAGATATCTATGAACTTGAATGTTTGTTCTTATGATACTTGTCTGATTTGGATCTTTGATTGAGTGTGATGAGTTGTGGAGTAATATCCACAATTACATCTATGTATACATATAGGCATAAATATAAATGAATAAAATTCATGAGATAACTAAACAACCTAGATTATCCTCCATTAAAGCATATCTATTTTAGATAGAATTCTTTAAGTTGAAAAAATATATCTTATCCTAATAGATTAATCTTATCTTAAAGGATTCCCTCTTATCTTAGTAGATTCATCTTATCTTAAAAGATTCTCTCTTATCCCAATAGATTCATCTTATCTTGAAGGAATCATCTTATCCTAACCACTCTACTTATCTCATCCTAAAGTAACAACCAGGATCTAATTAATGAGATTTTATCTAGTCTATCTAGTCATAACAATCTAACCTAGATCTGATCTGATGTGATAGATTAAATCCAACCTAACGAAGTCTAACCTTAAGTTGAGCTACTCTAATCTAAGTTACTTAAACAAGTTAGTTAATACTGGTAACATAGATTAGATTATATTCCTATAAAGGGGTGCTAAACCTGAATTGGTGTCTTAGACCAACTCATCCGTGAAACCACAACCTAGCCTATGTTATAGGTTGCCCAACTCATTTACCCCAAAAGCAAAGTAAACCTTGTTGGGCCTACCCATCCAAGCACCGACAACTATCTTAACCATATGTCCTTAACTCGGATGATAACTCCAAGAATAAAGGCCAAAGAAGACCAACCACGTCAAGGGAAGATAAGCATCAACTCAAGTCTTCAAAGATCAAGTTAGATCGCGAGAGGAATCAAGATCAAGAGTTCAGGATGAAGTCTTTCCTTATTATACCCTTGCCACAGCCTCTACTTGCCATAACCGTACCTCATCTGACCTAATAAATGTCTAGACATACAATATTCATATGTAAAAAAAAACTTGAACAAAACTTTGATTCCCAAAACCAAATGAGAAACTAAAATTCTAGACCAAACCTATTGTATCCCTTTTCTTACAAATCTCGAGGACGAGATTATTTTTAAGGGGGTAGGATTTGTAATACCCACTTTGAAAGGAAGAATAAAAGGAGAAATTGTTTCCTTTATATATGTATGTGTGCCTCTAGTTATCATTACATGTGACCACTCATGTAAAAAAAGTAGATCCTTAATAAGACACAAATAAACCATTGCATCATATTGGATTTTTGTTTGTGCATTAAAAGCAATAATAATATGATTTAAATAAAATGATAATGAGAAGAGGATTTGAGGAAAAAGGAGAAAGAATGAGATAATATAAAATATAAAACAAAATTTACAAATACACAAACTTAACCATACTGGTATGATTAAAATATATTTCTAATTTGAGTACAAATTCTACTGTGAAATTGAATTCAAATTCTAGGTTGAAAATTTGGATTCAAAATATAAGAAAGAAAAGGACAATAACAGCAAAAGAAAAGAAAAAGGGATAAAAAGCCTACCTGGGCCGCGGGATCTAATTCGGCCCACCCATGAAAACTACTACAAGCAGCCCAACTCTATCCCGCGCCCCTCATTCTTTCGCTGGTGGGTGGATCAGGGCGGTCAGCCGCGCGAGATGCGTGGAATGTCGATCCCCTTGCGTCGCTGTCATGTGGTCCCGCCAGGTCGGTACCTTCCCTTCCGCTGGCACGCGACGTGGATGACTGGTGGGTCCGGTTTACCAGGGGCATAACGGGCCTTCTTCCTGTAGCTGACGGCGAGCATCGCGGACTCCGTGCCATCTGCCCAACGGCTAGCTATCAGAACTAGCCGTTGGAGTCGACCGTTGGCGCACCGGTGGCGCACCGGACTGTCTGGTGTGCCCATGCGCAGAAGATTGCTGGTAACGACTAGTTGGTGGGTGAGGGTTATTTATACCCCCCTCCACCCACCATATTCATTGTCTTGCTGCTCACATTTACTCCTACACTTTGGTAGAGCATTGCAAGCATCAAAAGCCTAGTGAGGTGATTAGAGAATCTTAATCCCGCATTTGGACCTCATTAATGCTAGCGAGAGCCACCTAGAGCACACACCACTTGCATTAGGCTTCTCTTGGTCAAGCGAAAGTCTACGACTTGTTACTCTTGGTGATCGGCATCACCTAGACGGCTTGATGGCGTTGGGAGCTCGGTGATCACCGTGGAGATCTTGTTGGTGACCCGACTCAAGTTTGTAAGCGGTCGTGAGGGATCCACCACGCCGGAGTGGCAAAGGATAATCTTATAGTGAGCACTTGGTTCTTGCGAGGACCAAGGGGGAGCGATACCGTTGCGCGGGTGCTCCAACGAGGACTAGTGGAGAGTGCCGACTCTTCTATACCTTGGGAAAAATTGGAGGAGTCTTCTAAACCTTGCTTTACATTCCACACTTAATTCAAGCATCTTACATTGTGTATTTGTTTAGTAAGTATTTGAAGTATTGTCTTAGCACTAGTGTATTTCTAGTATTATTCTCTTAAGTGCTAGTTGTTGGGGTGAAGTTGGGCTCATGCTTAGGTTTTAATTAGTGTTGATTTTTAGAAAAGCCCAATTCACCCCCTCTTGGGCATCGTGATCCTTTCACTATCATTGCTTATACATGTAGGACTGATACCCTTGACAAAGTTGAATAATGTTTTCACGATATGGTCCGGTTTAACAGTCTCAGGCATGGCTAAAGATCGTGCATGGATGTATGATGACTAGGGTAGGAATGAACGCCATTTTGATGATTGGGTAGCCAAGACCAAAGATTTTGTGGACCACATATTCTCCTTGTCATTAACCGGCACTGTCAGATGCCCTTGTAGGCGGCATGAAAACAATATATTCCTTAATAAGGAAAGAGTTAGCCTAGATCTTTGTCGGTTTGGATTTATGTCTAGATATGAGGCGTGGGAACATCATGGTGAGGTAATACTCAACCCGAATGTAGAATAGGAGGAGAACAATGATTGGGATCGCGATGATGCGATGCATGAGATGCTAGATTCGCTATGTCCAGAGTTAAACACCACACCAGAGGTTTCCAAAAATTTTAAACTACTAAAAGACTGAAGATCCATTGCATGAACACACATATGTGAGTATACTCGCTTTTGTGACTCGGCTCATGGCCATTAAGTTCAAGTATTTTTTCTCGAACAACTGTTACAATAATATTTTAAAGGTATTAGGAGATGTGTTGCCAAAGCCCAATAAGTTGCCTAAAGACATGTACCATTCAAAGACAATTATCAAATGTCTCAGTATGGATTATGAAGAGATTGATGTGTGCAAAAATAATTATATGCTTTTCATGAAGGATCATACGGGATAGAAAAAATATCTGAAATGTGGACAACCTAGATTTGTGGAAGTTGTTAGTGATGAGGGCGACAAGGTGATGACAGATATGATGTTGCACATAAGCAACTTCACTACTTGCCACTAACTCCTCGAGTGAAACTGTTGTTTCTATCTAAAAACCGCTATGCACATGCGATGGCACAAAGAAGGTGTCCGTGAGAGCGATGAGGTAATCGTGCACCCTTTAGGTGGGGATGCTTGGAAGGATCTCGACACGTTTGATCCAGACTTTGCAGCTGAGCCGAGGAATGTTCGAATCGGCCTCGTGACCGATGGCTTCACACCTTTTGGTCAAATGGCATCATCATACTCATGTTGGCCCGTCTTTATTATTCCATACAACCTTCCACCTTCTCTTTGTATGAAATATGAATTTATATTTCTTTGCTTAGTCATTCATGGCCCGGACTATCCCGAAATAAACTCAATGTCTGTTAAAACCCTTGATTGAAGAGATGAAGGAGCTTTGTAAAGGAGTGAAAGCATACAATGTTTTTAAAAAACAAATATTCAAACATCGAGTTGTGTATTTGTGGTCGGTGGATGACTTCATGGCGTATGCTATTTTTATCGGTTGGAGTACACATGATCGATTGACATGTCCATATTGCGGTTCAGATACAATTTGCTTCTGTCTTGCTCATGGTGGAAAGATCACTTCGATTGTCATTGACGTTGGTTGCCCAGGAAACACCCCTTTAGGAGCGATAAAAAAACTTTATAAAGAACACCATGGTCACTAAATGACCGCCTAAACATCTGAACGCAACAGAAATATATGCTCAGCTGAACAACCTTGTACTAAATGAAAAGGGGGACAAGTACCAAGGATTCGGGCCATGAGGAGGAGGAGGTCGCGGGCATAGATGCTGAGACAGATGATGATACCATCGAGGCTCCTGCCTTTCGACAGAGGGGCACTCGGAAGGACCACTTTGTACTACCTCTGTCAGCGCCTACACAATTGGAACCTCGGGTACTAATCATCCCGGATGGTGATAGGTACTCACATTTGGGCATTTTTGTTCTTACTTATTTGGTTGTTTTACTGTACATTATATATATGACATGACTTCCTTGTTTTTTGTCATGCAACTAATGGGATGACACGTCTTTCGACGACCGAGGTCACCATAGACATGTTAATCAAGTCTTAGGTAACCTCTGTCGTCTACATAATCCAAGAATTATGACTGACTCGAAAGGTGTGGTGGTTTCTTGCACTAGATCCACAAGCTACATATGGAACAACTTAGGGCGCCGTCAAGCACGACTTTTGGGTAAGAGTATTGTTTCAAACTAACATTTTATGTGTTTCATTCTAACTTTATTTTTGATGTGGGACAAAGACGCTATCGTGTGGAACCTGAGGCTCAAGAGCATGCAGACCGAGTATTAGAGAAAAACACGAAGAAGGTGTGCAAGGATGCATTTTCCAATGCTCGTCTACAGGTTGTGAACGCGTACATGAAGCGCCGAGGGTATTCAATCAACAATTTTCGACAATGTTTGGATGTCTACTTGACTGTGGACCAGTACATGGAGGTAAAACTCTAATTTAGCAGCTCATTCAGATGTAATGTAATTTTGTGCTAACGCTTAGATGCAGGTAACTCTTCCATGGATGGAACATCGGTCATAGGCTTACAAGGATTTTGTGTGAGATATGGTCTTTGCCAGAGTGGATTGAGAAGTCAAACAGAAATCGACATAGGCAGCACCATCAGCAGGACAGGGACGATGATGAGTTCGTAGTCAACCATACCTATGGGGCTGATGGACACATTCAGTTGGCGAAGCGAATGGTGAGTTTGT
Source organism: Zea mays (assembly GCF_902167145.1). NCBI lineage: Eukaryota > Viridiplantae > Streptophyta > Magnoliopsida > Poales > Poaceae > Zea > Zea mays. Next base: position 207,762,501 of record NC_050097.1, read on the forward strand.
AGTATTCTGTTTTACTCAGAAATGGAATCGGTTTAAACTCATATATTTGCAGGAGGCTCAAACTGGAGTTGTCCTGAGCCCAATCGATGTTTATAAATTATAGGCGAGGGCATAGAGCGAAAAACAGTAAAATCTCCGATGAGCTATGTAGTCATGCGGTCGTTGAGCGTATGATTAGTTGTTGTTAGGATTAATGTTTTTTGCCATATAGCTATAAATTACATGTGTGCTGAACATTTATATTTTATTGAAGGAGACTTACGAGCAGTAGATGGTTTAGAAGTATGGAGAAGACTATGATTGGTGAGGAGCGCGTACCATCGACGCTGAAGTTGTGCATTCTATTGGAGGAAAGACCCATGTACGGTATTAACTTGTGATTTTTTCAATAATATTGGAACTATGACCGAATAACTTATTTTCTTGTTTTTAAGATATTCTATGTTTATCGGTGTGATCGATTCGACGAAGTTGCGCTCTCGTGGCGGCTCTTCATCGCAGGCGAATTGTGATAGCAGTCGTAGTCAGCGCTCTAGCATGGAGGACGCTTTGAGGGAGTAGCAAGAAAGGTTTCGTGAAGAGCTGAGACAACAACAAATAACATTCCTTCAACAACAATCAGAGTACATGGCTGCTTACAACGCATGGGCGCAACAAGCAATGAACGTGAGTGTCTTATTTATTTTCAACACGGTCGATATTTGTTCTATAACTAATATATTGTATTTGCAACAGTCTTTGTTCCCAAAGGAGGCATAGTAGCAACCATTCGTTTTCCCTCAATTTTCAGTCGTTGATGCCTCAATGGTGATTACATGCTCCGCCATCTCCACCTCAGGTGCTTCAATTTAGTTTAGACTTGTTTGTATTAATCTTTCAAATCTTGACTAAACTTGATTTTGTAAGGATTCCGGGGTTATGGGCCACAACACGCCACCACCGACGATACCATCATCTGGAGGAGCTTATACATGGGAGGGAGCTATTACACGAGAGATTAGTTTGACAAACAATTCATTTGAATAGTGGTCATGTAAACATTGTAGTTATTAATGTCTTCTTTTTCTTTAGAATACAACCCAGTTAAACGACATTGTTAACGAGTTGTTCGCCTGTGGAGGTAGTGGTCACAACTTAAACGACTCCGATATGTGATGATTTGACTCTTGTATTGAATTGTGAGTTTGTGTTATGTTATAATGGACTATGTGATGTATTTGTGAACAATTGTGAACTCTGGTGGTATTTTGGTGAACTGTGATGTATTTGTGAAGAATTGTGATATTTTGTGTTAAATATGTGTAATTTTGGTATTATTGTTTTTGTCATATTATTGTGATTATATTGTTGTTGAAATTGATGTTTTTTTGCATTTCTTTAATTTTTTTCTCTGAAATTGCTTATTTTTGACGGCTGCATGGGGGCCACCGAAAATAATCCTGAGAGAATTTCGGTGGCCCGATCTCGGCCGTCGAAAATAAGTTATTTTCGACGGTCTGTGGGCTAACTGCTGAAAATAAGTTATTCTCAGCGGCCACACTCTGGTCGCCGAAAATTAACTTTTATTTTTGGCTCATTTTTTTGCGGCCAGAAGCCGCCGAAAATAAGCTATTTTCAGCGACAAATGACCTATTTTCGATGGCTTCTTGTGGTCGAAAATGACTGTATCTGCGGTAGTGGTGCCTCGCAAGGTAACAATATTTTATATTGGAATAACATATTTGTTTTCTTTTTTGTTGCGTGGCCACTAGTAGAAACATGAAACTATTATCCGCCACCTGCACATTTAACTGAATTTAAATACTGGCTTTTCTTTATTTTTCATTTTTTTTAATAGTCGGTCTGTCACCTCTAGGTTGGAGCGGTCATGGATAATGAAACTGTACGTACATGCGTTGATGTAATTGTAAACATGTATGGATAATATGATGCTATCAAAATCTAGCACTATTTTACTATGTATGGATCCTATCAAAACAATGAGAAAATGTTGTCAACATTTTGTAATTTAGTGTTTCGGTGTTTATGTATGTCTGTCAGTTTTTAGTGTCTCGGTGTTTCAATAGAGAATGCAATATGTTGAGCACTAATTTGACCAAGCGGACGGTCCAGCCATGTAGGACGAACGGTCCGTGGTCCGGACAATCCACGCGTGCGCAGAATCAGTTATGATTCCGAGTTTCTCGCGGGATTAACTCAGAAATTGACTTGTAACGGGTCCAGACCTCACTTGTATATAGATGTAGGGCTACGACCAATTAACCCCCAACAATCAATTAATCAATCAATATACATCTAGTTCTTTACATTTTGCCCTAGAAGTAGACAGTAACTTAGATTTCTCTCTATGAATCTTCACTTCTCCTGGCTCTACGTTGTTTAGAGACGTCTTGGGTGGCCTACTGATCCTAAGATAAAGCCTAGGATCTCTCCTCCCCGACGGGTTCCTACATGGAGCAAGATCCAGACGTCGACGGCGAACTCCACTGCCCTGAGCACGTGCGGACCGTCCAGCCACCAGGCGCAGACTGTCCGGCTCGTGAGGCAGGAACCCTAGCCTCTGCGCCAGGTCGCAGACCATCCGACCCCTAGTCGCGGACTGTCCGCGTCTCCGCAGAGAGCAACGACGCCGATTCTCATTGCAGTGATTGACGCCCAGATCGACATCAATACAATCTAGCAACATTTTTCTAGTTCGTGTGTATGTCATGACACATTCAAACTTAAACAGTAGCATGCGTTTTCTTACAAAAGAACGGTTGGCCAATAGCTCAGGCGAACTAAGCAACACATGATGCAGTTGTCAGAACAAAGAGAGAAAGGTGACAAATATTTTAGTACATGACTATGATTGTCGTAGCTGCAATCCATAAAAAAAAATACAGTAGAAACTGTAGCCGCAGCCGGATTAAAGCCGTAACAATCCACAACGAGTGTAATGTTATTATTGTCCATTATAATGAGTAACTAGTGCAGTGGAGTATTTTAGCTAGGAAGTGAGCTTATACTATATTCAGCAGCTTACCCATAACTATATTCAAATTTCACTCTGCAAACAATACAATATACAATGCAGAATAATGCTTTTAGGTAAACTTTGAGTGAACTGTTAGAGATATTTTGAAATAGAGCGAGAAAAAGAAGATTTGGTTAATGCTACTTCTATTAGTTTGGATAATTAGAAAAGTCTAAAAAAAGAACCCTTTATTTTGAAAAACAAAGGGCGATGAATCAGGTCCGACAATGAGTTTTTCAAACAAGTTGTACAAGGAGCTCTAGGAACTCTAAATAGTTATTTGAATACCGAGTTATATTTCCGTATGATTCATGTTTAGGGGTGGATATCAAGCCAGCTCGGCTCGACTCGTTATACTAACGAGCTAAAATCTGGCTCGGCTCGTTAGGCTCGCGAGCCACAACTAAATACAAGGATCTACGTACATAAATATATATATATATAACCGAAAAATTACATTTTAAATGTTTAACACTACAAACCCAAAACCTTTATAATATTATTATTGTATCACTATACTAGCTTCTAACTTTTGATATTAAATTAAATAACCAAATATGTATTAACTTATATATTTACAAACCCTTGTTATAATAAGATAACAATAAACATCATTATAAAGCAATTCATCATCCATTCCACAAACATGTTAGCCATGCAATAATGCAAATATTTAAGCACATGTCACATCCACACATGTCCATATCACAGATCATAACTATGAGAAAACAAGACTGTAAGAGATGAGAGGACACCAACGATTAGACAAACTTGTGTTGTGGTTTGGCCCGTTTGGCTCGCGAGCTAGCTCACGAGCTAACCCGAGCTGGCTCATTAGAGAATCGAGCTAGAATGCTAGTTTGGCTCGCTACAAAATTAAAACGAGCCGAGTCGAGCCGAGCTACTAACGAGCCGAGTCGAGCGAGTTATTGAGCCACGAGTATTTCGTCCAGCCCTATTCATGCTAATACTGGCATTCCCGAGCCATAGAATGGAAGAGATAATTTAATTTATTAAGTTTGGACTTTGGTGTGACAATTGTGCGAGCGCATTGGCGAGCGGCGGCAAAGAAGAGAGACTAAAAAAAGCAATAAGAGTATCTCCAATAGCTTACCATTTTTATATCTATATTTAAATTTTACTTTATAAATAGTTTAGTCTACGATATAGAATGTTTTTAGTTAAAATTTGGATAGACTTGTTGCAGATGGACTGGTCTAAGACCGTTTACAGCAGTATATTCAAAGTTTACCTAAAAACATATTTTTACACTATTATGTATTGTATACTATTAGTAGAGTGTGGAATTTGAATATGAGTAAGGTGTCTAAACTCAAAGAAGGGCGCAAATCACTGAAGAATTCACGAGCTTCCCAAGCAAATGATCCGTCCGCTCCACCAATCCCGTCTCCCCCGACCACGGCCGCGCCTGGAGCGGCGGGCCGCGCGCGGCCACCCTCGCCGTCTCCACGCCACCGCGGCGAGCGCGGCGCCCACTCGCCCACCGGGCGCACCCTCCCCCACGTGTCCCCCCTGCCGCCTGAGGGCCCCGCCTGTCACCCACCGTCCCCGGGGTGGGCAGCCGAAAGCGACGCGTGAAGCGCTCTGCCCTGCCTGCTGCCCTCAGCGCTCGCCTCTCGTCACGCGCCCCCTTCACAACCCCCGATGCGATGGGTGCCCCTGCCCCTCGATAGTCGCGCCGCTCTCCTGCCCGTTCGGCCGTTCCCCATTTGCCTCGTCGCCCACCGCCCCATTAGCGCCGCCCTCCCCTATCCGACCCAACGCCGCCGCCGCCGCCGCATAGACCTCGCCGGCGCCTCTGCGCCGCCCCGTGGCCTCCAGAGGTGCTATTCGCGCGCGATCCGCCGCTGCGTCCGTCGCTCTGGCATCGATTCGGCGGCGCTGGGAGGTGAGATGGATCTCTACCGCTCGAATTGGCGCCGCTTTTGGGCCGTTTACGGGGGTTTTGTGGGGAATTTGCTTGTGAAATGGTTTGCCGGCCATGGAGTTTGGGGGGGGGGGGGGGTAGGTTCGGATTTGGGCGTGGGTGGTGGCTGTGCCGTATGAGATGTGAAGCTAGTTACAGGCGGCGAGCTGCTTTTGCAAGCTCTGATGCTTCTGCCGCAGAGTTGACAAGGTCCGAATGGGAGTCTGTCTGTCTTTGCAGCTCTGTTTCTTCTGCACTTGGGTAAAAACGCTGTGAACCCCAAAATTAGGAAGATTCAGTTCAGACGTGAGGATTAGGGGTGGGTGTCCGGTCTGAAATAGCAGTGGACCTTTGATGCCTCTGTTTGTCTTGGTCTGGTTCCAGTGATAGCTGTATCTTGTGCTAGGTTATGGTTATAGCAGTTCATCATATGAGCTTTTGGGGACCAGCAAGATATGGAAAATTCCTGGTAATTACTTAAGTATCATTTCACTGAATGAGTAATGCTAGCTAGTTGTGCAAAGCTGATTAGTAAGGCAAGATTATTAAAACGATAAAACATTGAAACGATCATAGGTGAAATTTTGACTTTTAAACGTTTAATTGTTTAAACGTAGTTTTAAGCAACACAGGAAAAATACCAATATATCATAATTTCAGACAACAACATGAAGTTAAATACCAAAACAACAAGGTTAGTGGCTTACCAAAACTTCACCCATGAGCCAGATTGGACCCCAAAAGTAACTAATAGACTGGGCAGCTAATGGTCTAAAACACATGAAACACTGCGTTTTACAGTTTAGAACGCCAAAACGCTAAAACACGGTTTCAACTTCTAATTAGAGTTTTGAACGTAGTTTAAACATTGTTGAAACATAGTTTTAATAACACTGTAGTAAGGGTTTATAGTGATCTTTCTTATTTGGTTTTGACTATTTATTGTGTTATGGCTTTGTATGCAAAGCTCCAATTTGGGTATTAATGTGATTATATTAACAAATTTATAAGCAACAACCAACAAATTCTGGCCAATCTTGTTTCTGTCATTTAGCTTTCACACAGGTTTATTTCCTATGCGATGGAAATTTCTTCATTTAGACTTACTGTGTAGATTCTAGTTTATTATGTTTGCATTTGCTCTTCCACAACAATATTATCCAAAGAGAAAAGGAAACTTTCGATTGAACCAACAACCAAAGTAAGATAAATATTTGTTGCAATATGCACCTTTCTTTGTTTGGGACCTTGAGCAGAACTGTTCATTGACATCTTAGTATATGTTATGCCTCAAAATGCCTACTGCTCTAATGCATCAGCACTCGTAGTGTTCTTATACTTGATTAAACTACACTTGATCTCATTTTAGATCTGACTCTGGTCCTGTGATCGCATATGTATTAGATCACAGTAGACAACAGTTAGTTTATATCTATTACACGTTGTCTCTTTTGAGTTGGGCTACTAATGAAAAAACATGTTCCTCATTTTGATTGCAGTATGTCTCTGGTGCAAGTGTGCTGAAGATGAAGGAGAGGAGCTCTTTATGTGAAAGTGCAGCCGATGGAAACTGGGGTTTGAAATATAAAAGGAAAAGAAGCAAGTTAACCGTTAGCCCATCTAATGAGAATGAGGCTACCTCACCAACATCTGACTCTCCAATGAGCCATGGTTCCACCAAAAAGAAGTTGAAGCATGACACTAACATTTCTCCATCAGCCAAGAAGATAAGAGGACACGATGGGGTGAATTGCTTACCAAATTACTTTTCATAGTTACCTTAGTTTTGCTTGTAGATATTATTTGTGATCTTTTTGATAAGATTATATACTGTTGTACCTTTATGCGCCGCGCAACTATAATACGAGCAGAAGGCTTAAACAACGATTTAATACTATAGCCATTGTAGAAAAGACATTTTTTCACGGAGTACACATAGTATTATTTTTGTTAAACACCTGGGCTTCAGTCAGGTCTTCAAGAGTATTTTTTATGCAAGTAAGCAAGCCAAGTGAAGGGGAGCTTACATGTTTTATTATGTGAACTCTCTCACAGCCGAAATAGTCTATTAGGCTCATTCCCATAATCCCGTGTATATATGGGAGATATGACTAAGCTTTGAGTAAATATGGTGCTATTTGTTTCAATATACTGTACATGACTGCAACTATACTGAACTGACACATTTGAGTGAATTATGATAAATGGTTGTGAGAAACTTCTTAGCAACTGCAACTTGAAAAGATGTTTATGAATAACTGTTGAGCAATAGGTCTTTCTCCAGTTATCAACACGAGAACTACGAAAAATTGAGGTTTATACACTACGTCACTACCTTATGAATTGCTTTGTATGTGACCTCTGTTGTGGTTTCCAGATTTGCTTATACACTTTACTTTTGTTCTTTCAGTATTTTTTTGAGTGTGTAGAATGTGATCTTGGTGGCAATTTGCTATGTTGTGATAGCTGTCCTCGTGTTTACCACTTGGAATGCCTCAATCCTCCTCTTAAGGTTTGTATTGTGCCCTCACGTTTGGTTCAGAAGTTACAAACTTTCATTACAACGACGGATTTTTAATCCTTGACTTCTTTCCCCAATCTAGCGTCTACCCCCTGGGAAGTGGCAATGTCCAAGATGCCGTCCGAAAAAAGGTAGCTTGAAGATGTTAGGTAATGCAGAGGTTGGCACTTCTAAACATGAAAAAAGTACAAGGACATATGCAGGTACGACATCAGGTAGTCCACCTTCGCATACAAAAGTCTCCTTTAAGACCAGGAACTCCACACAAGACAAAACTGGATCAAAAGAACAAGGAAAACAGTCATCTGGTGGCACAATGATGGGTGGTGACCCGAATAATGAAGTTGAGAAAAAGAACACATTGATATTACATTTGAAGAAGCACTCAATGAAGGAATTATCAGAGAATGCTAAACCTTTGAAGTCAAAATTTGTTGGAGAGCCTTCAGAAGAGAAAATTGTTAAACATGGAAGTGTCTTGAAACTCAAGAAACATTCAGACCGTATGGACTTGTCTCCAAATAAATCTAAAAGCAGGGGGCAAAATAGTCAGAGAGAGAGTAAAAGGCCTGGCACAAAAAAGCTTAAATATTCAATGTCTGATGATGACAGTGTTTCCTCATCAGAACCATCGACATCTCTTGATAACAATGAACCACCACCAAAAAGAAAACCCTCAGATGGAAAAGCACCTTCATCCAGTACCAAGAAAGGGAAAAAGAAAGTGAAGTTCATTGAGAAAAGGCACTCTGAGGTATTGAAGCTAACACTTTGCCATGTTCAAATATTCATGGAGTAAATAAAATTTCCATGTTTTTTGCTAAAAAATGCTCCATATTTATTTTGTTTCTTACTGGTGATTTGATGGACAAATTAGTATGTCAGTTGTTCACGTTGATCTGCCACCATTTACTGTACTGCTATGTTTTTCATTTTCTGCATGTTGTTTTTTCTTTTCATTGAAATTGATAATTTCCCTGTTGTGATTACTTAAGCCTCTTTTTTGTAGTCAGTTACAACTCTATAAATAAACATAATTACGTAGGATGCATGCAGATTCTAAATTTTGATCACAAAGTAACATTTTTTCCGTAAATGTACCATATAATGCTTTCTGGTCACCTTTTGTATATCCTGAACATAAAGTTGGTTCGGTCATGGTTTTTCTTTCCTTTAACCTTCTGTCATCATATATTTTAGTCCATGCCACACTTCTTTTGTTCTTGTCTTTGGCTGCTAGTGTGATAGCATGATTAGCCATCTGCTTACCCTGTTTAACTATCGTATGATCTGTTACTAACCTTGGGATTAATAATTGATAATAAGTCCCTAAGGACTATCTGATATATATAGGCTGTAGGCCTAGGCCTAATGGGTCTTAACACCCCTCCTCAAACTCAATGTGGAAAAGGAGGATCTGAAGTGTTGAGTTTGATCAAGTGAAATTGATGTTGTGCTCTTGTTTGTGCTTTGGTGAAGAAATCTGCCAATCGAGATTCTGAGGGTACATATTGAAGATCAATAGTCTTCTGCTGACAATGAGACCGAGTAAATGATGCATCGACACCAATGTGTTTAGTAAGTTCATGCTTCACTGGATCATGAGAAATCTGTATAGCACTCATGTTATCACATAATAGAGGTGTAGGAGTGTCACAAGAAACACCAAGATCAGCCAATAGCCAGCGCAGCCAAATAATTTCAGCAGTGGTAGTAGCAAGAGCCCGAAGTTCAACTTCAGCACTAGAACGAGATATGACCGCTTGCTTCTTGGATTTCCAGGCAATAGGAGAGGATCCAAGAAGAACACAGTAACCTGTAGTAGAACAACGGTCAACAGGGTCACTTGCCCAAGTGGCATTAGAATACGCATGTAGCTGAAGTGGACTATTAGAATCATAGAGTTCAGTAAACATCTGGATTGTGTCCCGCGTAAGTATCGAAGCACACGAAGCAAATGACCATAATGAACTGAGGTTGGTGTGGATACAAATTGGCTCAACATATGAACAACATGAGCAATATCAGGTCTGGTGATGGTGAGATAAACAAGACTACCCACAATATGATGATATCGAGTGGGGTCTGCTAGAGGTGTCCCATCCTGCGGACGAAGTTTTAAATGAATATCCATTGGTGTTGCAACTGTCCGAGTATCAGTAATTCCAGAGCGATCAAGAACTTGTATATACTTGGATTGAGACAGATAAAAACCTTTTGAAGACTGCTGAACTTCAATACCCAAGAAATAGCTAAGTGGACCCAAATCAGACATCTGAAATTTCTTACTAAGATGCTGCTTGACATGAGAAATATGTTCTGAGTTGTCACCTGTAATCAGCATATCATCCACATATAATAAAAGTAAAGTGCGCCCTTTTGGAGAGACATGAACAAACAATGCAGGATCATGTTCACTAGAAGAGAAACTAGCAGCTGTGATGACAAAGATGAATCGCTCAAACCAAGCACGGGGGGCTTGTTTCAGCCCGTACAATGCGCGACGAAGACGACAAACGTGTCCTGAGGGAGTATCATCCCCCGGAGGAGGATGCATATACACTTCTTCACGTAGATCGCCATTGAGAAAAGCATTCTTGACATCCATCTGGGAAATAGTCCAAGAAGATGAGGCTGCAACTGCAATCAAGGTTCGAACAATCGTCATATGTGCAACAGGTGCAAAAGTCTCATCATAATCAAGTCCTTGAGTCTGTTGGAAACCATGAGCCACAAGATGAGCTTTATACCTATCAATGGAACCATCTGATTTTGTCTTAATTTTGAAAACCCATTTGCATGTAATAGGAACAACATGCGAGGGTAAAGGAACGATATCCCATGTACCCGTACGTTCAAGAGCAACCAATTCATCAATCATAGCTAGCTGCCACTCAAGAATCCCAGAAGCTTCCTGATAAGTAGTGGGTTCAACAATTGCCACACCAGCTCGTGGGAAACCATAGCGATCTGGAGGTTCAATGGTACCACGATCACGAAGACGACATCCCTGATTAAAAACATCGTTAGACTCATAATTGTTAGTACAAGAATCAGGTACAGGATCAGTATCAGGACCAGCCGCATGAATAGACCGGGAACGACAAATGTAGGTTTGGATGATAAGTGGTTTGGAAGAGTAAGTAGAGTATGACGTGGAGGTGGAAGGTGGTGTTATGGGAATGAGAACATCAGATGTGGATGTAGAAGGTGATGGTTCAGCGGCAGGAATGGAAGGAAGACACATGAAAGAAGAAGATTCTGTGGGATAATATGAGGAGTGAGTAGACTGGTTGTGAAAGAAGGGTCGATTTTCATTGAAACTCACATCTCTAGAAATTCGAATACGACGAGTAGATGGATCATAACAACGATATCCTTCGTGTTCAGGACTGTATCCAAGGAATACACACTCCACAGATTGAGCAGTCAGTTTAGTCCACTCACGAGGTGGTAACAAGACATAACATATACATCCAAACACACGAAGATGATCATATCGTGAAGTCCCAAAAAGAACTTCACCTGGTGATTTGCCAGAAAGTTTAGATGATGGTTGTCTATCAATGAGATACACGACAGTGGAAACAGCTTCACTCCAAAAGTGTGAAGGAACAGAAGAAGATATCAAAAGAGTACGCACACTCAATAATATGACGGTGTTTGCTTTCAGCAACACCATTTTGGGCATGAGCACCAGGACAAGAAAGTTGAGCTAGAGTACCTGATAGTCGCCTAGAGGGGGGGTGAATAGGGCGAAACTGAAATTTACAAATATAAACACAACTACAAGCCGGGTTAGCGTTAGAAATATAAACGAGTCCGTGAGAGAGGGCGCAAAACAAATCGCGAGCAAATAATGAAGTGTGACACACGGATTTGTTTTACCGAGGTTCGGTTCTCTCAAACCTACTCCCCGTTGAGGAGGCCACAAAGGCCGGGTCTCTTTCAACCCTTCCCTCTCTCAAACGGTCCCTCGGACCGAGTGAGCTTCTCTTCTCAAATCAAAGCCGGGAACAAAACTTCCCCGCAAGGGCCACCACACAATTGGTGCCTCTTGCCTTGATTACAATGGAGTTTTGATCACAAGAACAAGTGAGAAAGAAAAGAAGCAATCCAAGCGCAAGAGCTCAAATGAACACGGCAAATCACTCTCACTAGTCACTAGGGTTTTGTGTGGAATTGGAGAGGATTTGATCTCTTTGAATGTGTCTAGAATTGAATGCCTAGCTCTTGTAAGTGGTTGAGAAGTGGGAAAACTTGGATGCAATGAATGGTGGGGTGGTTGGGGTATTTATAGCCCCAACCACCAAACTTGACCGTTGGCTGGAGGCGTCTGCTCGATGGCGCACCGGACAGTCCGGTGCACACCGGACAGTCCGGTGCCCCTACCACGTCATCACTGCCGTTGGATTCTGACCGTTGGAGCTTCTGACTTGTGGGCCCGCCTGGGTGTCCGGTGCACACCGGACATGTACTGTTTGATGTCCGGTGCACCGGTATGGGCATGTCTGACGTCTGCGCGCGCTGTGCGCGCATTAAATGCATCGCAGGGAGCCGTTGGCGCCGAAAAGAGCCGTTGCTCCGCTGGTACACCGGACAGTCCGGTGCACACCGGACAGTCCGGTGAATTTTAGCGGAGCGGCTGCCGCGCGAACCCGAGGCTGGCGAGTTCTGGAGACCGCGCTTCCTTGGAGCACCGGACATGTCCGGTGCACACCGGACAGTCCGGTGAATTATAGCGCGCCGGCTTCCGAGAATTCCCGAGAGTGAAGAGTTTAAGTCTGAGTCCCCTGGTGCACCGGACAGGAACTGTTCACTGTCCGGTGGCACACCGGACAGTCCGGTGCCCCAGACCAGGGTTGCCTTCGGTTGCCCTTTTTCTCCTTTGTTGAATTCAAAACTTGGTCTTTTTATTGGCTGAGTGTGAACCTTTTATACCTGTATAATCTATACACTTGGGCAAACTAGTTAGTCCAATTATTTGTGTTGGGCAATTCAACCACCAAAATTATTTAGGAACTAGGTGTAAGCCTATTTCCCTTTCAATCTCCCCCTTTTTGGTGATTGATGCCAACACAAACCAAAGCAAACAGAGATGTGCATAATTGAACTAGTTTGCATAATGTAAGTGTAAAGGTTGCTTGGAATTGAGCCAATATAACTACTTACAAGATATGCATGGAATGTTTCTTTCTTATTTAGTATTTTGGACCACGTTTGTACCACATGTTTTGTTTTTGCAAATCCTTTTGTAAATCCATTTCAAAGATCTTTTGCAAATAGTCAAAGGTAAATGAATAGGAGTTTGCAAAGCATTTTCAAGATTTGAAATTTTCTCCCCCTGTTTCAAATGCTTTTCCTTTGACTAAACAAAAACTCCCCCTAAAAGAGATCCACCTCTTAGTGTTCAAGAGGGTTTTGATATACCATTTTTGAAATACTACTTTCTCCCCCTTTTGAACACAATAGGATACCAAATGATAAATACTTTTAGAAAGCACTAAGTTTTTGAATTTGGTGGTGGTGGTGCGGTCCTTTTGCTTTGGGCTCATTTCTCCCCCTTTTTGGCATGAATCGCCAAAAATGGAATCATTAGAGCCCTTTGGTACTATCTTCCCCTTTGGTCATAAGTAAATGAGTTAAGATTATACCAAAGACGAAGTCCTTTTGCTTTGAATTCTCATTTCTCCCCAAAAGAATAGAGAGATGGTTGGAGTGATGGCGAAGAATGAGTTACGGAGTGGAAGCCTTTGTCTTCGCCGAAGACTCCAATTCCCTTTCAATATACCTATGACTTGGTTTGAAATAGACTTGAAAACACATTAGTCATAGCATATAAAAGAGATATGATCAAAGGTATTTAAATGAGCTATGTGTGCAAGCTAGCAAAAGAAATTTCTAGAATCAAGAATATTGAGCTCATGCCTAAGTCTGGTAAAAGATTGTTCATCAAGAGGCTTGGTAAAGATATCGGCTAATTGATCTTTAGTGTTAATGTAAGAAATCTCGATATCTCCCTTTTGTTGGTGATCCCTGAGAAAATGATACCGGATGGCTATGTGCTTAGTGCGGCTATGCTCGACGGGGTTGTCGGCCATTTTGATTGCACTCTCATTATCACATAGTAAAGGAACTTTGGTTAATTTGTAACCGTAGTCCCGCAGGGTTTGCCTCATCCAAAGCAATTGCGCGCAACAATGGCCTGCGGCAATGTACTCGGCTTCGGCGGTGGAAAGAGCGACCGAATTTTGCTTCTTTGAAGCCCAAGACACCAAGGATCTTCCCAAGAACTGGCAAGTCCCCGATGTGCTCTTCCTATTAATCTTACACCCTGCCCAGTCGGCATCCGAATAACCAATCAAATCAAAAGTGGATCCCCGAGGGTACCAAAGCCCAAACTTAGGAGTATAAGCTAAATATCTCAAGATTCGTTTTACGGCCGTAAGGTGGGATTCCGTAGGGTCGGATTGGAATCTTGCACACATGCAAACGGAAAGCATAATGTCCGGTCGAGATGCACATAAATAAAGCAATGAACCAATCATCGACCGGTATACCTTTTGATCGACGGATTTACCTCCCGTGTCGAGGTCGAGATGCCCATTGGTTCCCATGGGTGTCTTGATGGGCTTGGCATCCTTCATTCCAAACTTGGTTAGAATGTCTTGAGTGTACTTCGTTTGGCTAATGAAGGTGCCCTCTTGGAGTTGCTTGACTTGGAATCCTAGAAAATACTTCAACTCCCCCATCATCGACATCTCGAATTTCTGTGTCATGATCCTACTAAACTCTTCACATGTAGACTCGTTAGTAGACCCAAATATAATATCATCAACATAGATTTGGCATACAAACAAGTCATTTTCAAGAGTTTTAGTAAAGAGTGTAGGATCGGCCTTGCCGACTTTGAAGCCATTAGCAATAAGGAAATCTCTAAGGCATTCATACCATGCTCTTGGGGCTTGCTTGAGCCCATAAAGCGCCTTAGAGAGCCTATAGACATGGTTAGGGTACTCACTGTCTTCAAAGCCGGGACGTTGCTCAACATAGACCTCTTCCTTGATTGGTCCGTTGAGGAAGGCACTTTTCACGTCCATTTGATAGAGCTTAAAGCCATGGTAAGTAGCATAGGCCAATAATATGCGAATTGACTCAAGCCTAGCTACGGGTGCATAAGTTTCACCGAAATCCAAACCTTCGACTTGTGAATACCCTTTGGCCACGAGTCGAGCTTTGTTCCTTGTCACCACACCATGCTCATCTTGCTTGTTGCGGAAGACCCATTTGGTTCCTACAACATTTTGGTTAGGACGTGGAACTAAATGCCAAACCTCGTTCCTCGTGAAATTGTTGAGCTCCTCTTGCATCGCCACCACCCAATCCGAATCTTGAAGTGCTTCCTCTATCCTGTGTGGCTCAATAGAGGAAACAAAAGAGTAATGTTCACAAAAATGTGCAACACGAGATCGAGTGGTTACCCCCTTATGAATGTCGCCGAGGATGGTGTCGACGGGGTGATCTCTTTGTATTGCTTGGTGGACTCTTGGGTGTGGCGGCCTCGGTTCTTCCTCATCCTCCTTTTCTTGATCAATTGCATCTCCCCCTTGATCATTGCCATCATCTTGAGGTGGCTCATCTTCTTGATTTTGCCCTTCATCAATTTGAGCTTCATCCTCATTTTGAGTTGGTGGAGATGCTTGCATGGAGGAGGATGGTTGATCTTGTGCACTTTGAGGGTCTTCGGATTCCTTAGGACACACATCCCCAATGGACATGTTCCTTAGCGCGATGCATGGAGCCTCTTCATTACCTATCTCATCAAGATCAACTTGCTCTACTTGAGAGCCGTTAGTTTCATCAAACACAACGTCACATGAGACTTCAACTAGTCCAGTGGACTTGTTAAAGACCCTATATGCCCTTGTGTTTGAGTCATAACCAAGTAAAAAGCCTTCTACAGTTTTAGGAGCAAATTTAGATTTTCTACCTCTTTTAACAAGAATAAAGCATTTGCTACCAAAAACTCTAAAATATGAAATGTTGGGCTTTTTACCGGTTAGGAGTTCATATGATGTCTTCTTGAGGATTCGGTGAAGATATAACCGGTTGATGGCGTAGCAGGCGGTGTTGACTGCTTCGGCCCAAAACCGGTCCGGAGTCTTGTACTCATCAAGCATGGTCCTTGCCATGTCCAATAGAGTTCTATTCTTCCTCTCCACTACACCATTTTGTTGTGGCGTGTAGGGAGAAGAGAACTCATGCTTGATGCCCTCCTCCTCAAGGAAGCCTTCAATTTGAGAATTCTTGAACTCCGTCCCGTTATCGCTTCTAATTTTCTTGATCCTTAAGCCGAACTCATTTTGAGCCCGTCTCAAGAATCCCTTTAAGGTCTCTTGGGTTTGAGATTTTTCCTGCAAAAAGAATACCCAAGTGAAGCGAGAATAATCATCCACTATTACAAGACAATACTTACTCCCGCCGATGCTTATGTAAGCAATCGGGCCGAATAGATCCATGTGGAGTAGCTCAAGCGGCCTGTCGGTCGTCATGATGTTCTTGTGTGGATGATGGACTCCAACTTGCTTCCCTGCCTGGCATGCGCTACAAATCCTGTCTTTCTCAAAATGAACATTTGTTAATCCTAAAATGTGCTCTCCCTTTAGAAGCTTATGAAGGTTCTTCATCCCAACATGGGCTAGTCGGCGGTGCCAGAGCCAACCCATGTTAGTCTTAGCAATTAAGCATGTGTCAAGTTCAGCTTTATCAAAATCTACTAAGTATAGCTGACCCTCTAACACACCCTTAAATGCTATTGAATCATCACTTCTTCTAAAGACAGTGACACCTACATCAGTAAAAAGACAGTTGTAGCCCATTTGACATAATTGGGAAACAGAAAGCAAGTTGTAATCTAGAGAATCAACAAGAAAAACATTGGAAATAGAATGGTCAGGAGATATAGCAATTTTACCAAGTCCTTTGACCAAACCTTGATTTCCATCCCCGAATGTGATAGCTCGTTGGGGATCTTGGTTTTTCTCATATGAGGAGAACATCCTTTTCTCCCCTGTCATGTGGTTTGTGCACCCGCTGTCGAGTATCCAACTTGAGCCCCCGGATGCATAAACCTACAAAACAATTTTAGTTCTTGACTTTAGGTACCCAAACTGTTTTGGGTCCTTTGGCATTAGAAACAAGAACTTTGGGTACCCAAACACAGGTCTTGGAGCCCTTGTGTTTGCCCCCAACAAACTTGGCAACGACCTTGCCGGATTTGTTAGTCAAAACATATGATGCATCAAAAGTTTTAAATGAAATAGCATGATCATTTGATGCAATAGGAGTTTTCTTTCTAGGCCACTTGGCACGAGTTGGTTGCCTAGAGCTAGATGTCTCACCCTTATACATAAAAGCATGATTAGGGCCAGAGTGAGACTTCCTAGAATGAATTTTCCTAATTTTGCTCTTGGGATAACCGGTAGGGTACAAAATGTAGCCCTCGTTATCCTGAGGCATGGGAGCCTTGCCCTTAACAAAGTTAGACAAGTTCTTAGAAGGGGCACTAATTTTGACATTGTCTCCCCTTTGGAAGCCAATGCCATCCTTAATGTCAGGGCGTCTCCCATTATAAAGCATGCTACGAGCAAATTTAAATTTCTCATTTTCTAAGTTGTGCTCGGCAATTTTAGCATCTAGTTTTGCTATATGATCATTTTGTTGTTTAATTAAAGCCATATGATCATGAATAGCATGAATATCAACATCTCTACATCTAGTACAAATAGATACATGCTCAACAATAGATGTAGAGGGTTTGCAAGAATTAAGCTCAACAATCTTAGCATGAAGAATATCATTTTTATCGCTAAGATCGGAAATTGTAACTTTGCAAATATCAAAATCTTTAGCCTTAGCAATTAAATCTTCATTCTCTAATCTAAGGCTAGCAAGAGATACATTCAATTCATCAATCTTAGCAAGCAAGTTAACATTATCATCTCTAAGATTGGGAATTGAAATATTACAAACATGTGAATCAACCTTAGCATTTAAAATAGCATTTTCATTTCTAAGGTTGTCAATCATCTCACGACAAGTGCTTAGCTCACTAGATAGTTTTTGACATTTTTCTACTTCTAGAGCATAAGCATTTTTAACCTTAACATGTTTCTTGTTTTCTTTAATTAGACAATCCTCTTGGGCATCCAAAAGGTCATCCTTTTCATGAATAGCACTAACTAATTCATTTAATTTTTCTTTTTGAGCTATGTTAAGGTTGGCAAAAAGGGAACGCAAATTATCCTACTCATCACTAGCATTATCATCACTAGAAGATTCATATTTAGTGGAGGAGTTGGATTTAACCTTCTTCTTTTTGCCGTCCTTTGCCATGAGGCACTTGTGGCCGACGTTGGGGAAGAGGAGTCCCTTGGTGACGGCGATGTTGGCGGCGTCCTCGTCGTCGGAGGAGTCGCTTGAGCTTTCGTCGGAATCCCATTCCCGACAAACATGGGCATCGCCGCCCTTCTTCTTGTAGTACCTTTTCTTCTCCTTTCTTCTCCCCTTCTTGTCGTCGCCTCGGTCACTGTCACTAGATATAGGACATTTAGCAATAAAATGACCGGGCTTACCACACTTGTAGCAAACCTTCTTGGAGCGGGACTTGTAGTCCTTCCCCCTCCTTTGCTTGAGGATTTGGCGGAAGCTCTTGATGACGAGCGCCATTTCCTCATTGTCGAGCTTGGAGGCGTCTATTGGTTGTCTACTTGGTGTAGACTCCTCCTTCTTCTCCTCCGTTGCCTTGAATGCAACGGGTTGGGCTTCGGATGGGTCGCCAAGCTCGTTGATTTTCCTCGAGCCTTCTATCATGCACTCAAAACTTACAAAATGCCCGATAACTTCCTCGGGGGTCATTTTAGTATATCTAGGATTACCACGAATCAATTGAACTTGAGTGGGATTAAGAAAAATGAGAGATCTTAAAATAACATTTACCACTTCGTGGTCATCCCACTTCTTGCTCCCGAGGTTGCGCACTTGGTTCACCAACGTCTTGAGCCGGTTGTACATGTGTTGTGGCTCCTCCCCTTTGCGAAGCCGGAACCGACCGAGCTCCCCCTCGATCGTTTCCCGCTTGGTGATCTTGGTGAGCTCATCTCCTTCGTGCGCGGTTTTGAGCACATCCCAAATCTCCTTAGCGCTCTTCAACCCTTGTACTTTGTTATACTCCTCTCTACTTAGAGAGGCGAGGAGTATTGTCGTTGCTTGTGAGTTGAAGTGCTCGATTTGGGCCACCTCATCCTCATCATAGTTCTCATCCCCTACCGACGGTACCTGTGCACCAAACTCAACAACATCCCATATACTTTTGTGGAGCGAGATTAGATGAAATCGCATTAAATCGCTCCACCTAGCGTAATCTTCACCATCAAAAGTTGGTGGTTTGCCTAATGGGACGGAAAGTAAAGGAGTATGTTTGGAAATGCGAGGGTAGCGTAGGGGAATCTTACTATACTTCTTGCGCTCTTGGCGCTTAGAAGTGACGGAGGGCGCGTCGGAGTCGGAGGTTGATGTTGATGAAGTGTCGGTCTCGTAGTAGACCACCTTCCTCATCCTCTTGTGCTTGTCGCCTTTCCGATGCGGCTTGTGGGAAGAAGATTTTTCCTTCTTCTCTTTGTGGTGAGAAGAAGATTTCTTCTCCTTCCCTTTGTTGGAGGAGATCTTCTTCTTCTCCTTCCTTTTGGTGCGGGACTCTTCCGATGAAGTGCTCCCTTGGCTTGTAGTGGGCTTTTCGCCGGTCTCCATCTCCTTCTTGGCGTGATCTCCCGACATCACTTCGAGCGGTTAGGCTCTAATGAAGCACCTGGCTCTGATACCAATTGATAGTCGCCTAGAGGGGGGGGGGGTGAATAGGGCGAAACTGAAATTTACAAATATAAACACAACTACAAGCCGGGTTAGCGTTAGAAATATAAACGAGTCCGTGAGAGAGGGCGCAAAACAAATCGCGAGCAAATAATGAAGTGTGACACACGGATTTGTTTTACCGAGGTTCGGTTCTCTCAAACCTACTCCCCGTTGAGGAGGCCACAAAGGCCGGGTCTCTTTCAACCCTTCCCTCTCTCAAACGGTCCCTCGGACCGAGTGAGCTTCTCTTCTCAAATCAAAGCCGGGAACAAAACTTCCCCGCAAGGGCCACCACACAATTGGTGCCTCTTGCCTTGATTACAATGGAGTTTTGATCACAAGAACAAGTGAGAAAGAAAAGAAGCAATCCAAGCGCAAGAGCTCAAATGAACACGGCAAATCACTCTCACTAGTCACTAGGGTTTTGTGTGGAATTGGAGAGGATTTGATCTCTTTGAATGTGTCTAGAATTGAATGCCTAGCTCTTGTAAGTGGTTGAGAAGTGGGAAAACTTGGATGCAATGAATGGTGGGGTGGTTGGGGTATTTATAGCCCCAACCACCAAACTTGACCGTTGGCTGGAGGCGTCTGCTCGATGGCGCACCGGACAGTCCGGTGCACACCGGACAGTCCGGTGCCCCTACCACGTCATCACTGCCGTTGGATTCTGACCGTTGGAGCTTCTGACTTGTGGGCCCGCCTGGGTGTCCGGTGCACACCGGACATGTACTGTTTGATGTCCGGTGCACCGGTATGGGCATGTCTGACGTCTGCGCGCGCTGTGCGCGCATTAAATGCACCGCAGGGAGCCGTTGGCGCCGAAAAGAGCTGTTGCTCCGCTGGTACACCGGACAGTCCGGTGCACACCGGACAGTCCGGTGAATTTTAGCGGAGCGGCTGCCGCACGAACCCGAGGCTGGCGAGTTCTGGAGACCGCGCTTCCTTGGAGCACCGGACATGTCCGGTGCACACCGGACAGTCCGGTGAATTATAGCGCGCCGGCTTCCGAGAATTCCCGAGAGTGAAGAGTTTAAGTCTGAGTCCCCTGGTGCACCGGACAGGAACTGTTCACTGTCCGGTGGCACACCGGACAGTCCGGTGCCCCAGACCAGGGTTGCCTTCGGTTGCCCTTTTTCTCCTTTGTTGAATTCAAAACTTGGTCTTTTTATTGGCTGAGTGTGAACCTTTTATACCTGTATAATCTATACACTTGGGCAAACTAGTTAGTCTAATTATTTGTGTTGGGCAATTCAACCACCAAAATTATTTAGGAACTAGGTGTAAGCCTATTTCCCTTTCAGTACCCTCTATGGTCAATATCTGGCGATAGTTATTAGATAAAAATTCACCACCAGAATCGGAACGAAAAATTTTAATAGTAGAAGAAAACTGGGTGTGAACCATGCGAGTGAAGGATTTATAAATAGAAGGCAATTCGGAGCGACGTTTCATGAAGTAAATCCAAGTATAACGAGAATGATCATCAATAAAAATGACATAATATTCATGACCACCTTTAGAAACAAACGGAGCTGAACCCCAAACATCAGAGTGAATTAGATCAAAAGGTTTAGCAGAATGAGAATTACTAGTAAAATATGAGAGTTGTATTTGTTTTCCAAGATGACAACCTTTACAATGAAAACTAGACTCAACATGTGTAGGACCTAAACATCCTGACTTTATTAGAGTAGACAGACTAGATCCACATAAATGACCAAGACGATGATGCCACTGGGCGAATGACGTCGTGGGGCCCGAAGCAGCAAGCACATGAGGTGTAGTAGTATGGTTTGAAGGAAGATGCAAAGTATCCAAGATGTAGAGGCGAGGCGAAGTTTTACGGCGACGGCCAGTCCCAATCACATCCCCTGTTTTGCGATCCTGTACAAAACAAGATGAGTCATCAAATCCAACAAAACAATTGTGATCGGTAATTTGACCAACTGATAGTAGATCCATGGATAACTCAGGTACAAAAAATATATTTGGGACAATAAAATTTGGATCAGAAAGAGATCCCTGGTGGGTGACATGACATAATGTACCATCAGCAGTTTGAACAGAAGTACCCTTGGTGACAGGTGTAGTAGTCGCCAGCCGTGACTGATCAGATGTCACATGAAATGAAGTTCCAGAACCAAGAACCCAAGATGATGACAAAGCACCAGCAAATGAAGTAGCAGCCACTGCATCTGAGCCTCTAGGAGATGGTCCTGTACCACGACCACGAGTAGCACGACGAACATGAAAATCAGCCAGCTTCTCTGGAAACTTAGCGAAGCAGTTCTCAGATCGATGAGTGGTCTTTTTGCAATGTTCACAAGGCGGAAAAGAGGTGTTTCTGGACTTCTGAGCAGCAGCCAACACACTGTGAGAACTCACACCAGTAATAGAAGACATGGACTTAAGACGAGTCTCTTCAGCAAGTAATTCAGATAACGCCTGAGCCATGGTGAGAGTATCAGAACTGTGAAGCAGCCTTGCACGTAAAGAATCAAATTCAGATCGAACTCCCATAACAAATTTGTATGTGAAAAACTTCTCAATGAACTTGTGGGCTGGGCAAGGCACAGTTGTACAAGCAGGCACCATGGAAGTCAAAGCATTCATAAGACGATCAAAGGCTGAATGGTATTCATCAATGGACATATCATGTTGCTCAATGACATGAGTCTATTGCATAAGGGTATGTAAAAGAGCACCGCTGCCCTGAACAAACCGGTCCTTCAGATGTGACCAGATAGCCTTAGCAGTGGTGAATTTAGAGAGACTCATAATCATAGTTGGTTTAGTGCTATTGACCATAGCAGCCATTACCTTGCCATCATTGATCTGCCAAGTCTTGATTGCAGCAGCATTGCTTCTATCGGCTGCTAGGACTGGTGAATCTTCAATCAAATGAAATAGTAAACCATGACCTTTTAATGCAGTCTGAACACAGAAAGCCCATTCTGGATAATTTTGACCATTAAGCACAAAATTGACAACAATAGCATTGGTCGACATATTGAAGAGCAAGAGAACAGTCAGAGAATACCAAAATTTCTGGCAGGTAGCCTGAACAAAACTGACTCCCAGCAGATCAGCACAAGTGGCAGGCGAATTCTGGACTGATCGGAGATGACCACGTCGCCGAAACAGATCTGGGCGAGGTGACCGCGTTGGTGCAGAGGACAGCAGGCAGACGGCGGACGGATCTGCATAGGGGACGGCAGACAGATCTGCGCAGGGCGCAGGGACAGCAGGCCGACGTCCCTGTTCGTTGGAGAAGTAGCGGGCGCAGGGGACGACGGAACCGCGGCGTGGCCACGAAGAGCAGCGCGGAGGCGAGCGCGCGGCACCGGTGGCCCGTAGGCAAGGACGTCCGCAGGTGAGCGCGGCGCCCGTCGGAGAGAGAGGCGAGGACGACCGCAGGCGAGCGCGCGACGCCTCGCGCCGAAGCAAAGGAGCGCCTCGCGTGCATCAAAGCAGAGCGGCCTCGGCGGCGGCCGGGAGCGCAGGGGCGGCCGGATCCACGACGGCGGCCGGGAAGAAACGTGACGGCGGCGGAAGAACAGACCTGCGGCCGCGACGGCGACCAGGAGCCGCGACGGCAGTGGAAAAAAAAAAATTCGCGGCGCAGGGACAACCGGATCCGCGACAGCGGCCGGGAGGGTGAGGGCCGGAGGAAGGGCTGCGACGGCGCTCGGAGGAAGACCGCGACGACGGCTAGGAAGGAGCGACGACGGCTGCTAGGAGATTTGAGAAACCCTAGTCGTAACTTGCTTTGATACCATGTTATTAACCTTGGGATTAATAATTGATAATAAGTCCCTAAGGACTATCTGATATATATAGGCTGTAGGCCTGGGCCTAATGGGCCTTAACATGATCATCTGTTAACAATTACAATTCGTTCAAGTTTTGTCACAAGATGAATACCTGATCCGATACTGCTCCCTTATCGATTGTCCTAGGACAGTAATTTTGCAACGCAACTATGCCAGAGTGATGCTCATGTACCTGCAAACATGTTGCAGGAACAGTGTGTGGTAGGAGACAAAACAACGACTTCCCAGGAGGATCAGCAGGTTGGTTGTGTCAGTTATCAATTACTGCTTGTGCATTGTGCAATTTACATTACTTATGTATATACATTGCATCTTCATACAAGCATCCTTAGTCTTTTCTCTGTTTTGTCCTATCATTTGTGTTATTCTTATCTGATTATCATTATATGGTGGCCTTTGCTTAGGTCGATCGCATTCTAGGCTGTCGGCTTCAAACAAACAAAATCAACCCACTGTCCCATGCTTCATTCAAGCAGTTTGAATCAGCTAATCTCCAGGTGGAAGATATGGCTCTTCCGCTTGCTTCCGCTGGCATTCCTAATAAATCTCATGATGGAACTGAGTCTTCTAGAAATGGTACAGTCGAGGATATATGTGCTGATGAATCAGCCAATCATAGTGGTCACAGTTTGGAAATGCAGAAGGATAGGAACAGTAAATCCCATGAAAACGAGTCATGTAAACGAGAACAAGGCAATAATATATTGTCAATATGTTTTGTTGATGAGACCAGTATAATGAAAGATGATCAAGTAGGCAGAGAGAATGTTGCAGCTTCCAAAAAGGGTGAAGATGCGACATATGATTTACCTGCAGAAAAGGATGATACCAAACTACCAGTCACTAGAGCTGATGCAATGACCAGGACCAATCAAGAGCATACAGATGAGAGCAAACAGCATGGGAAAATAAAGCAAATAACAGATAAAGACTACAATGATGCTGGATATGAGTTCTTGATCAAGTGGGTTGGAAAATCAAATATCCACAACACCTGGGTTTCTGAATCCGAGGTAAAAATATTAGCAAAAAGGAAACTAGAAAACTACAAAACGAAGTATGGAACGAGTTTGATAAACATTTGCAAGGAACAGTGGTGCCAGCCACAACGAGTTATTGCTCTTCGAGCATCTGTAGATGAAGTGGAAGAGGCTTTAATCAAATGGTGTGGTCTTTCTTATGATGAATGCACTTGGGAAAGATTAGATGAACCTACACTGATGAAATATAGCCACTTGGTCACTCAGTTCAAGAATTTTGAGTGCCAGGCTTTGGATAAAGATGTGGTAAAAGATTATGCAAACACAAGGAACCGACATGAGCTTAATGTGTTAGCTGATCAGCCAAAAGAACTTAAGGGCGGCATGCTCTTCCCTCATCAACTAGAAGCATTGAACTGGCTACGTAAATGCTGGCACAAGTCCAAAAATGTTATCCTTGCTGATGAGATGGGTCTTGGAAAGACAGTGTCAGCTTGTGCTTTTCTATCATCCTTATGTTGTGAATTTAAAATTAATTTGCCATGTCTTGTCTTGGTTCCTCTTTCTACAATGCCCAATTGGATGGCTGAATTTGCATCTTGGGCTCCTCATTTAAATGTTGTGGAATATCATGGTTCTGCAAGGTCAAGATCTATCATTCGCCAGTATGAGTGGCATGCGGGCGATTCAAGCCAGATTGGCAAAACAAAGAGATCGTACAAGTTAAATGTTTTGCTTACCACTTACGAAATGGTGCTTGTTGATGCTGCATATCTTCGTTCTGTCTCATGGGAAGTTCTTGTAGTTGATGAGGGACATCGCCTTAAGAATTCTAGCAGCAAACTCTTTAGTTTACTTAATTCGTTATCATTTCAGCACAGAGTTTTGTTGACTGGAACTCCTTTACAGAACAACATTGGTGAAATGTACAACTTATTGAACTTCTTACAGCCTACTTCTTTCCCTTCTCTGTCATCATTTGAGGAGAAATTTAATGACCTTACAACAGCAGAAAAAGTAGAGGAGCTGAAGAAACTTGTAGCTCCTCACATGCTTCGGAGGTTGAAAAAAGATGCAATGCAAAACATCCCTCCAAAGACAGAGCGAATGGTACCTGTTGAACTGACATCAATCCAGGCTGAATACTACCGTGCTATGCTTACAAAGAACTATCAAGTACTGCGCAACATTGGAAAAGGTGGCGCTCACCAGTCTTTATTGAACATAGTAATGCAGCTTCGGAAAGTCTGCAACCATCCTTATCTTATTCATGGAACTGAACCTGAATCTGGTTCACCTGAATTTTTGCATGAGATGCGCATAAAGGCCTCAGCGAAGCTAACTTTGTTGCACTCTATGCTAAAAATATTACACAAGGAAGGCCACCGTGTCCTTATATTCTCTCAGATGACAAAACTTCTTGACATCCTTGAAGATTATCTGACTTTAGAATTTGGCCCTAAAACATTTGAAAGAGTTGATGGCTCAGTATCTGTGGCAGAGCGCCAGGCGGCGATTGCTCGCTTTAATCAGGATAAGACACGTTTTGTTTTCTTGCTGTCTACACGATCATGTGGACTTGGTATTAATTTGGCAACTGCAGATACTGTTATCATATATGATTCAGATTTCAACCCACATGCTGATATACAGGCGATGAACAGGGCACACAGAATTGGACAATCGAATAGACTCCTGGTTTACAGGCTTGTGGTACGTGCTAGTGTTGAAGAGCGTATCTTGCAATTAGCCAAGAAGAAACTGATGCTTGATCAACTTTTCGTTAACAAATCAGAATCACAGAAAGAAGTGGAAGATATCATTCGCTGGGGTACAGAAGAACTCTTTGGGAGTAGTGACAGTGTGGATGGTAAAGATAGCAATGAAGCCTCAGGTTCTGTTGCTGATGTTGAATTTAAGCATAGAAGAAAAACCGGTGGCCTAGGTGATGTTTATGAGGACAAATGTATTGGTGGTTCTACCAAACTTGTTTGGGATGAAAATGCTATTTTGAAGCTGCTTGATAGATCAAACCTTCCATCATCAGTGGCCGAAAGCACTGATGGGGATCTGGACAATGATATGCTTGGTACTGTGAAGGTATTTTGATCTGTATGCCTATTCAAATGATGATTATTTATTATTATTTTTGGTAAATTATGATATCAAGATTTTGTTCTCATCCATGTATCAGAAACCGTTGGTAAAATATATATTCTGTTCAGTATTATGTTACAAAGTCTGTCCACTAAAATTTGGATCTTCAATTTTTTACACGTGAATTAGTACTCCTTCCATCCCAAGTAAGTTGTTTTGGTAGGTACATAACTTTTGCTATGAGCCTAGATGTATGATATGTCTAGATACATAGTTAAAACTATGGATCTAGAAAAACCAAAACGATTTACAATTTGGAACAGAAGGAATACATATTTCAATATTTGCATTTTGTGAACCCCTACGTGTTGCCTAAGTGCTAGGAAACCTATGTTTTCTGGTCGAGCGACCAGCTGGTCGACCTAGGGGTCCGACCAGGCGACTAATCACGATTAATCGACGACTAGGCCGACTAATCGACCTCTGGTCGACCCTGGTCGTCCACTAGTCTTCTTGTCCATCCAGGACATATATATAGTCAGTGTTCTTAAGGCGTCGCCTAGGTGTCCAGGCGCTCGAGCAAAACTGGCCGCCTTGCTCGCCTTACCCGCCTAGGCGCTAAGGCGGTTGTCTGGTGCACTTGCTCGCCTAGGCGCCTTAAGAACACTGTATATAATATATATGATATATATATATATATATATATATATATATATATATATATATATATATATATATATATATATATATAGTATATATGGTATATATAAAGAGTAAACATGACATGAATTCTGCAATGCTGATTTAAGAGAAGATATTTGTTCATCCAACTGAAAACAGTAGCTCCCCAATGACCCTAAAGTAATGCAGGTGTTCAAAACAGCAAAGAAACAGCGTTTAGAAGAACAAGTAATGAACAGAGAATCAGAGATTGAGATTTTCAGATCATGTCAGATAATGAACAGAGGTTTAGAATCAGATAATGAACAGAGGTTTAGAAGAACAAGATGGACAGATAATATCAGGGTTCAGACTCCAGAGTTCAGACCAACCTCTAGACGATGAACTCATGCCACACGCTTGTGAACTGGACCCACTGCACGCTGGTGAAGTGGAGCCGCCGGCGATCAGGTGGCAGTCGCCCGCCGGTTTGCTGTGGAGAGGTGGAACGAGAACGACGAGAAGACAAGAGATTGAGACAGAGGGAATCGAGAAGTTTTGGAAACAAGCCGTCAGGCGTCGGGGAAGGTTTTATTGGGGGCGGTGTAGGACGTTTCACCTCCCTGTAGCCGGGCTGCCCACCCAAAAAAAGCCCATGAAAATTTGAGACGCGCCGGACCCTGGGCGGACATGACCTCCTGATCGAGTGACTAATTGAAGCTAGTCGGCGATCAGGTGTCCTAATCAAGTCGCCTGCCTGATCGACCACCCAAAACCGACCAGCCTGACTAATCGCGGTTTGTCAGATGACTTGAAAACACAGTAGGAAACACCATCCCACCTAGCTGATTTATCATGCCCAGGCACCTGCCTAGTCACCAATTAGATGCTGGGTTGCCACCTGGCTCCTAGTGCATCACCTCTGTTATCCTTTTGTTTTTGTGTATGGCGGTCTAGGTTCTTACTCTATGCTATTCATACTTTATCATTGGAGATCTTTCTAACAGTAATCTCTTACTTCCCTCTGTTAAACAGTCAATAGACTGGAATGATGAGCTGAATGACCACCCTGGTACCAATGAGGATATTGCACCTATTGATAATGATGGGAGTGAGTTGGCATCTGAATCAAAGCAAGGTGCTACTAATCGTTTAGAAGAAAATGAATGGGATAAACTTTTACGTGTCAGGTACTCTGCAATACTGTATAAACTTGTATCTTTTTGTTTAACAATCCCATCATTTTGAGGGTTAAGTAGGTGCAATGTGATGGTCCTAATGATGTACTTAAAAAACTTCTTTTATTTTTAAAAATTATAATTGCCACAAAGGAAAACAAGTGGAAGAATGAATACTATAACACTAGCATGTATTTTTGTTCTCGAAAGGCGCAGGAGAACTGCACCCCCTTATAATAAGAAGATAAAAAGAAAGGTCCAAAACATAGACCAGAATACAGAGACTTCCCTTACGGAGGTCGAAAACACAGGAAAAACAGGAGATCCATCCAAAAAGAAACTAGAAAAAACACCAGAAACTATGCAGCCGAGGGAAGGGCAGTAAGGTATGAAAAACTTTTAGCCCCAGCCATCTCCCACATCAATCTCTCTTCACCCGCCATCTTGAGAGCTAGAGAAACATTAGGAGACCAGCCGTCGAAGATACACTTATTCCGGTGATTCCAGATTATCCAAGCTCCCAAAACAACAAGGGAATTGAAACCATTCTTGGCTTGACCAATAACTGAATCTGAGGCACTTTCCCACCAGTTCATAAAGGAGGAAGAACTAGGCTGCGGTGATATATTCTGCAGACCGTAAGGTTGCAAAAGCTGAACCAAAACACCCTTGAGAAAACACAAGAAACTAGAAGGTGATCCAATGTTTCAGCTTCTTGATCACAGAGGGGGCAGCTGGCTGGATGATCCAAACCTCTTTTAGCAAGTATGTTAGCCGTCCAACATCTCTCATGACTCATGAGCAGCGAGCCAGATAAAAAAACCTGCATTTCGGAGGAGCCCATGTTTTCCACACCCTAGTGTAGGGGCCAAAATGCCAAATAAAGTTGAGCCTGCAAAGAAGCCCTCATAAGCAGCCTTTGCCGAGTAGCAACCATCTGATGCAAGGCTGAAAATGTGTTTATCATCTTGATCCGGCCGAAGCTCAACATTTGAAAGTAGATCCCACAGCTGAATATAATCCACTAAAACTCCAACCGAGAGAGCTCCCTTAAATGTCTTTGATCCATTTTCTATTTAATAAAACCTCCTGGACAGTCCTTTATACTTTAAATTGTGGTTTATAATCACTCATTTAAATTGTGGTTTATCAACTTTTATGCTTTATGCCATCATAATGGAGCCAAGTTTGTGTTATTTCTTCTCCTGCGCTTTCGAAAAAAAAGTTTGTGTTATTTCTTATTAGGGAAAAAATGTACGTGCATGCACTATCCTTGATTTGTACGGTGGATGCAGTTGTGCTGAATTGACATAATCTGTTGCCCCTCATGTGCGTCAAAATCTCATTTGAACCTAGGAATTTACAGTGAGAATCTATCTACTTAAGCATAGTTTGGTGAGAAGCAAAGACCTGGGTTCTTCTATATTGCGATAATTGACCTGCTTGCTTTGTGTAGTCGTTTTATCTCTTTGGACCTTGAGGAATAATAATAATGTTATCCAGATGGGAGCAATATCAAATAGAGGAGGAGGCATCTCTTGGTCGAGGTAAACGTTTAAGGAAGGCTGTTTCTTACAGAGAGACATTTGCAACACTTCCTAATGAAGCATTAAGTGAGGTATTTTCCTGTTGGACTAACCTTTTTGTGCATATTCCTTACTTTTCATCAGGAAGCATTGATGATCCATTTGCTGTTTTGCTACTTTTTTTTTCTCGAAAAACGCAGGAGGACTGCGTTTCAGATATATATTAAGAAGAGGGAAACAAGGGTCTAAAGTGACCCAAAAAAACAACAACGCACTCCTTATGGAGGCCAGTAGCACCCGTACATGAAAGGATCCATAAAACACACACACACTCCCTACAACAACCTATGCAGGCAGGCAGCCAAAAAGGAGAGCCCTTTGGCTCCAGCAATTTC
Source organism: Zea mays (assembly GCF_902167145.1). Lineage (NCBI taxonomy): Eukaryota > Viridiplantae > Streptophyta > Magnoliopsida > Poales > Poaceae > Zea > Zea mays. The sequence goes on from NC_050097.1 coordinate 207,792,544, forward strand.
CTCCTCCTTCTTTCCTCATCTGCTTGCTCCAGAATCAGAGGAAGGCTGGGAGACCCTCCATAAAAAATGGCTCTATTGCGATGCTTCCAAATCATCCAAGATCCTAAAATGATGAGGGAGTCAAGATCTTTCCTGACCAGACCATTTAGGGTGTGTTTGGTTGCGGGACAGCCAGGACAGGGGTGTCCCCTGCCGTCCTCTCTCGTCTCTCCAATTTTGAGGGATAATTGAGGACAACACTGAGATAGGTCTGTCCTAATCCCTGACCCTAAACCAAACAACCTTATTTGAGGGATCGTCCCGTCCCATCCCGTCCTGTCATTGCAACCAAACGCACCCTTACTGTCTCTGAAACCATCTCCCACCAATCCATAAAGGAAACTGTATCTGGTTGTGGGGCTAAACTATGCAGCCCAAACTTTCTTAGCAAGTTGTACCAGAAAACTCTTAAGAAGACACAGCTCATGAGCAAGTGGTTCAGGGTTTCACCTTGCTGGTCACATAAAGGACATCTGGTAGGGTGATTCAATCCCCTTTTTGCTAAGCGATCAGCTGTCCAACATCTATTATGGGCCACCAGCCAAATGAAAAAATAGCACTTTTGAGGAGCCCAAGATCTCCAAACCCTTTTATAATTCCCAAAGGAGGTAGACCCTAAGAAAAACCCAGTACAAGCTGACTTTGCAGAGTAGTTCCATTCGATGATAAGCTGTAAATGTGTCTATCCTCAGTGTTAGGCTGCAGCACAAAATCTGTGAGGATATTCCAAAGGTGTAGATAATCTACAATGGCTCCAACTGTAAGAGCCCCTTTGATGTTTGCAATCCATTGTCTGTTCAAAAGAGCCTGCTGCACAGTCCATCTGTTAGTAATTCCTTTTGGGATAATGCTAAATAATCTGGGAGCAATATCTGAGACCCTTTTGCCATGGATCCATTAATCTGTCCAAAACATGGTGTTGGTCCCATCCCCCACCTCAGAAATCAGCACCTTGGAGAAGAAGGATCGAGCTTTGCTAGGGACTTGAATGGACAGGCTAGACCAAGGACGTCTTGGGACAGTTTTTTTGCAACCAAAGCCATCGCATGTGGAGGGCCCAACAGAGCTCAGGAAGGCTAGAAATACCCAGACCTCCAAGCTGCAAAGGTCGGGACACTTTTCCCAAGCCACCAAGTAACCTTTCACCTCCTTTCTACCTCCCCAGAGGAAACCTTTTCTTATTTTATCAATTGCTTCTATGGCCCATTGAGGGAAATCAATTGCCATTGCCATATAGACAGTCATGCTACTGAGAACATGCTGCACTAGAATTCTTCTCCCTGCTCTACTCATGGAGTCAGCCTTCCAGTTTGGTAGACGGTCTGCAATTTTTTCCACAAATTGTTGAAACTAATTCCTGGACAATTTATGTAAATACAAAGGGAGACCCAAATATCTGCAAGGAAAGGTTGCAATCTCACAAGGCAACCAGTTCTGAACTTCCAAAGTATTCTCCTCGGGGCACTTGATAGGGTACACATTTGATTGCAGAGGCCAGACACATCACCATTTTTTTTCTCGAACACGCAGGAGAGCTGCGCGTCAATATATTAAGAAGAAAAGGGGAAAAAGACCCCGAACAGACAGTACAACGCACACACAAACACACACACACACCGAACCCCACCTAGCCAGAAACAACATCTGGAGCAGGGGCAGGGACAGAGCGTTTGTCAGCTGATAGACACCCCAACACTAAAACAGAAAAAAACTAAACCACCCGACTTTGAGCTAGGAGGTAAGAAAAACCCTTAGCCCCAGCCAAAGACCACAAGAAAGCTTCCTCCCTGGCCAGCCGAACGACCACCACCAAGTTTGGATGGGAACCATTGAAGACAACACCATTTCTATGCTTCCACAACATCCAAGCGCCTAAAGCGACCAAGGAGTCAAAGCCCTTCTTACTCAGTCCACCCAACCGAGCACTATTAAAACTCCACCAATGATCAAAATCATCTATATCCTGTCCTGGAAGGAAGTCCTGCAAACCAAAAGGCCTGAGCAACTCAAACCAGAAATGACGCGCAAAGGAGCAGCCCACCATCAGATGGTTGATAGTCTCAACATTGTTAGACTACCCGTCTATGGTTTGTGTTATTCCCCTTGTAATGACCGTCATACCCCCAGTGTAATGGGCCTGGCCCAGTTACTCACTCTATTAATATCACTCCCAACCCTGTTTAGGGTATGGGTTCAGTTTCCAACATGGTATCATCAGTCTAGGTTTAGGTTACGTCCTCTCCACTGCTACAGCCGCCAGGGGCTTCTTCCCCCTGCAGCTGCCGCCGGCCCCCAGCCGCCGGACTCCCTCCCGCCGACGGCCCCCAGCCGCCGGCCCTCCCTCCCTCCCTGCCCGCCGCGCCGCCAGCAGGCCCCGCGCCCCTTCTTCCCCAGCCGCTGGCCTTCCATCGCCGGCCTTCGACGCTCCAGCCGCGACCACGACCGCGCCCAGGCCGCCAGGAGCCAGCCGCGACTGCGCCAGGCCGTAGGACCCAGCCGCGACCCCGCCCAGGCCGCCAGGACCCTGCCGCGTCCGCGCCAGGTCGCTGCCGCGCCGCCAGCCGCTCGGGTGCATCTTGCCCAGGCCACCGCGCTGCCTGCCGTCCGCGCCCGGACGCAGAGCCCACCGCCGCCCTCTGGTCGGCCACAGCCGCGGCCTCGCCCGGTCGACGCAGGACGCCGCCGCGCCCTCCCCGATTCGCCGCGCCGCCCTCTGGCCAGACGCGGCCCCGCCCGGTCAACGCCCCGCCAGGACGCCGCGCCTTCAGCAGGTCCCCGCCCGACTGCAGCACTCCTCTGCCCTGCTGCGTACACGCCCGATGGACGCACCTGCCGCCACCACGGCCGGATTCATCGTCGGGGACATCACCGGCCCTGGCACACACCCCCCCATCGCCCCTGCTGCACCCAGCAGCGAGCTCACCCATGGGGGGGCCCCCTACATCGCCGGCCTTGGTCCGATCCACGCCTCCTCCCCGCTGCCCCTGCGTCGCAGCTCCCCACCGGGCTTTCCCGCCTTCGCTTCACCGACCTGGAGTCACCGAGTCGCGCCCTCCACCGACTCCCCGCTCGTCGGCACCCTCGCCACGATCCAGGCCGCTGTGACGGCCTCGCGGGAGCGCGAGCGCGCTGCCTCCCTCGCCCTGGAGCGTGAGCGTGCCCTGGGCGTCGCTCTGACCACCCAGATGGCCACCACGCAGCGCCTCCTCGGCCGTCCGACACTCGCCGATGCGGAGCCCCCAGAGGACCCCCACGCCTCCGACCTCGACGCCGACCTCATCGCTGCTCTCCACGCTCAAGCCGCCGGCCTGCACAACATCCGGGCCCTCGTGTCCGTGGTGTTGGATCCGGCGTCTTCCCACTACCCCCGGTGGCGAGGACAGGTCCTTCTCACGCTGCGGCGGTTCGTCCTTGACGACCACGTCCTCGTCGACCACGACACTCCGTCGCCTCGCTCCTGGTGCCTCATGGACAGCGTTGTCCTCTCGTGGCTCCACGGCACCATCACCGTTGAGCTACAGGACATCATCCGCGACCAGGCGGACACTGCGCCAGGCGTGGCTCGCTCTCGAGGACCAGTTCCTCGGGAATCGGGATGCTCGGGCACTCCACCTCGACGCCCAGTTCCACCTGTTCTCTCAGGGGGACCTCTCCGTGGGCGAATACTGCCGCCAGATGAAGGGCCTCGCTGACTCTCTCCGCGATCTCGGCGAGCCAGTTGCCGATCGTACCTTGGTGCTGAACCTCCTGCGTGGCCTCAGCCCCCGCTACGACCACCTGAAGGCTCTCATCAAGAGGAGTGTGCCCTTCCACGCCGTGCGGAACGAGCTTCTCCTCGAGGAGCTCACCATGGCGAATGAGGCACCCACTCCTGCCTCGGCCCTCTACAGCGCTCCTACCAGTGGTCAGCCGCCTTCAGGGGGCCAGGCCACCTGTCCTCCGTCGACCGGGGCTCCCACCCGCCCCCCACCTGCCGTCCCGGCGGCCCCTCGTCCGACTTCCACGACCGACGGGGGTCGTCGCTCCCGCAAGGGCGGCCGTGGGAGCGGCGGCTGCTCTCGTGGTGGTCCCTCCGGCCGGGGTGGCGGCCACGCGTGGCCGTCATTCTACAACCCCTGGACCGGGACCATCGCCATGTGGCCGGGCCAGGCACCGAGTACCCCCCGTCCTCCGGCGCCAGCCCTCCTGACTACACCTCACTACGGCGCACCTCCTTACGGTGTCCCCGTCGTGCCCCAGGCTCCGCCCGCGCTCCTGCCTCCGGGGACCCACACCTCGACGCCTTGGTCCCCGCCGGCCGGTGGTTGGGACAGCGCCTCCCTCGCTGCTGCATTCAGCACCATGGCGATGACCCCACCCCCCTCCGACTGGGTGATCGACTCCGGTGCCTCGTACCACACCACTCCCACGGCAGGCACGCTCTCTCGCTCTCATCAACCCCTCCCCTCTCACCCATCCTCGATCGTCGTTGGAAACGGTTCCACTCTGCCAGTCACCTCAGTAGGTGCCTCGGTTCTCCCTGGGCCGTTTTACCTCAACGATGTTCTCGTAGCTCCCCACATCACTCACAACCTTCTTTCTGTTCGTCGATTCACCACTGACAACTCCTGTTCCATTGAGTTTGACCCCTCTGGTTTTTCTGTGAAGGATCTGGCCACCAGGACCCTTCTCGCCCGCTGTGACAGCTCGGGGCCACTCTACACGCTCCAGCCCTCCACCGCCGGCGTGTCTCCACCTCCTGCCCTGGTCTCCACCACCTCCTCCACCACATGGCATCGACGTCTCGGCCACCCTGGACCCGACGTCATGACCAAGATTACCAGTAGTCTAGATCCTTCATGTAGTAGGGGACATTTTGAGGGTCTCTGTCATGCTTGTCAGTTAGGCCGACATACTCGTCTCCCATTTACTACTTCTTCTCGGGCTGAGCAGGCTTTTGACCTGGTTCACTGTGATCTTTGGACCTCCCCTATACTCAGTCTTTCTGGCTATAAATACTATTTGGTGATTTTGGATGATTTTTCCCATTTTCTCTGGACCTTCCCGCTTCGGTTGAAGTCGGACACATTCACCACCCTCACACACTTCTTCACCTGGGTATCCACTCAGTTTCGTCGCCCGGTCCGTGCTCTGCAGTGTGACAATGGCCGCGAGTTCGATAACAACGCCTCTCGCTCTTTCTTCCTCACTCATGGCGTCCAGTTGCGTCTCTCGTGCCCCTACACCTCTGCACAGAACGGCCGAGCCGAACGCATGATCCGCACCACCACTAATATGCTCCGCTGCCTCCTCTTCCAGGCGTCTCTCCCTGCCAGCTACTGGGCAGAGGCCCTGCACACTGCCACCCACCTCCTGAACCGTCTTCCCTCGAAGGCGGTACGCCACCCTACCCCTCACTTCGCCCTATACGGCACAACCCCTTCCTATGACCACCTTCGCGTGTTCGGTTGTGCCTGCTACCCTAACACTTCCGCCACCGCTCCACATAAGCTTTCTCCTCGCTCCACCCGCTGTCTATTCCTTGGCTACTCCCCTGACCACAAGGGATACCTGTGTCTGGACCTCACCTCCCACCGCATCATCATCTCTCGTCATGTCATCTTTGACGAAGATGTGTTTCCCCTTGCTGGCTCCACCCCACCCACCGATCTTGACTCCCTCCTCGAGTTCGATCCGATTCCTCCCCCACCTTCGGCTCCCCGTCTTGCGCCGTTACCTGCTCCTCGTGCGGCCACTACGACCTCTTCCGCGCCACGCGCGGCCTCGTTGACCCCGCCTGCGCCACGCGCGGCCCCATCGACCCCGCCTGCGCCACGCGCGGCCCCGTCGATCCTGCCTGCGCCACGCGCGGCCCCATCGACCCCGCCTGCGCCACGCGCGGCCCCGTCGATCCTGCCTGCGCCACGCGCGGCCCCGTCGACCCCGCCTGCGCCTCGCGCGGCCCCGTCGACTCCGGCTCGATTCGCCAACCCCGCCCTCGTCTACCATCGCCGCGGCCACGCCACTACCTCAGCGCCCCCCGACTCGGGCCCGTCGACGAGCGCGGCCCGATTCGCCGACCCCGCCGTCGTCTATCACCGCCGCGAGCCGGCCCCACCAGCCGCTCCCGACGTTCCGGCAGTTCACTCCGAGTCGTCCGTTTACCACCCGGTCGCCATCCACCGCGACTCTGGGCACGTCCACCCGATGGTGACTCGGCACGCTGCTGGCGTTCTCCGCCCCGTCGACCGGCTGATCCTGGCAGCTACTACGTCCAGCACCCCCCCCCCCCCCCCCGACGCTTCCCCAGTGCCCTCCTCCGTTCGCACTGCCCTCGCCGACCCACATTGGCGTCGGGCTATGGAGGAGTACGCGGCCCTCTTGGCCAACCACACCTGGGACCTGGTGCCGCGTCCACCAGGCACCAATGTGGTCACCGGCAAGTGGCTATTTCGCCACAAGCTGACCTCGGATGGCTCCCTCGACCGCTACAAGGCCCGTTGGGTCCTTCGGGGCTTCACACAGCGCCCCGGAGTGGACTACGACGAGACCTTCAGCCCCGTCGTCAAGTTCGCCACTGTTCGCGCCGTCCTCTCCCTCGCCCTCTCCCGCGACTGGGCGATTCATCAGCTCGATGTCAAGAATGCCTTCCTCCATGGCACTCTGACAGAGACTGTCTACTGCAGCCAGCCCACCGGCTTCGTCGACGCCGACCGTCCGGATCTGGTCTGCCGGCTGAACCGGTCCCTGTACGGCCTCAAGCAGGCGCCACGGGCTTGGTACAGTCGCTTTGCCTCCTACCTGGCCTCCATCGGCTTCGTTGAGGCCAAGTCGGACACGTCCCTGTTCATCTACCGGCGCGGCGACGACACCGTCTACCTCCTGCTCTACGTCGACGACATTGTGCTCACGACATCCACCGCCGACCTTCTACACCGCACGATCGTCGCCCTTCAGCGGGAGTTCGCGATGAAGGACCTGGAGCCCCTCCACCACTTCCTCGGCATCACCGCCGAGCGTCGGCCCCAGGGTCTCTTCCTCCACCAGCGCCAGTACGCCATCGACATCCTGGCGCGGGCTGGCATGTCTGACTGCAAGCCCCGCTCCACGCCTGTCGACACTCAGGCGAAGCTCTCTGAGGACGACGGGCCTCCGGTCGCCGACGCGACGTCCTACCGGAGCCTGACCGGCGCACTCCAGTACCTCACCTTCTCCAGGCCCGACATCGCATATGCCGTCCAGCAGGTGTGCCTGCATATGCACACTCCGCGGGAGCCCCATCTCACCGCGCTCAAGCGCATTCTGCGCTACCTCCGTGGCTCCCTCGACTACGGCCTCCTCCTCCGACCGTCCCCGACGTCGGAGCTCGTGGTCTACACCGACGCTGACTGGGCTGGCTGTCCCGACACGCGCCGGTCCACCTCCGGTTACGCCGTGTTCCTGGACGCCAACCTAGTCTCTTGGGCCGCTAAGCGTCAGCCCGTCGTCTCTCGCTCCAGCGCTGAGGCCGAGTACCGTGCCGTGGCCAACGGCGTGGCCGAGGCCTCCTGGCTGCGCCAGCTCCTCCACGAGCTCCACAGTCCCCTCCAGCGCGCCACCCTCGTCTACTGCGACAACGTCAGCGCGGTCTACCTCTCCACCAACCCCGTGCAGCATCAGCGCACGAAGCATGTGGAGATCGACCTGCACTTCGTCCGCGAGCGTGTCGCTGCCGGTGACGTCCGAGTTCTCAGCGTCCCCACCACGCTTCAGTTCGCCGACATCTTCACCAAGGGGTTACCGTCGAGTGTCTTTTTAGACTTTCGATCCAGTCTCAACATCTGTACAGGATAGCGTTGTGACTGCGGGGGGGTGTTAGACTACCCGTCTAGGGTTTGTGTTATTCCCCTTGTAATGACCGTCATACCCCCAGTGTAATGGGTCTGACCCAGTTACTCACTCTATTAATATCACTCCCAACCCTGTTTAGGGTATGGGTTTAGTTTCCAACAAACATGTTGATCACAGAGCGGGCAAAGAAGCGACTGAGTCAATCCTCTTTTAGCCAATCTATCTGCTGTCCAACATTTGTTGTGAGCCACAAGCCATAGAAAAAACCGACATTTGCTAGGGGCCCATGTCTTCCAAATTCGATCAGCCTGCTTGAAAAACACCGAGCCATGGAACATAGCATTGTAAGCGGATTTTGAAGAATAATCCCCGGAACTAGAAAACCTCCAAACATGACGATCTTGCACATTGGGTTGCAGCAAGGTACCTTCCAAAATCTCAGCCAAATCCAAAAACTGCACCCAGAAAGCATAGGAAAGAGCTCCCTGAACATCTTGAACCCAACTCAAATTAGTCAAGGCATCCTTAACCAATCTACTTTTGGTAACCTTCCTAGGAATAGAGGCAAACACTGCAGGGGCAAGCTCTTGGATGCAGTGCCCATGCAGCCATTTATCAGTCCAAAAGAGTGTGTTTAATCCATTTCCAATCTCAGTATACACAGCAGAATTGAATAGGCAAACCACTTCCTTTGTGAAACGAAGCGGAAAAACAACCCACGACCTCCTAGGATCTGATTTCTGCAACCAAAGCCACCTGACTCTAAGAGCCCAACCAAACAATTTTAAATCAAAAAGACCAAGACCACCCAATTGTTTAGGACGGGTGACTTTACTCCAAGCCAAAGAACAGTGCCCTCCCTTGATTTCTTTCCCACCTTTCCAAAGGAAAGCTCTCCTTAATCTGTCAATTGCCTTGATTGCCCAAGCAGGGAGATCCAGGGCCATAGCCAAATACACAAATCTGGAAGTCATAACCGACTGAATATAAACAGCCCGACCAGCCTGGACATAAGCACCGCCTTCCATCCTGGAAGCATGACCGCAATACGATCAATGATAGATTGCAATTGCGGTCTAGATAGACGTTTTAAGGATAACGAAAGCCCAAGATATTTGCATGGGAAATTAGACAACTGGCAAGGTAAAGATGCCTGCACTGAAGCCAGATCTTCCTCATCACAATGAATTGGGAAAACATTACTCTTCTGAATGTTGGTCTTCAGACCAGAGGCTTCACCAAAAAGATGTAGAATCCCCTTAAATGCCTCAATATCAACCACATCCGGCCGAAGAGGACAACAAGCCGCAAACGACGTTGCACCAAATCTGTCCAAAACCCAGCCTAATGAGAACTTCAATTAAAAATGCCCAGGAAACACTATCAAAAGCCTTAGAAATGTCCAGTTTGATCATGATACGGGGCTGTTTTTGCTGCTGCAAAAAACGGGCAGTATGTTGTACCAGCATAAAATTATCTTGAATAAACCTTTTCTTGATGAAAGCAGATTGATTAGGCGAGACAAGATGCTGCAACTGACAAGCCAATCTATTAGCCATAAGCTTAGACACCAGCTTTGCAAAACTATGAATAAGGCTGATAGGTCTAAAATCTTTGACCTTGTCGGCCCCTTCCAATTTTGGAATGAGAGTGATGTAAGCAGAGTTCAGACAATTCATGTTGGCAAACTTTCTAGCCCAAACACAGGATATTGCAGCCATGACATCAATCTTGATAATGGACCAACAGACCTTGTCAAAACGACCTGTGAACCCGTCTGGCCCTGGCGCCTTGTCAAGAGGAAGACTAATGATTGTATTCCAAACCTCATCCGCCGAGAAAGGGCTGTCAAGAGCTTCTAGATCAAAAGTGGGAACTCCAAGCTGTTCCAAATCAACCGCAGCCCCCCTATTAATTGCAGAACCAAGCAGATTCATATAGAAATTAGTGAACAAGTCCGCCTTCTCTTCCTGGGCAGTGAAAACCTTTCCATCCTCTGAGACAATTCTAGGGATGAAACTCTTAGCTTTGCGATACCTCGCATGAGAGTGAAATAAAGCAGTATTCGCATCCCCATCCTTCAACCAACAAATCCGAGATCTCATCCGGACCAAGGAACGCCATAAAGACGCAAGAGCAAGACTGTGCTGCTTTAAACTATTACGCAACCAAAATTCTTCAGGAGAAAGACTTCTACTGTCCTGAGCTAAGTCGAACTGGTGGAGCAGCTCCCTGGCAAGACCAAGCTGTGATCTAATATGACCAACCTTTTTCTCGCCCCAACCTTGAAGAGCTTTAGCCGTGGCCTTGAGCTTCATGGAGAGAGTGAGCAACGGACAGTGACTAGCAGGGACAGCAGCCCAGGCTTCCTCAACAGCTACCAGAAACCCTTCCAATCTTGTCCAAAAAGCTTCAAAATGAAACCGTGGCTTTCCTTGCACAATATCCTTAAGCCCCAGAAGAAGCGGGCAATGGTCTGAATCGAATGAGGCCGAACTTTGCAGCAGGGCCCAAGGGAACTGATCATCCCAATCCAAGGAGCAGAAAACACTGTCCAATTTGACAAGAGTTGGATTATGCTGCCCATTCGACCAGGTGTACTTACGCCCAACCAAAGGCAACTCCTTAAGAGCCAAGTCATCAATCCATCTCCGGAAACTATGTTTCATTAGCCTATCCAGGTTGGAGTTATTTTTATCCTCATCTTTATAAATTAAATTAAAATCCCCAAGGACCAACCAAGGGCCAGAATAGGAAGCACGAATATCTCTCAATTCTTGAAGGAAGGCAATTTTGTCCTGGTTGAACTGGGGACCATACACACAAGTCAGCCACCACTCAACATCATCAACAGGATGAAAAAGAATTGACACTGAATGATCATCCACTCTAGAAACACCAGACCAATTTATATGATCTTTCCAAGCAACCAAAATGCCACCACTAGCACCAATAGATGGGCGAAAGACAAAGTTGGCAAAATCTGGTCCAAGCATCCGAATAACAAAAAAACGAGAAATATCCTGCATTTTAGTTTCCTGTAAACAAACCACATCCACTCTAGAGGAGACGACCTCAGCCCTTACAGCATCCTGGCGAGCCGAGGCATTAAGCCCCCTAACATTCCAAATGAGAATTTTTGAAGGATCCATAAACCACTAGCTTAAGACGACCAACAAACCCGCAACCCAAGGAAGAGAACCTTCCTCAAAAAGTAGCCTCCACTACCAACGTCTCTTCTGGTAGAGACCAACCGAAAAGAGAGGCAAGAGCTTGGATCTGCACCTGGGAAAGAGTTTTGCTGAAAATGCGACTATATTCATCCAGCACCTCTTGACTCAAAGAATCCCCATCACGGATCACTCCCAGTGTCTTCATAATGGTCTTCTTGCTTTTCTTGATAGAAGATAGGCGTTGGTGACACTCAACCCCGACGCCAGCAACACGCCTGCTGCGCCTAGGAGTAGCCACCCGCCCCCAGGCAATTTTTTCTTTCTAAGGGGGTTGGGGTAGGGTTCTCCAACACAACATCGACCTCTTTGGTAATACTGGACAAGAACTCGGACACCCTTGAGGTTGAAACATCAACAGCAGAAGCCGGTGGTTGAGACGAAGAGCTCCCCAAGGCTGTTTCCTCAACCCTCCTCGCTCCTCGGCGTCGCCGAAAGTAAACTTGAATAGGTTTTGTCGGAGGAGCAAAGGAGGGGAGGTGGCAGCCACAGGAGACTCCCTGGGAGGCAATACCTCGCAGGCAGCCATAGAACCCAAATCTCCAGCTAAAACAAATACCTGTTGACTTCCAATCTGATTGTGATCCTCATGACATCTGTTCATCTGCCCATTGCTAGGACATTTAAGCATAGAAAACTACCCACCCCCCTGCTGACTTCCAATATGACAGAAATCCTCAGGACACCCAATCATCTGCCCACTGCCAGGGCACTCATGCACTGAAAACTGTCCACCCCCTTGCAAGCTGGAGCACTCGGCAGACCTGCTACAAACCGGAACTTGTTGATGGACCATTGTTGATACCAGCGGGTCAGAGACAGCGCGGGAAGAAGCCACATGACTGTGATTTTGGATCTGGACATCAACTTCTCTGATCTCCACGTTGCTGAATTCCACCAGCTCAGCCTCAGCTAAGACCTGAGAATCAATCTTCCAACCTTCAGAACATTCATTCGGCTGATCCCCATTTCTTACTCTTGGGCCTATCCGGTCGTGAACTGAACGACGCTCCGATCTCTGACCCCCTATCATGATGTTCCTGAACAAACTCATGGGAAGGCGAGATGAGACGCCTTCTACGAGGAGAGTGATCCTCATCATCAGGATCCTCAGAACGAAGAACTGGACCGGAGCCATCCTGCCGGAGAGTGATCGAGACCGCAATATTCACAGAGTAAACCAACACTCGTTTTCCTGCAGGATCACCCTCAACAGCAAAAGGAGGTTCTACAATCCAAAGCTCTTTAGAAGAAGGAATAGCAGAAGGGTCCAAACACCACGCGGAGCAGCGGAAAACGGCCACATCCTTCAGATTCAAAGTATTAGGGTGGACTTGATGTATCCACGCAAAAGGGTTTAGTAAATGATCCACGGTGCTTGTCTCCCAAGCATGTATAGGAATTCCCTGGAGCTCAACATTGATCAACACCGGGAGTAAGGCGCCCCTGGACTCCATGAGACGGGACCATTTCTTGCAAACCACAGAAAAAGACCCAGCTCTGAGAGTAGCCCATCTACCAGCCAACTCCTCTACCTTGTCACGACATGGGAGGACAAGAAGATAATTTGACGCAGAAACCCGCCGCAACACCAGAGAACTAGCTTCCATTTCCAGCCTTGGGGCAAGCAGATCAGCTATCTCCGAAACCCGGACCGAAGACCGATCGCTGATCACAGTCACCATTACCGCGTATTGAAGATCATCCTCTACTCTCGTCATTTGGTGGCTCCATCCCATGATACACGGAGGAACGTGGTGCACTGGGGTTACCAAAGCAGCGGTGGCCGCCATGCGGACTGGACGATCCGAGGAAGATGGAGGTGGGGCACCTGAAGGTTTTGCCCTGGAACGTCGCTTCCTAACCCGCTTTCTCTTGGGGCGGACGCCAACCGGCAGGGGAGCACTGGAGATGCAACCAACAACCTCATTCCCACTAGCCTGCGAAGGACTATCCCCTGACGCGTCCACCCCGGAGGAAGGCTGATGAGTGATACGCCTCCACATCTGCCCAGAAGACTTAGTCGACGGCAACAGCTTCAGCTTTGGACGAAAGGCCGGTGGGGTGATTCTCCTCCAGACCGAAGCTCTTGCCTCAGGTCGAGGAATACCGCCCCACAGCAAGCACTGGCCGAGACGTCCGAAGACGGGCTGATCCTCCTCCAGACCGAGCCCTGAGACTCAGGTCGAGAAGGATCACCGCACCCCGACGACGACCTGGCGGCAGAAATTCTCCGCCAGACAGGAACTTTGGCCCTCACACACTTGTAGGAACGATGCCCAAGCTCACGGCAGCGGAAGCATCTAGTCCTCTTCAAACACTGGAAGGCGAAGTGCCCCTGGGCGAGGCAGTTAAAGCATCGCCCGACGAGGTCCAACGGCACAGCTCTCTGACGTTCCAACTTCAAGCGCTGCCTCTTCGAACGCCTGGATTCCACCACAGTCCAATCATCTCCGCATGCATCCTGAGAGACCGTCAGGCCAGGTCGCGAAGACTGCACCAGACCGCTCTTCTTCTTCTCCGGGGACCTCTGCGTTGGGACGCACAGCAAATGATCGCTGCCTGCCTTCGAAGCTAATACAACAGGCTGAACGGCCACCACATCACGGTAGAGCTTGTGAAGCGACTTCCGCCAAGAAAGGCTATCTGAGCCGCCAGCCGGCGAACTGTCCTGCCACCTCTCAAGTCGTGAACGACCGCACGAGGCCCGCGTGGACTGGGTGGGGGAAGGCTGGGAGAAAACCGGCACCGGAGAGGAAAAGAGGAGGTCTGTAGGGGTGCTGATGGTGGCCGCCGGGCCCGGAGCAGACGCCGGCGTGGGGATGGAGGCAGAGGAAGCGCCGGGAAGGGAAGGGGAAACGCCAGGAGGCGGACAGTCGCCAGGACGTGAAGCGTCCCGAGGACCCATCCTATTACCAAACTTTCTTGAAAACAAATATCATGTATGGCTGGTGTAACCCTGCTACTGGGATCTCCAGCCTATATCAACTATCATCTCCATACAATCTCAAGCTGGGAGATATACAGAGAAGTTGAAATATCTGTAGCTGTAGGGTGCAAGAACAACGCCACATCATCTGCATATATCGAGACTCTGTGAAGCCTTTTCCTTCTTGACAGTTGTTGGAGTAAGTCTGCTTCCTCAACTTTAGAGAAAAGAAGGCCAAAAACATCCATAGCGATGATAAATAGCATCGGGGAGAGAAGATCTCCCTGTCAAGCCCTCTTCTATGCTTAATCAGCTTACCTGGGACACCATTGAACAACACCTGAGTATTGGAAGAGGCTAATAATCCACAGACAATGTCTCGCCAGATATGTCCAAAACCCATCTGCTGCATTACTTCAATTAGGAAGGGCCAAGAGACAGAGTCGAAAGCCTTTGTTATGTCCAACTTGAAAAGCAGTCTAGGCATGTTATGTTGTTGGAACAACCTTGAGGTTGTTGCACTAACATGAAATTATCCTGGATGAACCTTCCTTTTATGAAAGCGCTTTGATTTGGGGAAACTATCTCATAAAATCTTTTTGCCAGCCGATTAGCCAGGATCTTAGTAATCAGCTTTGCAAAACTGTGCACTAGGCTTATTGGACAAAAGTCCTTAACCTGATCAGCTCTACCTGCTTTTGGAACCATTGTAATATATGCCGTGTTGAGTTTACTGAAATGATCAAACTCTCTGCTCCAAATAGCAGCCAAAGCAGCCATAATATCATCTTTAATAGTGCTCCAACAGACCTTATAGAAGCGTCCAGTGAACCCATCTGGACCTGGGGCCTTATCTGAAGGTAGCTCACTGATGGTTTCCCATACCTCTTGTTCTGAAAAAGGAGAGTCAAGAGTAGATAGCTCTAAAATATTGTGTTGCAATGTTTCATTTATGTAAAAACTCGGCATGCAGGGGGTAAGACAACCCTTGAGTATTGTATTAAGAAGTAGACTTTCTCACGCAAGTCGACGTGAGAACCGTAGCCCATGTGAGAACGATCGCGACCTGGGTTGGGCCTTAGACCTATGCTTTTTTATGGGACATACAATTAGATTTTTTAACCCCAGCCTGAAATTCGCTCTCATGAGGAGTTGAACTTAGGACCTGAGGAGTACTACTCAGATCACCTAACCAACTCAGCTAGAGGGCCTTTCACATGTTTTCATGTATGTAGTACTCAACAATTCAGTTTGAAATCATCAAACTAAAACTATACGAGACGAAGATGGCTCTCGCTCTCGTCCCCACCCCCGCTCCTGCTCCTGCCCACTGCTCCTTCGTTCGCCGCCATGCACCTGATGCTCCATTGTTGTCCTCGCTGGCTGATATCATCTCGTCCCAAGCTTGGGGGGTGTCCCCTGCCTCCTCTGTGGTTGTGGGGGGCTTTTGTCCTTGGTTCCTACTCGATGGCTTCCCCATTTAAGTGGGATGGTCGTGGCGGGTTGCTGGCTAGTGACTTGGAGTGTTCTTCTGGTAAAGCTTTTGAACTTTCGGTTCTAAGGAGACTTGGTTCCTCGGTTCATCATGCTTCTTCATCGCCTTCGGGATCCTTTCTTTTGCTCGCGGTTTTTTGTCGTTTTACCTTTCGCCTTTCTGCTGAAGCTGTTAGTCTTGCCTTACACTCGGTTCTCGGTGGCTCTCCGGCGGTTTTTCATGTTGTTGAAGAATCAGACCGACACTTTTGGTTCTTGGTAGCCTCCACGAAAGTGGGTTTCATGGTGCTTGATCTGAAGCGCATCCTCTCTGAGATCTTTGATATCTACTTTCATCTATAGAGGAATGGTGGTCCCAATTGGAGAAAGGAGTATGCATTCTGGTGTAGAGAAGATGATAATTAATGGACTGTTGCTAAACGCAGGAATTCTAATCTTCCCAAACTGGTTTCGTTTGCTAAGAATTTGGTGCAAGACACCAATCAAGAAGCATCATCCTCTGAATCATCCTTGAAGGTTTGGTTCTAGATCGGCTATAAAGAAGCTTAGCTCTATGTAATATCTCAGATGATAATGGCCAGTCTTATTTTGTGCAAGTTGGGGAATTCAAATGCTTTGTTACAAACCCCAATTTCTCATCATTTTCAAATTCAAATTTGAGTCTTTGGTTTGGCTCTGCTGGGAGCAACAGTGCACCTGCCCTTGCCTTGGTTCCTGTTCCGTCTATCTTCTCTCAGATAAGTCCCTTGGGGTTTCGTGCAAAACACTTCCTTCGTTTGCAAGGCGTGTTATCACATCGCAGGGGCATTCCGCGGTGGCTGTGGCCCCCAGCCTTGGGACTAGGGCCACTCATGGCAAGTCTTGCTACCGGTGTTTTTCGTGCTTCCACCTCGTCAGGATCTGCTTGAGTCCGGTCAGATGTCGCCGCTGTCTTTCGCTAGGCCACTATGAAAAATACTGTAACAATAGGCGTGTGCAACCTATGACACGACTACATTGGAGGCCCAAGGTACATCACATTAATGAGTCGGCGGCAAACAATGATGATTTGGAAGTTGCTTTGGAAGTTGTTCCCCACACTCTTGAGCAGCCTGCAGTGCCTCCGGCAACCGGTCCCACGGAATCCACTGGTTTACCTTTTACATCTTGACGTTGACAACTGTTCAGTTCTCTCTGAGAAAACCCCACCAACTTCTCGCTCTCCTCGCCTGGGGTTTTCGCCACGAGCAGTTTGGCTTTGCAACCCTCCCGTACCCCGATCATGGCCAACTTCCCTGCTGATTCTAGGCCTTTCATCCTGCCAGAGTTGGTGCTTGATGATGGCGGCATCGATCGTCGTTCGCGGGCGCTTGTTCATCTTGCGCTTGGTCAAGAAGCTCGTCGCGATGACTTTGTCATCGCGACTGATGTTGAAGGAGTGGTTCAACGGTTCAACCTGTTGATGCTGGTATGTGGGTTCATCAGATTCAGGATTTTATTGAAAATGACCTCAAACTCCACTCTATCAGTTGCTCGGCTCATCCGTTTGGGTTGGGCATTTTTGAGATGGGTAGCCTTTTTCAGGACATACTCCTTTCTGGTGACATCTACAATATAGAAGACACACTGGTTCAAGACAGCACAAAACTTTAGAGAAATCATGTACACCAGAAAATGTTGGATCCTGATGCTGGGTTTTCTGGCCACTCAGATGAATGTGTGCATTCATCAGGTGGTAGCTTCTTTTGGTAAGCTACTGCGATGGCACAATAGCCCACGGATCAAATCTTATGTATTGGTTAAATGTCTTTACATCTCAGCTCGTGAGGTTTCCAGAAGTGTTTTGCTTTCTTTTGGAGATGATAACACCGGTCTGGGATGTTCATGGTATATATCCATCTACTTCCTCACCTCTGATGATGGCTGGCAGCTCGGAAACAATGATGCTATTGCCAACCAGGAAGATAGCATCTCTCCTAATGGTAACCCCCACCCCCTACCTGAGGATGACAATGATGAGGATTTCCTGCAGGCAGGAGATTTTTCATCGAAAACATGGTCAATCAGAACATGGGTGGTCTTCAAGAAGCCCATGGAGACCCTATTTGGGACAATGCTGTGCTGAACATGGGACCAGCAAATGGCTGGCCTCTTTGGCCTCAACATCCTCAACCTGTTTCTCTGCACCCCGCTGCTCAAAATCAGTTGATGGTGGACCCTGATGACAGGTCTGAAGATGTTAACTCCAGTTCCTCGTCCAGCAACTCTCTTGTCAGGAGAAGAAATTAAAACAGACTCCCATACCGACAAGCTGGGGAGTTTTCTCTATGGGGAGCTTTTCCCTTGTCCTTAAATCTGCAGTCTTCGAAAATGCCAGCGTGGGTTTCTTTATTTGTTTCGGAAGGTTTGAGAAAGCTTCTTAGTCAGGCCATGCCACATCTTCAGTCTTCCGCATGGTGGACAAATGCAAGTCTCACTCACCACTTCTTGGGCTCTCAAAACAACATAGCCGGTTGTTCCTCAGTGCAAATCCAGGCCGTGGAAGAAGATTCTTAAATCCCATGCCTGATCTTGGCACTGCCAGCTCCTATGGCTTTGGAAGATAGTCAGCATGATGCTTATTTATCTGAACAATAGTTCCTGTTTCTTCCAACCCTAACTAGGTGCAATTGTTTAGATAAAGAAGCTTCATGCTGACTATCTTCCGAAGCCATAGGAGTTGGCAGTGCCAAGATCTGCCTATCCAGTTTCTTTTGTACTCCCGTATTAGCTTGTTTTAATAAATAAAGTTGTGCTGTAGGGGTCTCCCTTATAGCTTTTCCTTTCAAAAAAAATCAGTTTGAAATTTATCCTAGATGTCAATACACAATATACAAGCAGCGAACTGGCACTGTTTATCATGTGCTGAGTGCTGACAGCGATATTTTATTTTTTGAAACATCAAAGATAAGTTTCAAACTGAATCTTTGTGGTAAACTTACCTTTAGGTGTACTACAAACATTATTTTTCTGATGATTTTTTGAAACATTTGCAACATGATATTTTAGCTAAAGAGGACGACATCCCTCCTGTGCGCCATACAATCTTCGTTCTTCATAATGACAGCTGTGACTAATATGTGTACATTTAATGGGAATATGTGAGCACTCAAAATTTATTGACTGAATGTGATTTGCATTGTGGACACAGCCGTACAGCAACTTGCACTGTAGTTGCAAATAAAGCATTTGTTTTGTAAGTTGTTCAAACATGTCACCAAAACGATTCCTGTGTGTACCGGTGC
Organism: Zea mays; assembly: GCF_902167145.1. Lineage (NCBI taxonomy): Eukaryota > Viridiplantae > Streptophyta > Magnoliopsida > Poales > Poaceae > Zea > Zea mays. Next base: position 207,811,308 of record NC_050097.1, read on the forward strand.
CTCGGACTGGGCTACTAGGATTCACATGCATTAGGAGTCAATTTTAGAGTATAGAAGGATATGGTTAATAGAAGTCTTATACTCTTATGTTTTCCTCCCTAGCTCACATGGATATCACAATATGCATAAATACAATTTTCCTGTGTAATATTGCACATTCTGAAATTCTGTATGAATTGTTACTTTTCATTTACTGATGTCCTTTCATGCTTATCTTCCAACTGTTTAATATGTTGCAATGATTTGCTGTGTAGGGCTCTGATGAGGGAGATGAACCAAAGAGAGAATATACAGCAGCTGGACTGGTCTTGAAGGAAAAATAGTATGCCATCCTCTCCACTCTCTCCCTCGTTTTCTGTCATGTGTGGAATTTCGGCCATATGCTAGCTTGCAAAGGTGCAATTTTCATCTTTAGGCACTGATCTGCCTCTGCTTTTGACAGTGGAAAGCTTCGAGCTAGACAAAAGGAAAGGATTGCGCAGCGACACATTATCAAGAACTATGCTGTTGATAATCTTGAGGAGTTCATGACTCCATATATCTCTATTGCTAATGAACCTGCTGAAAATCCTTTGATAATCGTAGAAGACCCAAGTTCTTCACAGCTATGTGGTGCTAAATGTTTCAGTGAATCAACTGGAGAAATGAGGCAATCCTCCAAGAAATCAAGGAGATATTCTGAAATCCCTCAAGATCTTTATGCCAGAATTCCTGATAACGCTGCTTCATCCAAGGACAACTCAAAGGCCACCGATGTCTTCAATCCAGGGACCCCAAATCACCTGCTACCTGTACTTGGCCTTTGTGCTCCAAATGCTGATCAGGTGAACTCATACAAAAACTCAATTTGTGCACCAAGCATAAAGGAGCATAAAAGGGCCAGTGGTGACGTAGTCAACAAACAACTGTCAACTCCCGCTGACCATTCTAATGAGCTTAGAAACGAAGTTCAATCAGCTTCTGATAAGGTCATCTTTCCTGGTGCATCTGAGGAAGCTTTGCGAAGGATAAGTAACATGATCCCAGATAATTATTTTCCCTTCAGTCATGTACGTCATCTTTCTTAGTTTGGCACTCGGACCATTTAATTGTTCGTATAGTTACTTTCTTTATCATTCTTCTTAGGGCATTTGTTTCGTAACAAGTAAAAACTTTTAAGATAGTTTCTCACTTTCTTATTTGTTTATTATTTACAACGTAGCTCAACTGTTGATATTTGATTTATTGGTAGCATTAACAGAGCAAATAAATCATTCTCAAGGGGAGCATACCTAAATTTTTCTTATCAAGTAAAGAGCAGTATTGTCAAGCAGGAAAAATAACACTAGTTCTTACTGTGCAGATTCCTCCTATATCAGGGAAGGCGGTTGATCCTGTTGAATATATTGGAGCTTCGAATGCATCATTTCAAGGGAAACTGGGTCTTCCAAACTTCAGTCTGGAAGACAACACTCCACTTAAGCATATTAAGCCTATACCTGATATATTTCCTTACCTGTCACTGGGTGCTCATAAGGATTATATTCGTAGTTCTGTCCCAGAGTTGCCAGATAGTTCATTATTACCAAACTTCATGGCAGATATTGCTGGTACTTCAAAGCAAAAATCATTCATGTCTGGTCCACTTCCTGGGCTGGGTCTTAGCCCAGGACAACCAATCCATTTGACTATGCCTGATAATCACAAGAAAGTCTTGGACAACATAATGATGCGTGCTCAGTATGCCTCAAACAAATTCTTGAAGAAGAGATCAAAACTAGATTATTGGTCAGAGGATGAACTTGATGCTCTGTGGATAGGAGTTCGTAGGCATGGAAGGGGAAATTGGGATGCTATGCTTAGAGATCCAAAGTTAAAGTTTTTGAACAACCGAACTAGTGAAGAGCTGGCCTCGAGATGGATTTTGGAGGAGCAAAAGATTATAGATGAACCTATGTCTGCAGCCACAAGACGTTCTAACTCAACAGCATTTCCTGGAATATCTGATGCAATGATGTCTCGGGCGCTCAATGAAAGTAATTTATCTAAGATGAGGATGGAGCAGCCTAAATTGCAGTCCCACGTAACTGATATTCAGTTAGGTTCGAGTGATATCCTATCCAGATTTCCTCATGTTGAGGCTCCTAATTACATTAACTCAGGGGAGGGTGGCCCACCTCAGATACCATGGCAGGATTTCAAGCATAGATCAAGTTATGGTGGTGATTTTCCTGGCGGTGCATTTGACAAGTTGGAGAAACCTGATGTTGGACTGATCCCGCCATTTATGCCTAATCCTTTCATGACTGATAGCATTGATTCACTTCCCATAAACAGAAAAAACAATAGTTCCATTCCGCGTAGTGAAATCAGATCAAGTTCTCGTGAGAACATTCTTTTTTCTGGTGTTTCGGATGGACAAATCAACTTGCTTCATGAGATGCAGCGTCATGTGAGGTCAGGCAAACAACCCATTGAGATAAAGCTCAACCACATAGACCACTCAAATCCTCAGCTTGGTAATGCTAGTGACCTCGGAGGTTTAAAATCAAACAAGTTACCTCATTGGCTTCAGGAGGCTGTACGTGCTCCTGCTTCATCTAAGCCACCTGAACGTGGGCTACCAGCAACTGTCTCAGCAATTGCTCAGTCCATGTGCCTTCTTCTTGGAGAACAAGAACCATCAATACCTCCATTCTTGATCCTGGGAACCCCTCTTTCTCCCCCAAAAGATCCAAGGATTAATTCAAAGAAGAGGAAACTCCGCAAAGCTCATCAATCTACCTCTCATGTAGGTGATTGCATCGCTACCCAAGCACCCCCATCCGTTAAAGCTTCAGCTGCTCCTCTTGCTGTCGATTGCAATGATGGTGCGCCTTCACTCAACTTGAACTCTGCATTGCTGTCATCTTCAGCTGTAAGCAAGAAGCTAGATGAGTTACCTCCCACATTTAAAGAATCAAACCAAACCATGGATGGTTCAGAAGCTGTTGCAGGCAAGTTGGAGGCTCCTGAAATTGGTTGTCAGGTAACTGGTTCCTCTCCAGTAGATGACAAAGCTAGAGAATCTTCAGGATCACCAGTGAAGGATACTCCTGATGCTGGAGTCAGATTGCAAGGATCAGATAACTCAGCTATGGCATTTTCTGCACTCCCACTTGAAGCACCTGTGACAAGCAGCAGAGCAGAGCCTGTGGCATGTGATGGCAGTGACATGAAAGAGGATATTCCACTAGACGCTGAAAGCAACGGGAACCTGGAGGAGCGATGAACTGGCTCCTCTTGTGAACATGGATGCATCACATCAAGTATCTGCTAAAACGTCAACGGAGATTGGATGAAATGTTCTCAGATGAGCATTAGACTTGAGCCAGTTAGCTCGACATTCCTTTCTCTTCCGTTGAGCAGAATACTGGGATTTTCCCTCTCCCAATGTTTCCAGTGTTGATGATCTCATGTTGTGTAATGCTTTAGTGCAGAGTGCAGATAGGATAAAATTCAACGACAAGTGGTGCTTCTTAGCAGTAGTTGGGCACTAGTCCGTCGGGAGCAACTCTTGGAAACCTGTATACAAGAAATGTATATTTTTGCTAACATGGTGTTGGTTGGGTGTGTAGACTGTAGACCGCTATTCATTTATTTATGCGTATATGGTTCAGTAATTTGCCGTCTGTCTAGCGGTCGCTGTAAGAGTAGACATGGTGATGATAATACCTCGCCTTGAGTGGTGGCCTGATAGAACATGAAACTCACTTTCCCCAGCTGTTATTGTTTGATAATTGTAGCGGATGCCTTTATGGTTGGACTAAAGAGAAAGCTGAGATGTTGTGTTTACTTCGCAAAGGAGAGTTTTTACTGTTTTTGTGGGAAACCCTATCCCTCACAAGGGGTTGTGTAATGTATATATAGACTGAGTTAGATGAGTCAGGCTTATTACACAGGGGTGACACGGTAAATACACGTGGTAAACTCCAAACCCTAAACAGGTACTTTAATACCCCTTGCAGTCGCAAATCTATCATGTATAGATATTGAGATTGGATCGAATGTCTAAAAATACACTCGACGATAATTACTTGGTGAAGATGTCGGCGAACTGCAGCGTGGTGGGGACGCTGAGAACTCGAATGTCACTGGCAGCGACACGCTCGCGGACGAAGTGCAGGTCAATCTCTACGTGCGCTAGTGCTGTACGGGGTTGGTGGAGAGGTAGATTGCGCTGACGTTGCCACAGTAGACGAGGGTAGCGCGCTGAAGAGGGCTGTGGAGCTTGTGAAGAAGGTGACGCATCTAGGAGGCTTCGACCAAGCCGTTGGCCACAACGCGATACTCGGCCTCTGCGCTGGAACGGGAGATGACGGGCTGCCGCTTGGCCCAGGAGACGAGGTTAGCGCCCAGGAACACTGCATAACCGGAGGTTGATCGGCGTGTGTCGGGACAGTCAGCATCAGTGTACACCACGAGCTCCAACGTCGGGGATGGTCGGAGAAGGAGGCCGTAGAGGTAGTGCATGATCCGTTTGAGAGTGGTGAGATGGGGCTCCCGCGGGGTGTGCATATACAAGCACACCTGTTGGACGGCGTAAGCGATGTCGGGCCTAGAGAAGGTGAGGTACTAGAGTCCGGTAAGACATTGCATCGGCGACCGAGGGTCGTTGTCCTCAGAGAGCTTCGCCTGAGTGTCGATAGGCGTGGAGCAGGGCTTGCAGTCGGACATTCCAGCCCACTCGAGTATGTCGATGGTATACTGGCGCTGGTGAAGGAAGAGTCCCTGGGACCGGTGAAAGGGAATTAGGCTTATACCTAGTCCCTAATTAATTTTGGTGGTTGAATTGCCCAACACAAATCTATTGGGCTAACCAGTTTGCCTAAGTGTATAGATTATACAGGTGTTAAAGGTTCACACTCAGCCAATAAAAAGATCAAATTTTGGATTCAACAAAGGAGCAAAGGGCCAACCGAAGGCACCTCTGGTTTGGCGCACCGGACTGTCCGGTGTGCCACCGGACAGTGTCCGGTGCACCACCGGACATGTCCGGTGCACCAGAGGACTCCAACGCAAACTCGCCACCTTCGGGAATTTCCAGAGGCACTCGCGCTATAATTCACCGGACTGTCCGGTGTACACCGGACAGTGTCCGGTGCGCCAAGGAGGAGCGGCCTCAGGAACTCGCCAGCTTCGGGAAACTCCAACGGATAGTCCACTAAAATTCACCGGACTGTCCGGTGTACACCGGACTGTCCGGTGCGACTCCGGAGCAACGGCTATCTCCGCGTCAACGGCTCTCTGCCGCGCATTTAATGCGCGATCTACGCGCGCAGAAGTCAGGCGCGCCCATACTGGCACACCGGACAGCAAACAGTACCTGTCCGGTGTGCACCGGACACCCAGGCGGGCCCACAAGTCAGAAGCTCCAACGGTCAGAATCCAACGGCAGTAATGACGTGGCAGGGGGCACCGGACTGTCCGGTGTGCACCGGACTGTCCGGTGCGCCATCGAGCAGACAGCCTGCCAACGACCACTTTTGGTGGTTGGGGCTATAAATACCCCAACCACCCCACCATTCATTGCATCCAAGTTTTCCACTTCCCAACTACTACAAGAGCTCTAGCATTAAATTCTAGACACACCAAAGAAATCAAATCCTCTCCATATTCCACACAACGCCCTAGTGACTAGAGAGAGAGATTTGCTTGTGTTCTTTCGAGCTCTTGCGCTTGGATTGCTTTCTTCTTTCTTGATTCTTTCTTGTGATCAAACACTCACTTGTAATTGAGGCAAGAGGCACCAATTGTGTGGTGGCCCTTGCGGGAAGTTTGATTCCCAAGTGATTTGAGAAGAGAAGCTCACTCGGTCCGAGGGACCGATTGAGAGAGGGAAGGGTTGAAAGAGACCCGGCCTTTGTGGCCTCCTCAACGGGGAGTAGGTTTGCGAGAACCGAACCTCGGTAAAACAAATCCGTGTGTCACACTCCTCATTTGCTTGCGATTTGTTTTACGCCCTCTCTCGCGGACTCGTTTACATTTCTAACGCTAACCCGGCTTGTAGTTGTGTTTATATTTGTGAATTTCAGTTTCGCCCTATTCACCCCCCCCTCTAGGCGACTTTCAATTGGTATCGGAGCCCGGTGCTTCATTAGAGCCTAACCGCTCGAAGTGATGTCGGGAGATCACGCCAAGAAGGAGATGGAGACCGGCGAAAAGCCCACTACAAGCCACGGGAGCACTTCATTGGAAGAGTCCCGCACCAAGAGGAAGGAGAAGAAGAAGAGCTCCTCCAACAAAGGAAAGGAGAAGAAATCTTCTTCGCACCACAAAGAGAAGAAGGAGAGATCTTCCTCCCACAAGCCACATCGGAGAGGAGACAAGCACAAAAGGATGAGGAAAGTGGTCTACTACGAGACCGACACTTCATCAACATCGACCTCCGACTCCGATGCGCCCTCCGTAACTTCTAAACGCCAAGAGCGTAAGAAGTTTAGTAAGAACCCCCTACATTACCCTCGCATTTCTAAAAATGCACCTTTACTTTCCGTCCCATTAGGCAAACCACCAACTTTCGATGGTGAAGATTATGCTAGGTGGAGTGATTTAATGCGATTTCATCTAACCTCACTCCACAAAAGTATATGGGATGTTGTTGAGTTTGGTGCACAGGTACCATCCGTAGGGGATAAAGACTATGATGAGGATAAGGTGGCCCAAATCGAGCACTTCAACTCTCAAGCGACAACAATACTCCTCGCCTCTTTAAGTAGAGAGGAGTATAACAAAGTTCAAGGGTTGAAGAGCGCCAAGGAGGTTTGGGATGTGCTCAAAACCGCGCACGAAGGAGATGAGCTCACCAAGATCACCAAGCGGGAAACGATCGAGGGGGAGCTCGGTCGGTTCCGGCTTCGCAAAGGGGAAGAGCCACAACACATGTACAACCGGCTCAAGACTTTGGTGAACCAAGTGCGCAACCTCGGGAGCGTCAAGTGGGACGACCACGAAATGGTTAAGGTTATTCTAAGATCTCTCATTTTCCTTAACCCCACTCAAGTTCAATTAATTCGTGGTAATCCTAGATATACTAAAATGACCCCCGAGGAAGTTATCGGGAATTTTGTAAGTTTTGAGTGCATGATCGAAGGCTCGAGGAAGATCAACGAGCTTGATGATTCCACCACATCGGAAGCTCAACCCGTCGCATTCAAGGCGACGGAGGAAAAGAAGGAGGAGGCTACACCAAGTCGACAACCAATCGACGCCTCCAAGCTCGACAATGAGGAAATGGCGCTCGTCATCAAGAGCTTCCGCCAAATCCTCAAACAAAGGAGAGGGAAAGACTACAAGTCCCGCTCCAAGAAGGTTTGCTACAAGTGTGGTAAGCCCGGTCACTTTATTGCTAAATGTCCATTATCAAGTGATAGTGACAGGGGCGACGACAAGAAGGGGAGAAGAAAGGAGAAGAAGAAGTACTACAAGAAGAAGGGCGGCGATGCCCATGTTTGTCGGGAGTGGGATTCCGACGAAAGCTCAAGCGACTCCTCCTCCGACGAGGACGCCGCCAACATCGCCGTCACCAAGGGACTTCTCTTCCCCAACGTCGGCCACAAGTGCCTCATGGCAAAGGACGGCAAAAGGAAGAAGGTTAAATCCAACTCCTCCACTAAATATGAATCATCTAGTGATGATAATGCTAATGGTGAGGAAGATAATTTGCGTATCCTTTTTGCCAACCTTAACATGGAACAAAAAGAAAAATTAAATGAGCTAATTAGTGCCATCCATGAAAAGGATGATCTCTTGGACTCCCAAGAGGACTTCCTAATCAAGGAAAATAAGAAACATGTTAAGGTTAAAAATGCTTATGCTCTAGAGGTAGAAAAATGTGAAAAATTGTCTAGTGAGCTAAGCACTTGCCATGAGACCATTAACAACCTTAGAGATGAAAATGCTAGATTAATTGCTAAGGTTGATTCTCATGTTTGTATTGATTCAGTTCCCGATCTTAGAAATAATAATGATGATTTGCTTGCTAAGATTAATGAATTGAACGATTCTCTTGCTAGTCTTAGAGTAGAAAATGATAATTTGATTGCTAAGGCTAAAGATTTTGATGTTTGCAAAGTTACAATTTCCGATCTTAGAGATAAGAATGATATATTACATGCTAAGATTGTTGAACTTAATTCTTGCAAACCCTCTACATCCACCATTGAGCATGTCACTATTTGTACTAGATGTAGAGATATTAATATTGATGCTATTCATGATCACATGATTTTAATTAAGCAACAAAATGATCATATAGCTAAATTAGATGCTAAAATTGCCGAGCACAACTTAGAAAATGAGAAATTTAAATTTGCTCGTAGCATGCTTTATAATGGGAGACGCCCTGGCATTAAGGATGACATTGGCTTCCAAAAGGGAGACAATAACAAACTTAATGCCCCTCCTAAGAACTTATCTAACTTTGTTAAGGGCAAGGCTCCCATGCCTCAGGATAACGAGGGCTACATTTTGTACCCTGCCGGCTATCCTGAGAGCAAAATTAGGAAAATTCATTCTAGGAAGTCTCACTCTGGCCCTAATCATGCTTTTATGTATAAGGGTGAGACATCTAGCTCTAGGCAACCAATCCGTGCCAAGTTGCCTAGAAAGAAAACTCCTAATGCATCAAATGATCATACCATTTCATTTAAAACTTTTGATGCTTCTTATGTGCTTACTAACAAATCCGGCAAGGTAGTTGCCAAGTTTGTTGGGGGCAAACACAAGGGGTCAAAGACTTGTGTTTGGGTACCCAAAGTTCTTGTGTCTAATGCCAAAGGACCCAAAACCGTTTGGGTACCTAAAGTCAAGAACTAAACTTGTTTTGTAGGTTTATGCATCCGGGGGCTCAAGTTGGATACTCGACAGCGGGTGCACAAACCACATGACAGGGGAGAAAAAGATGTTCTCCTCATATGAGAAAAACCAAGATCCCCAAAGAGCGATCACATTCGGGGATGGAAATCAAGGTTTGGTCAAAGGACTGGGTAAAATTGCTATATCACCTGACCATTCCATTTCCAATGTTTTTCTTGTTGATTCATTAGATTACAATTTGCTTTCCGTTTCTCAATTATGTCAAATGGGCTACAACTGTCTATTTACTGATGTAGGTGTTACTGTCTTTAGAAGAAGTGATGATTCAATAGCATTCAAGGGAGTGTTAGAGGGTCAGCTATACTTGGTGAATTTTGATAGAGCTGAACTCGACACTTGCTTGATTGCTAAGACTAACATGGGTTGGCTCTGGCACCGCCGACTAGCCCATGTTGGGATGAAGAATCTTCATAAGCTTCTAAAGGGAGAGCACATTTTAGGATTAACAAATGTTTATTTTGAGAAAGACAGGATTTGTAGCGCATGCCAAGCAGGGAAGCAAGTTGGTACCCATCATCCACACAAAAACATCATGACGACCGACAGGCCACTGGAGCTCCTACACATGGACCTATTCGGCCCGATTGCTTACATAAGCATCGGCGGGAGTAAGTACTGTCTAGTTATTGTGGATGATTATTCTCGCTTCACTTGGGTATTCTTTTTACAGGAAAAATCTCAAACCCAAGAGACCTCAAAGGGATTCTTGAGACGGGCTCAAAATGAGTTCGGCTTAAGGATCAAGAAAATAAGAAGCGACAACGGGACGGAGTTCAAGAACTCTCAAATTGAAAGCTTTCTTGAGGAAGAGGGCATCAAGCATGAATTCTCTTCTCCCTACACTCCACAACAAAATGGTGTAGTGGAGAGGAAGAATCGAACTCTATTGGATATGGCAAGAACCATGCTTGATGAGTACAAGACTTCGGATCGGTTTTGGGCGGAGGCAGTCAACACCGCTTGCTACGCCATCAACCGGTTATATCTACACCGAATCCTCAAGAAGACATCATATGAACTCCTAACCGGTAAAAAGCCCAACATTTCATATTTTAGAGTCTTTGGTAGCAAATGCTTTATTCTTTTTAAAAGAGGTAGAAAATCTAAATTTGCTCCTAAGACTGTAGAAGGCTTTTTACTTGGTTATGACTCAAACACAAGGGCATATAGGGTCTTTAACAAGTCCACTGGACTAGTTGAAGTCTCATGTGACGTTGTGTTTGATGAAACTAACGGCTCTCAAGTAGAGCAAGTTGATCTTGATGAGATAGGTGAAGAACAGGCTCCATGCATAGCGCTAAGGAACATGTCCATTGGGGATGTATGTCCTAAGGAATCCGAAGAGCCTCCACATGCACAAGATCAACCATCCTCCTCCACGCTAGCATCTCCACCAACTCAAAATGAGGATGAAGCTCAAGTTGATGAAGTAGAAGATCAAGCAAATGAGCCACCTCAAGATGACGGCAATAATCAAGGGGGAGATGCAAATGATCAAGACAAGGAGGATGAAGAGCAAAGGCCGCCACACCCAAGAGTCCACCAAGCAATACAACGAGATCACCCCGTCGACACTATCCTCGGCGACATTCATAAGGGGGTAACTACTAGATCTCGTGTTGCACATTTTTGTGAGCATTACTCGTTTGTTTCCTCTATTGAGCCACACAGGGTAGAGGAAGCACTACAAGATTCGGATTGGGTGGTGGCGATGCAAGAGGAGCTCAACAATTTCACAAGGAACGAGGTATGGCACTTGGTTCCACGTCCTAATCAAAATGTTGTAGGAACCAAATGGGTCTTCCGCAACAAGCAAGATGAGCATGGTGTGGTGACAAGGAACAAAGCTCGACTTGTGGCCAAAGGATACTCCCAAGTCGAAGGTTTGGATTTCGGTGAAACCTATGCACCCGTAGCTAGGCTTGAGTCAATTCGCATATTATTAGCCTATGCTACTTACCATGGCTTTAAGCTTTATCAAATGGACGTGAAAAGTGCCTTCCTCAACGGACCAATCAAGGAAGAGGTCTATGTTGAGCAACCTCCCGGCTTTGAAGACAGTGAGTATCCCAACCATGTCTATAAGCTCTCTAAGGCGCTTTATGGGCTCAAGCAAGCCCCAAGAGCATGGTATGAATGCCTTAGAGATTTCCTTATTGCTAATGGCTTCAAAGTCGGCAAGGCCGATCCTACTCTATTCACTAAAACTCTTGACAATGATTTGTTTGTATGCCAAATTTATGTTGATGATATCGTATTTGGGTCTACTAACGAATCTACTTGTGAGGAATTTAGTAGGATCATGACACAGAAATTCGAGATGTCTATGATGGGGGAGTTGAAATATTTCTTAGGATTCCAAGTAAAGCAACTCCAAGAGGGCACCTTCATTAGCCAAACGAAGTACACTCAAGACATTCTAAATAAGTTTGGGATGAAGGATGCCAAGCCCATCAAGACACCCATGGGAACAAATGGGCATCTCGACCTCGACACGGGAGGTAAATCCGTGGATCAAAAGGTATACCGGTCGATGATTGGTTCATTGCTTTACTTATGTGCATCTCGACCGGACATTATGCTTTCCGTTTGCATGTGTGCAAGATTCCAAGCCGACCCTAAGGAATCTCACCTTACGGCCGTAAAACGAATCTTGAGATATTTGGCTTATACTCCTAAGTTTGGGCTTTGGTACCCTCGGGGATCCACATTTGATTTGATTGGTTATTCGGATGCCGATTGGGCGGGGTGTAAGATTAACAGAAAGAGCACATCGGGGACTTGCCAGTTCTTGGGAAGATCCTTGGTGTCTTGGGCTTCAAAGAAGCAAAATTCGGTCGCTCTTTCAACCGCCGAAGCCGAGTACATTGCCGCAGGTCATTGTTGCGCGCAATTACTTTGGATGAGGCAAACCCTGCGGGACTACGGTTACAAATTAACCAAAGTTCCTTTGCTATGTGATAATGAGAGTGCAATTAAAATGGCCGACAATCCCGTCGAGCATAGCCGCACTAAACACATAGCCATTCGGTACCATTTTCTTAGGGATCACCAACAAAAGGGGGATATCGAGATTTCATACATTAACACTAAAGATCAATTAGCCGATATCTTTACCAAGCCACTTGATGAACAAACTTTTACCAAACTTAGGCATGAGCTCAATATTCTTGATTCCCGCAACTTCTTTTGTTAGATTGCACACATAGCTCATTTTATATACCTTTGCTCATGTCTCTTTTGTATATGCTATGACTAATGTGTTTTCAAGAGTATTTCAAACCAAGTCATAGGTATATTGAAAGGGAATTGGAGTATTCGGCGAAGACAAAGGCTTCCACTCCGTAACTCATACTTCGCCATCACTCCAAGCAACTCTCTATTCTTTGGGGAGAAATGAGCATCAAAGAAAAGGACTTCGTCTTTGGGAGAGAGTAAGAGCCCAAAGCTAAAGGACCGGATTTCGCCTTTGGTATAATCTTAACTCATTTATTTATGACCAAAGGGGAAGATAGCACTTCGAGGGCTCTAACGATTCCGTTTTTGGCGATTCATGCCAAAAAGGGGGAGAAATGAGCCCAAAGCAAAAGGACCGCACCACCACCGATTTCAAAAAACTTAGTGTTGAATACTTATCAATTGATTTTCCTATTGTGTTCAAAAAGGGGGAGAAAGTAGTATTTCAAAATGATATATCAAAACCCTCTTGAACACTAAGAGGTGGATCTCTTCCAGGGGGAGTTTTGTTTAGTCAAAGGAAAAGCATTTGAAACAGGGGGAGAAAATTTCAAATCTTGAAAATACTTTGCAAAATCCTATTCATTTACCGTTGACCATTTGCAAAAGAACTTTGAAAAGGATTTACAAAAGAGTTTGCAAAAACAAAACATGTGGTGCAAGCGTGGTCCAAAATGTTAAATAAGAAAGAAACAATCCATGCATATCTTGTAAGTATTAATATTGGCTCAATTCCAAGCAACCTTTACACTTACATTATGCAAACTAGTTCTATTATGCACTTCTATATTTGCTTTGGTTTGTGTTGGCATCAATCACCAAAAAGGGGGAGATTGAAAGGGAATTAGGCTTACACCTAGTCCCTAATTAATTTTGGTGGTTGAATTGCCCAACACAAATCTATTGGGCTAACCAGTTTGCCTAAGTGTATAGATTATACAGGTGTTAAAGGTTCACACTCAGCCAATAAAAAGATCAAATTTTGGATTCAACAAAGGAGCAAAGGGCCAACCGAAGGCACCTCTGGTTTGGCGCACCGGACTGTCCGGTGTGCCACCGGACAGTGTCCGGTGCACCACCGGACATGTCCGGTGCACCAGAGGACTCCAACGCAAACTCGCCACCTTCGGGAATTTCGAGAGGCACTCACGCTATAATTCACCGGACTGTCCGGTGTACACCGGACAGTGTCCGGTGCGCCAAGGAGGAGCGGCCTCAGGAACTCGCCAGCTTCGGGAAACTCCAACGGATAGTCCACTAAAATTCACCGGACTGTCCGGTGCGACTCCAGAGCAACGGCTATCTCCGCGCCAACGGCTCTCTGCCGCGCATTTAATGCGCGCTCTGCGCGCGCAGAAGTCAGGCGCGCCCATACTGGCACACCTGACAGCAAACAGTACCTGTCCGGTGTGCACCGGACACCCAGGCGGGCCCACAAGTCAGAAGCTCCAACGGTCAGAATCCAACAGCAGTAATGACATGGCAGGGGGCACCGGACTGTCCGGTGTGCACCGGACTGTCCGGTGCGCCATCGAGCAGACAGCCTCCCAACGGCCACTTTTGGTGGTTGGGGCTATAAATACCCCAACCACCCCACCATTCATTGCATCCAAGTTTTCCACTTCCCAACTACTACAAGAGCTCTAGCATTCAATTCTAGACACACCAAAGAGATCAAATCCTCTCCATATTCCACACAACGCCCTAGTGGCTAGAGAGAGAGATTTGCTTGTGTTCTTTCGAGCTCTTGCGCTTGGATTGCTTTCTTCTTTCTTGATTCTTTCTTGTGATCAAACACTCACTTGTAATTGAGGCAAGAGACACCAATTGTGTGGTGGCCCTTGCGGGAAGTTTGATTCCCAAGTGATTTGAGAAGAGAAGCTCACTCGGTCCGAGGGACCGATTGAGAGAGGGAAGGGTTGAAAGAGACCCGGCCTTTGTGGCCTCCTCAACGGGGAGTAGGTTTGCGAGAACCGAACCTCGGTAAAACAAATCCGTGTGTCACACTCCTCATTTGCTTGCGATTTATTTTACGCCCTCTCTCGCGGACTCGTTTACATTTCTAACGCTAACCCGGCTTGTAGTTGTGTTTATATTTGTGAATTTCAGTTTCGCCCTATTCACCCCCCCTCTAGGCGACTTTCAACCGGCGTTTGACGGTGACGCCGAGGAAGTGGTGAAGGGCCCCAGGTCCTTCATCGCGAACTCCCGTTGAAGGGCAATGATCGTGCGCAGAAGATGAGCGGCGGTGGATGTCGTGAGCACAATATCGTCGACGTAGAGCAGGAGGTAGATAGTGTCGTCGCCACGCCGGTAGATGAAGAGTGACGTGTTTGACTTGGCCTCGACGCAGCCGATGGAGACTAAGTAGGAAGAAAAACGACTATAGCATGCCCGCGGTGCCTACTTGAGGCCGTATACGGAGCGGTTCAGTCAGCAGACCAGATCCGGATGAGCGGCGTTGACGAAGCCAGTGGACTGGCTGTAGTACATAGTCTACGTCAGAGTGCCATGGAGGAAGGCATTCTTGACATTGAGCTGATGGATCACCTAGTCCCGGGAGAGGGAGAGGACGACACGAACAATGGCGAACTTGATGATGGGGCTGAAGGTCTTATCGTAGTCCACTCTTTGCGCTAGGTGAAGCCCTGAAGGACCCAACGGGCCGTGTAACAGTCAAGAGATCCGTACGATGTCACCTTGTGGCGAAAGAGCCACTTGCTGGTGACCACGTTAGTGCCTGGAGGACACGACAGCAAGTCCCAGGTGTGGTTGGCCAGCAAGGTCGCGTACTCCTCCTCCATAGTGAAAGGGAAATAGTGTTCAACCTTTTCCTATAAATAATTTTGGTGGTTGAAATACCCAACACAAATAATTGGTCTAACTAGTTTGCTCTAGATTATATTCCACATGTGCATAAAGGTTCACATAAACCAATAAAAAGATTAAAGAAAGGGTTCAAAAAGAAAGGAGCAAAGAAACCCAAGTGTGCCCTGGTCTGGCGCACCGGACTGTCCGGTGTGCTACCGGACAGTGTCCGGTGCACCAGGACCGTACCACTATGAACTGGCCAGCCTCGGGTTTCTCCAGCGACCACTCCGCTATAATTCACTAGACTGTCCGGTGGACCAGCGGAGCAACGGCTCTCCAGCGCAACAGTCGGCTGCACAGTGCCCTGACAGCGCTACAGTTCGCGGCAGAAGTCAGAGCAGAGGTCAAAGGCGCACCGGACAGTGAATAGTACCTGTCCGGTGCGACACCGGACTGTCTGGTGCCACCAGAAGTCAGCGCTCCAATGATCGACTGCGTTAGAACCCTAACGGTGGGGTGACGTGGCTTGCGCACCGGACTGTCCGGTGCACCCATCGACAGCTGCCACCCCCAACGGTTGTTTTGGTGGTTGAGGGCTATAAATACCCCCAACCACCTCTACTCCAACCATCCAAGCATTTATCACTCTCCATTCAATACAAGAGCAAAGTGCAACACTCCAAGACACAAATCAAAGCCACCGATCCGATCAAAGTCCTCAATTCAATTCTAGTGTTTTAGGACTTGTGAGAGGATCGTTCTTGTGTTTTCTTGTTGCTTGGTTGGCTTTCTTCTTTCTCTCATTCTTATTCTCAAAGCCTTGTAAGCGAAGCAAGTGACACCAATTGTGTGGTGGTCCTTACGGGGTCTAAGTGACCCGACAAATCAAGGAAGAAAGCTCACTCGGTCTAAGTGACTGTTTGAGAGAGGGAAAGGGTTGAAAGAGACCCGGTCTTTGTGACCACCTAACGGGGACTAGGTTCTTTGGAACCGAACCTCGGTAAAACAAATCACCGTGTCATCCGCTTTATTTTCTTGGTTGATTTGTTTTTTCCTCTCTCCCGGACTTGATATTTGTTCTAACGCTAACCCCGGCTTGTAGTGTATTTAAAAGTTGTAAATTTCAGTTTCCGCCTATTCACCCCCCTTTAGGCGACTTTCACATAGCCCGACGCCAGTGTGGGTCAACGAGGGCGGTGCGAACGGAGGAGGGGACCGTGGACAAATCCGGTGGAGTGGCGGTCGTATCAGTAGCCAGAATCAGCTGGTCAACAGAGCAAAGAACACCAGTGGCGCGCCGAGTCACCATCGGGTGGACATGTCTAGGGTTGTGGTGGATGGCGATCGGGTGGTACATATGTGGCTCAGAGTGGGCCATCGGGGGCCACGGGCGTGGCCGGAGCGCATCAGTTTTAGACGACCATGCTCGTCGATGGGCCAGGTCTGTGGGTGCCGAGCGAGCGGCGCTCTCGCGACGGTGGTAGAGGAGGGAGGGATCAGCGAAGCGAGTGGCACACGTTGACAGGGCCGCGCGTGGCACTGGCATGGTTGACGGGGCCGCGTGAGGCGCGAGAAGAGGCACAAGCGGGGGCGTCAGGGCCACACGTGGTGCAGGTAGCGGCGCAAGGCGGGGTGCCTAGGGTGGAGGAGGGACCTGATCGGACTCAAGTAGGGAGTCAAGATCGATGGGTGGGGAGGAGCTAGCAAGGAAGGACACATCTTCGTCGAAGACGACTTGATGGGAGATGATGATGCAGTGTGAGGTGAGGTCAAGGCAGCAATACCCATTGTGGTTAGGGGAGTAGCCGAGGAAGAGTCAGCGAGTGGAGTGTGGGGATAACTTGTGGGTAGCAGTGGCAGAAGTGTTAGGATAGCAGTCACAACCGAACACACGAAGGTGGTCGTAGGATGGGGCTGTGCCGTAGAGGGCAAAGTGGGGAGTAGGGTGGCTCAACGCCTTCGATGGAAGGCAGTTATTGAGGTGGGTGGTGATGTGCAGGGCCTCTGCCCAGTAAGTGGTAGGGAGAGACACGTGGAAGAATAGGCAACAAATCATATTGGTGGTGGTGCGAATCATGTGTTCGGCCCGACCGTTCTAGGCAGAAGTGTAGGGGCACGAGAGATGCAACTGGACTCCGTTGGAGAGAAAGAAAGACGTGAGGCATGGTTGTCGAACTCACGGCCATTGTCACACTGCGGGGTAGGGACCGGGCGACAGAACTGGGTGGATACCTAGGCGAAGAAGTGTGTAAGGGTGGTGAATGTGTCAGACTTCAACCGAAGAGGAAAAGTCCAAAGAAAATGGGAAAATCATCCAAAATCACCAAATAGTATTTATAACCAGAGAGACTGAGTACAGGGGAGGTCCAGTGATCACAATGAACCAAGTCAAAAGTCTACACAACCCGAGAAGAAGAGGTAATGAATGGGAGACGAGTATGTCAGCCTAAATGACAAGCACAATAGAGGCCCTCAAAATGTCCCCTACTACATGAAGAATCTAAACTGTTGGTAAGCTTGGTCATGACGTTAGGTCCTGGGTGGCCAAGACGACAATGCCAAGTAGTGAAGGTGGTGGTGGAGACTAGGATGGGAGGAGGGGACGTGTCGGTGGAGGAAGGCCGGAGCGTGTAGAGGGGCCCAGCGCTGTCACATCAGGCGAGAAGGGTCTTGGTGTCTAGATCCTTCATAGAAAAACCAGAAGGATCAACCTCAATGAAACAAGAATTGTCGGTGGTGAACCGACAGACTGAAAGGAGATTATGGTTGATATGAGAGGCTACGAGAACTTAGTTGAGATAGAACGGTCTAGGGAGAGGCACCTACTGAGGTGACCGACAGATTGAACTGTTTCCAACGACGATCGAGGTGGGGTGAGAGGAATGAGGTAGGTGGGAGAAAGAGAGCATGCCTGCAGTGGGGGTGGTGTGGTAGGAGGCACCGGAGTCGATGACCTAGTCAGGTGAGGGTGGAGACAACACCATGGTGCTATAGGCGGCGGCAAGGGAGGCTGGGTCCAAGATTCTAGCGAGTGGGGACTAAGGAGTCGTGGTGGTGGTACCCGGAGGCGGGAGCTGAGGCGGGGCCTTGGTCATCGGGGCACGCCGTATGGAGGTATGCCATAGGCGAGCGTCTGAGGTGAGCCGTAGGGACCACAGTCAGGAGAGCCAGCGCCGGAGGATGGGTGGCACTCGGGGTCTGACCCGACCACATGGAGATGGTTCTAGTCCAGGGGTTGTAGAATGACAGCCAGCCCTGGCCGCCACCTCAGCTGGTGGAACATCCATGAGTGGAGCTGTCACCCCCGCGCCCGCCCTTGTGGGGGTGATGGCCTCCATCGGCGTTGGCAGCCGGACGAGGGGCTGCAGGGGTCGCAGTAGGAGAGCGAGCGGGGGCCCCGATCGATGAAGTACTAGGAGCCTGTCCCCCGAAAGACGCTTGACCTCCGGGAGGAGCGCTGTAGAGTGTCGGGGCCGGAGCGGGCGCCTCAATTGCCATGGTGAGCTCCTTGAGGAGAAGCTCGTTCCGCACTGCACGGGAAGTGGGAAAGGGCACATTCCTCTTGATGAGAGTCTTCAGGTGGCCATAGCGGTGGCTGAGGCCACACAAGAGGTTCAACACCAAGGTATGGTCGGCCATCGGCTCACCGAGGTCGCAGAGGGAGTCCACCGGGCCCTTCATCTGGCGGTAGTACACCCCCACAGAGAGGTCTCCTTGAGAGAACTGGTGGAACTGGGCATCTAGGTGAAGGGCCCGAGCGTCCCAGTTCCCGAGAAACTGTTCCTCGAGGGCGAGCCATGCCTGGCGGCCCGTGTCCGCCTGGTCACGGATGATGTCTTGTAGCTCGACGGTGACAGTGTTGTGGAGCCACGAGAGCACCACATTGTCCATTAGGTGCTAGGACAGAGACGGTGGGGTGATGATGTCATTAAGGACGTGGTCGGCGAGGGCGTACCGCCGAAGTGTGAGGAGAACCTAACCTCGCCAACGAGGGTAGGTGGAGGACGCTGGGTCCTACATGATGGACACACGTGACCAGATGTTGTGGAGTCCGGTGGCTTGTGCGTGGACGGTGGTGATGTGGTCGACGTCGAGTCCAGAGGCGAGGGGGGCCTCGGGAGTAGGAGGAGGAGCCTCATGGACGACCGAAGTAGATCCGAGGATGAGACGTTGCGCAGTGGCCATCTGGGCGGTCAGAGTGATGACCATGGCACACTCTTGCTCCAGGGCGAGGGACGCGACATGCTCGTGCTCCTGCGACGCAGCCAGGGCGACCTAGATGGTGGCGATGGCAGAGACCAGTGTGGGGTTGGTGGAGGGCTTTGGGGAAGCATAGGTGGGGTCTGCGACGAGTGGGCGAGTGGTGGGGAAGATGGGGCGGGTGCCGAGAGAAGCGAGCCAGCGTGATGGGGTTGGAGGCCAGCATGGTGGCGAGGGCGCCCATGGTCATCGGGTACCCCGGGCGATCGAGAGCGCCCATGCTCATCGGGTACCTCGGGAGGTCGAGAGCGCCTGTGCTCGTCGGGTACATGGGAGTCTGAGCCTGGAGGGGAGAACACCGGTAGTGCGCGCTGGCAGCCACGGCTGCGCCCGCGGTCGCAGTACCAGTGGCGGGCACGACATCAATGCTGACCATGGCGCCAGGGACGATAGTCGCGTCGATGGTATTGGCGGCTATCTCCATGGGGTTCATCGCTGGGGGTAGATGGCGACGATGACGACCGGTGCTGCTGGAGGTCCAGAGGAGACGTAGGGGCGGCTGTGGCCTGGCTAGGGGTGCGGCCGCTGGGCGTGGCCTAGAGAGGGGGTGGCGCAATCGTTGGGGGGCAACGCGACCAGCAGGGAGGAGGGCGCTTCCATCCATTAGCCAAGTGCCCAATTCATACAGTCCAATCTTGGCTTGTCAAAGAAGAAATCTATTGAGTGAATGGGATCAGTGGTAGAAGTGCTAGGTGCTAGTGCTCAACCCAAAAGACAGGTGCTGAGTTGAAGAATAAGACGGGAATGGAGGAAGCAAAGAAAGCAGATGCAAAAGAAAATGGATTCCATAGTCATCCTAACGCGCAACGGAAAGAAGCCCACTTACCCACTCTTCTTTCCCACCATCCGCAGTATACCAATCACTCACTAGATGGTGGCCTCGGAATCGGAAAGGAAATAAGCTCATACTACTGCAATGGAATGGAATGGAATATGAGACACTTTACTTCCTACAAAACTCAAGTGAGGGGAGGGATGGATGTCCCACCACAAACGGAAACATCAAGCCTCCCCAATGGTTATGTTACGTATCCACTCATCCTACAAGGAACTATGTCCAACCTATTCTATTTATTTCGCTATTCTATTTATTCACGACGAATTTGTTTCTAGAAGTGGCATTGAGAAGTGTTGCTCTAGCCTTTCATACTTTACTCGAATATTTTAGAACACAAATAAGATCCCTCATAAGTGCAAACTATGCAATAGCTTCGGTTAAGGCAAAGCCCAAAAAAATAAAAAGAAAATAAAAATAATTGTCTCGCTAATGATGGATTTCTAGCAACTGGATTGGTTTCTAGTAGAAATATCATAGAATAGACATATAGAATTTTTGGTTGGGAAATTTGAATGAATCATTGAGTGAAAAAGGAGCAAAGAATGACAAAAGATGACACTCTACTAGTCTTCACTCTTGTGGTTTCCTCGGTTTCTATTTTCTTATTGGGGATCTTGCTTTTCATGGTTCTCATCTCTGTAACTCACGATTTTCACGAGAGAACCAAATCCAAGTTGGTGAAGATCATGATTTGGGCTGGCATAGTAGTTATTACCTTTGCAATTGCGGTTCGAATCTATCCGATCTTTATCTTTTTGCTCAAAGAACGAATAAAACCCCTTGTTGAAGCCCTTTATGATAAGCTTCCCTGGATCTGGGAAGTTTCTCTTTCACGGTATTGGGATCGTTTGATTGATTTCCTTGATCGCTATTTATGGGCGTGCACTCAAAGCACTAAATCAAGGAGAAATAAAGAAGTGTGGAGGAGAAGCAGTCAAGCTCATTCCCTTCGCTTCCTATGCCCATAACAGTGCTTTGTTTCCTGGCCAAATCAAGGATTTGGGACTAATTGCAAAAGATATCTGAATAGAAAGATAGATCTATCCATCTATCCAGATATCTAAAAAAGAATCGAGCATCTCTTTCTGATGAAACCTTTGTCCT
This sequence comes from Zea mays, assembly GCF_902167145.1. Taxonomy (NCBI): domain Eukaryota; kingdom Viridiplantae; phylum Streptophyta; class Magnoliopsida; order Poales; family Poaceae; genus Zea; species Zea mays. The sequence goes on from NC_050097.1 coordinate 207,832,453, forward strand.
TGCTTTCTCCACTACACCTGGTAACGCACAGTGCTTATTTCTTTGATCTATCCAAGGGAGGCTTATTCCTTTAAGCAGAGTATCCAGTTCGGCATTCCCCTTTTCTTTCTGATCGTAGTCCTTCTCCTTTATTCGAATCTGAGTGACGACCTTTCTTCCTATTTGAAAAGAAACAACTACTGTCACTCTAGCTCCAAAGAAAGCAGATCAAGAAAGCTGATCCATAACTTCACCTCCAACCCAACCCTATGCTAAAGAAGGTGCAAGAAAAGCTTATGCTGGTGCAAGAACTTACCCTACGAAAGAGACCTTGCCACAGCCCACTTCCTCGGACGAGTTATATTCCTTTTTTGCTATTATCCCATTCTCTGCTTCTTCTATATCTGATGATACCTTAGCCGAGGACGAAAACGACTACGACAAAGAAAAACGAACGAAGGTCGGTTTCCTTTTCCCGGTGGTGGGTACCTCGACTCCAATAACAAAAGAAGAACAGTCTCCCCTACTGCCAATCTACACTACATGAAGAAGGGAGGAAAGTCGTTGATTGATTGCAGCCTCGCTTCAAATCTCTTGTCTGTTCTCTAGTCTCTAGCAGCAAGGATTGATTGCCCCAGCCCACGCTTGGAATAATAGGGATGTAAATGTCGTTGACCATTAATCCGGTTGAAGGACAAATGGAGTGGAGAGTAAAGGAAAATAAGGTCATTCTTCTATCTAGCTTCTGGTCGGTGCCCCTTCTCCAACTCCGCCAGCCAAGACACTGTTACTCGAGCAGGAAAGTTTTTTGTGCGTCCTGTGTTCTCCCGGTTCTTACGTCTCTCAAGCCGGTTCACTTGCCTAGTCATTACTGGACTACCATACAAGATTCTATACTGAGCTGACCTATCAACCAGACGGACTTGAACAACTGACATGTCTGCTATTGTTATTGCCGCGCTCAGGCGCTAGGGAAGGGATGATCAGAGAAGTCAAGTCTTGCCTTGGGTCAGAGTTCCAGTTCTCTCAGAAGAATCTCTGCTTTCCAATCCAGGTTTACGGCTTCCATAACGTATGTCATTGTCTATTCTTTCCAACTATCTTTTGAAAACACTAAGCAGGGATCAAAGCACTATTAATAGGTCCTCCAGAACTAATCCTTAATAGTTGTGAAATAATGGCTTTTCTAACCAACAGGTCTATTGTTTTAGCCAGTAATCCAACCAACAACTGACGTTTTTCCCAAGTCTAAAGTCGGGAGGCCTGGAGAGATGAGGGTGCAGCCGTAGGGGGGACCAGTCGGGAGGAGGGCGCGGCCGCCGGGGGGCAAAGGGCAGGTGGTCGGCTGCTGGGAGGTGGGGGTGGGGCAGCAGCGGCTGGTGGGCAGCAATGACTGGTGGGTGGAAAAAAATAAGTGTCTAACCTAGCTTATAACATGTGGGAAACCCTAACCCTCGCAAGGGGTTGGATGATGTATATATAGGCTGAGTTAGATGGGCCAGACCCATTATATAGGGGGACACGGTAAATATACGAAGTAAAACCCAAACCCTAAACAAGTACTCTAACAATTTTGTTTTTCCTAAGCAATGGCAAAGAAGCATAAACTGACTGAATGAGCGACTTTTGGCTGTTTTGTTTTTTCCCGGGAAGACCAGAGCTGAACTTCACTGTTTTGCTTTTGTTTTTTCTTTCGAAAAAGTCCTGACCTCTTAACTACTATTGTGAAATTTACCTCCTCAAATTAGAAAATTGATGTTTTGGCTCCTACATTTGAAGTTGTTTTTCCCTCTTCCGATGGCTTCTAAGAGCATCTGCAAAAGACTAGCCAAATGGCTCGTCAATCCAAATTTTAGCTACTCAATAACAAAATAACTCTCCAACAGACTAGCGATCTAACTCGTCAAGCTATCCGACTCTTTAAATTAGCTTTCTCACTAGCCAAACTTTACTAGTCACTCTAACTAGCCAAACTAGATAGATATCATGTTACAGTGAGATGCTACAGAGTCTATTTTTTTATGAAAAATTAAATAAAAGTTAAATAGAGAGTTAAAAATAAAAAGTCTCTTAGAGACGCTCTAAGGCAGTTTAGTTTAACGTGAAGCCATGTATTTTAAATCCTGAAATCTAGTTTATTATTAGAAAATTCATAAGAAAAAATTTAATCTCAAAATATATGAATTCAATTTTAGTTCCCCCTAGGAAACATGCTCTATATTATGGTGCATATAATACAATTATTTGGATCTTCTATGATCTCACTTTAATGATTAATTATTAGTATATGCTTTTATTCTGTGTTGTAAGTAGTCTATGAAAACATCTAGGCACTCGGTTGTTTGAGTGATTAATGATAATATAAAATTATTGTGAATAACCTGAGTTTTATACAGACAAAATTGTAGGCCACATTGATGAACATTGTTTGGGAAAACTATGATTTTTATGTCCTTGAATATGGATTTTATTTTGGTTTTAAAGGATGGAAGACGAAGTTAAGCATGGATTAGTCATGTGTCGTTTGAAGTTGAGAGACATTTTGAATAATTTAGGACTTCATTTACTTCGTTTGACCATACTATAAAGAGAGGTATGAACTAGTAGCTTAACTTAAACAAGTTAAATAAGTTTAGTATGATGCACATTAATTGTATTTAGTTTTAGGTGGCTTAAGAGAGGCCCAAAACGTATGGATCAAAAATCATTTTAAAGTATTGAATTGGGACAAGTTTGAGAGGTTTTTTAGACACCAAACCATATGTTTCGGGATTGTCATACCATAGTCAATTGATTCGATGCCTCTATGTAGACAATGATAGAGTGATCATTGGACCCTATAAACAGAAAACAGTAGGGCGTTGAACTAATGAGTTGAGTCTGATGATCTAAGAAAACAAACAAGAGGGTTTTAGAGCGCGTCGAACCACATAACACAACTGATTAAGTTACAATTTCTTCTACGGGGTTAGTGTCATACCAATGTGTATGGATCCGATTGTTTATGATTCATGGACGTTGAACGGGGCTGATGGCGAGCGTCAAATCATACGATCATAGCAGTGATTCAGACGACTAGTTTTGATATATTAGTACAACCATTTGTTGTTGTGTCTCACTAAACGTGCGATGTAGTCTCATGGGTGAGCATTAAATGGTTTGATGATCACATTTTTTCCATAGTTACTATAACACCAGTGGGTTAGTTACAAGCTATACTAACTAGCCTATACACTACCGGAATCGAGCGCTTTGCCGAGTGCTAACACTCGGCAAAGACTTTGCCGAGTGCCGGTCGGTACTCGGCAAAGAAAAGCGGCCTTCACGGCGCCGGGTGACGGGGACGGCGCCTTTGCCGAGTGTTCTAGGTGACACTCGGCAAAGAAGTTACCTTTGCCAAGTGTCACCTAATACACCCGGCAAAGAAGTTACATTTTTGTCGAGTGTCCGCCGACCTACACTCAGCACAGGGTCCACCAGCGGGGCCCTTTGTCAGGTTCTTTGCCGAGTGCTCTAGGAGGCACTTGGCAAAGCTTGCTTCTTTGTCGAGTGCCAGAGCCGTAGCACTCGACAAAGAAGCTTTACAGGTGCCCAGGTGTTGCTTCTCTTCCGAAGTGCTATGGCCCTGACACTCGACAAAGTGACTAGTATACACCTTTTAATTTGTTTTTTCTATTTTATCCAAACAAACAAAAGATATCACATATACATCACATATATCACATATATCACATATATCACATATACATCACATATATCATCACATATCTCACAAAGACCATAAATCGAACATAAGACACTCAAGAACATAAGTCTCATAAGTCTCAAGTCCTCACATAAGTATCCAACACAAACATAAGTATCCAACACAGCATTACCAACAAGTTCTGAAGTCTCAAGTATCTCATAAGTCTCAACACTAAGAACATAAGTCACATCGAGGTGGGCGGCTGGACTGGCGCGGCGATGGGCTAGGCGATCCATGAGGGTTGTTGGATGCCACCCTAGATTGTCCCTGCACAGAGAAGAGACTGCATGTGTTATACCAGATGCATTACCAACATCTAACTACAATTTTGATACTCACAGGAGTATGGAACAGAGTAGGGTCAACTGTAGGGAACAATGGAGGTGGTGGAGCGAAACCCTGCGTGGCACCAAGGCTCTGCATGTACTGGAACATCTCCGTCATCCTCTGTTGATCTTCCAGGCGGGCATCCCGCTCCGCCATCATCCTCGCCTCCATCTCCTGATGTTCCCTCCTCTCTGTTTCTAGCTGGGTCTGTAATATTCCAAGCCAATGTTATAGTAACTCAAAGAGAAGGTATATAACTCAAGGAATGACGAGTTACAGAAGCACTAACCTCGAGTTGTTGTATGCGATGTTGTGAGCTGTCTTGTCGAGGTCGTATGGCTAGACTCGAGCCCGTGCTCCTTGCTCGCACCTGAAACAGAGTGGGAGTGGACGACGAGTTGATTGCCCCGTTGGCAATCTAGTACCGCTCATGTCTCTTTCCTCCTCCGACCCTCATGAGGACATCGAGGTCGATCTGCTCGGTCCTCGGATCGTATTCTGGGCCATGGACCTCCTGTGCCATGGCGGTGTAGTCATGAAGGCGACTGTAGACGGCGGGTTTGTTGTAAGCCTTGGGCCCGTCATCCGGGTTGTAGGTGACGTCAGATGTCGCCTTGCCCTTATGGGCCATAACATAGGCCGAGAAGATGGAGCAAGGCTGGCCACCATGTGACGCCGACTGCAAGAAAACCAACGAGATAGTTAGAAATAATATCTAATCCAGTGTTATACCTAAATAAAAAAGAGATACCATGTGCCTTTGTATCTTAAAATAGAATAGCCTTTTACTAACAATAATGATTTTCGATATGAGTTGTGCTGGAAAGGGATACTAGGCTTTACGAAGATTGTGGTAAATAATTGGTCCTTACCAATGAACAGTGTTAGCAATATTGATATCTAGAAAGAAAAAGTTAAGAGGTTAAAACGAGCTTTGAAAGGTTAGCATATGAATTATGAAGGTCAGAATAAAAGAAGAAAGAGTGACTGAAAGGGAAATGTGCACATGGGCCATTTCTAATTGTTTTGTTGATTAAATGCTCAACACATTACTAAGAACTAACACTCCTCTTATGAGCATGAGCACAGGTGTTTCTAGCACTTAGTCATTTGTTTTAGGTGCTAACAATATTCATCTAAGTGCTAGGGAACTTCTCAAGTTGAGCCAAAATGTAGAGAAGAAGTTTGGCTAAGTATAGCCAAACCTGGGCCAGTCTCGGCCTCACCGAACAGTCGGAGATGCGCTCGGGTGAATTGGAACAGAGACTCCCAACCAAGTTTGGTCTCAGGCGAATCGAAAGTACGTATTCTGCCACGGTTAGCCTCATGGACTCGAGCGTACCACTGCTTTAGGTGTGGCGTGATTGCCTCGGACGAATGGTGACTGCCTCGGGCGAGACCTCATTGCCTCAGGTGAGTCGCGGCATCAGGCAAGCTGTGGCCTCGAGCGCATTGCTGCCTCGGACACGTTGTGGCCTCGGACGAGTTGTGTCCAGTGTGCCATGCGACCGAAGGCGCACAACGGTCGGCTTGGCTGATGAAGGAAATAGATTGCTGATTGTCAATCCGATGCACACACATAGGGAAGGCTGATTGCTTTCCAAATAAATATCAAACATCTCCTTGGGGCTATAAAAAACCCCTGTGCGCCCTGGAGCGGTACCCGTACAACACACCGAGACAAACACAAGAGCATACAACATACTCTGAGACTTCGATCATGCCTTGGTTTGTTTGAGAGAGATCTGAGCGTACGTTGAGTTGAGACTCTGATGGTTTTATTCATGCACTCTTTTCTTCACTTGTGTGTGTGCTCTTGTGTGTGTTGCTAATCTCTCCCTTACTCTTGTTCTTGATTGTGATCATACTGTGTAAGGTGTGAAAGACTCCAACTTATGGGGATTCCTCATAAACGGGAAAATACTATAAGGAAGACAACCGTGGTACTCAAGTTTGATCTTTGGATCACTTGGGAGGAGTTGAGTGCAACTCTCATCCATTGGGACGCCACAACGTGGATGTAGGACTCGGCTGAACCACGAGATAAATTGATGTCTCATTGTTTACTTTGTTTCATTGCGATTTTGTTCTTCTGAGCTCTCCACTTTACTTTTGTTATTGCTCTAGTTTCAATACACATCTTGTGAGAGCAATTAAGTGAAGAAATCCTCCTTCTATTCTAAATTGAACTTGGTTTTAGATTTCACTAACCCCATTTATAGATCAAGTTTGTTGTTTTAGTCACCCCCTCTAGGCGCTCTCAGTGGCCTTATCAAGAGAATTGCAGAGTTGGGTATCAAGAATGAATGGAGTGGATAAACACATAAAAGTAGATTGTGAGATCAACCTTAGAAGAATTGTTGGAAGAGGTGTAATACCCAATTTGTAAATATTAAGAAGAGAGTTGATCTCATTATATGTTTTGCCCTCTACTAATTATAACATGGGAATAATCATATTTAAAGTGAACAATTAACTAATGACACATAAATAATCTATGCATAATGTTAGAGTTTATTTGTGTGTGCATTTAATAATAATAATAATATATTAATAGAAATACATTAATGTTCAAATTAGGATTTAAAACCTAATTTGCAATTTAGAGTTTAGAGAAAAGAAGGAAAAATGCTATACAAAATAAAGAAAAAATATGTAAATAAATATAATATGTCCATACTGGTATTTGAAATTATGCATTTAAACTAAGAATGAAGTTCACACCTAAATTTGAATTTAAAATTGAAATCTAATAATAAAAAGAAAAAGGAAACAGAAAAAAGAAAAGAGAAAAGAATGACAACCGGGCTTGTAACCAAGTTTTCGACCCAACACGACATTTTCTCGCGCGGCCCAGACTAGTGGTGATGCTGACGTGTGGGGCCCCAAGGTGGGTCGCCCTCGCGCGCGCCGCGCGCCCTCACATCCGCTGCCCCACTAGCAACTCGGGCCTGCTTGCAAGCCGACCACCTCCCGCGTGCAACAACCTGGTGCCATGCCGCAACTCTCTCCATGGCCCATCTGGATTCTCAACCACCTCGCCTACCTCACTGGAGGATAAATATGTGTCGACCCGCCCTCTTCTCGGCCCTAACTTTCTATGCTCGCAAATGATAGAGAGCTCCTACCCACCTGGGGCGCATCTCGCCGCCACAGCCGCGCCGACAAAGTGCGCCCGACACGGTGCCCTCCCCACTCCGGCCTGATTCCTCCCTACATCGAATCGCCAGGTGACTTGGTGTGTGATTCGCGTGTGCTGCGGGCGAATTGTTACCCTGGGCCGGTGGAATTCCTTGCCGGAGTCCGTGTTTCCGCCGCGGGACCGCCTGCGTCGTGGACAGCCTCACCCGTCTCGTGACTGTCAGTAAAATCTACACCACTGTGTTCGCCTCGATCTCCTTTCTGTGTAGGATCAACCCATTGCGAAACCATGGAACTGGGGCCCATTCAAAGGTTCACCGGCGGAAGCTCCGCCGCGGGGGCTCACCACCGCCGCCCTGCTCTGGCCGGGAACGTGCTCGGCCGTTGGATGTGCAACTGGCGGTTTAGATTAGAAGGCAGATGACAATCAGTGACATGTGATCGTAGCCGTCAACTGAGGATCGGACGGTCAGGAATAGAAGATAGCCTATCCCTTCATCATCTTAAATTGTAACCTTTGATCGGTGATCTCGCGGTCTGGGGAGGACTGCAGTCGTGGACGACCCTCGGTCGTCGATCCCGGATCGTGTGTCTGGTTAATAAATCAATCCATGGGAGGTAATAGATCTAATAGCGGTCGTCTTGCGAAGATCGCACGGTCTAATTCTCCCAATACCCCTTCGGCTTGCGCGTCTTGCAAATGAACCCGACACTTTACATAAATGAACCCACCGTCCACCACGGGATAACCCTGAGTCTTAGCACCTTTTATAAATTAGCCCCTGGCCTTTTAGGTATTAATGCGCGCAGTCCCGAGGGTAATAAAAATAGAGAATTACTTAGGGAAATTGATTTTTAATACAAAAATAATTCCAGAAACTTGTATAAATCATATTGAATTTATTTTAGCTCCAAATTGATTCATTCCTAAGACATTAATTTTGTTTTAATATTGTTTATCACCTAGTACCTCTATTTAACCATGAAACTTGAATTAAAATTGTTTATTTGAATTAGTCTACTCTAAGTGCTAAATAACTTCAGAAATTCATAACTTAATAACCGTAACTCCGAATTTAGAGATTCTTGTTCCTACAATCTCGTTACACAGCGTAGAATATTATCATGCATTCTGTTCTACTGTTTAGTGTAATATTAATTTGTATTATGCCATGTTTGTTTGTATTGTTGCGAGTAGACGAGCCAACCACTAAGGATATAGGGGTTCAGCAGGTGGAGACTGCTGAGCAGGAGCTCGTTGAAGGCAAGTTGTGCTCTTGATTACTTCTTTTTACCCAGTCATGTTCTTATTAATCATAATGATCTGCATAGGTTAATTTTGATGGGACCCAATAGGTTACCCTAGTTTGATTATCTTTATACCTTGATTCCACTGAACTTTTTGGGTAGTACTTGCTATTGCTATATGTGGTTTTGGGTATGGAGATATACATTATTCATGATCACACTTTTATTATTAGTTTGTTATTTACTGTTCATGATAAGATCATTATGTTAATTAGAACATGGAGCGACCACCCGGGAAAACAGTGCTACCACAAGGGTTGTATGGGACGCCCTTGGATGACTAACTAGGAAAGCTAGTGGAGGACTACCTTACCCGAAAGGGGCAAGGGCAGTAGGGGAGTGGTCAGTGTATGGAGGTCATTGGGTTGATTTTGCTGCGACATCGGTCAGGCGAGGGATCCCTGCATTAGAGCTTCCTAGAAACTGTAGCGGGTTTTCTGAAGCTAGTGGAACTTTGTAAAGGCCTCGTAGTGTTACCCTGCCTCACTTCCTTGGTAGAGGTGTATGGGATTCATGACCGTTTGGCAGATGGGTAACATGACTTGTGGGTAAAGATGCGTAACCTCTGTAGAGTGTAAAACTGGTATACTAGCCGTGCTCACGGTCATGAGCAGCTCGGACCCTCACATGATTAATTTATGAAATTAAATTCAATTTGTCATTTGCATTGCATTGGGATTATGTTTTTATTACTTTTATTTATTATTACTATGGTTTAGTATTCACTTGCACTTAGTAACTGCTAATAAAATTTTGACCAACTAATAAAAGCAATGCTCAGCTTCAACCTTTATTTTGTTGATCAGCCTTACACTTCACATGAACTCCCACCTTTGGTGAGTTCATGCACATTATTCCCCACAACTTGTTGAGCTATAATCTTTTGTGAGCTCACTCTTGTGATATATAAACCCCCCATAGGTGAAGAGTAGGTGGTCGAAGAGGAGCCGCACAACGAGGAGTTCGACTTGATCTAGGTGACGTCTCCCAGTCAGCTTTTGTGGCGTCAGGGAAATAATATTTAGTTTGTTTTATATTTATCATTTATTTTGTAAGACTTCCGTCATATAATAAGTATATTTATGATATTTATGACATTTATCTCTATGCACTCTGTTATTATATGTGTTGTTCTTCCTTGGCGCACATATGAGACGCACCCAGCTTTATCCCTTAAATCCGGGTGTGACAAGAGGAAACAAAAATGAAATAGAGGGCTAGAGATAGGTACAAAAATTGGAAGGAGATGATAACACCAAATACTTTCATTTAAAGGTAAAGGGTAACACAAGGAGACTGAGAATTCATTCTTTTTTTAGTAATAACCAAGTTATTTCTGAGGAAATGAGATTAACCTACTGGCTACTAATTTTGACAAGGATCTTTTTGGCCCTCCCAACAACACCTTTATAAACATGGACAAGTTGGTGATGGAGCAATTAAGTTTAGAGGACAGATCTGCTCTTAGTTCTCCGTTCTTGATGGTTTACCTCTCGAGTTTTTTCAAGACTTTTGGGACCTAGTGAAAAAGGAAGTGTATAACATGTGCTTGGACTTTCAAAATGGTAATCTAGACATTAAAATATTAAATTATGGTGTGGTAATCTTTCTACCTAAAGTGGATAATGCTAATGAAATGAAAAACTTTAGGCATATTTGTTTATTGCATGTCTGTTACAAAATTACAACAAAAGCTTGAAACAATAGGTTGGCTGCTTGTATTACCAAAGTGATTAGTAATTTTCAATATGGCTTTATCAAAGACAGAACATTCATGAAGTAAAGAGAAAAAACCAGAGTGATATAATGTTTAAAGTGGATTTCAAAAAAGCATATGACAAGTAAACTGGTATTTTCTCTATAAAATATTGGAAAAGAACGGGTTTGGGGAAAAGTCGGGAGATTGGGTGATGAAAAATGGTGGATGGGGGTAGAGTGTCAATTAGAACTAATGACACACCATGTCCTTATTTCCCTTCTCATAAAGGGGTGAGGCTGGGTGATCCTTTCTCTCCCCTCTTGTTTAACATTGTGGTTGACGGTTTAGCATGTATGGTTAGAAAGGCCCAAGAAGTAGGACTGGTTGAAGGTCTTATTTCTCATATTATAAAAAAAGGTTGTGTGATGCTCTAGTATGCAGATGACACTGTGTTCTTTATGTAGAATAACGTGGAACATGCTAGGAATCTAAAATTTTTGTTGATCATTTTCGAGCAAATGCCTGGCTTGAAAATAAACTTCTAGAAAAGTGAAATTTATTGTTTTGGTGAGGCTAAGGATTTGCAAAATCTTTATGCTGACATCTTTACTTGTCCCATCTGTGAGTTGCCTATGAAATAGTTAGGTGTCCCCATTGACAAAAAAGGTTAAGTGTTTCTCAGTGGATTCAGACTAAAGAAAAAATGGGGAAAAGAATAGGAGCGTGGCAAGGGAAATTTTTAAGTCTGGGGGCAGACTAGTCTTGATCAACAGTTGTCTTTCCAATATTCCTTTATACATGTTGTCCATGTACTTCACCCCCTCCAACGTGATTAAAAAATCAATGGTTTCAAGAAAGGTTGATGTGGGAAGGGGGAAAGTTGACAGAAAATATCATCTTGCCGCTTGGGACACTATCTATCTTCCTGAAGAGTAGGGTGGGCTGGGGGTTCTAAGCTTAAGATAAATGAATATTAGGTCCTGTTTGTTTCAGATTATAATCTCTCCAGATTATATAATCCAGCGCAAATAATCCAATAGGTAAACAAACAGCTAGATTATGGGTTCAGATTATATAATCTAAAGCCCAGATTATGATAATCTCATAATCTCCTCAAGTGTAGTTTATTTGAGATTATTTTGGCAAAAGACCCACTACCCATGATTATGTAAATAGAAATTACAATATATGTCATCTTTCTTTTCTCACCTCAAATAAACAAAAAAAGATATTGTTGTCTTTGTGAATAATCTACATTTATATAATCTAAACTACCAAACAACTACATGTAGATTATAATATATTTAGATTATAATCTAAATTATATAATTTAGATTATAATCCAGATTATATAATCTATAAGCTGAAACAAACATGCACTTAGTCTATTAGCGGAGTGGGTTTAGAAGTTGGAATCTTTTGTTGGTCTTTGGCAAACTATTGTTAGACATAAATATGTCAGGGACAAAGCCTATCAGTTTGGTTAAAAAGCGTTAGGGGACACACTTCTGGCAAGGGGTTCTTGAAGAAAAAAATAACATTTTCTACAAACATTATAGAAAAGGCTGGACAACGGTCGTTCAATAAGCTTTTAGAATAAGGCTTGGCATGGCCATTGTCCCCTTTCAGAAAAGTTTAGCAAGTTATACGAGTTATCTCTGAATAAAGAGGTAACTGTGCATAACGTTATCCTCTAATGGCAATGATTTGAGGTTTAGAAGAAGAATATTGGGTGAAAACGTTGTTAATGTGACAGACATGAAGGATATATGCAGCCGGTATAGCCTGTCAGATTCTAATGACATAATTTCTTGGTGGTTGGACGCAAAGGGTTTCACTGTTAAATCCCTTTACAATAAGTGAAAGGAAAATTGTCTTAACCATTTTCTATAATTGATTTTGGTGCTCGATGATCATCATAAATCTTATGGACTAACTAGTTTGCCTAGTTGATTAGGTACATAAGCTCATCTATATCAATTCTAAGTCGACTGTTCGGAACACCGTAGATTATTCCGGACAGGAGAAGCTTTTTTAAAAATTCACTTGTGTGCGGACCGTCCGGTCCCTTCTGGCAGACCGTCCGCGACACCAAGGTGTGCCTCGACCAGGAACAATGCAAAACACGCATTTACACTGCGGACTGTCTAAAGGAGAAGAGAGTATCGTCCAGGACCAAGCTCGGACCGTCTGGTCTCAGGCGCGGACCGTTCGCTCGTTGAAAAACCATAAAAATCTGAAGGTGACTGGTTCGATAAAATGCATTTTTAGCATCCTCGCGGACCGTCCGGGATGTATGACCGGACCGTCCGCGACTACTTTATCTGACATCTAACAACCCAATTAATGTATTATAGTCATTGATATATCAGTTACTGCCGACCGTTGCGATTTCAGTCGTTGATCTGCAGGAGCGAACCGTCTAGACCAGGGGCACGAACCGTCCGCAGTCGACAGAAAGGAGGCAACGGCTAGAAAGTGGATGATGGCTATAAATACAACTCAAACCACCTCCATTCATAGGATCCAAGCCTCTCATTCAATACAAGAGCAAGCACTTCATAAGACATAAGCTTTCAAATCTCTTCAAGTGTCATAATTGTGACTAGTGATTATTAATGATTAGTAACATGAGAGAGTGATCTTGTGTCTTTTCTTGTTGCTCTTATTGCTTGACTTTTAATTGTGTTTTCTCCATCTCCTTCTAAACATCTCCACATCAGCATTGTCATTGTTGATGCGAACTTGCGAAGTATATTACAAACATTTCCGTATAATGCATTATGGATTAAAGGCCTGTTTGTTTAGGATTATAATCTACCCAGATTATATAATCTAACTTTCAATCTAAGCAGCGGGTAGTCGCATTTACACGTTCTCAAATACTACATCTATGTATACAAATTATTTGGCGTCAGTATACATTACTGCTTCTGCAACATGTTGAAGGAATGAATTGATGACCAGCCCCGAAATTCAAAACATATCCAAGGTTGGTAATACATCAAAATTTACTGAGGCTGGCTCCTGCAGAAGAGAGTTGAAGTAGGCGGTGTTAGTAACTTATAAAAACCCAACGAATTCTATGCACAACGATTATTAAAATACAGACTCAGCAATACCACAGCAGTGCAACCGGACCTCTAGAGTCTCGATGGCTTGATTGTTTAAGAAATCGTGGCAAACTGCGACTCCACATGAAACACAACCACGAGAGTGACTTTAAAACAGCTGCTGCTACAATATTGAACTCAAGGGAAAGCTCAGGGCCACTGCGCACTGCGATATATTAGCGCAGAACAAAATCACTCTGAGGACTAGTTTGGGAACTCTATTTTCTTAATGGATTTTCATTTTGAACTAAATTTTCTTGGGAAAATAGAAATCCCTTGGGAAAATGGGGTTCCAAAACTAACCTTGAATTAGACAATCTTGGGTCAGCACACTTTTACGAATGTCATTTAGAAGGCTAGGTGCCATCCAAGTCAGTTTTTTTTTGGAGTGACTGATACTCCAGGGCAGAGCACAAGGCTGAATCAACACAAATTTCAGACTTTGCTAGGGTGCAATGGACTGGTAGAACAATTTGGTTTGAGAACAGGCTGGAATGATCAGGATGAGGTTCACAATGTCGCAAGCAGTTGTCCAACCTGTATGTTAAACAGCAAATAATAAATCATTTTTTAGGGAAAACCCAAGAAAGATTGGGTAGGTTAGAGATGGAACTTGAAAAATAAATCTCTTGATTGTATGTTGTTTGTTGTACCATAAAAAACAATTCTGAAACCTAAGGAGCACTATTATACCTTTGCCAATTAGAAAGATAAAATGAGAATGCACTCATCATGTTTCAATAGAACTTAACTCCATTTCTTGTTGGGAGGCCGTCCATCCAGGTTCGTAAGCTTCCAAAAACCCAAGCTTTGCCTTGTTTGGGAGGTCATGTGGATGGACAAACGGAACCCCTTGTGGCCATCCAATTTCAGTTCTCGTGTTCTCACATGGACTATCCAATGACAGGATGTGGCTTTCACATTCCTTGAGATTGCAAAATCTCAGCTTGACGCCTTTCTTATCTGCAATGTCCTGAACACGCTCCTTCAGGACCCTCTGTGCTTCTTGGCGAAGTCTTTTAGAAGGAGGGAGCGGCTTTGTTCTTGTATTTCCCTTCTTTTTATTCATCACGGAGTTGAATGATGCTACACCAAACAACTGAGTAAGCATTCAATACATGTTATTCCAATAAAAATAAAAAGAATACATGTCGGTAAGGCCAGTGGCCAAAAGTTTAATATTAAATAAATCATGAATACAGTCAATCACTTTCAGTTTTACAATATCATTAACAGTGAAGAGTACAAATAAAGAAAACCTTACCTAGTACACACTGATTAAGCTGCCTATCCATGTGGTTAACTCATTCATGCCAAACTTTAATACATTTAATATATTATTGTGTATTTGTGTTACGATATGAGACCATGCTCGTATAAAAGAGGTGTCACGTTGATTTATATACTATAGTTGTACAAAGTCAGATAGAAGCTTTACTTTATCACAATGCAAGAGGAAACTTTCCATAGACTGACACCGTTCAAACGTGAATTGGCCGAAACGCACCACCAACGATGAAATATGTCTAGTAACATTACAAAACCGTATATATTACTATAACACACCACATCAATTATTTTATTCACTTCTCATATTTCAAGAGGGAGGTGGCTGGTGGGGCAACCAAGACAGCAGCAAGTTCCTATCGAGAACAAGACGGTGAATTGGTGGTGGTGGTGTATTACGTCAAATAATCAGTAAAGAGTCGAAGGCTGAAGACAATGGGTAGAAAAGACATTTCCCCACCTCTCTTGAAATAGGAGAAATGGATAAAATAATTGGTGCGCTGTGTTACGGCAAATTCACACAGTTGTATAATGGTACTAGGCATGTTTCGCCGTTGGTGACGTGTTTCAGCTAATTCCACTATTTCCACATTTGAACGGCGTCCCACAGCAAAATTTTCCTTTGTTGAACTAGGATGTTTTCACTGCCCAGGTTAGGACCGAACAAAGAATTGCACTTGTTTTGGACCACATCCGATTACAAATTTGTGTAATATTGGGAACATATTCACAACAAAATGTACCGGAAATATCGAGCGTTGATTATAAAAAATGGTCACACACAAGGCAGGCAGCACAATTGGTATCACTAAGCAGTTTTTTCTCCAGAATCAAGTAACCAACAGATGGCCATACACATAGTACCAGGCACTCTAGTTAAATGAGGGAGAAGATACCATGACATGAGGCACAACAACAGCCTTTTCATGTACTCTTTCCAGTCACAAATAAGTGATGTTTTGGACATCAACATGGTCTTCAAAACGCAGCTTTGACTACTACTTTTTGTAATATTTTTTTAAAGCATAGTGAGTATACTTTTTTTGTTATAAAAACACATGTACAGTTGTATACCGTTTTAAAATATCCAAACTCAACATGTAATGACTAATACACAATAAAATTTTGGAACTGCTTACTTAGGACAACCCAAACATCACCTAGTTGTGACTGGAGGGAGTAC
Organism: Zea mays; assembly: GCF_902167145.1. NCBI lineage: Eukaryota > Viridiplantae > Streptophyta > Magnoliopsida > Poales > Poaceae > Zea > Zea mays. The sequence continues at coordinate 207,848,238 of NC_050097.1, forward strand.
ATTAAAAGTATATTTGCATATAGCAACGAATCAGAGGCATTAACTTACCTGAATCTTGTTCTGTGTGTAATGATGGTTCAGTCTTAGGAAACAGTTGATCAGAAAAACGATCTGTCTGCATGAAATCATTAACTTGTATGGGAACCTGAAACTGGGCATCAACACCATGGCCAGCAGCTCTCATCTCTGAACCACTCAGCCTTGCAACTGATCTAGGCATGAACTTGAACATCAAAGAGCATCGCCCAAACATACATCCATGTATTCCAACCTCTGTTTTATGTACAGCTGGATTTACATAGCCAGCAGTTTCCTGATAAAGTGCAAGGCCAGAATAGACAATAACATCATGTGGACCAATATCTCCATCAACAAGAATCCAGTGTCCATGTAAGTCTTTAATATATAGACCTGACATATCTGACTTAACTAGGGTAAGCAAAGTCTTATCAATCTGTTGCTCCTGCTCAGAAAACATGAGCAAGTGACCATTATCTTGAGAAGCAATGCTATGCTGATGTCCTCCTTCAAGCGATGGCCTTGAATGACAACATGCTGAAAGAACAGAAGATGATACTTCCTGGCTTCTCAAGGGTATGTTGTCGAGTATCTCAGTAAATGCACAGCTACGTAAATTCAATGAGAAACTGATTGCGTCCAATATATCTCGAGAAACTTTACCCAGCACCGAAAATATGTCAGGCAAACCTGATGGAGGTAATTCCATTTCACCGCTGGGATCAGTTGCAGTAATACCAGGCCTGTAATCATACATTTCCAGACACATCTGAGAATCAACATAGTAACCAGAGGTCTTGCACCATTCACGGGAATCATCCGAGTGTACAGCCTCATTTGAATTATACCCTCGCTGGTGGAAGAAAAAGCGAGCCGAGTCCAAACCTGACCTCAACAAGGCACCATCAGCTGGTGACAGCTGAATGATGGCTGCCGAATATTGAGCGAGTGACTGCATCAGAGTCGACACACACATCTTATAGCTGTCAGAAGGAAGGCCCTCAGAGGCCATTAGATCAACGAGATGCACACGGCCAAGTGATGCAAGAATATTTTCTGCTGCATCATCCATTAGAATTGATGACGCTTGAGGATGTCTAGTTCAGTTCGGTGGAAGGGCGGGCTTGGGGTATGCGGGTTCACTCCCAGTCTTAAGTTGGAGTACAAGGCACTCCAAATCCCCAATACATCTTATGGAGTCAAGTAAGATCGATCTCGATCTTGCAGGCGCTAAATAGGGGTACTGATCAAATAAGAACAATGTCTGAATGGACCCAAGCACCGACGACGTCACGCGGACGCGGCTACCAAATATGCGCGACTACCTGCGTGGAGGAAGAAGAAAATTGAGATTTAGACAATCCGCAGAACAAAGATCCATCCAAGAAAGCAAGGGTTCCTTACCAAGCAAAGAAGAAACCACTCAGGTCAGGATGGATCCCCATTCCACTCGAGCCAAGCAGAGTAGGAGGACTGTAGCGACTAGCGAGAAGGACACGAGGAGGAACTGGTGACCTCGGCGAAGGAGAGGCTATCTACGATGGACAAGAACCCGACGGGAAGAGAAGGGAGGAGCGACCTGGTGCCTGGACCTGGAGGTTGGAGCAGCGGCGGACCTACCAATAGGGGATATAGGGAGGTATTACCCAACTCCGGCAGCTAAGACCCTCCACTCCTCAACTTTTCCGGTGAGATCCGGTCGCAGCCGTGTTGTTTTCTGTCGAGCGCCGCCTGCAGTCGCTGCTGCTGCATCGAGCGGAGGAAGCCGGACGAGGACGCGCTGAGGAAGGCGAAGGGGTACGCGTGGTTGGGCCGACTGGCCCATCAACCGCAGCCGCAGTCCGCAGCTGCTAGCGACGCAGACGCCGGTCCGCTGGTCTGACCGGTTGGCGCGCCAGTTGGGCCTTGTGGGTGGGTTGGGTTGTGTTTCAGCGAAAATAAATATGAACTAAAAAATATGAGCCCAATTGTGAAAAACGATTAGATGAAGTATGGTTGGAAGGAAAAAAAACACAATCTTCGGTTTCACTTCCGTGTTTTCTTAACATTTTCATTTTATTATTTTCATAATCATAAATCGTATAATCGGATAAAGAACTTGTTTACTGGTTAAGCGGCATATGATGAATTTTGGATCTCTTGAGTCAAAGGAGAAAATAATCATATCAAAAGCACATGGGCAATTCAAAATTCGACTAGAAGAAATATACATATCGTTTTGTTTTTTTACCGCTTTTGCTTTTTTCCCTCAGAGTAGATGAAAAAAATCAAAAAAGCAAAACATATTTCTTTTCTGTACCGTAATTTCACAGAGTGACAGACAAGTTAAGACAACGATGCATTTTTTATTTGGCCACTGTAATTCTTGAACCAATGTTGCAATAGTAGGCCTCAAACTAGAGTCAAATATTTCCCTCATGATTCCTCGTACGGAGTGGTGTTAATGAATCACGATCTAAATATCTCTTCACAATAAGTTAGGCACTTAACTAATTTTAGTTCAAAAATAAATTTTATAGTGTAAAATTTTATAGTGTAAAATTTAGAGTCCATTACCACCCCTACTCATAGATCTTTTTGACCTTAGGAATGAGCCGACTATCAATCTGTATAGGTTAGGCGCATAATTTGTGTGCTAGTGAGGTAGAGGAGGGAGAGATGTCATGTTTGTTTCAGCTTTTTCCAGCTTCTGCCCACCAAAAGATGCTGCGTATTATCAAACACCCCAACTTTTTAGCCCGCTTCTACAAGAATTGTTTTGGTAAAAACCGTTCAAAATCAACATGAACACAAAATTGGTCGAGTTGTCACGATAGAAGAAATCCATCCCTTTCTAAATTCTAAACCCTATGGACCACTTCATCTTACTTTACAAGTAATCCTCATGATACTCAGATTCTCTCCACAGCCAGATTATCAGAAAAAGTTAGTCAGCAAAAAACCGAACCAAACCTACCCATAATATGAGGACCATACCTTTGGGACCTTGGTGGACGACGCTCGTAATGGTTGTCGGGGGTCGCAAATGGGTTTGGAAGCTGTGCACCTACTCATCTCTCCTCCTTGTGTGTTTGGACATTAGGGTGGAATGTCATTGGTAGACAATAGAACTATTAGGATCTACAAGTGTCGATGTTTATGACCCGCTTGCGCATCACGGAGTGTTCCTGCACTCCCGCCCGAGGTCAGCCTTGGGTGTGGGGGACAGATATCCCCCGGGTCCACTAGAAGGATGAAAGACCTCACGAAAGGCCCAAGGGCCCCATAATTCGTAAGGTCATCCCCTAGTGGGCCTGGGAGGAATGACTAGTGGGACGGATCAGCACAAGGCCGGGTCGGCGCAAGCCCAGACGACCCAACAAATTTGAGCAGTAATCGCAATAGTGACCCGACCTTCCCACGCAGGGGCCCCGTACATCGGAACTGAGCGAGGATGAGTCGGCTGAACTATAGGAAGATAGACTCAGTTAGTTCGCTATTACATTGGCACACGTTGTTATCATATCCATATGTAATGCCCCACGGTCGAGTATATAAGGCACAGGGGGCACCCCTTCAAGACGATCGACATCATTCATCACTTAGCCATCCACCCCGCTCTCTACGTTTTCCAACACTAAGAGAACTCCCTTGTAACCCATCGCATAAAGCATTCCAGCCAGGACGTAGGGTGTTACGCATCTCAAAGCGGCCCGAACCTGTACATCATTGTCTACTATTTCTCGTGTGCCCAGCACGAACCATCGAGCTACAGTCGGTAACACCGTCCTACTCCTAAAAGCACCTTGGGGGTAACCCTGGGTGCGCAGTCGGACCCGAAACACCGACAGCTGGCGCGCCAGGTAGGGGGTGTGTCATCGATCAAAGCTAGCTCAATGGCCATCACCTTCCAGCACAAGATCGTCCTCCGCCCCGGATCCATATTCTGCTTCAGTTCTATCTCATCTGTAGCGGATGAGGAGGGAACTCTGCATCGCCTCGCGGATCCGCCAGAGAGAAAGCCTTCCTCAGAAATCTCCGGGAAAATCGGGGCGAGGCAGGAAAAAGCGCAACCTCCAGCGCTCCTGAAAAAGATTACCTCCAGCAAGATAGGAGCTGAGGGTCCTTCAGCCCGGAGAACTCCGCTGTCCACCACTCCAACGAGAGAATGGACACGAATCACAAGGAAAAAGGAAGCAAAGGATTATCAAGCTGAACTTTTTGTGCCTCCGCCCTCAAAGGAGAACAGAAAGAAGATCGTCGTGACAGCTACTCCATTCTACCCCGACGTCCTCTTCATCGGGAGAGTGGAGTCGTCCCCCATCTCTGACGATGAGCCGACTGCACCCGGAGAGGAACCTCCTCAGCGGGAATCCCGCCGACGAAGGAACCGACGCCGAAATATCCGGTGACATCACGAGGCCAGAGAGCGGGACCCAGTGCAACCTGTATCACGAGACGAGGTCTCAGAGATAGGAGAAACTCTGGAGGAACGTGTCTTCAGGGAACGAAGGAATTCCCGACGACGCGATCGTCGACGGGCTCAAGAACAGGCCGAGCAGGAGACAAGGCAATGCCGGGAAAATCCACTCTTCGGGCGCAACCTGAACTCCGACTTCGCCTGAGCCGTCAACACGCCGAGTGAAGTCGGAGGGGTGTTGGCTCGGATAGCTGATGGCCTCCCTCGGACTCCCGACGCCGAGGGCTATCGGCGACTGTTCACTCAAGCAGCCAATCACCTTCTACCCCTCGCTCACCCGCCGAACGATCTACGACACGCCATCAACAGTCGCCGGGACACGCGGAGCTCCATCAATGCTTCGCGTGAACGATGACACGAGAACGAGATCCATCGCCGGGAAGAGTACGACCGAGACCATGGCGTCCCAGCACGGAGTCAGGCTACCAGGACCGAGTCGGCCACGGCTTCAACTGGTGGCACCACCCGGGGACGGTCGAGGCACCACGACGACCACTCCCCTCCCCGGTACAGACAACATCATCGACGACAGGAGGACACATGTGGAGTATCGGCGCTTACTCCGCGCCTCAGGGCCATTCAATGGCCCCCTAACTTCAAGGTATCCAACGTCGACAAATATGAACCTAAGCAGGATCTGAGAGGCTGGCTGGCCGTCTACACCACCGCTGCCCGAGCTGCCAGGGCGACCGAGGACGTAATGACCGCGTACTTACCTATCGTCCTCGGGCAAGACGCGCTGCAATGGCTGCGACACCTACCCCGACACTGCATCGACGACTGGAGCGACTTCAGTCGGCGCTTCACCGCCAACTTTTAGTCTCTCTCCGACAAATCGGCACAACCATGGGACCTCAAATCCATCAAGCACCGGGGGGACGAAACTCTCCGGTCATACCTCAAAAGGTTCCAGACCATGAGAAATTGTATCCCCGAGGTCGCGGAGGCGGCAGTGATCGAGGACTTCTACAGGGGATCCAATGACTCGATCTTCAACCGAACCATATTACAGAAGGCGCCGACCACCTCCGAGCAACTATTCCGGGAAGCCGACCTCTACATCATCGCCGACGAGCGAGCTCAGGACCTCATCGGAGGAGCGAAGCCAGCACCAGTGGCACCACGACGCGACACGAACCAACAGCCCGACAAGCGTTGGGAGAAGAGGCCTCGCGAAGAAGTTCACGCCGCCGGACCACCTACCTCTCGCGCCCGAGGAGGACCTCGTGGAGGCGAACGCACGCTGGACGACATCCTCGACGCCCAGTGCCCGTACCACAAGGACATGTGCCACACCCTTCGGAACTGCAGAGACTTCAAGCACTCCGTCGGGCACGGCCGACCCTTCCAACCTCTACCTCCTCCCCCGCCGCGAGGAGGACCAGGAGAACCGCGACAACCCCAGCAGGAGGAGGAGGGAGGAGGTGGAGCCTTCCCGCGTGTCGACAGAGAAGTCAATGTCATCTTCGGCGGACATGGATCACAGGAGAACAAGAGACAACAAAAGCTCAATGATCGCTAGATACTGGTGGCAGCCACCGGTCCTCCCGCCCCATACCGATGGTCGGAGCACCCGATCACCTTCACCCGGGTGGATCAGTGGCTCAACTTCGACCACCTAGGCAAATACCCGCTCCTCGTCGATCCGGTGATCCGAGAGAGCAGGGTGAAGAAGGTATTAGTGGACGGGGGGAGTAGCATCAACGTCACCTTCCCCCAGACACTCCAAGGCTTGGGAGTTCACCTCAAAGAGCTCCACGAGTCAGACACTCCTTTCTTTAGCATCGTGCCGACTGAAGGAGAATACCCGCTGGGCCACATCTACATGTTGGTCACCTTCGGAACTCCGGAGAACTACAGAACCGAGTTCCTAAGGTTCGAAGTGGCGATCTTCAACTGCGGGTACAACACCATCATCGGGAGGCCTGGATTGGCAAAGTTCATGGTCATTCCGCATTATACCTACATGATATTGAACATGCCAGGACCGCAAGGGATCATAACTGTGAGCGCTGACTTCCAAGGCGCCATAGAGTGTTTCCGAGTGGCCATTCAGGCGACCCTCACCACCAAACCATCGGCGACTTCTTCTGCGCAGGTGAACTGAAAGCCTGAGGAAGACCTCACGGTACCCGCGAACGAGGCTCAAGCCGCGACCTCTATGCGGCCGACTGAAGAAACCAAAAGAATCAACCTTGGGTTCACTGATGAACGCAAAACCGCCATCATCAGCTCCAGCCTGGATGACAAATAGGAAGACACGCTCATCCAGTTCCTGCAAGATAACCGAGACGTATTCGCATGGCAACCTGTGGATATGCCGGGAGTCCCAAGAGAATTGGCCGAGCACAAACTGAAGGTCTACCCCCAGGCGAGGCCGATTCGGCAAAAATTGCGTCGTTTCACGCCTGACAAGAGAGAGGCCATCCGCGCTGAGCTGGCTCGCTTGGTCGCGACTGGATTTATTAGAGAGGTGTTACATCCCGAGTGGTTAGCCAACCCTGTTCTTGTACTCAAAAAGAATAAAGTGGATTGGCGCATGTGCGTCGACTATACGGATCTCAACAAACACTATCCAAAGGATCCCTTCGGGCTTCCTAGGATAGATCAGGTGGTAGATTCCACCGCTGGATGTTCTGTGTTGTCTTTCTTGGATTGCTACTCTGGGTATCATCAGATCAGTCTGGCAAAAGAAGTGAAAGTTGCCTAGAGGGGGGGTGAATAGGCAAGTTAAAACTTTTTCAACAAAAACTAGAAGCAAACTGGGTAAAACTGAATTGATCTCGAAATTCACCCAGTTAACTTTGGAAATGAGATGTTCTAAATGATCCACAGGGTTCAAAGTAGTAGATCTGAGAAGGGCACTTCTCAAAATCCACACACCAAAAAGATATAAACAATCTTCCACGGAATGGTGAGAGAACGAAGAACATGAACAAACACAATGAGTAAGAACACAAGAGACACAAGATTTATCCCGAGGTTCGGTCACACCACAAAAGGTGCCCTACTTCCTCGTTGAGGCGCCCACAAAGAGCCGGGTCTCTTTCAACCCTAATCCTCCCTTTGCCGACCACAAAGGTCAAGCCCACACAATAATCTTTGCTCAAACGAGCGGGTAATACAAACTTTCTTGTGGTCTTCCACAAGATTTGGAGACTCACAAGAGACACCTAGTCATCTAGGAGCTAGAAGCTCCAAGAGTAATGAATCCACAAAGAACTCGATGTAGTACCAAAGCTCGAATGAAGAAGAAGAGCAAGAGAGATTTAGAGATGAAGCACAAAACCGCAGCTCTCAAGCTCACTCAAAGATTTCTCTCCAAAGATTTGAAATGGGAGAGGCAAGAGATGTATGAGAGAGAGAGGGAGGTGTTTCTTGGGTTAGAAATGGAGTTCAAATCGTGCTCACTGCTATGGGGAGAGAGGTAGGAGGTAGTATAAATAGGTGGAGCTCAAAACTAGCCGTTGGGCAGATTTCTGCCTGAGACCGGTTGAACCGCCCCCTAGGGCGGTTGAACCGCCCCTGGCAGGCCTGGCAGCCTGTCTGCCAGTCTGACTGGCAGACTGACGCGCGGACTGACCGCAGACTGGTCAAAGTTGACCAAAACCGGTTGAACCGCCCAGGGGGGGCGGTTGAACCGCCCCTGACAGCTCCTGGCGACCTGTTTGCCAGTCTGACTGGCAGACTGCAGATCAGAGGTCAGAGGGGTTAGAGACCAGCTGAACTGCCCCTCAGGACCAGTTCAACCGGTCTTGACCAGTGAGTTTAGGAGAGAAAACCCCAGCTCAACTGCCCGGAGGCAAGTTCAGCTGGTGTATGGTCAAAGAGGTTCACAGCTGAAGTTGAGTTCAACTGAAGTTGAGAAAGCTCAACTCAGCTGAAGTTCAGCTCAGCTGAAAAGCTCAGCTGCAGCTGAAGAAGCTCAACTCAGCTGAAGTCAAGTTCAGCTGGAAAGCTCAGCTGCAGTTGAAGAAGTTCAGCTGCTTTTCAGCAAGAACACTCTAGGTTTCTCAACCCTAACAACGGTCAACCATAGAACGTTAAAGAGATTTTTGCTTTTCAAAAATAGCTTTTGAATAGAGAGGTTTGAGCTTTGGCAAAAACCAACCTTCTTTTTGGATCCCCCTTTATAGTACGACGATTCCTATACTCAAGTTAAATAAAATATAATGAAGTAAACTCCTTGAGTCATTGGTGTCTCATGTGTGATTTCTCCATGGAATTGCTTCATAAGGATCACAAACATCTTTGTCTCACCTTTTGAAGCAAACTCAAATCAAACCCAGTGACTTGTACCATATCACATTATATGAGTTCAAATCATGGCTTCAAGTCACCTTACTGATGCATCAACATGTTATAACTCTTCATAGCTGATTAGTTCATCGACTTAGTGCAAGTACTCTCTTCTTCACCTTAGCCATGGTACCTCGGTCTACAAGCCGTCGCTTGACCTTCACCTTCGCTTAGTTCCTCGAAGCCCTTTCCTTGCTATCTTCACCCTATCAAGCCATTCTTGAGTCACATCAAATTGAGCATCCATTGAGAGAATCATTTCTTCAATATTGTGAACCTTGCTTGAATGTCTTCTAGATATAATTGTCAAGATCAATCAAGCTCTAGTTTGATTCTCATAGAAGCATATATGGACTGACAGTAATATGGTCAAGCCAATTCACGATTCCTCATATCTTATTCTCTTTGGCTTGACCAATCCTCTAAATCACTTTGTCCTCTATTCTGGTCATATGTATGTAGTAATTTCTCAGGTCTTGTCCATATATTCAAACCAATATAGAGATCATATTATATCCATTTGCATTGTCTCATTGGTTATTTAACCTCGTGTTGAACCTTTGTTCACTGATCATTATACACTATTCAAGTATATTCATCATACTGAATTTCCTGTTCAACACTTAGCAAACTCGTTAGACCTTTAAATGTGTTGTTATCCAAATCACCAAAACTCAAAAAAGGGATGAATGCACTTTCAATCTCCCCCTTTTTGGTGATTGATGACAACACATTTAAAGCTTACATAAGATTTGATAAATAAGATTTTAAATCCTATGATATAGTTTCCTCCCCCTAAATATGTGCATTTCAGAAAATAACACTTTTGTACTCAAATGCCAAAAGCACATATTTAGGTCAAAGTATAGACAACTTATATCATACTATTCATAGGGTGCAGTGTGTCATAAAATAAACGTGATGCTCATGACATGGAATGCACTTATCAACTTTCTTCATCTTATGTTTTTCTTATGACTTCCCTTTTTTGTTAATTATTTCTCCCCTTTTTAAAAGTCTTCTAACACTTAGTTACATAAGACTAAAGGTAAGCTTTAATGCACAATTTCTCCCCCTTTGTCATAAATCTCCAAAAAGGATACAAAGAATATAAAGGATAGAAATTATGATTAAGCGAGATGTGAACACACTATCATGAAAGGGATCCTTAGATGGCACAAAGGTAATGGATAAGTGTCACAAGTGATGTACCTTTGCGTTTTACCTTTTCAAGGGGTTTCCAGACTTGTGTTGTATTTAGAGTTCATTTTGCAATCTCTTGTCGGCATAATTGTGACATAGGTCCAAGATATCAAATGAATATTGTCATACTAATTGAAAGATAAATCTTGATACCTGGAGTCTAGATGTCACCTAGCATTTTCTTATCATAACAAGAGGCAGCATGAAAATTGCACAAGTATGGATTATACAACTAGTGATCATGTATGAAAAATATCAATTAAAAAAAACACCAATTGATACAATTTGATAGATAAGCAGATCACTAATAGCATATTACACTAAGTTCTCCTCAAGTTTTTAGGGCACACATATATATGAATTCAATTGATATCTGTTGAGAGTACTTATTTGTAACTTAAAGTAACATTGGCATAAAAGGAGTATCAATTGAACATAATCATGCAACATAAGAAACATGTGCACTATTTAATCAATTAAGTTCTAGATAGGAGAATTTATAAGCTATGCTACTTTAGACATTTGCAATCCAAAAGGATGTGATACATGTTTACCAATTTTAGATGATGTTGGAGTAGCATATAAAAGAGAAACCCATTCCCTTATGAAATGTATAAAAGATACATTTATTGGAGCAAAGAATCTTTGATACCCATCAAAATTTGTAGTGGAAGTGATTGTCTTTGCCCGAACATTCCTTTCTAATTTGAGACTACACACATAATAGACTTGAAAATGAAGTTAGTCTCAAAGATTCAAATTATAGACCATTCTCCCCCTAAATGTGTGCATACAAGTGATGAATACTTGTTTTGCCTATACACTTGGAGTTATGAGGCCAGGGGATTAAGTTCTACAATTTGAACCTTGGTACAAATAAAGTATGAAAATATGAAATTGCACCAATTGAAGGAATTACTCATAATCAAAAGGTATACTAATAGACATGATATGCAGTATTTTAAGGCAAGATTCTTGAGAAGTTAGCATGTTTGACTCATACCTCACTAAGACGACTTAAGACAAACTTATGACATCACCACAAGAGGTATTAATCAAATATCTAGAGATTCTTTAATCGTCACCACAAGTGCAACCTTATGGCGTGACTTAAGATATTGCATATACATGCACACTAGTTGCCTAGATACACAATTGTAATACAATAGTTCATGGAGTGACACACCTTTGTTCTATGCCACATGGTCTCCATTATAATCATGAATTTCCATCTTAGCTTTTGATAGGCTTGACATTTCAAAGAGAAACTTATCCTCTTCAAACGATCAAGAGAAACTCATTTTCTTGATAGGTTCAAGAGAAACTCATTTTCATTTCTAAGGAACCACTCATCCTCATTTGATGTTCTCCAAGATGTGGACTACACAACATGAACTTGAAAGAAATCATTAATCTCACAAGATATAGGCTAAACTCTCCCTCAATTTGTGCATGCAAGAGTACACAAAGTACACTTATGCACATCAACAATACGAGGTTAAAGGAGATGTTTGCACTATATCCTGGTTGAACATAACATGATTTACATAGATGATGAAAATTAAACCAATTGAAAGTTTAAGAATTGAAAGTATATCAATTGAAATCCTAAAGGTAAAGCATGCTAATATGAACATCAAACCTCATAATGAAGTATATTATATGATTATGTCACTACTTCTTCATTATTTGGTTTTCATGATAGTTCAACTTCCTTCTTGATTCACTGTGATTTCTTTTCTCTTTATGATTTCATCCAACCAAGCGATCTTGAACTTCATTCATCTTTGCTTGGTTCGATCATGCTTGATATGAGACCCATTGAAACTCAATGATTGAAAGAACCAAGACTCTTATATTTGTAGATTTTGAATCCATCTTGAAAGCTCTTGGAAGGACCTCGTTGTAACACTTAGAAAAGAGAGCATTAAAAACACAAGAGAGGGTTTCACAAATGATGATCCTTATATGTGGATGGCAAATGAATCATCATTATTGAAACCCAAAAATATAGACTAAATTCCTTTAAATTAGTGCACACATATAGTTGATGTCAAAGTTATATGCACTATTGAACATTTTATATTGCAAGGAAATTAACCTATACTATGGTACATCCCACTAAGGATAGAATACTAAAACAACTGAAGGAGAGGAAGTTTTCATACCTTGGCCTCTTATCAACTTCATCTTACTTTAGTTGAATAGTATCCTTTAAGCTTGTGATTTATCCAATGTAAAACAAGCACCATCTCTTAACATAGATTTTCTATGGATAAACTCAACATAAGAGATGGCATTAGTAGCACAAGCACTAGTTTCTTATTTAGCAACCCTTTATATGTGGGAGGCAAGCGAGTTGCTAAAATAGAGAAACCTCATAATATGGACTAAATTTCCTTGAACCCTCATGCACAATATATTTTGAATGACATGGATAATATGCATGGTTATTCATTGAAGTCTAAAGGGTTGACTTAATCCATGTTATGGTGAGTGTCTAATAAAGAAGAATCAAATCCAAATTAACTAGATAGAGAATATGTCACATATTTTTGGATTGTTCACCATATGATAATATTCATTCAACTTCCAATTAGACCTTTATTTCATAATCAACAACTGATGTATATCCTCAAGTGCTTCTTTTCCCTTAGTGGCTACACAAGTCACAAAAGAGATAAGATTTGAAAATAATTTGCACTTGAGATTCAGTTGTTACCACCCTTGCTACTATCTCCAAAGATGATTTATACATTCATTATCGAGCACCCAACTTGATCCATTGAAGGAGTGATCCTGTAAAACAAGTTTAAGCCTCATATCTTGGTACCCAATTTGAATTGGGTCCTTTGAGATTAGTAGTAAGAGCCTTGAGTACCCACACAATCCTTATTGTGGCCTTTCTCTTTGTGTAGGCACCCACATATACTTGACAACCATCTTACATGGTTTCAAGTCAATATTTAATCACATAGATAAAAACTAGAGTTAAGAATAGGAGCCTTTTCTCCTTTTATTAATACATCGTTGTGTTGCCTTCTTGATGATGAACCTACCTTGACATTGGGTGCACCTAGCTTATCAAGGTTAGTCGCACAAGCATTCATATCATAAAGACAAGTTATGCATATAATTTACAACTTAGTGATCCAATTCAATGTGAATCATATGGATACCGATTGAAGTAGATTTCTAAGATATCAAAATATGGGTTTCCAAAATTTAGAGAGTATGGATCACTAATTGTACCTTTTACAGTTTAAGAACATATCCATGTTAGTGCATATGTGTGTGATGAATATCAACAAAAAGATTCTTATGCACTTTTAGAATTAACGATAAGGGAATTTTAAACTGCATCAAGAGTAGCTCTTTAGAAAACAAAGATTACAATCCATATGAATGAGATACAGATTTACCATTTTGGATTGTCTTAGTATAGCTTACTCAAGTGAAACTTATTCTCTATGACACAAGATATATAATGTTCTCTCACTAGATATGTGCATCAAGTATTTGAATGACTTGCCACATGCACTTTTAATTCAGTTAAGAGTCTTATGAGGAGTAAATTACATATCATGGTCAAAGCATGACAAATTTGCAATGAATTAACTTATGCCTAAGAATACTTACCACCACATAGAATGTACCTTTTGTTATACCAATTTGACAGATCTTACTATCTGTGGTGGTGTCACCTTAGTATTCTTCTTTTCATCATTTGTGGAGACTTCCTTCTTTGTTTTCTCTTTTCCTTTTAAAACTAGTCGATAAAACACTTTGAAAAGAGGTATTAGTAGTACAAGGAAGTATTTAATGAATGATGATATCTATATATGAATGGCAAACAAATCATCATTTATGAGACATAAAGGCATAAATTAAATTCCTTTTAAATTAATGCACATGGATGAGTGAATTAATAATATGCACCAATTTACAAATTTAATCCAAAAAGAATTTAACTTTCATATTGACATTTTTTTCTTCATAAAATAGATTATTACCAATTGAAAGAATGCCACTTGAAAGGAACTATTATTGGTCACATACCAAATGAAATAGTAAAAGTCTGCAAAAATAAAGCTGAAAAGTACTGCAAAAGTGACCGAAAAAGTGCTGCAAAAGTTACTGAAAAGGTGCTACAAAAGTTGATCTGACGCCTGAAAAAAGGTACTGTCGCAGACTGAAAAAGGCATCTGAAAAAGGGCTGACGCAGTCTGAAAAAATGGTCAGACTGGCCGGTCAAACTGTGCCAGACCGGTTCAACCGGTCCTGGACACCGGTTCAACCGGTTTCAGCCAGGGGGTTTCCTGGTGAATACCAGCCGAACTGAAGTTCAACCCAGAAGTTCAGCTGGTCTCCCCAGCTGAGCTAGAAAGTTCAGCTGGTCAGACCAGTTGAGCTTGGAATGAAAATTTTAAAATAATTTTCCACAATAAACCTCATTTCAAATTTTAAAATGTACGCATAGATTGAATGACACACTCCATTTGAGAAACACATTCTCAAGTTGTGATACTACATAAACACTTAGATAGAAACATTAGTCTCACAACTCTAGTCATATAGAGAATTCCCTTTTGGTAAGTGCTTTAAAAATTTGAATTTCTTACTTAGCACTCTATTCATTTAAGAACATGGGATAATCCTCTTTATTTCTAGGTCATGGCAATAATATGATGATTAACTTGAAATATGCCACAAGATACATACAATCAATTTAAAGCATGTAGATTGTCACAATATAAAAATATGAACTTGCAATCTACCATATAATTAGATCCTTTCCAAAGCAAGGTAAAATCTTTTAAGTTCATTCTCAAGTGCTTTATTTTTCCTATGTGGATACAAAAGACACAAAGGAATATACCAATTAAAAGCAATGTGCACTTAAGAATTAATTGTTACCATCCTTTGGATATCACTTGGTTGTAGGCCTTTTGCTTGATTCCCACAAAGATTAATCCTTATTCCCTACAACACAAGTTCTTGCTAGAGATGAATATGAAGTTAGTGATATAACAACTCAATTCATCTTTGGGTCAATCTTAAAGGATAGACAATGTAAGATTGTTCGCTTGAGGTAAGAATTGAGTTAAACCGCTCAGGCACCCCAAAGCTTCATATCATCTCTGGGTACCTGCAAAACTTATTAAGTACATTTTGGTACCCATCTCATGATGGGTCCATCAAGGTTAGCCAACAAGGACTTAGGCACCCAAACAGCCTTGGTCCTAGAATGTGGTGAACTCATCACCTTTCTAGCACAAGAGTCAAATTTGGGTCTCCTAAGCATATTTGAATGTATTGACAAGTTAGGCTTAGGAGTTTTACCATTTGGACAAACCTTGAATAGATGGCCTTTTTTACGGCAATTGTAGCAAATGTGGTGCTTGTCCTTGCAATGCATTTGCCTTTTGCTTTCATCTTTCTTGATGATCATCTTTCTTGATTGTGCAAGGTCTTGGTTCTTCATGTGGGGGCATGAACCAATTTCATGACCCTTCTCCTTGCATCCATAGCACCTTCTATCGCTTCTCTTTGATCTTTCTTTGTTGAAGCACATAGGCACATTGTTAGAGCAAATAGTATGATCATTAATTTTCTTACCATGGATTTTGCTCATGCCCTTCTTGAAAAGCCTGGTATTCTTTTGAAGGGGTTTTGTGCATGCTACGGTTGTCCCCTTCTCAAGTTTTTTCACCATATTATCACGGTTATCGTGAGAAGGTTGAGCATGACACTTTCCCTTCAAAAGTGTTAAGCTCCTTCTTAGCCTTCCAACTTCTTCCTTGAGCTCTTTATTTTCTTGTGTGATAGAAATATCACTAATTCCTGAAATTTCTAGCTCAATGGAAGATTGGCTTGCTTGATAACAACAATTGTTAGCACATGGTGATATAGTTTCAATTTCAACACATGTGCACATGTGAGGTTGGTATGATTTCAAATTAGTTAACACAACCTCATGAGCCATTTCTAACATGATATGTGAATCCATAAATTTATTATGAGAGCATACAAGCATATCATGTTTTTCTTGCAAAGCTAGATTTTCAATGTTTAGCTTTTCTACCGTGTTCTTGAGCATAACATTTTTATTTTCTAATTGAGCAATATATGATGAATGATTAATAGCTTTAATTTGCTCAATTGAAATGTCTTCATACCTTTGGACCAAATCATCATGAGAGCACTTTAGCTTCTCATGCTCTTTGGTCAACTTCTCCAAGTCTTTGATTTTTTCGATGAGGATATCTTCTTGCTTATGAAGCATTTCCTTTTGTTCTTCCGCTCTTTTCATGAGTTTGAGCAAGCTCATCCGGTTCTTCTTGCTTAGTTGAGCGAAGAATTTTTGAAGATCATCCTCATCTTCACTATCACTTTCATGCTCCTCCTCATCCTCACTTTCGCTTTCACTGTCACTCTCATTAGCAACAAAGCACATATGAGAAGTGGATTTGAAAGACGAACCTTGTGAAGAGGTGGATTCGTCGTTTGGTCTCCATCGATCATTTTCTTCTTCTTCAATACTTTTCTTCGCCTCATCTTCCTTCATTTTGAGGAACATCCTTTCGGCAATTCTCATGGCAAGATCTATTGCCCTAGGATCAACATCTGCACCAAAAGATGAAGTCGAGACAATCTCAACTTTTTCAAGCTTAGAAGCACTTTCGTTTCTTAGTCCCCCCGACATGATCTTTCCTCACGCGGTTCAGCGTTAGAACGAGGATTAGGCTCTGATACCAATTGAAAGTTGCCTTGAGGGGGGTGAATAGGCAAGTTAAAACTTTTTCAACAAAAACTAGAAGCAAACTGGGTAAAAACTGAATTGATCTCGAAATTCACCCAGTTAACTTTGGAAATGAGATGTTCTAAATGATCCACAGGGTTCAAAGTAGTAGATCTGAGAAGGGCACTTCTCAAAATCCACACACCAAAAAGATATAAACAATCTTCCACGGAATGGTGAGAGAACGAAGAACATGAACAAACACAATGAGCAAGAACACAAGAGACACAAGATTTATCCCGAGGTTCGGTCACACCACAAAAGGTGCCCTACTTCCTCGTTGAGGCGCCCACAAAGAGCCGGGTCTCTTTCAACCCTAATCCTCCCTTTGCCGACCACAAAGGTCAAGCCCACACAATAATCTTTGCTCAAACGAGCGGGTAATACAAACTTTCTTGTGGTCTTCCACAAGATTTGGAGACTCACAAGAGACACCTAGTCGTCTAGGAGCTAGAAGCTCCAAGAGTAATGAATCCACAAAGAACTCGATGTAGTACCAAAGCTCGAATGAAGAAGAAGAGCAAGAGAGATTTAGAGATGAAGCACAAAACCGCAGCTCTCAAGCTCACTCAAAGATTTCTCTCCAAAGATTTGAAATGGGAGAGGCAAGAGATGTGTGAGAGAGAGAGGGAGGTGTTTCTTGGGTTAGAAATGGAGTTCAAATCGTGCTCACTGCTATGGGGAGAGAGGTAGGAGGTAGTATATATAGGTGGAGCTCAAAACTAGCCGTTGGGCAGATTTTTCTGCCTGAGACCAGTTGAACCGCCCCCTAGGGCGGTTGAATCGCCCTTGGCAGGCCTGGCAGCCTGTCTGCCAGTCTGACTGGCAGACTGACGCGTAGACTGACCGCAGACTGGTCAAAGTTGACCAAAACCGGTTGAACCGCCCAGGGGGGCGGTTGAATCGCCCTTGACAGCTCCTGGCGACCTGTTTGTCAGTCTGACTGGCAGACTGCAGATCAGAGGTCAGAGGGGTCAGAGACCAGCTGAACTGCCCCTCAGGACCAGTTCAACCGGTCTTGACCAGTGAGTTTAGGAGAGAAAACCCCAGCTCAACTGCCCGGAGGCAAGTTCAGCTACTGTATGGTCAAAGAGGTTCACAGCTGAAGTTGAGTTCAGCTGAAGTTGAGAAAGCTCAACTCAGCTGAAGTTCAGCTCAGCTGAAAAGCTCAGCTGCAGCTGAAGAAGCTCAACTCAGCTGAAGTCAAGTTCAGCTGGAAAGCTCAGCTGCAGTTGAAGAAGTTCAGCTGCTTTTCAGCAAGAACACTCTAGGTTTCTCAACCCTAACCACGGTCAACCATAGAACGTTAAAGAGATTTTTGCTTTTCAAAAATAGCTTTTGAATAGAGAGGTTTGAGCTTTGGCAAACACCAACCTTCTTTTTGGATCCCCCTTTATAGTACGACGATTCCTATACTCAAGTTAAATAAAATATAATGAAGTAAACTCCTTGAGTCATTGGTGTCTCATGTGTGATTTCTCCATGGAATTGCTTCATAAGGATCACAAACATCTTTGTCTCACCTTTTGAAGCAAACTCAAATCAAACCCAGTGACTTGTACCATATCACCTTATATGAGTTCAAATCATGGCTTCAAGTCACCTTACTGATGCATCAACATGTTATAACTCTTCATAGCTGATTAGTTCATCGACTTAGTGCAAGTACTCTCTTCTTCACCTTAGCCATGGTACCTCGGTCTACAAGCCGTCGCTTGACCTTCACCTTCGCTTAGTTCCTCGAAGCCCTTTCCTTGCTATCTTCACCCTATCAAGCCATTCTTGAGTCACATCAAATTGAGCATCCATTGAGAGAATCATTTCTTCAATATTGTGAACCTTGCTTGAATGTCTTCTAGATATAATTGTCAAGATCAATCAAGCTCTAGTTTGATTCTCATAGAAGCATATATGGACTGACAGTAATATGGTCAAGCCAATTCACGATTCCTTATATCTTATTCTCTTTGGCTTGACCAATCCTCTAAATCACTTTGTCCTCTATTCTGGTCATATGTATGTAGTGATTTCTCAGGTCTTGTCCATATATTCAAACCAATATAGAGATCATATTATATCCATTTGCATTGTCTCATTGGTTATTTAACCTCGTGTTGAACCTTTGTTCACTGATCATTATACACTATTCAAGTATGTTCATCATACTGAATTTCCTGTTCAACACTTAGCAAACTCGTTAGACCTTTAAATGTGTTGTTATCCAAATCACCAAAACTCACAAAAGGGATGAATGCACTTTCAAGAAGACGAGGAAAAAACAGCATTCATCACTCCTTTCGGAGCTTTCTGTTATACCTCCATGTCGTTCGGCCTCAAAAACGCTGGAGCGACTTATCAGAGAGCTATTCAAACATGCTTAGCCGATCACTGGGGCAAGTGTGTGGAAGCTTATGTGGACGATGTGGTAATCAAAACAGAAAATTCAGAAATTTTCATTGAAGATTTACAGCTGGTTTTCAACAGTCTACGGTGATATCGATGGAAGCTTAATCCCGAAAAATGTGTTTTCAGAGTACCAGCAGGAAAGTTACTCGGATTTATTATCAGCCACTGGGGAATTGAAGCTAATCCATAAAAGATCGAGGCTATCATGAGAATGGAAGCACCACGATCACAGAAGAAAGTTCAAAGACTTACCGGATGTATGGCAGCTCTAAGCAGATTTATATCCAGGCTGGGAGAAAAAGGCTTACCATTTTATAAGTTACTCAAGAAGGTGGACAAATTTCAGTGGACTTCAGAAGCACAGGAAGCCCTAGATGCATTGAAAAAATTCTTGACGACACCACCAGTGCTGAAACCACCGCGTCGAGCCACGCCGACTCAACCAGCTGAAGATCTGCTGCTATATATCTCTTGCACGACTCACGTGGTGAGCACCGCGTTGGTAGTCGAGCGAGTAAAAGAAGGACATGCATACCCAGTACAGCATCCTGTTTATTTCATCAGTGAAGTTCTGGGTCCCTCAAAGAAGAAATACCCTCAAGTTCAGAAGCTATTATATGCAGTACTTCTAACTGCACGCAAGCTCCGTCACTACTTCGACGACCACAAAGTCATAGTAGTCACTGGATTTCCGATAGGAGATATTCTTCACAACAAAGAAGCAATCGGGAGAATAGCCAAGTGGGCCTGTGAGCTGGGATCTCATGACATTAAACTTCGACCTCGCAATGCCATTAAAACTCAAGCACTGGTTGACTTCGTATCGGAGTGGACCGAACAACAAGTACCGGATAACCCGGAAACCGCAGAAGTATGGCGAATGTATTTTGATGGCTCGTTAAAGCTGCAGGGAGCAGGCGCAGGGATCCTCTTTACTGCACCTGGAGGCGAACACCTCATATATGCCCTTCAGTTGTTATTTCCAGCCTCTAACAATGCAGCAGAATATGAAGCTCTGATTCATGGACTGAACATTGCTATATCACTGAGCATCAAGAGACTGATGGTATATGGAGATTCTTTGGTGGTCATAAGTCAGATAAACAAAGAATGGGATTGTTTGAGCGACTCCATGGGAAAATACTGCACTGCCGTCCAGAAACTAGAAGACAAATTTGAAGGCCTGGAATTTCACCATGTAGAGAGAGAGATCGAAACACGGTGGTCGATGTATTGTCCAAGCTAGGATCCAGTCGAACTCAGGTCCCACCTGGAGTTTTTGTTCAAGAAATATCACACCCAAGCATCTCACTGGATCGGGCAGAAGAATGTAATACTCTGAGCCAACCAGAGTCAGATTCTGATGACTGGAGGGGGCCAATAATTAAATATATAAAGAATGAGGAGGAGCCAGATGACAAGAATGCAGCCGAGCGCATCGCAAGACAATCAGCTCACTATACACTCATTGGGGAAACACTATACAGAAGGGGCGCATCATGAGTCCTCATGAAATGCATTCTCTCAGCTACTGGAAAGCAACTTCTAGATGAGGTCCATGCTGGGCAATGTGGAGTACACACAGCATCCAGGACCCTGGTTGGGAAGGTCTTCAGGTCAGGTTTTTACTGGCCAACAGCAAAGAGTGATGCGACCGAGTTAGTCCAGAGGTGCGAAGCCTGCCCTGCTGCCAGTACTTGTTAAAACAGCAGCGTCTACCAGCACAGCAGCTGCAGGCTATACCCGTAACCTGGCCGTTCGCATGCTGGGGATTGGATATGATTGGACCTTTCAAGAAAGCTCAAGGAGGATACACTCATGTACTGGTGGCTATCGACAAATTCACTAAATGGATAGAGTTCAAACCAATTGCTTCTCTAACTTCAGCTAAGGCAGTAGAATTCATACAAGATATAATATTCAGGTTCGGGATACCGAATAGCATCATAACTGACCTAGGATCCAACTTCACCAGTTCAGAATTCTTCGATTTCTGCGAGCAAAAGAGCATTCAGATCAAATATTCCTCGGTGGCGCACCCAAGAGCCAACGGGCAAGTAGAAAGAGCTAACAAGATGATATTAGAAGCACTCAGAAAGAAAGTCTTCGACAAGAATGAGAAGTTCGCAGAAAAGTGGATCAGAGAGCTGCCATATGTGGTTTGGAGCCTGAGAACTCAACCTAGCCGAGCTCTGCATGGAAATACCCCCTTCTTTATGGTTTATGGTTCGGAGGCAGTGCTACTTGCTGATCTCAAGTTCGGGGCACCGAGGTTAATCTTTGAAAACATAGCAGAAGCTGAAGCTACTAGGCTGGAAGACGTTGATGTACTCGAAGAAGAGCGACTGAATACGGTGATTCAATCAGCACGATATCAGCAAACTCTGAGGCGCTATCATGATAAGGCCATACAACATCGATCCTTCGCAGTGGGAAATCTCGTCCTCCGCCGAATTCTAACGGGGGAGGGGCGGCATAAATTATCACCTCTATGGGAAGGACCATTCATAGTAGCAGAAGTCACTCGGCCGGGGTCATATCGCCTCACTCAGATGAACGGCATGGAAATTGGGAACTCATGGAATATAGAACACCTCAGGAAGTTTTACCCCTAGCTACATCCCAGAAGCTCTCGGAACAACGATGTATTCTGTAAATCGAGAAAAATATCATCGATAAAAAGGTTTCAAAGGCACTCAGATTGTTCACTGTCAATTGGCACGCTTACCTAACTCAGGGTGACCACTATGCCCTACTAACGGAGCAATCGGCTTAAGTCGGCAATGACTTAAGGCGGTGCGACATGCTCACGCTTACCTAACTCAGGGTGACCACTATGCCCTACTAACGGAGCAATCGACTTAAGTCGGCAATGACTTAAGGCGGTGCGACATGCTCACGCTTACCTAACTCTGGGTGACCACTATGCCCTACTAACGGAGCAATCGGCTTAAGTCGGCAATGACTTAAGGCGGTGCGATGTGCTCACGCTTACCTAACTCAGGGTGACCACTATGCCCTACTAATGGAGCAATCGGCTTAAGTCGGCAATGACTTAAGACGGTGCGACATGCTCACGCTTACCTAACTCAGGGTGACCACTATGCCCTACTAACGGAGCAATCGACTTAAGTCAGCAATGACTTAAGGTGGTGCGACATGAACTCAGGGTGACCACTATGCCCTACTAACGGAGCAATCGACTTAAGTCGGCAATGACCTAAGGCGGTGCGACATGCTCACACTTACTAAACTCGGGGTGACCACTATGCCCTACTAACAGAGCGGTCGGTTTAAGTTGGCGCTGATTTAAATTGGCATGGCACGCTTGGCACGTTTGCAATCACCCATCGTAGGGCAACTTCTGTGCCCCATGATGAAATTTCAAAACCATCACACTACATTTACTTCTACAAATGTAGACACTGTTGAATTCTAAACAATGGGAAAACAATAGTAGCATTCAATACTAAAAGGTGTCCTCTAACAAAACATTCGAGCACATTAACCACGTGTTCAAAGCATGCAATGTTTTCTATTTGGCAATGTTCTTCTCAGGAGCAACCGACGAAGAGGGGCGACTTGAGGAATCGGGAGCGGCGTTCACATCTGCCATTATATCATCAGGAACAACCACACTAGGTCTCCTCATGAGGATCCGCCCCGTGCGAATAGCTTTATCCATAGCTTTATCGCGCTGGGCCCTCAGAGTAGCAGAAGTCTCTTCAGCAACCTTGATAGCCAACCGAGCGGTTTCTAGCTCCTGGGCGACGGATTTCTTGGAAGCACACAGATCCTTGATGACAACATCTTTGGTTGACACCAACTGCCTGAGGCGAATCACATCGTCCAAAGATTCTTGCAGCTTATAACGATGATTATCTAACTCCTCCCTGGTGAAGCGATGACTCCTCTCCAAGATGGTCAATGAGTTGCTGGCGTCACGGTATAGCTTATCAAGGTTGTCACGAGAAGTAGCAAGGGCACGTTTTTTCTTCCTACAGACAAGAATCAGTTTCTCCAAACGTCAAGCAAGAAATAAGAACACAGCAAACAAAGCCAAGATTCACAGGTCACCTTTTCAGAGTTGAGCTGAGCATGGAGAGTAGAGTTCAGCGTGTTAACATCGTTCAGAGAAGCAGAAACCCAGGCCAGTTCAGTCTGACCTTGAGAATATTTTTCTTCAAGATCAGAGCACCGCCGGGCCAGTTCAGTCTGACCTTGAGAATATTTTTCTTCAAGATCAGAGTACTGCTGAGCCATATCTGTCAAGAAACAGTCAAGCAAATGTGTTAAAATAAAAAGCAGATTAATCAGGTAGCCAAAAAAGGAAGCAAAAGAGCACTGACCGACATTTGCCACCTCCAAATCAGATACACGCCGCTGAAGCGGCACTGGATTCCAATGCGCCAGAGACAAAGCTCCTTCTGGAACAGAGGCACCCTGCAACCTCAGCCGACTAGACATCTCATCAACCAACACCTGGCATTAAAAACAGACAAGCAATGAGAACAATTATATGCCTAGGTAAAGTCAGACCAGAAGAAACCAAAATACCTGGAGGTTGAAGAAGAATGAGGGAACCCCCAAGTCGTGAGAGGTCAACTGATGGCTCGGCGAAGGATCACCAACCGGAACAACTCGCAACGAATCAACAAGAACCAATTCAGTGTCATCAGCAGAACCCAGAACTCTATCGTCGGGTGCGCTAGCCTCTAAAGCGACTCCTTGACCGAAGGCTTGGGCTATCGCCATGCAACCAGAGTGTGGAGGAGAAGACCCTACGTGAACATCCATGGAAGTATGGGAGGGAGAACCCACTCGGACACCCTCGGGGGCTGGGTCTCAGCTCGCGTTACCCATCCGAGCCGGATCATCTCCGGCAACACCCTCGGGGGCTGGGTAAGCGCTAGCGCCATCCATGAGGGCCGAGTTCTCTGCAACAGCCACCTCTAAGGCTGAAGGACCCTCAGTCACTTCCGTGGGGGCAGAGCAATCCAGACCAGCCTCCTGACCCTCAAGACCGCGCTCTAAGGTTGATGAGGCACGGGACGCTGCCCGGGATGACCCCAACCCGACATCGGGCACATCAGCACAAACAACCATCACGCAACCATCTGCCGGCTCTGGCAACAGATCTTCTGGAACCATGTCTTCAAGAGTTTGATCAAAGTTCGCCAAAGATAATTCTTGCAAACCAATGAGGGCAGACAAAGCAGGAGAAGGAACACCACTACTTTCCCCACTAGCTATGTAACGCCGGCTGTTCTTCCGAATCAGAGGGATTTCATCCTCTTCTTCATCATCTTCATCAACAACACGGACAATACACCCATTGGGTTCAGCATCAGATGGGTCACACCCATTGGGATCAGCTTCAGCAAATTCAGGCACTGGCACTTCCTCAGCAACAGGAACAGAAGGACCGGCACCCTGATCCAAGCTAGACACTCGACGAAGATGTCTCTTCTTCTTCTTCTGCCCCTCAGCAGGAGAAGTGGGTTGATCGGCTCGGTGAGAACGTTTCGGGCGAACATTGTCAGACCTCTGAGCATCCAAAGCTTTGCCAGCCTCAGGGAGGGGCGCCACCACCAGTGTTTCAGCAGGAGCGGCATCAGAAGAATCCTCAGCTAACATATCCAACATGGCACTTATCTCTGCGTCACTTGGATTCAAAGGCACCTCAAAATGAACCTGCCTCTCATCGTCAGGAATTTCTCTGAGTGAGTCAACCAAAGCACTAACTTCTTCAGGAAAGGGTCGCACTCTAAGGCCCAAACCGCTATCACTAGCAGGAGGATTTGACACGAAACTGGTAAAGGCCTGAGAAGGAGGCAGATTCCAGGCCGAGTATGCAACAGGAGCGCCGATGTTCGACACCATGCCTCTGAGTATCATCTCGAGCCGGCTCACCAAGTCCACAGCAGGAATTCTTCTGTTAGTTACCCGGGTTGAATCAGCCAAGCCTCGATACAGATAGGCCGGACACACTCTGTCTTTCAGCGGCTGAATATTCTTAAAAACAAAGTCAGCGACCACAGCTTCTGCAGTCAGACCCATTTCTTTCAACAATCCAACCTCAGCTAGCAGAGCCCCTGCCTCAGCCACCTCCTGGTCCGTGGGAGACTCGGTCCAACTCGGAGTGCGGACATCCGGCTGTCTCCCTGACCGTGGGGGGAGGGAATTCCCATGATTCTCCCCGATGAACCATTCCAGGCTCCACCCCTTGATGCTATCCTTGAGTGGGATGTCGAGGTAGTCAGTCTTCCTCCCACGACGCATCTCCAAGCTCGCACCCCTCACCAGCTGGTGCTGCCCTCCGGCCATCCCAGGCCGGCAGTGGTACAAATACTTCCAAAGGCCAAAGTGGGGCAAAACACCAAGAAAGGCTTCGCATAAATGAACAAAAACAGAAACTTGAAGAATGGAATTGGGGTTCAGATGGGTCAGATTCAAGCGATAGAAATCAAGGAGACCGTGGAAGAAAGGAGAAATGGGAAGAGCACGTCCGCGGATAAGAAAAGGAACATAAATGACGGATTCGTGGGTGTCTTCTGTCGGAACAGTGACCCCACGGTAGATCCGCCACGAACAGAGCTCCTTCGGAGGAAGAACTCCGATGGAAATAAGATGAAGAAGGTCGGATTCAGAGACAACAGACATATGGTTACCTGCGAAAGGCAACTGACTGTTGGGATCGATGGGAGGAATGATTGCGACAGAAGAACTCGAAGCCTTCCGCTTGGGCGCCATCTCAACCTCGCTAGCGGGCGAAGCGGAAGCAATATTGCAGGAAAGCAGAGAAAGCATGAATGCAGAAAAGCAGAAACTAGGGCACGGAGCATGGAAGCATGCGACAGTGCAGTACATATGGAGTTTTCCCGGGCCAGATGTCATTTCTAAAAAGTGCCCAGTCATCACCCAGCCGTTATTTCTAAAACGATGGCATGCCAAGTCATCACCCATTCGTTGTTTCTAAAACGCTGGCGCGCCATGTCATCACCCAGCCGTTGTTTCTAAAAACGGTAGCATGCCATGTCATCACTCGGCCGTTATTTCCAAAACGGCCGACGCGACCGTTATTTCCAAAACGGCCGACGCGACCCAATTTGACTCAGCTGTTGTTTCTAAAAACGCTGGCGTTATCTGACTTCACTCGACCACTACTTTCAAAGCGGCCGACGCGGTCCGTTATCACTCGGCTGTTACTTCTAAAACACCGACGCCGCCAGTAACCGCTCGGTCGTTATTTCTAAAACACCGACGCGGCCCGCTATCGCTCGGCTATCACCTCTTAAAGCCCCAGCCTCGCTGATAATCACTCGGCCACCACTACTAAGGCGCTGACATCGTGAAAAAGGCAGTCTGAAGCACGACTCAATGATTCTAAGTCGCTACATAAGCATTGCGTTCAAAAACAGCCTCTGCAGTAGGCGTTAACACAATCGACGATCAGCAAGAGGGCAGAACAATACACACAAGAGGGATCGAAATCATTCTCCATTATACGGAAAGTACTACCGAACTTACAAATCAACTCATTATGAGCTGATGCTTTCCCTTCTACTACATTACATTTAACTAACTATACTACTAGCTACTACTACATTATTTCGCTAATACTATTTCTACTACTAATCTACACTAACATCTAAAACCAGTGGCGTCTAGCCACTGGCCTTGTTGCTGCCCTTGCTGCTGCCCTTGCTGCCGTCGCTACCGTCGCCGCTACTACCCTTGCCGCTGCCGTCACCACCCTTGCCGCTGCCATCACCGCCCTTGTCGCTGTCGCCGCCACCGTCACCGTCGCCTCCGTCGTCGTCGCCATCGCCGCCGCCACCCTCCTCGGACGAGTCGGAGGAATTCTCCTCGTCCGAGGAGTACTCCAACTCATCCGAGCCCTCGAGCCCGCGCACGCTCGACGGCCCAGATGTAAGTCCATACCTCCGCGGCGATCCCCTGGGAGTCGTCTGAATCATCAGACGACGTCGGGGGAGAGGCAGGAGCCGGAGAGCCCTCGGACTCGGAGAAGAACTCCTCCTCCGAGTACTCCGAGTCACCGAAGTTCTCCGAGGGAGGAGTCGGCTCGCGCTTGCGCTTGTCGCCCGAGTGATGCGAAGAGCCACCACCTTTCTTGCTCTTGCCCATGGCGGAGTGGAAGGAAGGAGATGAGATGAAATAGCAAGCAATAACAAGAAATGTGAAAAACGACGGAGAAGCAAAAGCACTATTTATAGAAGAAGAAGGCAACCGCTCACCTCCTACCACGGCCACCGAAAAGTCACAAAAATTCAATATGCAATTCAAACCGTCTGAAGACACGTCAGGCGGCTGACGCCGTTTCACGTAACACGATGTAACACCCACTTTGTAATAATAGAGAAACAATTTCTCCATATGTGAGTTTAACCTTTGTGCATCATCACATGTGTACACCCTAGGTAAAAACAAATAATCAATAACATAAAAGCCAATAGAATCATGCATCATGCTGATGTTTATATGTTTGTGCATTCACTCATGGAAATAATGAGACAAGAAATATAGTAAAAAGTCCAAAGTGGAATTCAAGACCTAAAAGAGATTTTAGAATTTAGAGAAGAAAAGCAAACAAATATTACGTGATATAAAAATATAAATAATATATATAGCTCCAAATCGAAACTTGTCATGACATAATATAAAATAAGAATAAATTTGTCACAAGTTTGAACTTAAACTAGAATTTAAATTTGAATTTGGAAAAAGAAGGAAAGGAAAAAGGAAGAGAAAATAAAAAGAAAAACAGAACTGTGCACTGAATGGGCCGGCCGCCACCAATCTGGCCCATTACCACACTACCACCGCGCAGCCCAACTTGTGACCGTGGTGCCGACAGGTGGGCCCAATGGCGCAGTCTCTGTTGTCGCGAACAGGGCACCTCTGTCCCTGGTGGATGGCCCGCGCTGTCAGCTCGTTCTTCCTCGTTCTTTCTCACTCGGACAAGAAAAATTCCATGGCCGCGAATCATGGCAACAACCTCCGTTTCTTCTAGGACCCCAATCCCTCTGGAAGGTGGGCATGCGGCTGGAAACACGCCTGCTCTCGCGTCCCCGTTAGACGAAGACCGGTGCACAGGACCTCTGGCTAGCTGTCATCTTCTCTGCGTGGCCTGGGGAATCAGTTTCCTCTACGACATGGAAAACAAAATACAGACGTCGAGCTCCGCGGATGGTTGTTGCGTGGGCGGCCGCCGCATTACCCCGTCTCTCTACCCTTGGGCAGTCAGTCGTATCTCTCTCTTCCCTGAATTCTCGGACAACAGCCATGGCAGGGGATGCTGTAACAACCCCTAAATCCGCGCTTGAATCTCGGGGAAGCCTGACCGAGCTCGTCCTCGCCCTGGGACTAGTTCCGCTCGGGCGCTCTCCCCAACCGGATTCTGTATCCACCAAATCGCGCGACGATCCCAACCTCCGCGAAGGAATCGCGGGTCCGGACTTCACTGGCGGGGCGCTATAAAAACGTGGGCCGCCAAGGCTGGGAAACAGAAGAAGAGACCGAGGGAGAGAGGGAATGGAGTGCCGCCGCCATTGCAGTTCATACGAACCTGAATATTGTGCCTCGGCGAACTGCTGGGAATCTTCGGGTGGTCGAGCCGAAGGATTGGGAAGCCTTGCGACGTGGGTTGATGGTCGGAATCAGGGTTGATTCCTCGTCGCCGTTCAAATCCGACCTCGGGCCGCCATACACCGCGGTGGACTCTCTCTCCATCTTCTCCTCCGGTAAGAACTCCTCTGGTGGATTTGCTATCACCTCCGCATTACGTAGGCGCTTTCAGATTAGGAGATTAGTGCTTGTGTGCGCGGATTCCGTACCTCGCCGGCGGGAGCCGCCGCGCGGGCTACGGGCGCCGCCGTGCTCAGCTGTTGCCTCACGGTGGATGACGAAGGCCCCTGCGCCGTCCGTCCAAGGATGGGCGGACACGATTAGATCTAGAACCCAGTCAACCGTGGCCGTCAGATTTGTGCGGACGGCTGTGATCAGCCCGTACCCCCTTCGGTCGGATCTTTTTGCTAAAGAGCCCTCGGGGTTTTGTGGAATCAACCCGCCGTCCAACTCGGTGGCAGTCTGAGTCTGCTAAAGTTTTTCAGTTTAGCCCCTGTTCTTTCCTGCATTTGAGGCCCGATCCAGAAAGCATTAAAAATCAGAAATTAATATCAGAAATCAATATTTAGTGCATAAATAAATCTAGAAACTTGTTTAATTCATAGAAAATGCATATGAACTCCAAATTGAGCCATTCCAGTTTCTAAAATTTTGTAATATTATTGTTTATCATTTTGTGTCACTGTTTTGATATGAAAGCCATATTAAAATTGATATCCTAATTAATCTTGTACCAAGCACATAGAATCTTTAGAAATCCATAACTCAAAATCTAGAACTCCAAAATTAATAATTCCTGTTCCTGTGATCTTATTTAAATATGTAGATTATTAATATGTATTTTGCATATATGTTTGGTGTAATGTTAATTTTTGCCTATACCATGTTTGTCTATATTCATACGTTTAGCAGTGAGGTCACGAGTCATCTGAAGATCATCCTGGTACC
Organism: Zea mays; assembly: GCF_902167145.1. NCBI lineage: Eukaryota > Viridiplantae > Streptophyta > Magnoliopsida > Poales > Poaceae > Zea > Zea mays. Next base: position 207,878,021 of record NC_050097.1, read on the forward strand.
TGGAATCTCAAGTCCCAGGCAAGTTGTGCCCTTGATCACCTCTTTTACCCACTCATGTTCTAATTAATCATAATGATCTGCATAGGTTAATTTTGATGGGACCCAATAGGTTACCCTAGTTTGTCTATCTTTATACCTTGTTTACCACTGAACTTTTTGGGTAGTACTTGCTAGTGCTTTATGTGGTTTTGGGTATGAAGATACATTATTCATGATCACACTTTTATTATCTGTTTATTATCACTGTTCATGATAAGATCATTATGTTAATTGGAACATGGAGAACCACCCGGGAAAACAGTGCTACCACAAGGGTTTAATGGGACGCCCTTGGCCGATTAATTAGGAAAGCTAGTGGAAGACTACCTTACCTGAAAGGGGCAAGAGCAGTAGGGGAGTGGTCAGTGTAGGGAGGCCCTCGGGAGGATTTTGCTGTGATGGCGGTCCTGCAAGGGATTCCTGGGGAGGCCCTCGGGAGGATTTTGCTGTGATGGCGGTCCTGCAAGGGATTCCTGGGAAGGCCCTTGGGAGGATTTTGCTGTGATGGCGGTCCTGCAAGGGATTCCTGCATTGGAGCTTCCTATAAACTGTAGCGGGTTTTCTGAAGCTAGTGGAACTTTGTAAAGGCCTCGTAGTGTTACCCTGCCTCGCCTCCTCGGTAGAGGTGTATGGGAAGTCGCGATCCCTTGGCAGATGGGTAACATGACTTGTGGGTAAAGATGCGCAACCTCTGCAGAGTGTAAAACTGGTATACTAGCCGTGCTCACGGTCATGAGCGGCTCGGACACTCACATGATTAAATTATGGAACTTAAACTCAATTTGTCATATGCATTGCATCGCAGGTGAGGTTGTTACTTTTGTTCTACTACTTAATTGGGTTGGTATTTACTTATACTTAGTAATTGCTAATAAAATTTTGACCAACTTTAAAAGCAATGCTCAGCTCTAACCATCTCCTTTGGTAAGCCTTACACTTCACGTGAGCTCCCACCTTTGGTGAAGTTCATGCACATTATTCCCCACAACTTGCTGAGCGATGAACGTATGTGAGCTCACTCTTGCTGTCTCACACCCCCCCACAGGTCAAGAACAGGTACCACAGGATGAGGCACGTGGAGGATGCTGTGGCGAGTTCGTGAGAGGTCTAGGCCGTCGTCTCCCAGTCAACTTTGGGTTGCTGGACCGTTGTCTCCCTATAATGTAATTATTTACTTATTTTGTATAGAACTCCTGTTATGTAGTAAAGATGTGACATTCGATCCTGTGCCATGATTCATCATATGTGTGAGACTTGGTCCCAGCACACCTGGTGATTATGTTTACGCCCGGGTTTTGGACCCCTAAAATCCGGGTGTTACAGAAGTGGTATCAGAGGAATGTTGACTGTAGGACGAAACCTAGATAGAACTGGACAACCAATACTTACTTACCTTTGCTACTCTGATTCTTTTCTAAACTTTTCTTAATTTTTTTTTTCTCATCTATTTCCGCTTTACTCTGATTATTCTTACCTTTTCATTCTAAAGACAAATGTGGATTTCACACTTTGAAATCCTGTGCCTAAAGTGACTTTAGGAATAGGAGACCTACTCTTAGGAACAAAAGTAAAACTATTTTTATAGGTATTTGTATGCTTGAATATTTGTTATTATGATACTTATTTGATTTGGATCTTTGATTGAGTGTGATGGGTTGTGGAGTAATGTCCACAATTACATCTGCATATACATATAGGAAAAAAAACTCATCAAAATAACTAGACAAACTAGAAATGTATCTAGCTTAAGAGATTTATCTTATCCTAAAAGATCCCATTCTAACCAATTCATCTTATCTTAAAAGATTCTCTCTTATCTTAATATATTCATCTTATCTTGAAGGATTCACCTTATCCTAACCACTCTACTCATCTCATCCTAAAGTAACAATCATGATCTAATGCAAATTAATTAGATCTTATCTAGTCACACTAGTCCTACCTATCTAATCTAGATCCCATCTAATCTAGATCATATCTAATCTAATGTGAGTTACTTAAACATGTTAGTTAATACTAGTGAAATAAGACTAGACTCTTCCCACAACATGTTCTAACCTAAATATCATAATCTACATATCTATGTTGGGTTGCATAATTTAACCAACCCAGCATCAAACCATATCTTGACATGTTTAATGTAGTCTATCCTACTCATACCTATCTTAACCACATGTTCCTTATACTAAGGGAAAGAAGAAGGTCAACCTCGACAAGGAAGGATGTAAATAGAATCAGAACTTCAATTCAATCAAGATCCACTCTGCAGGAGGGAGTCTTCCCTTGCCAAAGTCTTTATTCCTTATACTGGTCTTGATCTTTCTTACCCCAACTATCTTTACCAATAGCTAAAACATGATTGTTGTTACCTATTGAAAACTAGAAGCTAAATACAAACAAAACCTTCTATATCCCTTTTCTTAGTAATCTCGAGGACGAGATTATTTTTAAGGGGGGTAGGATTTGTAACACCCACTTTGTAATAATAGAGAAACAATTTCTCCATATGTGAGTTTAACCTTTGTGCATCATCACATGTGTACACCCTAGGTAAAAACAAATAATCAATAACATAAAAGCCAATAGAATCATGCATCATGCTGATGTTTATATGTTTGTGCATTCACTCATGGAAATAATGAGACAAGAAATATAGTAAAAAGTCCAAAGTGGAATTCAAGACCTAAAAGAGATTTTAGAATTTAGAGAAGAAAAGCAAACAAATATTACGTGATATAAAAAATATAAATAATATATATAGCTCCAAATCGAAACTTGTCATGACATAATATAAAATAAGAATAAATTTGTCACAAGTTTGAACTTAAACTAGAATTTAAATTTGAATTTGGAAAAAGAAGGAAAGGAAAAAGGAAGAGAAAATAAAAAGAAAAACAGAACTGTGCACTGAATGGGCCGGCCGCCACCAATCTGGCCCATTACCACACTACCACCGCGCAGCCCAACTTGTGACCGTGGTGCCGACAGGTGGGCCCAATGGCGCAGTCTCTGTTGTCGCGAACAGGGCACCTCTGTCCCTGGTGGATGGCCCGCGCTGTCAGCTCGTTCTTCCTCGTTCTTTCTCACTCGGACAAGAAAAATTCCATGGCCGCGAATCATGGCAACAACCTCCGTTTCTTCTAGGACCCCAATCCCTCTGGAAGGTGGGCATGCGGCTGGAAACACGCCTGCTCTCGCGTCCCCGTTAGACGAAGACCGGTGCACAGGACCTCTGGCTAGCTGTCATCTTCTCTGCGTGGCCTGGGGAATCAGTTTCCTCTACGACATGGAAAACAAAATACAGACGTCGAGCTCCGCGGATGGTTGTTGCGTGGGCGGCCGCCGCATTACCCCGTCTCTCTACCCTTGGGCAGTCAGTCGTATCTCTCTCTTCCCTGAATTCTCGGACAACAGCCATGGCAGGGGATGCTGTAACAACCCCTAAATCCGCGCTTGAATCTCGAGGAAGCCTGACCGAGCTCGTCCTCGCCCTGGGACTAGTTCCGCTCGGGCGCTCTCCCCAACCGGACTCTGTATCCACCAAATCGCGCGACGATCCCAACCTCCGCGAAGGAATCGCGGGTCCGGACTTCACTGGCGGGGCGCTATAAAAACGTGGGCCACCAAGGCTGGGAAACAGAAGAAGAGACCGAGGGAGAGAGGGAATGGAGTGCCGCCGCCATTGCAGTTCATACGAACCTGAATATTGTGCCTCGGCGAACTGCTGGGAATCTTCGGGTGGTCGAGCCGAAGGATTGGGAAGCCTTGCGACGTGGGTTGATGGTCGGAATCAGGGTTGATTCCTCGTCGCCGTTCAAATCCGACCTCGGGCCGCCATACACCGCGGCGGACTCTCTCTCCATCTTCTCCCCCGGTAAGAACTCCTCTGGTGGATTTGCTATCACCTCCGCATTACGTAGGCGCTTTCAGATTAGGAGATTAGTGCTTGTGTGCGCGGATTCCGTACCTCGCCGGCGGGAGCCGCCGCGCGGGCTACGGGCGCCGCCGTGCTCAGCTGTTGCCTCACGGTGGATGACGAAGGCCCCTGCGCCGTCCGTCCAAGGATGGGCGGACACGATTAGATCTAGAACCCAGTCAACCGTGGCCGTCAGATTTGTGCGGACGGCTGTGATCAGCCCGTACCCCCTTCGGTCGGATCTTTTTGCTAAAGAGCCCTCGGGGTTTTGTGGAATCAACCCGCCGTCCAACTCGGTGGCAGTCTGAGTCTGCTAAAGTTTTTCAGTTTAGCCCCTGTTCTTTCCTGCATTTGAGGCCCGATCCAGAAAGCATTAAAAATCAGAAATTAATATCAGAAATCAATATTTAGTGCATAAATAAATCTAGAAACTTGTTTAATTCATAGAAAATGCATATGAACTCCAAATTGAGCCATTCCAGTTTCTAAAATTTTGTAATATTATTGTTTATCATTTTGTGTCACTGTTTTGATATGAAAGCCATATTAAAATTGATATCCTAATTAATCTTGTACCAAGCACATAGAATCTTTAGAAATCCATAACTCAAAATCTAGAACTCCAAAATTAATAATTCCTGTTCCTGTGATCTTATTTAAATATGTAGATTATTAATATGTATTTTGCATATATGTTTGGTGTAATGTTAATTTTTGCCTATACCATGTTTGTCTATATTCATACGTTTAGCAGTGAGGTCACGAGTCATCTGAAGATCATCCTGGTACCTGGAATCTCAAGTCCCAGGCAAGTTGTGCCCTTGATCACCTCTTTTACCCACTCATGTTCTAATTAATCATAATGATCTGCATAGGTTAATTTTGATGGGACCCAATAGGTTACCCTAGTTTGTCTATCTTTATACCTTGTTTACCACTGAACTTTTTGGGTAGTACTTGCTAGTGCTTTATGTGGTTTTGGGTATGAAGATACATTATTCATGATCACACTTTTATTATCTGTTTATTATCACTGTTCATGATAAGATCATTATGTTAATTGGAACATGGAGAACCACCCGGGAAAACAGTGCTACCACAAGGGTTTAATGGGACGCCCTTGGCCGATTAATTAGGAAAGCTAGTGGAAGACTACCTTACCTGAAAGGGGCAAGGGCAGTAGGGGAGTGGTCAGTGTAGGGAGGCCCTCGGGAGGATTTTGCTGTGATGGCGGTCCTGCAAGGGATTCCTGGGGAGGCCCTCGGGAGGATTTTGCTGTGATGGCGGTCCTGCAAGGGATTCCTGGGAAGGCCCTCGGGAGGATTTTGCTGTGATGGCGGTCCTGCAAGGGATTCCTGCATTGGAGCTTCCTATAAACTGTAGCGGGTTTTCTGAAGCTAGTGGAACTTTGTAAAGGCCTCGTAGTGTTACCCTGCCTCGCCTCCTCGGTAGAGGTGTATGGGAAGTCGCGATCCCTTGGCAGATGGGTAACATGACTTGTGGGTAAAGATGCGCAACCTCTGCAGAGTGTAAAACTGGTATACTAGCCGTGCTCACGGTCATGAGCGGCTCGGACACTCACATGATTAAATTATGGAACTTAAACTCAATTTGTCATATGCATTGCATCGCAGGTGAGGTTGTTACTTTTGTTCTACTACTTAATTGGGTTGGTATTTACTTATACTTAGTAATTGCTAATAAAATTTTGACCAACTTTAAAAGCAATGCTCAGCTCTAACCATCTCCTTTGGTAAGCCTTACACTTCACGTGAGCTCCCACCTTTGGTGAAGTTCATGCACATTATTCCCCACAACTTGCTGAGCGATGAACGTATGTGAGCTCACTCTTGCTGTCTCACACCCCCCCACAGGTCAAGAACAGGTACCACAGGATGAGGCGCGTGGAGGATGCTGTGGCGAGTTCGTGAGAGGTCTAGGCCGTCGTCTCCCAGTCAACTTTGGGTTGCTGGACCGTTGTCTCCCTATAATGTAATTATTTACTTATTTTGTATAGAACTCCTGTTATGTAGTAAAGATGTGACATTCGATCCTGTGCCATGATTCATCATATGTGTGAGACTTGGTCCCAGCACACCTGGTGATTATGTTTACGCCCGGGTTTTGGACCCCTAAAATCCGGGTGTTACACACGACACCCATTGGGACTCCAGTCAACTGCACGGGCGATATGATTACACCCGCGGTCACATCAAGTTACTACTCAGAAGCAATCTGCTAAACGCTCAGCGTACCAAGCCGTCCCTTGCCTACACCCATTGGGGGGGGGACGCCCAAAATTATCAGTATATTTTCCAAAACTGTCACATCCGTACAGTATATGCAATGAATACTCCAAGACAGAAGAGAGATATCAGCAAGGATCAAAGGAAAGCCAAATATAGCCGATAAGGTACAAGTCCAATCGACAGGAGCATCAAAGCACGAAGTGACATGAAGACTAGTCAAGGGCCATCTATCGAACATCCAATCAGTCGCAGATCAAATAAATTGCTAGACCTAGCAAGATATGGACAGATCGTGTACTCGGCTTCAGAGACAAAAATGTATGCTGACCTCTGAAGCATAACATTGATGACATAATGCTAACCTCTAAGGCATTCGACAAAAGAAAAGGATGATTCCTAAAGAAAAAAAAGAGATACCATGAGATGAAGACCTCCGAGTGGATTATTTTCAAAAATTCACTCGAAGCTCGGGGGCTGCACCCATTGGGTGCACCTTTGAATCATCATCCCCGAAGAAGCAAAATGCTGACCTCTAAAGCACAAGGCAAAATTAAGACAAGGCTGACCTCTGAAAAAGCACAAGTGGAAGATGAAAGTGGTTTCTGATAATACTTGAAGTGAAGACCTTCGAGTGGATTGTTTGCAAAAATCCACTCGAAGCTCAGGGGCTACACCCATTGGGTGCACCATTGGGTGCACCTTTGGTGCACCCAATGAAATTTGAAGTCCAAAAGTGCAAAATGCTGACCTCTGAAGCATGAACCTGAGACAGAACGCCAAACTTCGAGGAATAATAGCAGGAGAAGACAGTAAAAAGAAAATGTGTTAACCGGATCACTCAAAATTCAGAAGCAGTGGCCCGACAGACTTATTCCCAAAGCATTCCCTGTTAAAATCAAATACTGCAAGCTAGACCTAGGATCTTTGGGCCATTTATTCCAAAATCAGCCCAAAGATCGGGGGCTTATGGGGGACAGATATCCCCGGGTCCACTAGAAGGATGAAAGACCTCACGAAAGGCCCAAGGGCCCCATAATTCGTAAGGTCATCCCCTCGTGGGCCTGGGAGGAATGACCAGTGGGACGGATCAGCACAAGGCCGGGTCGGCGCAAGCCCAGACGACCCAACAAATTTGAGCAGTAATCGCAACAGTGACCCGACCTTCCCGCGCAGGGGCCCCGTACATCGGAACTGAGCGAGTATGAGTCGGCTGAACTATAGGAAGATAGACTCAGTTAGTTCGCTATTACATTGGTACACGTTGTTATCATATCCATATGTAATGCCCCACAGTCGAGTATATAAGGCCCAGGGGCACCCCTTCAAGACGATCGACATCATTCATCACTTAGTCATCCACCCCGCTCTCTACGTTTTCCAACACTAAGAGAACTCCCTTGTAACCCATCGCATAAAGCATTCCAGCCAGGACGTAGGGTGTTACGCATCTCAAAGCGGCCCGAACCTGTACATCATTGTCTACTATTTCTCGTGTGCCCAGCACGAACCATCGAGCTATAGTCGGTAACACCGTCCTACTCCTAAAAGCACCTTGGGGGGTAACCCTGGGTGCGCGGTCGAACCCGAAACACCGACATCGGGTGAGTCATGACTGCTTCTCCCGCCCAGAGTTGGCTACGGGCGAGTCGTGATTGCATCTCTCGCCCAGAGCTGGCTCCGAGCGAGCCGTGATTGCATCTCCCGCCCGAGATTGGCCTTTGGCGAGACTGAACAGCGCCACCCGTCCGAGGTTGGCTTCGGGCGATACGGAACAACGTCTCCCGTCCGAGGTTGACCTCGGGCAAGATACAACAGTGTCTCCCGTCTGAGCTTGGCCTCGGACGACACGGAACAGTGTCTCCCATCTAGAGCTGGCCTCGGGCGAGACAAAACTGCATCTCCCGTTTGAGGTTGGTCTTGGGCGAGGCAGAAGTGCGTCTCCTGGCCAGAGCTAGCCTCGGGGCGAGACGAAACATCATTTTTATGCTCGTAAGGGCCGGGCCATATATATCTCCTACAACAAGGGCTATATATTGATTGGACGATTTTTTATCACAGGGGCGCTACATAAGAGATTCTCTCCTTTCTGCTTTGTGACAGCTAGGATTGGGCAAAAGCGTGGAAGTGTTGGTTTCCATGCCAGCACCTACCTCATTATTATAGCGCTTGTGATTGGGGGCCACAACCACGGGAAGGTTTGCATCCCCCGATCAAGCCAAAGGTTAGTTTTAGACTCGTTCCAATCAACTTATAACCCTTATTGCAAGAGATAGATATCCCCGGATCTTTACGAGCACTGAACGGGAGTGAAGACGAATGCAGTTTCTAGTAACTTCCTAGACTGATAGTATGTCTATTGTGCTTATGGACTAATTTAGTAGTTTATAACTGAAAGGGAAATGTGCCCCTGGGCCATTTCTAAGTATTTTGGTGATTTAGTGCCCAACACAGGTGCCTAATTGTAAAATGGTGGACAAAGTACAAATCAAGGATAAAGGTATGTTTCTCAGACTTAGTACATTGTTTTATGGACTAATGTATTGTGTCTAAGTGTTGGAAACAGAAAAAATCGAGTTGGAGAAGAGATGGCTTGAGCAGCTAAAGTCTGCCCAGTCTGGGTGCACCGGACTGTCCGGTGGTGCACCGGACAGTGTCCGGTGCGCCAGGCTGGCTCGGGCAAACAGGCTGCTCTCGGGACTTCAACGGCGGTGTACGACTATAATTCACCGGACTGTCCGGTGGTGCACCGGACTGTCCGGTGGGTCGTTCACAAGCGAAGTGGCCGCTCTCGGGAATTCACCGGCGACGTACGGCTATAATTCACCGGACTGTCCGGTGTTCACCGGACTGTCCGGTGAGCCAACGGTCGGCCGGGCCAACGGTCGGCCGTGCAATCTGCGCGGGACACGTGGCCGAGCCAACGGCTAGAAGGAGGCACCGGACTGTCCGGTGTGCACCGGACATGTCCGGTGCGCCAACGGCTCTCAGGCTGCCAACGGTCGACTGCGCTGTTTATGGAAAGAAATCGGGCACCTGACAGTGTCCGGTGTGCACCGGACTGTCCGGTGTGCCAGTCGACAGAAGGCAAGATCAGCCTTCCAAGATTGCTCTCAACGGCTCCTAGCTGCCCTGGGCTATAAAAGGGACCCCTAGGCGCATGGAGGAGAACAACAAGCATCTCCTAAGCATTCCTAAGCACCAAGACATCAATTCCGCGCCTTTGATTCTTTGCAATAGCGATTAGAGCTCTAGTTGAGTGGTAAACTCATTGAGTTGTGTTGTGAGCTCTTGTTGCGACTTGTGTGCGTGGTGTTGCTGTGATTTCTTGTCTTGAGTGCGTTGCTAATCCCTTCCTTGCTTCGTGTTTCTTTGTGATCTTAAAGTGTAAGGGCGAGAGGCTCCAAGTTGTGGAGATTCCTCGCAAACGGGATTGAGAAAAAGCAAACAAAACACCGTGGTATTCAAGTGGGTCTTTGGACCGCTTGAGAGGGGTTGATTGCAACCCTCGTCCGTTGGGACGCCACAACGTGGAGTAGGCAAGCGTTGGTCTTGGCCGAACCACGGGATAACCACCGTGCCATCTCTGTGATTGATCTTTGTTGGTTATTGTGTTTTGTTGAGGATTCCTCTTTAGCCACTTGGCAATTATTGTGCTAACAATTAACCAAGTTTTGTGGCTTAAGTTTTGAAGTGTTACAGGATCACCTATTCACCCCCCCCTCTAGGTGCTCTCAATTGGTATCGGAGCTTCTATAAATTTGTCATGTTCTCTTCACAAAGGGACTAACCGCCCGAAGAGATGGATCCTAAGGGAAAGGGTATCGTGATCAACGATAAAGAGAAGGAGTCTTTCATCAACGAGCCAAAGGATGACAAGCCTACCGACTTGGGCTCGGGTCATAAACGAAAAGATGGGAAGAAGAAGAAGACAAGACGCATTATGGAGATCGTCTACTACGACGACAGTGATGAGTCCACTTCTTCCCACAAGGACAACGACGACAACGACTATGACAAACGAAAGACGGTTAACTCGAACTTTTCTTTCGATTATTCGCGTATTCCTCAAAGTGCAAATGCTCATTTATTATCTATTCCACTTGGTAAACCTCCTCATTTTGATGGAGAGGACTACGAATTTTGGAGCCACAAAATGCGTAGTCACCTATTCTCTCTCCATCCTAGTATATGGGAGATTGTAGAGAGTGGAATGCACTTTGATAGTTCGGATAGTCCCATGTTCATTAATGAACAAATTCATAAGAATGCACAAGCTACTACTGTTCTTCTAGCTTCATTGTGCAGGGATGAATACCACAAAGTGAGCGGCTTGGATAACGCCAAACAAATATGGGACACCCTCAAGATTTCTCACGAGGGGAACGACGTCACCTTGCTCACCAAAATGGAGTTGGTGGAGGGTGAGCTTGGACGGTTCGCGATGATAAGGGGCGAGGAGCCAACTCAAACATACAACCGGCTCAAGACCCTTATCAACAAAATAAGGAGCTACGGAAGCACGCGATGGACGGACCACGACGTCGTCCGACTGATGCTAAGGTCCTTTACCGTTCTTGATCCTCATTTGGTGAATAATATTCGTGAGAATCCCAGGTACACCAAAATGTCGCCCGAAGAAGTCCTTGGAAAATTCGTTAGCGGGCGAATGATGATCAAGGAGGCGAGGTACGTGGACGACGCCTTGAATGGTCCGATCAACGAGCCGCAACCCCTTGCTCTCAAGGCAACAAGAAGCAAGGAGGCGCTACCTAGCAAGGTGGCACAGATTGAGGCGGCCGGACTTAATGATGAAGAGATGGCCCTCATTATCAAAAGATTCAAGACGGTGCTGAAGGGTCGCAAGGGACAGCCAAGCAAGACCAAAGCCAAGGGGAAGCGCTCATGCTTCAAATGCGGTAAGCTTGGTCATTTTATTGCTAACTGTCCCGACAATGATAGTGATCAGGATCAAGGGAACAAGAGGGAGAAAAAGAAGAACTATAAGAAGGCAAAGGGAGAGGCTCATCTTGGCAAGGAGTGGGATTCGGACTGCTCCTCGTCCGACTCCGACAATGAAGGACTCGCCGCCACCGCCTTCAACAAGTCGTCCCTCTTCCCCAACGAGCGTCACACATGCCTTATGGCAAGGGAGAAGAAGGTATGTACTCGAGACACTACTTATGCTTCTTCAAGTGAGGACGAATCTAGTGATGAGGATGAAATAGATTATTCATGTCTATTTAAGGGCCTAGATAGAACCAAGGTAGACAAAATTAATGAATTGATTGATGCCTTGAATGATAAGAATAGGCTTCTAGAAAAACAAGAAGATTTGTTGTATGAAGAACATGACAAATTTATAGAAGCTCAAAAATCTCATGCCTTAGAAGTTAAGAGAAATGAAATGCTTTCTTGTGAATTATCGTCTTGCCATGAGACAATTTCTAGCTTAAGAAGCATTAATGATAATTTGAATGCTAAGTTAGAAACAGCTAGTAAATCAACAACTTGTGTAGAAAATGTTGTTATTTGCAATAGATGTAAAGATTTTGATGTTGATGCTTGTAGTGAACACATAGCTTCTATTGCAAAGTTAAATGATGAAATGGCTAGTCTTAATGCCCAACTTAAGGCTAGCAAAAGTGATTTTGATAAACTAAAATTTGCTAGGGATGCCTACACGATTGGTAGACACCCCTCAATTAAGGATGGGCTTGGCTTCAAGAGGGAAGCCAAGAACTTAACAAGCCATAAGGCTCCCATCTCCGCCAAGGAGAAAGGGAAGGTCCCTATGGCAAGTAGTACTAAAAAGAACCATGCTTTTATGTACAATAATAGAAGACAGTCTCATAGGAGTTGTAATGCTTTTGATTCACATGCCTATGATTCTTATGCTATGTATGCTTCTAGTTCTTCCTATATGCATTATAGAGATATACCTAGGAAAAATATTCATCATGTGCCTAGAAAGAATTTTGCTCATGCTCCTAGGAAAGTTATGAATGGCCCCTCTACAATTTATCATGCTTTGAATGCTTCCTTTGCTATTTGTAGAAAGGATAGGAAGATAGTTGCTAGGAAATTAGGGGCAAAATGCAAGGGTGATAAAACTTGCATTTGGGTCCCTAAGGAAATTGTGACTAACCTTGTAGGACCCAACAAGAGTTGGGTACCTAAGACCCAAGCCTAAATTTGCCTTGCAGGTTTATGCATCCAGGGGCTCAAGCTGGATTATCGACAGCGGATGCACAAACCATATGACGGGGGAGAAGAAGATGTTCACCTCCTACGTCAAGAATAAGGATTCCCAAGATTCAATCATATTCGGTGATGGGAACCAAGGCAAGGTGAAAGGTTTAGGCAAGATTGCAATATCCAATGAGCACTCTATTTCTAATGTGTTTTTAGTTGAGTCTCTTGGATATAATTTACTATCTGTCAGTCAATTATGTAATATGGGATATAATTGTCTATTTACAAATGTAGATGTGTCTGTCTTTAGAAGATGTGATGGTTCACTAGCTTTTAAGGGTGTACTAGACGGCAAACTTTATTTGGTTGATTTTGCAAAAGAAGAGGCCGGTCTAGATGCATGCTTAATGGCTAAGACTAGCATGGGCTGGCTGTGGCATCGCCGCTTAGCACATGTGGGGATGAAGAACCTTCACAAGCTTCTAAAGGGAGAACACGTGATAGGTTTGACTAACGTGCAATTCGAAAAAGATAGACCTTGTGCAGCTTGTCAAGCAGGTAAACAAGTGGGAGGAACACATCACAGCAAGAATGTGATGACTACTTCAAGACCTCTGGAGCTGCTGCATATGGACCTCTTCGGACCCGTCGCCTATTTGAGCATAGGAGGAAGTAAGTATGGTTTAGTTATTGTTGATGACTTTTCCCGCTTCACTTGGGTATTCTTTTTGCAGGATAAGTCTGAAACCCAAGGGACCCTCAAGCGCTTCCTCAGGAGAGCTCAAAATGAGTTTGAGCTCAAGGTGAAGAAGATAAGGAGCGACAACGGGTCCGAATTCAAGAATCTTCAAGTGGAGGAGTTCCTTGAGGAGGAGGGGATCAAGCACGAGTTCTCCGCTCCCTACACACCTCAGCAAAATGGTGTGGTAGAGAGGAAGAACAGGACACTCATTGATATGGCGAGGACTATGCTTGGAGAGTTCAAGACCCTCGAGTGTTTTTGGTCGGAAGCCGTGAACACGGCTTGTCACGCCATCAACAGGGTCTATCTTCACCACCTCCTCAAGAAGACTTCATATGACCTGCTAACTGGTAACAAACCCAATGTATCGTACTTTCGTGTATTTGGGAGTAAATGCTACATTCTAGTGAAGAAGGGTAGGAATTCCAAATTTGCTCCCAAAGTCGTAGAAGGGTTTTTATTAGGTTATGATTCAAATACAAAGGCGTATAGGGTCTTCAACAAATCATCGGGTTTGGTTGAAGTCTCTAGCGACGTTGTATTTGATGAGACTAATGGCTCTCCAAGAGAGCAAGTTGTTGATCTTGATGATGTAGATGAAGAAGACGTTCCAACGGCCGCGATACGCACCATGGCGATTGGAGATGTACGGCCTCAGGAACAATTGGAGCAAGATCAACCGTCTTCCTCAACTATGGCGCATCCCCCAACCCAAGATGACACACAGGTACCTCAAGTGGAGGCGCATGATCAAGGGGGAGCACAGGATGCTCAAGTTGAGGAGGAAGATGCACCTCAGGCACCTCCAACCCAAGTTCGAGTAACGATCCAAAGGGATCATCCCGTCGACCAGATATTGGGTGATATTAGCAAGGGAGTAACTACTCGTTCAAGATTAGTTAATTTTTGTGAGCATTACTCCTTTGTCTCTTCTATTGAGCCTTTCAGGGTAGAAGAGGCCTTGCTAGATCCAGACTGGGTGTTGGCCATGCAGGAGGAACTCAACAACTTCAAGCGCAATGAAGTTTGGACACTGGTGCCTCGTCCCAAGCAAAATGTTGTGGGAACCAAGTGGGTGTTCCGCAACAAACAGGACAAGCACGGGGTGGTGATGAGGAACAAGGCTCGACTTGTGGCAAAAGGCTATGCCCAAGTCGCAGGTTTGGACTTTGAGGAGACGTTCGCTCCTGTGGCTAGGCTAGAATCAATTTGTATTTTGCTAGCATATGCCGCTCACCATTCTTTCAGGTTGTACCAAATGGATGTCAAGAGTGCTTTCCTCAACGGGCCGATCAAGGAGGAGGTGTACGTGGAGCAACCCCCTGGCTTCGAGGATGAACGGTTCCCCGATCACGTGTGTAAGCTCTCTAAGGCGCTCTATGGACTTAAGCAAGCCCCAAGAGCATGGTATGAATGCCTTAGAGGCTTTTTAATTGCTAATGCTTTCAAGGTTGGGAAAGCCGATCCAACTCTTTTTACTAAGACTTGCGATGGTGATCTTTTTGTGTGCCAAATTTATGTCAATGACATAATATTTGGTTCTACTAATCAAAAGTCGTGTGAAGAGTTTAGCAGGGTGATGACGCAGAAATTCGAGATGTCGATGATGGGCGAGTTGAACTACTTCCTTGGGTTCCAAGTGAAGCAACTCAAGGACGACACCTTCATCTCCCAAACGAAGTACACGCAAGATTTGTTAAAGCGGTTTGGGATGAAGGACGCCAAGCCCGCAAAGACGCCGATGGGAACTGACGGACACACCGACCTCAACAAAGGAGGTAAGTCCGTTGATCAAAAAGCATACCGGTCCATGATAGGTTCTTTGCTTTATTTATGTGCTAGTAGACCGGATATTATGCTTAGCGTATGCATGTGTGCTAGATTTCAATCCGATCCTAAGGAGTGTCACTTAGTGGCCGTGAAGCGAATTCTTCGATATTTAGTCGCTACGCCTTGCTTCGGGATCTGGTATCCAAAGGGGTCTAACTTTGACTTAATTGGGTACTCAGATTCCGACTATGCTGGATGTAAGGTCGATAGGAAGAGTACATCGGGGACGTGCCAATTCTTAGGAAGGTCCCTGGTGTCGTGGAACTCTAAGAAACAAACTTCCGTTGCCCTATCCACCGCTGAGGCCGAGTACGTTGCCGCAGGACAGTGTTGTGCGCAACTACTTTGGATGAGGCAAATCCTCCGGGACTTTGGCTACAATCTGAGCAAAGTCCCACTCCTATGTGACAATGAGAGTGCTATCCGAATAGCGGAGAATCCTGTTGAGCACAGCCGCACAAAGCACATTGACATCCGGCATCACTTTTTGAGAGACCACCAGCAAAAGGGAGATATCGAAGTGTTTCATGTTAGCACCGAGAACCAGCTAGCCGATATCTTCACTAAGCCTTTAGATGAAAAGACCTTTTGCAGGCTGCGAAGTGAGCTAAATATCCTAGATTCGCAGAACTTGGATTGAATTGTAGCATACATGTGTTTATGCCTTTGATCATGTTCATTCTGCATTTTGTTGCTTATTGTGGTGCTCAAGTTGTACAAACATTCCCTGGACCTCACAAGTCCTGTTTGCAAGTGATGCACATACTTAGGGGGAGCTGTGCTACAACTTGACCCTTTGAGACTAACCATGTACTTGAGTTTGGTTGTTTCAGTCTCCAAGGAGAATTGAAAGGGAAAAGGTGGACTTGGACCATGCAAGACTTCCACTGCACTCCGATGAAAAGAGTAACTTTTCCAAGTCCATCTTTATACTCTTATTGCCTTTGTGTTCTTATTTGAAGATTTTGGTGAGGCAATGGGGTTAAAGGGCCAAGATTAATCCCGTTTTGGTGCTTGATGCCAAAGGGGGAGAAAATAAAGGCCAAAGCAATAGATGGATCAGCTACCACTTGAGAAATTTTGAAAATAGTAGATTAGAGCTTTTGGTTTGTCAAAACTCTTTTATTGTCTCTTATGTCAAAAGTTGGCCTCCTGTGGGGAGAAGTGTTGATTATGGGAAAAAGGGGGAGTTTTTGTAATCCTTGATCAAATTTCTTTGGAAAACCTCTCTTTATGTCTCTACAAGTGGTTTTGACTTAGAGATAGGAATTTGAGTTTGATTTGCAAAAACAAACCAAGTGGTGGCATAGAGTGATCCATATATGTCAAATTTGAATCAAAATAAATTGAGTTCTTATTTGAAGTGATTTTGTACCTGTTCTACTTGCTTTATGTTGTGTTGGCATAAATCACCAAAAAGGGGGAGATTGAAAGGGAAATGTGCCCCTGGGCCATTTCTAAGTATTTTGGTGATTTAGTGCCCAACACAGGTGCCTAATTGTAAAATGGTGGACAAAGTACAAATCAAGGATAAAGGTATGTTTCTCAGACTTAGTACATTGTTTTATGGACTAATGTATTGTGTCTAAGTGCTGGAAACAGAAAAAATCGAGTTGGAGAAGAGATGGCTCGAGCAGCCAAAGTCTGCCCAGTCTGGGTGCACCGGACAGTGTCCGGTGCGCCAGGCTGGCTCGGGCAAATAGGCTGCTCTCGGGACTTCAACGGCGGTGTACGGCTATAATTCACCGGACTGTCCGGTGGTGCACCGGACTGTCCGGTGGGTCGTTCACAAGCGAAGTGGCCGATCTCGGGAATTCACCGGCGACGTACGGCTATAATTCACCGGACTGTCCGGTGAGCCAACGGTCGGCCGCGCAATCTGCGCGGGACACGTGGCCGAGCCAACGGCTAGAAGGAGGCACCGGACTGTCCGGTGTGCACTGGACATGTCCGGTGCGCCAACGGCTCTCAGGCTGCCAACGGTCGACTGCGCTGTTTATGGAAAGAAATCGGGCACCGGACAGTGTCCGGTGTGCACTGGACTGTCCGGTGCGCCAGTCGACAGAAGGCAAGATCAGCCTTCCAAGATTGCTCTCAACGGCTCCTAGCTGCCCTGGGGCTATAAAAGGGACCCCTAGGCGCATGGAGGAGAACAACAAGCATCTCCTATGCATTCCTAAGCACCAAGACATCAATTCCGCGCCTTTGATTCTTTGCAATAGCGATTAGAGCTCTAGTTGAGTGGTAAACTCATTGAGTTGTGTTGTGAGCTCTTGTTGCGACTTGTGTGCGTGGTGTTGCTGTGATTTCTTGTCTTGAGTGCGTTGCTAATCCCTTCCTTGCTCCGTGTTTCTTTGTGATCTTAAAGTGTAAGGGCGAGAGGCTCCAAGTTGTGGAGATTCCTCGCAAACGGGATTGAGAAAAAGCAAACAAAACACCGTGGTATTCAAGTGGGTCTTTGGACCGCTTGAGAGGGGTTGATTGCAACCCTCATCCGTTGGGACGCCACAACGTGGAGTAGGCAAGCGTTGGTCTTGGCCGAACCACAGGATAACCACCGTGCCATCTCTGTGATTGATCTTTGTTGGTTATTGTGTTTTGTTGAGGATTCCTCTTTAGCCACTTGGCAATTATTGTGCTAACAATTAACCAAGTTTTGTGGCTTAAGTTTTGAAGTGTTACAGGATCACCTATTCACCCCCCTCTAGGTGCTCTCAATAACATGATGCACAATTATATATATGTGTGTTTTTGTTTAAAAAGCTAGATATTTACTGAATATAAAATGTACGTCGAGCTCGAAATGGCGCCAAATCTAAGGGCCCCTTTGGCAGGGCTTTAGCTTTGAAAATAATAAATTTGTCACTAGCTTTTCTATACAAGCAGCTTGTCTAGAGGAGCCAAAGCCATTAACAAGAACTATTTGGCAACATAGCTTCTAGGCAGTTTTACAAAACAAACCTTATTTTGACAATCAAATGCACTTCGGGCGATCACACCTATTTACCTCATAATAACACAGTAATTATGACCACGATGTTTAATGATCAAATGTGTGTAAGCAGCAGCACCACGAATCTCAAGTCTCGTTAGAAGGAGCGTCCTTTAATTTTGATGTGAAAGTATATTTATGAAGGACTAGTATATATGGACGTCTACTTGCTCACGTAAGACCGACCCCAACAGTTCATCCAAAGTTTAATCATAAACATTATTTTACACTATCTTGCATTGTAGGTTGCTCTGTTCGCATAATATAGTTTGAATATGTGTATGAGTATGAGTAAGATGCTGGAGATAGTCTTGGTCGTGTCTTCAATGTCGCTGATGATCTAGCCGGCACAGAATCACTTGTGTGCGCCAAGGCTTTCTCGAGCTGCACAATGGGGATGGGATGAGAGTGGTGGAAGGGGGGTTTTGCAAAATAGAAAAGTGCTTTCTATCTAAGGCAACAACTAATATGCAATTAAACTTTATGTACAAGCGTGCAAGTGAGGCTTCTGATCCGTTAGATTACGATCCAACCATAAATCACATGTAACATTTAAATCCTTCCACCACCGATTTGTACAGATTTATAGAAAAATCCCTAACAAACCACGATTATATCTACAGTTGGATCATGATCTAATGGACCAAAAGGTTCACTTTTACGCTTGCACATATGATCTAATTACATATTAGCTGTTGCCTCCATCTAAAGCCATTCCCGGAAACGTTGTTTGGTATAGCTCATGGAAAAAAATAGCCAAGCCTAGAAGCTGGTGGGGAAAAGCCCTACCAAAGGAGCATTAAGGGCCTGTTTGGTTCGTGGCTAACTGCGCCACACTTTAACTAAGGTTAGTCGTTCGAATTGAAGAACTAACCTTATACAGAAAAGTTAGGCAAAATGTGGCAAATTAGGTAGCGAACCAAACAGGCCCTAGGTATCTAACCTATAGCTATTGTCTTTGGTGCCGAAATGGTGCCAAATCTAGGTTCTAAACCAGAGCTAGCAACTCAAAGAATGCAAAATACATGCCAAGCCCAAGTGGATAAATGACATGAAACATTGAAACGGAGGTCAATTCAAGGTGTACAAACTACTGCTACAGTGCTCTATTGGGCCAGCACGTTTTTCCTGCGGCGTGCCCCTCTACTCCAGGCCGGCCCCAGAAAAGCCCGAACAGCCTTCGTCTATGCCGTTGCGTTGCATACGTACGGCCGACGACCACGGCCGTCCCGGGGGTTTTCGTTGCGAGCGCGCTACTGCGGCGCGGCGCTGTCAGCCTGTCACCCACCCACTCCCCGAGTCCCCGGCCCCGGCCGTGACCGTGAGGGTAGCCTACTGGCTACTGTTCCGGAGTGGCCGCATTACCCTCTTCCCATCCCTCCCTCCTCCTACAAAAAGGAGACGATGTGTCCGTGGCCAGTGGCCATCACCAGTTTACCGCTCCACTCCCCAGTCCCCACTACCGCCGCCACCCCCAGAACACAAACCCCGCGCCCGGCCGTAGGGGATAGAGAGCGGAAGGAAGGAGGCGAACAAGAGCAACCCACCGGCGGGGATGCAGATCTTCGTGAACGCAATTACGGGGACCATCACGCTGGATGCCAAGAGCAGCGACACCATCGCCAACATCAAGGCCGTGGTCCAAGACAGGGAAGGTAACTAGCAGCAGCAGCCCCTCACTTATCCGCGTCTCCTATCCACTGCTTCAAAGTCGAAAGCTTGCTCCTTTTTCTGTGGTCTCGATGTGTTCTTGTATCCAGTTACTTGATCATGCATCGATGTGCGCGTCAGCATGCATGTAATTGGGTTGATCGCGCCTTCCTCCCATCTCTCTTCGGTGTTCCATGCGTGTGAAATTGATGTGCCATCCATATCGCCGAGTCCGATCCTGATGGCTTTGGGTTCTAAGACAGCACTTTGATGTTTCCATCTGGTTTGATTAAACTAAAAAACCAAAACTTTCTTTTTGATCCGGTTAAGCACAGGGTTTGGTTATACGTACTTGCTTTATTACTTTACTACTAATCTTTGTGCTTCTTGAGATTGGGGTTAAAAGCCGGGGATGGCATGATGGATTCTTGGCAACTCCACAGCTCATTTGAACTGATCAGACCCCCTGTTTCCCAACTCGGATTTTAATCTATGTAGCGAACTAACCGGCCATGAAAACTGTTGCTTAACCAATTTATTTTCAGGCATCCCGCTGGACTGGCAGCGGCTCATCTTCGCAGGGATGCAGCTGGAGGATGACCGCACCCTGGCCGACTACTGCATCCAGAAGGAGTCCACGCTGCACCTGCTGCCCCGCCTCCGCGGCGGCGGCAGGGGTGGCTACCCGCTCACCAGCGTCCCGTAGGACCTCATCAACCTTGCCCGCAAGCACAACACAACGAGAGCAAGATGATCTGCCGCAAGTTCGTATCGAGTCTCTAATTCTCCTGGCTCTATTGATCTCTTATGAAAATGATATGATTTGGTACAGTATGTGTTGTGTGGTGCGTTGTCTTGTTTAAGATCCGGGTAAGTGGTAACTGAACGTCGCCCAAGAGGTCGCTCTCTGTTTTCGTGTATATGGTCGTTGACTGCCCCCAAACGAAGTACATGTAATGAGATTGATGCAGTTACATGTATGATTGTATGATATGATGAGTGCAAGATGGATCTCAATACATGCGCTTTGATTCCGGCCTATTTGTTTCTGTTAGATTGTCGATCTCATTATGCAACCGCGCCTTGTTTGTATAGTTGTTGTCGAATCTAGTGACAGATCATAAGATATGCACAGCTGCCTCTAGTTAAACACAGCAAATTTATCTACCCACTGTTTTATTACAATTTATACATGTTTCTTCATTTTACTAAGTTTTGTGCTGTTTACTCTGGCGTTATTATGGCTATGTTTTCATCAGAATTAAGGGTGTGTGCCTTTTCAGTCTCTATCTTTAGCTTAAGGCCCCGTTTAGTTAGAGGGACTAATCTTTAGTCTCTGGTTTTTAGTCCTGTTTAGTCTCTATTTTGCCAAACGGAAGGACTAAAGTAGAGACTAATTGATTTTAGTCTCTAGTCCCTCACATAAATGTTAAAAAGGACTAAAGGGCAACATTTACTCCAGTTACTCTTGCTAAAAAACTGGTGTCAAACAAAAAAAAGGGCATTTTGGTCTTTATGTGTTGTATTTAATGTATTTATAATCTGTTTAGTTCCTACAACCAAACAGAACCAAACAGGGTAGTGACTAAAATTTAGTCCTTGAACTAAACTTTAGTCTTAGGACTAATGAAACCAAACGGGGCCTAAAACAACAGGGTAATTCGTTTTACCCTCTTGTTGATGAGCCCGGGGTGCACTTCGTTTTACAGCCC
Organism: Zea mays; assembly: GCF_902167145.1. NCBI lineage: Eukaryota > Viridiplantae > Streptophyta > Magnoliopsida > Poales > Poaceae > Zea > Zea mays. The sequence continues at coordinate 207,899,343 of NC_050097.1, forward strand.
AGCCAAGAGTCATCAGTACTCGGTATGTCGCGCGCGTTCGACGACTACTATATCGAGGACTGTCGCGTCATCTTGGCGCTAGAGGTGACGCAGGGGAGGACCGACAACAATGACCAGTTCGTCATCCTCGCCACCGTTGGGTAGCTTTTATGCCGACTTGCCTTTAATTCTCTTCGCAAACACACACTTGTCTTTTTGTTTAAGCAAAAGTGTATGGTGGTACGTGTCTGATGACTAATGATGTACGAGGAAATTTCTTCCGGTATGTGTGGAACGTGCTCTCCAATAATAGACCATGCAAATCGTAACATATATCGAAGTCTGCATGATACCGATGGTTGCAATGTAGTGGTGAAACAGATAAATTATAAATAACAAAATTTATGTATGGCCATAATCACAAATTGGTTATGAAACATTTTCTCATAAGATATAACACACATTTTGTATATAAGTTATTGTAGTATACTGGTATTATATATTCCCGTTGCAACGCACGGGCATTCAGCTAGTACAAGTATATGTATGTGTAAGTATATGTATGTGTGTCCGTATATGTATGCTTATGTATGATTTGTTGTATTCCTAAACCGTAAGTTGCAGGGATGTTTTAAACCCAGTGCGCCGGATGAAAACAAGGACAAGAATGGATTAACTCGTTTGTCTCTCTTCTATCCCAGTTTTCCTCTTACCTCCTACATTTTCAGAATATTCTCAACAACGGGGTAATTACCGTATAGTAACTCTATCGTCCTATCTATACCAAACATTCTACCATCCTTAGAGATATTCATGTGGGGTCGCCCTTGCCTGATCGGTGGTGGGCCCTCAGTGTTAGGCCTAAGGAGTTCGTCTCTGAGGACGCTTCTTTCGCGACGACAAAGCCGCGAAGTCATCTGCTCTCCTGCTAGGAATTAGCACGAGGTCTTCACGTGCTAGCGCAGGTTCATTCGTGGACGCCTCCGCCAATGGCCTTCGCTTGCTGATGCGCACTCGTTTACTCGCGTCCTCGCTATAGGCCTTCGCTTCTTCTCAAGGTGGTCTAACTGAACTACTGAAGGGGCTCTGGTTCGGGGTGGCTGAGCCCCCCGCATTTGTCTTCGCTTCTCCTAGTCGATTATCTTGCATTAGAAATCTTGGTGATTGATGAGTACGAGAGGTGGTCGAAGGATGATTCTGTCTTCGCCCTAACAGTTGGTAAGAGGGACCTTGAGGAAGAAGTAGATGGCCGGCTATGCCGGAGAGGAGAATGAACTACCAACTCAAAATTCTATAAACCTTTACTTCGTGAGAGGCGGAGGGTACTGGGAGCGGTGGTCGTGATCTCAATCCTTCCCGTCGTTCAATGTTGTTACAATTTGGTATCGGAAGTCACCGACCATATGAAGTCGCCGAAGTACGTGTTGCGCACGTAGTACAAGACCCGAGTTCAACAACACGTCTCCATGGGAAGAACTTGGCGGATTTGGTTGCCCTTCTTCAATCGATGTAATTGCAAAAATGACTCCATCAAGTAAGCATCGGAGGAGAATATAACCATGGTGCGTGATCTATCTACTTGGAGACCACAAATGGATATTGAGGTCAGATCCATCCATGAGGATATGTGGGCGATTATCGGAGAAAGTGGATAATCTGGTGGCCTTTCGTGAAGCATTCCAACCTGCCCTCAAGGTATTTGATCAGTTGACTAAAGACTCGACGCCACCTATTAGGGTGCCTCTAGAATCATTTATTCAGCATTCGCACTCGAGGCATTCTGGAATCCGCAATTTCGAATCTCACCAGAGTGAGGGACTAGAGATAGTTACTACCCTAGTTCCACCTCCGGCCATAGGTGTAAGGAAAATGGACCCCGAGCCATTTGGCTTAATGAGTTTTGGTGTTTGATGATTAACACAATCTGTGGACTAATATGTTTGCTAGTATTTATAATTGTAGTTCACAGGATGCGAAGAGGATTGAACTTAGTGAAAGTCGCCTAGAGGGGGTGAATAGGCAAATATGAAATTTATAAACTTTAAGCACAACTACAAGCTGGGGTTAGCGTTAGAAACAAAGTCGAGTCCGAAAGAGAGGGCGAAAACAAATCAACCAAAGAAATAGAGCGGATGATGCAGTGATTTGTTTTACCGAGGTTTGGTTCTTGCAAACCTACTCCCCGTTGAGGTGGTCACAAAGACCGAGTCTCTTTCAACCCTTTCCCTCTCTCAAACGGTCACCTAGACCGAGTGAGCTTTTCTCCTCAATCAAATGGGTCACTTAGACCCCACAAGGACCACCACAACTTGGTGTCTCTTGCTTTGATTACAAAGGTGTTAAGAACAAGAATGGGGAAAGAAGAAAAGCGATCCAAGTGACAAGAACTCAAATGAACACAAAAATATCTCTCTCACTAGCCACTAAGTGTTTGGAGTGATTTCGGACTTGGGAGAGGATTTGATCTTTTGTTCGTGTCTTGGAGTGAAGTCTAGAGTTCTTGTATTGAATGCAATGGCTGAAAACTTGGATGCCTTGAAGTGGTGGTGGTTGGGGGTATTTATAGCCCCAACCACCAAACCAACCATTGGGGTTGGGCTGCTGTCGATGGGCGCACCAGACAGTTCGATGCGCCATCGGACACTGTCCGGTGCGCCAGCCACATCACCCAATCGTTAGGGTTCGACCGTTGGAGCTCTGACAGCTTGGGCCACCGGACAGTCACTGTTCACTGTCTGGTGCGCCTTCTGGTGCTGCCTGACTCTGCGCGTACTGTTCGCTCTGTCAGCCGACCGTTGGAGTCGACCGTTGCGCTGGCGACCGTTGCTCCGCTTGGCACACCAGACAGTCCGATGAATTATAGCGGAGAGTCGCCTCAGAAACCCGAAGGTGAGGAGTTCAGCCTGTACGGCCCTGGTGCACCGGACACTGTCCGGTGGCACACCGGACAGTCCGGTGCGCTAGACCAGGGTTCTCTTTGGTTTCTTTTGCTCCTTTCTTTATGAACCCAAACTTGTACCTTTTTATTGGTTTGTGTTGAACCTTTGGCACCTGTAGAACTTATAATCTAGAGCAAACTAGTTAGTCCGATTATTTGTGTTGGGCAATTCAACCACCAAAATCATTTAGGAAAAGGTTTGACCCTATTTCCCTTTCAATCTCCCCCTTTTTGGTGATTGATGCCAACAAAAACCAAAGCAAATATATAAGTGCATAATTGAACTAGTTTGCATAAGGTAAGTGCAAAGGTTACCTGGAATTAAACCAATTTATACTTTTATAAGATATGCATGGATTGCTTTCTTCCTTTTAACATTTTGGACCACGCTTGCACCACTTGTTTTATTTTTGCAAACTCTTTTGGAGAATCTTTTAAAAGTCCATTTGCAAATTGTCTAAGATATATGAATAAGATTTTGAGAAGCATTTTCAAGATTTGAAATTTTCTCCCCCTGTTTCAAATGCTTTTTCTTTGACTAAACAAAACTCCCCCTTAATGAAATTCTCCTCTTAGCGTTCAAGAGGGTTTTACCAATTGAAAGATGATCAAATATTTTAGATATCAATTTTTTGAAAAACTCCTCCTTAAAATATAGATACCAATTGAGATAGAATTTATTAGAGGAATAACTAATTTGAAAGATACCAATTGAAAAACATTAAAAAAACTTTGTTTCGAAATTTTTTGAAATTGGCGTGGTGGTGCGGTCCTTTTGCTTTGGGCTAATACTCTCTCCCCCTTTGGCATGAATCACCAAAAATGGAGTCTTTAATGGTATGAGTAATAAGAGTGAAGATTATACCAAAGTTGGAGAGCTATGCGGAGTGACGACGAAGGGTAAATGACACCGATAGAGTGGAGTGGAAGCCTTGTCTTCGCCGAAGACTTCATTTCCCTTTCAATCTATGACTTAGCAAAAGAATTTTCTTGAAAACACATTAGTCATAGCACATGAAAGATAAATGATCAAAGGTATATAAATGAGCTATGTGAGCATAGTATCAATCAAAATTCCTAGAATCAAGAATATTTAGCTCATTCCTAAGTTTGGTAAAGGTTTTCTCATCTAATGGTTTGGTAAAGATATCGGCTAATTGTTCTTTGGTGCTAACATAAGCAATCTCGATATCCCCCTTTGTTGGTGATCCCTCAAAAAGTGATACCGAATGGCTATGTGCTTAGTGCGACTGTGCTCAACGGGATTATCCGCCATGCGGATTGCACTCTCATTATCACATAGGAGAGGGACTTTGGTTAATTTGTAGCCATAGTCCCTAAGGGTTTGCCTCATCCAAAGCAATTGTGCGCAACAATGGCCTACGACAATGTACTCGGCTTCGGCGGTAGAAAGAGCTACTGAGTTTTGTTTCTTTGAAGCCCAAGACACCAGGGATCTTCCTAAGAACTGACAAGTCTCTGATGTGCTCTTTCTATCAATTTTACACCCTGCCCAATCAGCATCTGAATAACCTATTAAATCAAATGTGGATCCCTTGGGGTACCAAAGACCAAACTTGGGTGTATGAACTAAATATCTCAAGATTCTTTTCACGGCCCTAAGGTGAACTTCCTTAGGATCGGCTTGGAATCTTGCACACATGCATACGGAAAGCATAATATCCGGTCAAGATGCACATAAATAGAGTAAAGATCCTATCATCGACCGGTACACCTTTTGATCTACGGATTTACCTCCCGTGTCGAGGTCGAGATGCCCATTGGTTCCCATGGGTGTCTTGGTGGGCTTGACATCCTTCATTCCAAACTTGGTGAGTATGTCTTGAATGTACTTAGTTTGGCTGATGAAGGTGCCCTCTTGGAGTTGCTTCACTTAAAATCCTAAGAAATACTTAAACTCTCCCATCATAGACATCTCGAATTTTTGAATCATAATCCTACTAAACTCTTCACAAGTAGATTTGTTAGTAGACCCAAATATGATATCATCAACATAAATTTGGGATACAAACAAATCATTTGCAATGAAGACAACGAACTCCGCTTTGCCCGACCCCAGGGCTCGGACTCGGGCTCAGCCCCGGAAGACGACGAACTCCGCTTCGCCCAACCCTAGGGCTCGGACTCGGGCTCAGCCCCGAAAGACAACGAACTCCGCTTCGCCCGACCCCAGGGCTCGGACTCAGCCCTGGCCTCAGCCGACGGTCTCCGCCTCGCTCGACCCAGGGGCTCGGACACGACCTCGGCCTCGGAAGACAGACTCGACCTCGACCTCGGAGGAGCCTCCACCTCGCCCAACCCAGGGCTCGGACCGACCACGTCACAGGAGGCGCCATCATTACCCTACTCCAAGCTGACTCAGGCTACGGGGAACAAGACCGGCGTCCCATCTGGCTCGCTCCGCCAGGCAAGTAATGATGGCGCCCGCACGCTCTATGACGACGGCGGCTCTCAGCCCCCTTATGAAAGCAAGAGGACGTCAGCAAGCACCTGACAGCCCCGACAGCTGTCCTTCCGCCAGGCTCCGGCGCTCCTCCGACGGCCATGACACCACACGAACCGGGTGCCAAAACCTCTCCGGCTGCCACGATGGCATGTACTTAGGGCACTAGCTCTCCTCCGCTAGACACGTTAGCACACTGCTACACCCCCATTGTACACCTGGATCCTTTCCTTACTCCTATAAAAGGAAGGTCCAGGGCCCTCTTACAGAGGGTTGGCCGCGCGGGGAAGGACGGGACGGCGCTCGCGCAAGGCCGCTCGCTCCCTCCCGCGTGGACGCTTGTAACCCCCTACTGCAAGCACACCCGACCTGGGCGCGGGACAAACACGAAGGCCGCGGGTTTCACCTCTCACGCCTGTCTCCCTCTGGCTTCTTCCCCCCTTCGCGCTCCGTCTAGCGCCGACCCATCTGGGTTGGGGCACGTGGCGACAATTTACTCGTCGGCCCAGGGACCCCCGGGTTTGAAACGCCGACAGTTGGCACGCCAGGTAGGGGCCTGCTGCGTGTTGACGAACAGCTTCCCGTCAAGCTCCAGATGGGCAATCTCCAGCAACCTTTCCGGCCCGGGACGGTGCTCCGTTTTGGGAGTCTTGAGTTCATGTCCCTCGACGGCAGCTACGACATGGTACTCCTTCCCCCGCCGCGCGATAGCGACAATGGCGGACGACAGCCCGCCCGCCGGCGGCGGAATCAACGACGTCTTCCCCACGTTGTGGAAGAACAACATTCGGGCTTGTCCCATCCCCTCCCCCGCCGACGGAGGAGGAGGCGAGGCAACCAAGGCCAAGCAGGAGGCGGCACCTCGTCGGCTGTCGAGCGAGTCGACGGCGCCGGCGCCCCAACGGGGGGTACGTCGGGCATCGACCTCACGTCTGAGACGAAGACGAGCGCCGTCTCCCCGCAACACGCCAACCCCAAGCAAACGGACGACGCCGGCACGCTCGCGAAGGACTTGCTGGGCGTCACCCTCGTACCTGAGACGACGGTGCAGTCAGCCCCTGACGTGACTCCATCACCGCCCGTCGACCAAGAGGTACCGACCGATTCCCATCTCGCACCTTTTGGATTCAGCCTCGACCCACCAAGCGACTTCGCTTCGGTGGACGCTCTCATAGAGGCGAGTCCAAACCCTCTGGGGTATCGTATGCGGTCACCCTGGGACCGGCTGACGGCCGTCTCGACCTACGGGCCCTCGGGGTCCGAGGAAGATGACGAGCCCGACTTCTGTTGGGATTTCTCCGGACTTGGTAACCCCAGTGCCATGCGGGACTTCATGACCGCATGCGACTATTGCCTCTCCGACTGTTCCGACGGTAGCCGCAGCCTCGGCGACGAGGACTGCGACCCAAGTCGTGAATGTTTCCACGTCGATCTAGGGGGTCCCGACGAAGGCAACCATCTTGGTATGCCGGAGAACGGTGATCTCCCTAGGCCTGTGCCTCGCGTTGACATCCTTCGGGAGCTAGCTGTGGTCCCTGTCCCAGCGGGGGGTCATGACCCACAGCTCGAGCAAATCCGCGAGATGCAGGCCAGGCTCGACGAGGGAGCAGGAACACTTGAGCCGATCCGCCGGGACATCGGGCAGGAATGGGCAGGCCAACCTCCGGCCGGAGAAGTGCGTCATCTCCCCCAGGGCTTCCAGCACCGCATCGTCGACGATGTCAGGGTAAGGCCGCCACCGACTTCCAGTGGAGTCGGCCAGAACCTGGCTGCAGCGGCAATACTTCTCCGCGCGATGCCGGAGCCATCAACCACCAAGGGGCGGCGTATCCAGGGAGAGCTCAAGAATCTCCTGGAGGACGCCGCGGTCCGACGGGCCGAAAGCTCCGCCTCCCGAAGGCAGGGGTGCCCCTCGGAACATCGCGCTGCGACTTCCCGATTCATGCGGGAAGCCTCGGTCCACACCGGGCGCACGCGCAACACAGCGCCTGCGGCCCCGGGTCGCCTCGGCAACGAGCACCATCACCGCAACCGTCGGGCCCACCTCGACAAGAGGGTGCGCTGAGGCTACCACCCCAGGCGTGGGGGACGCTACGACAGCGGGGAGGATTGGAGTCCCTCACCCGAACCACTCGGTCCGCAGGCTTTCAGCCGCGCCATACGACGAGCGCCGTTCCCGACCCAGTTCCGAACCTCGACTACTATCACAAAGTACTCGGGGGAGACGAGACCGGAACTATGGCTCGCGGACTATCGGCTGGCCTGCCACCTGGGTGGAACGTACGATGATAACCTCATCATCCGCAACCTCCCCCTGTTCCACTCCGACGCCGCTCGCGCCTGGCTGGAGCACCTGCCTCCGGGGCAGATCTCCAACTGGGACGACCTGGTCCAGGCCTTCGCCGGCAATTTCCAGGGCACACACGTGCGCCCTGGAAACTCCTAGGATCTCCGAAGCTGCCGCCAGCAGCCGGGAGTGTCTCTCCGGGACTACATCCGACGATTCTCGAAGCAGCACACCGAGCTGCCCAACATCTCCGATTCAGATGTCATCGGCGTGTTCCTCGCCGGCACCACCTGCCGCGACCTGGTGAGCAAGCTGGGTCGCAAGACCCCCACCAGGGTGAGCGAGCTGATGGACATCGCCACCAAGTTCGCCTCTGGCCAGGAGGCGGTTGAGGCCATCTTCCGGAAGGACAAGCAGCCCCAGGGCCGCCCACCGGAAGATGTCCCCGAGGCGTCAACTCAGCGCGGTGCCAAGAAGAAGTCGCAAGCGAAACGCGACGCCGCCGATGCGGACCTTGTCGCCGCCGCCGAGTACAAGAACCCTCGGAAACCTCCCGGAGGTGCCAACCTCTTCGACAAGATGCTCAAGGAGCCGTGCCCCTATCATCAGGGGCCCGTCAAGCACACCCTTGAGGAGTGCGCCATGCTTCGGCGTCACTTTCACAAGGCCGGGCCACCCGCGGAGGGTGGCAGGGCTCGCGACGATGATAAGAAGGAAGATCACAAGGCAGGAGAGTTCCCCGAGGTCCACGACTGCTACATGATCTATGGTGGGCGAGTGGCGAACGCCTCGGCTCGGCACCGCAAGCAAGAGCGTCGGGAGGTCTGCTCGGTAAAGGTGGCGGCGCCAGTCTACCTAGACTGGTCCGATAAGCCCATCACCTTCGACCAAGGCGACCATCCCGACCGCGTGCCGAGCCCGGGGAAATACCCGCTCGTTGTCGACCCCGTCATCGGCAACGTCAGGCTCACCAAGGTCCTCATGGACGGAGGCAGCGGCCTCAACATCATCTACGCCGAGACCCTCGGGCTCCTGCGTGTCGATCTGTCCTCGGTCCGGGTAGGCGCTGTGCCTTTTCACGGGATCATCCCCGGGAAACGCGTCCAGCCCCTCGGACAATTCGATCTACCCGTCTGCTTTGGGATGCCCTCCAACTTCCGAAGGGAGACCCTCATGTTCGAGGTGGTCGGGTTCCGAGGAACCTACCACGCAGTACTGGGGAGGCCCTGCTACGCCAAGTTCATGGCCGTCCCCAACTACACCTACCTCAAGCTCAAGGTGCCAGGCCCCAACGGGGTCATCACCGTCGGCACCACGTACCGACACGCGTACGAATGCGACGTGGAGTGCGTGGAGTACGCCGAGGCCCTCGCCGAATCCGAGGCCCTCATCGCCGACCTGGAGAGCCTCTCTAAGGAGGCGCCAGACGTGAAGCGCCACGCCGGCAACTTCGAGCTAGCGGAGACGGTTAAATCTGTCCCTCTCGACCCCAGCAACGACGCCTCCAAGCAAATCTGGATCGGCTCCGAGCTCGATCCCAAATAGGAAGCAGTGCTTGTCGACTTTCTCCGTGCGAACGCCGATGTTTTCGCGTGGAGTCCCTCAGACATGCCCGACATACCGAGGGATGTCGCCGAGCACTCGCTGGATATCCGAGCTGGAGCGCGACCCGTGAAGCAGCCTCTGCGCCGATTCGACGAAGAGAAGCGCAGAGCCATAGGCGAGGAGATCCACAAGCTAATGGCGGCAGGGTTCATCAAAGAGGTATTCCATCCCGAATGGCTTGCCAACCCTGTGCTTGTGAGAAAGAAAGGAGGGAAATGGCGGATGTGTGTAGACTACACTGGTCTAAACAAAGCATGTCCGAAAGTTCCCTACCCTCTGCCTCGCATCGACCAAATCGTGGATTCCACTGCTGGGTGCGAAACCCTGTCTTTCCTCGATGCCTACTCAGGGTATCACCAAATTAGGATGAAAGAGTCCGACCAGCTCGCGACTTCTTTCATCACACCTTTCGGCATGTACTGCTATGTTACCATGCCGTTCGGTTTGAGGAATGCGGGTGCGACATACCAAAGGTGTATGAACCACGTGTTCGGCGAACACATTGGCCGAACGGTCGAGGCCTACGTCGATGACATCGTAGTCAAGACGAGGAAAGCCTCCGACCTCCTTTCCGACCTCGAAGCGACATTCCGATGTCTCAAGGCGAAAGGCGTGAAGCTCAATCCCGAGAAGTGTGTCTTCGGGGTTCCCCAAGGCATGCTCTTGGGGTTCATCGTCTCCGAGCGGGGCATCAAGGCCAACCCGGAGAACATCGCGGCCATCACCAGCATGGGGCCCATCAAGGACTTGAAAGGCGTACAGAGAGTCACGGGATGCCTTGCGGCTCTGAGCCATTTCATCTCGCGCCTCGGCGAAAGAGGCCTGCCTCTGTACCGCCTCTTAAGGAAGACCGAGTGCTTCACTTGGACCCCTGAGGCCGAGGAAGCCCTCGGGAACCTGAAGGCGCTCCTCACGAACGCGCCCATCTTGGTATCCCCCGCTGCCGGAGAAGCCCTCTTAATCTACATCGCCGCGACCACTCAGGTGGTTAGCGCCGCGATCGTAGTTGAGAGACGAGAAGAGGGGCATGCATTGCCCGTCCAGAGGCCAGTCTACTTCATCAGCGAGGTACTGTCCGAGACCAAGATCCGCTACCCACAAATTCAAAAGCTGCTGTACGCGGTGATCCTGACGCGGCGGAAGTTGCGACACTACTTCGAGTCTCATCCGGTAACTGTGGTGTCATCCTTCCCCCTGGGGGAGATCATCCAGTGCCGAGAGGCCTCGGGTAGAATTGCAAAGTGGGCGGTGGAAATCATGGGCGAGACGATCTCGTTCGCCCCTCGGAAGGCCATCAAGTCCCAGGTCTTGGCAGACTTTGTGGCTGAATGGGTCGACACCCAGCTCCCGACAGCTCCGATCCAACCGGAACTCTAGACCATGTTCTTCGATGGGTCGCTGATGAAGACAGGAGCGGGCGCAGGCCTGCTCTTCATCTTGCCCCTCGGGGAGCACCTATGCTACGTGCTACGCCTCCATTTCCCGGCATCCAACAATGTGGCCGAGTACGAGGCTCTGGTCAACAGGTTGCGCATCGCCATCGAGCTAGGGGTCCGACGCCTCGACGCTCGCGGTGACTCGCAGCTCGTCATCGACCAAGTCATGAAGAACTCCCACTACCGCGACCCGAAGATGGAAGCCTACTGCGATGAGGTTCGGCGCCTGGAAGACAAGTTCTACGGGCTCGAGCTCAACCACGTCGCCCGGCGCTACAACGAGACTGCGGATGAGCTGGCTAAATAGCCTCGGGGCGAACAGCGGTTCCCCCGGACGTCTTCTCCCAAGACCTGCATCAACCCTCCGTCAAGATCGACGACACGCCCGAGCCCGAGAAGGCCTCGGCCCAGCCCGAGGCACCCTCGGCTCGGCCCGAGGCACCCTCGGCCCCCGAGGGTGAGGCACTACGCATCGAGGAGGAGCGGAGCGGGGTCACGCCTAATCGAAACTAGCAGACCCCGTACCTGCAATATCTCCACCGAGGAGAGCTACCCCTCGACCGAGCCGAAAAACGGCGGTTGGCGCGGCGCGCCAAGTCGTTTGTCTTGCTGGGAGACGGGAAGGAGCTCTACCACCGCAGCCCCTCAGGCATCCTCCAGCGATGCATTTCCATAGCCGAAGGCCAGGAGCTCCTACAAGAGATACACTCAGGGGCTTGCGGCCATCACGCAGCACCCCGAGCCCTTGTTGGAAACGCCTTCCGACAAGGTTTCTACTGGCCGACGGTGGTGGCCGATGCCACTAGAATTGTCCGCACCTGCGAAGGGTGTCAGTTCTACGCAAGGCAGACCAACCTGCTCGCTCAGGCCCTGCAGACCATACCCATCACCTGGCCGTTTGCTGTGTGGGGTCTGGACCTAGTCGGCCCCTTGCAGAAGGCACCCGGGGGCTACACGCACCTGTTGGTCGCCATCGACAAATTCTCCAAGTGGATCGAGGTCCGGCCCCTAAACAGCATCAGGTCCGAACAGGCGGTGGCGTTCTTCACCAACATCATCCATCGCTTCGGGGTCCCGAACTCCATCATCACCGACAACGGCACCCAGTTCACCGGCAGAAAGTTCCTGGACTTCTGCGAGGATCATCACATCTAGGTGGACTAGGCCGCCGTGGCTCACCCCATGACGAATGGGCAAGTAGAGCGTGCCAACGACATGATCCTGCAAGGACTCAAGCCGCGGATCTACAATGACCTCAACAAGTTCGGCAAGCGATGGATGAAGGAACTCCCCTCGGTGGTCTGGAGTCTGAGGACAACTCCGAGCCGAGCCACGGGCTTCACACCGTTCTTTCTAGTCTATGGGGCCGAGGCCATCTTGCCCATAGACTTAGAATACGGTTCCCCGAGGACGAGGGCCTACGCCGACCAAAGCAATCAAGCTAATCGAGAAGACTCACTGGACCAGCTGGAAGTAGGGATGAAAGTGGTAATCCAAACTGTTAGAACAAATTTAATATTTTAAAATAGATACGTATAAAATTTGATGTTGATCTTTTCTTATTTTATCAAGCACATTAGTACAAATATGAATAAAACATTACATAAATTGTTTTATGTATTATTTGCTCCCTACAACACAAAACGTTGAAAAAATTACCGAATTTGTCTCCGAATCCATACCGAAGTTTATAACTATTATTTGAGAAAATATAGGATGAATTTGATATTTACCTTTTATGAATCTTAACAAGCTAGATGTTAAAAACAAGAATACAAATTTGTATTGTATATTCTATATCCTATTTATTCGCAATCAAAGAAAAATGACCAAAAAACTGATTACCGAATAAATATCGTTTCCGACCGTTTTCATCCCTAGCTGGAAGAGGCTCGGGACATGGCCTTACTACACTCGGCGCGGTACCAGCAGTCCCTGCGACGCTACCACGCCCGAGGGGTTCGGTCCCAAGACCTCTAGGTGGGCGACCTGGTTCTTCGGCTGCGACAAGACGCCCGAGGGCGGCACAAGCTCATGCCTCCCTGGGAAGGGCCGTTCGTCGTCGCCAAGGTTCTGAAGCCCGGAACGTACAAGCTGGCCAACAGTCAAGGCGAGGTCTACAGCAACGCTTGGAACATCCGACAGCTACGTCGCTTCTACCCTTAAGATGCTTTCAAGTTATTCGTACGCCTCGTCCACACACAAAGTCTAGTCATCAAGGAAGGGTCAGCCTTGCCTCGGCAAAGCCCGACCCTCCCTCGGGGGCTAAAAAGGGGGAACCCCCTCTGCGCCAAAATTTTCAATCGAAAAGGCTTCGGCGTTCCCCGGCTATATCAGTAGCAGGACCCCAAGAAGCGAACGCGCGCACATGTAAGTGGCAAGGCTGACTGAGCCGAGGGACTCCTACGCCTCTGGGATACGGATACCTCACTCGTCACCTACCATGAAAAATGACTCCTACTTGGGCAAGCCACCCTGCTACTGACGAACGGGGCCAGACACGCAAAATGGAAGGAAAAGGAGCACGACTTTATACTACGATAATAAAGTGTTCGGGCCTCAGCGGCCGCAAAAGACACACGTGCATTCAAGGAAAACTGCTCCGGCAGAGTTAGGCGTTGCCCGGAGAAGGAGCCGCGCCCTCGGCTTCGTCCCCGCCTTCGGCAAAGTCCACCCCGGCCTCGGACGATGGTGCAGGCGGGAGGATCTCTGCCTCGAAGGTGGTTGCCAGCACCGCGCTCGGGCCCGCGGCGGCCGCGTCGAGCCTCTAGACTTCAGCCAGGGCGGCTTCATCTTCGTCAGGGAGGCAATACCCCTCGCTGGCCCGCTCCAGATCCACGACGTAGTGGGAAGCAAGCACGGCGAAGGCCCGCCTAACGCCATGATGTAGCGCCTCGCGGAGTCTGCCGCGCACATGGTCACCCAAGGCCTGCAGGCGACTTTGAGGGGAGCTTCATGAGGGGACGTCGCCGAAGCCAAAGACCCGGTAGAAGTCCGAGATGGCCTCGGACATGGCCGCGTGGTCGGCCTCCCTCTGCTCGGCCGCCTGGGCAAGAGCCCTGGTGGACTCATCAAGGGCAGACTCGAGCTCTGCAAACAGCCAGAGCGCAAGGCCTCAAACATAAGTGGAGGAAACGAGCTGAAACGAAAACCGAAAACAGCCAGGACATACCTCCGGCTCGGGCACGCTGCTCCAAGGATGCGGCTTGGGCTACGACTAGGTCTGTTGCAAAGGCTCCGGCTCGGCTTTCGGCCTCGGCGGTCCGGCCCTGAGATTGATCCCGCTCATCGGCGACCTGGTCAAACTCCGACTGCCGTCGCAGCACCTCTGCGCGTGCCGCTGCCGCCTCTGCTCTCAGATCGGCGCAGAGCAACCGATGGTCCGCCACCTCGGCGCCCTGCTGGGAGAGGCGCGCGGTAGCCCTGGCAAGCGAGGTCCTCAGGGATCGCAGCGAGCCCCAGACATCGACCTCGCGGCGGATGAACGACGACTTGGCGGCACTCAGATCCGTCAGATCCCGAGGGAAGGAAGCGGGGCGTCACAAAGGACGCCTTGATCAAAAGGGGGTATGCCTGAAATCATTACCTGGAGGATCTTGGGGACGTCCCTGCAAAAGACCTCCAAGGATGACCGAAGCGACCCCACCGTTGCCTCGGTGCACTCGCGGAGCTCGTCCCAAGACTGCTCCTCCCGCTCATCGTCAAGAACGAAGAAGGGATCCGAAGCCTCACGGGTTCGGAACCGGAGCAACTAGCGCCGCCCCTTGGAGCTCTGTCGCGCAGGGACAAGGCTGCCGCTCGGCGGGATGGGTCGCATTTCCACGCCCCCTTCTCCGAGGCACCAAGAGGCGACGCCTCGGCCATCTCAGCGTCAGCGGCGACAGGTCGCTCCACGACCAGGACGGCAGCGGCTTCGGCAGAAGCTGGCGCTAGCGCCGGCGGCATGTCTGGTGGGCCCGAGGCCACGTCCGCGCCAGCCGCCTCCCCCAGCGCGACAGACACCTCGACAGAAGAGCCGGCCTCGGGAACTCGCGACACGGCAACTAGTGCCGCCTGAGCCCCCCGCTGTGGGGCGTCTTGCAAGAAGGTCAGCTGAACGGCGAGGCCCGGCATGGCACCGGCTGCGGAAGCCGACGCCGTCTTGAGGACTTTCCGGGGAGCCAGATCGGTCAGGCCATGGCTCCGCTTGCTGAGGAGGAAAGGAAAGTCGCGATCGGGACATACAAATGAGGAGCCAGGACGAAGACGTTCTAAGGTACTTACCCGCTCCGGGCCATGATCAACCGTGCATGTGGGGAGGTCTCTCGGATCTCGACCCCCGAAGGTACCGCCGAGGTCCGCCTCGCCGCTAGCTTCGGTACCATCCTCGCCTTGGGCACCTTGGACGCCCGGGAGACGGACTGCCAAGGCGCTGCCACGGCGACCTGAGGGTCGCTCTCCTGCGCTGCCAGCATGGGCGATAGTTTTCGGGGAACAGGCACCTCGGCCTGACTCCCCGGGGTCACCTCAACTTCCCCAGCCGAGGGGTCGAGTACCCCCTTGGTCTGCCCCCGCTCTTCAGGCCGGGACCTCGGCGTCCCGACCCCGGGAACTGACGGCGCCAGCCCGCACGGGGGCTGGCTTGACGACTCCTGGCCTAGCCTCAAACCCGGGCTGAGGCCAAGGCGGGCAGCCATGTCGTCATCCTCGTCATCATCTTCATCATCGTCGTCGTCGTCAGGCGTTTCCGGCGACGGCTCCCTCAGGAGTCTATCCCTCTCCTGCCGACGACGGAGCTTTTCCAAGGCGTCTCGGGCCCGCGTCCGCTCACGGGCCCGAGCCTTCTTCGCATCCTTTTTCTTCTTCTTCTCCTCCGCGGCAACCCGCCGCGCTGCTCGGTCCACCGTGTCCTCCGGGACCCATGGCAGGGAAGGCTTGTGACACCCTACCTCCTGGAGACAGATGAAAAGTCTCGGCCGTAAGGACCAAGGGCAATCCGACGCAAGGAGAAAGAAGGAGCGGACACTCACCAGGGACACACACCCACGGTCGGGACGCATCAAGGGCTGAGAGAGGGCGCTGGCGTCTGGTTTTCCCAACGCGACGGCCACCCGTCCGTGGAGAACGTCGACGGGAAGGGGATCCGAGGACATCCGCGAGCCCTCAAGTCAGCCTCTGGCGTCATCTCCCAAAGCGGCAACTGCCGCTCCGCCAAGGAAAGCACCCTCCGGCGATGAATGGCGGCAATCACTCCCGCAGCGGTGAGCCCTCCTTTCCGCAACACCTCCAGGGCCTTGAGAAGGGGCTCGAGATTCTTCTGTCTGTCGTGCGGGGTCCCGTAGCGCCAAGCATCGGCGGCGACGGTGACCACTCGCTGAGAAAACGACGGGAGCCTCCCGTCGTCATTCCGGAGATAGAATCACCGGCGCCGCCACCCTTTATTCGAGGACGCAAGGACGGCGGGAATATACTGCGACGCCCGTGCCTGCCTAAGCTGGAGGATGCAGCCACCGGCCTGCACTGCCGTGCGGACCCTTCTCTCCCCCGTCGGCGAAGCAAAAAGCTCCGCGGAGAAGAAATGAGTCCACAGGTCCCAGTGGGGGTGGATCCCCAAGTATCCTTCGCAAACCGCTGCGAAGATGGCGGCTTGCGAGATGGAGTTGGGGCTGAGGTTGTGCAGCTCCACCCCGTAGTTATGCAGAATCGCCCGCATGAAGCGGCTTGCCGGCACTCCGAATCCCCGCTCGTGGAAGGAGACGAAGCTCACGACGTACCCCGACGGCGGGGACGGGGCGGCTCCGCTCGGGGGGGGGGGATCCACTCCGGCTGCCTCTCATCAGAGAGAGGGCAAAGTAAACCCTCAGCAACGAGGTCCTCCAGGTCATCCGCCGTGACTGTGGAGAAAGGCCATGGGTCGCGCCGCGGAATGATGGTCACCCGGTCGGCCATCACCAAGCAGAGGAGGTGGCGGCGGAAAGGACTGGGTGGGCGGATTCTTTTTCTCTGGCTAATCCCTTAGGTCGCAAAAACTTAAGAAGGAGGCGAGTAGCAGAGCAAAGAAACGTCACCAGACTCTCCCCCGAGTATATAAAGACCCCGACGAGACCCGTTCAACGCGTCGCCGGAACCCGCCGCGGGATTCAAAACTCAAAGCGAAACGACCGTTCCTTGAACGGCTGCCCCGCGAACCACTCGCCCCGTCGCATTAACTCCGCGGCGGGACAGGCGGCGCCTTTGGCAGGAGAAGCGAGCGACCGCTTCGCCTTCGCCATAATGACCACGTCAAAAAAAGGTGCGCCACGTCATCTCGATTTCGTATTCTTTCCCTTTTCCTCTTTCTCTCTCTTACCACAGGGACCGGGAAAGGGGGATACCCCGAAAGGGATCCTTCTCCGCGAAGGAAACGGGCCCCGAGCCCCCCTACTAATCAGAGGTTCGAAGGCTGGCCCCTCGGAGGGGTTCAACAGCCGCCTCAGAGCGCTCGGGCTCCGCGCCCGCTACTGGTCAGAGGTTCGAGGGCCGGCCCCTCGGAAGGGTTCAACGGCCGCCTCAGGCCACTCGGGCTCCGCGCCCACTACTGATCAGGGGTTCGTAGGCTGGCCCTCGAAGGGTTCACAGCCGCCTCAGACACAGAGCGAGGGATGACCCTGGGTACGTTCGATACATAACCAAGGCTCAGGCTACGCTCCCGAGGTACCCTAGGACATTTCCGAGACCAGCGGGAACGATCTTGTAACAGAATCCCATCAGAGGGAGGCATCGAGCCCTCGGACCCCGTCAAAAGGGGACCGGGTCCGGAAGATCACCCGCAGGTACTTTTGGAGCGCGCCTCCGGGCCTCTAGCCGACCCCTAACAAATGGGGCATGGGCGTCCACTCGGATTACCCGTCAGCAGCTCACTGGAGACACCATGTTCAGCGCCCTCCAAGGGCAACATGGCGCTTTTCCCCCCTCCTCCTTGCGGAAAGGCGACGCATGGGCGTATGTAAAAAAGTCGAGTCTGTCCTTGACCGTCCTCTCGCCCTGTGCGGAGGCTCGAGGGCTGCTCTCGCAAACCTGGCTCCGGCCAAACCGTTGACAGCGTCAACATACCAGCCCGAGAACTTGGGACCCGACCGTGCACCCGGACAACGACCGACTCGCATGAGGGAACAACCAGACCGGCCGAAACATTGCGAAATGCATTAAGACCTCGAAGGAGTCAAACCACTCCTCCGAGGCCTTGAGGGCTACATCCGGCGGGTGCGCTCACGCGCACCCACCGGAATAAGACGCAACCGAGAAAGGCTGGTCCCCTTGCAAAAAAGTGCGACAAAAGCCTCCAAGCGAGTATTAACACTCCCTTCGAGGCTCGGGGGCTACTGTCAGGGACCATAATTAGGGGTACCCTCAAGACTCCTAAATCTCAGCTGGTAACCCCCATTAGCACAAAGCTGCAAAGGCCTGATGGGTGCGATTATGTCAAGGATCGGTCCATTCGAGGGACGCGATCGCGCCTCGCCCGAGCCCAGCCTTGGGCAAGGGCAGCCGACCCCGGAGGATTTACGTCTCGCCCGAGGACCCCCTACGGCAACGGACACACCTTCAGCTCGCCCGAGGCCCAGTCTTCACCAAGAAGCAACCTTGGCCAAGTCGCCACGCCAGCCGACCGAATCGCAGGGGCATTTAATGCAAAGGTGGCCTGACACCTTTATCCTAATGCACGCCCTCCAGTCGACAGAGCCGAAGTGACCGTAGTCACTTCGCTGCTCCACTGACAGGCCTGACAAGAGGACAGCGCCGCCTGCGCCGCTCCGACTGCCGTGCCACTCGACAGAGTGAGGCTGACAACAGCCAAGTCCGGCCTCATGCACCATAGGAAACTCCGTTTCGCCCGACCCCAGGGCTCGGACTCGGGCTTAGCCCCGGAAGACGACGAACTCCGCATCGCCCGACCCCAGGGCTCGGACTCGGGCTTAGCCCCAGAAGACGACGAACTCCGCATCGCCCGACCCCAGGGCTCGGACTCGGGCTCAGCCCCGGAAGACGACGAACTCCGCATCGCCCGACCCCAGGGCTCGGACTCGGGCTCAGCCCCGGAAGACGACGAACTCCGCTTCGCCCGACCCCAGGGCTCGGACTCGGGCTCAGCCCCGGAAGATGACGAACTCCGCATCGCCCGACCCCAGGGCTCGGACTCGGGCTCAGCCCCGGAAGACGACAAACTCCGCTTCGCCCGACCCCAGGGCTCGGACTCGGGCTCAGCCCCGGAAGATGACGAACTCCGCTTCGCCCGACCCCAGGGCTCGGACTCAGCCCTGGCCTCAGCCGACGGTCTCCGCCTCGCTCGACCCAGGGGCTCGGACATGACCTCGGCCTCGGAAGACAGACTCGACCTCGACCTCGGAGGAGCCTCCACCTCGCCCAACCCAGGGCTCAGACCGACCACATCACAGGAGGCGCCATCATTACCCTACCCCAAGCTGACTCAGGCTACGGGGAACAAGACCGGCGTCCCATCTGGCTCGCTCCGCCAGGCAAGTAATGATGGCGCCCCACACGCTCTATGATGACGGCGGCTCTTAGCCCCCTTACGAAAGCAAGAGGACGTCAGCAAGCACCGGACAGCCCCGACAGCTGTCCTTCCGCCAGGCTCCGGCGCTCCTCCAACGACCACGACACCACACGAACCGGGTGCCAAAACCTCTCCGGCTGCCACGATGACATGTACTGTTGGGGACCTTCGGCATTCGAAGGTCCTCAAAAACAGGATTTAACAGTATTTCTGGAAGTATAATGTGTGAGCAGGTACCTTCGAACTCAAGTCGGTATCACGGCAGGAGAAGACCAGGATAATACGAAGGTCTTGATACAACGCCGAAGATGTTAGCAGGAGAGCTTCGGCGTGGTTGCAGAAAATGAAACCGACTTAAAGATGAAAAGGCTATTCAGACCTCGATAGATTACTATAGAATTATTATCAAATGTAAAGGGCATGAATGTAATTTTGTATGGACTGTGCCCCGTGCCTATAAATAGGTGAACAGTACCCCCGTACTGTTCACGCTGACTTGGCATTCGCTTTTTGCGTCACGCTTGTATTGTCATCTCCTTCCGATTGAAGGTACACTTGTAATTCAACGATGTTTTTGTTTATGCCCGATAATAATATATGATTGTTCATGTTGTCTTTTACATTCTTTATATTTCATCCTTCATCATTTTTTGATGAATTTATGAAGGTATGTCCTTCATAACCTTCGTCCGCAAGCCATTACATCCTAAGGGAAATAATGCTTCGGAGGACGAAGGACTTTAACGATTAACATTTTCTATGTTGCCTTGTTCTTAACTCATAGCACTTGAGAACAAGTCCCCAACATTGGCGCCCACCTCCGGTGAACTCACTTCCACTCTGAGTTTTTTGAACACTTTCGGCGATCATAAACCTTCGTCATGGCGCCGAAGAAGGCTTTAGCGACTGGGGCTGCAGCTCTGCAACCACTGGACCACAATCAGGAGACAGTCTCCCTGCGGGAGGCCCGAAGCCAGAAAAGGAAGGCTGTCAGTCCGACACCACCAGAGGACGAGATAGATCAAGAAATCAGAGATATGGAGATACTTCATCAACAAGTACAGAGGAAGAAAGAAAAGATGGCCAGGCTAACTGAACTGCAGAGGCAGATAGACGAAGCCTCTGAAGAAGTTCGTCATCTTGCTCAGGATGAGCAACACCGAAGGCCTCAGCATCAAGACCTTCATCAGGAGGGTTTTCCCAACGAAGATGACTGGTATGACAATTTCCATCATGGAAATTTTGTTTTTGATGATGCTTCTCCTCTGTCCGCTGAGCTGCAGGCTACACCTTGGCCTCCGTCCTACAAGCCGCCTCAGCTCCCCGTATTCGATGGCCACTCAGACCCGAGGCAGTTTTTGATGAGCTACGAAGCAACAGTGTCTTCGTATGGTGGCAATGCTTCAGTCATGGCCAAATCTTTCGTTATGGCTGTCAGAAGTGTTGCTCAAACCTGGTATTCCTCCCTTCAACCAGGGACGATCACTTCATGGCAGAAGCTGAAGGACTTGTTGTTAACTAGCTTTCAAGGATTTCAGACGAAGCCGGTCACTGCTCAGGCTCTGTTCCAGTGCACTCAGGATCATGAAGAATACCTTCAGGCGTATGTTCGAAGGTTCTTGCGTTTAAGGGCACAGGCACCAACGGTGCCCAATGAAATTGTCATCGAGGCCATGATCAAGGGGCTTCGGCCAGGTCCGTCAGCTCAGTACTTCGCCAGGAAGCCTCCTCAAACTTTGGAAAAGCTTCTCCAGAAGATGGATGAGTACATTCGGGCCGATAATGATTTTCGCCAAAGAAGGGAGGAGGCTTTCAGGTTTTCTGAAATGACCAGGGGCTTCGGAGGGAGGTTCTACCCGAGGCACGTGAGATCAATTCATAACTCTACACAAAATGATGACAGAGGAGGCCAGCAGCAAAGGCCACAATGCTCCTCACAGGCTTCGGGGCAACAGCAAAGCTCCTTCCGACCACCAGCTCCAAGAGGCAGAGGCGCCAGGGGCTTTGGAGGAAGATTTGGAGATCAACCGAGAAGAATCTTTTGCTTATTCTGCGGTGAGAACAAAGGCCATACTACCAGGATGTGCCATGTTACCATTCAGAAGCAAAAGGAAATAGCTGAAGCCGCAGCACAACAAGCTCAGCCGAAGCAGGTCATGCATACAGCTTCGTATCATTCGCCCTACATCCCAGAATATGTGGGCAACCATCCTGCAGTTTCTGTTGCTTCGACGAGTCAGCCTCAAGCTTCCTGGCAACAGCCTCCGCCTCCACCCCCGTTGCAACAAGGCCAGCAGCCAGAAGGGAGCCAGTATGCTTCACACCAGAGGGATTTCAGAGAGCAGTCCGAAGCTCGTACAGTCAATAGCACCGTGCCAGAGTCAAAGCACATCTATTGACGAATATCCTACCTTAATAACAATCTTTTTCATTCAGTTTTATTTTCTGTAATAAAGGACATTGTTTAGGTTTCATGTAATTAGTTTCGTTGATTCCTACAAGAAAAATATGTTTTCTTCACAGGCTTGTGATAATACAAAGGACCTTCGAACTATCGAAAATTCTTCGAAGCAACAAAAAGTCGTTCTAAGGAACGCAGAGTAAGTTTGACGAAGTCACAAAAAGTTGTTCCAAAGGGAGCGCAGTGTAAGTTTTCTGCTCCAAAGTCGTTCCAAAGGGAATGCAGAGCATACAGCGAAAAGTCAATGCTGATACCGCCTAAGTAAAAGGCGAAGCGCGAAAAGTCAACGCGAATACCGCTGAAAGTAAAAGGCGAAGAAGCTCCTAAGGGAGGCTTACAGTGAAAAATAAACGCTGATTCCGCTGAAGTAAAAGGCGAAGAAGCTCTTAAGGGAGGCTTATAAAAGATTGTGTTTTATTGCAGGGATGTGTATGTACCTTCGGAATAAACATCATCTCACATAACATAACATCATCACATCATCTCGCATAAGCATTAAGCATCATACATCATTTTGCACATGGCACAAGAGGTGGATACATTATTAATCTACAGAAGAACGGTTTGAAAGGAAGAAATCATAGTCACAAAAAGATACATCATTGATCTTCGGAAATGTAGCTTCGGAAAATATTTTCACGAAGCCTGGATATTTTTCATCAGAACATTGGATATTATCTTCACGAAGCATGAAAAGAAGGGAAGGTGTTTTTTCGTCAAAGACTCAAAAGCGGTACGTGTAAAGTTTCATGCATCGTAAAGAATTAAGTAACAAAAATAGATATATTACATTTGGGGTTACAAAATGTTACACTATATTACATTTCAGAAGTTTTTACAAAAATACTTAATCTTCTCTCAAAACGACTTCTGCAGCCTCGTTCAGGAGCCGGTTGACGACTTCGTCCATAATATCTTCAGCCATCTTTTTAATTTCGTCGTCTCCCTTCGGCTGAGGGCCCGAATACGCTTTAGTCGGATCTGAAGCAACACAGGATACAGCTACATTGCTATTACAAATCGCAAACAAATCTTAAAACCTAAGATTACAACACGATAAAAACCATTAGTTAATACCTAATTGACCTTCGGTCTCTGCGCTTTTTTCAGCAGCCTCAGCTACTTCTCTAGCATCGTGAATGCCTTTTTCACTTCTTCGAATAATTTCTCCGGCCATTTCTCGGCCACCATTATCCCAGATATCAGTAAAAAATTTTCCACCAATTATACTAGCTTCAGCCGAAGGATCTCTTGCATCTTCAAAGGGCAAAGCAGCTTCGGATTGAGCTAAAATTTTTATATGTTCGCAGCCTTTCTTCTCTAAGATGGTGGCAATCCCTCTGGCGCCAGAGAAGGCACATATATCTCCTCGGCTATTTAAAATTTCTTCGAAGGCTTCAGCTTCGTGGTCAATCCATTCGATGACACCTTCGGGGTTGCCTCTCGAAAAGTTTTCCTCACTTGAAAATGCGCCGACCTTGGCGAAGCTAGCCTTTAACTTCTTAACACAATCTATAGATTTGTTATAGCATCTCTTTTTGGACGAACGAAGCTCTTCAACAGTCACTTCTAGGTGATCTGCCCATTGATCGCTGAGTTCACGCTTTGTTTCTTCAAGTATGCGTTCTTCCTTGGCTCTGGCCAGTTGTTTCCGAAGGTCTTCAATTTCGCGCTTCTGAGCTTCAGCTTGACTTTTAAAAGCAGCTTCGTCTTCCTTTATTTTATTTATCAATGAGTATAATATTTTATCTTTTTCGAGACCTTCGTTCCTCAGTTCAATTACTTCGAAACGAAGGTTGCTCAGGGCTATAATACATCCTTCATCTTCAGCATCTTTCTGTGCCCTGAGGGCATTGCTAAGTATCAGACCCTGCGAAGAGGAATATGTGTGCGTCAATAGGTTTTAACAAACGAAAAATTTTGGATTCAACAAAAAATTACAAGAATTTCATTTGTCGCACCTTTAAGCTATTGTAAGCCAGGCTGTCGGCCAGATCGTTCTTCGACAGCACCGAGAGCCCGTCTTCTAAAGTTGGGAATCCGAAGCTCTTGCTCATCTCCCGACAGACAGAAATCTCCTTGCTGTCGGGAAGACAGTATAAGAAGTCTTCTTCTCCACTGCCATTAAATATTAACGCCCCCTTTGGATATTTCAGTTTTTTGGCATAGTGCTGGGCCTCTTGTTCTTCTTTTTCTGATAGTTTTTTCCCTGAAGCATGACGAACAATATAATCACGAACTTTGGGGGATGCTTCGGGGGCAAGAACACCGGTTTCTTCAACAAAAGTTGGCTTTGTTATTTTTTCTGTCTCACTTTCCAAGGGTTTTATCTTTGCGGGCTCTGAGGGCCCAGCTTCGGCTTCAGTCTCTTGCTCTAGAGCTTTAGAACCAGAAGTTTCAACTGTTGTTTCAGGAGTGACAGCAGCCTTCTTCGAAGGTGTGCTTGAAGATTTGATCGTTTCCAGTACATCTAGCACATTAGCCATTCTCTTTCTTTTCGGAGTCACTGCTGGCACTTTTTGATTTTTTATTGTCTCAATGTTTGCTGCAGGACTCAAAACTTCTGATGTTTTGGAGCCCTCAGTTGCTTCTTTTACCTCTTCCATTTTTTCTGCGGACGGCGCTTCGGCCTTCTCTTTCGTTTCTGATAACAAAATCTTTGATTGTTCCAATTCTATCTTTGGTGGCACTTCGGCCATTTCTGTGACTTCTGGCAGCAAAGTTGGCTCGGTTGGTTTTTCAGCTTCGGTTGCCGAAGAAGTTTCTCCGGTAAACTCAGGCACCGAAGCTGGTTCAATATAGCGCGGCCGATGCGTAAGGACCTTTATCTTCTTCCTTTTCGGTTCTGGCTCGCTAGGAGCAGCTGCAGCTTCTTCTTTTGCAAAGGTTGTGTTTTTTCTCTTCTGCCTTCGAATGGGATAGCAATAGTCAGGGTAGACAAACCCGATGGCATCAAATACCCGATTCAGCCTCTTCTTTTTTCGGCCTCCGAAGGCTGCTGACATTGCAGTGTCTTCGGCCTTCGAATAGGTCCCAAGCAGCTCATCACTTAAATTTTCAATGCTTTTTAACCAGTCATCATCTGGCTCAACGAATTTATCTCCAAACTTGAAGGTATACTTCAACCTGATAAGTCCACCTTCGTCGGCCTCTTTTATGGTTTCTTGTGGCATTTCCCATTTCTCCGCAAGCGGCCATACCCTGAACGCAATATGCTCTTGTACTAAATCCCTCGTTCCAATAAAAGAACAGATCACGCCGAAGGCCCTCTGGCATTCTTCGGCAGCCTCACTCATTTCAACCTTCGGCCTCCGAAGGCCGAAGCTTTGCCAAATAGGGCGCATAATTATACCTTTGATATCTTCTCGCGCTGTCAGATCATTCTTCACATAGAACCATTCTGTCATCCAGTCGCCGGGCCATCTCTTCCGAAAGGTCGGCACGGGACAGCTTGACCCGGATCGAGA
Organism: Zea mays; assembly: GCF_902167145.1. NCBI lineage: Eukaryota > Viridiplantae > Streptophyta > Magnoliopsida > Poales > Poaceae > Zea > Zea mays. Next base: position 207,924,513 of record NC_050097.1, read on the forward strand.
AACGAAATTGTAGCAGCCAAAATTATTGTGATACTGTTCCTTACCCCAAGGTTTTGTTTCGTATGATAATTCGTGTATATTGCAGAAACTTTTTGCATCAGGCTTCAGACCTTGGCTTCTCACGGCCCACACGAAGATATTTAGCCTTATAATTGCCTCGGGGGTAAGTTGATGGAGATAAACTTCGAATATTTTCAGTACCTCCACAACGAAGCTGCTCAAGGGAAATCGCAGTCCAGCTTTCAAAAAGCTTCGGTACACTACAACTTCATTCTCTTCAGGGTGTGGGCAAGTTTTTTCACCTTCATCGGCCCTCACAATGGACAAATCCCGGAAATACCTTCCTCTCATGTTGACAAGATGATTCTCTTTGATAGTTGATTTACCATAAACTGAATGGCTCGGTCGCCAGGGACGATCTTCGGAGTCCTCGCCACCACTGTCCACATCATAGCTGTCACTGTCACCAGTATCTTCGGATAAACCTTCCAGAATCTCCTTGGTAATCTTTTCTGTATTGGTCTTTGACATAGCTATAAGAAACCCCAAGTTTTTCTCTTCGTCAAGGCTCAGCTTCATCTCAACAACAGTCTTCTTATCTTCAGACATCTTCGGAGACGCTAAAAAACTATTTTCAAAACCGAAGCTTCAAAACCAAAAGCCTGGCAAATCGCAGTGCACAAGAGCTAAAAATTGAGTAAGCGGGAACAGTTGGCCAGAAAGCGTGTCAAATGAGTTTGCGGCATGCCCGTATTTATACGCCAAGAGCGTTGAAAATTCAAAGACCCCGCTTGTCAGTGATTGTTGCTATTCTAGCAAAGGGAAGGTGTTTTTTCGGACCTTCGGCGTAAAGCCTTCGTTCATGTCGCAATCTAAATTCGTTATTTTAAACAAATTAATATTGCGAGGGGCTACTGTTGGGGACCTTCGGCATCCGAAGGTCCTCAAAAACAGGATTTAACAGTATTTCTGGAAGTATAATGTGTGAGCAGGTACCTTCGAACTCAAGTCGGTATCACGGCAGGAGAAGACCAGGATAATACGAAGGTCTTGATACAACGCCGAAGATGTTAGCAGGAGAGCTTCGGCGTGGTTGCAGAAAATGAAACCGACTTAAAGATGAAAAGGCTATTCAGACCTCGATAGATTACTATAGAATTATTATCAAATGTAAAGGGCATGAATGTAATTTTGTATGGACTGTGCCCCGTGCCTATAAATAGGTGAACAGTACCCCCGTACTGTTCACGCTGACTTGGCATTCGCTTTTTGCGTCACGCTTGTATTGTCATCTCCTTCCGATTGAAGGTACACTTGTAATTCAACGATGTTTTTGTTTATGCCCGATAATAATATATGATTGTTCATGTTGTCTTTTACATTCTTTATATTTCATCCTTCATCATTTTTTGATGAATTTATGAAGGTATGTCCTTCATAACCTTCGTCTGCAAGCCATTACATCCTAAGGGAAATAATGCTTCGGAGGACGAAGGACTTTAACGATTAACATTTTCTATGTTGCCTTGTTCTTAACTCATAGCACTTGAGAACAAGTCCCCAACATGTACTTAGGGCACTAGCTCTCCTCCGCTAGACACGTTAGCACACTGCTACACCCCCATTGTATACCTGGATCCTTTCCTTACTCCTATAAAAGGAAGGTCCAGGGCCCTCTTACAGAGGGTTGGCCGCGCGGGGAAGGACGGGACGGCGCTCGCGCAAGGCCGCTCGCTCCCTCCCGCGTGGACGCTTGTAACCACCTACTGCAAGCGCACCCGACCTGTGCGCGGGACAAACACGAAGGCCGCGGGTTTCACCTCTCACGCCTGTCTCCCTCCGGCTTCTTCCCCCCTTCGCGCTCCGTCTCGCGCCGACCCATATGGGCTGGGGCACGCGGCGACAATTTACTCGTCGGCCCAGGGACCCCCCAGGTTCGAAACGCCGGCAAGTGTAGGATCGACTTTTTCGACTTTGAAACCATTAGTGATAAGGAAATCTCTTAGGCATTCATACCATGCTCTTGGGGCTTGCTTGAGCCCATAAAGCGCCTTAGAGAGTTTATAAACATGGTTAGGGTACTCACTATCTTCAAGGCCGGGAGGTTGCTCAACATAGACCTCTTCCTTGATTGGTCCATTGAGGAAGGAACTTTTCACATCCATTTGGTAAAGCTTAAAGCCATGGTAAGTAGCATAGGCAAGTAATATACGAATTGACTCAAGCCTAGCTACGGCTGCATAGGTTTCACCGAAATCCAAACCTTCGACTTGTGAATATCCCTTGGCTACAAGTCGGGCTTTGTTCCTTGTCACCACACCATGCTCATCTTGCTTGTTGCGGAATACCCACTTGGTTCCTACAACATTTTGGTTAGGACGTGGAACTAAATGTCATACCTCATTCCTCGTGAAGTTGTTGAGTTCCTCTTGCATTGGCAACACCCAATCCGAATCTTTTAATGTGTCTTCCACCCTGTATGGCTCAATAGAAGACACAAAAAAGTAATGTTCACAAAAATGGGCGACACAAGATCGAGTGGTTACCCCCTTATGAATATCGCCGAGGATGGAGTTCACGGGGTGATCTCGTTGTATCGCTTGATGGACTCTTGGGTGTGGCGGTCTTGGACCCTCATCATCTTCCTTGTCTTGATCACGGGCATCTCCCCTTTGATCATTGTCCTCCTCTTGAGGTGGCTCTTCTTGATCTTCATTTTCATCATCTTGAGCTTGATCCTCATCTTGAGTTGGTAGAGATGCTTGATTTGAAGATGATGGTTGATCTTGTGCTTGTGGAGGCTCTTCGGATTCCTTAGGACACACATCCCCAATGGGCATGTTCCTTAGCGCGACGCATGGAACCTCTTCATCATCTAGCTCATCAAGATCAACTTGCTCTACTTGAGAGCCATTAGTCTCATCAAACACAATGTCACAAGAGACTCCAACTAGTCCAGTGGACTTGTTAAAGACTCTATATGCCCTTGTGTTTGAGTCATAATCGAGTAAAAAGCCTTCTACAACCTTAGGAGCAAATTTAGATTTTCTACCTCTTTTAACAAGAATAAAGCATTTGCTACCAAAGACTCTAAAATATGAAACATTGGGCTTTTTACCGGTGAGGAGTTCATAGGATGTCTTCTTGAGGATTCGGTGAAGGTAGAGCCGGTTGATGGAGTAGCAGGCGGTGTTAATCGCCTAGGCCCAAAACCGGTTCGATGTCTTGTACTCATCAAGCATGGTCCTCGCCATGTCAAGTAGAATTCTATTCTTCCTCTCCACTACACCATTTTGTTGTGGTGTGTAGGGAGAAGAGAACTCATGCTTGATGCCCTCCTCCTCAAGAAAGCCTTCTATTTGAGAGTTCTTGAACTCCGTCCCATTGTCGCTTCTAATCTTTTTGATCCTTAAGCCGAACTCATTTTGAGCTCGTCTCAAGAGTCCCTTTAAGGTCTCTTGGGTTTGAGATTTATCCTGCAAAAAGAACACCCAAGTGAAGCAAGAATAGTCATCCATAATTACAAGACAATACTTACTCCCGCCGATGCTCATGTAAGCGATCGGGCCGAATAGATCCATGTGGAGTAGCTCAAGCGGCCTGTCGGTCGTCATGATGTTCTTGTGTGGATGATGAACACCAACTTGCTTCCCTGCTTGACATGCGCTACAAATCCTGTCTTTCTCAAAATGAACATTGGTTAGTCCCAAAATGTGTTCTCCCTTTAGAAGCTTGTGAAGATTCTTCATCCCAACATGGGCTAGCCGGCGATGCCAGAGCCAACCCATATTAGTCTTAGCAATTAAGCAAGTATCGAGTTCAGCTCTATTGAAATCAACTAAGTATATCTGACCCTCTAATACTCCCTTAAATGCTACTGAATCATCACTTCTTGTAAAGACAGTGTCGGTACCCTGAATCAGAGGTACCCCTTACTACATTATGAAGACACGGTGCTCGCGCGGCTATCTCTAGTCGCACGGTGAACATCACCTGACCCCTCCATGTGGGCGGCTCCGGGGCCGCCATGTGGCCAGAGGAGACGATATACTCCAAGGTGGCGACAGTGGCTCCGGACCCCACGAGAAAGTGCTGGACCCCTGGATGCACAGCCCGGACCTCCGGGCGAGGTTCAAGACCTCCACACGTACAAACCAGACCCCTGGGACTGGGAGGGGTCCAGGCTACTCACAGTGGGGTCCCGGGATTCCAAGGCAAATAATACCCATGCCTTAATCAAGGCCAGGCGGGGGTCCGGTGCTGACACGTGTCCGGACCATACCGCGAGCACTCCCACTCCCCGCTCAGGTGGAGACCCGATGCTGCCACGTGGCCTACTGCCCGTGATGTAAGCCAGCAGGCGGAGCCAGACGTAAGGCCTCTGGGCTGCGCATTTATTGTGGGGGAGGCGCGCCACCTGTCAAGCTGGCAGGTGATGTGCCGCCTCAGCATTAAATATGCCCTGTCTACTCCACTGACAAGCGATGTGCCGCCTCAGCATTTAATGGGTCCTGTCCACTCTGCTGACGGGCGGCGGCTAGGCCATCCTGCAGGCGGCGTGCCCGTCCGCTCCGGTGGCAGGCAGTACGCCCGTGCTGCGGCATACACTATGCTCATCATCACTAATACGTTGCCAGTGAAGCTTTCGCTGCACGTCGATACTATGCAGGCTACGGATATCAGGGCGCAAGGAGAATGCACTGGCAACCAGCATTAGTTGCTCCAAGTATTACATCCGTTATGTCCCTAGGCCCGCATGTCGGGGCTCAACACCCTTGTACGTGCTCCCTTCAACTATAAAAGGGGAGGCACGCAACGTTACAACTCAGGCTCACTTAGACCCAGCTCAGGCTCACAAGTTCATACAAGCTCAATACATCACACAGTGGAGTAGGGTATTATGCTCCGGCGGCCCGAACCACTCTAAACCCTTGTGTGTTCTTGTGTTCGTCCATCACTTAGTAGACAGGTAAAACGCTTAGGCCCCTCCTTATCTAAGGATTTAGGGCGGGTGCATTCCGCCACCCGGCCGGAGATTTCCTCTCCGACATTTGGCGCGCCAGGTAGGGGCTTAGGCTTTGAGTTTTTGCTTGTTTTCTTGCTCAGCATGATGGTGCAAATCGTTGAGCACCGCGCCGAGACTTTGGTGGATTTCCTGGTAGAGGAAGAAGCTGCTTCTTCCATGCCACAGGTTCCCAACCGCCCAGTGTCGGGCACTGCTGCTGTGCACGCTGCGCAGTAGCATACAGCTGCACAGACATCCCGGACTCCGTCAAGGGCAGCTCTGGGGGCGTTGTCTGTGGCCAGGGAGTTGCTGTGCCACCCCCAAGCTCCACGGCCTCACCAGGGGCCATGAAGCAGTGGTGTGACGATGTCGACAGACTGCTCGGCATGGCGCACTCCGACTCGACCAGGTCGAGGCCACGGTCATCCCGGCGCCATCATGAGGCGACGGCGTCTGTGCGCTCACCCTTGGTGAGGGGTGCACAGACCGACGACATCCGGGCAGAGCTCAACCGCAGGCATGCGGGAGAGGATGCCTGGGTCTCCCTGGAGAGGGCGCGGGAGCACCGACGAAACATCGAGGGTCACAACCTCGATCAAGATTTCGCTGCGGTAGCACCACACACCCTAGCGGGTGCCCAGATCCAGGCGAGTGTCCCATTGGCCGGCGTGGGCTGCGCCTCACTCGTGGATCATCTCCGCACGGCAACCTAGCCACCCAAGTTCCAGCCGCATCTGCTGGAGAAGTACGATGGTACGTCCAACCCGTCGGAATTCTTGTAGGTGTACGTCACCGCCATTACGGCAGCAGGTGGAGACACCACCGTAATGCAACATATTTTCATGTTGCCTTGTCTGGGCCTGCTCGGACTTGGCTCATGAACCTTACCCTAGGATCAATCTACTCCTGGGAAGAGCTCTGCGCGAGGTTCGCAGCGAACTTCACCAGTGCTTATCAGCGACATGGCGTGGAGGCTCACCTCCATGCATCGAGGCAGGAGCCCGGGGAAACTCTCCGGACCTTCATCTCCCGCTTCACCAGGGTACGAGGGACTATACCCCATATCTTCGACGCTTCCATCATCACCGCCTTCCGCCAGGGGGTGCGTGATGAAAAAAATGCTAGAGAAGTTGGCCACGCATGATGTGAAACTGTCACCACGCTCTTCGCTCTAGCCAACAAGTGCGCCAGGGCTGCCGAGGGCCGTGCATGGAACTCGACACCACAGACTGGGGTTGCCCAAATGGGTGGCTCGGGTGCCATCTCTCAGGACGGAAAAAGGAAAAAGAAGAAGAATTGTGGCTCTTAGAGGCCACCGTCTGCTGCTCCGGTCGTCGCAGCTGCGACTGGAGGCCGAAAACGAGCGCAACAAGCGCCCACGGCCACAGAGGGGTAACAGCGGCTCATGCCCTGTACACCTCAACAGTCGCCATAGCGCCGCGGAGTGTTGCGAGATCATCGAACTCGCGAAACGCGTTAGCGAGCGGCGCGAGTGGACCTCCAAGGATGGTTCCCCTCCTCGTCGCCGACCTGGCAAGGAAAGGGTCGACAGCGGCGAGGTGGCCGCGGGAGAACCGGACCTCGGGTATCAATCACCCGAGGGGGTCCTGAAGGACGTTTTCACTAGAGACTCCAACTCCGGTGATGACTACTAGTCGGGCCATCGGGGAGACCCCGTCCTTCCTGGTCTACAGGGCTGAAGCATGCCCTCCCCCGGAAACCCTTATGGGCTCCTCACGGGTCTAGTCTTTTGATAACTCTGTGCAGGAGCGGCCACAGTGTAAGGATGTGGACTCCATCGACAAACACAGAGGGCAACCAGTGACCTGAAATGCACGTTGCAACCAGGCGCCCAGGCGCAACTAACGGTTCGTGCATAGTAGGGAACCCAGGGTCGGGACCTAGCCCTATGGCGAGTACTAAACCGAGAAGGGTCTCGTAAACTCTCCCTCAGCTGGGAAGGACCCTTCAAGGTGACGGAAATGTGCCGACCCGGGGGTAACCACCTTGCTACAGCTGGAGTACCTCTTCCTAACCCCTGGAGCGTCTCTGTAAGTTCTATCCATAGAAGCAAGTCTGAGGGGTTGAGTTTTTCTCCCTTTTGTAACTAGGTTGTGCATACATGTACGCCAGCCCGGTGAGGTCCGCCCTCATAAGCCCGGCCTGTTGGCCTGCACCCATGCATGTCGAGTTATAAAGAGAAGATTTACCCCCTCAGATGTGCTTCTATGACAGTTTTATCCTCCTGTCTCCATGGTTTTATCCTGCAGTTTCTGGATATTAATTTTTTATCTAACCCACCCGTGCAGTTCCCATCTGTTCCGGAATGATGACATCCGAATTGAGTAGCCAGGCCTGCAGTTTAGGACCCCTCTACGAAAGCAGGGGGTCCGGTAGACTGGGGGCGGTTCTAAAGAACAGGAGCTCGTTCCATGGGGTGGTCCGGAGCAGTGTGGCCGCTTAGCATGGTTCCTTACCCAAAGCCTGCACACTCCACCACTCTGTGACAGACACCCTAGTTTTTGGAACCATAGTCCTGTGGGTCCGACAACCTGGGGTCCGGTTCTAGAGAATGGATACTTGTCTCCTGGGGTGGTCCGGAGCCGTGTAGCCGCTTAGCCTGGTCCCATACTGTAAGCCTGCACGCTCCACCACTCTGCGATGGGTGTCCTAGTTTTTGGAATCGCGGTCCAGGGGGTCCGGACACACAACTTGGCCTCCCAGACTAAAGCCTGCAGGTCCCATGCATATATCAAAGGATGGCTAATGTCAGACGATGGGCCCTATGGGTGTGCTACTAACGCTCCCTAGCCGAAGTTGTGTTCAGGTCTAGGTCCCAGTCGAGGCTACATCCTGGGGCCGTTGCCAACTCTTTTAGGTATGCTGGTATCCAGCCTCGACACGTCGAGCCTACATCCCAGGGGGGCCAGGTACCAGGGAGGAGTCGGCAACGCCACACACAACAGGGACAAATAGTATACAGATAAGTGCCAATATTGCCAGATAAATAGTACTCAAAAGTACATTACAAAAACAAAGTTATTACATCTGCCTTCAAGTGGGGCCCTAGCCTTATGTCTACAGGTATGACCTACTCGACATCAGTAGGGTCGCGCTGGAAGCACGCGGCCGCCATCTCCATGGCGTACGACGTCTTGTACGACCCTCTGGGTAGCGTCTTCAGCAGCCGGGCCAGCGGTCACCGTCGGAGGCGGCACTGAAGCCATCAAAGCCAAAGAGATGGAGCCGCAATATGGCTCGCTTCCCACCCCATGGAGATGGAGGCGCGAACGATGGAGTCGCAGCTTAGCTCGCTTCCCGCCTTCACAAGGCTGGTGAACATCCTTCCCTCCGAATGTTGGAGGAAGAAGTGGGAAGGAGCGTCGCCCCCACAGACATCTTGCGGAGGTAGGCGATGATGGCCGCCTGAAGGATGAAGCAGGGCGTGAAGTGCTGAGGTTGGAGGCCAAGCTCCTCCAGCAGCAGCACGAAGAAAGACGAGATCGACAGCGCCAACCCGCTGGAGAGGTTGGAGACGAAGAACACAAACTCTCCGGCGGCGAGATTGCCGTGAGGAGAGGCACCGACACAGATCCTTCCGACGAACGCCGGCACACCCCATCTGAGCAGGTCGCGCACCAAGTTGAGTGCCACCTCGGGCTGGAAGCGCTCGGGAGGATCTAGCAAGGCCATGGTGGCTATGGCGGCAGAAGAGCGTGGAGAACTTGAGGGCAATAGGACGCTGTGAGTGATGAGAATGGCTACCGCACTCGGGGGAGTCCCCCTTTTTTAAGAGAGATTCCCCCAACTGACGCCCCAAAGCACCGCAAAAGTCCTCGCCTGACGCGCGCCAAGGTGACCCAGTCTCTGACACGGGGGCCCGGGCCCACGAGTCATACTCTTCGGGCGTCGGCCTCCGTGTGCGGAGAAGGCGAACCGCCACGTGAGGAGCACTTCACCGCCTGCGGTGGTGTGCCTCTTCACCTCCGCCGAATACAGCGGACCCAACCTCTGGCACGGGGGGCCAGGCCCACGAGTCATACTCTTTGGGCGTCAGCCTCCGTGTGCGGAGAAGGCGAATCGCCGCGTGAGGAGCACGCCACTGCCTGAGGTAGTGCGCCTCTTCACCTCCGCCGAAAGCAGCGGACCAGTCTCTGACACGGGGGCCCGGGCCCACGAGCCATACTCTTTGGGCGTCGGCCTCCGTGTGCGGAGAAGGCGAACCACCGCGTGAGGAGCACGCCACCGCCTACTGTAGTGCGTCTCTTCACCTCCGCCAAAAGCAGCGGACCAGTCTCTGACACGGGAGCCCAGGCCCACGAGCCATACTCTTCGGGCATCGGCCTCCGTGTGCGGAGAAGGCGAACTGCCGCATGAGGAGCACACCACCGCATGCGGTAGTGCATCTCTTCACCTCTGCCGAAACCAACAGCCCAGTCTCTGGCGCAGGGGCCCGGTCCCACGAGTCACCCTCCTTGGGCGCCGGTTCCTGGGTGCAGAGAAGTCGAACCGCCGCTCGCGCCAGTACCGTGCCTCCTTGGGGCCGCCGCAGAAGACAGAGAAGGTGAATTTTCAAAACCAATGCAGCGGTATCAAGGCACCCCGCGCATGGCCAGTAAAGCCATCAAATGCGGAGACCACGGGTCGGTCAGCCGCGGGGACATGCGTGGCAGTTGATGTGACCGAAGACAGACTGGTAGTGATTACGACAGCAAGCGCACGAAAGCAGCGCGCCAATCGCCGGTCAAGCTTTGGCCCCACCTGTAGGCTCGTATCCTCCCCTGAGGCAGGCCCGGGGGCCACTGTCGGTACCCTGAATCAGGGGTACCCCTTACTATAGTATGAAGACACAGTGCCCGCGTGGCTATCTCTAGTCACGCGGTGAACAGCACCTGACCCCTCCACGTGGGCGGCTGTGACACCCCAGTGTCACCTAGGGTTTCTCTCAAATGCCAAACCAAGAACCATTATTTCATGTGAATCAAAGTAAGCATGAGCATCAAATTAACTTAAGAAATAAAGAATTCACCAAGTACATGCTTAAAAGTATCATGAACAAAACAATTGAGTCTTTGAAAAGGTAAGAATGTGCAACCCTAATAAAAACCCTAAGTGGGCCCTATAAGCAAAATGCAAGAAAATAAGAAAAAGGGGATGAAAAGTTTAAAATTATGACTTGAGCCAATTATAAAAATTAAAGTATATTTAATGAGCAACAAGAAAGATTGAGAAAGCTTAGCCAAAATAACTCAAATAAATCCCCAAATCAGCCCTTGAACTATGAACCCTTAGAGAAATTCAGATTTCTGAATTTCTGACCTCTTCCCAAAGATCATCTGCGTTCTCTGTTTTTCGAAACTCAAAGCCAGGAGATCCAAATATCAAAGTTGTGCCAAATTCCCTTGAACACATCCTGGAAAAGTTTGAACTCAAACCAAATTCATTTGACACGGTTTTGGCGCAGTTTGACCTCGGGACCAGGCATTCTGACACTAGCACCTTGGTGACGCTACAACTCCCTGTCCCTAGCCTAAAACCGCACGACGTCCATACACAAAAGACAAAGCTTGGTCAGGTGAACAAATCCTTCACAGCGATCTTGCCCAAATTCGTGAAGATTTGCTCCCAATCGGCGCTTGAACAGGGGCAGAGGCAACGGGAACACGTGTTCGACCGTGGCTGACACCCCCGGTTCACGCCCGTTCGCGCACCGCGCCTCCCAGTGCACGCCCGCGCGCACTCGCTGGTCCACGACCGCCCGTGCACCGCGCCGTGCCTATAAAGCCTTCCCAGGCATGCCCCACTTCGCCCCGCACTCACCCTCACCGGCCAGCCACTTTCCCTTAGCTCCGGCGAGCTCAATTCCGCCCGCCATTGCCGCCAGAGCTTCGGCCATCGTGGCCAGCCCACTCCAGCCATCCTCTGGGCAAGCCAGTGCTTCGGCTAGCTTCGCCAGTAGCTCGTGAAGCTTGCCAAGCCCTCGGACCCGGCCGGACTTCACCGGAGGCTCGAGATCGACCTCACCGGACTTCGGTCTTCCGCCGCGGCGCGTGGACCGAGCTATCCAGTGTGTCTCCGCCCAATTCCTTGCGCTCATGTCTTCTCTGGCACCCCGTGAACCTCTCTGACCCATCCAATTGCTCTACCTCGCCGTGACCAGGCCGGACTCCTCGCCGCCGACGAGCATCCCCGCCTGCGCGCGTGGACCGACCGACTCCGGCCATCTCCGACGGCGACCCACACACCGTTGTGATCCCCGAGACCTCCCCTACGTCCTCGACCACTTCACCGGAGCAACCTCGCCGCCGGTAAGCCCCTCCGCCCTTTCTTCCGCCGCGGTTACTGTTTAAGGTAGAAGAAGGACCTCAGGTTAGGATTTGTAGAACCCGAGGGGTTTTCTATAACGTTAGTGACTCATGTGAATAGTAGCTTAAGGACTGATTCATGAGGAAAACTTAGAAAACCCGCCAGGGACCCCAGTGCAAAGTGGATTTCCATTTAATCAATTCTGTTAATCTTTTTAAAATGACCAGAGAACTTAGAAAATCCATAACTTGATGAATTCTTAATCAAAAGTTGTCAAACTAATTTTGCTAGATCCTAAATATTATGAACTGTCATTTAAAAATAATAAACCCTATGCTTTCTGTTCTAATTTTTAGAGTTTTAAATTAAAAACAGAAACCCACCAAACCTTGTTTAATTAAGGAAAATTAGTTTTTCTTCTGTGCTGAACTTAAGAAAATTTGTAGATGTTCAAACCTCATTTAGACACTGTTTAAAAATAGTAGGAACCCAAGCATTAGAAATTATGATGTACTTATTCATTTAAAGCTATTTTGTCCAAAACTTAGAGAAAATCAGAAAGGCATTAGAAATTAATGAACAGTGATTAAGATTATTTTTCCTAGTTTACTTATGTAACAGAGAACCTAGGAAAAATACAAAGACCATTAATTTGAACCAGTTTTAAATTAAAATGATTTATTTAGCCTTATTTGGACTGAGAATCAATTATTAGAGTAGCAAAACTATAACCAAAATGATTAATAAAAATCCAGTGGACTTACAATCATTAGAGCCCCACTACAAAAGTACAGAGCACCCCAGCCCAACTTTTTAAGTAAGGAAAATAAATACAAAGTAATAATAAGGCATTTTCCAAATAAATCATGAACAACCCCTATTAATGTGATAATGGGCAACCAAAAATTTGCTAAGTCCATGATGGGATAAACTACCAGAGAAAAATACCAATCCATGAAAAGGAAGCAAACTCATACCAATTGCTAATGATTTAAGAGAAAGGCCACTTAATTCAAATAATGCATACCACCCCTTCCCTTAAGCAAAAAGAGGCCAAACTTCAGAATGATTGCTCTTGCGCAAAACAATAACTAAGAAAAATAAGCACCCTGTTGTTTGAAGTTTTTCAAATATAGTGGTAGTAGAAAGCACCCATTTGGCTAGAAACTTGAGAAAACCATAGAAAAATAATTAAAAGGTATTAATGATTAGAAATTTGTATCAAGTCATGTTATAACACCTAAAAGCCAGCAAAAATAAGTTTTGGAGAATTGCCCACTGTTAAATAATAGTTGTAGTTCAAAGCACCCCTTCTGCCCTAAAATTTAATAATTTTGTCCAGAGAAAACTATTCACTTTCTGATCCCCAAATTTTGAGACAGAGAAACATACACCAGTAACAAGCCACTGTAATGTTTGTAGAATTTTTAGAATTTTATAAAAGCAACTTGTAGTTCAAACCTACTCCAAAACATTAAAGAGAATAAAAGAAAAGGAAAGAAGAAATAAACCCCACCCCAATAAGTCTAACTTGAGTACTTATCAATTCTCACTAAGACTTAAAAGGAATTCAGTGGAACCCCAAAATTTAATCTACTTACTTTAGCTAAGTTTAAACCAATTTACCAAGCATACCACTAAAGGGTCTTACATAAGTAAAGTTAACCTTGTTTAACTCAAGAAAAATCATGCACCTTTAAAGTTGTGATTTCTAAAAGCACAGGTCATATCAGGCATATATCTTACGCATTGCATTCCTTAGATTGTAATCTTGCCGACGGAGAGTACGTGCTCATCCCCGAGCAAGGACCTGTATAAGAGGAGGACCAGGAGCAGGCTTCAGAGGCTGCTATTGAGGATCTCCCCGCAGCCCCAGCAATTGAAGGCAAGCCCCGGTTTTATGCAAAACCGTATTATTATATGCTACTTTACTACACTTAATGCTTGTAGGATTGAAATGTGCACTTAAGTGTAGGAGTTGCTTGAAACCTCTAGTTGCATGAACTTAGGATTCCTTTTTGAGATGAATACTAGTATGCTAGGTCGAGTAGCTGCTTGCTAATCAGGATCTCGGTAGAAGTCGAGTGATTTTTCTAGCACTTGCGCGAGGTCAGGAATTGATTGTATTCATCTTGATAATGGGATATGTGTTAGTCTATGGACTTGGATCCAGGGAGGATGCCTTTCCATGAGACGGGAAAAAGGAATTAAGGATTAATGTGTGGATACGTGAGTCAAGCTTTTGAACGTACTAAGCACATGCTGGGAAAAATGGTAACCGGTAAACCTAGTACCTGAGTGAAGCCGGGCGCGGACTTTATCCCTCATACGACCTGAGACTGGGTCTCCCATGCTAGCTATGGTGGGTACAAGTGCGGTCACTGCACGACGGCAGCCGGGGTCAGTGGAGCATTGTATGCCAAGGCGGTGAGGCCTGGACGCGAACGGGGAATCGATGGGGACGGTTGTCATGTGTGGGGTCGGAGTACCCTCACATGCCGTGTGTTTAGGTTTACCTTGCAAGGTTAAAACTTGATTCGAATCGTCTGCTTCTCGCAGCTAATGAGACTGCTTGATTCCTTGTACTGCATCGAGTAAGAAGTGAAATGTGGTTACATGAGATAATTTGTTGATTGAACTAATTGATTGTTACCATGTATGCTTAGAAGGAGCAAATCTAGCTAAGTTAATGATGATAGAATTTGAAAAGCTAAAATTTGCTTTTAGAAACAGCTAGTGCTTTTGGCAAACCAAACCCCTCAGCCAAACAGCTGCATAGTCTAGAGGTAGAGGAGTAGACTCCTCACACCGGTTAAGTCTAGCTGAGTATTAGTATACTCAGCCTTGCTTGTGGCACAATTTTTGCAGGTATCATTCAGGAAATGGTTGATGGTGTGACTTGGCCTACCACCCTGCCACCGGGTTGGACGGTCGAGTGGGATGTTGCTCCGGCAGGAGAGGAGCACGAGGAGTAGTGGGCTAGGCCTTGCCCGATTCCTCGATACCAACGACATCAATTATCCGCTGCACTTTATTTTGTGAACTTTATTTGCTACGCAAAAACTCTGATTTATGTAGTAACTCCGCACTTAATTTGAGGTTTCCTGTTTTATTGTATTTCTTCTGTGACTCACCTTCGAGTGAGATTGTGGAATTTGATCCTGGTTAAGTGGCTCTGTCAGACTAGATCTGAAGGACTGACGGGTTATTCCGATTTAAGTGTGTTACGGCCCCCTGAGGCGTGACTTAGGCACTTAAGCTGGAATAATTCGGGTGGTTCTGCCACAACTGGTATCGAAGCAAATTCCACCACAGAGAAGGACAATAAACCATGAATGCCAATTTTCAAAATTTAAAACTTGCCTAGAAACTGCTATGGATCGTCAGGACTAGACCGCTAGACCTAGGACGAAAGGCCTTAGGCATAGAGGGAGAAATAGGTGGCTAACTAATTAGGCCCCGTGGGCCAGTACTTATATTTTAAGGATGCCCTAAAAAGCACCCTATTTTCTTTTTGAGTGGCAACGTTTCTTCCAGCATGCATGCATTTTAAAACGTAAAGAGGAATTAAAATTTTGAGCTAACCCCCTTTCTTTAAAACCATCCGGGCTCTCTTTTCTTTTTCCTTCCACCATAATCTTTACCTTTGATTCCCTTCCGCAGATGAATTCACCCACCCCCGCCAGTGGAGGAGACTCTCGTTTCAGTTCTGACTTCCTTTCTCGCGATGTCTTTCCTTCCATCTTGTGGGAAGTGCTTAACTCCGCCGGTTACCCTACGCCCCCTTTGTACACGGTGCAATTGTATGAGGAGCATCGGGTACCTCGTTGTCGGGTCTGGCTGACTTTGGAGGCTCATCCCCTTCAGCCGGGTTGGCGTTCTCTTGACTCTGAGACGATTGGACTCAGGACGGACGACACCGTTGAGGCAGCAACCATGAAGACTCTGACGACTTTCTGTGGCTACCATCCCCTGGAGATGGTGATGCACCCCTTGGGACTCTTCCCTGCTGAGAAGAAGGATGATCCCATGTGGTGTAACCGCGTGAGCCATGCAAAGGATGTGTGGGCGATGTATCCTGACTTGGTTGGGAGGGTCACCGTTCAGTGCATGAGTGCGCTGTACCGCCTTCAGGCCCTTCAGAGCGATGCTATGGCACTCCTTGCTAACACCGCTCAAACTACCAAGCTCACTCTCGACAGTCGGGAATATTTTGTGGTCGACCTATCCACGGAGTTGGTGGAGAAGGATCTGCAGGTGGAGAGGCTGAGCCAGCGCATTGCCACCCTGGAGCAGCAGGTGGAGATCCGAGACAACACTATTGATGTCTTGGAGAACCAGCTTCACGATGTGCAAAGGGAACTCGAAGAAGCAAATGACCACTTGGACATGCACCACCTGGAGATGGAGGCCAATGAAGCAGGAAGCGAGGGAGAAGAGGCTCCCGAGGAGCTAGGACCAGCCCCTGGTGCCAATGGGACTACCTCCGCGATGCCTCCTTCACCCGTATCCAGTGTCGCTTCCACCTCTCAGGGTTAAGCAGTCGCTTCGACACTTTTAGGCGGATAGAAACCTATGCGAGCTTAGTTAATGTCAGATTTTGGACTAGGCTTATGGGTACTTTCCCCTGATTGATGTAACCCTGTAAACTTTTGAAATCTGTGGGATCTTTGTCACCATGTTATCTTCCTTTCGAACCTAATATTATGATTATGGCATTTTTCCTTCCATATGAGATGATATCTTGTCGTTCGAAACTGTGAGTTTGGATAACAATGGTGACAATCTCTATTTTCAGATGGCAGCTAGGCAGCGTCGCGGGCAGAACGAGCAGGTTCCCCCGCCACCTCCTCTAGCTCCCACAGTGCAGGAGCTGATGGCCCAGCAAAATGAGATTCTGCGACAGCTCTTGCAGCGCCAGCCCCACCCTCAGCAGCATGGTGGAGGCCAGCATCAGCGACCTCCGACTATGGCAACTTAGCATGAGTTTCAGAGCACGCAGCCGCCCTTGTTCACCAAGGCAGAGGATCCGTTGGACGCCGACGTGTGGCTTCGTGTCGTCGAGTCCAAGTTTCCCCTCCTCACGGGAGACTGCCCTGATGAAGCCAAGGCTCGCTTCGCCGCACAGCAGCTTCGCGGCCCTGCTCGGACTTGGTGGGACCACTTCCGTGCTATGCTCCCCGCTGATCGTGAAGTATCTTGGGAGGAATTCAAGACTGCCTTCAGAGGACACCACATCCCAGCTGGCATTCTTGATCAGAAGTTGAATGAATTTCTGGCCCTTAATCAAGGAACCCGCACGGTACTGCAGTATGCGCAAACCTTCAACGACTTATGCCAGTATGCAGGGTATCATGCTGATTCTGATGAGAAGAAGAGGGATCGCTTCCGCAGGGGTCTCAATACCAAGCTGCGGGAACGACTCAACACTGTCCGGGCTGATAGCTTCAATGAGTTGGTCAACATGGCCATCTCCCAGGAGGATTGCATTGTTGCTCACCAGGCAGAGAAGAAGAGAAAGGCACCAATGGCAGCACCATCCGCTCAGTCTCAGAGGTTCTGGATTGTTTCTCACAATCAGAGCAGGGGTTTTCAGCAGCAGGCAGGCAGATGGGTGATCAGGCCACCCCAGCAGCAGCAGCCGGCACCCAACCGCTTTCTAGCTCCCGCCCCAAGGAACAATCAGCCTCCGCAGCAGCAGCAGTTCCGC